>NC_083095.1:4150336-5350336 GCF_949774975.1 Lagenorhynchus albirostris
CAACAGTTTCCTAGCACATAGAGTCCTGGCTATGACTCTGCTCTAAGCCGTGTACAAGTCTTAACTCATTCAGCCCCCAGGAGCTCTCCAATTCCCCTTCCACGACAGCAGCACGGCCCGATGAAATCCTTGCCCAAGGTTGCCCGGTTAGTAAGTGTCAGAGGCGGGATCCAAACACAGGAAACCGGACTCTACGGTCTGCGCTCTTGATACTGAAAAAGTGGATGACCCTGTACGATTCGACATGAGTAAAACGAACAGGACAGGGATGACCACTCTCCAAGCACCAAAGGTTATAGCACGGAAAGAAAGCCACTGCCTTGGGGGGACTTGGCATGTCTTCAAGGTGCAGTCCTGGGGATGAATTAGACGCTGAGGGTTAGTGGCTCAGTTCGCGGGCACCCAGCATACACGTGCAGTGATGATGCAACCACCGCCCACACAAGCGCCGACCTGGCCTTCTCAGGCCCCGGACCACACACGCAGCGCATGCCTCCTGACCCCCGCCCCCGCCAATGCAGTACTGGGAGGGGTGACGTTCCCGGGGGCCACCGCCTTCTCCGAAGTCAGCCGTGTGCCTGAGAAGTCACCTCTGCAAAGCGGTGACCTTAAAGCGATATGCCACACACCAATGGGCACAAGGTCATGCACACACGTACCGAATCCCTCGCTGCCTGTGGACTGGGTCCAAGGTTTGATACTCACAGAGAGCTTGCCCTTGTATATTCTATGTCAAAAAACCGAATATACAAAGGGCAACCTCGCTTTAAGTACCAAACAATAGCATTGGGCAGGTCCATCGCTACCGTTCACAGAGCTGGCCTCGTCTCCTGGGAAACATCCTAGGGAGGGGGTGGGGGATGCAGGATCCGGAGACCAGGGGGCAAACGCCTCCTGCCAGGTGTGTGCCCACTGGTCTGCTCTCCATCCCACTAGCCTGGGGAGGGGCAGAAGCCAGGGCTCCTTCACTGAAATCAGCTTCATTTCCAGGAATCACTCCAAATTAGGACTTGTTCCTGAAACGGAGATCAACCTCATGACTTTCAAGAGTGTGCCCAGAGCTCAGCCAGCCTCTCACTTTCCACAGAACAACGCTGGGGGTGGAGCCAGCCTGGACACCT
This sequence comes from Lagenorhynchus albirostris, assembly GCF_949774975.1. Classification (NCBI taxonomy): domain Eukaryota; kingdom Metazoa; phylum Chordata; class Mammalia; order Artiodactyla; family Delphinidae; genus Lagenorhynchus; species Lagenorhynchus albirostris. The sequence goes on from NC_083095.1 coordinate 4,151,458, forward strand.
CCTCCAGGAAGTTCTCCTGATAACACACTGAGGGCAAGGGGATTGGGCGGATTTACATCGTAGATAACGCAAAGGCCCTGTGGTCACCCTCATACCTCCCTCAGGGGTGTGGACATCAATGTCCTGCTCTAGCACCAGCCTCCTCCCCACACCCCCTACCCCCGGAGGTTGGCATTACGCCCAGGAAGCCATGCTAGGAAAGAGCTGACACTGAAAAGGAGTCAAACGCCACGTACCACAAGGAAATGGAGACAGCAGACCACGAGCGCTTCCCCACAGCGGCCTCTACCCCCCCAGGAGGCCCCTATGGAAGAAGAAGAAACTGAAGGCTACCGGCCAGCAGGTGACCTAACTCATCCCCCGGGTGAGGTGCCCACCTCTCGCAGACGACATTCCCTCTCCTTGACCTCGGCTGCTGCAGTCCCCTTGCCCAGGGCTGGCCTCAGGGCCTGAGGACCCCCAGGGCGGTCAGGCTGTGCCAAGTGGACGGTCATGTGGCCCAAGAAATGTCTCCACAAACGCAGAACCAGAGCCCTCGTCTTCCAGCCATCGTCCTAGAGATGAACAGAATGCAGGAAGGTCAGAGGACTAGAGAACAAACATCGAGACAAAACCACTTCCCTCTGACCTTCAGCATCCACATACCTGGCCCAGGGCGATGGCTCCCACGGCTCTTCCCCAGAGCCGGGCAGTTCCCGTGGAGGACACTGTCTCCAGGAGGGACTGGAGACACAGATCACTAACAGAAATAGTTCTTACAGATTCAGCTCAGGGACCTTGAGCAGGAGGTGTCCTCCCAAACACTGAAGAGGAGCATTGATGAGCAAATCTCAGCCTCTTCTCCCCACGTGGGTGCCACCTCCAGGAAGCCCTCCAGGATGGACTTGCAGGGGTTGGTCAAGCTTGCTTGGAACCATCGTAAATAAAGCCAGAGCCCTGTGGTCCACCGTCACTCATGCGTTACCCTTGAAAGGGTCTGACATCAAGGTCTCCCTCCTGAGCTTGACATTGTACCGGGAAGCCTCCAGGGTATGATTTGGTAGTGACAAAGGGCAGGTCCACGCACGAATCATCTTTAAAAAAGCAAACCGCCATTAAAGTCAGTGCAGACAATAGACAGCGTGCACAAAAGGCCACCCCTGTCCCCTGCCAGCATGGCATAGCCTCCGGGGAGTCCCCCAGAGGAGGACCTGGGGCCCGCATCACAGCCGAGGCCCACGTCAGGGCCTGGAAAGCTAGGACATACCTGAGAGGGGCTGAGAACAGTGTCTCTGTCCTGAAGATGGAGCTGGGTCCAAGCCGCCTTCCCGGTCAGAGTTTGATACGCAAATAAGAGTCTCCCTCTGTATATTCGCCATTAATAAAGTGAACATACAAAGGGTATCCTCTCTTCAAGTACCAAAGAGCAGCTCCAGTGAGGACCACGCCGCACCTTCCCCAGAGGGGGCTTCACCTCCTGCGGGGCCTGAGACCAAGGGGGAGGGGCCGGTGACAACACTGACCCTGTACACTGTGACCCAGCCCAGGGATGGGCTGTACTTCCCAGCATCTCTCCAAGATAGGACTGTCTCCCAAAGACAGGGGGATCCTGTATGACTCAACAGCAAGTGTCAGCTGGCTGACATTCCTTCAGAGCCTGCAAAACCACCCTCTGCCCAAAGCCTTTCCCTCCAGGACGTCCCCCCGGTGACAGGTCGGCTGCTGCAGTTAGAAGACACAACAGCATGCATCGTTAAAGGAAAACAGCAAAAGAGAAAACCAACACATTCCATGATCCACCCCTATCCACAAATCGTATAGCAGCATTAAGACCAGTGTCCCTCCCCCTGAACTTGGCATTGTGTCCAAAAAGCCACTTGAGCTATTACTCAAAAGCACTTGACTAGAGCAAGATTCACCGAAGGAAAATAGAGTCCCCATGGGCCAACTCTATCTAATGAAACAGATAAGGACATCAGTAACCCCAGCGTCCTCCCATCACAATTGGCAATGATGCCAAGAGGAGGCCTAAAGACCAAGAGAGCATGGGGGCTTAGGGTCCCACGGCAAGTCCCATAAAACATGGTGCTCTGGGGCTACCCCATTCCCTTACTCTGGACTGGCAACGGCACCCATTCCCTCCTTCAAATGGAAGTTAAGACCTGGAAGTCAGCCCAAGGATGGCCTGGGTGTAGAGAGTGGGTAGACCAGATGACCCAAGGATGAACCAGACACTGGCTTGTTGCTGACCCTCCTTTCTCATATCTGGGAGATACACTGGCATAATGTCTGGGGAGAGGCCAGAGTAACGGTTCACGGGTGCTTCATCATTACATTAAACAGGCCCACCAAGGAAGGCAGCACGTTCTAAACAGAAGAGCATCTGAAAAGGAAACCACTGCATCCTCTCCAAAGCCATCATCTGTTCCAGAAAGTTCTCAGGAGAATGCAGGGGATGGGGGGGCGGGCGAGAGACCAGATCACAAACAGTAAGAGAGAGGCACATGCCCCGTGGTCAACCATGCATTTGCCTACCCTGCGGCGGTTCTGGCCTCTGATGCTCCCAGAGGCCAGCCTCGTCTCCAGGAAGTCTTCCCAGGCAGGCATTTGCTCCTCGGAGAGAACTTGCCCTTTGTATATTCATTACAAAGGATGCAAACACAGGAAGGATAATCTCTCTTCAAGTAGCAAACAACACCACTGGTGGGAAAGCCACTCTCATGGTGACAAAGTTGGCCTCAGCTCCAGCAGTGAGCCTAAGATAAACAGATTGGATATTGCAGGGTTAGCGAGCAGGCAACACACGGCTGCATGCAGAGTTCCCGCCCGTGGGTGAACCACGCATCCCTTCCTTCCATGTGCCCAGAAATGGTACCCCCGCCAGTGCCTCTTCCTAACACTGACAGCCTACCCAGGTAACCTCTAAGATGACTGCAGAAGAGGGGATTCTGGAAAATGCATTATAAACATGGTGAACATACAGAGAACAAAATTCATTCAAGGTCAATGAAGTAATCCCGAGAGTACAGCCTCAAGACAACACAACCAGGCCGAGGGTAAGTCAGCCAGACCGCACATCTCACACAAAGCACAGGACACCCCCGCACCACCTCTTCTTTGATGGCGAAGTCACATCCTCGGAGGTTTCCAAGCAGCATTTGATACTGAAAACGTGGATTTTCCTCTATGATTAATCATAAATAATGTACTCATAGAAGGAGAATCTACCTTTTAAATACCAAAGAAGGATTCTGTCCAGGAGAACTCGAATCTGTGCTTGAGTCATCAAACATGAAAGTCACATCTGGCGGACAAGCCTCCACGGATAAGCAGACGGCAGGCCCACAACGTAAACTTCACTGGGTGGGCTGCTTGGCCAGAAATGGCTCCTGAGTGTGGAAGACCCCCCCGGCAACCGTCCTTAACTAAGACACGGCATGCTGCCCACCCACCATCTTTCTGCCTGCCAGGCCCAGGGGGCCGGGAGCAAGGCTGGCCCTCTAGTCTCTTCCAGAAATATTTCCAAAGCAGCATTTGATACTGAAAACATGGATTTTCCTCTATGATTATCTATGAATCACGTAAACATAGAAGGAATATCCACCTTTTAAATACCAAAGAGAGATGGAGTTCTGGAAAGGACCAATGTGCCCAGTTCACCAAAAGTGGAAGCAAGACGGCCAGGGAAGCTGCGTGCGGTCCCGTGGCAGAGCTGCGGCCACACGCCACGGCCTCCTTGGCCGGTGGGCTCCTCAGCGAGAGGGGGCTTCTAAAGGTGATGGTCGGCAGACACGTGGCACCAACGGAGCACATGTTCCGCGGCCCACCATCTTTCCACTCACCCGGGTCGGGGGCTCAGCCTTGCCTCACACCCCTGCCTGCCGTGTCAGTCCCGACAATGTCTCCAAAGCAGCATTTGATACTGAAAATGTGGATTCTCCTCTATGATTAACCATCAAACGTGTAATCATAGAAGGAAAACCTACCTTTTAAATACCAAAGAGGATGAATCCTGGGAAGCACGACCCCAGGCACAATCGATCTGAAATTAGAGTCACGGCTCACAGCAAAGACTGCTGAGCTGCTCTGGAGAAACGGGACCCCAGCCTCTCCCCCTAGCTGGCAGCTCGGCGGGAAGGGTCTCCCCAAGACAAGCGGGTGGTCCACAGACATATGGCGCGAATGGATCACATGTGCTGGGGTCCACCGACTTCCACTTACCCTGGAGGGGCTCAGCCCCACCTGGCTTCCCTGATGGAGAGTTCAGTCCAGGAAAGTTTCCAAGCAGCATTTGATACTGAAAACGTGGAATTTCCTCTATGTTTAACCATAAATAACATAAACATAGAAGGAATATCCACCTTTTAAATACCAAAGAAGGATTTAGTCCCGGAAAGCGTGAACCTGAGCACAAATCCATCAAAGATAAAGGTAACACAGGACAGGTAACTAGGCACAGCCACAGCGGCGAGCTCGGGGAGGCCACCTGTCCCATCACGAAGGGAGAAAGGGGCTGGGGTCCACCTTCCAATCACTCCCTCCGTGTGTGTGTGTGAGTGTGTGTATGAGAGTGTGAGTGTGTGTGTGAGTGCGTATGTGAGAGTGTGTGAGTGTGTGTGTGAGAGTGTGTGTGTGTGTGAGAGTGTGTGTTGTGTGAGTGTGAGAGTGTGTGTGAGTGTGTGTTGTGTGTGTGAGAGTGTGTGTTGTGTGAGTGTGTATGTGAGTGTGTGAGTGTGTGTATGTGAGAGTGTGTGTTGTGTGTGTGTGTGTGTGTGTTGTGTGTGTGAGAGTGTGTGTTGTGTGAGTGTGTATGTGAGAGTGTGTGTTGTGTGAGTGTGTGTGTGAGTGTGAGAGTGTGTGTGTGAGTGTGTGTTGTGTGTGAGAGTGTGTGTATGTGAGTGTGTGAGTGAGTGTGTGTGATGGGGGGCGTTAACCTTCCTCTCTCTTCCCTGAGGGGGGATTCTGTGTGCAGAAATGTTTTAAAAGCACCTTTAGATACTGAAAATGTGGATTTTCCTCTATGCTTAACCGTAAATCCTGTAAACATAGGAGGAACATCCACTCTTTGAATATCAAACGTCGAGCAGCGCTGGGGAGCACAAGCCACAGCACGCCTCGGCCAGAATGAAAACAAGGCTGGGCAGCCGAGCCCTTCCTGAGCTCCATGAAGGAACCACGACGTCAGACCCCAGCCTCTCGGGCTCCTGATGATGGGCCTGATCCAGAGGCACGTGGCTTCGGGTCTGCCCTAATGTCACTCCCCTGCTGAGGGTAACCCTGACGTCTCCTCCCCGATGGGGCCTGGGAAAGCAGGGTCTCATTCTGGAAAAGTGGATGTACTTCAAAAAGTCACCATAAATAAAGCAAATACAGTTGGACTAACCATCCTTTAAGTTCCAAAAAAGATCATAGAAAGAAAGAACAAAATCCTATGAAGTTCCTAAAGTCAAGCCCAACTCCGTGGAGCCCTCCTGAGGCACCCGATGACACAGGGCATAGGAAAGTGTGCAGGACAGTCAAGCAGCCTTTCACATACCTTGGAGGGATGAGGACATCAAAGAACCTTCCAGAAAGCGAGACTTGTGTTTGGAAGGTCCCAATGGGCAGGAGTGGATAAGTCGGCAGGATAGGCTGTTGGGTATATTAGACAAATAGATCACAAACAATATCTCTTCAAACGCAACCAAGAGGCAGCAAAGCATGGTGTTCACCAGCCGCCACCACCCCCACTAAAAAAATTGCACAACTTCCAGAAAAATCATTTTTCGGGTGGATTGGGGGATACAGGGACTTACCGGAATAGGTGCTGTGAACTCCTGGTAAAGCGCACCTCCAAAAGCAAACAATAAATCAGCAATAGTCCCAGACTCAGTCCCTGTTCTGCAAGGTTGCCGTCACCTCCACGAGGTCCTCCTAAACACAGATTCAGTATTGAAGAAAAAAGGGCCAATCGGCATTCTTTGGAAACAAAGCACACGCTCTTTGGTTGACCCTCTGTTCATATTCCACAGAGGCACCCAACTCCAGTATTGCTTTTCTCAAGTTGGAATTGGTTCAAAAAAGCCTTGACCTGAAAAAGCAGTGTCTGTCACAAGGGTGAGTCAGGCACTCCTCCTAGAGATGAATGGATCCCAAGGGGGGTGGACCAGGTCACCCCCATCATCTGCAGAGCCACAGCCCCTCCCCTGCAGCTGAGACTTGCTGAGGAAGCAATCCTGATCTCCCAAAGTCCCCCCAAGCATCATTTGTCATAAATAAAGCAAACACACGGGTACCAGTGTTTTTCATGCACCATCGAGAGCTATGCCACACCGTCCAGGTTGGTGCTTGCTCCGTGAAGCCTTGTCCAGAATAAGTGAGACACATGGCTGGTTAGGGGATCAGAGGGTCTAAGTCTGGGGCCAACATCGTTCATGTACCCAGGAGTGGTTCTAACAAGCACGGCCATGAACAAGAAGGGCATGCTATCAAGGAATAATTCCCAGTTGGGTATTTTTAAAAAAATTGAACGGTAGGCAGCCAGGTGAGATTTGGGACAGATGTAGTGACTAGCTAAGGAACTCCTCTTCAAGTACCCTGGGAAAGCAATGTCAGCCTACCTGTTGTCTCTTCCAAGAAGCTGGCATCACACCGTAAGTGTCCCGCTAAAGCTAGAATGCCAGCTGGGGTACCAAGGGCCTGCGAGCCGAGAACCATGTCTACTCACTGCTTCGCTTAACCCCCTCCCTCTTCTGTTACCCCCACTTCCTCCTGGAATGACCTTCCCGGAGAGCTCTCCTTGAGTAAACCACTTGCCCACAAATCTTGACGAACTCCCTCCAAGCTTAAGACAGAAGACGTGTTAATAACAGCAGTCTGGCCCCCAGGAAAACAACAGAAACGTAAGTCAGAGACAATTAGATGAGATAAGATATAGGGATATTTGGAGAGAGTGTAACGACCTCGTGGTCTCTTCCCGTGGTCTCTTCCCGTTAAGCATTTGGAAATTGTAACTTTCCCAAGAAGGCTGGTATTTTCCCTTCAAAAAGTTATTATTAAAGTTATTTTATTTTACATGAAAATAAGTTATGTACTGAAACATCAGTACACTTGCCATATAGTCATAAAAATCCCCATATCGGGGCTTCCCTGGTGGCGCAGTGGTTAAGAGTCCGCCTGCCGATGCAGGGGACACGGGTTCGTGCCCCGGTCCGGGAAGATCCCACATGCCGCGGAGCGGCTGGGCCCGTGAGCCATGGCCGCTGAGCCTGCGCGTCCGGAGCCCGTGCTCCGCAATGGGAGAGGCCACATCAGTGAGAGGCCCGTGTACCAAAAAAAAAAAAAAAAAAAAAAATTCCTATATCATCTCATCTTTATCATTATAATTTGTTCAGTGTATGTCCCGTGGTTCATCTGTTCTTTTAGAGGTTAAGCTTTGGAAACCAAGGAACTGGATGGTGTATATTTCAGGATTCTTCTTAAAATCTGAAAACCGTGTTCAACAAGTTTTTGTTCACATTTATTGGTCAGTTGTTTCAAAGAAATCGGTGTTACACAACCTCATTTTTCACATTGATAGATCTACCTTAAGAAGCAGGGTGATAGGGTGATTCATTCAATAAATTCTTAATTCGCAAAATCAAATCAACAAAAGAGGAGCACGCGTCATCTGGTCAACCATCTGTTCACTTGCCCCCGGAGAGGGGCTGGCACCTCCCCCCTCCCCTCCCCCGACCCGAACATGACCCCGCGCGCAGCGAGTCCTTCGAGAAGGCATTTGATGAGGAAAAGAGATCAACCGTGCAATATCTGCCGCAAATAAAGCAAATACATCACGGACAACCTCCTTTCGAGCATCTCAGACCAGCTTCCGCGACACGCTTCTCCTCCGGCCGCCAGGGCGTCCTGCAAAGGAAGTGGACGGCGAGGGCTCATGCACAGAGGACAGATGCTGTCAGAGTCCTCACGCTCCCCCCGAGGCTTCCTGTGACATACCTGGGTGTGCAGGTAGGAGTGGCCCTCCCCGACATCAGCTGCAGGAGGCTGAGGGCCTGCACGGTGGGAAAAGAGGCTCAGTTCTGAAAGCTGTACCTTGCATGTCTCCTTGGGCATAGGACAAAGGCATCGGGCAACTGTCCACATTCCACAGGCGACTCAGAACCAGAATCCCCTCCAGGAGGTCCTCCGGGCTGTGGAGACGCTAGGGCCCTGGGGCCGGGTGGGATGTGTCCGACCCAGGATGCCCAGCTCGGTTCAGAAACCCCGGCAAGTACTCCCGCATCTGGACCTTCCCGTCATCCGGAAGGGTGGTACTACACTCAGTAAAACAGGTTGGACAGCCTGTCTCGACGGACCTCAGATGACAGCTGCTTCTTCTCCCAAGGTGTTTTTGCCCCCATGAAGGTCTCTGAAGGAGGACAGGCCCCCAAGGATGGGTGGGGCAGGAGCCAACCGTTACACAGGCGTCCGCTGAGGCCAGCATCTCCCGAGCGCCACCCATGGGGCTTGCCGTCAACATCTCTTCACGGAAGTCAGTGCTGGGCTTCAGTGACGGGGTATGATACTCAAATAGAAGTGCACCCGTATTTTTCGTCATAAATAAAGCGAAGAAACACGGATAACCTCTTTTCTAGTACCAAAACATAGCACCTCTGGTCCCAGCTGGCAGAGTTCCAGAAACTCCTCCTAGGGAAGACAGATGCTGAGCGTTAGGGGACCGGGTGACCAGGACTGCCACCGGAACACTCTCTAGACAGCAACCGGCCACTTACCCTACGGAGCCGCCGACACCAAGAGCCCCAGCTCCGACGGCCTCTCCTCCACGTTGGATTTGATACTGAAAAGAGGTTGGCCAAGACTGACGCGTCACAAAGAAAACGAATTCACCTGGGAAAACCTCTCTTCAAGTACCACAGAACAGAACGGTCCGTGGAGCCCCACGGCACCTCCTACAGGAAGACGGCCTCGAGATGGATGGAGCGCAGAGGCCAAAAGACTGGACAGCAGCGTCTTTCAGGAGGCACGTCCACGTGCTGGTCCCGATCGGGGGCGGACACCAATGTCCCTTCTCTGGCATCTGGGAGCACATCCCTCCGGCACTGGACTGGAACCTGGAAAGAGGTGGGCTGGGCAGAATTAGTCCCCAAAAAATGGCTGCCCTGGGAACACCGTTCTCCCAGAACCACAGGGACCGCCACCCTCCACTACAGCAGGTGTCCCCGATCAACTCCACTGTGCATGTGTGGGTGACAGTCCAATCACAGCTCACAGCCAGGCACCTGGGCACCAGGCGCCTCCGTCTCTGGAGAGATCCGGTGGGTCGCTTCCATCGTCCCCGTGCTTTTGTCGTCACTACTGCTATTTAGTTGTATTATTTCGGGGGCGGGCTGCTCTCCTCTGAACCCCTCTCAAACGCTGGGGGAAATTCTTAGCAATAGAACCTGGAAACATGTTTCCCCAGCCTCCCTTGCAGCGGGGAGTGGACATATGATCAGGGCCTCGCCATCCGTGCCCGTTTTTAGAGGCAGGCATTGCCTGCGTTCAGACCGAGGACGGCTGGACACAGCGGACAAGGGGCAATCCTCCACTGACATACCCAGAGAGGCAGTGACACCAAAGTTTCATCAGGGCCAGGGAGCTCCTCAAGGTGAGATTTGATACCGAAAAAGAAGTGCACCATGTTTGTTTCGGCACGTATCAAGCGAAAAGAACATGGGCAACTTCTTTTCAGGTGCCAGAGGTCAGCAGTGATGGGCAGGCGCTGTGCTCACTGTCAGTGGTCCACCTGTGTGGAAGGGATACCGAGCGTCAGGGCGCAGTGGCCAGGCCGTGGCCAACACCGTGTGTCCAACGTGTGCTCGAAAGCAATGGGGCATCTGCTCACCCTGGAGGAGGCAGATGGCACTCCTTGCCTGCAGCGTCTGGGAAGCCCTCGCAGGTGACGCTGACACAGAGCAGAGGCAGACTGCGCAGCCGTCATCATGGATAAAGCAAACCAACCCAGCCTCCCTCTGCTTCAGGATTCCAGGAAGAGCTCATGGGCAGAATTCAATAATCAGGGCAGATGGATTCCAGACCGTTTGCCATCAGCTCCACAAAGGTTGAGGGAGGGCATCATTTCAGAGGAAACGGGATGGTCTTGGACCCTGAAAGAAAATCTCTGTGAATCAGGGGTTCCGGTAAGGCATCCTCCTGAGAGATGGGAAACCGCGGACCTCGAATTAGGTGAAACAAGCCACCGCAGCAGCATCTGCGGTCCTTAGACCATCCCTCCGTGCTCCTGGCGTGGTTCTGACTCCAGTGTCCCCTCCTTACGGGCACTCCTGGTTCCTCTGAGACGTGGTTTAGTTCTATAATGCCGGCCATTCAATATGACGTGACAAATACAGCAAACCCACCACAGAGAGCCACAGAACAGCAGGGGCGAGGAAATGATGTCTTCTCCAAAGTCACTGTCACTGTCAGGAAGTCCTCCAGGGAGAAGGGGACCCTGGGGGTGAAGGAGGCAGGGGAGACGCTCTGGGGTCCACCGTCCTTCAGGTCTCCTGGAGAGGGGCCCATGTCAATGGCCCTTCCCTGGACACAAAACACATTAATCAGGCATTATTTGTCATCCATAAATTAAACCACGAGGACAACACTTCTGAAGTACAAACCAACACAGTAAGTCCACAAGAAAAAGTCACTTTTCACCAAGAACCCACCTTGGGATATTGAAGACAGCTGAAGCAAGGACACATAGAACTGAAAAGAAGTACAGGTTTTCCAATCACCACAGCACTGTGGTATCACTGTTTCTATCCCAAGTAAGATAAAACCCAACTCAAACTGGCTTAAACAATAAAGGGATTTATATGCTTTGTATAACTGATAGGCTTATACAACTGAAAAGTGCTGAGGCAGGGCAAGCTTCAGGCAGGGTTTGATCCAGGGGCTCAAACGATGTCTCCCAGGTCCTTTCCTTTCTAACGACCCAATATGCCTTTTGTGGTAAAGGTTTCCTCCTCTGAGTCTGCATAACATCCCCATGCACAGTCCCAGGCACTCTCCTCTTGATCTTTAAATAGTTGTAGGCTGAAGGGAACGTAGATGGTCTACTCTGGCAGCTCTCACAGGGAAGGGAAAGACAGTTCCTTTCCCAGAAGCCTCAGCAAACGTCTTGCATCTCATTGACTCAGTGGAGTTAAGGGCCCATTTTTGAACCAATCACAGCATCAAAGGGGGAGGGATAAAGCGACTCACTAAGCCCTGGGCTGGTGTGTGTGTGTGTGTGTGTGTGTGTGTGTGTGTGTGTGTGTGTGTGTGTGTGTAGGGTGGTGGGGGAGGTTCAACCCAAGCCGAGCCACGTAGCAGACATGAGAGAAATCGGGGGACATAGGGGAAGGGAAAAGCCGCAGGGTGGCAAAAATCTTGACCACAGTCCACTACTAGTGCCCACATGCCTTGCCTGAAGTTGGCACCAGAACCAAGAAGTCTTCGAGGCAGAATTGTATACTGAAAAAGAAGTGCACCGCGAATGTTTCGTCACATATAAAGCGAAAAAGACACGGGCAACTTCTCCTTAAGTACCACAGGTCAGAATCGTCCAGCAGCTCTGCTTCGTGGTAGTGTCACTTCGGCGGACTTCCTGAGAGCAAACGGGTCCTGCTAGCCCACCAGGCAACATGTCTTCATGAAACGGGTGCCAGAAGGGATGTTTCATGATTGTCAAAACACAGACGATGGCTCATGGACAACACTGCCTCAAAGTAAAGGGAATGACCCTGACTGTTACCGTTGCTGACCGCCTCAGCTCGCGGAAGTGCTCCCATGGCAGACAGGACACTGGAGGTTAATGAGCTACGGATGAACAATGAAACACAAGTTTTTGGTGGCCCATGTGGACGACCGATCAACTGGCTCCACACCCTCTCCATAACCTCCTCGTGGGTGGCGTGTACCTCCCACCCCTTGCCTTTGGGCTTAGCCGTGTGACTTGCTTTGGCCAATGAGACACGGACAGAAATGTGCTAGTTCCAAGTTTCAGCCTTAAGCAGCCTCTGGGTTTCCACTTACTTTCTGGTGCCCCTGCCATCACTGTGAGACCAATGCGCTGGCCAGCCCAAGAGGAGGGTGACAGATGTCGAGTCCCACCTTCACCCCCCAGAGTAGGCCTCATCTCCGGAAGTCGACCTAAGGATGGAAAGGATATCTAGGATTAGTCGACCAAGAGACACACATGCTAAGCTGAACGTATGTTCTCGAGTGAAACATCCATATCCACACCTTCATTGATGGTGACTCCAAAACCCCTTCTCTGAAGTTGGTGTCACGTCCAGAATGCATCTGAAGCAGGATTTGACACTGATGAGCAACCGGTCCATTTGGGTCCTCCTGAGTTGAGCAAAGCTGGACAAGCGACACAGAGACGGGTGATGACAGCAAAGCCTCCTTCCCCGAGTCATGATCACGGACTTGAAATCCGCCCAAGGAGAGGCTGTATTCTAGGCGATAACGACCCAGAAGGTCACATCAAAACCTCTCTGTGAGGACAGTCCCCCATCCACGCACTCACCAGTAGTGCTACAGACACCAATGGCCCTGCCTGGAACTGGGCTTCACATCCAGGAAATCCTTCAGGGTGGAATTTACTACTGAAAAGAGACGGGCCGTGTGCTATTCATCTTATACAGGACAAGCTCATCGGGCAGCCTCTCTTCAGACCCCACAGAAGAGAGTTGACATCACAAGCACAGATGCTCCCAACATTAGTACTATTGCGCACACACACACACGCACACACACACACACACACCATCCTGAGGACAGACTGGACCCCTGAAGCAGGTACTACACACATCCTGCATTCAACCTGTGCTGTGCGGTGGGCCTCCCCGGCGTGGGCACTGACACCAAGGTCTCCTCCCTGACATTGTCTGTGCAGGTTAACCATCCTCCTGAGAAGGATTTGACTGAGAAGAGATTATTCATTGACAACGGCTTCTATTTATTTTTAAAAGGCGGGGGTGGGGGTTGGGGGGTGCCAAGAGGCAGCCCTTCTCTCAATACGGCAGATTCACACTGGCTCCAAGTTCTCCTACACCTTTTCCAAAGTCGCCACGTGCACCAAGATGTCATCCCACAGATGGACTGGGTGCTGATGGATAGTCAAACGGGTGACCTACATCGTAAATGAAGTGCACGTCACCGGTCTACCATCCTTTCAGCTACCCTGGAGACCGGCTGGCGTGTCCAGAAAGCCATCCGAGCAGGACCTCACCCTGAAGAGCTACCACCCACCACCACGAGGCATCAAACAGGTGCAACGCACAGGGAGCAACCTCCCTCCACCACAGAAACATGGGCCCTTCTCCAAACTGGCTTCCCTTCCAGAAGCTGTCCTTGGAGGGCTGGGTCCTGCCGGCCACCCTCCACCCCACTCTGCGACACACAACACGCAATCCGCCTTCCTCGCGCCTACTCAGGGTGCAGCCACGCCCCTTCCCTGAAGGCTGCAGCAGGAACAGGAAGTGCCCCAGGGTGGGATTTGATACTAAAAAAGAGGTTTCCCGTGTATGTTTCATCATAAATAAAGAGAAGACAACACGGACAACCTCTCCTTCGAGTATCAAGGATTAGCACTGATCAAAGGAAACGAAAACAAAAACAAAATTGCTGAATCTTCAGCGACGTTGGTGTCACCTCCGGGAAGTTTTCCCAAGTCTACGTGGCCCTGGGTAGACCAGATGTCACGTGTCATATGCGAGTGGAGAGTCTGAATGGAGTGTCCTGGGTTGGTTTCTGGAGGTCAGCCAGGAAAACCTTTAAGACCTGATACTGAAAAGAGGTCACTTGTGAAATATTTTCCACCAGTACAGAGAACATTTAGTTACACCACTCTCCAGGAATTGGAGCTTTCCTGATGGGGGAACCATAGTCTCTTTCTGGAAGTCCATCGGGCCTCAGCAGGAAGTGCCCCAGCAATGGTCTGCATCCCAAGGTCAATGCATCAGGAGAGAATCCACAAATAAACCCCGCATTTTGTGGTCAAGAGGCAGGTGATGTGGTCCGCAGTGGACTGACACCCAGGCCCCTGCATGGAATTGGCTACGGGTCCAAGTAATCTTCCAGGTGAGCTGTGGTTGGTTCTAAAAACAGATGCATGGTATCAGGTTAGTCGTAAGTCAAGTGAGCGCCAAGGTAGGGTAGGGACAGCTGGGAACAGGGCCAGGCCTCCATCCTCCAGATGAAACACTACTTAACACCTGCTGCTGCCTTCCACTTGGTTCAGTAGAATTAAGGGAGAAAAACAACTTTCATTTCTGGAAGTCAGTTCACCAAATGTTTGTGCCAAATCTGGACTGGTTTTTCTGTTTGGCTGCAAAATGCCTTTGACCATAATTTTTTCACTGTAGGCGTAACACTGATCTCTTCAGACTCTTTATCATTTCCGTGGGGACGTAGGCCCACCCTAACAGGCATGGAGAGACAGGAGTCAAAAATCAAGGAAAAGAAAAGTCCCGGTTTTCTCTTACAAAGTTGTGCAATTGTGCCTTCCCTTGTCTCTGAAGCTGGCCTCTAGGACAGAGGACAGAGAGGGTCATGGGCCATGCGGCCTCCCTCCACCCTGACTGTCTGCCTCTGACCCCTGCCTAGTCACCGGAGTGCCCAGCCTCCAAGAATGTAGCAGCCACCTGCCCTGGATCCATCAGAGGTGATGGCACGTCCCCACTGCCCCATTTCCTCATCTTTCTCTCTCTTTTCCCTCGGGGCTCTTTCCGGGCGGAAGGAATGAGGTTTGTGCAACATCTAAGAGGAAAGATTGGCCGTGCTGCATGTGAAAGATCACGGCTGCCACCGCAACTGTTCTGACCCTCATCAAACTAAGTGGGGTTGACGTAGAAAGACCTGGGCTTCTTCAAGGACCCGGTGTCCCTTCCCCAAATGCCACGACAAAGCCCAGAACTTATTCACGGCCTATTGCCATCGAAACAAACGCACTGCCAACAACCTACCTCTGTGCCCCCGCTTTAGAGCCGGCCAAGAACCACTTCCTTTCCCAGAGGTTGGCGTCGCCTCCATGAAGTCCTCCTGAAAAGGATGGGGTAAGAAGCATCAGTGTCAGACACACCATACAGATCAAGGGAAGCAGACGTCTCAGCTCACTCACCCTGGACTGGAGCTGACGACTTCTGTCTCATTCAGGAAGTCTTCCAAGCTGGTATTTGATATTGAAGAGTGGTCGGTGGGAACGATCTGTCATAAAAGATCAAGTACACCAAAGGAAACCTCTCCTTAGTACCGCAGAGAAGAACCACCTACAGACAGCTTCTTCCCTAACAGCAGCATCGCCTCCTAAGGATGAATTAGATACAATGGTAAGTGAACCAGGTGTGTCCCTGGTAAAGCACATGGCCTGTGGCCAGCTCTCTGCTTATTTCTCCTGACCCAGGGTTGAGGATAAAGCCCTTTCCCCTAAACTGGCATATATCAAACATTCCTCCAGATTTAAAATAAGCCCACTCCAGAATTCCTGTTGGAAATAAACAGGTCCTACCACCGACCAATTCTAGAGACCCCCGAGGCTTCCTCTTGATCTCAGAACTGGCTTTTCTCCCCAAAGGTGTCATTATGTCTAGGACATCTTTTCAGAATAAACCAGAGGCTGAGGGGCAGTGGTCCAGGCCACCTACATTGTCCAGGGCATGCTCTCTGTGCCACAGGCATTCACCAACGTGGGTTGGGCTAAGTCCAAGATAAATGCAGCCACAGATAACCTACCTGCATGTTCCAGGCATGGAGCTATCTTGGGGACCACAGTCTTCCTCCAGGTAGGCACCCCCTTGGGAAGTACTCCTAAGAATGGATAAGATATTGATGGTTAGTGGAACAGATGATTAAAGTCAGAAATATGGGACAGGCTTTGTGGGCAACCATTAATTCGTGTCCACAGCGCCCCTTCCTGAAAGCTGAGATCTGTACCAGAAGGCCTCTAAGGTGGGATCTGATACTGGAAAAAAGGTTAACCAGGTGTGTTTCATCCTCATGAAAGAAACAGAGACCTAGAAAACCTGTCCTCAGGTACCACCAACTACGCCGATACAATCGCCACTGGCTCTTCCCCAGACTTGACAGTCAGCCCTGGAAGCCCTGTTAATACGGATTGGACACGGATGGTTAGTAGAACAGGTGACATGAGTCATAAATACAAGGCACAGGTTTTGTGGTCAACCACTCATTTCTGTCCACTGGGCGGAAGCTGACAGTAACATCTGTCCCTGAAGCTGAGGTCTGGACCAGAAGGCCTTCAAGATGGGATTTGATACTGGAAAAGAGGTTAACCAGGTGTGTTTCATCCTCATTAAAGAAACAGAAACCCAGAAAACCTCTCTTCAGGTACCACGGATGAACACTGACCAGAACACCAGTGATTCTTCCCCAGACTTGACATTCAATCCTGGACGTCCTGTTAGTATGGAATTGGATACCGCAGTGGTTGAAGTGCTGGTGTAAGCCACTGGATGAATGCATGCTGTCCGTGACCCATCCGTCCGAGTACCCCAGTGGAGCAGACCCCGACGGCATCCTCAACATCCTGACATTGGCATCGTGGCCAGAGGGTGTGGAGGCTATAGAGACGCTGCTCATAAAAGCTCTCCCATTTTTGGTTCACCCCCCCAGAGGGCAAACTTTTCTCAGTTATCATAGAGACACGGATGCCCCACGCCAAGGCGGGCTCCCCCAAAGGTCCTCCCAAGGACTCCCTGGATATGGAGGTGTGGTGGCCCAAGTGACCCGGGTCATAAGGAAAGTGCACACACGCTGGCCAGTGGGTCACTTGAGTACTTTGGGGTGGTGCAGACAGCATGCCCCTCCCCCTGAATTTGGATGGCCTCACACCTGGGAAGCCCTCCAAAGAAAGATCCTACTGCAAACAAGTCCAAGTTTGCAGTATCTGGCGCGTGGGTAGCGAACGCCTCGAGGATGCTCTCTTCCAAGTCTAGTGGAGCCCGGGCGGCCCTGCTTTACCGTCTCCTTCCCCAGAGTTGGCACTGCTTCCGGAAGTTCTCCAAGGGGGGATTAGATACTGAGGGTTAGTGGACCAGGTCACAAACGGCACAAATAAAGCGTGTGCTCTCTGGTCAACCATCTCATGTACCCAGGCACGTGTTGAGGCCACTCTGCTCGTCCACAAGTTAGCCCTGCCCTTGAAGCCGCCAAGCCAGCGCCGTCTGCTGGGAATAAGGCTGCCACCCATCAGTTATCATCACACACAAGACAAACGCATCACAAACAAACCCTGCCGAGCTGCACGGAGCGCAGACCTAGTGTCCCCACCCCGCCGTTGATGTTAGCTCCAGGAAAGCTTGCAAGGCGGGATTAGATACTGCAAAGAGGTCGACCGTGTAATGTGCGCCATAAATAAAGCGAACGCGCC
Organism: Lagenorhynchus albirostris; assembly: GCF_949774975.1. Lineage (NCBI taxonomy): Eukaryota > Metazoa > Chordata > Mammalia > Artiodactyla > Delphinidae > Lagenorhynchus > Lagenorhynchus albirostris. Next base: position 4,168,832 of record NC_083095.1, read on the forward strand.
ACGGACCACCTCTCTCCAAGTACCAAGCAGCAGCAGTACTGACACCAGGGCAGTGGCTCTTCCTCAAAGCTGAGATCACCTCCTGGGAGTCTTCCAAGGCGAGATGTGATATTGAGAAGAAGTAGACCATGTGTCCTACGTCATAAATAAAGCGTACACACCATGGTCAACCGCGTCTTCAAATACCAGGAAGTGACGCCAACCCCGCCTCTCTTCCCTTCCTCTGGGATCACCTCCAGGGAGCCCTTGCAACCTGCATCATGAGTCATCAGCCATCAGCAAGGGTGGCAACGACCACGAACCCATGCCCACTGCTGCTACCGCCTCCAGGGGGCCCTGTAAGGCTGGGACTGAGTGCCGAGTTTGGCTGGGGGGATAAAGCACGTGATCTGTGCTGGATGGCGTCTACCTCACAGGCCCTGCTCCCAAGTTGGCATGGCCTCCAGGAAGTCCCCTCAGGCTGACTGATGCTGAGAATTAGTGGACCATGTGACATACGTCATAAACATCACGTACGTTTTATGGTCGACCATCTCTCCACATACAGGGGAATGGAGCTGAAGCCAGACCAGTGCGTCTCCCACGAAGTTGGCTTTGCCTCTGGGAAGCCCTCTGCGACAGAATTTGATATTGAGAAGACGTGGACCACATTACATACGACACAGAGACAGCGCATGTTCTATGGTCAACCATCTTTTCAGGTACCGTGGGAAGGGCTGATGTCGGACCCGGCATCTCTTTCCTCTCCTTAGCATCACCTTCCGGAAGCCCTCTGAGGCTAGAGGCAGTATTGAGAAGAGGCCACCATGCAATGTTTGCTAGAGGCGTGGTGGACGTGGCACAGAGAAACCCCTCAAGGACCCAGGGTGGAGATGACGCCAGGACGAGCGCTATGCCTGACACTCAGCATTGCCTACAGGAAGCCCCCAGGGTGCAGTGGCTGTTATGAAAAGGTGGACCGAGTCACATGCGTTGTAAGTAAGGCATATGAAGCGTGGTCAACTCCTAGGAAGTATCTCAAAGCGGTCCTGGTGCCAGAACCAGGAGACCTGTGGGGCTGAAGACTATCTGATACTGAAATGAAGCAGACCACGTTACGTACGCTGTTGATCAAACCCATGCAGTGCGGCTGAACCCTTTCCAGGTACCGTGAGGTCGGCGCTGACGCCAGAACCGGGGCTCGGGCTCTACTGTCAGACTGGCAGCATCTTCCGCCAAGTTCTCCAAGGCTGGGTTGGAGGGAGGGGAGGAAGCGGGCCCACGGACCATACATCGTCTGTGAGCATATGTGGCCCATCAGATCTTCGTGGAGGAGCAATGTTGAGTCCAGAGCCAGGGCGTCTTCCCCGAGAAGACTAAACTTGATATGGAAAAAAGATAGACTGTACACGCACCATCAGTGAAAAATACGGGTCAGTGTGTCTTCAAGTACCTGGTGTGGCATCGTCTCGCGGGCACCCATGTCCACCTCTACATGGGCACTCGGTCCTGGAGCCATCTGAGGATAGCTTTGAGGCTGATGAGAGGCAGAACGTGGAACAGCAGCCCTCCTTCGTGAACATTCGCGGTGCCAACCACCACTTCTTCAAGTACTATGGGGGGGGTGCACCGAGGTGGAAACAGGACACCTTCCTAGAGGTTATCATTGTCCTAGGGAAGCCCTTAGAGGCTGCATTTGACACTGAGGAGAAGACTGTCGCAAGCATTAACAGATTAAGTACACATCTAACAGTCTACCATTCCACCAAGTACCATGGAGCAGGGAGGACGCTGAGACCAGTGTCACTTCTCTAACTTCAGGCTCTCTCCAGGACGGTTTGGATGGCTGGGCTGGATACCAAGAAGCGGTTTACCGTCCCACATACATATTCAAAATGTATGTGGGACGGTAAACCATTTCTTCAAGTACCGCACGATGGCAGTGATGGCTGGAAGAAGGCTCGCGTCTGCAAAGTTGCCTCTGGGGACCTCTTCAAGGCTGTATTTGATGCTGAGAAGAAGCAGGTCATGGTGTCACACTAAACAAGAGTCGCGAAGTCAACCATGTCATTGAACGCCAGAGAGCAGCACTGATCCCAGAAAGAGAATCAAGATCTCCTCCCCAGAGATGGTGAGATTTCCCGAGGCAGAACTTGATATAAGAAGAGTGAGAGTATGTCATTTCGCACCATGCAGAAAAGAACATGTCATACAGAAAACCATCTCTTCGAGTGTCACGGAGAGGCCTGATGCTGGGTCCAAGGGCGCCTCCCTGAAGACGACGTCACTTCTGGGAGCCTCGAGGATGGATTTGATACTGAGGGTTAGTGGACCGTGTTACATACGTCACAGATAAAGCGTACGCTATACGGTCTACTATCTCTCCAAGTACCACACAGGGATGCCGAGGACAGAGGCTGAGGACACGTCCAGAAAGCCTTCCAGAGCTGGAGGGAATCAGAAGGCAGGTCGAGTACAACACATGCATCATGCGACAAGCACACACAGGCTAGGAGTCTTGTCTCCACTGTCAGGAGTTGACGCAGACGCTTGAACTGGTGGCTTATCCCCAAAGCTGGCAACTCCTCCAGGAAGCCCTCCAAGGCTGAAAGTCCCACTGAGCGGAAGTGGACGATGTTCTGGATTTCATCATTCCAGAAATACCGATCAACGTGCCTACTAGGTGCCAGGCACCATGTTGGATCTGAGGGAACGGGTAGGTGGGCATGGTGGGAGGGTGGACATGGCATGTGGCTAACAGGACTGTGTGGGGGATGGTGGAGAGCAAAATGAGAAATAGAAGATGGCGTGCGCACCACCGAAGAGAACACCTGTCTAGTTATCCTGAGCAGGCCAAGCAAACAGCCTCGGGGCACGTGAAGCCCAGGTCATGAGCGCTCGTTTCGAGCGTTAAAAAAAAATAACTGTGCCACAAGGAAAGACTGACGGCCGTCTCTGCCTCAATGCCAGGGGCATTTCCAGGAGGTCCTCTCAGGCCAGATGGGATCTGAGCAGTAACCACCGTGCCATCTTCATAAACCAGGTGGCTGTCGTTTTGGTCAATGGATTCCCTAAAGTCTGAACCTCCATCTCATCCCCAGTCTTGGCACTGCCTCCAGAAAACCTCTGACACTGAATTTAATATTGATCAGAGGTGGGCCTTCGTACAAACGTAGGAACTTCAACACGGGGGAATATCTCTTCAATACCACACAGTGTGATGGAGGCTGGGCTGGTGGGTCTCCCTGAAGGTGGTGTCGGTTCCGTGAAGCCCTCCAAAGCTGGCCAGGCTACTGGGAAGTGGTGGGTCACGTCACACAAATCTTTCCTCGTGCATATGCCGCACGGCAAGTCATCTCTTCAAGGACCATGGCTGAGGCTGGAACCGGTGTCTCTCCCCAAAGCTGCATCACCTCCAGAAAAGCCCCCAGGGGCTGCATTTAATAGGCCTTGTGGTAAGACTCAGACATCAAACATGGGCCCCGGGGATTACCGTGGAGCAGGGCCGCAGCTAAACCCAGTGTCCTCTTCCCTCACGTTGGCAACACCTCCGGGGTGCCCTCCGAGGATGGATTGGATACTGAGAGTTAGTGGACCATGTTACATAGGTCAAAAATCATAAAGCCTACGTTCCATAGTCTACCATCTCTGCAGGAACCATGGAGTGGTGCTGACCCCAGAGCCAGGGCTTGTCCCTGAAGTTGGTGTCGCTTCCAGGCTTCCAGAAAACTTTCTGAGGCCTGATTTGGCACTGGGAAGCAGGCACGTAATGAACATAAACTGCTCCCCTCAAGTCTGGGGTAGCATTTCTGATAGGGAACACGTGCTTCTACCCTGAAGCAGCATCTCCCCTAGGAAGGCCATGCCAACTTGGAAAGACCGAGAAGCAAACCATGCAATGTTGAGCGTGCTTTGGCCATTACACGGTCAACTGTTTCTTAGTCACAGTGAAGGGCAGTGGTTTGCTCTGCATGGCAGAATGGGAAATTCTAAGAGCAGAGCTCATATGTGAAAGGGGGGCCTCGACTTCTGGATAACAACCTGCCTGAGCTCACCCAAGCTCTGAAAGTCCTCGCCACGTGCCACATGCCCTTGTAGACTCAAACCACAGAGCTGAGTGGGCAGTGGGTGCTTCCAGATCCTGCTCAACACCTCCACTTCCTCCCAGAGGTCTTCCTTGGGTCTCTCCATCCCCTCTCATAGCCCAGCTGTCAGTACCATCACCCCGCATGAATGGGAGGCACGGCCGTGAGGTCAGTTAGTCTCCAAGGAAAGGGCAAGAGCAGGCTCCTGGGCGGCATGGTGGGGGGCATGGCTATCCTCCGACGTCTCGAAACCCACTGCATGGCACTCCCCTGCTCACAATCCATATGTTGAACAACAAACTCCATAGAACAGCATTCAAGGCTTCAGCCTTTGTCTCCGTCCTCTTCCCTGATCCCTGAGCTCTGACACTACCTTCCAGCTCCAAGCTTTGCATCCCCGACCCTCCACAGCACCCTGATCACGTCTTTCCCCCAGCTCCATCACACCTTCCATGTGGTGACTCAGAGAAAGAAGCTCATATTTATTAAAAAAAAAAAAAACCCATGAGGTGCTGGAGCTGTGAATAAAAATGGTCTCTGTCCTCTTGGAGCTTCTAGCCTTGCAGGGGAGACTCACATGGAAATAATTATTGCAGAGCATTGATCTCAAAATTAAAAGGGGCCAAAATGTTGTGAAGGAGCAGGGAGCATATAAGAAGAAGATCTGATGAATCAGGAGGAGTTTCTCAGAAGAATTTTAAAATAAAAGATGAAGGATGAGGAAACTAAGCTAGGAAGAGAGGGGACAAGAGTGGACAGTGCAGGGTTGAAGCAGAGGAATGGATGGAGCATGGACCATAGAGAGGGCTCATGGACCAGACAGGTAGAGCGTGAGCCAGATGGAACACAGAATGGATGGAGCATGGACCAGACAGATGGCTCATGGACCAGATGGAGCATGGACCAGATAAATGGCTCATGGACCAGATAGGTGGCTCAGGGACCAGATGGAGCATGGACCAGATAAATGGCTCATGGACCAGATAGGTGGCTCAGGGACCAGACAGGTGGAGCATGGACCAGATAAATGGCTCGTGGACCAGATAGGTGGCTCAGGGACCAGACAGGTGGAGCATGGTCTGGATGGAGCATGGTAAGCAAAAGAGCATCTATGTGAATGGTACATGGAGAGCCAGAAATGTGCCAGAAATGATGCCGAGGGGCTAGGTGGGGACTCGATCATTCAGAGCCTTACGGCAAAGGTTAATGATTACAAATTTTATCCTTAAGCCAACGGAAAGCTCTCATTAGTTGATAAGGGACTTGAGTTTTACATCTTTACATCTCTTGCTGATATGAAGAGAAAGTGCTGGGGGAAAAAGTGGAGGCAGGGAGAAAGAGTATAGGGTCTAAAAGAAGAGAGTTGCGCCCTGGACAGGGTAGGAGTCATGGAAATGCAGGAAAGTGGGCATGTTTGGAAGTAGTTAGAAGGAAGGGCATAGCAGACTTGGTAAGGTCCCAGATGTGGGTGAGGAACGTGGAGCAGTAAGACAACGCGAAGAATCTGTGCAAGTGTTTGGAACAGACGTCAGGAGGGGGTGGCGCCTGCCTCTGAGCTGGGGAGCATCTGATGAAGAATGAGCATTGGTGGGGGAATGGGAGTTTAGTTCTGAGTGCTCTGAGTTTGAAGCACTGGTGAGAAATCCTAGTGGAGATGCTGAGTCAGCAATCTGATGGAGGTCGCTGGTGATCCTAATGAAAGCACTTCCAGGGGAAAGATAAGGTGAGAAGTCAGATGAAAATGAGATACAGAGACTACCAAGAGGGTGGTAGCTGGATGGAGGAGATGGACTCCTGTGATTTTTCAGACTCAAAGGACAGCAGTGTGGTAGGGGCCAATGGGAAGGCTGCAGGGTTGGGGAGGGCTGTGTGAGACTCCTGAGAAGCTGGAGGGACAGAGCCCAAGCTCGGCGGGGGGCGGGGGGGGCGGGGGGGGCTGCTGCTGGCCCAGCGGCAGGTCACTTCCTCCCTGGTCCAAGGGAAAGAGAAGCCAGTGGGCGAGGAAGATGGTGGGAAGCTGCGGGGGTTCATTTGGATGGCTTTTATTTTCCCTGTGTCTGTGATGAGAGAGGAACTCAACCCCGCCGCTCCTTGGTATGGGAGCTCCTCTGATGCAGGAAGGGGGTCACTGACCTTGGTGTTGCATCTCCAGTGCCCAGCACCAGATATTCCACAGAGTAGTGGGCAAGGAAAGAACAGACAACTCTGAATAGCAGACGTGGACCCTGAAAGTACCCTCGTCCTCCTGGATAAAGTGACATGCATCCCTACTAGCCTCCTGGATCTCTAGAGACGTGGGTGAGCTCACTTTCCCCACCCAGCCTCCCGACCCCAGATGGCTGGTGGCTGGTGGCCCTTCTCACTTCCCCAGGCATCACTCCTCTCCCTCACCTGCCCACTGGTTTGGTCGCTCTTTCAACGGCACATCGATACACCCGTGCACTCCTCTGTCTCACAAACTCACCCCTTCAGGCACACATTTAATTCTCTGCTACTCATCCTTGCGTTGACTCACCCACACATCCTTGCAGACACTCAACCTTAAGCACACATGTGCTTGCATCAGTCCCGTGTGGAGCCCGAGGCTGCCTGAGGGGCAATCTCAGTGTTCCTGCCTCCCAGGAGCTCACAGGATGGGAGAAGACAGACACGATCCACACACCAATACGTGATGATGGAGGTATGCCGCGTGCTAGGATTTCAGGCTTCCATGATCTCTAGTCCAGAAACGGTACGGAGTTTCAGCTACTGCAGAGGGGGACTAGAGCACAGAAAGCAGATGGGTGATTTGTTCCTCCCAAAGATTAGGACACAGGGGTGGAAAAGCTACGTAGAGGAGATGGTGATAAATCCCACTCATATCTTAGCATTTGGAAGGGGATACCCAGGAGGAAGGGGAAGAAACAGATACCTCCTCAGCTTAATAATTACAGAGGGCAGAGTGAGGACAATACTATTTCACTGCTTTGCCACACAGGAATTTAGATGTAGGCATGTTTTGTTTTGTTTTGTTTTAACTGAGGCATAAGCACTAACAGACTTAGAAACTGGTTGTGTACTTCCTAAATCAGCAAAAAAAATTTTTTAAGAGAAATGTAGTCTATATAATATACTAAAAGATAGCAGGGAAGAAAGAAAGGGTGAAAAAAAGAAATCAAGCATTAAGTGCAGTTTTTTTAAGTCCAAACAAGACAATCCAGAAAAAAATGTAAATGAGTTAAACGCCCTTAAAAGAGGGAGTTTTCAAGTCAAAAATCCTCAAAACCAACTATATGTTGTCTATTTGAAGCACACTTTCAATCAATTAACTCAAAAAGACTCAAATCCAAGGGATGGGCCTCAATTTTTGTGCATTTGCCTCTCTGGGGGCCCACACAATCACGCGTTGACATCTGAAAAAACTACGGAATTTATACAGCAGCTGATGGCCATCAATCAACTCCCTATCAACGGCATCCCCAGTTTTGCATACACAGCACTTTGTTCAATTTGTTTCTGCAATTCCTTAAACATCTCGTTGCAGAGGCTTTCAAAGGGTATTCTTAGGGGTACCTGGGGCCCCCTGTCACTGGCAGGATGGTGCCCACAGCTCAAGGTCTCCACCCAGCTCCAAAGAGGGCAGCTTTGATTTGATCTATTTTACTTATTGAGCTTCTGGGTAATATTTGGTCTGAATAAAAGGCTTGGCTGCATTTGAAAACCAGTGTTTAATTACATTTTGCTTTTATTGTTTTATAAAGATAAGTGGGAAACAGAAAAATAAAATCGCTGATACTGGTGGTAAGAACGTAGATCTCATATATACTTAAGAAATGAAGACAAAGATGGAGATCATTAGGTGAACCTAATGTGGCCAGTCCTCAGCCTCAATAATTGAATTTAAGGCAGTCAACTACGTGTTTGGAAAGAACGAAATTAAAGAACATCCGTGGAATGCTAGAAATTGCCTGGGAAGGTACAGAATGTTGAGCTCTCGAAGAGCAGAATTCTTTGGAACATGCAAGTCTCTGGTTCAACTTTCAAACAACACTTTGCCTTGAATACAGACTTCCAGAAACAATTATATGAGAAAGCAGGGCTACCTAACTCAGGAACACAAATGAAAATAAAGCAGAGGTGCTTCTGAATTTCAAGTACCCAAGAGCAAAGTCATTAAGCAGGTTGAAGAAAACCACCTCTCAGAGACAGAAGGTACCATCCACAGCAACGAAATTCACAAACATTTACATTAGGAATAAAATAGCATCCAAAAATGGGGAAACAGAAACAGTGTCCAGAGCCCTCTCAGTCATAAAGACATCAAATAGGCAAAAAGTAAGTGAGAAACATACCTCAAATCGAGAGGCAAGTAACATTGTACTTAGAAAATGAGAAATGAAGACGCTTACTTCATCAATATTAGTATACACTGTCCTAAAAGCTCTAGCCAATACAATAAAACAAAAAATAGATAAATGTCATAAACTATTAGAATGACGTTTAAATTATGGTTATTTACAATTACTTAATTCTTTACTAAGAAAATCCAAAAGAATCAACTGAAAAGCTAGTAAAACTAAATGTCTTTACATCAAAATCTGTATCCTATAAACAAGATGTACACCTTACTTTTAAAGGCCCATGAAACATTCACAAAATTAATTAAAGAAAGCACAAAGAAGACATCCATAAGTTCCCCAAAGTAGAATTTGTGTGTCCACATTCTCTAAACGCAATGAAGTATGACCACAATTGAATAAAAAAGTATAAGCAACAATACACAACCCAAATAAAGTAGAAATTAATTTAAAAAGTAAGCTCTACTTTTGCATATTTAATTCAGATAATCATTTCTTCTAAGAACTAGAAGAAATGAAAAGCATAATTACAAGAAGAAATGAAAAGCATAATTATAAAAATTTTAAAATATTGAAAAGACTACATATTAAAACTTATGACAGGCAGTCAAAATTGCAACCAGAGGCAAATTCATACTACGAAATGGTTTCACTATTAAAGAAGAATAACATACGGGACATATGAACAGATTCATAAAACAAGGAAAGCAGAAGGAAGGGATCAATAAAGATAAAAGCAGATATTGGTGAATTTGAACACACACAAAAACAGTTGAATTGATAAACTATTCCCAAGAACTGGTTCTTTGAAAAACCTCTAAAATATACACTCCTCTACCTCACCTAATAAAAAAAGAGATAAAGTACACATATACAAAATTAAGAATGAAAAAGATGATATAATCACAGAAATAGATACAATTTTATTATCAAAATACTATTTCTAATTCTATGTTTAGAAATATTTAAATCTCAGAAAAATAGATTATTTTCTAGGATTAGCTTTGAAAGAATCATGGAGCACTCGCTATGTGCCAGACTCAGTGCAAGATACTTTATCTCTTTAATTCTCACAGTGGCCCTCTTAGCTACAGGCTCTCATTAACCATTTAACAAGTGAGGAAACTAGCAATTAGGGAGAAGACATAGTTTTCCCGAGGTCACATGAAAAATGACAGAGCAAGAATTTGAACCCGGGCTTCCCTGGTGGCGCAGTGGTTGAGAGTCCGCCTGCCGATGCAGGGGACGCGGGTTCGTGCCCCGGTCCGGGAAGATCCCACATGCCGCGGAGCGGCTGGGCCGGTGAGCCATGGCCGCTGAGCCTGCGCGTCCGGAGCCTGTGCTCCGCAACGGGAGAGGCCACAACAGTGAGAGGCCCGCGTATGGCAAAAAAAAAAAAAAAAAAAAAAAAAAAAAAAAAGAATTTGAACCCAAGTTGCCTGATTCCAGGGCCTGCACATGTAAACGCTGAGCTATATCAGGAAAAGAAGCAAACATTCTAAAGATTTAGAAAATCTGAAGAATCCAATAAATACGGAAGAAATAGGAAAAGCTGCCAGAATTATCCCAGGAGAGTTATATGGCTGAGTTCTTTCAAGCTTTCATGAAATAGATCATTTAAATGATGTATATATGGTACAGAATACAGAAAAAGGTGGATGGTTCCCTAATTCATTTTACAAAGCCAGCATAACTTTGAAATCAGATGAACAAAAAATTAATTTGAGATACTAGCGGACCAAATCATGTAGTATATTAAAAGGCCAGTATACCACAACCAGGTAGAATTTGATCCAAAAATGTTTCTAAGTTATGAAACATTATTATAATTCATTGCATCAACAGGTCAATGGAGAAAAACAACACCAATATCTCTATAGATATCAAAAAAGTATTTCATAAAATTCTAATCCATTCCTGATTTTAATCGTACATGAAATAGAAATAAATACTTAATTAGCATTATAAAAACATACAGCCTTAAAAAAGTATCTGTTATCATACTTAACATGAACCAGAAATGAGATAAAGTTTTCTGTTATCAACAATTTAATGTTTTGGAAGATCTAGCCAATACTATAAGACCAGGAAGAGAAATAGAAGAGATAAAATTTTTAAAAATTTGCTGTAATTGTATAGATATGAATGACTCTTTACCTAGAAATTCCAAAACATTCAACTAAAAACTTGTAGAACATATGAGAGAATTCAATGAGATAGCCAAAACAATACATACATAATCTCTTCCCTACATACCAGTAACAACCAGTCAGAAAATATAAGAAAACATTCACAATAGAAGCAGTACTTAATTCCTTGAAATCAACTTAATGACAAATTGTGAATCTGTCAAATTTGACAAATTGTGAATATATATATTAAACTGCAGAATATGTAAAGCCACAGTATCAAAAAATACCAATTCTTTTTAATTTACAATTTTATAAAATTCCACAGAATATCTATAAAGCATGTTTTTAACTTCACCATATTACTAAAATTCACCTGGAAGAATAAACAAATGAGACTAAACAAGAAAATCTTGAAAAATAAGAATGAAGGAAGACTATTGCTATCAAATAATAATACATATTACAACTATACAATATATTATAACAAAGCAATACTAGGGTAAGAATAGACAGATTAATGGCATCCTAGAAAGCCACAATGAGAAACAAAAACTATAAAAGTATCTAGCATGTGGTAAACGTGGAAATGAAGGATGCAGTTGCTTCTCACAATAATTAAAGGATTAAAGATTCAATATAAAGAAGAAATCATGAAAGAACTAGGAAAAAATAAAAGTGACTAATTATATGAGCTTCTAAGCAAGAAGAAACTATAAGAACAAATTAGTGATAGATTTTTAGAACTTAAAATTTTTTTAAATAAAAATGTTGAGAGCTCCATGAACAAAATGGAATGGCAAATGAAAAATGGGGGGGGGGAATGTTGGTAATATAGGATGGAAAAAGAGTTACTATTCTTATTTTGAAAGGTATTATAAAATAAAAGATACACCAGTAGAGAAAAATGGGAAAATAACTTTCAGTTCAATATGGTGAATTACATATAGATATTCACCTTGATATAGATATTCTCTCTTGAAACTGCGCTAAATGAAAGTGAAGGGATTTTCACCTGGAACATGAGGACACAGGGAAGAGGACAAGAAGATAGGGGAGTGGTAACTGATTCAGAGCTGGGAACGCTAGACTGGCAGTGAGGAAAGCTGAAATAAAGGCCAGGGTATGCCATGGAACCCACTGAAGTCTCAGGACTTGGCAGTACCAGGTGCCTCCAGGAACACCTGGGCCTAAATAAGATGAATTGGCTAAAAGTCTGTTAAAGAAGACAGAGCCCCAGATCTTCACCCATTAGGCAAAGCCTTCCCTAACTGTGAGAGAAGACTGAAAAGGTATTACACGCAGAAAGCAAAGCAGAGGTGACTGGAGCAGAGATGCACCAGTTGAGGGCAAGAGTCCTCAAGTTGAAAAAGAAGGCCAAGCTTTGCAAGTTGGATGCTGAGACCACCCAGTCTTCCTCTACAAATCTCCCAGAGCACTGGCAGCCAGTAATACTCTAGACCAGAAACTGAAAAACTTTCTTTGGAGCATCTGAGCAATCTAAAAGAAAAAAAGCATAAAAATGCTGAAACCTGGGTTCCCCAATGAAAAAGACCAGTTAGTTCACTCTACAGTAAAGCCCATCGTTTACAGGGCTCAGCCACATACTGAGAGCTTCCAAATACCTCATTAGTGTATTTGGATGCATGCATTACAGATGTGCATCTATATCATCTATATCTATATATCTATCTATATGACCAGAGAGTTGAGAAAAGCACCTAACATGGAAGTTAGAGACTCACTTGGAAGGAGGAAGAGACAAAAAAAAAAAAAAAAAGCTTGGAGACTCTGTGAGAGAAAGAAAATTTCAGAAAACCTATTATTAATATTTTCAGAAATATCAAAGAAGCAATTACCTCCATGAAACAAAATGCTATAAAATACTGTTCAGGGTATAATTAAAAAAAAAACCCTTGAATATCAGAGATTGCAGAAGTGAAAACAGGTTAAAAGAAGAAGACAGAGAAATCTCTCAGGAAGAGAACAAAGAGGTGAAGAGATGAAAATCAGAGGAAAAATACATGAGTAGCAGAGAACCAGTCAAAGAGATCCAACATACAAACAATATAAGTTCAAGAAAGAGAAAAGTGATAGGACATTGTCCAAGGAATCGTTTAAGAAAAATTTTCACAACTGAAGGACACATATTTTCAGATCAAAAGGGCCTGGAAAAATGGATGAACGCAGATCCCCATCAAGACGCACACACATGAAATTCAAAGCACAAGAAGACAATGAGAAAACACTGCAAGTTCCAGAAAGGGAGGAGGAAGAAAAGATCACATACAAGGGATGAGGAATCAAAAAGTTTTCAGACTTCTGGTCAACAGCACTAGAAGCCAGAAAGCAATTATATATGCTTTCCAAATCTGAAGGGGAAAAAAGATACTAACTAGAATTCTATTCCCAGACAAGCCATCAACATCAGTGCGGACTAGACATTTTCCTTTTCAGATGTGAAAGGTCTCCAAAAATTTACCTCCCATGAACCCTTTCTCAGGAAACTGCTAGAGGATGCGCTCTAGCTAAACAAGGGAGTAAACCAAAAAAGGGGATAACACGGGATTTACAAAATCAGGGATCCAACCAAGGAGAGATGGTCAAGGGAATCCCCGGGTAGAGAATGAGGAGGAGATCCCAAGATAAGGGCAGGAAGCCCAAAGATGAACGAATCCAGAAGAGAACAGGCAAGGAGGCTCCAGGAAGAGATTTCTTCAAAAAGATAAAACACATTAAATACAAACAAAAAATACTGATGTGTTTGACTGTCTTGAGAGGCTGGGGATAAAGTTGTGATAAGTTCATTAAAAACTAACCAACCAATCAAAGGGAGAAGGAAAAAAAGAAACAAACAAACAAAAACCAAGACAATTATTACCTCCAGAGAAAACAACAAGTTGTAAGGAGAAGTAAATAAACATCGTGCTGTTGTTCTGCTATCAAGAGTATTTACACTGTTAAAATAATGTAAACACTGAATACCAATCAAACCAAAAATGTGAGCTAAATATATGGAAAGGATGGGACAGAGAGGTCTTCCTGTGTGTGGTGAGGCCAAGGGCATTTGTGAAAGAGATTTAAATCTTCATCTTCTGTGGCTGAAAAGTCAAGATAATGCTTAAGCTAAAAAAATTTTTCTGAGAACTAGAAAAATCAGAATGTTACTTAGAAAAATGGTTGTAAATGTCAAGAGACTCAGTTAAAAGAGTTAAAAACTGTTGCTTCTGTGGAGCAGGCTATGGGATTGGAGTGGAGAAGGCTGATGCTTCTACAAAATTTTGTAAAACTATTTGATGCTTAAAATGACGTATGTGCATGATTTCAACAAAAATAAAACTCAATGAAAAATGCAAAGAACCTGAAATGACAACTCAGATACGAAGCACCAATAAAGATATGGGAGGAAATGCTCTTATCGCAGGTAATAAAATAACTGAAAATGAGAACAATGAAATATTGCGTTTTGACAAATTGGCAAATGTTTTAAAACTTTGATAATTCCCAGAAAAACGGTCACTTCTTAAACTAATTCTGAGAATGTAAGTAAGTTGGTACAAAGGAGGGCAATTTGGCCATAAAATGCTCACACCTTTTGACATGGCCATTCCACTTTCAGAGTGCACTGCAGGAAACTGAAAGATGAAAAAAACAAAGTTGTTCAGCCCAACTTACACCATCCAACTATTAAAAATCATGTAAATATCTGACAAGAGCAGGTCAATTATATCAATTATGATTTAGTCATTTGCTAGGATACTAGGTCAAAAAATCACAAGACAGGAAATTACTTAATGGCATGGGAAAATGTTCAGGATGTATAGTTAGGTGAAAAATTAGGATGACTGTGATGAACCCAATTTACAATATAGAGACATATGTGTGTACACGCGCACACACACACACACACACACACACACACACACGCGCGCGCATACACACACACTTTTGCAATTTATGGGTGAAACCAAAAGACCAGAGGCTGGTCACCAAAATGCCGGCAGTGGTCATCTCTGAGCAGTGAGACTCTTGTTCTTTTTAGTATTTTACAAGTTTTCACAATAAACGTATTTCTTTTTTCTAGAATTATTACATGCAATAAAGTTTAGTTATCAGCTTAGTAACTTTTACGGGAAAAACTCACATGGCTCCCCCGTCATCATTCTCCACGACAGAAATGAGTTCACAAAACACAATTATCTGCATAAATTATAAGAGACTCAGCGGGGGACAGGGGTGTGAAGGTAACCCTGAGTCCCAGCTCAAGCGGCCAACAAGGACTCTGGCGTCTGGTCAGCTGCAAAGTGACCACTTGGGTGGGACCAGAGATGAGGGCCAGGTATCTGGGGTTGGGACCCTGCTGACCTCCCTTCTATGCTCGGGGTAGCTTCTGAGTGGCTTCATCCTTCACTCAGAGAAGCAGCTGCCAGAAACGGCCCAGCCTCTACCTGCCACTGCCCAGGTGGGCAGTGCGTGCACTTGGGCCCCTCGGAGGCCTTCACACATGCTAGTATCGCCTCTAGTCTTTACCTTTTCTAGACCAAGCCTGGCCCTTAGTCACGGGCACACAAGCCTCTTAGAGTGTAACCAGGAAAAGCACAACTCACCCAGCGAAGCAAGGGCTCCACCCATTGGAAGTGTCCTCGGGAAGCCTTGCGCTCAAGCAACCACACCTCCACGGGCTCCGTGCGAACAACCTTCCAAGACAAGAGGGCTGAGTCACAAAACCATGTCCAACTGTGTGAGCACGTGTCTGACCCCCAGGGTCCATCCCTGGAGGGGTGGCTGGTTAATGGTGAGGCCAGCCCTGGGGACGTGGGGCCAGAGCAGAGGCAGCTCCCCGACTCAGATGCTCCTAACCCAACGTGAGACGAACGGGGCAGATCTGGGTCGGGGTGATAGGAGGTGTGAATGGGGGAAGGACGAGAAACTCAGGCTGGAGCAGGGCGGAGGGGAGGAAGCAGAGGATGACCTCGGTTTCGGCCAGTTGGGACGTCTGTCAAGATAAAGAACACAGGGGCCTGTGGGATTGGCCTAGCCGATCAGTGCCCTCGGACCTGCACCCGTCGAGTTAGCACTGTTGTTAGCATCACTGTCATTGTCTATTGTATCCAGGGATACATGGAGTTGGACTGATGACAGTCTTCATCCCATGACACCAATCATCACTGGTCCACGAAGGGCTCTTTTAGTTTATTCTTTTTAACTTTTTAAGGATTTAATGCTCATTCATAAACCCACCAGAGCTCCAAACCAGAGCTAGGACACTAACTGTAAGTTGCATCCCCCAGGGCTGGGTGGCCATTCCGTAGAGCCCCGGGGTCATGGGGCTCCCCTCCAGCCCTGCCATTGGAGGCTGACACCCCCCGATGCTGGATTTGGGAGCCACGCCCCAGCTATTTACTCCCTGCTCCGATCCATTCCAGCCACGCCATTCCTGGCCTGGGAACTAAGCGAGGCCAGGCTCTCGACACTGTGAAAGAAACGGGCTGGTCTCAGACAAAGGCCCAGCTGGAGTTCTCCCTGAGGTCACAGAAGCCAGGGTCTGGGGGCAAGTGGGCACCAAGTGGGCTCTGGGGCAGGGGGCAGTTCGGGCGGGCCAAGGGTGGCCCGACACCTGCTCCCCTGATGGTTGGAGTCTCGCGTTAAGTGTATTTTGAAACATGCTGTTTGGGGCAACACTCAGGAGCGGAAGAGCATTTTCCAGAAGGTTCCCTGCAGGGCTTTTATGAAAGGTCACCACGCTCGCTGGTGGAGTCGGCCTGGAACATTTGTTCAGTTCTTTCATCCTGATGAGCAAACCATAAATACGTGCTTTCCTCAGGACCTGACCCCTTGCACAGAAGGGGACACTGCCTCCGATCCCACAGGTGAGGACAGCAGACACCCAGGCTCTGCCCCCAGAGCACCCCTCCGGCTTCACTCTCTCCTACCCTACGACCCAGGGAGGTGACCAGTGCCGGGGCTGCTGCGGGACCCAGGGGACCGGCGCTGGGCTCAGGCACAGAGCTGGGCTCATCACATCTGAGCCTTGGTTTCCTTCTTTGCAAGGGGGAGCCAACGATGTGCCCCTGTGGCACTGGGGGCTTCGGTGAGGTGCAAATGAAGCAGCACCCTCTGACTCAGCCAGCTCCCGGGGAGGGGCGGGAAGGGAAGGGAGAGCAGCTCCTGGGGCGGGGGGCAGGGAGGATGTGCACAGGTGGGCTGTGGGTCCCCGAAGGGCCTCTCCCTCCCTTGTGTCTCCAACATCTGCCCAGCATTTTCTAGCTCATAAAACCCTTCCCTCTGTGTGCCCTGTCGCAGCCCAGAGAAGGGCTATCATATGGGGAGCCTCATCTTCCAGCCATCCCCGCCCTCACGTCCCCCAGTCTCCCTCCAAACCGGGCACCGAGCGCAGTCCCTGAGAAGGCGTGGCAGGGAGAAAGAGTTGGGCGGAGAGGCTGGGAGACGTGCAAAGTGAAGGACTCAGACCGGAGGGTCCCAGTGGCCCTCTCACGCCCTGTCTTCTGCGAAGGGAATGAGTCTCCTTTGGTGACCTCCCCGCCCTTCAAGCTCGGCTCCTTCAAAGTGTGATGAGCGCCCGCCAGCTGGATGAACAGCCGAGCGAGGAAGGTAGGCTCACGGCTTGCCGGGGTACTGAATATCTGGATATGCGACCTGCAGATCAGCGGGGTTGTTTTGTGGGGAGGGAAGAGGGGCCGGGCAGAGGGTCCATATAGAGAGGAGGGGCATGAACAGGAGGAGGCATGGGCCCAGAGATGCAGGGGGAGGCCAGGGGCAGAGGCAGCTGGACACATGGCCTTTGAGAAGTCTGAACGTGGGCCGGGGTTCCCCGGAGAACCCCACAGGAGGGGCCATCAGAAAATGAAGCCAGGATCCCGGCGGCACCAGGGGTGGGCGGTGCAGCAGGGGTGAGTGGACAGCTGAGGCTGCAGCAGGGACACCTGTGCCCGGGCCCACCTTCCTCCCCACTGGGCAGCTGCCAGCAGCTCGGGCCGATACCAGGAATATCTGCCACAGACAGGGTCCAGCCCCCACCAAGCTAGCGGGACTGTCATCGCATCATGTTGAAAAACCACGTGCTGGGAGAAGCCTTGGATCTCAGGGAAAAGTAAATAAAACTGGGGACTTCCCTGGTGATCCAGTGGGTAAGACTCCACACTCCCAATGCAGGCCCCAGGCTCGACTCCGGGTCAGGGAACTAGATCCCGCATGCATGCTGCAACTAAGAGTCCACGTGCTGCAACTGAGAAGCCCACATGCTGCAACTAAGACCCAGCAAGCCAAAATAAATAAATAAAATAATAAATAAATATTGAAAAAAAAAAAAAGAAAACTGGCCCCAAATTACAAGGGAGGCTCAAGGGCCTGGAAGGACAGAAGAGAGCAGGGTCAGGACCACAGTGAAATAGGGAGACATCTTTTCTCTCTCCCCAGCAGGCAAGACATCACCCTTCTTCCAGGTCTGCAGATGGGGAAACTGAGGCCAGGCTGGGTGGCCACTGGCTCCAGCTCGAGTCTCAGATGCTGGAAGGAGGAAACATCACCCTCTGTGAGGGTCCCTGGGGGATACTGAGGTCCCCTGCGAGCCTGGGAGGCCAGTGGAGGGAAGACGTGAGGACGAAAAGGCAAGTGGGAGATTCCTCGTGTGAGTGAGCACCTCTGAGGCTCCGGAAGGGCAGGGACAGGAGAAGAACCCATGGCACGGCACACGCTCCACAGGGGCGGAGCTGCATGCAGGGGCCACGAGCTCTGGTCAGTGCACAGCTCTTAGCCCTTTCGAGATGTCTGCAGAATAAATGAATGAAATTTACTTCCCTTTTACAGATGACGGGCATGGGACTTGGAGGGGCCTGGTGACTTCTCCAAGGGCACTCTCTGCTATCTTTCCTGGCAGAGAAAAGAACAAAGAAGTCAGAAGAGAACGAGAGACAACAGAATCACCTGTCCTTGGGGGCCAGTCCAGGGCCAGTGTCCACTCACCGAGGACAGCAGGGACAGGGGCCACGGGGCGTGAACACTGAGAACTGATCTCCAGGGCTGTGTAACCCTGTGCCCCACCGCCACCGCTTCTGTGGTCCTGAAGCCCGGCCTCAGGCTTTGCTCTGTGTGTCGGGCGCCCATTGAGGAAAAGCCCAGGGAGAGCGCAGGATGTGGAATCAGGACTGTCTGGCTGAACTGCGGCCCTGAGGGGACCCAGGGCACATCTCCACCCCTCCCCCCAGGCCCCAGTGACCTCGTCTCCACAGTGAGGAATGAGTGTCACCCATCTCCAAGTGAGATGTGGACACTTTGGGCTGTGAGAGCAGACACGCTATAACGTCATTATTCTTTCACCCCAATGCCAGGCCCACTGAGCTGCAGTGCACAGCCCCTCCGGGGCCTGCTCCCAAAGGGAAGGGGAGCCTCTGGTCGCCGTGGTCCCCCAAGTGGGGCTGGATGGTCCCCGAGCCTGCCCCTGAGCATCTCTCTCCTCCAGGCCTGGGCCAAAGCCCTGGTCCCTGTAGCGCTCACACACTTGTCCCATTGATTTCAGGACCAGCTCAAACTCCCCTCTGGCTTCGGGAGGGTTTGAGGCTTCCGCCGAAAGTTTGAAAGAAGAGCTGATGAGGGTGACCCAGCCCGCTCAAGTTTCATCAGAGAAGCGAAACCAAACCGCGGAATTCTGTCTTGCAAACCTTCAGCCTATTCGGTGACGGCTGAAGGTTTGTTTTCAATCTTCCCTTCCCTTCTTTGGGAGGAGGCCCCAGCGACCCCCACAAACCAGACTCGGCTCTGGCCAGTGGCCACGGGGTTTCAAATTCTGAAACGGGCCTTTTGCAAAATGTTCAGTTTCGAGCCCTGGTCCGATTGCCCACATCCTGTCCAAACTTCCTGGGGGAGCGAGATTTATTTAAGAAAGGAATAAAATCCCCATGTTCAGGCCATTGAGTGAAAACACGCTCCATCACAGGCAATTTCAAGGATTAAGGTTACATATCTCTTAATGAGTCACAGGCAGAAAGCAAAGTGGAGTTGGCTGGAGGAGGAGGGCCGGCCTCGGTCCTGAGGAGGCGCTAGGCCTCAGCGCCAAAGACCCCGGTTCTCTGCCAGGGATATAATCTGCCCCCCAGCACGGCCTCACAATCATTCTTTTGTGCATTCATTCATTCTTTCACTCAACCCGTATTCTTACTGATGGATGAGCTACTCTGCACAGGTTCTGTACTGGAGAGTGGGAAGTCCGAAGCACCCAAGACCGAGCACCCCCAGTCGGGAAGCTCAAGGTGTGGTTGGGAAGGCAGATGCCTAACCAGATCACGGCCAAGCAATAGGACCGGTTTCCGCATGGAAGTCAAGTTCATGGCCATGGAACAGTTGTGAGTGTGGGGGCACTCATCCCATCTGGAGGGGCAGGACAAGCCCTCCGGTGATTGAGCACTGTGGGGAGAGGGCTAAAGGGTGAGCTTGTGCAAAAGGCACAGGGGCACAGATGCACGCGAACTCGGGGGGGGGGATGGTCTGCTGGGTGATGCACGAGGTCAGGGAGCTTGTGATGGGAGGCCAAGTCATGAGGATCCTTGAGCATGAAGCCAAGGAGCCTGGACTTCACCCTGGGGCTTTGGGAACTCATGAGAGAGCTCTAAGGAGCAGAGGACTCTTTCTCAGTCATTCTAGAAGGATGCACATGGAGGAGAGCAAATTGGAGGAGGAGCAAGAAGACCAGTCGGAGGCGGATGACAGCCCAAGGAGCCTGGACCAACATGGGGGTGATGGTGATGAGAACCGTAGACTCATGGGCTCCCTGGAGAGATGCTGAAGGGGGTGGACTGGAGTTGGAAGCAGAGGGAGGGAGGCATCAGGGATGGCGACTGAAACAACGTATGCCCATTTGCCGGGGGTGCTGTAGAACATTCTAGTAATGTTAGTGATAGCCAGTGTCCCAGGCAGCCATTTTGAGAAACTCAAAGAAATATGGTAGAGGGAAGCAAAAAGGTCAACATATATTCCATTCTACCCTCGGTTTGTCATTTGGCAACACATCTAAGAGAAATACTTGAAAGTTGACAGGGCAGATCAAACCCTGACACTCAACAGAACTTTCCTTAACAAGCACGGTGCTTGAGTGAATGTTGTGTTGGGCTGGCTGGTCACAACTGCCCAGGAACTGACCAGGCAGCAGCTGCACAAACTCCAAAGTACACTTGTCTCTCTTTCCTCCAAGGATGTCCAAAGACTCTGCTGACCTGATTGACCCCAGGGAGCCAAAGCCATCAAGCAGCTCCCACCAAGTCTATAGCTTTGTCCTCCTTTCAGTGGCCCCCAAAACACAGGAGAGAAGCAGATTCAGCTTCTTATGAGGGTCAAGACCAGTCCAGCTGGCAGGTTAACAAAGCCCCGGGCACCTGGGCTTCATAGCACTGGTCACATATGTAATCAGGTAATTTTGCCATATGCATAGTTGTTTAAAATCTATCTCCCACTCAAGACTTGACGCTCCACCAGGATAGAGATGGGATATGACTTATTTCTTGCTATTTATCACCCAGCCTCTGGTGCCATAGAAAGGGCCCAATATTTTTTGAGTAAATGAAAGAATGAATGATTAATTCGCCAAGCATTTCCAGATGCCCAGACCTTCTGCTGGGTGAGCGTGACTCAAAAAGAAGACCCCAACTTCAAGAAGTTCAGAGCCCTTTGGGAGAGACTGGTGGCTCATAATTTAACAACGTAATATGGGCTCTGTCAGTGGTACTGATGAAAGATGAATGAGTGAGGAAGGGCAAATTTGGACACAGGGATGTGGGAAGTCAAAGGAGGGGCAAGGGACTGTGGGAATGTGAGAGGCAGGTGACATCTGTGTTAGGCAGTGAGGGAAGCACACCTCGTTTACCCAGGAACTCTGGGGAAATGTGAGAACCTGATTCCCATATGTGTACACACTTGACAGCCGAATCTTAGCCTCTGGCCCAAAGGCATCAATGCTGACCATACTGCTCACCCTCAGCATGCGGAGGGCCCACCTGCTACCCACATGGTCTGAACGCCTCTCCGGAGGGACTGGAGTTTGCCCAGATGGGAGAGAGTTGACCCAGAAGACTCAAAATTAGAGGCCCAGACGCCCACAGTTAAAAAGGGGGATTCTACCTGATTCAGGTGAATGGTTTGAGTGGACATCAAATCCTTGAGAAGGAGATGGCTATATTCCAAGCCAGATGACCAAGTACCATCACCAAGTTCAAAGGAAGGATGCAAGACCAGGAGTGGGAGACGGAATCCAGGGTCAGGAGCTGGTCAAGACAAGAGAGGAAGAGTAGTGGTCGGTATTAGGTAAATAGTGGATACTGAATGTGTAATTTCCGGGGGGGAGGGAGGGAGGAATAGAAGGAGGGAGGGAAGGAGGACGGGAGGGAGGGAGAATCTTGGGCAAATGCCCCACACAGTGCAAAATTGTTGCCAACTCACATTTCTTGTTGTCTGTCCCTGGTAGAGGGTATGATATGATGCCTTAAATGTGCATGGTCTGGGCTGGCCTGTCCCACCCAAACTGGTACTCTTCCAAAACTTAGTTGAACTCTCTATTCTTCTGGGACAGGGGAATTTGGGTACCACATCCATTTGGGAGCTTTTAAATGAATGCAGTTGACACCATCAATTACACCTCCTTCAGGTAATTTCTGAGGCATCTCTTTCCTCTCTGGTACCATACTATTATGTATAGGATAGGTATTACGCCAGATAAGGGCCTTATAATAAGCTCCTGTTAGACAAGGTTAATTCTCACAACAATCCAGCCAGGTAGGTATCATTATTCTCATCTAATAGGTGACACTGAGGCTGGAGGTCCGGAGTGCTTCCTGTCTAACCCAAAGTTCCACAGCTAGAAGCAGGATGAAAGACAAGGAGTGGCCCCCCTCACTGGAGGCATGAAAACAAGACTGGGTTATTTTCAATCTCCTGTCTTGGCAGAGGCCGGGGCAGCTTTCGGGAAGACCCAGGGCTTCCATTCCACCAGTCCAAGCCAACGTTGCCCAAGGATGGGCCAAGGTCCAGGGCAGTCAGAACTGCCAGGATCCTGTCTCACTGTCTGGCACTGGCCACAGGAAGCTGGACTCAAGGGAGAATTTGCACTTGGGTAGGAGGATGCCACAGACCATCTGACACACAGCACACCTCCCTGCAGAAGAGTTCCCGGGCCATTCTGAGAAGGGCCATCCCGGTTCCACAAAAGCACGTGTATTTTTAGCTATTCATTCAGCAGTAATTTACTGGGCGCCTCCTAGGCTCAGGCTGGGCAGGCCCTGGGGAGACAGAGAAGAATTTGACCCAGTTCTTGGCTCATGGAGCAGGTCAGTTTAATGGTGACATGTAAACAAATGCCCACGACGGAGTGGGATGGGTGTTCCATGCGGTATTTAGAATGTGCTCTGAGGCTGGGGTGTGGTTGACTTTGGACTGGTCAGGGAAGGAAGCCCAGTGGGACCTCATCTACTCATTGCCTCACACACGGGTCACTGACTCATTCATTTACTGATTCGTTCACTTATTCACTCGTTCATTCATAGAGCACTCAATTTATTCTTGGATGACATATTCACTGACTCGTTGAATCACTCAATTATTATTCTTTTATTCAATGACTCTAAGATATTCATTCCTCCATCCATTTGCCTGTCCATTCCCTCATTAATTTGTCTCAGGCCTTGACTTACTTATCTAGTCATTAGTTAAATTATTCAACTTTGTCCTCTTTTCATTGACTTCTTTATTCCCACACTCCTTTTTTGACTTATTCATCAATTAATTCATTTGGTTCCTCATTGACTCACTGGCTCACTCATTCTTTCCTTACCAATTAACTTTCACTAATCCATTTATTGATAAACTCATTCTGGAATCCACTTATTAATTCACCCATCTGGTTGCATACTCATCTTTCTCTTATTGAGTCATTGAACAGCTAGTCTTTCATTCATTCCCTCCTTCACTTACTCATTCATCACTCGCCATCCGCCTCTTGACATCTGTACCTACACATCGACTCATCCACTCATGAATTCATCGTACACTTAAGTACTCATTGACTTAGTTACTCTACGCATTATCAATGTGTTCACTCATTTGTGTACTCCACATTTTCACTCCTTTTTTTCCATTCCTTTTTTTACTCAAAGACTCATTCAGGGGCTTCCCTGGTGGCGCAATGGTTTTGAATCCACCTGCCAATGCAGGGGACACGGGTTCAAGCTCTAGTCCAGGAAGATCCCACATGCCGCGGGGCAACTAAGCCTATGTGCCACAACTACTGAGCCTGCGCTCTAGAGCCTGCGAGCCACAGCTACTGAAGCCCGTGCATCTAGAGCCTGTGCTCTGCAACAAGAGAAGCCACCACAGTGAGAAGCCCTCACACTGCAACAAAGAGTAGCCCCCACTCGCCACAACTAGAGAAAGCCGGCAGGCAGCAACAAAGACCCAACACAGCCAAAAATAAAATAAATAAAATTAAATAAATAAATTTATTTTAAAAAAGACTCATTCACTTACTCGCTGCTTCATTCATTCATTATTTCATTCACCTGTTATTCAATGACTCATCCAACAATTGTATTACATGTGTTCTTTGTGCAGTGCGTAGGAGGAGTGTGAGTCCTAACGCCCTGGACCTTACAGCCCAGGGAGGTGGTCATTGGCACAGGCATCTTCTCTTTTATAAAGCATCTGATACTTTAGACTGAGCTGAAGTCCTGCCATCTGTGCTTCTGGAAAGCCCATCTACTTGCCCTATTTATATTGAATTATTATATTTATCAGTAGGTCTCCACCTAATCCCAAAGAGCTACTTGATTGCTGGAACTAGATCAGATTTAGATATGAATGCCATGACCAATACAGAGCCTGACACAGATCTGGATCAATACTTGTTGAGCTGAAATTAGTACCTTAGTATCAGTTATTCTTGCACTCTCTCAGATACCAAGTGCCAGAAAATTTTAAAATATGGGGTACAGGGACCTCCTGCCATCACCTCCAATCAGGTCATTAGTATTTGTTCCTGAGATAGGGTAAAAAAAAAAATCCAGATAAGCAGCATGCAAAAATATCCAAATTAGTTCAGTACAACAAGAACTGCACACTACGTACTATTAAAACAAACATTTTAAAAAGTGTTTTATTTTTATAAATGTCAGTGGTGCAGAACTGTAATAATCATAACCCTTGTTTCAAAACACATTTCCATCACTGGCCCTCTTCTAATTTACTTTTTCATAGATTGATTTACTAAACAATAATAATAATGATAATAGTAACACCCAAGAACCCACTAAAATACAACAACAAATATTTTAATATCTATGTCCCCCTTATAAACAGAGGTAACAGATTAAATCTTTTTGGTTAAATGGATCTCAGCGAAGCAAAATTGGGCCCCTCATAATTCTTGTTTCATAAAATGTTATCATTGAAGTACTCTTGGTCATTTTAATTTTCTTTATATATGGATTTTCTCTTATTTATTAATTTAGTCAGGTACTCATTTTCAAAAGTAAAGTCAACAGCAAAGAATCCACTTCCAAACAAGAGGGTAAACTTTGACTATTACGTCTCCCTATAAACTCCTTAAACAGAGTGGTACAATAGCTGACTTGGGTTAAACAAATCCTTGTTTCATGAATAATCACATCATTGGTCATGAGTGGCCATTGTGATTTTACTAGCATATTTATCTTTAATTTGTTCAATTATTTATTACCCAAGGAAAACACAACCAACCCAAGAACAAGATCTTTGACTAAGCCTAGAATTCATCTATGCTCTTCTTACTCTAAGAGGTAGCAGTCTAAATCTATTTTTTAACAGAAATCTTTTTTTTTTTTTTTGGTTTTGCAAAATGAATTAACCACGATCCTTGTCAGACAAAGTCTTGTCATTGGTCCCTGCATAATCTTCTTTGATTTGTTCTACAGTTACATGAAGTCATCTATTCTTTTTAAAGAATATAGTCATCATCCATAAACAAAATGACCAAACCAAGAATAAAAACTTAATCTCTTACTTACCCTGATCTATACTCTCCTTGGCCACATAGGTAACAGTCAAGATCTTCATCATGAAATAATGACTAAAACAACCAAGGTGTGGCCATTCTGGGGCACAAAGCAGATGGAAAAAAGAATAACATGCACTGATCATTGGTTCCTATTTTGCACTCTTTCATTTAGTTAACCATTTGTTTAATCCTAATTTTGTTTCCTTCATGAATCAAACATCTAGTAACCCACTTCAGACTAAAAGCTGAACATTGATTATTAAATACCTCTTTCTAGCTGCTTCCTACACAAAGTGGTAACAACTTTATGTATATGTTTTCTTATTGGGCCAACATATTTCAGAACTGAAGTAATTATATTCCTTATTTTATAACACATCCTAAAAATTGGTCCGTGTTTTGACCTCTCTTTCTTTTCTTTTGAATGTATTTGTTTATTGATCCATTCATTTATTCACTAATAGTATAAAACCAATGTCTATGAACTAGATTCTCAAACTTTCCTGAGATCATTCCCAAAAAAGTCATACTCTAGTTCTCTTTTTGCCATGGACCTCAGTGGTTCAAAAAATGATTGATCATAATTTTTATTCAGATGCATTCCATTCACATCATTGGTCCAGGTGTGGCCCTTCTGCATTTAATTTGAACAATTTTTAGATGTTACAATGAACAACCATGAAACTGTTGTCCTACTCAACAACTAGAGTACTGACTTCCTAAATGAGTAACAGCCTAGATCTTTATCAAGAGGGGGATGTTTAAATAATCAATGGGACAAACATAAAATGGGACATTTCAGTTTTGAAATGAATGGGAAAAGTTAAGTTTTTTTCTTGTACTTCATTTGTGCTAAATTGCATTAATCATAAACTTTGGCTCATAACACATTCTCATTGTAGGTCTATGCATGGCATTTAATTTTAATTACATTTATTCTTTTTAAATGATACAACGGAAACCCATGAGCTAACCACCCAAACCAAGAACTTTATTACTTACATGGCAAGATATGGTCCTCCCCCGGAGGGATTAGGCAAATATCTTCATGATTGGAGAATAATTTAATTAGTTATAGTTCATCCATCCTGTGGAATGTAAGAGGCTGACAAGTGAGAAGGCCTGGATTGGGGTTTTAATTTAGTGAACCTGAGGTAACCATGACAACAGTTAATTGTAAACAATGATTTATGCCACATTCTTATCTCTGCTTCATGAATGGACCTCCATTTTATTAATTAATGTATTCAGTTACTCATTTTAATAACACAATAAGCACCTGTAAATGAACACCCAATATAAGAAGAACTATGAGTGTTGCAGACAAGAGACTCTAGGTCCCTTACCCACAGAGCTAAGAAGTCAGAACTTCTTTTTTTTTTTAAATTGGGGTATAGCTCTTTTACAATGTTGTGTTAGTTTCTACCATACAGCGAAGTGAGGTAGAATTCCCTGTGCTACACAGCAGCTTCTCATGAGTAATCTATTTTATACATATTAGTGTATAGATGGCAATCCCAATCTCCCAATTCATCCCACAACCCCCTTACCCTCCTTGGTGTTCATACGTTTGTAGAACTTCATTTTTTAAAAGGTGTCTGTTGTGCTGAATCAGATTCTTCACGAACCTTGGTTTACGACACAATCTTATCATTGGTCCTTATGTGGCCTTCTTTGATTATAGTCCATACTTTCTTTTTTTCAATTGTTCGATCTGCAAAAATCAGGAGTCACTATCGGACAGACAATCCATCCGCATGGTGCTCTGAGTGAAAACAGATCAGCTTGCTATATGATGGACTAAAATCCCACTACCCAAGACGTAAAGTAGTGAGAGAAACAGCCATCAAATGTATTCCATACTTTTAAATCATACACTGAATATTCTAAATAAGTTATCCCAACAAAGACAAGAACTTGACCATTACTCACATTGAACCATGAAGGTCTTGATAATTACAAAATGATTATCCACTCATGTCCATTCTGTGAAGCACAAAGCAAAGAGCACAAAAAAGGGCGGGGGAGGAAATGAATACGGACTCTTTTATAACTTTAAAAATGTTAAATAAAATAGGACAGAATATCTTTTGGCCAAAAAGGCAAATATGCAAAATTCTCTCCACTGATTCGTGTTTTCCACTTGATTGACTTGCTATTTAGGTATTAATTCATTTCATTATTTATTTCTGTTTCTCTTAATTAAATAAACTAGAACTCACCACTGCTCTAGACCAAGAACATTGACTATGACCATTCTCTGTCTAAATGACCTTCATCCCAAACAGGTAACACCTCTGATTTGTTTGTTTATTAATGAACCTGTGTCCTAGGATGATATTTAAAAATATATAGTTCAACAGTTGTACTGACTGGTTACATACTAATCCTTGATGTATAATTCATTCTCATCTCTGGTCTTATAAATTTTTGTGTACGTATATAGGCATTTATCCATTTTTTGTAATACAGCGAACACCCATGAGCAAACTACCCACCCAAGGATGAGAACTTTGTGTACCACGTATACGGGCCTATAGGCTTCTTACCCAGAGACTCCCCAGCCATGACGTTTAACCATGAGAAGATATTCTGGGGAGTAGAAAGCAAATGTTAAAAAGAATGAAACAGCCTAGATCTTAACTTTGCTCTAATACGCTAATGGATGCAGGGTGAGCAGGTTGAGATTAACCTTAAAACTTTGGGCCATGTTACTTGCTACAATTGGCAAAAAAGTAACCCCTCTTTTAATTTAATTAATTCAATGATAAAGTTTACATAAAAAAGGGATACCTTTGAATCCAGTACCTGAATCAGGGACAGGAGCATCTGTGAGCATCCACACATACATACAACCACCTGAATCTCTGAGCCTTACTTGTGCAGAATTAGATTCATCTCAGCCCTTGTTCCAAGGTAATTTCATACCAATGAACAATATTAAATCCTACTTTATTTATTCATAAATTAATTCGGAAACTATTCATTCTTTTTAAAGAAATGGAACGTTTAAAACCTCCAAAACCCTGAACAGAAATGCTACTGTATGTATCAATGTTCTTCTTACCCAAACTAGCAGAATTTCTGCCCTAAGAGGGACATCAACTGAATGGAACTGGTTAAATCATAATTATTTCAAGACACGCTCATTACTGGCCCACACTTTGTCCCTTTGAGCTAGTGATTGTTATTAACTTATCCATTTATTCACTGTAATGATAAAACTGCACACGCTCAAATGCAATAGCATGAATAATAGTAATACTTGCGCAGTTTGCTGCTCATTAGCAAGCTGAAAACAGACTGGGTAACTCTGCAATGGAATTCAGTGAGCACAATAGCTCATGCTGCCTAACAAACTTTTATCACTGGCCTTCTTTAATTTAAACGGCACTTAATCTTTTATTTAATTTTATAAACATGTTTCCGAATTAGTAATAAAACAAACAACCAGTAGACCAAAGACATCCCAGAATGAGAACATTGACAATTCATGCATCTGTCTGTACGTGCTGCTTCTGAGAGATAAGGAACATGAATCCCAACTCCTCAAAAATAGATTAGTACTGACACTTGTTTCATCACATCTGCGATAGTTAGTCCAGGACTGGCCATGTTTTTATTCACTTATTCCTATTTTTTAAACCTCCATGCATTAATTCACTTATACTAATATAATCATTACCCTTGACCCACAAAAGCGCAAAAACAGGATAACAATATTCGAAACAACTGTCTATAAGATCATTTCCAATACAGACATAGACTAGATTCTTCTTGTGGTGGACCTCAGATGTCCCGACACATATTATTCAACATCCTTGACTCAGACATCACCAGTTGTTAGCAAAGGTCCAAGCACAGAATCTTTTTTCTTCATTTATACTTTGCCTCTTGATTTTATTTATTAAGTTACGACTTACAAATAAAGAAATATACATGAATCAGAAAAAACCCAAAATAAGAAACTTGATATCCCTAATGTAGATCTATAAAATCATTTCCTAGACACCAGATCTGTTTCTTGAATTGACCTCAGTGTTTCATACATGGATACCTCAACATGTTTCCATGTCCATTATTGGACTATGGTTGCCCTGCTCTGATTATATTTCCTATTTCTTAATAATGCATTGACCACCATAAACCACCCAAACCAAGACAAGGACTTTGACTATTACTCACACTGGTCTCCATGTTCCTAAGACAACTGAGTTTGAGGCCACAGTAGAATGCTAAAATCAGTGCAGGAGTGACCGTTCTGAGGAGTAGAAAAAATAACAAAAAGTAAAGTTTGAGACCTTCTATGCATTGATTGTTTGCGTTCCACCTTTCATGGACTCAGTTATTTAATATTTATTAGTTTATGGTAATTCTTTCCGGTTGGACCTCAGAGTTCCAGACACGTATTCATCATGTACGACTCATACGCCACCAGTAGTCATCATCAATCCAGTATTGCCCCTCTTTTTCTTCGTTCATTTCTATGTGTTTATTGATCAAATCACTAATTCACTCATAACAATTTTAAATCACTATGATTCACAAAAACCCAAGAAGAGTTTTTACATACATAATCTGTACACAGAATAATTCTCACATCAATATATATTTCACTATATCCTCAGTTTTACAAACATTCCATAAACAATACAGTGCATCATATCAATCTCATATTTATTGCTAGTCTAGAGTTGACCATCTTTGATCATTTTTCACACTTTTTAATAATATTTTGGATACTCTTAAACAAACCAACCAAACCAAGACAAGAACTTTGACTATTACTCACATGGTCTTCATGCTCCAAACACAGATGTAACCAGAAAGCTCCTGACAATGGAAGATGCTTAAATCAGCTCAAGTGCATTCATTCTGGAGAGTACAAAGCAGGACAAAGAAATCAAAAAAACTCAGACCTCATCTCCATTGATCCTTGATTTCTGCATTTCAGTTACTCATTGAGGTATTTATTAATTTTGCATAAATATACATTTTTCCTTAACAAAAAAGGACTAACCTTAAACTTGGAACTGATCCAGATCAAAAAACTGATTCTTACAAAACAGTGTCCAGATGATCCTAAACCAAAGAGGTAACATTCTTGAATCATTTATTTCTTAAGGAACAACGTTTCAATATTAACATGAAAACCTTTATGAGCAATATTTTTTGTGTCACCACATATGTTCATGTTGAAAAATGCTTCACCCTCCTCTTCTTTATCTATTTATTTATGTTTGCTTAATGGTTCTATCATTGATTCATTAGTAATAGCAAATCTAAATCTATGGATCTAAATAAGAACACGATATTTGTATATTGCTGACATCTGTCTATAGGATCATCTCAAACAGAGGGAATAGACTAGATCTCAGGTTGACCCCAAGTTCCACACACATACTACTCATCATCCGTGACTCACATGCCCCAGACATCATTAATGGTCCACATTAGACCCTCGTTTTCTTCATTTGTTTTACATTGGTATCAATTAAATAATTCATTCATGGATTTTAACAAAAATCAAATTATTTAAGAAAACACACGAACAAGATCCTTAAATATTCCTGAAGTCTGTCTACAGAATCTTTTCCCATATACACTATATTTTTTCATTAAGTGACTTCAACATTGATTAGTCAACACAATGATTCCTATGACATCTCTTATTATCTATTATGGATAATTTTTCATTATATTTAGTACTTTTTAATAATGCCAGGAATATTCAAACAAATTACTGAAACCAAAATAAGATCTCTGACTACTACTACTCATCCATTCTCTTTCCTGACACAGAGGCAACATAATCTTGATCACGACAGAACCTAAAATCAGCTCAGTGCATCCATTCTGAAGAGTACCAAGCAGACATAATGATAAAAAAAAGTTGAGATATTCTCTTCTCTCCATTTATCCACAATTTCCATCCTCCATGTACATAGTCATTTAAGTGTTTATTAATTCACGGTAATTTTTATTTTTCTTTCAATACAATAAATATCAAACATGCAACTGACTCAGGGCAATAACTGGCTACTACTTATCCCTGTCAATATCATGCTTATTTAGTTCAAGACATAATATATTTGGTCCATCTTATTATCTATTCCAGTATATATTAATATTCATTTTGCTGACTAAATATTTTATTAATTAACAATGCTTCACCCCTCTTCACCTTTATTCATTTACACATTTGTTAATTTATTCTGCCATGGATTCTTTTATAATTATATTTTTAAAATTCATGAGCACAAAGACCAAGAAAAAGATCACTGTATAATCCTGAAATCTATCTATAGTCGCTTAAAATATGATGAATAGACAGAGTCCCTTTGTGTTGATCCTCAGACTTCTGGACACGTAGAATTCATCGTATATGACTCATACACTAGTCATCATCATTAGACCATGATTGGCCAACGTTCTCTTTATGTCACCAATATTTGTTTACTAATTCACTAATAAGGAAATACATGTAAATCACCAAAAAAAGACAAGAATAACATTCTTGAATATCTCATAACATCCACCTATAGACTCATTCATTTCAATCATCTCTTTCAATTAACTGAACTCAATGTTCCATTTATGGATTAATCAATGTAATGCTTCATATTAATCTGATATTAAGCATCAGTATGGTTGGTTTTCTTTGATTATATTCAATACTTTTTAATAATACAGTGAATAGTTGTTTTTAAAAAAAACACTCAAACCAAGTCAAGAACTTTGACTATTATGCTGTTCTCCACACTCCTAATACAAAGATGCAACCATACAGCTTGTGACTTTGGAAGAACCTTTAAATAAGCTCGAGTGGGTCCATTCTGAGGAGCAAAATGAGGAGCAGATGATTAAAAAAATAAGACATTCTATCCATTGATCTATAGATTACACCGTTCATTTATATAGTTGTTGAGGTATTTATTAAAATAGGTTAATATATTTCTTCTTAATAAATCAAATTGTCAAACTGGAAACTGACTCAACAATAACTGACTCTTACTTACAAGGTTCTGTTATTGTCCTTTTGTCAAAGACAAAACACACTTGGCAAAATACACACGGTACGTTTACTGTCCATTCCAAATTATAATATTATTTTTCCTCATACATTCCTGCCATTAGTTTAAAGCGTCAATTCAAACAGAGATAATGAACTAGATTTTTTTCAGGTTGGACCACGTTCCAGACACACATTCATCATATATGACTCATACGCCACCAGTGGTCATCACTGATCCAATATTGCCCCTCCTTTTTTTCATTAATTTCTATAGGTTTGTTGATTAAATCATTACCTCATTAATAATCATTTTTAAATGTTATGATTCACAAAAACTCAAGAATACTTTTTGTGTCCCGAATCTATATATGGAATTATTCTCACAACAGTATATCTCTCACTAATTATCCTCAGTTTTTCATATATACATTGATATGATAACTTTATCCCATATTTATCACTGAGATAGAGTTGCATTCTCTAAATCTATTTTGCACTTTTTTTAAAATTAATTAATTAATTTATTTATTTTTGGCTGTGTTGGGTCTTTGTTTCTGTGTGAGGGCTTTCTCTAGTTGTGGCAAGCGGGGGCCACTCTTCATCGTGGTGTGCGGGCCTCGCACTATCACGACCTCTCGTTGCAGAGCACAGGTTCCAGACATGCAGGCTCAGTAGCTGTGGCTCACGGGCCTAGTTGCTCCGTGGCCTGTGGGATCTTCCCAGACCAGGGTTGGAACCCGTGTCCCCTGCATTAGCAGGCAGATTCTCAACCACTGAGCCACCAAGGAAGCCCCTTATTTTGCACTTTTAAATGAATCGCTTAAAAAAACAACAACACTGAAACCAAGAGAGTAACCTCACTATTACTCACATTAATCTCTGTCTTCCTAGTATATACAGGCAACCGTAGAGCTCATGAGGGTGGAAGATGCTGAAAGCACCTCGAGGGCATCTGTACTGAGAAGTACAACATGGAGCAGACAATTAAAAAAATGAGACTTAATCACCTTTTCTGAATAGGTATCAATGTTTTCAATTTTATTAATATCTTTTGCCATGCAACATACATTCATAATTGGACAATGCTTCACCCTATTGTTTTTAGTGTATGTATTTATATATGTCTAATGATTCTATAGTAATTCCATAATAGTAACAAATCTAAGTTATGAAATGAATACAAGAATATGATCTTTGTATATGTTTCACATCTCTTTATAGAAACAATTTCAACAGAGGAACAGGTTAATTTTGTTCTGTGTTGGACCTCCGAGTTTCAGACACAAATTGTTTCATCGTCCATGACTCCTATGCCATCAGACATCACCACTGGTCCATGATTTGGTCTGTTTCTCTTCATTTGTATGTTTGTACTGATTAAATTATGAATTCATTGATAAGAATAAAAATAATACATGGTTCATAAAAACTCTAGGACAAGATTCCTAACACTGGTTTACAGAATCATTTTCCACACAGACTATACCTTTTTCATTAATAGACCTCAATCCTGCACATTATTGATTAATCAACATAATGTTTCATATCCTATTTATCATTAGGAATATTTTAATGAATTTAATACTTTTTAATAATATTGTAAATACCCTTAAACACATGACCCAATCCAAGACAACAGTGTGGACCATTACTCACCTTGGTCTCTTTCCACACAAGGAAGCAGCAGACAATCTTGATGACAACAGGAGCTGAAGTCATCTCCAGCATCTGTTCTGAAGAGGACGAAGCAGACAAGATGATAAAAATGTTGAGACTTTCTCTCCACTGATTTAAAGTTTCCACCACTCATCTGCATAGTCATTTAGGCATTTATTAATTTATGGTAAGATTTATTTATTTTGCTCTTAAGAAATCAAATGTCAAAGTTGTAACTGAATCAGTAAATGACAATTATCACTATTATTCTCAAAGACATATACACTTGATCATTTTATTTTCCGTCCCAATTTACATCATCAGATTTCTTCATAATACCTTTTAACAATGAACAGTGTTTCTGCTCTTCATATTTATTTACTTACCTATTTATTTACTTATCCTGCCATTGATTTCTTAATAATAATACTTTTAGGTATTTCTGTACACTAAGACTAAGAACATGATCCTCATATATGCCTGGCATCTCCCTACAGGATCACTTCAAAAGAGGGGAGAGGGCTTCCCTGGTGGCGCAGTGGTTGAGAGTCCGCCTGCCCAAGGAAGGGACACGGGTTCGTGCCCCGGTCCAGGAAGATCCCACATGCCGTGGAACGGCTGGGCCCGTGAGCCATGGCCGCTGAGCCTGCGCGTCCGGAGCCTGTGCTCCGCAACGGGAGAGGCCACGACAGTGGCCCGCGTACCGCAAAAAAAAAAAAAAAAAAAAAAAAAAAAAGAGGGGAGAATGTTAGGTTTGTTTTGTGTTGGGCCTCAGAACTCCAGACCCGTAGTGTTCCTCATCAAAGACTCATACCACAAGTCATCATTGTTTATGCAGACTTGGTCCTCATTACCTTCATTCACGTCAACACTTTTTATTGATTAATTCATCAATTCACTAATAATAATAAAATAAATGCTTCACGGTCACAAAAACTTAAAACAAACAAGGTCCTTGGCTCTTTCATTTGTCTATAGAATTACTTCCCACAGAAACTGTCATTAATTGACCTCAAAGTTTCCTATATAGATTCATTAATATGAATCCTATATAAATTTATTAATGCTTCATATTAACCCTACTTTTACTGTTTAGCCATGGTCGACAATCATCAATTATATTTCACATTTTTTTTTAAAGATTTTTTGATGTGGACCATTTTAAAAGTCCTTATTGAATTTGTTACAATATTGTTTCTGTTTTATGTTTTGGTTTTTTGGCCCCGCAGCATGTGGGATCTCAGCTCCCTGACCAGGGATCGAACCCACACCCCCTGCAATAGAAGGCGAAGTTTTAACCACTGGACCACCAGGGAAGTCCCTCACAGGTTTTAAGAATGCAGTGAAAATCTTATAAAAAACAAAACCACAAAACCAAGAAAATAATTCTGACTATTACTCACTTTGCTCTCCAAGCTCTTAACACATAGATGAAACCACAGGATTCGTGACGTCGGTGGAACACTTAAGTCAGCCCATTGCAACGATTCTAAGGAGCACAAGACAAAGTAGAAGATAAAAAAAGAGGTTAAGATATTTTCATTAGTCCTTGAATTGCACATTTCATTCAGTCAGTCATTTAGGTAGGTAGTGAATTGGGATCATTTGTATTTTATTTTCTCCTGAGTAAATGAACAATATCGATCTTGACAATGACAGTGAACATGAAAATTTGACTTATCAATAACTATCTCATCCTTAGTCAAAGAATAACCCCCTTGTACCATATGTTTCCAACATACATTTGTTTTTAATATATATTGATAGTATTTCTTGTCTAACCACATATTTCTATAATTGGAGAAAGTTCCACCACCTTCATCTTTATTTATCTATTTATTATTTGATTGATCCCATTATAAAAAGAAAATGAATGAACATAAAACAAGATCCTTGTATACTCCTGACATGTGTCTATAGGATCACCTGAAATAGGGGCAATGGGCCAGAATCCATTTGCATTGGACCTCAGAGTTCCAGACGCGTATTCATCATACACAACTCATAACGCACCGAACAGTCATCATGGATCCAATGTTGTACCTATTTTCTTCATTCATTTCTACAGTGTTTATTGACTAATTCATTAATTCACTAATAATAATTTTAAAACTCAATTATTCGCAAAAAGCCAGAAAAGCCCTGAAATCCCTATTCTGTATATATAATAGAATTATTTACACATCAGTATATCTCTTTGTTTATATCCTTTGTTTTTATGTTACGTATTAATTCAGTATTTATCACTGGGCTACAGTTGGCCATTCTTATTATATATGGTACTATTCAATAACACACTAAATACCCTGAAAGGAATCACTGAATCCATACAAGACTTTGACTATTACTCACATTAGGTGTCTGTGTTAGGTGTCTGTTCTCCTAACACAGAGATGCAATCACAGAGGTCACCATCACGGTACACTGCTTAAATCAGCTCAAGTGTTTCCATTCTGCAAAGTACAAAGAAGTCGATGATAAAAAAACATTTAAGTATAATCCCCATTGATCCTTGATATCCACATTTCATTTACTCATGCATTTAGGTATTTATAAATTATTCACAAGGGAGATATTTGTTTGTTTGTTTGTTTTTGTTTTTTAAATTTACGGCTTTATTGAGCTAAGATGGACAAATAAAAATTGTTCATGTTTAAATTGTACAAAATGATGTTTAAAGCTATTCAACATTATTTAACACACATACAGATTGTGAAATAATCAATAAAATCATGTTAATGAACACACCCATCACCTCACATAGTTGACTTTGTGTGTGATGAGAACACTTAAGACTTACTCTATTTGCAAATTCCAAGAACACAATAGAGTATTATTAACCATAGCCACGAAGGTGTGCATTACATCCCTAGATATTATTCATTGTGTAATGGAAATGTGTACCCTTTGACTAACATCTCCCATTTCTCCCACCTCCCGGTGGCTCCTGGCTACTCAGCATTTTTTTTTTTTTTTACATCTTTATTGCTTTACAATGCTTTACAATGGTGTGTTAGTTTCTGATTTATAACAAAGTGAATCAGTTATACATATACATATGTTCCCCTATCTCTTCCCTCTTGCGTCTCCCTCCCTCCCACCCTCCCTATCCCAACCCTCTAGGTGGTCACAAAGCACCAAGCTGATCTCCCTGTGCTATGCGGCTGCTTCCCACTAGCTATCTATTTTACGTTTGGTAGTGTATATATGTCCATGCTACTCTCTCACTTTGTCACAGCTTACCCTTCCCCCTCCCCATATCAAGTCCATTCTCTAGTAGATCTGTGTCTTTGTTTTTTTTTTTTTTGGTCTGTGTCTTTATTCCTGTCTTACCCCTAGGTTCTTCATGACCTTTTTTTTTTTTTTCTTATATTCCATATATATGTGTTAGCATAGGGTATTTGTTTTTCTCTTTCTGACTTACTTCACTCTGTATGACAGACTCTAGGCCCATCCACCTCATTACAAATAGCTCAATTTCGTTTCTTTTTATGGCTGAGTAATATTCCATTGTATATATGTGCCACATCTTCTTTATCCATTCATCCGATGATGGGCACTTAGGTTGCTTCCATTTCCTGGCTATTGTAAATAGAGCTGCAATGAACATTTTGGTACATGACTCTTTTTGAATTATGGTTTTCTCAGGGTATATGCCCAGTAGTGGGATTGCTGGGTCATATGGTAGTTCTATTTTTAGTTTTTTAAGGAACCTCCATACTGTTCTCCATAGTGGCTGTACCAATTCACATTCCCACCAGCAGTGCAAGAGTGTTTCCTTTTCTCCACACCCTCTCCAGCATTTATTGTTTCTAGATTTTTTGATGATGGCCATTCTGACTGGTGCGAGATGATATCTCACTGTAGTTTTGATTTGCATTTCTCTAATGATTAATTATGTTGAGCATTCTTTCATGTGTTTGTTGGCAGTCTATATATCTTCTTTGGAGAAATGTCTATTTAGGTCTTCTGCCCAGTTTTGGATTGGGTTGTTCTTTTTTTGATATTGAGCTGCATGAGCTGCTTGTAAATTTTGGAGATTAATCTTTGTCAGTTGCTTCGTTTGCAAATATTTTCTCCCATTCTGAGGGTTATCTTTTGGTCTTGTTTATGGTTTCCTTTGCTGTGCAAAAACTTTGAAGTTTCATTAGGTCCCATTTGTTTATTTTTGTTTTTATTTCCATTTCTCTAGGAGGTGGGTCAAAAAGGATCTTGCTGTGATTTATGTCATAGAGTGTTCTACATTTTCTTCTAAGAGTTTGATAGTTTCTGGCCTTACATTTAGGTCTTTAATCCATTTTGAGCTTATTTTTGTGTACAGTGTTAGGGAGTGATCTAATCTCATACTTTTACATGTACCTGTCCAGTTTTCCCAGCACCACTTATTGAAGAGGCTGTCCTTTCTCCACTGTGCATTCCTGCCTCCTTTATCAAAGATACGGTGACCATATGTGCGTGGGTTTATCTCTGGGCTTTCTATCCTGTTCCATTGATCTATATTTCTGTTTTTGTGGAAGTACCATACTGTCTTGATTACTGTAGCTTTGTAGTATAGTCTGAAGTCAGGGAGCCTGATTCCTCCAGCTCCGTTTTTCGTTCTCAAGATTGCTTTGGCTATTCGGGGTCTTTTGTGTTTCCATACAAATTGTGAAATTTTTTGTTCTAGTTCTGTGAAAAATGCCAGTGGTAGTTTGATAGGGATTGCATTGAATCTGTAGATTGCTTTGGGTAGTAGAGTCATTTTCACAATGTTGATTCTTCCATTCCAAGAACATGGTATATCTCTCCATCTATTTGTATCATCTTTAATTTCTTTCATCAGTGTCTTATAATTTTCTGCATACAGGTTTTTTGTCTCCTTAGGTAGGTTTATTTCTAGATATTTTATTCTTTTTGTTGCAATGGTAAATGGGAATGTTTTCTTGATTTCACTTTCAGATTTTTCATCATTAGTGTATAGGAATGCCAGAGATTTCTGTGCATTAATTTTGTATCCTGCTACTTTACCAAATTCATTCATTAGCTCTAGTAGTTTTCTGGTGGCATCTTTAGGATTCTCTATGTATAGTATCATGTCATCTGCAAACAGTGACAGCTTTACTTCTTCTTTTCCGATTTGGATTCCTTTTATTTCCTTTTCTTCTCTGATTGCTGTGGCTAAAACTTCCAAAACTATGTTGAATAAGAGTGGTGAGAGTGGGCAACCTTGTCTTGTTCCTGATCTTAGTGGAAATGCTTTCAGTTTTTCACCATTGAGGACGATGTTGGCTGTGGGTTTGTCATATATGGTCTTTATTATGTTGAGGAAAGTTCCCTCTATGCCTACTTTCTGGAGGGTTTTTACCATAAATGGGTGTTGAATTTTGTCGAAAGCTTTCTCTGCATCTATTGAGATGACCATATGGTTTTTCTCCTTCAATTTGTTAATATGGTGTATCACATTGATTGATTTGCATATATTGAAGAATCCTTGCATTCCTGGGTTAAACCCCACTTGATCATGGTGTATGATCCTTTTAATGTGCTGTTGGATTCTGTTTGCTAGTATTTTGTTGAGGATTTTTGCATCAGTGTTCATCAGTGATATTGGCCTGTAGTTTTCTTTCTTTGTGACATCCTTGTCTGGTTTTGGTATCAGGGTGATGGTGGTCTCGTAGAATGGGTGTGGGAGTGTTCCTCCCTCTGCTGTATTTTGGAAGAGTTTGAGAAGGATAGGTGTCAGCTCTTCTCTAAATGTTTGAAAGAATTAGCCTGTTAAGCCATCTGGTTCTGGGCTTTTGTTTGTTGGAAGATTTTTAATCACAGTTTCAATTTCACTGCTTGTGATTGGTCTGTTCATATTTTCTATTTTTTCCTGATTCAGTCTTGGCAGATTGTGCATTTCTAAGAATTTGTCCATTTCTTCCAGGTGGTCCATTTTATTGGCATAGAGTTGCTTGTAGTAATCTCTCATGATCTTTTGTATTTCTGCAGTGTCAGTTGTTACTTCTCCTTTTTCATTTCTAATTCTGTTGATTTGAGTCTTCTCCCTTTTTTTCTTGATGAGTCTGGCTAATGGTTTATCAATTTTGTTTATCTTCTCAAAGAACCAGCTCTTAGTTTTACTGATCTTTGCTATCATTTCCTTAATTTCTTTTTCATTTATTTCTGATCTGATCTTTATGATTTCTTTCCTTCTGCTAACTTTGGGGTTTTTTTGTTCTTCCTCTAATTGCTTTAGGTGCAAGGTTAGGTTGTTTATTCGAGATGTTTCCTGTTTCTTAAGGTAGGATTGTATTGCTATAAACTTCCCTCTTAGAACTGCTTTTGCTGCATCCCATAGGTTTTGGGTCATCGTGTCTCCATTGTCATTTGTTTCTAGGTATTTTTTGATTTCCTCTTTGATTTCTTCAGTGATCGCTTCATTATTAAGTAGTGTATTGTTTAGCCTCCGTGTGTTTGTATTTTTTACAGATCTTTTCCTGTAATTGATATCCAGTCTCATAGCGTTGTGGTCGGAAAAGATACTTGATACAATTTCAATTTTCTTAAGTTTACCAAGGCTTGATTTGTGACCCAACATATGATCTATCCTGGAGAATGTTCCATGAGCACTTGAGAACAATGTGTATTCTGTTGTTTTTGGATGGAATGTCCTATAAATACCAATTAAGTCC
Organism: Lagenorhynchus albirostris; assembly: GCF_949774975.1. Classification (NCBI taxonomy): domain Eukaryota; kingdom Metazoa; phylum Chordata; class Mammalia; order Artiodactyla; family Delphinidae; genus Lagenorhynchus; species Lagenorhynchus albirostris. The sequence continues at coordinate 4,209,717 of NC_083095.1, forward strand.
ATCTTATTTAATGTATCATTTAAAGCTTGTGTTTCCTTATTTATTTTCATTTTGGATGATCTGTCCATTGGTGAAAGTGGGGTGTTAAAGTCCCCTACTATGAATGTGTTACTGTTGATTTCCCCTTTTATGGCTGTTAGTATTTGCCTTATGTATTGAGGTGCTCCTATGTTGGGTGCATAAATATTTACAATTGTTATATCTTCTTCTTGGATTGATCCCTTGATCATTGTGTAGTGTCCTTCTTTGTCTCTTGTAATAGTCTTTATTTTAAAGTCTGTTTTGTCTGATATGAGAATTGCTACTCCAGCTTTCTTTTGGTTTCCATTTGCATGGAATACACAGTGGAGATATTTTTATCTTAACAAAATGAATAACAGCAAACTTGAGACAAACCCACAACAATATAATTGATTCTTAATTATCTGTATTGATATGATCCTTAGTCAAAGCGATGCTCTTGATCCATTTATTCCTGAGTTTCAGTGTTTTCAATTTTATTAATAGTATTTCTTGTCTAGCCACATGTTTATACTTAGACAAAGTTCACCCTTTTTTCTTTACCTGTTATTTATATTTATTTAATGGTTTTATAATTAATCCATTAATAATAATAAATCTAAATCTATGAACCAAATACGTATACTGGGTATATCTTAACATGAAATACAAGAAATACACTAGGTATTTTGTTGGACCTCAGTATCTAGACATATATTACTCATTATCCAGACTCATCTGCTACCATTCATCATCACTGGCGCATGAAAGCCCTCTTTCTTTTCATTCTCATAAACATCTGTTTATCGATAAATTCATTGCTAAATACACAGAAATAAAAAATAAACTAAAATATTGTCAATATCTATCTCTAAAATCTTTTCCAGAGACTAACTCTGTTTCAAAAGCTGACCTCAAGGATACATTTATAGATTAATCAACATAACATTTCATGTCACTCTGATACTAACATGGCATTTTTCCTTCTTTGATTATATTTCATATTTTGAATAATACATGAATAACCTTAAACAAACCACTGAAACTAAAACATTGACTATTACTCACATGGTCTTCATACTCCTGCAGCACAGATGAAACCAGAGAGCTCGTGACCATGCAAGATGTTTCAATCAGCTCCAGTGTGTCCATTCTGAGGAATATAAAGCAGAGGAGATGATAATAAAATGAGATGCTCTTCCTGACATCTGTCTATAGGATGCCTTCTCAAGTTGAGAATGGACTAGCTTAATTCAATACTGGACCTCAGAGTTTTAGACATGTATTCATTGTATATGACTCATATTGATGATGACCAGAAATCATCATCGATCCAATATTTGTCTTATTTTTCTACATACATTTCTATATCTTTATTGATTAAATCAAAAATCCACTAATAATTTCAGCAGTACAATTCAAAAAATAAAACAAGAAGAGCCTTGGTGTACATAGAAGTATTGTTACTTCCTCGATAATACATTGTTTTCCATATATACATTAATCAATATAATGGTTCATATATTCATACTCAGCACTGAGATGTAGCTGCCTTCTTTACTTATATTCCACATTTCTTAATAATACCGTAAATTACTTTAATAAAAAAACAGAGAACGTCAACTGTTACTCAGAGCTCCTGTCCATGGAAGATGCTAAATCATCTCTACTGCCTTCATTCTGAGGAGTACAGAACACGGAAGATGATAAAAATATTGAGACCTAATAACCACTGATCCTTGTTTTCTGCATTTCATTTACTCAGTATTTAGGTATTTATTACTTTTTCTTTCTCTATATACTTTTTATCTTGTTAAAAGAGAAAGCTTAATCTATAGTCTTAGGCAGAACAATTAAACTGTCTGTACTGATGCATTTCTATCTAAGCTTGGTCAAAGAGATGACCTTCAGCCATTTATTTAATGGGCATCAGTGTTTTCAGTGTTTACTAACAGTGTCTTTTGCTAAACCAAATACGTTCATATTTGGACAGTGCTTCACCCTATTTTTCCTTATGTTTATTTGTATTTGTTTAAGGGTTCTATCAGAGATCCATTAATAATAACAAATCTAAGTCTGTGAAATCCATACAAAGATATGATCTATTTATATTCCTGTCATCTCTCTATAGAGACAGTTTCACCAGAAGGAAGAGACTACTTATGGTCTGGGCTGGACCTCAGAGTTTCAGACATGTTTTCATCGTTCAGGACTCTTCCCGTCACGATCATCATCATTGGTCCATCACTGAGTCTCTTTTCTTCCATCATTTCTATATTTGTATTGATTAAATCATTAATTAATTGGTAATAATAAAAATAATATATGGTTCACTAAATATTCCAAAAATAAGACTCTTCAATACCCCTAACCTCAGTTTACAGAATCATTTCCCACTAAGGGCCCATCTCTTCCAATTTTCAACCTCAATCCTATCCATTATCAATTATTCAAAAGAATATTTCTTATATTTATCATTGAACTATGAGTAAGTTTTTGATTAATGTAATACTTTTTAATAACACCATGAGTACCCTCAAACGCACCACCAGTCCAAGACAACAACCTTGCCCATTGCTCACCTTAGTTTCCTTCCTGACACAGGGGCGGTGTGACAAGTGAGCACAGCAGAAGCTGAAATAGCAGGAACATCCATCCTGAAGAATAACAAGCAGACAAGGTGATAAAAATACTGAGATACGCTCTCCATTGATCCAAATATCACACTATTCATTTGCACAGTAATTGAGGCATTGACTAAATTATGGTAATATTTGTTTCTTTTTCCCTTAATAAATCACATGTCAAAGTTGTAACTGACTCAGTCAGTAACCAATACCTGTCACTTTCTATATCACCCAAAGAGGTAACACCCTTATACCACATCTTTCTCAATGGTTATCAGTCTCTTCAATATTTATTAATGTATTACTATATGATAGTAACTTTTGCCTAACCACATATTTTTATAATTGAAAAAGGCTTCACTTTCATCATTTTTTTATTCTACACATTTGTATATTGACTATTTCATTGATTCAATTATAAAAATAGAAAAAATGCACGGTAATAATAACCGAAACAAAGATCTTTGTATATTCCTAACCACTGCCTATAAGGTCACTTCAAACAGGACAATGGACTAGATTCCATTTGCATCAGACCTCAGAGCTCCAGACACATATTCATCGTACACAACCCATATGCCACGGATAGTCATCATCAGACCAATATTGTCCATCTTTTTCAACATACATTTCTATTTCTTTATTGTGTAAATCACAAATTCACTAATAATTTTAATCAGTACAATTTTAAAAAAACAAAGAGAGCCTTGATGTATAAAGAATTATTCTTACTTTAACACATTAATACAAGAATATGATCTATTTATATTCCTGAAACCTCTCAACAGAAAAAGTTTCATCAGAGGAAATATACTACTTATGTCTGCATTGGACCTCAGAGTTCCAGACATGTTTTCATCGTTTAGGACTCTTCCCGAAACGATCATCATCATTGGTCCATGATTGAGTCTCTTTTCTTTGCTCAATTCTGTTCATTGACTAATTCAGTAATGCACTTACAATAACTAAAAAACCCTATTATTCACAAAATCTTAGAAGAGTCATGATATCCCTATTGTGTACATAGATCATTCTCACATCAACGTATCCCTTTTTTTAAATTAGATTCTGTTTTTCACTGATGCATAATCAATTAATGTGTCATAAAATTCAATAGTTATCACTGAGCTACACTTGGCCTTCTGTTATTCTATATGGAACATTCAAACAATACAATGAATACACACACAAACAAAAACAAACAAACAAACAGAAATCAACAAAACTGTGACAAGAAATTTGACTATTACTCACATTGGTCTCTGTGCTTCTAACCCAGAAATGCAATCATAAGGTGCATCACCACAGAATAATGCTTCATCAGCGTGAATGTGTCCATTTTGAACAATATGAAGTACAGTCAATGATAAAAATAAAGGAAAGAAAATTTATTGTCATTGACTCTTGCATTCTACGTCTCGTTTACCCAGACATTTAAGAATGTATAGCTTTTTCTAATGTAGACATTGTTTTCTCCTGAAAGAAAGAAAAACCTAATACTTGACACTGACTCAGAAAAACAAAATCGACTTCCAATACTTCAAGTCTATCTGAATCTTAGCCACAGAGGTAACATCTTTCATCCACTGATTTCATAATGGGCACCAGTGTTGGGAGTTTCTCTTACTATTTCTTTCCTCACCATTTATGTTCACAATTAGACAATAATATATCTGTTCTTCTTCATCTATTATCTATATCTTTAAAGGTACTCTCACTGATGTATTAATAATTTTAAAACTCAATCTTAGAACTTGAACTTTAAACATTCATAACGTCTGTCCATAGGATGAAATAAACAAAGAACTAGAGTATGGAATGTCTTAGGCCTCAAGGTTCCAGACATTTTTCATTTGTCATCCATGACTCATCTGCTAATCATCACTGGTTCATTTGAGACCTAGTTTTAGTTCATTCATTTATATATTTGTATCAATTAAATCCTTATTCATTGATAATAATAAAATAAATACATGATTAACAAAGAACATGACACTCGAATACCCCTGACTTGTCTCTAATTAATACTAAAATAGATTATACCTTTCATTAATAAATATCAATGTTATATATTATCAATAAATCAACATAAGGTTTCATATCATATTTATCATTGGGCCATAGTTAACCTTTTGATGATATCTATCACGTTTGAGAATACAATGAAAACACTTGAACCAATTCCCCAAACCAAGACAGGACCCCACCCGGGTCTCTGTCCCACAGCAACCTGAAAAGGAGAACCTTGATCAAAATGCAGGCTGAAATCACCTTGAGCTTCTATTCTGAAAAGTACCAGAGAAGGTGATGACCGAGATTGAGACTTTCACACCATGGATTGGCAGATTTGTTGATTGATGCTTTCATTGAATCAATTAGCATAACCAATGAAAACGCATGAAGAGAAAGACCACATTTCTTGTGTATTGGACCTCAGAGTTCCAGACACGTAATTATTCGTCATCGATGACTCATATGCTGGCATTTACCGTCATCGATACAGAAAAGATGACCTTCTCTTCATTCTATATGGTTCACTGATTCATACGTTAATTCACTAATGCCAATTTTGGCACTCTTGGGTTTGCAAAATCCAGCGAGGCCTCGATATCACTCACCTGTCTCTAGAACCATTCTCACGTCATCATATCTCTCTCATATTTATTATCAGGTTTTTGCTTCACAACAGTTCCTTGTTTATCAGTGGGATAAAGATGCCCTCCTTTAATTTTCTTTCACTCATTTTGTTAGCACAGTCATTACTTTTAGAGAATCCACCCACCCCCAGACTAGGAACTAGATGATGCTCACATGGGTGTTCTCGCTCTTACAACCAAGATGTCATCCTAGGCTGGCACTCGAGGAGGAATCCTCATTTCTGGTCCAGTGTGTCCACTCTGAAGAGTATAAAACAAAGCAGAAGATAAAAATGGTGGAGACAATCCACTCATCCCTGCTTCCACATTCACATTGTTATGTAAGCTATCCCTAATGTAGCAGATATGTGAAATCTTATGAAAACGAACCATTTTGATCTTGACACTGCGCTACATGATGAAGATTGTCCATCACTTCTCTTGGCACCTCCATCCTTACCCTAAGTGGTAACAGTCAGGTACCATTCATTTTTAATTGAAATTCAGGGTGTCCGTGGTACATTAATAATATTTCTTGGCTCAGCACGTATTTCAGTAATTGGAAATTGTTTTACTCCATTCATCTTTATTTTTAATTATATATTTATTTACAGATTCTAGCATTTTCCAATTACAATAAAAGAATGACTATCCATGAACACAAAGACCACAAATAAGCCCCTCCTTTATTCTTGACATCTGTTTATAGGATGCCTTCTCGAGTTGAGCATGGACTCAATTAATTTAATATTGTACCTCAGAGTTCCTCAGTGCTCCAGAGTTCCAGAATATACTGGTATATTCACCATATACCACTCATAATGATGACCGGAAATCATCACTGATCCAATATTGTTCCTATGTTCCTACATATATTTCTATTTTTTATTGATTAAATAAAAAATTCACCAATAATTTTGGCAGTACAACTCAAAAAAAAGAAACAAGAAAAGCCTTGATGTATATAGAATAATTTGTACTTAAATATATCTCTCTTTAATACATTGTTTTCCATATGTGCATTAATCAATATAATAGTTTGTATAACAATACTCAACAATGAGATGTAGCTGCCTTCTTTACTTATATTCCACACTTCTTAATAATACAGTAAATTACTTTAATAAAAAAACAGAGAATTTCAACTGTTACTCACATAAATCTCCATCCTCCTATTATACAGAGGCAACCAGAGCTCCTGTCCATGGAAGATGCTAAATCATCTCTACTGCCTTCATTCTGAGGAGTACAGAACACAGAAGATGATAAAAATATTGAGACCTAATAGCCACTGATCCTTGTTTTCTGCATTTTATTTACTCAGTAGTTAGGTATTATTAGTTTTTCTTTCTCTCTTATCCCGTTAAAAGAAAAAACACTCAATCTTTAGTCTGAGGCAGAACAATTAAACTGTCTTTACTGATGCATTTCTATCTAACTTTGGTCCAAGAGGTGACCTTCACCCATTTATTTAATGGGCAGCAGTGTTTTCAATGTTTGTTAACAGTATCTTTTGCCAAACAAAACACGTTCACATTTGGACAATGCTTCACCTTATTTTTCCTTACACTTATTTATATTTGCTTAAAGGTTCTAACACAGATCCGTTAATAATAACAAATCTAAGTCTGTGAAATCCATACAAAGATATGATCTATTTATATTCCTGTTATCTCTCTATAGAGACAGTTTCACCAGAAGGAAGAGACTACCAGGGTCTGGGTTGGACCTCAGAGTTTCAGACATGTTTTCATCGTTCAGGACTCTTCCCGTCACGTTCATCATCATTGGTCCATCACTGAGTCTCTTTTCTTCCATCATTTCTATATTTGTATTGATTAAATCATTAATTAATTGGTAATAATAAAAATAATATATGGTTCACTAAATATTCCAAGAATAAGACTCTTCAATACCCCTAACCTCAGTTTACAGAATCATTTCCCACTAAGGGCCCATCTCTTCCAATTTTCAACCTCAATCCTATCCATTATCAATTATTCAAAAGAATATTTCTTATATTTATCATTGAACTATGAGTAAGTTTTTGATTAATGTAATACGTTTTAATAACACCATGAGTACCCTCAAACGCACCACCAGTCCAAGACAACAACCTTGCCCATTGCTCACCTTAGTTTCCTTCCTGACACAGGGGCGGTGTGACAAGTGAGCACGGCAGAAGCTGAAATAGCAGGAACATTCATCCTGAAGAATAACAAGCAGACAAGGTGATAAAAATACTGAGATATACGCTCTCCATTGATCCAAATATCACACTATTCATTTGCACAGTAATTGAGGCATTGACTAAATTATGGTAATATTTGTTTCTTTTTCCCTTAATAAATCACATGTCAAAGTTGTAACTGACTCAGTCAGTAACCAATACCTGTCATTTTCTATATCGCCCCTAGCCAAAGAGGTGATATACCACATCTTTCCCAATGGTTATAAGTCTTTTCAATAAATTTTTTAAAAAAGAATTATGGGGGTGTTTTTTGGATGTGGACAATTTTTAAAGTCTTTACTGAATTTGTTCCAATATTGCTTCTGTTTTATGTTTTGTTCTTTTGGCCACGAGGCATGTGGGATCTTAGCTCCCCGACCAGGGATTGAAACCGCACCCACTGCATTGGAAAACGAATTCTTAACCACTGGACCGCCAGGGAAGCCCCTCAAAAAATATTAATGTATTAATATACGATAGTAATTTTTGCCTAACCACATATTTTTATAATTGGAAAAGGCTTCACATTCATCATTTTTTAAATTTTACACATCTGTATATTCACTATTTCATTGATTCAGTTACAAAAATAGAAAAAAATGCCTGGTCATAATAACCAAAACAAACATCTTTGTGTATTCCTAATCACTGCCTATAAGGTCACTGCAAACAGGAAAATGGACTAGAATCCATTTGCATCGGACTTCAGAGCTCCAGACACGTATTCATCGTACACGACTCATACGCCACCGGTAGTCATCATCGATCCAATATTGTCCCTTTTTTTCTAAATATATTTCTATTTCTTTATTGTGTAAGTCACAAATTCACTAATAATTTTATCAGTACAATTAGAAAAACAAGAAGAGCTTTGATGTATATAGAATATTCTTACTTTAATACATCTCTCATTAACACTCTCAGTTTTCCGTATATTCATTAATCAATATAATGATTCTTATACCAATACTCAACACTGAGATGCAGCCGCCTTCTTTACTTATAGTCCACATTTCTTAATCATACACTGAATTACTTTAATAAAAAAACAAACTGAGAAAAGAACTTCGACTATTACTCACATTAATCTCCATCCTCCTACTATTCAGAGGCAAGCACAGAGCTTATGCCCATGAAATACGCTAAATCATCTCTATTGCCTTCATTCTGAGGAGTACAGAACACAGGAGATGATAAAAATATTCAGACCTAATTGCCATTGATCCTTATTTTCCAAATTTCATTTACTCAGTATTTAGGTAGTTATTATTTTTTCTTTCAATACTTTCTATTTTGTTAAAAGAGAAAGCTCAGTCTTTAGTCTGAGGCAGAACAAGTAAACTGACTCTTACATATGCATTTCTATCCAAACTGGGTCAAATAGGTGACCCTCAGCCATTTATTTAATGGGCATCAGTGTTTTCAATGTTTGTTAACAGTAACTTTTGTCACAAAGTTCCAATTTGGACAATGTTTCACCCTACTCTTCCTTATATGTTTATTTATACTTGCTTAATGGTTCCATCACAGATCCATTAATAACAACAAATCTAAGTCTATGAAATCAATATAAGAATATGATTTCTTTATATTCCTGACATCTCTCTATAGAAATAATTTCAAACAGGGAATAGATACTTATGATCTGGGTTGGACCTCAGTTTCAACCATGTTTTCATCATTCAGGACTCTTCCCATCACAATCATCATCATTGGCCCACGATTGAGTCTCTTTTTTTGTTCATTTCTATTTGTTTATTGACTAATTCAGTAAGTCACTCATAATAATTTAAAAACCCTATTATTCACAAATCCAAAGAAGAGTTATGATATTTCTATCTATAAATAGATCATTCTCACAGCAATGTACCTCTTTTTAAATTATATGCTGTTACTCATCTATGCATTAATCAATTAATGTTTCATAAACTTCTGTATCACTGAGCTGCATTGTCCCTCTGTCATCCTATATGGAATTTTCAAATAGTACACTGTATACACACACAGAGGAAAAAAAATCACTGAAACCAAGACAAGAAATTTGACTATTACTCACATTGGTCTCTGTGCTTCTAACACAGAGATGCAATCATTAAGGTGCATCACCACGGAATAGCGCTTCATCAGCGCGAATGTGTCCATTTTGAACAATATGAAGCACAGTCAATGAGGAAAAAAAACAAATTTATTGCCATTGACTCTTGCATTCTACATTTCATTTACCCAGTCATTTAGGAATTTATAACTTTTTTATAACGCAGACATTGTTTTCTCTTAACAGAAAGAACAACTTCAAACTTAAGATTGACTCAGAACAATAAAATCAACTCTGAATAGTTCAAGTCTATTTGATACTTGGCCAGAGAGGTGATACCCCTGAGCCATCCATTTCATAATGGACATCAATGTTGGCAATTTTTATTAATATTTCTTGCCTCATTATATATATTCCTAATTAGACAATAATTTACTGTTCTTCTTCATCTATTATCCACATATTTTTAATGGTGCTCTCATTGCTGTATTACTAATTTTTAACCTCGGTCTAAGCACTTGAACTTCTTAACATCTGTGCATAGGATGAAATAAACAAAGAAAAAGAGTATGGACTGTGTTGGGCCTCAGCGTTCCAGACCCTTATTTTTCGTCATCCATGGTCATGTGTTAATCATCATTGATTCATTTGGGCCCATGTTTAGTTCATTTATTTATATATTTGTATCAATTAAATGATTACTTCACTTATAATAATAAAATAAATATTTGAGTAACAAAAACCAAACAACTAGCCATTGGATATCCCTGACTTGTCTCTAATACCAACATAGATTATACCATTCATTAATAAATATGAATGTTATATATTATCAATTAATCAACATAAGGTCTCATATGATATTTACCATTGGGCCATAGTTAACTTTTTGATTATATTTACTACTTTCAAAGAATACAATGAAAACACTTAAACCAACTCCCCAAACCAAGACAGGAACCCTGGCTATAGCTTACCTGGGTCTCTGTCCCATAGCAACCTGAAAAGGAGAACCTTGATCAAAATGGAGGCTGAACTCACCTTGAGCTTCTATTCTGAAAAGTACCAAACAGAGAAGGTGATGACCGAGATTGAGACTTTCACACCATGGATCGGCAGATTTGTTGACTGATGCTTTCATTAGCATAACCAATGAAAACACATGAAGAGAAGACCACATTTCTTTTGTATTGGACCTCAGCGTTCCAGATATGTATTATTCGTCATCAATGACTTACACGCTAGCATATATCATCATCAATCCAGAAAAGATGACTTTCTCTTCATTCATTCTATATCATTTATTGGTTAATTCATTAATTCACTAATTACAACTTTAAAACAATATGATTCACAAAACGCCAAGAAGTCCTTGTTATTCCTGATATGTATTTTGAGTCATTCTCAAATCAATGTATCTTTGTTATTAATTATACAACTTTTCATAAATGCTTTAATCATTGTGATTCTATTAATCACATATTTGTTACAATGACACATTGGACTTTCTGGAATATTTTTAATTCTTTTTGTTAACACAATGAAGACCCTTAACAAAACATCCAAACCAAGGAAAGAATTTGCTTATTACTCACATAGATCTCTGGGATCCTAAAACACAGATCCTATCCTAAGGCTGTCAATCAAGGAAAGGTCCTTAAATCAGGTCCACTGTGTTGCTTCTGAGGAGAAGAGGGAAGAACAGATGATCAAAATGGTTGAGACATTCTCTCCACTGATCATTGATTGCTTTTACCTTTCATTTAATCAATCCTTAGGCAATCATTAATTTGGTGTGAATATTCATTTCTCTTAAGAAAATGAACAAGTTTGACCCTTGACCAGATTATGAACATTATGTAAGACTTTTATTCCCTTAGAAAACAGTTAACAGTCATATACCATTCACATATTTATATAATGGCCAATGCTTCACGCATTCATCTTTACTGATTTATATATTTATAGATTCTCTCGTTTATCCAATTATAATAGTAGATGAAAATGCATACACATAAGGAACAAATCAAGATCTCGGTATATTCCTGACATCTGTCTATAGAATACCTTCAAATAATGAAAATGGACTAGATTAATTTTATTGGGCCTCAGAGTTCCAGACACACACTCATCGTATATGACTCACATGCTGCCAGTAGTCATCATTAATCCAGTACTGTATCTCTTTTTCTTCATTCCTTTCCACACTATTTATTGGTCAATTCATAATTCGGTAATTATAATTTTTAAAATGGTTATTCATCGGAACCACCGAAGAGCTTAGAAATATCTTATATTTAGAATCATTCTCATGTCAACATCTTTCATTAATAACTCTCATTTTTCATTTTATGAATGAATCAATATAGTACTTCATATTAATCCCATTATTTCACACTGGGCTATTTGGATTTCATTGATTATATATCACAACTTGCAATAATACAGTCAATAGCCTTAAATAAAATATTGAAACTAAGGCCAAAATTTGTCTATTACTCACATGGTCTCCACAGTCCTAACACGTGAATGCAGCCAGAGCTCTCAGGACCACAGAAGAATCCTTCAACCAGCTTAAGTGCTCCCATTCTAAGGAGTACAGAGCAGAAAAGATGATAAAAAATTTCAGACCTTATCTCCATTGATCCTTGTTATCCACATTTCATTTACTCATTTAAGCATTCATGAATTTTTCATAGTGTAGTATTTTTTTCTCTTAACAAAAGAAAACCTTAAACTTGAGACTGACCCAGATCAACAATGTTGACTCTTACTTATCAGTGTCTGTATGATCCTTTCAGCAAAAGGGCAAGACACTTATTCATTTATTGCTTAAAGGGCATGAATGTTTTCTATTTTATTAATAATATTTCTTGCCTGACCACATATGATCCTGGTGGACAATGCTTCACCTTCTTCTTTTCATCTTTTTTTTACATTTTTTCAGGGCTCAATTACTGATTTATTATTATTAATACATCTAACCCCAAAAATGGAATATGATGCTTGTATTTTCCTAACATCGACCCATGGGGTCATTTATCACAGAACATTGGCTAGATTTTGCGTTGTGTGGAATCAGGGTTACAGACACATGGTATTCACCATATATGACTCCTATGCCTCCAGTCATCATCAGTGGTCCAGGAGGGGCTCTTTTCTCCAGTATCGTCTACATCTGTTTATTGATTAATTCACTATTATTTAAATGACTCCCCTGGTAGTCCAGTGGTTAAGACTCCATGCTCCCCATACAGGGGGCCCGGGTTTGATCCCTGGTCAGGGAACTAGATACTGCATGCCACAACTAAGAGCTCACATGCTTCAACTAAAGACCCTGCATGCTGCAACTAAAGATACTGAATGCTGCAACTAAGACCCGGCATAGCCAAATAAATAAATAAATATTTTAAAATAAATAAATAAACATAAGTCACACAAATAAATCATGAGTGAGACCCTTAAATATCCCTAACATCTATCTAAACCATCATCTCCCCTGACACTCAACTCTCTCATTAACTGAGCTCAGTGTTTCATATATGGATTAATGATCATATTCCTTGACTTTGGCAAGTTTGGACTTCTACTATATTTTTTAACAGTACAGTAAGTGTCTTTTTAAAAATACGGCTCAATCCAAGACACGAACACTGACTACTACTCACATTGTTCTCTATCCTCCTAACACAGATGCAACCATAGGGCTCCTGACCATGCAAGATGCTTAGATCAGCTCAAGGGCATCCATTCTGAGGAGTACAGGGCAGAGCACATGACAAAAAATTGAGAACTAATCTCCACTGATCCTTGCTTCTGCATTTCATTTTTCAGTGGTTTAGACAATCATTAATTTGGAGTATATTTATTTCAATTTCTCTTAAGAAAATGAACTTAAAACTTGATGCTGACCAAGAAAATGAGCAGTGATTATTACTACAATTGTCCATCTTTCTCTTAGTCAAAGATTTTTCATGTACCATTTATTTCTCTTTGGACTTCACTGTTTTCAAATTTACTAATATTGTTTTTTCTATCACCACATATGTTTATAATTGGACAATATTTCACTGCCTTCATCTCTATTTATTTATATGCTTGTTTATTGCTTATTTGATTAGCCCAATTATAAAATATAAAGAAAATGCATAAACATAAAGACCAAAAACAAGTCCCTTGTATATATCAGACAAGTGTCTCTAGAATCAACTCAAATAGGACAATGGACTAGATTCCATTTGCATCGGACATCAGACTTCCAGTCATCGTACACGACTCCTTCACCACCAGTAGTCATCATCGATCCAATATTGTCCCTCTTTTTCTTCACTCATTTCTACATGGTTTATTGACTAATTCAGAAAAATCAATAATAATAATTTAAAACAGTTTATTTACAAAACCCAAGAAGAGTCATTATATCCTTATTCTGTAAATAATTCATTCTCACAGCAGAGTATCTTTCTTAAAAATAATGATGCCGTTTTTCATCTAAGCAGTATTCAATATATATCACTGAGCTACAGTTGGCCTTCTTTTATTCTGTATGGAACTTTCAAATAAAACAGTGAATAATGCACAGGAAAAAAAAATCACTGAAACTGAGACAAGAAATTTGACTATTACTCACATTGGTTCCTGTGAATCTAACACAGCGATGCAATCATAAGGTGCATGACCATGGAATCATGGTTAATCAGCTCAAACATGTCCATTTTCAGAAGTACAATGCACAGTGGATGTTTAAAAAAAAGGAAAATGTATTGCGATTGATTCTTGCTTTCTAGATTTATAGTACACAAATCATGAAGAATTTATAACTTTTCATAATTTAGAGAATTTTTCTATGAACAAAAAGAACCTCAAACTTGAGAATGACACAGATCAATAAAACTGACACTTAATCATCACATCTGTATGATGCTTGGTCAAAGAGGTGACACCATTGATCCATTCATTTCCTAATGGGCATCAGTGCTGGCAATCTTCATTACTATTTCTTGGCTGACAATATATTTTCATAGGTACCTAATAATTTACCTTTTCTTCTTAAGCTATTATTTATATATCTTTAATGGTTCTATTATTTATCCATTAATAATACTAAATCACAATCTATTAACCCAAACTAAGAGCATGACTTTATATATTTCAAACATGTGTCCACAGGACAAAATCAATGTAGAAAATAGAGTGTGTACACTTCTTGGTCCTCAGGCTTCCAGATACTTATGGTTCCTTGCCCATTAATGCCTCATCCTCTACCCAACTTCATCGTTGGTCCCCTTGGGTCCAATTTTAGTTCATTCATTGGTACATCTCTATCAATTAAATCATTACATTATTAATACTAATGAAAGAAAAACATGAATACCCAAAACCCAAGAACCAGACCAGCGAATATCCCTAACTTCTCTCCAAACATTATCACCATACATGAGATCTCCTTGGTTAATGAATTTCCAGGTTCTAGATTATCACTTCATCAGCATAAGCTCTCACGGTTATTTATCAACAGGCCATCATCAACCCTTTGATATATATCATGTTTGAAAATACAATGAAAACACTTAAACCAATTCCCCAAACCAAGAGAGGAACACTGGCCATTACTCACCTGGGTCTCTGTCCCATAGCAACCCGAAAAGGAGAGCCTTGATCACAATGGAGGCTGAAATCACCTTGAGCTACTATTCTGAAAAGTACCAAACAGAGAAGGTGATGACCGAGATTGAGACTTTCTCTCCTTTGATCCGCAGATTTCTTGATTGATGCTTTCATTGGCTTAATTAGCATAACCAATGAACATGCATGAAAAGAAAGACCACATTTCTTTTGTATTGGACCTCAGAGTTCGAGACACGTATTATTCATCATCGATGACTCATACGCCGGCATTTATCATCACTGATCCAGAAAAGATGAATGTCTCTTCATTCTATATTGTTAATTGATTAGTTCATTGATTCACTAATTATAATCTATAACTCTATGAGTCACAAAACCCAACAAGGCCTTGATACCACTAACATGTCTCTAGAAAGATACTCACATAATTATATCTCTTTCATATTTATGATCAGTTTTTCAAATCTGCATTAATCAATATAATGCTTCATATTAATCTCTTTATTATCAATAGGATAAAAATAGCCTTCTTTAATTATACTTCAAGTATTTTATTAATTCAGTAAATATGTTAGAAAAACCACCCAACCCAAGACTACAAATTTGATTTTGCTCACACTGGTCTCTTGGCTCCTAAAACAAAGATGCCATCCTAGGCTGGTGCTCAAGGAAGAATCTTTCTTTCAGGTCCAGTGTGTCCACTCTGAGGAGTATAAAGCAAAGCAGATAATAAAAATGGTGGAGACACTCTCCACTTACCCTTACTTCAACATTCACACAGATATTTAGGCAATCATTAATTTAGTGTATGTATTAAGTCTGTTGAAAACGAACCACTTCAATCTTGCCACTGAGCCAGAATATGAAGGTTGTCTACAAATTATCCTGTCTACCTCATTCTTACCCTAAGTGGTAATGGTCATGTACCATTCATTACTAATTGAACTTCAGGGTTTCCATGATATATTAATAATATTTCTTGTCTCACCACATATTTTGGTAATTGGAAAGTGTTTTACTCCATTCATCGTTATTTTTAATTATATATTTATTTATAGATTCTCATAGTATCCAATTATAATAATAGAATGAAATGCATGAACACAAAGACAAAAAACAAGCCCCTCATTTATTCCTAACATTTGTCTATAGGACACCTTCTCAAGTTGAGAATGGACAAGCTTAATTTAATATTGGACCTCAGAGTTCCAGACATGTATTCATCATATACAACTCATATTGATGATGACCAGAAATCATCATCAATCCAGTACTGTTCTTATTTCTACATACATTTCTATTTCTTTATTGATTAAATTAAAAACTCACTAATAATTTTCGCAGTACAATTCAAAAAACCCAAGAAGACCCCTGATGTACATAGAATTATTCTCAGTGTAATACATCTCATACTAACAGTCTCAGTTTTCCATATATGCATTAATCAATATGATGGTTTGTATATCCATACTCAATACTGAGATACAGCTGCCTTCTTTATTTATATTCCACATTCCAAACAATACAGTGAATTACTTTAATAAAAAAGCAAACTGAAAAAAGAACTTCAACTATTACTCACATTAATCTTCATCCTCCTATTATACAGAAGCAACCACAGAGTTCATGTTCATGGAAGATGCTAAATGATGCATTCATTCTGGAGAGTACAGAACATGAAAGATAATAAAAATATTGAGACCTAATCACCAGTGATCCTTGTTTTCTACATTTCATTTAGTCAGTATTTAGATATTTATTAGTTTTTCTTATTCTCTCTATTTTTTGTCTTGTTAAAAGAAAAACCACAACCATTTGGCTAAAGCAGAACAATTAAACTGATGCCTACTTATGCATTTCTACCTAATCTTGGTCAAATAAGTGACCCTCACCCATTTATCTAATGGGCATCAGTGTTTTCAATGCTTATTAACCATATCTTTTGCCTCACAAAATACGTTCAATTTGGACCATGCTTCACCCTATTCTTTCCTTACATGTTAATTTATATTTGCTTAATGGTTCCATCACAGATCCATTAATACTAACAAATCTAAATCCATGAAATCAATACAAGAATATGATCTTTAAATATTCCTGACCTCTTTCTACAAAAGCAATTTCAAAGAGGGAGAGACTACTTATGTTCTGGGTTGGACCTCAGAGTTTCAGACATGTTTTCATCGTTCAGGACTCTTCCCGAAACGATCATCATCATTGGTCCACGACTGAGTCTCTTCTCTTCATTCATTTGTATATTTGCATTGATTAAATCATTAATTACTTGATAATAACCCCAAGAATAAGACCCTTCAATATCCCTAATTCTCAGTTTAAGAATCATTTCCCATTAAGCGTCCACCTCTTGCATTATTCAACCTCAATCCTGCCCACTATCAATTATTCAAAATAATATTTCTTCTCAGATTTATCATTGAACTATGAGTAATTTTTGATTAATTTAATACTTTTTAATAACACCATGAGTACCCTCAAACACATCACCTAATCCAAGAATACCAACCTTGCCTGTTATTTACCTTAGTTACTTTCTGACACAGAAGCAGCAGGACAACTGAGCACAGCAGAAGCTGAAGTAGGGGGAACATCTGTCCTGAAGAGTAACAAGCAGACAAGGTGATAAAAATATTCAGATTTATCCATCTATTTATTTATTCTCCATTTATCCAATATTCCGCTATTCATTTGCACAGTAATTTAGTCATTTACTAAATTAAGGTAATTATTTATTCGTTTTTTCCTTAATGAATCAAATGTCAAAGTGCTTACTGACTCAGTCAGTAACTAATACCTATCATTTTCTGTATCACTCTTAACCAAAGAGATAACATCTTTATATAACTTTTTACTTAAAAATGTCGTTTCAATATATATTAATGTATTTGTATATAATAGTAATTTTTGACTAACCACATATTTTTATTATTGAAAAGCCTTCATATTCATTATTTAATTTACAAATTTGTATACTGACTACTTCATTGATCCAATCATAAAAATTTTTTAAATGCATGGTCATAATAACCAAAACAAATATCTTTGTATATTCCTAACCTCTGCCTATAGGATCACTTCAAACAAGATAATGGAATAGATTCCATTTGCATTGGACCTCAGAGTTCCAGACACATATTCATCGTACATGACTCTTACGCCACGGGTAGTCATCATTGATCCAATATTGACCCTCTTTTCTACATACATTTTTATTTCTTTATTGTATAAATCACAAATTCACTGATAATTTTAGCATTAAAAAAAAACAAGAGCACTGATGTATATGGAATTATTCTTAGTTTAATATATGTCTCATATTAATGCTCAGTTTTCCATATATGCATTAATCAATATAATGGTTTGTAATAACATACTCAACACTGAAATGCAGCTACCTTCTTTACTCATATTCCACATTTCTTAACGATACAGTGAATTTCTTTAATAAAAAAAAACTGAAAAAAGAACTTCAACTATTACTCACATTAATCTCCATCCTCGTATTATACAGAGGCAACCACAGATCTGGTGACCATGGATGATTCTAAACCATCTCTAGTGCATTCATTCTGAGTACAAAACACAGAAGATGATGAGAATACTGAGACCAGAAGCCACAGATCCTTGTTTCTGGAATTTCATATACTCAGTATTTAATTATTTATTAGTTATTGTTTTTCTATTTATTTTTTACCTTATTAAAAGAAAAACCTAAATCTTTAGTCTGAAAAAGAATAATTTAATGACTCTTACATAGGCATGTCTATAGAACTCTGGTCAAGGAGGTGACCCTCACCCATTTATTTAATGGGATTCAGAATTTTCAGTTTTTATTCACAATATCTTTTGCTTCAACAAAGGTGTTCATATGAGAAAAATACTTCACCCTATTTTTCCTTATACATTTATATTTGCTTAATGAGTCCATCACAGATCAATTACAAATAACAACTATAACTCTATGAAGTCAACAAGAATATGATCTTTTGGTATTCCTGACATCTCCCTATACAATTTTAATGAAGGAAATAGACTACTTATGCTCTGTGTTGGACCTCAGAGTTTCAGACATGTTTTCATCACTAAGGACTATTCCTGGAACAATCATCATACTTCGTCCATGAATATGTCTCTGTTCTTTGTTCATTTCTATTTGTTTATTAACTGATCAAGTAATCCATTCACAAACATTTTTAAATTCTATTATCTGCAAAACCCAAAAAGAGCATGATATCCCTACTGTGTAATAGTTCAATTTCATATCAATGAAACTCTTTTTTGAATTAGATGCTGTTTTCATTTATTTATTAATCATTTAATGTTTCATCAAATTCTCTATTTCTTATTGAGCTTGGCCATCTACTATTCTGTACGGAAATTTTGAACTTTACCCTTAATACACACAGACACACACACAGACACACACACACACACACACACACACAAACACAGAAACCAACAAAACCATGAGAAAAAATATGATTAAATATTTCTTAATAGATCTTTATTGGAGTATAATTGCTTCACAATACTGTGTTAGTTTCTGTTGCACAACAAAGCAAATCAGCCATATGCATACACATGTCCCCATATCCCCTCCCTCTTGAGCCTCCCTCTATCCTCCCTACCCCACCCCTCTAGGTCATTGCAAAGCACCGACCTGATCTCCCTGTGCTATGCTGTTGTTTCCCACCAGCCAAATATTTTACATTCGGTAGTGTATATATGTCAATGCTACTCTCACTTCGCCCCACCTGCGCCCTCCCACCCCATGTCCAAAAGTCTATTTTCTATGTCTACCTCTTTATTCCTGCTCTGCATCTAGGTTCATCAGTACCTTTTTTCTTTTAGGTTCCATATATATGCGTTAGCATATGGTGTTTGTTTTTCTTTCTGACTTACTTCACTCTGTATGACAGACTCTAGGTCCATCCACCTCACTACAAAACTCAATTTCGTTTCTTTTGATGGCTGAGTAATATTCCATTGTTTACATGTGCCACGTCTTCTTTATCCATTCATCTGTCGATGGGCATTTAGGTTGGTTCCATATCCTGGCTATTGTAAATAGTGCTGCAATGAACATTGTGGTGTATGTCTCATTTTGAATTATGATTTTCTCAGGGTATTTGCCCAGTAGTGGGATTGCTGGGTTGTATGATAGTTCTATTTTTAGTTTTTTAAGGAAACGCCATACTGTTTTCCATAGTGGTTATATCAATTTACATTCCCACCAACAGTGCAGGAGGGTTCCCTTTACACCACACCCTTACCAGCATTTACTGTTTCTAGATTTTTTGATAATGGCCATTCTGACCAGCATGAGGTGATACCTCATTGTAGTTTTGATTTGCATCTCTCTAATAATTAGTAATGTTGAGGATCTTTTAATGTGCCTGTTGGCCATCTGTATGTCTTCCTTGGTGAAATATCTATTTAAGTCTTTGGCCCATTTTTTAACTGGATTGTTTTGTTTTTTTTTGATATTGAGTTCCATGACCTGTTGTATATTTTGGAGATTAATCCTTTGTCTGTTGTTTCATTTGCAAATATTTTCTCCCATTCTGAGGGTTGTCTTTTTGTCTTGTTTATGGTTTCCTTTTCTGTGCAAAAGCTTTTAAGTTTCATTAAGTCCCATTGTTTAGTTTTGGTTTTATTTCTGTTACTCTAAGAGGTGGGTGAAAAAGATCTTGCTGTGGTTTATGTCAAAGAGTGTTTTTCCTATGTTTTCCTCTAAGAGTTTTATAGTGTCTGGTCTTATGTTTAAGTCTTTAATCCATTTGGAGTTAAGTTTTGTGTATGGTGTTAGGTAGTGTTCTAATTTCACTCTTTTACATGTAGCTGTCCAGTTTTCCAGCACCACTTACTGAAGAGGCTGTCTTTTCTCCATTGTATGTTCTTGCCTCCATTGTCGTAAATTAGGTGCCCATATGTGTGTGGGTTTATCTCTGGGCATTCTATCCTATACCATTGATCTATATTTCTGTTTTTCTGCCAGTACCATACTGTCCTGATTACTGTAGCTTTGTGGTATAGTTTGAAGTCAGGGAGCCTCATTCCTCCAACTCCGTTTTTCTTTCTCAAGATTGCTTTGGTTATTCAGGGTCCTTTGTGTCTCCATACAAATTGTAAAATTTTTTGTTCTAATTCTGTGAAGAATGTCATTGGTAGTTTGATAGGGATTGCATTGAATCTGTAGACTGCTTTGGGTAGTATAGTCATTTTCACAATATTGATTCTTCCAACCAATTGATGGGAAGATCAACTGATCACCTCCTTAGGAAGATTTATTCCTAGATATATTATTCTTTTTCTTGCAATGGTAAATGGGAGTGTTTTCTTAATTTCTCTTTCTGATTTTTTGTTGGTGGTGTATAGGAATGCCAGAGATTTCTGTGCATTAATTTTGTATCCTGCAACCTTACCAAATTCATTGATTAGTTCTAGTAGTTTTCTGGTGGCATCTTTAGGATTTTCTGTGTATAGTATCATGTCATCAGCAAACAGTTACAGTTTTCCTTCTTCTTTTCCAATTTGTATTACTTTTATTTCTTTTTCTTCTCTGACTGCTGTGATTAGGACTTCCAAAACTATGTTGAATAAGAGAGGTGAGAGTGGACATCCTTGTCTTGTTCCTGATCTTAGTGGAAATGCTTTCAGTTTTTCACCATTGAGTATGATGCTTGCTGTGGTTTTGTCATATATGGCCTTTATTATGTTGAGGCAGGTTCCCTCTATGCCCATTTTCTGGAGAGTTTTTACCATAAATGGGTGTTGACTTTTGTCAAAAGCTTTTCTGCATCTATTGATATGATCATATGGGTTTTATTCCTTATTTTGTTAATGTGGTGTATCACATTGATTGATTTGCATATATTGAAGCATCCTTGCATCCCTGGAATAAACCCCACTTGATCATGGTGTATGATCCTTTTAATATGTTGTTGGATTCTGTTTGATAGTATTTTGTTGAGGATTTTTGCATCTATGTTCATCAGTGATATTGGTCTATAATTTTCTTTTTTTGTGATGTCTTTTTCTGGTTTTGGTATCAGGGTGATGGTGGCTTCGTAGATTGAATTTGGGAGTGTTTGCGCCTCTGAAATTTTCTGGAAGAGTTTGAGAAGGATGGGTGTTAGCTCTTCTCTAAATGTTTGATAGAATTAGCCTGTGAAGCCATCTGGTCCTGGGCTTTTGTTTGTTGGAAGATTTTTAATTACAGTTTCAATGTCACTACTTGTGATAGGTCTGTTTATAGTTTCTAATTCTTTCTGGCTCAGTCTTGGAAAATTGTACTTTTCCAAGAATTTCCATTTCTTCATGGTTGTCCATTTTATTGGCATATAGTTGTTTGTAGTAGTCTGTTATAATCCTTTGTATTTCTGCACTGTCTGTTGTGATTTCTCCTTTTTCATTTCTAATTTTATTGATTTGTGTCTTCTCCCTTTTTTTCTTGATGAGTCTGGCTAAGGGTTTATCAATTTTGTTTATCTTCTCAAAGAACCAGCTTTTAGTTTTATTGATGGTTGCTATTGTTTTCTTCGTTTCTATTCCATTTATTCCTGCTCTGATCTTTATGATTTCTTTCCTTCTACTGACTTTGGATTTTCTTTGTTCTTCTTTCTCTAGTTGTTTTAAATGTTTATTTGAAATGTTTCTTGAGGTGAGAGTGTATTGCTCTAAACTTCCCTCTTAGAACTGCTTTTGCTGCATCCCATAGGTTTTGGGTCGGTGTGTTTTTACTGTCATTTGTTTCTATGTATTCTTTTATTTCTTCTTTGAGTTCTTCAGTGATCTTTTGGTTATTAAGTAGCACACTGTTTAGCCTCCATGTATTTGTGTTTTTTACAGTTTTTTTCCTGTAATGGATTTCCAGTCTTATAGCTTTGTGGCCAGAAAAGATGCTTGATATGATTTCAATTTTCCTAAATTTTCCAAGCCTTCATTTGTGACCCAAAATGTGATCTATCCTGGAGAATGTTCCATGTGCACTTGAGAAGAAAGTGTAATCTGTCACTTTTGGGTGGAATGTTCTATAAATATCAATTAGATCTATCAGGTCTGTTGTGTCATTTTAAAGCTTGTGTTTCCTTATTTATTTTCTGTTTGGATGACCTGTCCATTGGTGTAAGTGGGGTGCTAAAGTCCTCTACTATTATTGTGTTACTGTCAATTTCCCTTTCATGGTTTTTAGCATTTGCCTTATGTATTGAGGTGCCCCTATGTTGGGTGCATAAATATTTATAATTGTTATATCTTCTTCTTGGATTGATCCTTTGATCATTATGTAGTGTCCCTCCATATCTCTTGTAAGAGTCTTTATTTTAAAGTCTATTTTATCTGATACGAGTATTGCTACTCCAGCTTTCTTTTGATTTCCATTTGCATGAAATATCTTTTTTCCATCCCTTCACTTTCAGTCTGTATGTGTCACTAGGTCTAAAGTGGGTCTCTTGTAGACAGCACTGGTCTCCTGGCTCCTAAAAAAAGATGCCACCCAAGGCAGATGCCCAAAGAAAAATCTTTAGATTAGCTTTGAATAGGACATCAAAGTTACAGACACAAATTCAACTTTCATGACCTATAAGCCACCAGGAGTAATCAGCCATACAATGTAACTTCTGTGACCTCAAGTATTTGGGCATTGTTTATTGAATAATTCAATACATCACAAAATAATTGAAAGTGCTATTAAACACAAAACCTGAGGATAATCATGATATCCCTATTCTGTAAATAGTTCATTCTCACAGCAATGAATCTCTTTTGTGAATTATGATGCTGCTTTTGTATTTTTTTTCACCTATGTAGTAATCAACTAATGCTTGAAAATGCAACATTTAAAACTGAGGTGTATTGGCTTTATGTTATCCTATATGGATCTTTCTAAAAATAAACTGAGTGTATGCTCAGAGGAAGGAAAAAGACTGAAAGAAAGGCAAGAAATTAGCTTATTGATTACATGGGTTCCTGCAGTTATATGATGCATCGCCATGGAATCGATCTATTATGGCCTTTCCTTCTCTTTGCTTATTACTACATTGTTTACTGATTGAAGAAATAAATCTCTCATAAATATTGGAAAACCTATTAATCACAAAATCTAAGGGCAGTCATGATATCCCTCTTATCAAAAGAGTTCATTCTCACAGCAGTGCGTCTCTCCTGTAAACCATGATGCTGGGTTTGTGTTGATTTGTTTTGTATTGTTTTGATTTGTTTGTTTTTTTCCATCCGGGCAGTAATCAATTAATGTTTCATAAAATGTAACATTTATCACTGATCTGCATTGGCCTTACTTTTCCTGTATGTATCTCTCCAATAATACACTCAATGCACACACAGAGGGACAAAAAAAATAACGGAAACCATGACATGAAATTTATTACCCACATGGGTTCCAGCAATCATAAGGTGCATCACCATGGAATACTGATAGCTTAATCAGCTTGAACATGTCCATTTTAATCAGTAGAAAGCACAGTCAATGAAACAAAAAAGAGAAAGAAAAAGGAAACTGTATGGACATTGATGCTTTCTGTCCAAATTTAGAGTTCTCAATATTCACGAATTGATCACTCTTTCATAATGCAGAGATTTTTCTTATTCTACAATCAAAAATACCCTCAAACTTGAGAGTGCTCCAGAACAATAAAATTGAATCTTAATTATTCACATCTAAATGATGCTTGGAAACAGTTGACCTCCTAGGTCCATTTGTTATTAACGGTCCTAACTGATGGAAATATTTAGGATTGCTTCTTGCCGAACCCCATGTGTCCACAGTAGACAATAATGGACCTTTTCTCTTAATCTACTATTTATATATTTTGAAGTGTTCTATCACTGATCGATTAATAGTATGAAATATAAATTGAGTAATGCAAAGTAGGAGCATGATTTTATATATTCCGAACATTTGTCCAAGGGAAGAAATCAATGTAGAAAATGAAGTATGTATCCTTTCTTGGACCTCAGGATTCCAGATACTTATAGTTCCTTGGCCATGCCTCATCCTCTACCGAACATCATCGTTGGTCCCCTTGGGTCCAATTTTAGTTCATTCATTGATACATCACTATCAATTAACTCATTACATCATTGATATTAATGAAAGAAAGACACGAAAAAACAAAACCCAAGAACAGTATACCCACAAACATCCCTAATTTCTCTCCAATCACTATCACCATACATGAGATCTCTTTCCTTAATGTATTTCCAGTATCTAGATGATCACTTCATCAGCATAAGCTCTCATGTCTTGTTTTTAAATGGGCCATATCATCAACCCTTTAATATATATCGATGACTTTTGAGAATACAATGAAAACACTTAAATCAATTCCCCAAACCAAGGCAGAAACCTTGGCCATAACTCACCTGGGTCTCTGTCCTATAGCAACCTGAGAAGGAGAACCTTGATCACAATGGAGGCTGAAATCACCTTGTGCTTCTATTCTGAAAAGTACCAAACAGAGAAGGTGTCGACTGAGATTGAGACTTTCTCTCCATGGATAGGCAGATTTGTTGACTGATGCTTTCTTTGGCTCAATTAGCAAAACCAATGAAAAAGCATGAAGAGAAAGATCACATTTCTTTTGTATTGGACCTCAGAGTTCCAGACATGTATTATTCATAATCAGTGACTCATACGCTGGCATTTATCATCATCAATCCAGAAAAGATGACCTTCTCTTCATTCTGTATGTTTCACTGATGCATGCGCTAATTCACTAATGCCAGTTATGACCCTCTAGGGTTCGCAAAACTCAGTGAGGCCTTGATATCGCTCACTTGTCTCTATAACCATTCTCACATCATTATATCTCTCTCATATTTATTATCTGGTTTTTGCTTCACAAGAGTTCCTGTTTATCAATGGGATAAAGATGCCCTCCTTTAATTTTCTTTCATCCATTTGGTTAGCATAGTCATTACTTTTAGCGAAAGTGCCCACCCCCAGACTAGGAACTAGATGATGCTCACACAGGTCTCCTGGCTCCTACAACCATGATGCCATCCTAGGCTGGCCCTCGAGGACGAGTCCTCGTTTCTGGTCCAGTGCATCCATTCTGAGGAGTACAAAGCGAAGCGGAAGATAAAAATGGTGGAGACACTCCCCACTCATCCTTGCTTCCACATTCACATCGTTACTTAGGCTATCCCTAACATAGCAGGTATGTGAGACCTGTTGAAAAGGAACAACTTCAATCTTGCCTCTGCGCCAGAATATGAAGGTTGTCTACCACTTCCCCTGGTCCCCTTCTCCTTACCCTAAGTGGTAACAGTCATGTCCCATGGCTTTAAAATTGAAATCCAGGCTTTCCTTGACATATTAATGGTATATCTTGTTTCCACCCATATATCCATGAATAGAAATTGTTTTCCATCATTTTTCTTTATTTTAATTCATATATTTATGAAGAGGGCCTCAGTTTTTCATTTGCACAAACAAAATGAAAAGGCATGAACACAAAGACTGCAAAGGAGCCCCTCATTCA
Organism: Lagenorhynchus albirostris; assembly: GCF_949774975.1. Taxonomy (NCBI): domain Eukaryota; kingdom Metazoa; phylum Chordata; class Mammalia; order Artiodactyla; family Delphinidae; genus Lagenorhynchus; species Lagenorhynchus albirostris. The sequence continues at coordinate 4,236,395 of NC_083095.1, forward strand.
TTCCTGACCTCAGCCCCTAGGGTCACTTCCAATAGGACAATGGACTAGATTCCATTTGCATCGGACCTCAGAGTTCCAGATATGTATTCATCATACACGACTGGTACGCCACCAGTAATCATCATCAATCCAATAGTGTCCCTCCTTCTCTTCATGTATTTCTACATTGTGTACTGATTAAGGCAATAAATCTCTCATAAATACTGAAAAGCCTATTAATCACAAAACCCAAGGGCAGTCATGATTTCCCTCCTCTCTCCATAGTTCATTCTCACAGCAGTGTGTCTCTCCTATAAATCATGATGCTGATTTTGTGTTGTTTTGTTTTGTTTTATTTTATTTTTTTAATTGGGGCAGTAATCAATTAATGTTTCATAAAATGTAACATTTATCACCGAACTGCACTGGCCTTTTGTTTTCCTATATGAATATCTCGAATAATACCTTGAATGCACACCCAGGCAGACAAAAATAAACGGAAACCATGACAAGAAATTTGCTTATTACTCACATGGGTTCCTGCAATCATAAGGTACCTCACCATGGAATACTGATAGCTTGCTCAGCTCAAATGTGTCCATTTTAATCAATAAAAGCACAGTCGATGAAACAAAAGAGAGAGTAAGGAAACTTATGAACATTGATGCTTTCTTTCCACAGTTAATGTTCTCAGTCATGAGGAACTGACCACTCTTTCATAATGAAGAGATGTTTTTTTCTACAGAAAATAATACCCTTAAACTTGAGAGTGGCCAAGAACAATAAAATTGACTCAGTTATTCACATCTACATGACTCTTGGCCAAACAGTTGACCTCCTAGGTCCAATTGTAATTAAGGGGCATAAGGGGTGGAAATCGCCCACGTGTGTCCACATTTGGCAATAACTGACCATCTCTTCTTAATCTACTATTTACATATTTTGAATGGTTCTATCATTGATCGATTAAAAGTATTAAATATAAATTTAGTAAACCAAACTAAGAGCATGACTTTATATATTCTAAACATCGGTCCATAGGAAGAAATCAAAACAGAGTACGTATCGTATCCTTGGCCCTCAGGCCAGTAGTCATCATCTATCCAATACTGTCCCTCCTTCTCTTCGCGTATTTCTACATTGTGTACTGATTGAGGCAATGAATCTCTCATAAATATTGAAAACCCATTAATCACAAAACCTAAGGGCAGTCAGGACTTCCCTCTTCTCTCCATAGTTCATTCTCACAGTAGTATTCTCTCCTGTAAATCACGATGCTGGTTTTGGGTTGTTGTGGTTTGTTTTGTTTTGTTTTGCTTTGCTTTGTTTTTTTCATGGGGCAGTAATCAATTAATGTTGCATAAAATGTAACATTTATCACCAAGCTACACTGGCTTTCTGTTTTCCTATAGGGATCTTTCCAATAATACACTGAATGCAACACAGAGGGACAAAAAAATAACGGAAACCATAACATGAAATTTGATTATTACTCACATGGGTTCTGGCAATGATAAGATGCCATCACCGTGAAATAGTGATAGCTTGCTCAGCTCGAATGTGTCCACTTTAATCAGTAGAAAGAACAGTCGATGACAGAAAAGAGAGAGAGAGAAAAGAAACTTTATGGACCTTGATGCTTTCTTTGCAGATTTAATGTTCTCAGTCATGGAGAATTGATCACTCTTTCATAATGCAGAGATTTTTCTTTTTCTACTCACCAAAATACCCTCAAACTTCACAGCGACCCAGAACAATAAAACTGACTCTTAATTATTCACATCTAAATGATGCTTGGCCAAAAAGTTGACCTCATAGGTCCATTTGTTATCAATGAGCATCAGTGGTGGTAATCTTTAGGATTACTTATTGCTGGAACACGTGTCCAATGTAGGCAATGATTGACCTTTTCTTCTTAATATACTATTTCCATATTTTGAACCATTCTATCACTGATCTATTAACAGTATGAAATCAGAATTGTGTAACCCAAACAAAGGGCATGACTTTATATATGCCAGACATCTGTCTATAGGAAGAAACCAATGGAGAAAACAGAGTATGAATCCTTCTCGGCCATCAGGCTTCCAGATACTTATGGTTCCCTACCCAGGCCTCATCCTATACCCAAACTGATCGTTGGTCCCCTTGGATCCAATTTTATTTCATTCATTGATATATATCAATTAAATCATTACATCAGTGATACTAATGAACAAAAGACATGAATACCCAAGACCCACGAATATCCCTAACTTCTCTCCAATCACTATCACCATACATGAGATCACTTTCCTTAATGAACTTCTAGGATCTAGATGATCACTTCTTCAGCATAAGCTCTCATGGCTTGTTTATCAACAGGCCGTCGTCAACCCTTTTATATATATTGATGACTTTTACAAATACAATAAAAACAGTTAAACCAATTCCCCAAACCAAGACAGGAAACCTGGCCATAGCTCACCTGGGTGTCTGTCCCATAGCAACCTGAAAAGGAGAACCTTGATCACAGTGGAGGCTGAAATCTCCTTGAGCTTCTATTCTGAAAAGTACCAAACAGAGAACGTGATGACGAGATGGAGACTTTCTCTCCATGGATCTGCCTATTTGTTGATTGATGCTTTCATTGGCTCAATTCACATAACCAATGAAAACCAATGAGGAGAAAGACCACATTTCTTTTGTATTGGACCTCAAAGTTCCAGTCACATATTATTCATCACCGATGACTCATGCTGGCATTTATCATCATTGATCCAGAAAAGATGACTTTCTCTTCATTCAATATGTTTCACGGATTCATGCGTTACTTCACTAATGCCAATTTTGACACTCTAGGTTTTGCAGAACCCAGCAAGGCCTCAATGTCGCTCACCTGTCTCTAGAACCATTCTCACATCATCATATCTCTCTCATATTTATTATCGGCTTTCTGCTTCACAGCAGTTCCTTGTTTATCAGTGGGATAAAGATGCCCTCCTTCAATTTTCTTTCACCCATTTTGTTAGCATAGTCATTACTTTTAGTGAAAACACCCACCCCCAGACTAGGAACTAGATGATGCTCACATGGGCTCCCATGACCAAGATGCCATTCTAGGCTGGCACTCGAGGACGAAGCCTCTTTTTTTGTCCAGTGCATCCACTCTGAGGAGTATGAATCAAAGCAGAAGATAAAAATGGTGAAGACACTCACCACTCATCCCGGCTTCCACATTCCCATTGTTATTTAGGCAATCTCTAACACAGCAGATATGTGAAATCTGTTGAAAAGAAACCAGTTCAATCTTGCCGGTGTGTCATATTATGAAGTTTTTCTACCCATTATCCTGGCCTGCTCCTCCTTACTCTAGTGGTAACAGTCACGCGCCATGGCTTTCTAATTGAAATTCAGGCTTTCCTTAATATATTAATGGTATATCTCGCCTCCACCCATATTTCCATGATTGGTAATTGCTGCCGTTAATTTTTTTTTATTCATATATTTATGAAGACAGCCTCAGTTTTTCAATTGTTGAACAGAATGAAAAGGCATGCATACAAAGACCACCAAGAAGCCCCTCATCATTCCTGACCTCTGCCTCTAGGGTCACTTCCCATAGGACAATGGACTAGATTCCATGTGCACTGGAACTCCTAGGTCCACTTGTTATTAATGGGCATCACTGGTGGCAGTCCATAGGATTACTTCTTGCTGAAGCACATGTGTCCACAGTAGGCAATAATTGACCTTTTCTTCTTAATCTACTATTTACTTATTTTGAAGGGTTCTATCTCTGATCGATTAATAGTATGAAAACTAAATTGAGTAACCAAAATAAAAGCATGACATCATATATTCCGAACATCTGTCCATAGGAAGAAATCAATGTAGAAAACAGAGTACGTATCCTTCTTTGCCGTCCGGCCTCCAAGTACTTATGGCTCCTTGCCGATGCCTCATCGTCTACCCATCTTCATCGTTGGTCCCCTTGGGTCGGATTTTACTTCATTTATTTATATATCTCTATCAATTAAATCATTACCTTATTGATACTAATGAAAGAAAGACACAAATACCCAAAACCCAAGAACAAGACCTGCGAATATCCCTAACTTCTCTCCAACCACTACCACCATACATGAGATCTCTTTTCTTAATGAATTTCCAGGATCTAGATGACCACTTCATCAGCATAAGCTCTCATGGCTTGTTTTACAATGGGCCATCATCAACCCTTTGAAATATGTCAATGAGTTTTGAGAATACAATGAAAGCACTTAAATCAATTCCCCAAACCAAGACAGGAACCCTGGACAAAACTCACCTGGGTCTCTGTCCCACAGCAACCTGAAATGGAGAAACTTGATCAAAATGGAGGCTGAAATTACCTTGAGTTTCTATTCTAAGAAGTACCAAACAGAGAAGGTGATGACGAGATGGAGACTTTCTCTCCGTGGATCAGCAGATTTGTTGCTTGATGCATTCATTGGCTCAGTTAGCATAACCAATGAAAATGCATGAAGAGAAAGATCACATTTCTTTTGTATTGGACCTCAGAGTTCCAGACACATATTATTCATCATCGACGACTCATACGCTAGCATTTATCAACATCGATCCAGAAAAGATGACTTTCTCTTCATTCTGTATGGTTCACTGATTCATGCATTAATTCACTAATGCGAATTTTGACACTGGGGTTCACAAAACCCAATGTGGCCTCGTTATTGCTCATCTGTCTTGAACTATTCTCACACCATTATATCTTTCTCATATTTATTATCAGCGTTTTGCTTCACAACAGTTCCTTGTTTATCAATGGGATAAAGATGCCATTCTCTCATTTTCCTTCACCCATTTTGTTAATATACTCATTACTTTTAGGGAAAACACCCATCCCCAGACTAGGAACTAGATGATGCTCACAAGGGTCTCCTGGCTCCTACGACCAAGATGCCATCCTAGGCTGGCACTCAAGGAAGAATCTTCATTTCTGGTCCAGTGCGTCCACTCTGAGGTGTATAAAGCAAAGCAGAAGATTAAAATGGTGGAGACACTCTCCACTCATCCCTGCTTCCACATTCACATCATTATATAGGAAATCCCTAATGTAGTGGATATACGAAAGCTTTTGAAAAGGAACCACTTCAATATTGCCTCTGCGCCAGAATATGAAGGTTGTCCACCACTTCCCCTGGCCCCCACCTCATTACTGTAAGTGGTAACACTCATGTGCCATGGCTTTCTAATTGAATTTCAGGCTTTCCTTGATATAGTAATCGTATATTTCATCTCCACCCAAATTTCTGTGACTGAAAATTGTTTTCCATCATTCATCTTTAGTTTTATTCATATATTTATGAAGAGAGCCTCAGTTTTTCAATTGTACAAACAGAATGAAAAGGCATAGACACAAAGACTGCAAAGAAGACCCTCATTCATTCCTGACTTCAGCCTCTAGGGTCACTACCAATAGGACAATGGACTAGATTCCATTTGCATCGGACCTCAGAGTTCCAGACACATATTCATTGTACATGACTCGTACGCCACCAGTAGTCAACATCGATCCAATAGTGTCCCTCCTTCTCTTCACGTATTTCTACATCGTGTACTGATTGAGGCAATAAATCTCTCATAGGTATTAATCACGAAACCTAAGGGCAGTCATGATATCCCTCTTCTCTCCATAATTTATTCTCACAGCAGTGTGTCTCACCTGTAAATCACAATGCTGATTTTGTCTTGTTGTGGTTTGTTTTGTTTTGCCTTGTTTTTTTCATTGGGGCAGTAAGCAATTAATATTTCATAAAATGTAACATTTATCACCGAGCTGACTGGCCTTCTGTTTTCCTATAGGGATCTCTCTAGTAATATACTGAATACATATACATAGGGACAAAATAATAATAGAAACCATGATATGAAATTTGATTATTACTCACATGGGTTCCTGCAATTATAAGGTGCCTCACCATGGAATACTGATGGCTTGATCAGCTCGAACATGCCCACTTTAATCAATAGAAAGCACAGTCGATGAAACAAAAGAGAGAGAGAGAAAGGAAACTTTATGGACTTTGATGCATTCTTTCCAGATTTAATGTTCTCAATCATGAGGAATTGGTCACTCTTTCATAACGCAGAGATTTTTCTTTTTCTACAAACAAAAATACCGTCAAACTTGAGAGCACCCCAGAACAATAAAATTGACTCTTAATTATTCACATCCACATGAAGCTTGGCCAAACAGCTGACCTCCTAGATCCATTTGTTATTAACGGTCATCACCAGTGGAAATATTTAGGATTGCTTCTTGCCAGACCACATGTGTCCACAGTAGGAATTAACTGACTTTTTCTTCTTAATCTACTATTTACATATTTTGAACGGTTCTATCACTTATCGATTAATAATATGAAATCTAAATTGAGTAACCCAAACTAAGAGCATGATGTTATATATTCTGAACATCTGTCCATAGGAAGAAATCAAAGTAGAAAACAGAGTATGTATCCTTCTTGGCCCTCAAATTCCAGATACTTATAGTTCCTTGCCCATGCCTCATCCTCTACCCACCTTGTTTGTTGGTCCCCTTGGGTTCAATTTTAGTTCGTTCATTGACATATCTCTATTAAATAAATCATTATACCATTGATACTAATGAAAGAAAGACATGAATACCCCAAACCCAAGAACAAGACCTGCAAATATCCCTAACTTCTATCCAATCACTATCACCATACATGTGATCTCTTTCCTTAATGCATTTCCAGGATCTAGATGATCACTTCATCAGCATAAGCTCTCATGGCTTATTTTTCAACGGGCCATCATCAACCCTTTGATATATATCGATGACTTTTGAGAATACAATGAAAACACTTAAACAAATTTCCCAAACCAAGACAGGAACCCTGGCCATGACTCACCTGGGTCTCTGTCCCATAGCAACCAGAAAAGGAGAAGCTTGATCAAAATGGAGGCTGAAATCGCCTGAGCTTCTATTCTGAAAAGTACCGAACAGAGAAGGTAATGACCGAGATTGAGACTTTCTCTCCATGGACCAGCAGATTTGTTTACTGATGCTTTCATTGGCTCAATTAGCATAACCAGTGAAAACGCATGAAGAGACAGACCACATTTCTTGTGTATTGGACCTGAGAGGTCCAGACATGTATTATTCGTCATCGATGACTCATGCACTGGCATTTATCATCATCGATCCAGAAAAGATGACTTTCTCTTCATTCTATATGTTTCATTGATGAATGCGTTACTTCACTAATGCAAATTTTGACACTCTAGGGTTTGCAAAACCCAGCGAGACCTCGATATCACTCACCTGTCTCTAGAACCATTCTCACGTCATCATATCTCTCTCATATTTATTATCAGGTTTTTGCTTCACAACAGTTCCTTGTTTATCAATGGGATAAAGATGACCTCCTTTAATTTTCTCTCACCCATTTTTTTTAGCTTAGTCATTACTTTTTGAGAAATCACCCACCCCCAGACTAGGAACTAGATGATGCTCACATGGGTGTCCGGGCTCCTATGACCAAGATGCCATCCTAGTCTGGCACTCAAGGAAGAATCCTCATTTCTGGTCCAGTGCACCCACTCTGAGGAGTATAAAACAAAGCAGAAGATAAAAATGGTGGAGACACTCTCCACTTATCCCTGCTTCCGCATTCACATCATTATTTAGGCAATCCCTAATGTTGAGGATATGTGAAATCTGTTGAAAAGGAATCTTCGATCTTGCCGCTGCGCCAGAATATCAAGGTTGTCAACCACTTCTCCTGACCCTCCTCCTTACCCTAAGTGGTAACAGTCATGTCCTTTGGCTTTATAATTGAAATTCTGGCTTTGCTTGACATATTACTGGTATATCTTTTTTTTTTAAACATCTTTATTGGAGTATAATTGCTTTACAATGGTGTGTTAGTTTCTGCTGTATAGCAAAGTGAATCAGCTATACATATACATTTGTCCCCATATCTCTTCCCTCTTGCATCTCCCTCCCACCCACCCTCCCTATCCCACCCCTCTAGGTGGTCACAAAGCACCGAGCTGATCTCCCTGTGCTATGCGGCTGCTTCCCACTAGCTATCTATTGTCTCCACCCATATTTCCCGTAACTGGAAATTGGTTTTTTTTTCGCTCACCTAATATTTTAAATTTTTTATTTGGGTATAATTCAGCATAGTTTTGGAAGCCCTAACCACTGGTATCAGAGAAGAAAAGAATTAAAAGTGATCCAAATTGGAAAAGGAAATGTAAAACTGTCACTATTTGCCAATGATATTATATTATACATATAAAATCATATATATGATACCGGAAAACTAGTAGAGCTCTTCAATGAACTTGGAAAAGTTGCAGGATTCAAAATTAATACACAGAAATCTCTTGCATTACTATACTCTAACAACGGAAGTTCATAAATAGGGATTACGGAAACAATCACATTTACCGTTGCATCAGAAAGAATAAAATAGCTAGGAATAAACCTTCATAAGGAAGCCAAAGACCTGTAATTAAGAAACTATAAGATGCTGATGAAAGAAATAAAAGATGACACAAACAGATGATGAGATATACCATATTCTTGGATGAAAGAATCAATATTCTGAAAATGGCTACATATCCAAAGATATCTACAGATTCAATGCAATCCTTATCAAATTACCAATTTTTTTTCAGAATTAGAACAAAAAACTTTACAATTTGTATGGAAATACAAAAGACCATGAAGAGCCAAAGCAATCTGGAGAAAGAAAAACAGATCTGGAGAAATCAGGCTCCCTGACTTCAGACTTTTCTAGAAAGCTATAGTCATCAAACAGTATGGTACTGGTACAGAAACAGAAATATAGATCAATGGTACAGGATAGAAAGTCCAGAGATAAACCCACGCACATATGGTCACCTAATCTATGACAAAAGTGGCAAGTATACATATACAATGGAGAAAAGACAGTCTCTTCAATAAGTGGTGCTGGGAAAACTGGACAGCTACATGTTGAAGAATGAAATTAGAACACACCCTAGCACCATACACAAAAATAAACTCAAAATGGATTAAAGACCTAAATGTAAGGCCAGATAGTGTAAAACTTTTAGAGGAAAACATAGGGAGAACCCTCTGTGACACAAATTGCAGCAAGATCTTTTTTGATCCATCTCCTAAACTAATGAACATAAAAACAGTAATAAACAAATGGGACCTAATTAAACTTAAAGGCTTTTGCACAGCAAAGGAAACCATTAACAAAACGAAAAGAAAACCCTCAGAATGGGGGGACATATTTGCAAACCAAGCAACTACAAGGAATTAGTCCCCAAAATATACAAACAGCTCATGCAGCTCTGATTCATTTTGTTGTGCAGTGGAAGCTAACACAACATTGTAAAGCAACCATGCTCCAATACATATTAATTTAAAAAATAATAAATAAATAACAACCCAATCAAAAAATGGGCATAAGATCTAAACAGACATTTCTCCCAAGAAGGTATACAGATCATTCACCTTTATTTTTAATTACATATGTATTTATAGATTCTCCCATTTTCCTATTTTAATAATAGAATGAAAAATATGAACACAAGACCAAAGTAAGCTCCTCATTTATTCCTGCCTATAGGATGCCTTCTTGAGTTGAGAATGGAATAGATTAATGTAATATCGGACCTCAAAATTCCAGACAAGTATTCACTTTATATCACTCATACTGATGAACAGAAATCATCATCGATCGAACATTGGTCCTTTTTCTATGTACACATTTTTTTTTGATTAAATAAAAAATTCACTAATTATTTTTAGCAGTACAATTCAAGAAAAAATACAAAAAGCCTTCATCTATATAGAATAATTATTACTTAAATATATATCTCATTTTAATACATTGTTTTCTATATATGTATTAAACCATATAGTGGATTTTATATCCATACTCAACACTGAGATGCAGTCTCCTTCTTTACTTATATTCCTCATTTCTTATTAAATACATTGAATTACTTTCATAAAACCATAGAGGAAAGAACTTCTACTATGACTCACAGTAATCTCCATCTCCTATTTCGCAGAGGCAAACCCATAGCTCATATCCATGGACGATTCTAAATCACGTCTAGTGACTTCGCTCTGAGGTGTACGCAACACAGAAGATGATAAAAATATTCAGACCTAATCACCACTATCTTTGTTTTCGGCATTTCTGTTACTCAGTATTTATGTTTTTATTACTTTTTCTCTCTAAATTTTTTACCTTGTTAAAAGAAAATCTCAGTCTTTTGTCTGAAGCAGAACAATTAAACTGACTCTTGCTTATGCATGTCTTTCTATCTAACCTTGGCCAAACAGGTGACCCTCACCCATTTATTTAATGGGCATCAGTGTTTTCAATATTTATTAACAGTATCTTTTGTCTCGCTTCACCCTGTTTTTCCTTATGTTCATCTATATTTGCTAAATGGTTCATTATAGATCTATTAATAATAACAAATCTGTCTATGAAATCCATACAAAAATGTGACCTATTTATATTCCTGTCATCTCTCTATAGAAACAGTTTCACCAGAAGGAAGAGACTACTTACGGTCTGGGTTGGACCTCAGAGTTTCAGACATGTTTTCATCATTCAGGACTCTTCCCGTCACAATCATCATCACTGTTCCATCACTGAGTCTCTTTTCTTCCATCATTTCTATATGGAAGAATAATAAAATAATATATGGTTCACTAAATATTCCAAGAATAACACCCTTCAATACCCCTAACCTCAGTTTACAGAATCATTTCCCATTAAGGGTCCATCTCTTCCAATTTTCGACCTCAATCCTGCCCATTATCAATTATTCAAAAGAATATTTCTTATATTTATCATTGAATTATGAGTAAATTTTTGATTAATACTTTTTACTCTTTTCTTTGTTCATTTCTATTTGTTTATTGACTAATTCAGTAAGTCACTCATAATAATTTTAAAATTATTAGTCACAAAACCCAAGAAGAGTCGTGATATCGCTAACTGTAAATAGATCATTCTCACAGCAACGTACCTCTTTTCAAATTATATGCTATTATACATCTATGCATTAATCAATTAGTGTTTAATGAAGGCCTATATTTATCACTGAGCTACACTGGCCTTCTGTTACTCTATATGGAAGTTTCAAGTAATACACTGAATACACAGGGGAAAAAAAATCACTGCAACTAAGACGAGAAATTTGACTATTACTCACATTTGTCTCGGTGCTTCTAATACAGAGATGTGATCATAAGGTGCATCACCATGGAATAACGCTTCATCAGCGCGAATGTGTCCATTTTGAACAATATGAAGCACAGTCAATGAGAAAAAAAGAAAATTTATCTCCATTGACTCTTGCATTGTACATTTCTTTTACCCAGTCATTTAGGAATTTATAACTTTTTCTTAATGTAGAAATTGTTTTCTCTTAACAGAAAGAACAAGCTCATACTTAAGACTGACTCAGAACAATAAAATTGACTCCTAATTTTTCAAGTCTATCTGGTATCTGGAAAAAGTGATGACACCCTTGATCCATCTATTTCATAATGATCATCAGTGCTGGAAATTTTTATTAATATTTCTTGTCTCATCATAGATGTTCATAATGAGAACATAATTTATCTTTTCTTTGTAATCTATTATTTATGTAACTTTAATAGTGCTCTCATTGATCTAGTAATAATTTTAAAACTTAATCGAAGAACTTGAAAATTATACATTCCTAACATCTGTCCATAGGATCAAATAAACATGAAAATAGAGTATGTATTGTCTTGGACCTCAGGGTTCCAGATACTTATTATTCATCGTCTGTGCCTCAACCTCTACCAATCCTCATCATTGGTTCATTTAAGCCCAATTTTAGTCCATTCATTTATATATTTGTATCAATTAAATCATTACTTCATTGATAGTAATAAAATAAATATATGATTAACAAAAGCCAAAGAACAAGACACTCGAATATCCCTAACTTCTCTCTAATCATTACCAAAAGAGATTACAACTCTTTCATTAATGAATATCAATGTTATACAATATCAATTTTTTAAAAATAAATTTATTTATTTATTTTTGGCTGCGTTGGGTCTTTGTTGCTGCGCTCAGGCTTTCTCTAGTTGTGACAAGTAGGGGCTACTCTTCATTGTGGTGTGCGAGCTTCTCATTGTGGTGGCTTCTCTCGTTGCGGAGCACAGGCTGTAGGCACACAGGCTCAGTACTTGTGGCTCGTGGGCTCTTGAGCACAGCTCAGTAGTTGTGGCACACGGGCTTAGTTGCTCTGCAGCATGTAGGATCTTCCCGGACAAGGGCTGGAACCCGTGTCCCCTGCATTGACAGGCAGATTCTAACCACCGCACCACCAGGGAAGTCCCTACAATATCAATTAATCAGTATAAGGTTTCAGGTCATATTTATCAATGGGCCATTATTAACCTGTTGATTAGATTTATTACTTTTTAGAATACAATGAAAACACTTAAGTAAATTACCCAAACCAAGAGAGGAACACTGGTCATTGCTCACCTGGGTCTCTGTCCTATACCAACCTGAAAATGATAACCTTGATCACAATAGAGGCTGAAATCACTCTGAGCTTCTATTCTGAAAAGTACTAAACAGAAGGTGATAAAGATTGAGACTTTCTCTCCATTTGTCCACATGTTTGTTTATTGATTCTTTCATTGCTTCAATTATAATAAAGAGTGAAAATGCATGAAGAGAAAAAAGACATTTCTTTTGCTTCGGACCTCAGAGTTCCAGAAAGTATTCATTGTACATGACTCATATGCCACCAATGGTCATCATTGATCCAATACCATACCTCTTTTTACTCATTCATTTCTATATTACTTATTGTTCAATTCATAATTCAGTAATTATAATTTTAAAAATGGTTATTCATTGGAACCACCAAAGAGCTTAGAAATCTCTAATATATATTTAGAATCATCCTTGTGTCAACATCTTTCATTAATTACTCTCATTTTTCATTTTATGAATGAATCAATATAATACTTCATATTAATCCCATATTTCACTCTGGGCTATTTGAATTTCATTGATTATATTTCACAACTTGCAATAATACAGTCAATAGCTTTAAATAAAATATTGAAACTAAGGTCAAAATTTGTCTATTACTCACATGGTCTCCACAGTCCTAACACGTGAATGCAACCAGAGCTCTCAGGACCACAGAAGAATCCTTCAACCAGCTGAAGTGCTCCCATTCTAAGAGGTACAGAGCAGAAAAGATGATAAAAAATTTCAGACCTTATCTCCATTGATCCTTGTTATCCACATTTCATTTATTCATTTAGGCATTCATTAATTTTTCATAACATAGTATTTTTTCTCTTAAGAAAAGAAAGCCTTAAACTTGAGACTGACCCAGATCAACAATGTTGACTCTTACTTATCAGTGTCTGTATGATCCTTTCAGCAAAAGGGCAAAACACTTATTCGTTTATTGCTTAAAGGGCATGAATGTTTTCTATTTAATTAATAATATTTCTTGCCTGACCACATATGTTCCTAGTGAACAATGCTTTGCCTTCTTCTTTTTATGTGTTTTTTTACATTTTTTAATGGCTATATTGCTGATTTATTATTAATAATATGTATAAATCTATTAACCCAGAATAGGAATATAATGTTTGTATATTCCTAACATCGACCCATGGGGTCATTTATAACAGAAGATAGGCTAGATTTTGCGTTGTGTGGAATCAGGATTACAGACACATGGTATTCACCATATATGACTCCTATGCCTCAAGTCATGGCCAATGGTCCAGGAGAGGCAGTTTTCTCTACTGTCCTCTACATTCGTTTATTAATTAATTCCCTATTATTTAAATAAACATAAATCAGGGACTTCCCTGGTGGCCCAGTGGTTGAGAGACCACCTGCCGATGCAGGGGACACAGGTTCAATCCCTGGTCCAGGGAGATCCCACATGCCACAGAGCAAGAAAGCCCATGCACCATGACTACTGAGCCTGCGCTCTAGAGCCCGCAAGTCACAACTACTGAGCCCGCACACCCTAGAGCCCTCATGCCGCAACTACTGAGCCCATGTGTTGCAACTACTGAAGCCTGTGCGCTCTAGGGCCCGCTTGCCACAACTACTGAAGCCGCATGTGTAGAGCCCATTCTCCGCAACAAGAGAAGCCACTGCAACGAGAAGCCTGCACACCACAATGAAGAGTAGCTCCCACTCGCCGCAACCAGAGAAAGCCCGTGCGCAGCAACGAAGACCCAACAAAGCCAAATAAATAAATAAATAAATCACACAAAAAATTATGTGTAAGAGTCTTGAATATCCCTAACATTTATCTATACAATCATTTCCCCTGAAACCCAACTCTTTCATTAACTGAACTCAGTGTTTCATATATGGATTAATCATATTGTTTTGTACCAATGGTATTTGACATTAGCATGCTTGGACTTTTTTATTATATTTAATTTTTTAAATAATACCTTTTAAAATAATAATTTAAAAAAAATACGGCTCAATCCAAGACAAGAACATTGACTACTACTCACATTGTTCTCCATCCTCCTAACACAGATGCAACCATAGGGCTCCTGTCCATGGAAGATGCTTAAATCAGCTCAAGGGCATCCATTCTGAGAAGTACAGGTCAGAGCAGATAATAAAATATTGAGAATTAATCTCCATTGATCCTTGCTTCTGCATTTCATTTTTAGTAACTTAGACAATCATTAATTTGGAGTATGTTTATTTCATTTTCTCTTAAAAAAGTGAACTTAAAACTTGTCCCTGACACAGAAAATGAGCAGTGACTTACAGTAAGTAACCTTACTGATTACAGTAAATAATCTTACTATTGTCTGTATTATTCTTAGCCAAAGATTTAACAGTTATGCACCACTTGTTTCTCTTTGGACTTCACTGTTTTCAAATTTATTAACAGTATTTCTTGCATGACCACATATTTTTATAATTGGATAAGGATTCACCCATTCAGCTTTATTTATTTACATATTTGGTTTTTGATTATTTCATTTCTCCAATTATAAGAGTAAAGTGAAAATGCATGAATGAACACAAAGAATAAACAAGATCCTTGTATATTCCTGACTTTTATCTATAGGATCTTTACAGAGTTAATGCATTAGATTTCTTTTTGCTGCACCTCAGAGTTTCAGACACATATTATTTATCATCCTTGATTCAAATCATCAGTCATCATCACTGGTCCAGGATTGGCTCAATTTCTCTTTGTTCATTTCTAAATTGTTTATTAATTCATTAATTCACACTAATCATACAGTAACTACTCTTAAGCAAACCACCCAAACCAACATGAGAACTTTGACTGACAGTGGTCTCCATGCTTCTAATGTATAGATGCAACCAAAGAGCTTGTGATCGCGGAAGATGGTTAAATCCCTCAAGGGTGTTCACTCTGAGGAGTATAGAGCAGAACAGTTTATAAAAAAAAAAAAAAAGTTAGGACCTTATCTACATTGGTCCTTCCTTTCCACATCACTTACTCCAATTTTTTAGGTATTCATTAATTTTTCATTATATATACACATTTTCTTTATTAACAAAGAGAACAACCTCAACCTTGCAACTGATCCAGAATAATGAAACTGACTGTTAATTATCTATGTCTACATGATCCTTAGCCAAAGAAGTAACACCCTTGATTCATTTATTTCTTAAAGGGCTTCACTGTTTTCAATATTTATTAATAATATATCTTGCCTCACTACATATGTTCATGATTGAATAATGCTTCATTTTCACTTTTATCTTTCTCTAATGGTTCTATCTATGATCCATTAAATCTATGAATCTAATATAAGAACATGACCTTTGTATATTTCTGACAGTCGTCTATATGACCATTTCCAAAAGAAGGATCGAACACATTATGTTGTGTATTGGATCTCAGCATTTCAGACACTTATTTTCATCATCCACTACTCATATGTCACCAGTAGTCATCAATGTCATGTTATTCCATATTAGGGTGTTATTTTCTTCATTGGTGTTTGTATTGATTAAACTATTAATAATTATTAATTCTTTGATAATAATAAAATAAGTATATAATTCACACACAAAAAAAACCAAGAGCAAGATTCTACAGTCTGTCTATACAAGCATTTCCCACATGGATCATATCTCTTCTGTTATTCAATCTCAGTGTTACACATTATTGATTAATCAACATGTTTCATGCATATTTATCATTGACAATAGTTAACTTTTTGATTTAAGAATTTTTAATAATACCATGAACACCCTTAAACGAAGACCCAAACCAAGACAAGATCTTTGACCATTACCTACCTTTGTCTCTTTCCTGACAGAGGCAGTACGGTAACCTTGATCATGGTGGAAGTTGAAATCAGCTCCAGTATCTGTTCTGAAGAGTACCAAGCAGAGAAGGTAATAAAAAGATTGAGACATTCACGCCATTAATCCATACTTTCTACCATTCATATACATAGTAATTTAGGTATTTATTAATTTATAGTAATATTTATTTATTTTTCTCTTAATCAATCAAACATCAACCTTACTCTGCTATTGATTCTTTTATAACAATATTTTTTAAGTCTATGGTCACAAGTTCAAGAAAAAGATCCTTGCATATATGTGACAAATGTCTAATGGAACATGTCAAACAGGGTGAACGTACTAGATTCTTTTTAAGTTGGACCTCAGAGCTCCCGACACGTAATATTCACTGTACATGCCTCATATGCGCCAGTCATCATAATTGGTCCATAATTTACCCTTATTCTTCATCTTTTGTTTAACTCAATCATTCACAAATAATAGCAAAATAAATTCACGTAAATCACAAAAACCTAAGAAGTTTCTTGAAAATTCCTAAGATCTGTCTATAGAATTATTTCCCACAGAGACTAGATCTCTTTCTCTATTTGACCTCAATGTTTAATATATCAATTAATCAACATCATGCTTCATGTCAACACCAGCTTCACTATCAGACTATGGTTGGTCTTCTGTCACTATATTTCATAGATATTTATTTTCTGGTGCAACATGTGGGATCTTAGTTCCCCAACGAGGGATTGAACCCTCACCCCCTGCAGTGGAAGCACGGAGTCTTAACCACTGGACCACCAGGGAAGTACCCGATAGTGAATGCCATTAGTCGCCTCGACAAGAAATTTAATTATTACTTACGCTGGTCCGCACATGTAGATGCAAACGTAAATTTTTTGATCACAGGGATCATGGCAGAACCTTGAACAGCATTCAGTACCCACCCTGAGGAGTACAAAGCATAGCAGATGATAAAGAGATTGAAGCATTATTGATCATTGCTGTCCACATTTCATTTTATTAGGCATTTAAATATTTACTAATTGATGTTAATAATTCTTTGTCTCATCTCCTAAAAGAAGAGAACAACATTGAACTGACTACTGATCCAGAACAGTAACATTGACTATATACTATCCCTGGCTATGTGATAGTTAGCCAAAGATGTAATACCCTTTATCCAATTATTTCTTTTATTTTTTTAATACAACTCAAGTAAATTTATTACATAAAACAAAAATATGACAAGGCCAAGTAAAATGAAGGCTCAGTGTTTGGTATAAGTGAAAAAATTATTCATGAAAATTCAAGATAGGTCAATTGCTACTAAAATACTTGCCAGAGAGAGGAGCTTCAAGATGGTGGAAGAGTAAGACGTGGAGATCACCTTCCTCCCCACAAATACATCAGAAATACATCTACACGTGGAACAACTGCTACAGAACACCTACTGAATGCTGGTGGAAGACCTCAGACCTCCAAAAAGGCAAGAAACTCCCCACGTACCTGGATAGGGCAAAAGAGAAAAGAAAAAACAGAGACAAAAGAATAGAGACAGGACCTGCACCTCGGGGAGGGAGCCGTGAAGGAGGAAAGGTTTCCACACACTAGAAGCCCCTTCTCGGACAGAGACAGCGGGTGGCGGAGGGGGAGCTTCGGGACCGCGGAGGAGAGTGCAGCCACAGGCGTGCGGAGTGCAAAGTGGAGAGATTCCCGCACAGAGGATCCGTGCCGACCAGCACTCACCAGCCCGAAAGGCTTGTCTGCTCACCCGCCGGGGCGGGCGGGGCTGGGAGCTGAGGCTTCGGTCGGAGCGCAGGGAGAGGATTGGGGTTGGCGGCGTGAACACAGCCTGTGAGGTTAGTGCGCCACAGCTGGCCGGGAGGGAGTCCAGGGAAAAGTCTGGACCTGCCGAAGAGGCAAGAGACTTTTTCTTCCCTCTTTGTTTCCTGGTGCGCGAGGAGAGGGGATTAAGAGCGCTGCTTAAAGGAGCTCCAGAGACGGGTGTGAGCCGTGGCTAACAGCGCAGACCCCAGAGACGGGCAGGAGATGCTAAGGCTGCTGCTGCCGCCACCAAGAAGCCTGTGTGCGACCACAGGTCACTGTCCACACCCCCCTTCCGGGGAGCCTGTGCAGCCCGCCACCGCCAGGGTCCTGGGATCCAGGGACAACTTCCCCGGGAGAACGCACGGCGCGCCTCAGGCTGGCGCAACATTACAGCGGCCTCTGCCGCCGCAGGCTCGCCCCGCACTCCATGCCCCTCCCTCCGTCTGGCCTGAGTGAGCCAGAGCCCCCGAATCAGCGGCTCCTTTAACCCCGTCCTGTCTAAGCGAAGAACAGATGCCCTCAGGTGACCTACACGCAAAGGCGGGGCCAAATCCAAAGCTGAACCCCAGGAGCTGTGCGAACAAAGAAGAGAAAGAGAAATCTCTCCCAGCAGCCTCAGGAGCAGGGGATTAAAGCTCCACAGTCAACTTGATGTACCTGCATCTGTGGAATACCTGAATACACAACGAATCATCCCAAACTGAGGAGGTGGACTTTGAGAGCAACGACATATATATATTTCTTTTTTCCCCTTTTTCTCTTTACGTGAGTGTCTATGTGTATGCTTCTGTGTGAGATTTTGTCCGTATAGCTTTGCTTTTACCATTTGTCCTAGGGTTTTGTCTGTCCGTTTCTTTTTTTTTTTTTAGTATAGTTTTTAGCACTTGTTATAATTGGTGGATTTGGTTTGGTTGCTCTCTTCTTTCTTTCTTTCTTTTTTTATTACTTTAAAAAACTTTTTAATAATTATTTTTTAATAACTTTTATTTTCTTTTATCTTCTTCTTTCTTTCTTTTTTTTTCTCCCTTTTATTCTGAGTCATGTGGATGACAGGCTCTTGGTGCTCCAGCCAGGCATCAGGGCTGTGCCTTTGAGGTGGGAGAGCCAAGTTCAGGACATTGGTCCACAAAGGACCTTCCAGCTCCATGTAATATCAAACAGCAAAAATCTCCCAGAGATCTCCATCTCAATGCCAAGACCCAGCTCCACTCAAAAGACCAGCAAGCTACAGTGCTGGTCACCCTATGCCAAACAACTAGCAAGACAGGAACACAACCCCACTCATTAGCAGAGAGGCTGTCTAAAATCATAATAAGGCCACAGACACCCCAAAACACACCACCAGACGTGGACCTGACCACCAGAAAGACAAGATCCAGCCTCATCCACCAGAACACAGGCACTAGTCCCCTCCACCAGGAAGCCTGCACAACCCACTGAACCAACCTTAGCCACTAGGGACAGACACCAAAAACAACAGGAACTACGAACCTGCAGCCTGTGAAAAGAAGACCCCAAACACAGTAAGTTAAGCAAAATGAGAATACAGAGAAATGCACAGCAGATGAAGGATCAAGGTAAAAACCCACCAGACCTAACAAATGAAGAAGAAATAGGCAGTCTACCTGAAAAAGAATGCAGAATAATGATAGTAAAGATGATCCAAATCTTGGAAATAGAATGGAGAAAATATAAGAAATGTTTAACAAGGACCTAGAAGAATGAAAGAGCAGAGAAACAGTGATGAACAACACAATAAATGAAATTAAAAATACTCTAGAAGGGATCAATAGCAGAATAACTGAGGCAGAAGAACAGATAGGTGACCTGGAAGATAAAAGAGTGAAAATAACTACCACAGTGCAGAAAAAAGAAAAAATAATGAAAAGAATTGAGGAAAGTCTCAGAGACCTCTGGGACAACATTAAACGCACCAACATTTGAATTATAGGGGTCCCAGAAGAAGAAGAGAAAAAGAAAGGGACTGAGAAAATATTTGAAGAGATTATACTTGAAAACTTCCCTAATATGGGAAAGGAAATAGTTAATCAAGTCCAGGAAGCACAGAGAGTCCCATACAGGATAAATCCAAGGAGAAACACGCCAAGACACATATTAATCAAACTATCAAAAATTAAATGCAAAGAAAAAATATTAAAAGCAGCAAGGGAAAAACAACAAATAACACACAAGGGAATCCCCATAAGGTTAAAAGCTGATCTTTCAGCAGAAACTCTGCAAGCCAGAAGGGAGTGGCAGGACATATTTAAAGTGATGAAGGGGAAAAACCTACAACAATATTACCCTACCCAGCAAGAATCTCACTCAGATTTGACAGAGAAATTAAAACCTTTACAGTCAAGCAAAAGCTAAGAGAATTCAGCACCACCAAACCAGCTCTACAACAAATGCTAAAGGAACTTCTCTAGGCAGGAAACATAAAGAGAAGGAAAAGACCTACAATAACAAACCCAAAACAATTAAGAAAATGGTAATAGGAATATACATATCGATAATTACCTTAAATGTAAATGGATTAAATGCTCCAACGAAAAGACATAGACTGGCTGAATCCATACAAAAACAAGACCCATATATAGGCTGTCTACAAGAGACCCACTTCAGACCTAGGGACACATACAGACTGAAAGTGAGAGGATGGAAAAAGATATTCCATGCAAATGGAAATCAAAAGAAAGCTGGAGTAGCAATTCTCATATCAGACAAAATAGACTTTAAAATAAAGACTATTACAAGAGACAAAGAAGGACACTACATAATGATCAAGGAATTGATCCAAAAAGAAGATATAACAATTGTAAATATTTATGCACCCAATATAGGAGCACCTCAATACATAAGGCACATACTAACACCCATGAAAGGGGAAATCGACAGTAACACAATCGTAGCAGGGGACTTTAACACCCCACTTTCACCAATGGACAGATCATCCAAAATGAAAATAAATAAGGAAACACAAGCATTAAATGATACATTAAACAAGATGGACTTAACTGATATTTATAGGACATTCCATCCAGAAACAACAGAATACACTTGCTTCTCAAGTGCTCACAGAACATTCTCCAGGATAGATCATATGTTGGGTCACAAATCAAGCCTCAGTAAATTTAAGAAAATTGAAATTGTATCAAGTACCATTTCCGACCACAACACTATGAGACTAGATATCAATTACAGGGGAAAAAAATCTCTAAAAAGTACAAACATATGGAGGTTAAACAATACACTACTTAATAACCAAGAGATCACTGAAGAAATCAAAGAGGAAATCAAAAAATACCTAGAAATAAATGACAATGAAAACAGGATGACCCAAAACCTATTGGATGCAGCAAAAGCAGTTCTAAGAAGGAAGTTTATAGCAATAAAATCCTATGTTAAGAAACAAGAAACATCTCAAATAAACAACCTAACCTTATACCTAAAACAATTAGAGAAAGAAAAACAAAAGAAACCCCAAACTTAGCAGAAGGAAAGAAATCATAAAAACCAGATCAGTAATAAATGAAAAATAAATGAAGGAAATGATAGCAAAGATCAATAAAACTAAGAGGTGGTTCTTTGAGAAGATAAACAAAATTGATAAACCATTAGCCAGACTCATCAAGAAAAAAAGGGAGAAGACTCAAATCAATAGAATTAGAAATGAAAAAGGAGAAGTAACAACTGACACTGCAGAAATATAAGATCATGAGAGATTACTACAAGCAACTCTATGCCAATAAAATGGACAACCTGGAAGAAATGGACAAATTCTTAGAAATGCACAACCTGCCAAGACTGAATCAGGAAAAAATAGAAAATATGAACAGACCAATCACAAGCACTGAAATTGAAACTGTGATTAAAAATCTTCCAACAAACAAAAGCCCAGAACCAGATGGCTTCACAGGCTAATTCTTTCAAACATTTAGAGAAGAGCTGACACCTATCCTTCTCAAACTCTTCCAAAATACAGCAGAGGGAGGAACACTCCCACACCCATTCTACGAGGCCACCATCATCCTGATACCAAAACCAGACAAAGATGTCACAAAGAAAGAAAACTACAGGCCAATATCACTGATGAACATAGATGGAAAAATCCTCAACAAAATACTAGCAAACAAATCCAACAGCACATTAAAAGGATCATACACCATTATCAAGTGGGGTTTAACCCAGGAATGCAAGGATTTTTCAATATATGCAAATCAATCAATGTGATACACCATATTAACAAACTGAAGAATAAAATCCATATGATCATCTCAATTGATGCAGAGAAAGCTTTCAACAAAATTCAACACACGTTTATAATAAAAACCCTCCAGAAATTAGGCACAGAGGGAACTTACCTCAACATAATAAAGGCCATATATGACAAACCCACAGCCAACATCGTCCTCAATGGTGAAAAACTGAAACCATTTGCACTATGATGAGGAACTAGACAAGGTTGCCCACTCTCACCACGGTTATTCAACATAGTTTTGGAAGTTTTAGCCACAGCAATCAGAGAAGAAAAAGAAATAAAAGGAATCCAAATCAAAAGAAGTAAAGCTGTCACTGTTTGCAGATGACATGATACTATACATAGAGAATCCTAAAGATGCCACCAGAAAACTACTAGAGCTAATGAATGAATTTGGTAAAGTAGCAGGATACAAAATTAATGCACAGAAATCTCTTGCATTCCTATACACTAATGATGGAAAATCTGAAAGTGAAATTAAGAAAATACTCCCATTTACCATTGCAACAAAAAGAATAAAATATCTAGGAATAAACCTACCTAAGGAGACAAAAGACCTGTATGCAGAAAATTATAAGACACTGATGAAAGAAATTAACGATGATACAAACAGATGGAGAGAAATACCATGTTCTTGGATTGGAAGAATCAACATTGTGAAAATGACTCTACTACCCAAAGCAATCTACAGATTCAATGCAATCCCTATCATACTACCACTGGCATTTTTCACAGAACTAGAACAAAAAATTTCACAATTTGTATGGAAACACAAAAGACCCCGAATAGCCAAAGCAATCTTGAGAACGAAAAACGGAGCTGGAGTACTCAGGCTTCCTGACTTCAGACTATACTACAAAGCTACAGTAATCAAGACAGTATGGTACTTCCACAAAAACAGAAATATAGATCAATGGAATAGGAAAGAAAGCCCAGAGATAAACCCACGCACACATGGTCACCTTATCTTTGATAAAGGAGGCAAGAATATACAGTGGAGAAAAGAAAGCCTCTTCAATAAGTGGTGCTGGGAAAACTGGACAACTACATGTAAAAGAATGAAATTAGGACACTCACTAACACCATACACAAAAATAAACTCAAAATGGATTAAAGACCTAAATGTAAGGCCGGAAACTATCAAACTCTTAGAGGGAAACATAGGCAGAACACTCTATGACATAAATCACAGCAAGATCCTTTTTGACCCAACTCCTAGAGAAATGGAAATAAAAACAAAAATAAACAAATGGGACCTAATGAAACTTAAAAGCTTTTGCACAGCAAAGGAAACCATAAACAAGAACAAAAGACAACCCTCAGAATGTGATAAAATATTTTCAAATGAAGCAACTGACAAAGGATTAATCTCCAAAATTTACAAGCAGCTCATGCAGCTCAGTATCAAAAAAACAAACAACCCAATCCAAAACTGGGCAGAAGACCTAAATAGACATTTCTCCAAAGAAGATATACAGATTGCCAACAAACACATGAAAGAATGCTCAACATCATTAATCATTAGAGAAATGCAAATCAAAACTTCAATGAGATATCATCTCACACCAGTCAGAATGGCCATCATCAAAAAATCTACAAACAATAAATGCTGGAGAGGGTGTGGAGAAAAGGGAACCCTCTTGCACTGCTGGTGGGAATGTGAATTGGTACAGCCACTATGGAGCACAGTATGGAGGTTCCTTAAAAAACTACAAATAGAACTACCATATGACCCAGCAATCCCACTACTGGGCATATACCCTGAGAAAACCATAATTCAAAAAGAGTCATGTACCAAAATGTTCATTGCAGCTCTATTTACAATAGCCAGGACATGGAAGCAACCTAAGTGTCCATCATCCGATGAATGGATAAAGAAGATGTGGCACATATATACAATGGAATATTACTCAGCCATCAAAAGAAATGAAATTGAGCTATTTGTAGTTAGGTGGATGGACCTAGAGTCTGTCATACAGAGTGAAGTAAGTCAGAAAGAGAAGAACAAATACCATATGCTAATACATATATATGGAATCTAAAAAACAAACAACAAAATGGTCATGAAGAACCTAGGGCAAGACGGGAATAAAGGCGCAGACCTTCTAGAGAATGGACTTGAGGATATGGGGAGGGGGAAGGGTAAACTGTAACAAAGTGAGAGAGTGGCATGGACATATATACACTACCAAATGTAAAACAGACAGCTAGTGGGAAGCAGCCGCATAGCACAGGGAGACCAGCTCGGTGCTTTGTGACCACCTAGAGGGTGGAAGGGAGGGAGATGCAAGAGGAAAGAGTTATGGGGATATATGTATATGTATAACTGATTCACTTTGTTATAAAGCAGAAACTAACACACCATTGTAAAGCAATTATACTCCAATAAAGATATATGTAAATAAATAAATATAGAAAATTAAATAAAATACTTTCCAGAATTTAATAACTAACTTTTATATAGTGTTGATCCAATTATATCTTAATGGATACTCATATTTACAAATTAAATTAATAGTATTTCTTGTCTCATATAACTGGACAGTACTTCACCCTTTCATCTTTATTTACGTAATTGTATAGATTTTGTTATTGATTTTTTGTAGCAATAATACTATCAAAATTCATGAACCACAAAAGTCCAAGAACAGACTTCAGTGCATTCCTAGTCTGTCTTGAGGATCACTTCCAACAGAGACCATAGACTAGATCTCTTTCTGTACAGTACCTCAGAGCCAGATACATATCATCTATCACCCGTGATTCATACCCCACCAGCGGTCCCATCTCAGTCCAGGATTTGCCCTCTTCTCCTCGTGTATTTGCACACTCATTGATTTTTAATTTCTAATTGCCTAATAATAATAAAATAAATTTACATGAAGCACAAAAACTCAAGAACAAGAGTTTCAAGTATCCCTAACACCTGTACATAGAATAATTTCCCTCAGCAACTATATCTTTCATTAATCAATCTTAGTTTGCACCTATTCATTAAGGGACGTATGTGACATATGAAACCCATAGTGGGCCATGGCTAACTTCTTAGATTATACTTAATACATGTTTTTAACAAAACAGCGAATATTCTTAAACAAGCCCCCCACACCAAGATAAGGGCTTTGACTATTACTCACATTGGTCTCTTTGCTCCTAATACAGAATTCACAGCCAGGGCAAAAGGCTTACATCAGTTCAGTTCATTCATTCTGAGTATAAGCAATGCAGATAATAAAATATTGAGACATTCTTCCCATTAATACATGGTTTTCTCATTTCATTTTCTTAATATTTAAGTATTTATTATTTTATAGTGTGATACACTTCTTTTTATCTAAAGTAAACAAACTACTCAAACTCACGACTGACTCAAAGCAAGAAGACAGACTAATACATATAACTATCTATATCATCCTTACCCCAAAGTGTAACCTGCTTGATCCATTTATCACTTAATGAACTCTCATGGTTCTAAGTTATATTAATAGTAATTCATATCTCACCACATATTTTCATAATTTGATATGCTTCACCCTTTTCATCTTTATACACTGACATATCTGTTTATTCTTTCATTTATTCACTTAATAAAATCAAAATCCATGAAGCACCAAAAACTGAGAATATGATCCTTGAATATTACTGAAATCTATCCATGGGCTCATTCCCACAAATGTAAACACTTAATATTTTTTTGTAATGGACCTCAGTAGTTCGTAGATGTTTTCATCATAAAATATAGTTCAGAATCGGTCCATGGTCGGCCTTTTCTTCATATAATTTGTATATTGTTTCTATATATAGCATGAACCCACCATCAGCACTACAATACTGACTAGTACTTACGTATCCTATGTGCTCCGTCCTCATAATGAAAATAGCTTACATCGTTATCAATTAAGGAATGTGTAGGGAAAACCTAAAACAAATTTAAAGAGCTATAAAATGAATGACATGGACTCAACCTGTTTTTAAAATCATCCTAAGTGATCAAATTAATCATAATCAAATTAATCATAAACTTTGGTTCCTCATCCTTAGTACAGACCTAACCTTGTTTGATTTTGTTCATGTATGTAGCCGCGTACTCATTTTAAATATACATTCCTAAACATACTGGCAGCCTACAGATCTTTGTCTTTTCAGAATGCTTAAATCAGTTCAGGGGCACCCATTTTGTAGAGTACAAAGATGATGACATTTTCTCCATTGGACCATGCTTTTCTCCTTTCGTTTACTTAGACTTTTAGATGTTTATTAATTAATGTATTTGTTATTTCTTTAAAAATGAGCAACCTGGAACTCATCACTGACACATAGCAACAGCACTAACTATTATGACATATATTTGACTTTATCGGTGATTCTCGAAACGTTGTTTCCTGATAGGCAGCATTAGCAGAACTTGGGAACGTGTTAGGAATGCAGATTAGCGGACCCGACACTAATTTTACTGAATCAGAAATGCTGAGAGTGGGACCAGCAATCTGTAGTTTAACAAGCCCTTCGGGTGATTCTGATTCTCACTCAAGAACACTGCTCTATTATTAACCTATCCCAGAGAGGTAAAACCCTTGATCTACTGGTTTCTTAATGCACTGCTGTGCTTCAGAATTATATGAACAAAAATCTCTCTCACAACATTTTTTCTTAATTAACCCAGCTTTACTCTCTTTATCTATCTACCTATCACCTATCTATCCATCTTTTGATTCTTTAATTTATTCCCTTAGAATAATGTAATAAGTCCCCATGATCCATTTAAACCTCAGAATTAGTTGCTTGAAAATTACTGAAATCTAGCTATACACTTATTCCCACAGATATCTCAAATCTCCTTTTGAAATGAACTTCAGTGATGCAGAAACGAATTAATCACAAGACACATTCAGACTGCATTCCATTCACATCATGGATCCGTGCTTGACTCGTTTTCATTTAACTTCTGCATTCTTTAAAGATGTCAGAAAGAACGACCATGGGCCCGCCAACCACTCCACATCCAAACACCGTAAATATCTGACATTTTTCTGTGGGTTGCTTCACTCAATTCACAGCTTAGGTCTTTTCCACAGAGGAATGTTTATAAACTGTGGTGCAAACCTACTATGGAATAAGTAGCTGTGAAAGTGAATGTAAAACCCTCAAACTTTTAAAAACTTGTACTGAATTCGATGACTTCATAAAACTTGCCACATTGCATATCTTCAGCATATATCCATATTTGGTCTTCTTTGAATTTATTTGTCGGTAGCTATTTATTAATAGCTTTAATTTTCATTCATCCATTCTTTAATGCGTGAAAGAATCTGACAAACTATTCGTGTCATAAAGAAAATGCAAAATGTTTAACTTCCCAGAAACCAAGAGACAAATGCCTATTGTGTATATCTGTCTAATCCCCCTTATTCAAACTGGCCAGAGCTAAGATTCGTTTTTCTCAAGAGGGACACAACAGGAGTAAAACTGATGAATCATGTTTCATCACATATTCATCACTGGCCAGGTGCTTTGTCCCCTTTGATCTTATTAAGGTATTAACTTATTTATTAATTTATAATACTAAGATCAGTATCCTTGTATACAAACTCAATTCAATAACACTCATTAATAGTAACTGCATCCAGCCCCTCATTATCATTAAGCTCAAGGGACTATATACTTTTTATTCCCAACTTTATTTAGGAGTAATTGACAAACATAGTTTGCATATATTTAAAATGTACAACATGAAGATTTGATTTACGTATACACTGTGGAATGATTACCAATGGAACACTGAAGCCAAGGGCTTGATCATAACTTGTCATGTGACACATTTTTGTCACTGGTTCATGTTAAGCCCTCTTTAATGTAGTAAGGGGGTTCAATTATATAAACTTTTTTTTCCCATTTCTTAATTGAAAAAAAAAATGCCTGCAACCCAAAGACAACCCAGAACATAAACATCAACAATTACAAACATCTTTCTCTGGGTCTCATGATATAAAAGCCGCTACATGTTTATAATAGACTTCGGTTCCTTAGAAATAGATTGGTCATGATGTTTATCACATACTCTACGGTTATTCCATATTTGGCCCTATTTTTCCTTCATTTATTCATACATTTGTTTAGTTATTATTGTATTGATTAACTTTTAACAAGCAATCAATATCTATGAAACTCAAAAGCCCAAAAATAAGATCCTTGGATATCCTTAACAAGTCTTTATAGGCTCATTTATATCAGAAGAATGGACTAGATTTCTTTCTGCTTTGGACTTCGGCGTTCTAGGTAAGCATTGCTCATCCTTGACTCACATGCCACCAGTCCTCAATATTACTTCAGACTCCATCCTCTTTTTTTCATTCAATTATAATTTTGTTTAGAGATAAATCGTTAATTCATAATGAGAAACATATACTCATAAATTTTTAAAGTAGTTTTAATATCCCTAACATCTGTATGTAGAATCATTTTTTAAAGCGTGAAAAGTCCAGATCTCTTTTGTTAATCGGCCTTGTGTTGAACGTACAGATCAGTCATCATATTTGCTTCATTTTCACATCTAACTTTACTTATTGTTAGTCCAAGGTTAGCATGGACTAATCCCTAACATCTGTCTGTAGAATTATTTCCCTCATCAAACCAGCTCTTCCATTAATTGACCTCAATGTTTTGACTTGGATGAATAAACATAATGCTTCATATTAATTGCATTTGGGGGCCATGGTTGGCATTCACTGATTATATTTCACATTTTTAAATAATACAATGAATACCCTTAAACAAACAACCCAAACCGAGGCAATAACTTTGACTATTACTCACATTGGTCACCATGCTCTAAACCATAGAACTTGTGATCATAGAAGAATCACTAAGCCAGCTTGAGGGGGTCCATTCTGAGTAGTACAGAGCAGACGAGATGATTTTAAAAGGCTGAGACCTAATCAACATTGGTCCTTGTATTTCACGTTTCATTTAGTGAGTTATTTAGGAAATTAGCAACTTGGGAAAATGTTTACTTAATGTCTCCTAAGTAAACAAACAATAACGATCTTGCCACTGACACAGAATATGGACATTGCCTATTAACTACTTCACACTGCCTATAAAATCCTTAGCCAGAGGTAACACCTTGTATGATTTGTTTCCTAATAAATAGAAGTATTTTCAAAATATGTTAATAGTATTTCTTGTCTTGCTACATATTTTTATAATTGGACAATGCTTAATGACCTTCATCTTTATTTATGTATGTATTTATCGATTATTTCATTGATCTGACTATAAAAATAGAGAATGCATGAACGTAAACCAAAAATGAGATTCTTGTATATTCATGGCATCTGTCTATAGGATCACTTCACACAGGGCAACGGACTAGTTTCCATTTGCATCAGACCTCAGAGTTCCAGACACAGATTCATCATACACGACATACATGACTACACCAATAATCATCATCGATCCAGTATTGTCCCTCCTTTTCTTCAATCGTTTGTACATTGTCCATTGATTAATTTATTAATTCACTAATAATAATTTTTAAACCCTATTATTCACAGAAACCCAAGAAGAGCCTTGATAGCCCTAAACTGTATACAGGATAATTCTCACATCAATATATCTCTCTCATTTATTATTCCGATTTTCCTATATGCATTAATCAATATAATCAACCCCATATTTATATAATCAAGTCCATATTTGTCACTGGGCTATAGTTAGCCTTATGCAATTATACTTCACATTAATACTTCATAATGATACAGTGAACATGCTTTTTTAAAAAACACTAAAATAAGACAAGAATTTTGACTCTTACTCACACTGGTCTGTATGCTCCTAACACACGGGTGCAACCGTAGACCTGGTACCCATGGAAGATGCTTAAATCAGCTCAGGTGTGTCCATTCTGAGGCCTACAGAGCAGAGCAGATGATAAAGATAATTGAGACCTTATTTCCATTGATCCCTGCTTTCCACCGTCCAGTTACTCAGTCATTTAGGTATTTATATATTTTTCATGATATGGATTTTCTTTTCTCTTAACAAAGGAAACTCTCTCAAACTTGAAACTGATCCAGTAAATAAAACTGACTCTTATTCATCAGCCTACGTGATTCTTAGCCACAGAGGTAACATCCTTGATTCATTTATTTCTTAGGAGGCAGCAGTGTCTTCTTCCATTTTTATGAGTAATATTTCTTGCCTCACCACATATGTTCATAGTTGGACAATGCTTAACATTCTTCTTTATCTATTTACTTCTATTTTATTCTACCGTCAATCCATTAGTAATAATAAATCTAAATCTATGAACTCAAAATAAGAACACAATATTCGTATATTTCTGACATCTGTCTGCTGCAGGGGTCTCCAATCCCCAGACTGCGGACGGGGCTGGTCCAAGGCCTGTTAGGAACCGGGCTGCACAGCAGGAAGTGAGCAGCGGGCGAGCGAGCGAAGCTTCGTCTGCCGCTCCCCATCGCTGCTCTCCATCACTCGCATTGCCGCGTGAACCATCTCCCTCCGTGCCATCCGTGGAAAAATTGTCTTCCACGAAACCGGTCCCTGGTGCCAAAAATGCTGGGGACCGCTGGTCTACTGGATCATTTCCAAAAGAGAGATTCAACTAATTATGTTTTGTGTTGGAGCCCGGAGTTCCAGACACGTAGTATTCATTGTTTATAACTCATATGCCACCAGTTGTCATCACCGGTATATGTTTCTCTTTTTCTTCATTCATTTCTGCATCTGTATTAAATAAATCAAACTAATTCACTGATAATAATATAATGAATACATGATTCCAAAACCCAAGAGCAAGATATTTGCATATCCCAAGCATAGTATATAGAGCCATATCCCATGTAGACTTTGATCAGTGAATTTCAATGTTGATTAAATAACATAATATTTCATATGATGTTTAAATTTGGACATAGTTCATTTTAATTATATTTATTATTTTTTTAAATAATACTGTGAAACCTTTAAACAAATAACCCAAACCAAGACAAGAACTTTGACCTTTGACTGTTACTCACCTTTGTCTCTTTCCTGACACGGGAGCAACATGACGATCTTAATCAGCTTGGAAGATCCATTCTGAATAGTACCAAGCAGAGAAGAAAATAAAAAGATGGAGACATTCTCTCCATTGATTCATTGTCTCCACCATCCAGATACATAGTCATTTAGGTATTTATTGATTAATGGTAATATTTATTTATTTTCCTCTTAACAAATTCAGCATCAAAGTTGTAACTCACTCAGATGAGAAACTGTACATATCACTGTCTATACCATCCTTAGTCAAAGATGTAATACACTTGATCCATTTAATATTGATTTCAATTTATATTAGTATTATTTTCTTTACTATACACTTTAAAGATGAACAATACTTCAGCCTCTTCATTTTTACTTACACATTTGTTTATTTATTCTGCCATTTATTCTTTCAGAATAAGGTTTTGTAAAATTCACAGACACAAACATCAAGAACAATATCTTTGTATATTCCTGACATCTGTCTATAGAATCACTTTAAACAGGAGGAATGGGCTGGATTTCTTTGTGCTGGACCTCAGAGTTTCAGACACACAAGTACTCATCGTATACAACTCATACGTCACTAGCCGTCATCATCGGTCCACGATTGGACTCTTTCTTCATTCTGATCTATATTTACTGATCAATTCATCAATAATAATAAAATAAATATCTGTGAATCACAAATACTCAAGGACTACTAGATCCTTAATATCTTTAATAGCTATCTATAGAATCATTTGCCTCATTGAATATTCTTCTTTCATTAATCATCTTCATTGAGGCAAATACCTATTAAGCAACATAACATCTCATGTCAATTCTATATTTATCCATAGACCATGACTAGCCTTCTTTGAATACATTTATTTATTATCACAGCGAATAAATGAACACCCAAACCAAGAGAAGAATCTGACAATTACTTACATGGACCACATGTACTTATACACAGGACAACCAGCAGAGTTCCTGATCATGGTCAATGCTTCGCCAATTCAGGTGCATCCATTCTGAGGAATACAAAGCAGAGAAGATGATGAGAAGATTGACAGACACTCCACTGATATGTACATTTCAACTTTCACATGGTCACTTACTTAGGAAAACAGTACATTGGGGTCATGTTTATTAATTTATTCTTAACAAACGAAACAGCATCAAGCTTGACACAGACCAATAATAAGAACTTTGATCGTTATTTACTGTCTGCATCATTCTCAACCAAAGAGGTCAGACATTTGAGCCACTTACATTTCCTAATGAACTTCAGTATTTTCAATCAATGTTAATAGTTTTTATTGACTCACCACATATATGAAGAGTGAATATGCTTCAGCCTCTTCATCTTAACTTATTTACACTTGTACATTGATTATTTCTTTGGGCTAATTTTTATAGTATCAATAAAATCAAAGACTCATAAACACAAACCAAGAAGATTGTTCTTTTATTTTCCTAATACTTGTCAGTAAAAGCACACCAAATAGAGGTGACAAATTATACTTCTTTTTTTACTGGACCTCAGAGTTTCAGACACATAGTATTCATCATCCAGGACTCATACGATATCAGTCATCATCACTGGTCCATATATGGGCCTCTATTTCTTTATTCTCATCGGCATAGTTCATTGATTAATTCATTAAGTGACTGATATTATATTTCACACTTGTACAATATAGTGAATACTTGAGAAAAAAAACTCTCAAAGACATGAATTTAATTACTGTATTACTCACATTGGTCTATAGAGCACAGGACCGTGCAAGATGCTAAACCCACCAGCATGCGTCCATTCTGAGGAGTACAGAGCAGAGCAGAAAAAAAAAATTTGAGATGTTCTCTGAATTGGTCCTGGTTTTCTTCATTTTATTTACTCAGACATGAAAGTATTTATTATTTTCCATAATTTATACACATATATAAGCATAAATATAAATATAATATGATCCTTAGAAAAACGATCCTAACATCTTTCCATAAGATCACTTCAAAGAGAGGCAACAGATTATATTTCCTTTTTGATTGGACCTCAGAGTTTCAGACACAAAGTAGTCATCGTCCATGGCTCATACTCCACCAACGGTCATCACTGGTCCATGCCTGAGCCTCTGTTTCTTCATTCTCGTGGACATTTTCTATGACTGTGTTTTGGATTATATTTCACACTTTTAACAGTGCAGTGAATACCCTTAAAAAAAACTTCTTAAACACAAGAACTTAACCTTTACTCACATTCATCTCTAGGCTCTTAACACACAGAGGAAACCATAGAAAATGCTTGAATCAGCTTGAGTGTGTCGTTTCTGGGGAGTACAAGATGAGGCGGATGATTAAAAATCTAGACCTTTCAAAAGAAGATCCACGTCAGTCTTTGTTTACATCATTTCATTTTTTCATTTACAAAAGTATTTATTAATTTTTCCAAATATATGTACATATGAGATATATACCTATGAAACAAGATTGACATCCTCTACTGAGACAGACCCAGGCCTATAAAACTAGGTATTACTTATCGAGGTCAGTGTCTGTATGATCTTTAGGAAAAGAGGTAACACCGTTGGTCCATTTATTTCTTAACATGCATCAGTTTCCTCAGTTTATATTAATAGTATTTCTTGCCTCTCGTGTATATTCATAGGTGGGCAAAGCATCATCCTCATTTTTATTTATTTGTTTATTGGCTCTATCATGGATCGATTTATATTAATAATATATAAATCCATGAAGCCAAAATTACAAGAACAGTATCCTTGTAAACTCTTAACATCGATCCACAGGATCATTTGTGAGAGAGGAAACAGATTAGATTTTGTTTTGTGCTGGACCTCAGACTTCCAGACATGTGGCATTCATCGTATAAGACTCCTAGGTCATCAGACATCATCACTGATCTGGGGTTGGGCCCCTTTTTCTTCATTCTCCTCTACAGTTGTTTATACATTAATTCATCAACCTACTAATAAAAATTAAGTAAATATATGTGAATTACAAAAATGCAAGGACAAGAGCCTTCAGTATCCCTGTCATTTATCTTTAGAATCATTGCCTAATTGAATATACCTCTTCCATTAATCATCATTGTAAAAACAGATTAATCAACATAATGTTTCAGACACTTCCAATTTAATCGCTGGACCGTAGCTGGTCTTTTTTCTTATATTTAATACATTTTAAATTATTACAGGGATACCCTGAACAAATCACCCAAACCAGGACAAAAACTTTGATTATTACTCACACTGGACTTAATGCTCCTACACAGAGATGCTCCCATGAGCTCCTGAGTTCAGGGTCCTCTTTCTGAGAAGTACAAAGCAAAACAGATATAACAAGATCAAGACATTATCTCCATGGTTCTGTGCACTCCACCTTACATTTAGTCAATCATTCAGTAATATGTTAATCTGGGATAATACTTAACAAATTTCCTCTTTAAAAAATGAATAAGATCAGACTCGCTATGGACTCAGAATAAGAACGTCTCTATCAGCATGAGCCAAAGAGGTAAGGCACTCGAACCACTCGAACCACTTATTTTTCATAATGGCGTTCAGTATTCTCAGCACGTTTTAACAGTTTCCATCGCCTTACCCCATATCTCAAGAGTGCATGTGCTTCATGCTCAGCATCCTCGCTTTTTTATATTTGTACACTGATTCTTTAATTGATCCATTTATAATAAAAGAATCAAAATTCACAAAAAATAGTCAAGAAAAGAGTCCCTTTAGATTCCTGAAATCAGTCTATAGGATTTCAAGCAGAGGCAACAGACTATATTTCTTTCTGATTGGACCTCAGATTCCAGAATGAAGTAGTCATCATCCACGACTCATACTCCACCAGCGGTCATCATCGATCCACATGTCAGTCTCTTTTTGCTCATCCTCCTGTACATTAGCTCATTAATTAATTTCTTATCCACTGATATTAATTTTTAAAACCCCATGATTCACATAAAAACAAAGAATAAGAACCTTGGGGCTTCCCTGGTGGCGCAGTGGTTGAGAATCTACCTGCCAATGCAGGGGACACGGGTTCTAGCCCTGGTCTGGGAAGATCCCACAGGCCGCGGAGAAACTGGGCCTGTGAGCCACAATTACTGAGCCTGCGCATCTTGAGCCTGTGCTCCGCAACAACAGAGGCCGCGATAGCGAAAGGCCCGTGCACCACGATGAAGAGTGGCCCCCGCTTGCCACAACTAGAGAAAGCCCTCGTGCAGAAACGAAGACCCAACACAGCCATAAATAAATAAATAAGATAAATTTAAGAATAAGAACCTTGACTATTTTACTTCTGTCCATAGAATCATTTATCACATTGATATCTCTCTTTCATTAATTACTCTTACAATACCATAAATTGATTAATAAATACTATTGGGAATAATCCCATATTTATCACTGGCCATGGATGGCCAATAAGTACACTTTTTTAAAAAACGTTTCGAATGAAGATATGAACGTTATTACTCACATTGGTCTCTATACACCAAAGACGTGGAGACAACCAGAGAACGTGACCACGAGAGAATTTTCCAATCAGCTCGACTGGTCCATTCTGAGGAATATAAAGCAGAGTAGATGATGTTTTAAAAATGAGACCGGGCTTCCCTGGTGGTGCAGTGGTTAAGAATCCTCCTGCCGATGCAGGGGACACGGGTTTGAGCCCTAGTCCGGGAAGATTCCACGTGCCACGGAGCAACTAAGCCTGTGTGCCACAACTACTGAGCCTGCGCTCTAGAGTCCACGAGCCGCAACTACTGAGCCCATGTGTCACAACTACTAAAGCCCGTACGCCTAGAGCCCGTGCTCCACAACAAGAGAAGCCACCGCAATGAGAAGCCTGCGCATCACAACGAAGAGTAGCCTCCACTCGCCGCAACTAGAGGAAGCCGGCGCGCAGCAACGAAGACCCGACGCGGCCAAAAATAAATAAATAAAATAAATTTATAAAAATGAGACCTTGTCTGAATGGATTTTTCCTTTTCACAATATATTCGTTCAGTCCTTTAGGTAGTTATTAATTTTTCATAATTTAGATTTTACCTCTTAACAAAAGGAACAACCTTAAATTTGATACTGACCTAGAAAATAAAATTGACTCTAATTATGAATCTATATGATCCTTAGCCAAAGAGGTGACACTCTTGATACATTCATTTCTAAAGAGGCATCAATATTTTCAATTTTTATTAATAGTAATTCTTGCCTCACCACAAATGCTCACAGTTGAACAATGCTTCACTCTCTTTTTATCTGTTTATTTATTATTTCTTTAATGGTCCTTTATCTATTTATTGATACTTCTTCAACAGTAATATCATTCATCCATTCATTAACAATAATAAATTTAATCAATGAATCCAGGGTAAGAACATGGTCTCTGTATATTTCTAATATCTGCCTACAAGATCATTTCCAACACAGGTATTTGATGAATTATGTTTTGTGTTGGACCTCAAAGTTCCAGACACATATTATTCATCATCCACAACACATACACCACCAGTTGTCTTCATTGGTTCAGGTTTGGCTGTCTTTTTCCTCCTTCATTTATCAAGTAAATCATTAATTTATTAATAACCATAAAATAAACACATAATTCACAAAATCCAAGAATAGGATCCTTGAATATTCCCAACATCTGTCTATAGAACTATTTCACACACGGACTGATTCTCTTTATTAACCAACCTCAATGGTGCACAATACTGATGACTCAACATAATGTTTCATATCATATTTATCATTGGGCCATAGTTAACTTTTTTATTATGTTTAATACTTTTAATAATTCAATGAATACCTTTAAACAAATGACCCAATCTAAGATGACAAACTTGACCATTACTCACCTTTGTCTCTTTCTAATACAGAGGCAATAGGACAATCTTGATCACAGCAGAAGCTGAAATCAGCTGGGGCATCAATCCTGAATAGTACCAAGCAGAGCAGGTGATAAAAAGTTTGATATTCTCTCCATTGATCCATACTTTCCACCATTCATATACATAGTCATTTAGGTATTTATTAATTTATGGTAATATTTATTTGTTTTTTCCTTAATAAAACAAACATCAAGCTTGCAATAGACTCAGATCAATAATTGACTATTACGTATCACTGTCTATATCATCCTTACTCAAAAATGCATAATATACTTGATCTGTTAATTATCCATTCTAACTTATATTAATATTATTTCTCTTTACTATGTATTTAAGTAATGAACAGTACTTAACCCTCTTCATCTTTAGTCACTTATATACTTGTTTATTCAGCCAGTAACATTTTATAATAATATTTTTAAAAACTCGTGAACCACAAAGAATAAAACAAGGTCCCTATATATTCCTGACATCTGTCTATAGGAACACTTCCAACGGAGGAAATGGACTAGATTTCTTTTGCTGGACCTCAGAGTTTCAGACACACAGTATTCATCATATACGACTCATATGCCATCAGTCATCATCAATGGTCCAAGCTTAGACTCTTTTTCTTTATTCTCATCGACATTTGTTTACTGATCACTTTATTAATTCATTAATAATAACAAAATAAATATCTGTGAGTCAAAAAACTCAAGGACAAGATCTTAAATACTAACTTCTGCCTATAGAATCTTTTGCCTCATGGAATGTACTTATTTCAATAATCATCCTCATTGTGGCAAATATCGATTAATCAACACAAAGTTTCATGTCAATTCCATGGTAATCATTAAGCCATGTTTGGCCATCTTTGAATATATTTAATAATTTTTAGTATTACACTGAATATCCTAGACAAACCACCTAAACCATGAGAGGAATCTGTTGTTCACATTGGTCTTCATGATCTTACACACAGGGCCATCCATGGAGGTCCTGATCATGGCCAAATACGTAAATAGGTTCCAGTGTATCCATTCTGAGTCGTAAAAAGCAGGAGAGATAATAACAACATTGAGATACTCGTTATTGATCCACACATTCCACCTTCATCTAGTCAGTCATTTAGGAATATCATAAATTCAGGTCATATTTCTTATTTTTCTCTTAGAAAAAAGAACAATATCAAACCTGGTACTACCATAGAATAAGAACTTCGACTGTTATTCATTTTCTAGACCATTCTTAGCCAAAGAGGTATGACATTTGCACCATTTACATTTCCAAATGAACTTCAGTATTTTCAATCAATATTAATAGTTTTTATTGCCTTACCACATATATTAAGAGTGAATATGCTTCAACCTCTTCATCTTAACTTATTTATACTTACACTTATTTCTTTGGGCTATTTTTTTAAAGTAAAATCAAAATTTATGAACACAAAACAAGAAAATTGCTCTTTTATTTTCCTAATATTTGTCTATGGTGTAATACCAAATAGAGGCAACAGATTATATTTCTTTTATTTACTGAACCTGAGTTTCAGACATGTAGTATTCATCATCCATGACTCACATGATATCAGTCATCATCATTGGTCCATACATGGGCCTCTATTTCTTCATTCTCATCTGCATAAGTTCATTGATTAACTCATTATTACTAATATTAATTCTATTCCACACTTTTAACAATACAGTGAATATCTGAGGAAAAAGAGAAGCTCTCAAAGACATGAATTTGCTTACTGCATTACTCACATTGGTCTATAGAGCACGTGACCATGAAAGATGCTTAAATCCACTAGCGTGCGTCCATTCTGAGGAGTACAGAGCAGAGCAGATGATAGAAAAAAATTGAGACTTTCTCTAAATTGGTCCTTGTTTTCCTCATTTCATTTACTCAGTCACAAAGGTATTTATTATTTTCCATGATTTATACACATATATAAGCATAAATATGAATATAATGACATGATCCTTAGAAAAAGAGCTAACACCCTTGGTCCATCCATTTATTAATATGCATCAGTTTCTTCAATTTATATTAATAGTACTTCTTGCCTCACCACATATACTCATGGTTGATAAGGCTTCATTCTTGTTTTTATTTAGTTATACTTTGTTTATTGGTTGTATCATTGATCTATTTATATTAATAACATAGAAATTCATGGATCCAAAATTAGAAGAACAATATCCTTGTTTATAAGGATGATTTGCAAGAGAGGAAACAGACTAGATTTTGTTTTGTGTTGGACCTCAGACTTCCAGACACATGGTATTCATCGTATATGACTCCTACGCCACCAAATGTCATCATTGGTCCAGTTTTGCGACTCTTTTTCTTCCTCCCATCTACTTCTGTTTAGTGATTAATTTATCAATTTACTGATGGTAATTAAATAAATACCTATGAGTCACAAAAGCTCAAGGACAAGAGCCTTCAGTATCTTTATAATTTTCTTTAGAACCACTGCCTAATTGAGTACACTTCTTTCATTAATCACCCTCATCATTCTAAAGATAGATTAATCAACAGAATGATTCATACATTTCCAATTTAATCACTGGACCATGGTTAGTATTTTTTCTTATAGTGAATATTTTTTTTAATATTTCAAAGAATACCCTAAACAAACTACCCACGGTAAGATGAGACCACTGACTATTACTCACGTTGGTTTCCATGTACAGGCAAATTCAGAGACTGTTGACCAAGACATATGTTTAAATCAGCTAAAGCGTGTCCATTCTAAAGCACAGAATGCAGAGTAGATGATAACATGATTGAGATGTTTCCTCTACTGATCTTTGTATCTACATTAATTTTCAGTGATTATGTTATATATGAATTGGGTAATATATAACTTTTTCCTAAGAAAACAAACCACATTGAACTTTCTACTAACCCAGAGTAAATACTGGCCATTATTTATATTATCTATAACATCCTTAGCTAGAGGAAACACCCTTGAACCATTTATTTCTTAACTGACTTAGTGTTTCCATATTTATTAATATTATCTCTAGCCTTAAATTTCTTCATAATTGGACGATGCTTCACCCTCTTCATCTTATTTATTTACATCTGTACATTGATTCTTTATTGATTCATTTATTATAATAGAATCAAAATCCATAAACACAAAGACCCCTGAGCATGAGCTTTATAAAATAAATCCTAAATCTGTCTATAGGATCATTTCCAACAGAGGCAATAAACTAGATTTCTTTTTTATATTGGACCTCAGAGTTCCAGACACATATTCATCATCCACGATGCGTATGCCACCGGTGGTCATCATTGCTCCAGGCTTGGCCTCTTTT
Source organism: Lagenorhynchus albirostris (assembly GCF_949774975.1). Taxonomy (NCBI): domain Eukaryota; kingdom Metazoa; phylum Chordata; class Mammalia; order Artiodactyla; family Delphinidae; genus Lagenorhynchus; species Lagenorhynchus albirostris. Next base: position 4,277,099 of record NC_083095.1, read on the forward strand.
CTTCCCCACTCTCATCTACCTTTGTTTAGTAATTAATTCAACAAATTCTCTAATAGGAATAAAATGCATACCTATGAAGCACAAAAATCCTAGAACATAGGCCTTGAATCGTTTAACTTCTGTCTATAGAATCGTTTACTACACTGATATATCTCTTTCATTAATCACCCTCAAAGTTTCATATAGGAATTAATCAATATAATGCTGCATTATTAATCAATGGACCATGTCTGGCATTCTTTGCTTATATTTCATACTTTTTAAATAGAGTGTTTACCCATAAAAACTCACATTTGTTTCTACGTGTCAAACACAGAGACAACCAGACATCTTGTGACCTCAGATGAATCCTTAAATCAGCTCCAATGTATCCATGCTGAGAAGTACAAAGCACAGAAAGTGATTTTTAAAAATTGAGACCTTATCTGCATTGACTTTGCTCTCCACATTTTAGCTATTCAGCCTCTTAGGGATTTATTAACTTTCATAATTTACAGTGCTTCACTTATTCATATTTATTTGTTTATATTGAGTGACTCTTTCATTTATCTGTTTATACTAATAAAATCAAAGTTCTTGAACACAAAAACCAAGAACACAATCCTTGTATGTTACTAACATCTGTGAGTATGGCAATTTCCAACAGAGGAAATAGACTAGATCTCCTATTGTGTTGGACCTCAGAGTTCTGGACACATAGTATTCATCATCCATGACTCATACACTACCAGTGGTCATCATTGGTCCAGGCTCAGCCCACTTTTTCTTCATTCACTTCTACATTTCTTTACCGATTAACTTATCGATAAAGCAACAATTGTAAAATAAATATCTATGAGTCAAAAAAAACTTGAAAATAAGACCTTCGAGAATCTCTACAAACATATGGACACCAAGGGGGGAAAGCGCGGGGGTGGGGTGGGGGTGGGGGGATGAATTGGGAGATTGGGATTGACATGTATACACTAATATGTATAAAATAGACAATTAATAAGAACCTGCTGTATAAAAAATTAATTAAATAAAATTCAAAGAAAAAAGAATCTCTAACGTCTCTCTATAGAATCATTTGCCTCCTTGAATTTACATTTCGCTAATCACCTACGTGGTTGCAAATACTGATTCATCAATATAATGTTTCATGTCAGTTCCGTATTTATTAGGGGGCCATGCTTGGCCTTTTTTATTATATTTAACTATTTTTAAATATTACAGTTAACGTCCTAAACAAACCACCAAAAACAAGACAAGAACTTTGACTATTTCTTACACTTAGAGCTCACGGTCATGCAAGACGTTTAAGTTGGCTTGGTGCACCCACTCTAAGAAGTACAAAGCAGAGAAGATTAAAAAAAAAAAACTGAGATATTATCTTCATTAATCCTTGTATTTCACCTTTGATTACCTCAGTAATTTAGGTATTCATTAATTGGGGGTAATATTTATTGATATTTCCCTCAAAAAAACATCAAACTTGCCACTGAGCCAGAATAGGAATAATAATTATTACTTGTACTTTCTATAGAACCATTAGCCAAAGAAATATCATAAAACCATGTCCTTCTTAATTGAATCAGTGTTTTTAACATATATTAACAGATTCTCTTACTTCATGACATATTATCATAATTGGACAATGCTTCACCCTCTTTATTTATTTGTATACAGTTGACCCTTGAACAACACGGGTTTGAACTGCATGGGTCCATTTGTACATGGATTTTTTTCAACAAATATAGTACCTGTATTTTCATTTCAGGGATCTTTAAATTAACTAAGTGTGGGAAAAATTTGTGTTTGATTAGAGATCACAACATGTGGTATCAAAAGAACCAGGGTTTGAGTCCTGATTCTATCCAAACTATTTAAGATTCCTGGCCTTGGGTGAGTCATTTATCAATTCCTTTGCTTCTGAAGCAGAGATAGCCTTACAAGGACTTTCGACTGCGTGGGGTTACACCACGTTGTTCAAGGGTCAACTGTATTTACTGATTGATTCTTTCATTGATCCACCTGTAATAACAGAGTCAAATTCCATAACAAAAACTAAGAACAAGATCCTTGAATATTACTAACATATGTCCACAGGATAATTTCTAACAGACGTATGGTATAGACTAGATTTCTTACTGGGTTGGACCTCAGAGTTCCAGACAAGTACTCATCATCCATGACTCACACCCCACCAGCATCACCATTGGTCCAGGATTGGCCCTCATTACCTTCAATCATGTCTGCATGTTTTTATTGATTAAGTCATCAATTCACTAATAATAATAAAATAAATGCCTGGAGGTCATAAAAACTTGAAACAAGATCCTTGAATATCTCTAACATTTCTCTATAGAATTACTTCCCACTGACAATATATATATATTTCATTAATTGGCCACAATGTTTTCTATGTAGATTAATTAATACAATACTTTATATTGACCCCATTTTACTGTTTGAATGTGACAAAACCATGTTTTTATAGAGGGAGGTTTAAATCAACTGTGACTCAAATTAAAATTGATTAATGTACAATTAATTAATTGTACATTAATTAATTAATTGAATAATTAACTGTGAAAATAAATAAAATGGTCTTTCTTTTTTCTCCTTAATTGACCACAGATGTACTGAATTGGCCCACACATGATCTCCATTCATTTAATTTGTACATGTAGCCATTTATTCCCTTCCAATAACAGAGTTAACACCCATGACAAACCACCAAACCAGAAGCAATTACTTTGACTGCTACTTACCTAAGTTTCTATAGTCCTTAATTGAATCGTTGTGCATCCATTCTGTAGAGTACAAAGCAAATATGAAAATAGATTAGATTAGGTAGATAGATAGATAGATAGGAAAGGCTAGATTCAGATTTTTCTAGTTGACTTCAAGTCAATAACTGATGAGGAATAAACCTTAAGTGCTTGTATATTAAAACTCTCCATGGTATATTGCTTGATTGATTGAATCAAGTATTAAATGTAACGAATATAATGAACACCTCTGAAAGCAACACCAGACAAAAGAATAAGAACTATGTGTGTCCCCTACCCAGTCAGGTAAGAGCTACAACAACTTTCTAAATGAACCTTTCTTGGAGAGAATCGGTTAATCTGAGTCTTAGATTCGAGCACATTCTCAGCAATTGTCCATGCTTGTCCCATCTTTATATATGTATGTATGTATATAGGTATACATGGAGTCATTTTATCTTCCATTTTTTTAAAGTAATTGCACCAACAAGCCAGGAAGAGAAATCCTCTCTAAATATATTGACAATTTCAAAAATTAAGAGCCTAGGTCTACTTTTTTTATCTAGAGAGCAACTGTTAGAACTGGATTAATCACTCTCCTTGTTTCATAACACATGGTCCTCACTGGGTCATGCGTTACCTTCTTTCAAGGAACTGATTAAAATATTAACTTATTCCTTGATACATTTATAATAATAACATTAATACTTGTGACTCCACAGAAACAGAACAATATTAATGCCTGTGCATATGCTCACTAGGCACAGAAAAAAGATCAGATAATTTTTTCTTGTTCTTTTTTTAATTAAAAAGTAGAAGATCATTGAATTAATCATAACTTGTCATGTGACATTCTCAACATAGGTCCAAGTATAAGCCCACTCTCAATTATGTAGTTATTTAATCAATAATTAAGTAAATGTTTTGCCCTTCTCTTAATAAAACAAAAACCAACAACCCAACCCAGAAAAACAGCATGAGCTCTTACACCCATTTATCGAGATGCTCTTTACTCAAAATGGTCAGCTTCAATCAATTTATTTTACTGGAACTCAGTGCTTCAGAAATGTATTAATAATGATTTTTATATTACATATATTACATTACATTCTCCCATATTTGGACCAGGAATAAACCATTTTGTCCTTATTCATGTATACTTTCTTGATTTATTCATGCATTGAGTTACTGAAAATACAATACTCAGAAACCCAAGCACAAGAACAAACTCTTGAATATTTTTAAGTCCTTGAACAAGTTCATTTCCTGTAGAGATAAAGAGGAATGAATCTTTTTGTAATGGACCTCAGAGTTATAGGGTTTAATCAAAGTCCTTGACTTCAGACACCCCAGGGTACTCATCATCGATCCAGGCTAAGCAATCTTTTTCTGCATTTATACCTTTGCTCATTGATCCATTCATTGATCCACCAACAGTAATAACATCAATATCCATGAATTAAAAAAAAGCCAAGAACAAGACCCTTGAATATGACCACCATCTGTGTATAGGCTCTTTTCCCATAAACTAGATCTTTCTCAATAGATGAGATCTCTTTTTGTAGTGGCCCTCATTGAGGTATGTATGGATCAATTATCATCCTTGTTTTCTATGCTTCCCCTTCCAGCTCTCTTGCATCTTCCTAATCTAAATAATTCAACAAACACTAATGAAAAATTCACTCCAAGATCTTTTGACAAGATCTTTTGACTATTATTATTTTAGTTTAGTCATTAGAATCCTTACCCACAAAGGTAACAGTCAAGATCTTCCTCAAAACAGACTGATGAAAGCAGCCATGGTCTTCATTCTGTGGAGTCAAATGCCAATGTTCAAAAGAATGAACAGTCCAGAATTAGATTGATTTAAAAGGACATTAGTTGCGTGGTACTAGGTTAATCATTAAGTTGATTCAAGTGTCATTTTCATCACTGACCTGAGAACAGCACTCCTTTTTATTACTTGATTTAACTATTACTTATAAATAATATAATGAACACTGTTGAATTCATCACTCAAAAATAAGAACTATGACTATTGCTCATAGCTGTCTATAGACCCCTACCCACATAGGTAAGAGCCTAGATAATCTTTTTTTAATGGTCTCAATTTGTGTAGAAATGGTTGAATTTAAAATCTGTGATTTATGGCATAGTCTCACCAAGGTCTATGCTTGACCATACTCATATATTAATTCAATTGTTCATTGTTTTATTTATTCATTTATGGAATTATTCATGGAATACTTGATCATATATTCAAATATACAAACACACGCACACACAAAGTGATAAACCCATGAAAAACCCAGAACAGAAACGATCTTCATGTACATGTCTATATGTTCATACCTAAACTAGGAAGAGAAGATTAGTAGTATACATAAAGATTAGTCATTATTCTTGCTTCTTACTGAGCCATGTTTGCCTCCTTTTAGACTATTGACTGTGATTAGGACTTCATCTATTTACATGTAAGAATACATCGATATCTAGGAATTAACTAACATTAGATAGGAAACTTGAATAATATTTATTATCTCCATATGTCTATTTCACTACACAGAGGTTTGAAAACTAGATTCTTTTATTATTTTTAATAAAACTCAGTGAACAGAGTTGGATTAATAATAACTCTTCTCATAAGGCACATTCTGAAGATGAGCTTTGCTCATTCTTTTTTCAATTAAATAATTATTTAATAAGCATTTATTTATGTAATTTTTCCCTTCTATAAGTAAAAACAACCAACCAGCAAACAACCACCTACATCAAACAATAATTCTGAATCTTACATACATCTGTATACATATTCCTTCCAAAAGAAGGCAAACAGCCTTTATGTATATATTTCACTGGAATTTAGTGCTACAGAAACATATAACAATAATCCATGTTTCATTACATACTCTCATAACTGGTCCAGACCCAGCTTCTTTTACATTTACCTATCTTTACATTTCTTCATTTATTCATGCATTGATTTACTTATGAAAATCAATCTATACCCAGAAGGTGTGGACGCCTGTCATCAAGACACCTGAATATTCTGAACTTCTGCTCTACACTCATTTCCATAAAGGAAAAAAAAGAGAAGGCCACTTTTAAATGATGGACCTCAGAGTTACAGATGGCTTTAATCAAAAGTTTTGATTCAGACACCCTCCAATCTCATCATTGGTCCAGGCTCGGCACTCTTTTTCTTTGTTATTTATACCTTCATTTTCCCATGAGTCACAGACTCCCAAGAACAGGATCCTTGATATAACTATGATAATTGTCTCTAGACTGATTTCTGACAGAGCTTTCAGACTAGATCTAAGGGTAGCCTTGCTTCATCTCAGTACCATCACAAAAAATGACCCATGATTGGGCCATGTTCATTTAATTCACCCAATTTTAAACATGCTGTAGTGAACATCCAAAAACCACAATGGTGCCCTACATCTAGAACACACACAGTAAGTTCCACCTTCTAAGAGCTTCCTCTAAACAATGAATAGGCTGGATCTCTAACAATATGGAAATGCTTAAACCAACTGCAGTGCAGAAATAATATGAAATAGCAAATGGTTCTGAAAATTAATTAAATACCTTTCATTTCTTTTTAAAATGAATCTCAGAGGTGCTGAAATGTGTTCATTCTACTCCTTGGCCCATAACACATTCTTCACTATTGGTCCCTACTTGGTGTCCTTGGATTTGGTTTTTATGTATACAGCCTTTTGTTCTCTTGAACTACCTCAGTGACCACACATGAACAAACCATACGAACAAAACACAGAAACTTTGATTGTTACTTACATTGCTCCTCACCTACAGAAGTAACAGCTAAGATCTTCATCATTGGACAACGACTGAATCCAACATGGAGTGTTCATTCAGAAGGAAAAGGCAGATTTTTAAAAGAATGAAAAGTGTAAACTTAGATTTTTAAAATAGAAGTCAGTTCTGCATTACTAGATTAACCAGAAACATTGGTTTGTGTCACATTTTCATCAATCCATCCAACAGTGGTATCCTTTTCATCTATTGACTTAAGTTTTAGTGTGAAATAAAATAATAAAGACTTCTTAAATGTTTTTATGAAGGTGTTTTAATCTATCACCCAATATAAGGACTATAACTATTATTAATATTTGTCTATACCCCTACATAATCGCAAAAAGGCCACATAATTTTTTTAATGGGGAAAACTTTTGCAAAATGTGATAAATTTAAATTCTTATTTCAAAACACAATCTGACCCCTTGGTGCCATATACTTTAACTATGTACTTATTGATTAATTTATTCACTCATTTATTTAATAATTCTAAGCATAATTTAATTATCTAGATTTTTTTTTGAAAGGAAATACAAACTGATAGAGCCATCTGCTATTCAAAACTAAATACTATTACATGCAACTTTCTCTATCAGCAATGACCAAAATGGTAGCCACTGGCCACTTATAGCTTGAAATGTGCCTAGTGTTACTAAGGAACTAAATTTTTATTTTTGGCTGTTTGAATTTAAATGTTAACAGCAAGATGTGTTTAGAGAGTGGGGTCTATGTGATCCTTCCTTAAAGATGGAGGGGCTCAGATCTTTTTTATTTAAGTGGATTTCTAGGCAATAAAACAGGATTAATCATGCTCCTGCACATATTACATATGCTCCTAAGGGGCCCACAGTTTGTACTCTTTTAAATAATAGATTGAGATATGAAATTATGCTTTACTCACTTATAATAATAGCACTAATATTGGTGAAGCCTAAGAACACTTGACAAAAGCGCTGAGAGACACTAAATCTATCCATTTGATGATTACTCACAAAAATCATCAACAACGTGCATTTACTTTTTTAAAAATAAAAATCAATGAACACAAGAGGATTCATAATTAGTATATTCTCATGCTTAGACCTTTTGTATGTTTCAATAACTATCTAATCATTTGTATTTTATTTTCATTATTGATTGTATTAAACTACTAATTAAATGTTATATTAATATGTTTATCATGATTTGTTATATTACTATTGAATATATTTATTATTATTATTGTACAGTTATGTAAATATTCTTAAAATAAGACATACAACCAGAAACTCACCACCAACCAAGAACAACACTGATGTTCACATATATCTATGCTCCCAAAGGAGGAGTAGCCTTGGTCTATTTTATTGAACTCAAATTTTCAGAAATGTATTAACAATCATTTTTGGTTCATAAGCTCCTTTCATAATTGGACAAGGTGTAGCCCTCCTCTTTATTTATACTTTATTTATTCATACATTTATTTACTTACAATAATACAATCCATATTCATAAACAACAAAAGGTCAAGAACACAATCCTTGAATATTTCTGACTTCGTAAGCACATTTCCCAAAGATGCAACGGACCTCAGAGTTACAGACTGGGTTTAATCAAAATGTTATTCAGATGCCCCACGCATACTCATCATTGATCCAGACTTGGTATTCTGTGCCTTTGTTTGATATATTGTTCTTGACTTATTCATTGATTCATTAATAATAATACAGTCAATGTCCATTAATTAGGAAAATAAAACCAAGATCCTTGAAGATATGAATATGTCTGTGAACATTCACTTCCTACAGAGCTAGAGAAGTAGCTCTCTTCGTGCAATGCAGCCCAGCATTGAAAATAGGAGTGAATCCATTTCCTTGCATCATATCAGTTCCATATTAGCCATTTGTCCATGCTTGGACCTCTTTCACTTAACATCCATATTTTAAAGATGAACAATGAACTTCATTTTATACCACAACTAAGAAAAATGCAAAATTTTCCATTTTTGTATATTTTCCTCCTCAGTGGGTTCGTGGTCTATAACAATACCAATGGAGAAGTTTATATCCACTGTGGTAAAAAAGTTAAATGGAATATTAAAATTTTCTGAAAATGAGTGAAATGCCTTTCATCTTGTTGTCCTAATAAATTCAGTCATGCTGAAATGCTGAAATGGAGTAATCATAATTCTGAATTCCTAACACACTTTAATCATTGGTCATCCACCTTGAATTGTTTGTGTATGCAGCCATTTATTCCTTCAAAACATCTCAGTGGATACCCATGACCAAGACCCCCAAGTAGAACATGAACTTTATTACTTACATAGATCTCTTCTCTCTTTATCCGAAGAGGTAAAACTCAAGATCTTTGCCATGGGCTAATAATCAAATACGGTAGAGTTGTTCATTCTGAGCAGTAAAAAGCAAATTTTAAAAAGAATCAACCTACAATTACCCATTTTTAAACATCAATAATCAGGTAACAATAATCCTTGGTTTGCATTCTATTCTCAACATTTGGAAAGAGAGAGCTCTACTTTATATTTATTAACTTGTGCAATTCTTAATTTTAAATAATACAACGAACACCACTGGATCTAGCAGTAAACAGAAGAAAAATAACTATAATTATTAAGAATATGTCTCGGGGCTTCCCTGGTGGCGCAGTGGTTGAGAGTCCGCCTGCCGATGCAGGAGACATGGGTTCATGCCCTGGTCCGGGAAGATCCCATGTGCCGCAGAGCGGCTGGGCCCGTGGGTCATGGCCGCTGGGCCTGCGCGTCCAGAGCCTGTGCTCTGCAATGGGAGAGGCCACAACAGTGAGAGGCCCACGTACCACAAAAAAAAAAAAAAAAAAAAAAAAGAATATGTCTCTCTACTTACTACCCACGAAGAGCCAAGATCATCTTTTTTATTGAACTTTATTTGTGTGGCATTGGATACATGGGAGATTCAACTCATGGCACAATCTCACCAATAGTTCAAGCTTTACCCTACTTAATATATTTATTAATTCACTCACTAATTTCTTTATTTAATTACTCATGGAATAATAAGACCATCCCTTTATTTTTCTAAAAGAATTCCAAAAAGCTTAAACAATCATCAAAACAGAACTGAAACACTATTATTTACAAATGTCTATGTACACCATTGGAAAGGCCTATGACTCTTTATCTTCCTGTGGACATCAGTTGTGTAAAACATGATGAATCACAATCTTTACATCCAATTGCATGCTTTCCATTGAGGTAATATTGACTGACTTTTTTGAAAAATTGATTGAGATACAAATGTATACATTTGTTCACTTATAATTAAACTTCAATATCTGTGACCCACCCACACTGGATAAGCACCTTGAATAATATTTACATTTGTCCTAATGTCATTACCCAATTGAATAATATTTACATTTGTCCTAATGTCATTACCCAAAAGAATAGCAAACTGGTTCCTTTAAGTTTGTTTGTATGCAACATAAAATTGCATAAAAAGATTGAATTAATCACAAATGTGGCTGAATAAAAGAGTCTCATCATCATTCAATGCCTTCCCTCCCAATTACACAGTTTATTCAATCAACTATTTATGTAAATGTATTTCTCTTCCCTTAATAAAATGATCGATTGGCAACTCGCCTCCACACAAAACAAAAACATTGAGTTTTGTGTGCAAATGACCATATGCTCCTTACAAAAATGATAAGAGCCTTGACTATTAATTTACTGGGACTAAAAATCTCAAAATTGTTTTCGTAATTATCAATGTTTCATTGCATGCCTTAAAAAGTAGTACACATATATCTCTCTTATTCCTCATTCACTGATATATTTCTTTATTCATAGGCTAAATTTATTCTAATAATGCTATTCATACCCCAAACCAAAAAGCCTGAGAATAAGGTGCTTGTACGCTCATTTCCCACAAAGAGAATAATGAGATGTCTCTTCGTTATGGACCTCAGAGTTGCAGATGGGCTTAATCAAAATTCTTGTTTCACAAACCCCATGAGATTCATCACTGGTCCTTGCTAGAAAAATTTTTTTCATTTATTGATTAATTTTCTGATGCACAAATAATACAATCACAGAATTCCAAAAACAAGATCCTTGAATTTTAGGCTCTCACCCTATAGAGCTAATAAACGACATTTCTTCTATAATGGAACTCAAACCTGCACGTGTGGATGGATCAACATCCCGGCTTTGTATCAAACCCACATTCAGCATTGCTTCCTGTGTGGCCCTCTTTTATTTAATTCATTTGTATGTCAAAGATGGTTCCATGAAAAACAATGAAACCACCATCTGAATCACCTCTGGGCTGCCCACAAAGCGTTATCAGCCCCTCTACCCATATGCAAACGGTGAAATCAACCATGGTAGAAAATAGAAAATAATATTAAACAGCTAGGAGAATAAATTAAATAACTTTATCTGCTTTTAAAATGACCTCAGTTGTGCTGATTTAGATTAAACATAATTTGGGGTTTGTAACACATTCCCATCATTGGTCCATACTTGAAGTATTTTATATATTTCATGTATGTAGTACATAACTATTACTTTGGAATTCTTCAGCTAACACTCATGAATAAACTATCCAAACAAAGAATGTGAACCAAGGGACTTACTTATATTAGACTTTATGCTCCTTGCTTGCGATAACAATTCTTTATTAAATGATTAAATCAGCTGTCTTGTGTTCACTCTGGGGAGGAAAAAAGCAGATTTAGACTAGATTTCAATTTTTTAATTATTGTTAGCCAGGCAGAACTAGATAACAATAAACTTTGGCTCAAAAATGTAATTTTTTTACTAATCCAGTATTGAATTCTTAGTTATGAATAATATAATAAACATTATTAACTCCACCACTTAGCCCAAGATTAAGATCTGTAATGATTACAGATATCCACGAATATAAACATCTGTTAAGTACATGGTTATTTAATAGATTTTTGACTGATGCAAACACTTTTCCTTTTCCTAATTAAAAAATAGCAAACTACCAAAACTCAAAACATTGCCTCCTGACCACAGATACTCATATGCTCCATGTGAAAGAGGATTGCAGACTAAACCTGTTCATTCTACTTCAGGACTGTATTAATATTAATACTTATTTTATTGCACTCTACTGATTGCTCCATGAGCAAATCTCTTCGTTTTTCAGATGTACATTTCTTTCTTTATTCATGCACTGATTCACTTGCAATAATACAATCCGTATCCATGAACCACAAAAGCCCAGGAACAAGTTTATTGCCTTTTCCTAACTTCTACTGCTAGTTAATGTCTACAGAGAATATTTACTAGTTCTCTTTCCATAGTGGACCTCAAAGTTACACAGAACACTTAATCAAAGTTATTGACTCAGATACCTCCACCAATACCCATCATCGACCCAGGCATGTCTTTCTATTTCTTCATCCACTTATGCCTTCTTGAACTGATTCACTCGTTCATGAATTCACGAATAATTATACAATCAATTACCTTCGGTGACACAAAACTAAGAACAAAAGCCTTAAATACAACCAAGATCTGTTCGTTGCCCCTGTTCATGTAGAGTGAATAGACTCAGTCACTTTTCACTGTGAGGCTCTGTTTTACATGTAGGGATTAATCAACATGCTTGCTTCATATCAATCCCTTTCTTAAGATTAGTGCCCACCTGCTACTCTTTCACTTGATCCGTCCTTATATTAAAGCTAGTGTAATCAACAACCACAGACCTATCATCTTAGCCCACAACTGACAAAAATGACATCTGCCATCTTCCAAAGTACTCCAGCCTCAAAGAGTTAACAACTGAGATCTTAATCAATGAAGAAATGGATTCAGCAAATGTGGCAAGAATATTAAGTAGGAAGTTAAACTGCTCTGAAAATATGTGAAATGCCCTCCATCACTTTAGTAACAGTCCTTAGTTGGGCCGAGTCAAATTAATCATAAATGTTAGTTTATGACACATTCCAATCATGAGCTGGTAACTGGCATTCCTTAATTTCATGTACTATTTAACTATTTATTTTATTGAAATAATTTAGTGGGATCCCATTAACAACCCCCATTGGAGCTTAGAACACCAACATTGATGTTTCCTTATTTCGGTCTTTAAGCTCCTTAGTCTCAGAAGTAAGGGTCTTCACCTTTAGAGAATGATTAAATCAGATGTGTGGTGTTCATTCTATAAAGAAAAATAAGAGCCTATTATCAAAAACTATAGAGTTAACTTTTTTCAAATTGCTATAACACATTCTCATCATTTTCCTAAGAATGGCACTCTTTTATTTACTTACTTACATTTTACTATTAAATTATATGAATACCACCAAATTCATTGTTCAACACAAAATTAAAACTACAATTCCAGATATCTGACTTTACCTGCTACTTACATAGGAAGAGCCAAGATCATCTTATTGGACTTCTGCAGAATTGGACATATTTAATATGTTTCATGGTACAATCTCACCAATCCTCCACTATATGGACTTATGGATTCATTCACTTACTGATTTATTTTATTTTTCAAGGAATAATATTATCATGTCTTTATTTTTCTAAAGAAAACTCAAAATGGTTAGACACTAACCCAGAATCAAATTACTGGAACTTGGAAAAGTTCAGGTGTACCTTTCAAAGAATAGAAGAGCTTAGAATTTTTCCTAGAATATCTGACTCAGAAAACAAAATGAGTCAGTATCCTGATATCAAAACATGTGTTCTGAATTGGTCTGTGGTTTGCTGACTTCCTAAAAAATAGATTAAGATATAAAATTATACCTTCTTTCTTTTATACAAGCATATCAGTATCTGTGATCTTATCCACTAGACAAGAACACTGAACAAAATTTATGTCTATCTATGGTCATTGCCATTGAGAATAACAGACTTGCTTCTTTTTTTATTGTTTTAACAAAAATCAATGAAAAACAGGATTGGATTAATTAGAAGTGTTGTCTTACAAAACATTCTCATCAGTGGTCTCTGGCTCTCAATTAAGTGGTTATTTAAACAAGTATTTATACAAGTAAATGCATTTGCATTTCCTTAATACCACAACCAGTCAGCAACCCACCACCACCACAGAACAAAAACTGTTATATACAAATGACCATACATATACCACTTTCCAGAGCAGTAACAGTCTCTACTATTAATGTATAGTAAAGAGTCAGAGTCTCAGCTAGATTTTAATAACAATCCATGTTTCGTTACATTCCTTAATAATAGGTACATGACTTATTATATTTTTAAATTCATTGATACATTTCACTTATTTATGGCTCAACTTTATAATAAAAATACAATCCATCCCCAAGAACCACAAAAGTACAAACACAAGGTACCATGTGCTCATTTCCCACAGAGGGAATAATTTAACCATGTGCCTCTTTGCAATGGACCTCAGAATTGCATATGGATTTAATCAAAACTCCTGTTTCAGATACCCCATGGAACTCATCATCAATCCAGACACGTTGTTCTTTCTGTATTTACTTATTAATTGATCCACGAATAACAATATAATCATAAAATTCCAGGAACAAAATCTCCTTTTATAATGGACCTCAGAGAACATGTGTGATCAATCAACATCCATGCTTCATACCAAATCCACATTGACCATTGGTCCATCTGGGTGTTACTTTTATTTAGTTTGCCCATGTTTTAATGATGGTTCAATGAAAAGTGATGAAAGCACCACCTTTAATCACTTCTCAAACACAGAGTCTTCCATGGGCTTGTGGGCTGCCACACGGTTACCAGCCAGTGCTATACCGATATGGAAATGTTTAAGTCATTTGTGGAGGAACATAAAATGTAATATTAAGTAGTTCTAAAAATGAATGAAATGACTACTGAATTAGACTGCTGAATTAGACTAAACATAATTTTTGATTCATAACATATTTCCATCATTGGTCCATATTTGGGATTTTTATTTCCTTTATACACATTGATTCTTTTGAAATACCACTAAGTATTTGTGAACAAATCATCCTACCCAAGGATAGGAACTTCAATTCTTACTTATTTTTCTCTAGGTTCTTAACTCACAGAGCTAACTGCCAAGATTTTGCTTCTTAGAAAATGAATAAGTGTGCTGTCCTGTGGTCATTCTGTGGAGGAAGAAGGAGAATTAAACTAGAATTTAAGCGTATTTTAGTTACTTGGAGCTAGGGAGTTATAAACTTCGGTCCTTTTTAATTAATCCAGTATTCGACTTTTACTTTTAGATACTTTTAGTTATAGCCACTGTTGAATTCACACATAAGAATAAGAAAGATATTTATCAAAAATATATTTATAGGGGGCTTCCCTGGTGGTGCAGTGGTTGAGAGTCCGCCTGCCGATGTAGGGGACACAGGTTCGTGCCCCGGTCCAGAAAGATCCCACATGCCGCGGAGCGGCTGGGCCCGTGAGCCATGGCCGCTGGGCCTGCGCGTCTGGAGCCTGTGCTCCGCAACGGGAGAGGCCACAACAGTGAGAGGCCCGCGTACCGCAAAAAAAAAAAAATATATATATATATATATATATCTTTATAGTTTAACAGTTTTAACAGAATAAAAGATAATTTTAATGGATGCTACTTTTGCAGAATTAGGTACATTTAAATCTTTATTTGGGTACCTTTAAATCCAATAAGGAGTTAATATCCAACATATACAAACAGCTCATACAACTCAACATAAAAAAAAAAAATTAAAAATGAGCAGAATAACTGGATAAGCATTCTTCCAAAGAGGAAAAGCAGGCGACCAACGGGCACATGAGAAGATACTCAACATCGCTAACCATCAGGGAAATGCAAATCAAAACCACAGTGAGATACCACCTCACACCTGTCAGAATGGCCATCATGAAACATAACACAAATAACAAATGTTGGCAAGGATGTGGAGAAAAGGAAACCCTCATATACTGTTGTAGGAATGTAAAACATGGAAAACAGTATGGAGGTTTCTCAGAAACCTAAAAATAGAACTATCATATAATCCAGCAATTCCACTCCTGGGTATATATTCAGAAAAAAACCCACTAATTTGAAAAGATACATGCACCCAAATGTTCACAGCAGCATTATTTACAATTGCCAAGATATGGAAGAAACCTAAGTGTCCATGAACAGATGAATGGATAAAGAAGATGTGAGGTGTGTGTGTGTGTGTGTGTGTGTGTGTGTGTGTGTGTGATGGAATACTACTCAGCCATAAAAAAGAATGAAATAATGCCATTTGCAGCAACATGGATGGACCTAGAGATTATCATATTGATATTAAGTGAAGTCAGACAGAGAAAGAAAGTATGAATCTAACAAATACAACAAACTAGTGAATATAACAAAAAAGAAGCAGACTAGCAGATACAGAGAACAAACTAGTGGTTATCAGTGGGGAGAGAAAAGGGGGAGGGGAAATATAGGGGTAAGGAATTATGAGGTACAAACTATTAGGTATAAAATAAGCTAAAAGGATGTGTTGTATAACATGGGGAATATAGTCAATAGTTTATAATAACCATAAATGGAGTACATAACCTTTAAAAATTGTGAATCACTATATTGTACCCCTGTAATTTATATATTATATATCAACTATACTTCAGTTTAAAAAAAACAGAAAAGGAAAGAACCCATAATCTCATTTTTAAAAATTCTTATTTCACATTCTCAGTGATGACTCTGCTTGATTCAATTTTCTATGTTCATTTATTTATTTACTTAACTACTCATGGAATGATTAAATTATATGCTTATAATATGAAGAAAGTCAAAATGGTAAACCAGCCAGTAATCCAGAACAGAAATATTATTATATGCAATGAATTATATGTCCCTTATCAAAAATGGGAGTAGGCTAGGAATTTTTCTTTCTATAAACATCAGTAGCAAAAACCCAAACTAATAATTATCATTGTCTCATAAAACATGGTCTTCCAATGATCTGTGCTTTCTCTTATTTTAAACAATTAAGATAGGATTTTATTTATGCATTCAATTATAACAATACATCAATATCTATGAATGCAAAGACACTAGGAATAAATCCTGAATGATACAAACATCTGTCTATCCACTTGTTAGTCACAGACATAACAGACTAGATCATGTTTGGGCTGTTAATAAAATTTAGAGAACACAATCTGTTCAATCCTAATGTTTTTTATATGACCTGTCATCAACATATGTCCATAACTGCTTCTCATTCAATGAGCTTCTCGTTCATTTATGTTAACGTCTCCTGTTTCAAAAACACCAAAAAAACAAAAAAATGGATGCAGCAAAAACAGTACTTGGAGGGCAATTTATAGCATTGAATGCATACATTAGAAAAGAAGACCTAAGTGTTTGCTGACAGATGAATGGATAAAGAAATTGTGGTATATATATACAGTGTAATATTTTTCAGCCTTAAAGGAGGACATCCTGTCTTTTGCAACAACATGGATGAACATGGAGGACATTATGCTAAGTGAAATAAGCCAGATACAGAAAGAAAAATGCTGAATGATCTGACACATGGAATCTAAAAAAGGTGAATTCATAGAATCAGAGACTAGACTAGTGGTTACCAGAAGCAGGGAGGTAGAGGAAATAGAAAGATGTTGGTCTAAGGTACAAATCTGCTATTATGTAAGGTAGGTAAGTTCCAGAAATCTAATGTACAGCATGGTGACCATAGTTAATAAATATATTGTATACTGGAAATTTGTAGTTTCAGATGCTCTTATCACAAAAACAAAAAAGCAAAATATAAAAGTGTGTGAGATGAATATGTTAATTAGCTTGTCTGTGGTAATTATTTCTCTCTATATATATGTACATCAAAACATCATGTTGTACATCTTAAATATATACAATTTTTATTTAAAGAAAAAAAGAAATATGTAAAATCAGTAATCTAAGTTTCTGCCTTAGAAAACTAGGAAAAGAACAAACTAAATCCAGAGTAAGCAGAAAAAAAGACATAATAAAAATTAAAGCAGAATCAATGAAATTGAAAACAGAGAATCAACAGGGAAAAATCAATGAAATGAAAAGCTATTTATTTTAAAAGATCAATAAAAACAGTAAGCTACTAGCCAGGCTAAGAAAAAAAATGAGAGGACACAAATTACTATTATAGAAAGTCTAAGGAGAAAGCATTACAGATCCCTGGGACATTAGAAGAATAGTCACAGAATGCTGTGAAATCCATGCCCACAAATTTGATAACCTAGATGAAATAGACTAGTTCCTCAAAAGACACAATTTGCTAAAATCCAAACAAGAAGAAATAGACAATATGAATAGGCCTACATCCATTAAAGAAATAGGTCTAAGATTAATAACCTTCCAAAACAGACAGCACCACACCCAGGTGGATTGTCTGGTGAATTTTACCAAATATTTAAGGAAAAAATTATAACAGTTCTCTTAAAGCCTTTTTTTAAATTTATTTATTTAACATCTTTATTGGGGTATAATTGCTTTACAATGGTGTGTTGGTTTCTGCTTTATAACAAAGTGAATCAGTTATACATATAAATATGTCCCCATATCTCTTCCCTCTTGCATTTCCCTCCCTCCTACCCTCCCTATCCCACCCCTGTAGGTGGTCACAAACCACCTAGCTGATCTCCCTGTGCTATGCGGCTGCTTCCCACTAGCTATCTATTTTACGTTTGGTAGTGTATATATGTCCATGCCACTCTCTCACTTTGTCCCAGCTTACCCTTCCCCCTCCCCATAACCTCAAGTCCATGATCTAGTAGGTCTGTGTCTTTATTCCGGTCTTACCCCTAGGGTCTTCATGACCATTTTTTTTTTCTCTTAGATTCCATATATATGTGTTAGCATACGGTATTTGTTTTTCTCTTTCTGACTTACTTCACTCTGTATGACAGACTCTAGGTCCATCCACCTCACTACAAATAACTCAATTTCATTTCTTTTGATGGCTGAGTAATATTCCATTGTATATATGTGCCACATTTTCTTTATCCATTCTTCTGTTGATGGACACTTAGGTTGATTCCATGTCCTGGCTATTGTAAATAGAGCTGCAATGAACATTTTGGTACATGACTCTTTTTGAATTATGGTTTTCTCAGGGTATATGCCCAGTAGTGGGATTGCTGGGTCGTATGGTAGTTCTATATTTAGTTTTTTAAGGAACCTCCATACTGTTCTCCATAGTGGCTGTATCAATTTACAATCCCACCAACAGTGCAAGAGGGCTCCCTTTTCTCCACACCCTCTCCAGCATTTATTGTTTGTAGATTTTTTGATGATGGCCATTCTGACCAGTGTGAGATGATATCTTGTTGTAGTTTTGATTTGCATTTCTCTAATGATTAATGATGTTAAGCATTCTTTCATGTGTTTGTTGGCAATCTGTATAACTTCTTTGGAGAAATGTCTACTTAGCTCTTCTGCCCAGTTTTGGACTGGGTTGTTTGTTTTCTTTTTTTTTTCTTTTTTTTTTTTTTTTGCGGTACGCGGGCCTCTCACTGTTGTGGCCTCTCCCGTTGTGGAGCCCAGGCTCCGGATGCACAAGCTCAGCGGCCATGGCTCACGGGCCCAGCTGCTCCACGGCATGTGGGATCTTCCCGGACCGGGGCACGAACCCGTGTCCCCTGCATCGGCAGGCGGACTCTCAACCACTGCGCCACCAGGGAAGCCCTGTTTGTTTTCTTGATATTGAGCTGCATGAGCTGCTTGTAAATTTTGGAGATTAATCCTTCGTCAGTTGCTTCATTTGCAAATATTTTCTCCCTTTCTGAGGGTTGTCTTTTTGTCTTGTTTATGGTTTCATTTGCTGTGCAAAAGATTTTAAGTTTCATTAGGTCCCATTTGTTTGTTTTTGTTTTTATTTCCATTTCTCTAGGAGGTGGGTCAAAAAGGATCTTGCTGTGATTTATGTCATAGAGTGTTCTGCCTATGTTTTCCTCTAAGAGTTTGATGGTATCTGGCCTTACATTTAGGTCTTTAATCCATTTTGAGTTTATTTTTGTGTATGGTGTTAGGGAGTGTTCTAATTTCATACTTTTACATGTAGTTGTCCAGTTTTCCCAGCACCACTTATTGAAGGGCTGTCTTTTCTCCACTGTATATTCTTGCCTCCGTTGTCATAGATTAGTTGACCACGTGTGCGTGGGTTTATCTCTGGGCTTCCTATCCTGTACCATTGATCTATATTTCTGTTTCTGTGCCAGTACCATACTACCTTTTTTTTGTGGTACGCGGGCCTCTCACTGTTGTGACCTCTCCCGTTGCGGAGCACAGGCTCTGGATGCGCAGGCTCAGCAGCCATGGCTCACGGGTCCAGCTGCTCTTCGGCATGTGGGATCTTCCTGGACTGGGGCATGAACCCGTGTCCCCTGCATTCGCAGGCAGACTCTCAACCACTGCGCCACCCGGGAAGCCCATACTATCTTGATTACTGTAGCTTTGTAGTATAGTCTGAAGTCAGGGAGCCTGATTCCTCCAGCCCCATTTTTCTTTCTCAAGATTGCTTTGGCTATTGGGGGTCTTTTGTGTTTCCATACAAATTGTGAAATTTTTTGTTCTAGTTCTGTGAAAAATGCCAGTGGTAGTTTGTTAGGGATAGCACTGAATCTGTAGATTGTTAAAGCCTTTTTAAGAAGATACAAGCTGAGAAGACACTTCATAACCCATTCTATGAAGCCAGCATTACCCTAATAAAAATTACAGAAAAACTACAGAACAATATCTCTCATGAACATAGATGCAAAAATCCTCAACAAAATATTAGCAAATTGAATCCAACAATGTATAAAAAGAAATACAATATGATCAACTGGAATTTATCCCACTATGCAAGGCTTGTTCAGTATTCAAAAGTCAATTAGTGTAATCTATCACATCAAAAGGCTAAAGGAGAATACTCACATGATCATATCAATAGATGCAGAAAAAGCATCTGATAAAATACAACAGCAATTCATGAGAAAAAAAAAACTCTCAGTGAACTAGGAATACAGAGGAATTTCCTCAACTTGAGAAAGAATATTTACCAAAAAACCTATAGATAATATCATACCTAATGATGTAAAATTTGAAGCTTTCCCACCAATATCAGTATCAATGCAAGGATGTTCCCTCTCAACACTTCTTTTCTACATTGTACTGGAAGTTATAGCTAACATAATAAGAGAATAAAAGGAAATAAAAAGTATATTATTAGTGAAAAAAGAAATAAAACTGTCTTTATTAACAGATGAAATGGTCATCTATATAGAAAATACAAAAGAACTAACCAAAAAACTCCTGGAACTCATAAGCAAATATAGCAAGGCTGCAGGATACAAGGTAAATAAATAAAAGTCAATCACTTTCCTATATAATAGCAATGAACACGTGGAATTTGAAATTAAAAACATAATATTATTTACATTGGCACCCAAAAAATGAAGTACTTAGGTATAAAACTGAAAAAATATGTATAAATACTATATGAGGAAAACTATAAAACTCAGATGAAAATAATCAAAGAAGAACTAAATAAATGGAAAGATATTCCACGTTCATTGATAGGAAGAGTCAATATTGTCTAAATATCACTTCTTTCCAACTTGATCTATAGATTCAAGGCAATTCCAATCAAAATCCCAGCAAGTTGTTTCGTGGATATAGACACAGTGATCCTAAAGTTTATATGGATAGGCAAAAAAAAATAAATAAAACCCAGAATAGCCAACGCAATATTGAGAAACAAAGTTGGAGGTATGGCAGTATCTGACTTCAAGACTTACTATAAAGCTACAATAATCAAGACTGTGGTATTGGTAAAAGAATTCACAAACTGATCCATGGAACCGAATAGAGCCCAGAAATAAGGCCCACATAAATATGGGCAACTGATTTTTGACAAAGGAGCACTTTTCCATAAGTGGTGCTGGAACAACAGGACATCCACATTTAAAAAAAGAAAGAAAGAAATCTAGACAGAGATCTAACACTCTTCCCAAAAATTAACTCAAAATGGATCTCAGACCTAAATGAAAAATGTAAAACAATAAAACCCCTAGAAGATAACCTAAGAGAAAATCTAGCTGACGTTGTATTCAGTGATGACTATTTTTTTTAACATCTTTATTGGAGTATAATTGCTTTACAATGGTGTGTTAGTTTCTGCTTTATAACAAAGTGAATCAGTTATACATACACATATGTTCCCGTATCTCTTCCCTCTTGTGTCTCCCTCCCTCCCACCCTCCCTATCCCACCCCTGTAGGTGGTCACAAACCACCTAGCTGATCTCCCTGTGCTATGCGGCTGCTTCCCACTAGCTATCTATTTTACGTTTGGTAGTGTATATATGTCCATGCCACTCTCTCACTTTGTCCCAGCTTACCCTTCCCCCTCCCCATAACCTCAAGTCCATGATCTAGTAGGTCTGTGTCTTTATTCCCGTCTTACCCCTAGGTTCTTCCTGACTGTTTTTTTTCTTAGATTCCATATATATGTGTTAGCATACGGTATTTGTTTTTCTCTTTCTGACTTACTTCACTCTGTATGATAGATTCTAGGTCCATTCACCTCACTACAAATAACTCAATTTCGTTTCTTTTGATGGCTGAGTAATATTCCATTGTATATATGTGCCACATTTTCTTTATCCATTCTTCTGTTGATGGACATTTAGGTTGCTTCCATGTCCTGGCTACTGTAAATAGAGCTGCAATGAACATTTTGGTACATGACTCTTTTTGAATTATGGTTTTCTCAGGGTATATGCCCAGTAATGGGATTGCTGGGTCATATGGTAGTTCTATTTTTAGTTTTTTAAGGAACCTCCATACTGTTCTCCATAGTGGCTGTATCAATTTACATTCTCACCAACAGTGCAAGACTGTTCCCTTTTCTCCACATCCTCTCCAGCATTCATTGTTTCTAGACTTTTTGATGATGGCCATTCTGACTGGTGTGAGATGATATCTCATTGTAGTTTTGATTTGCATTTCTCTAATGATTAATGATGTTGAGCATTCTTTCACGTGTTTGTTGGCAATCTGTATATCTTCTTTGGAGAAATGTCTATTTAGGTCTTCTGCCCATTTTGGGATTGGGTTGTTTGTTTTTTTGTTATTGAGCTGCATGAGCTGCTTGTAAATTTTGGAGATTAATCCTTTGTCAGTTGCTTCATTTGCAAATATTTTCCCCATTCTGAGGGTTGTCTTTTGGTTTTGTTTATGATTTCCTTTTCTGTGCAAAAGCTTATAAGTTTCATTAGGTCCCATTTGTTTATTTTGTTTTTATTTCCATTTTGCTAGGAGGTGGGTTAACTGATGACTTTTTAAATACAACACCAAAGACATATGTGAAACAATTGATAAGCTGGACTTCATTAAAATGAAAAGTTTCGGCTCTGCAAAGAAAGTTTCAAAAGAACAAAATACAAGCCACAGATTGGGGGAAAAAATATTTGCAAGACATGTCTGATAAATGACTATTATCCAAAACACACAAAGAATCCTTAAAGTCAACAATAAGAAAACAAACAACTTGGGACTTCCCTGGTGGCGCAGTGCTTAAGAATCTGCCTGCCAATGCAGGAGACACGGGTTCGAGCCCTGGCCCAGGGAGATCTCACATGCCATGGAGCAACTAAGCCCATGTGCCACAACTCCTGAGCCTGCGCTCTAGAGCCTGCAGGCCACAACTACTGAGCCTGTGTGCCACAACTACTGAAACCCACACACCTAGAGCCCATGCTCTACAGCAAGAGAAGCCACCACAATGAGAAGCCCATGCACTGCAACGAAGAGTAGCCCCTGCTTGCTGCAAGTAGAGAAAGCCCATGCGCAGCAACAAAGAACAACACAGCCAGAAATAAATAAATAAAATTAAGGGAGAAAAAGAAAATAAACAACTTCATTTAAAAATGAGTCAAAGAAGCCACTTAGATAGTCTCATCCACCAGAGGGCAGAGAGCAGAAGCAAGAAGAACTACAATCCTGCAGCCTGTGGAACAAAAACCACATTCACAGGAGGATAGACAAGATGAAAAGGCAGAGGACTATGTACCAGATGAAGGAACAAGATAAAACACCAGAAAAACAACTAAATGAATGGAGATAGGCAACCTTCCAGAAAAAGAATTCAGAATAATGATAGTGAAGATGATCCAGGACCTCGGAAAAAGAATGGAGGCAAAGATCGAGAAGATGCAAGAAATGTTTAACAAAGACCTAGAAGAATTAAAGAACAAACAAACAGAGATGAACAATACAATAACTGAAATGAAAAGTACACCAGAAAGAATCAATAGCAGAATAACTGAGGCAGAAGAACGGATAAGTGACCTGGAAGACAGAATGGTGGAATTCACTGCTATGGAACAGAATAAAGAAAAAAGAATGAAAAGAAATGAAGACAGCCTAAGAGACCTCTGGGACAACATTAAACGCAACAACATTCGCATTATAGGGGTGCCAGAAGGAGAAGAGAGAGAGAAAGGACCAGAGAAAATAGTTGAAGAGATTATAGTCAAAAAGTTCCCTAACATGGGAAAGGAAATAGCCACCCAAGCCAGGAAGCGCAGTGAGTCCCATACAGGATAAACCCAAGGAGAAACATGCTGAGACACATAGTAATCAAATTGGCAAAAATTAAAGACAAAGAAAAATTATTGAATGCAGCAAGGGAAAAACGACAAACATACAGGGGAACTCCCATAAGGTTAACAGCTGATTTCTCAGCAGAAACTCTACAAGCCAGAAGGGAGAGGCATGATATACATAAAGTGATGAAAGGAAAGACTCTACAACCAAGATTACTCTACCCGGCAAGGATCTCATTCAGATTCAATGGAGAAATCAAAAGCTTTACAGACAAACAAAAGCTAAGAGAATTCAGCACCACCAAACCAGCTCTGCAACAAATGCTAAAGGAACTTCTCTAAGTGGGAAACACAAGAGAAGAAAAGGACCTACTAAAACAAACCAAAACAATTAAGAAAATGGTCACAGGAACATACATATCGATAATTACCTTAAACGTGAATGGATTAAATGCTCCAACCAAAAGACATAGACTGGCTGAATCGATACAAAAACAAGACGCATATATATGCTGTCTACAAGAGACCCACTTCAGACCTAGGGACACATACAGACTGAAAGTGAAGGGATGGAAAAAGATATTCCATGCAAATGGAAATCAAAAGAAAGCTGGAGTAGTAATACTCATATCAGATAAAATAGACTTTAAAATAGAGAATGTTACAAGAGACAAGGAAGGACACTACATAATGATCAAGGGATCAATCCAAGAAGAAGATATAACAATTATAAATATATATGCACCCAACATAGGAGCACTTCAATACATAAGGCAACTGCTAACAGCTATAAAAGAGGAAATCGACAGTAACACAATAATATTGGGGGACTTTAACACCTCACTTACACCAATGGACCGATCATCCAAAATGAAAATAAATAAGGAAACAGAAGCTTTAAATGACACAATAGACCAGATAGATTTAATTGATATTTATAGGACATTCCATCCAAAAACAGCAGATAATATTTTCTTCTCAAGTGTGCATGAAACATTCTCCAGGATAGATCACATCTTGGGTCACAAATCAAGCCTCAGTAAATTTTAAAAAATTGAAATCATATCAAGCATCTTTTCTGACCACAACACTATGAGATTAGAAGGGAATTACAGGGGAAAAAACCTAAAAAACACAAACACATGGAGGCTAAACAATACATTACTAAATAACCAAGAGATCACTGAAGAAATCAAAGAGGAAATCAAAAAATACCTAGAGACAAATGAGAATGAAAACACGACGATCCAAAACCTATGGGATGCAGCAAAAGCTGTTCTATGAGGGAAGTTTATAGCTATACAAGCCTACCTCAAGAAACAAGAAAAATCTCAAATAAACAGTCTAACCTTACACCTAAAGAAACTAGAGAAAGAAGAACAAACAACCCAAAGTTAGCAGAAGGAAAGAAATCATAAAGATCAGAGCAGAAATAAATGAAATAGAAACAAAGAAAACAATAGCAAAGATCAATAAAACTAAAAGCTGGTTCTTTGAGAAGATAAACAAAATTGATAAACCATTAGCCAGACTCATCAAGAATAAGAGGGAGAGGACTCAAATCAATAAAATTAGAAATGGAAAAGTTACAACAGACACTGCAGAAATACAAACCATCCTAAGAGACTACTACAATCAACTCTATGCCAAAAAAATGCACAACCTGGAAGAAATGGACAAATTCTTAGAAAGGTATATCCTTCCAAGACTGAACCAGGAAGAAATAGAAAATATGAACAGACCAATCACAAGTAATGAAATTGAAACTGTGATTAAAAATCTTCCAACAAATAAAAGTACAGGACCAGATGGCTTCACAGGTGAATTCTATCAAACATTTAGAGAAGAGCTAACACCAATCCTTCTCAAACTCTTCCAAAAAATTGCAGAGGAAGGAACACTCTCAAACTCATTCTATGAGGCCATCATCACCCTGATACCAAAACCAGACAAAGATACTACAAAAAAAGAAAATTACAGACCAAAATCACTGATGAATATAGACGCAAATATCCTCAACAAAATACTAGCAAACAGAATCCAACAACACATTAAAAGGATCATACACTATGAACAAGTGAGATTTATCCCAGGGATGCAAGGATTCTTCAATATATGCAAATCAATCAATGTGATACACCATATTACAAATTGAAGACTAAAAACCATACGATCATCTCAATAGATGCAGAAAAAGCTTTTGACAAAATTCAACACCCATTTATGATTAAAACTCTCCAGAAACTGGGCATAGAGGGAACCTACCTCAATATAATAAAGGCTATATATGACAAATCCACAGCAAACATCATTCTCAATGGTGAAAAACTGAAAGCCTTTTCTCTAAGATCAGGAACAAGACAAGGATGTCCACTCACCACTATTATTCAACATAGTTTTGGAAGTCCTAGCCATGGCAATCAGAGAAGAAAAAGAAATAAGAGGAATACATATTGAAAAGAAGAAGTAAAACTCTCACTGTTTGCAAATGACATGATACTATTCATAGAGAATCCAAAAAATGCCACCAGAAAACTACTAGAGCTAATCAATGAATTTGGTAAAGTTACAGGATACAAAATTAATGCACAGAAATTTCTTTCATTCCTATACACTAATGATGAAAAATCTGAAAGAGAAATTAAGGAAACACTCTCATTTACCAATGCACCAAAAAGAATAAAATACCTAGGAATAAACCTACCTAGGGAGACAAAAGACCTGTATGCAGAAAACTCTAAGACATTGATGAAAGAAATTAAAGATGATACCAACAGTTGGAGAGATATAACATGTTCTTGGGTTGGAAGAATCAATATTGTGAAAATGACTATACCACCCACAGCAATCTACAGATTCAATGCAATCCCTATCAAATTACCAATGGCATTTTTTATGGAACTAGAACAAAAAATCTTAAAATTTGTATGGAGACATAAAAGAGGGAAAAAAACGGAGCTGGAGGAATCAGACTCCCTGACTTCAGACTATACTACAAAGCTACAGTAATCAAGACAATATGGTACTGGCACAAAAACAGAAACATAGATCAATGGAACAAGATAGAAAGCCCAGAGGTAAACCCATGCACCTATGGTCAACTAATCTATGACAAAGGGGGCAAGCATATACAGTGGAAAAAAGACAGTCTCTTCAATAAGTAGTGCTGGGAAAAACTGGACAACTACATGTAAAAGAATGAAATTAGAACACTCCCTAACACCATACACAAAAATAAACTCAAAATGGATTCGAGACCTAAATTTAAGACTGGACACTATAAAACTCTTAGAGAAAAACATAGGAAGAACACTCTTTGACATAAATCACAGCAAGGTCTTTTTTGATCCACCTCCTAGAATAATGGAAATAAAAATAAACAAATGGGACCTAATGAAACTTATAAGCTTTGACACAGCAAAGGAAACCATTAACAAGACAAAAAGACAACCCTCAGAATGGGAGAAAATATTTGCAAACGAATCAACAGACAAAGGATTAATCTCCAAAATATATAAACAGCTCATGCAGCTCAATATTAAAGAAACAAACAACCCAATCCAAAAATAGGCTGAAGACCAAAACAGACATTGCTCCAAAGAAGACATACAGGTGGCCAAGAAGCACATGAAAAGCTGCTCAACATCACTAATCATTAGACAAATGCAAATCAAAACTACAATGAGGTATCACCTCACACCAGTTAGAATGGGCGTCATCAGAAAATCTACAAACAACAAACGCTGGAGAGGGTGTGAATAAAAGGGAACCCTCTTGCACTGTTGGTGGGAATCTAAATTGATACAGCCACTGTGTAGAACAGTATGGAGGTTCCTTAAAAAACTAAAAATAGAATTACTATATGATCCAGCAATCCCACTACTGGGCCTATACCCAGAGAAAACCATAATTCAAAAAGACACATGTACCCCAATGTTCATTGCAGCACTATTTACAATAGCCAGGTCATGGAAGCAACCTAAATGCCCATCGACAGACGAATGGATAAAGAAGTTGTGGTACATATATACAATGGAATATTACTCAGCCATAAAAAGGAATGAAATTGGGTCATTTGTTGAGACGTGGATGGATCTAGAGACTGTCATACAGAGTGAAGTAAGTCAGAAAGAGAAAAACAAATATCGTATATTAACGCATGTATGTGGAACCTAGAAAAATGGTACAGATGAACCGGTTTGCAGGGCAGAAGTTGAGACACAGATGTAGAGAACAAATGTATGGACACCAAGGGGGGAAAGCCGCGGGGCGGTGGGGATGGTGGTGTGATGAATTGGGCGATTGGGATTGACATGTATACACTGATGTGTATAAAACTGATGACTAATAAGAACCTGCTGTATAAAAAAATCAATAAAATTCAAAACAAAAAAGAAACGAAATTGAGTTATTTGTAGTGAGGTGGATGGACTCAGAGTCTGTCATACAGAGTGAAGTACGTCAGAAAGAGAAAAACAAATACCGCATGCTAACACATATATACGGAATCTAAAAAAAAAAAAAAAAAAGATACTGCTGAAACTAGCTGCAGGGCAGGAATAAAGAGGTAAGCATAGAGGATGGACTTGATGACATGGGTGGGAGTGTGAAGCTGGGGCGAAGTGAGAGTAGCATCGACTTATATACACTACTGAATTTAAAATAGTTGGCTGGTGGGAAGCAGCAGCATAGCACAGGGAGATCAGCTCGGTGATTTGGGACGACCTAGATGGGTGGAACAGGGAGGACGGGAGGGAAGCTTACGAGGGAGGGGATATGGAGACATGTGTATGCATTATGGCTGATTCACTTTGTTGTGCAACAGAAACTAACATGGTATTGTGAAGCAATTATACTCCAATAAAGATCTATTTAAAAAAAAAGTCAAAGACCTCAACAGATACCCCACCAAAGAAGATATACAGATGGCAAATAAGCATATGAAAAGATTCTCCACATTATATGTCATGAGGGAAATGCGAATTAAAACAATGAAATACCACCTATTAGAATAGATATTTGGCAGCTCCTTACGAAACTAAACATCATCTTACCATACGATCCAGAAATCACACTCCTTGGTATTTACCCAAAGGAGCTGAAAATTTATGTCCAGACAGAAACTTCCACATGGATATTTATAGCAGCTTTATTCATAATTGCCAAAACTTGGAAGCAGCCAAGATATCGTTCAGTAGGTGAATGGATAAACTCTGTTATATCAAAATAATGGAAGATTATTCTTCACTAAAAAGAAATGAGCTATCAAAGCCATAAAAAGGTGTGAAGGAAACTTAAACACATATTACTAAATTTAAAAAGACAATAAGAAATGGCTATGTACTGTATAATTCCAACACTATTACATTCTGAAAAAGGCAAAACTAGGGGGACAGTAAATGGAGAGGTTGCCAGAGGTTAAGGGGAGAGAAGGATGAATGGAGCACAGAGGATTTTTAGGGCAGCAAAATATTCTGTATGATACTATAATGGTGGATACATGTCATTATACATTTGTCCAAAACCACTGAATTTACAACCAAGAGTGAACCCTGAGGTCAACTATGGACTTTGGGTGAAAATGATGTGTCAGTGAAGGTTCATCAATTATAATAAATGAACCCCTCTGGTGCAGGATGTTGATAATGGGGGAGGCTATATACATGTAGAGCCAGGGGGATTATGGGAAATCTCTGTGCATTCCTCTCAATTATGCCATGAATCTAAAACTGCTCTAAAAAAATAAAGTATTTTAGAAAAGTAAGCAACATCTAAAAAAAAAAAAAACAAAAACAAAATTTTGCTTTTCATCAATTGCAACATTGACTCATATAAAATTGTCTTTTATGTTTCTTACTCAAAAGTGTAAGAGCTTTGATCTATTTAATTTTATTGGAACTCAGCATTTCTAAATCATATTAGTTTTGTTCCTTATTTAATTGCATACACTCATAATTGTTCCATTCAGGACATTCCTTGTCTTCATTCATTTACAGATTTTATTCTGATTTAGTTAAAATATAATCTATACTCAAGAACCTCAACAGACCAAGAATAAGAACTGACACTTCCTCAGTTCTGCTATATGATCATTTCCCACAGAGATAATAGGGTAATTTTCTTTTTCTAATAGATCTCACAGCTATAAGGCTTAATCAGAATTTCAGATTCAGACACCCCAGGATACTCATCATTGGTTTAGGCTTTTTCTTCATTCATTTGCACCTTTATTGATTGACTCATTCAGTGATTCACTAACAACAAAATGTCAACACACAAAAATCCCAAAATTAAGAACTGTGATATTGCTAAGATCAATGTGTGAATCTCAAAGTCACACACATGGATTAATTAACTTCCTTGCTTCTTAGAAATTCTGTACTCATGGCAGATCCATGCTTACTCCTTTTCATTTAATTTGTCCCTATTTTAAAGATGATACAATAAATGACCATGAACCCACAATCTTTACCCCACAATAGGAGCCCTGACAACATCAACCATCTTCTTATGTGCTCTCATTAAAGAGTCAATAGCCTAGGTCACTTGAGGAAATTTAAATTAGCTGTGGTACAAAAATACAGTGGAATAATCATCCACTCTGAAAGGGATGAAAAGGTCCTCCATCTTATTTTCTTTCACAGCCCAACTTAGGTTGAGTAGATGTCACTTGTGCAGGATTGGATTCACTTAAATACTTCTTTCATGGCACATTTTCACCAATAGTCCATGCTAGACCCTACTTTGTGTATTTATTTATCCATTCATTGTTTTATTTATTCATTTACTTTTGTATTCATGAATAATTTGAACATCAATTTATTTTTCCAGAGAAAACACAATATGATCAATCCATAAACAACTCAAAATGCAATACAATTAGATACACATGAACCTGAGATAATGTGAGAAGAGCCTAGTTTGATTTTTCTTTGTCTTAATATCAGCAAGGAACAATAGGACAAATGAGTCACATTGTTTTTTTAACACATGTTCCTCTTTGGTCCATGCTTTACCTAGTGGTCCTCAATGGGGGCGATATTGCCCCCAGAGGACATATGTCAATGTTGAGATATTTTTGGTGGTCACAATGGGAGAGGGGGTCAATACTGGCATCTAGTTAGTAGAAGTCAGTGAAGTTACCAAACATTCTACAATGCACCGGACAGCGCTCCAACAGCAATGAGTTACCCAGCTCAAAATGCCAATAGTGCGAGGTTGAGAAATCCCACTTTACCTTCTTCAAAATAACTGGTTGAAAGATGACTGTCTTTATACATTCACTCATAATATCACCAGTACCACTGAACATAGAAACTGGATCAGAAATTTCAATGGTATTAACAGCTGCTCAGTGTTCATTACTCCCAGACATAACCAATTAGATCATATCTTCTTATTTTCAATAAGCAAACAGCACTGTCCAAATAATGCAGAACAACATTGATTTCCAGGTATTTATCTCTATATGCTACTGACTCAAATAGATTCATGTTGGAACTGAGTATTTCAGAAAAATATTAATAATAAAAAATATATTAAACATTCATAATTGGGCCATATATGGCTCTCCTTGTCTTCATTTATTTATATATATATATATACATATATATAAAATATATATATATTTCTTTGTTCATTAATTCACTTACAGTAATACAATCCAGACCTACAAACCTTAATAGCCTAACAAAATCCTAAATATTATTAACTTCTGCTGTAAGTTCATTTACCATATAGGTATTAACTAGGTCTCTGGCCTCAGAGTTATAGGGTTTAATCAAAATCATTGATCCAGGCACCCCAGATATTCACTGGTCCAAACTTGGAGCCTTTTCCATTCATGCATACTTTTGCTTACTGATTCTCTCATTAAGTCACTGATAATAATAAAGTCAATGTGTAAAAATAAAATTAAAAAAACTAAAAACAATATCCTAGAATGTTACGAAGCTCTATCTATAGGTTTGTTTTCCATAAAACTAAGAGGCTACTTCTTTTTTGCAGCAGATCTCAGCATAGAGATTATCAGCTTACTTGCTTCATGCCAATCCCATATTTATGCCTTGTCCATGCTTGTCCTTCTTTTAATTTTTCCACATTTTAAAGATGGTAGCCAGCCTCCAAGATGGCGCCCAATGATCCATGATGCCTGGTATTCACAGCCTTGCACAATCTCCTCCCATATTAAACCATGCCTGGCCTCTATAACCAACAGGATACTTGAGAGAGTGATGGTGTATGACTTCTGAATTTAGGTTATAAATACATTGAGTTTTCCACCTCCCTTTCTCTTGTATTTATTACTCTTGGGGAAGTCAGCTGTCATGTTGTAAGGACACTCAAGCAGTCCTGAGGAGAGGCCCATGTAGGAAGAAATTGTGGCCTCCTGCCAACAACCAGCACCAACTTTCTAGCCACATAAGTGAGCCATGGAGGCAGCTCCTCCAGCCCAAGCTTTCATATATCTACAATTCTACCTGACATCTTGACTACAACCTCACAAAAGACCCTAAGCCAAAACTGCCCACTAATCCTCTCCTGGATTCCTGCCCCATAGCAACTGTGATAGGTAACAAATATTTACTGTTGTTTTCAGCCACTAACTTGTAGGGTAATTTGTTACACAGCAATAAATAACTAATACAATACAATGATCAACCAACCACTGTCATATCTCACCATGAGGACATTAATACTATTTTCTCTTCTCCTATCTACTCTCCCTTCAAGGAGTTATGGACTAGTTCTTTATCACTGAGGAAAGGTTTAAATTAACCATGGTATAAAATAAAATAAAATATTAAAAACTCTGAAGATGAATAAAAGCCCTCCATCATTTTTAATGAATCTCAGTTGCCCTTAATTGGATTACATGTAAAATTCGGTTAATTACCATTATTGGTCCCTGCATGGCATACTTTGATTTTATTTATGTATTTAGTATTTTTTCCTTTAACATAATGTCAGGATGGACAAATCACCTTCACCAAGGACATGAATTGTGACTGTCGTCTACCAGAGTCTCTAGACTCCTTACCCAGAGGTAAAAACTAAAACCTTATGACTATTGAATAATTAAATCAGCTATAGTGCTTTCATTCTGTGACGTAAGATGCACATTTTTATAGAGAATGGAACAAGATAAATTTAACTATTTTTAAAGAACTGGAGTCATGAGGTACTAGATTAATCATAAACCTTGGTTCCTATCACTTTCTTATTATTGAATTTTCATATATTGACTTGTTTACTGTTTCGTTTTTAATTAACGTAGTGAATGCTGTTAAGTCTACCACCTAACATGAGAATAATTAACGTAACTGGTACTTCTATTGATCTATATACTCCCTAGCCACACAGTTCACAGCCCCATTCATCTTTTTTAAAGGACCACATTCATGCATTGCTTAGAGTGTGCCATGAAATACTGGTCCAAGATTTACCCTAATTTTTCATCCACTGACTCACTCATGTTTTTCTCTTATTTAAATACTCAAAGAATAATGTGATCATTTATTCATCTTTTTAAAGAAAGACTAAAACCCACCAGTATTCAGAATTGAAATACCATTTCATGCAACTGCTGACATGCTTTGTCCAAAGTAAAATAAGGCTAGATTTCTTTTCTTTCATCTAAAATGGTGTAATCATTATCTTTGTTTCATGACACCTGCTCCTCACTGACCCACGTACTACCTTCTTTTAAATAATTGAGCAAATGTGAACTCATTCATTTATTCACTTTTAACAACACATCCGAAATGAATGCAAGCCAAGACCCTGAACGAGAATACTGACAAATACTAGTTTCTGTCCATAGACTCATTGTCCACAGATATAACTTGTTAGATCCTTTCTTGTTTTTTAAAATAATAGTCAGTGAATAGAATTGATTTCATCACATATACTATCATATTCCCAGTATTAGTCCATGCTTGGCCTTCTTTCAATTAGGCACTTATTTAAACAATTATTTTTAATGTAAATGATTTGTTCCTTTTCTAAATAAACTAACAACCAGCTACCCGACACCAACCCCAAAACAACATGGACTCCTGGAATAGAATATATCCCATATGTAGAACAGTTAAGAGAGACTTGATCTATTTAGGTTATGAAACTCAGTGCTTCAGGAAATATTTAAATAATAATCCTTGTTTCATTGCAGACTTGAATCATTGGTCATCATTCATTTACACTTCTTCATTTATTCTTGCATTGCTTCACTTACAATACATTTCACAGGCATTTAGAATTAAACCTCAAGAACCACATCTTTGACTACTCCTGACTTTCGCTGTAAGCCCCTCTTCCACAAAGGAAATAAACAAGATTTCTTTTTTCTAATAAATCTCAAAGTTACAGAGCTTAATCAAAATCTTTGATTGATACATCTCAGAATACTCATCATTGGTCTATATTGGGCATCTTTTTCTTCCTTTTTTATGCATTGTTTATTCCTTTATTCATTGATTCACTAATAATAATATAATCAATTCTCATGAATCAAAAAGCCCAAGAACAACATCCTTGAATATCACTAATAACTGTCTATATGCCTACTTCCCACAGTGCTAACAGACATTTTTTGCAATATGTATATATGCTTTTTGCACATATAAATTAATCAGCATCCTTGCTTCATATCAGTCCCATTGGTCCATGCTTGGCCCTTTTCACTTAAAGATGACGCAGTGAATAACTAAGGGACCCATAATCTCACTCCACAACTAGAATAATTTTTTCCATCTTCTTATGCGCTCCTCCCTCAAAAAATTAATAGCTTAAATCTTTATCAATGGAGCCATACTTAAATGAATTGCACTACAAAAATAAAACACAATGTGAAGCAGCCCTGAAAGTGACGGAAACACCTGCATCTTTTTTTATTGGACTTTAAGAGTACTAAATCAGGGCTTCCCTGTGGCACAGTGCTTAAGAATCCACCTGCCAATGCAGGGGACACGGGTTTGAGCCCTGGACCGGGAAGATCCCACATGCCGCGGAGCAACTAAGCCCGTGCGCCACAACTACTGAGCCTGTGCTCTAGACGTCGCAAGCCACAACTTCTGAGCCCGCGTGCCTAGAGTCCGTGCTCTGCAACGAGCCCGTGCTCCACAACAAGAGAAGCCACCGCAATGAGAAGCCTGCGCACCGCAACGAAGAGTAGCCCCCGCTCGCCGCAGCTAGAGAAAGCCCGCGCACAGCAACGAAGACCCAACGCAGCCAAAAATAAATAAATTTATTTTTTAAAAAGAGTACTAAATCAGATTAATCAATCATAAATCCCAGTTCTGGTCTAAGTTGGTGCTATTTGGTTTTATTTATTAATATACCCAATTATTACTTCGAAAACTTTAAGCAACACCCATAAACCAACCGCCCAACCCAAGAACATAAACTCTGTTACTTACATCACTCTCTTCTGTCCTTACCCACCAAATTTGTAAAAGCCAAGATCTTTAGCATTAGATAATGATTAAATCATCTGTAGTATGTTCACTTGGTGAAAACACAGACTTTCCAAAAAAAGAAAGAGCCTATAGTTAGATTTTCTTTAATGGGAGTTCGTTTTTCAGTATTTGATTAATTATAAACTTGGGTCATTTAATAATCTCATCATTGCCCAAGAATGGCACTCTTTACTTGTTGATTCATTTAATTTTTATTTTTAAATAATACAATGAATACCAATATGAGAATAAGAAGCTTCATCTGTCATAAATTGTGTCTACATACTCCCTATTCATAAATTTAACAGCTTGGTGAGTGCTTTTAATGAATCTCACTTGTGCAAAATTGGATACATGTAAATCTTTGTTTTGTGGTATATTCTCACCAATTCACACAATTTTTTCTGATTTATATATCTAGTGATTCATTTATTGATTCACGTATATAATTAGGCATGAAATAAATTACCCATTTTTCTAAAGAATTTCTCCATGTGAATTTCTATATCAGTCCCATTGGTCCGTGCTTGACCACTTTTAGCCAAAGTGGGGAGAAACCCAGAATTCTCGTTCTTTATCTGGACAACATTTGGGTATAACTGGAGTAATCATTACCTCTGGTTCATAACACATGTTCCTCACTGGCCCTTCCTTGGCCTTCTTTTGAGTAACTATATATAAAATACATTCCTTCATTCTCTTATAACAACATATCAATATCAATGAAAAGCAAGGCACTGCATAAGACCACTGAATATCCTACTTAGTGCTCCATGGACATAACTGACTAAATCCTCTTGATTTTTTTAAAAATAAGACTCAGCGAATAGAGTTAGATTAATCCTAACTCTGATCATATGACACAGTCTCAGTACTGGTTCATGTTTGGCCCTCTCTCAATAAGACAATTATTTAAGCAACTCTTTATGTAAACTTTTTTTTTTCTCCTTTTCTAATTAAAACAACCAAACCAGCAATGAAAGCAGCAACCTGGACTCTGAGGTATCTCTGTCTATACTGTCCCTACGGAAGGGTTCAGAGCTTTGATCTCTTCATCTATGGAACCCCGTGTTTCAAACAGGCGCTAATAATAACCCTTATTACATAATTTCATAATTGGTCTCTGTGTGGCCCTCCTTATCTTCATTCATTTACATATTTCTTTATCCGTTCATGAGTTCATTTCCCAGGGAGTTTATCTTCTGCTTTTTACTCAATAGACCACAGATTTTGAGATAGGAATTAATTACAATTTTGGATTCAGACCTAACCCCCACTCTAGGAGTCATCATTGGTCCAAGCTCAGCACTCCTTTTCTTCAATCCTTTATCCCTTTGTTTATTGTTTCATTCACTAGTCCAATAATAACACAATCACTACATATAAATTACAGCATCTTGAGAATAAGATCCTTGAATGTTACTATGATCTATCTATATGCTTATTTCCTATAGAGCCAATAACACTAGATCTCTTTGCAATGACCCTCAATGTAGGACATATGTCCTTCCTCTCACTGAGATCTTTTGAAGGGAAAAATGTTGATATCAACTGGCATGTAAATATAAAAGAGAATAGCAAACATCTCTGAAAATGTGTGAAACACTTCCATCTTTTTGTAGGAGTCATCAGTTGTGCAGAAGTGAATTAAACATCATTACCTGTGGTTCATAAGCTATTCTTGTCATTGGTAATGTACAGCCTTCTTTAATTTTATACTTTTATCTAGCCATGTATTTTTTTTAATATTTCAGTGAGCACAAATGAACAAATTCCCCTAACCAAGAACATAAACTTTGAATGTTACCCACCTTGGTATGTATGCTTCTTAAACAGAGAAGTATTAGCCAAATGCTTCTTCATTAGATATGATTAAATCAGTTATGGTGTGTTAATTCTGAGGTGAAAAGCAGGCTTTAATGAAAAATCATGAATTTAGGTATGTTTAGAGGATACTAACTGTAGAGTTCTAGATTAGACCTAAAACTTGTTTCATTTCTTTGACCCAAGAATATCACTATTTTTTATTTACTCAATTATTTAATTTTCATTTTAAGCAATATAATGAACACCACTGAATCCACAATCTAACCCACAAGTCAGAACTTTAACTCAGATTTCCTTTTTAATGAATCTTTCTTGTGCAAATTGGACAAATTTTAATCCTTGTTTTTCATGGCCCAAGCTTGACTCTTCTTTATGTATTCATTCACTCACTCACTCATTCATTCATTCAGTTAATTACTCATGGAGTAAGTTCACCAGCTGCTCATTATATAAAGAAAACAGAAAATGCTAAATTGGGCAGCAACCCAGAAACAAAATACTATTATGTGCATCTGTCTATGTGCACATTATGCAAAATAGGAAAAGCCTAGAGTTTTTTTAAAGTATGGAAATCAACTGTGTAAAACAGGATAATCACTATGCTTATTTCATAATAGAGCTCCTCATTGGTGTGCGATTTGCATCTTTTAAGGAAAATATGAATCCATTCATTCAGAAACAGCAATATGTAATTATAATATGTCACTATTATAATTATAACCCACTGGACAAAAACTTTCCAATAATATTAACATGTGATCATATACTCACAGTCAACCATCTTAAATTAATCATAACTCTCGTTATAGGACATATTCTCATCACTGGTCCATGATTTTTTTCCATTAGATATTTAATTATTTGTGCAAACATTTTGCCCTTTTCTTAACAAAATAAACGATCAGGAACCCACCATCAATCCGTAATAACAACATTCAATCTTGGGCAGGCTTGTCTGTTTGCTCCCTGCTGAAAGAGGTAAAACCTTGATATATTTATTTTCCTAGACCTCAGTGCTTCAGAAATATTTGAAAACATACTCTCATAATTGAACAGTGTATGGCTTTCCTTGTCTTTCTTCATTCCTTCATGTCTTTCTTTACTCATGCATTGTTTCATTTATAATAAAAAAATATCCATAGGGAAGGTGGGAGGGAGATGCAAGAGGGAGGAGAAATGGGGATATATGTATATGTATAGCTGATGCACTTTGTTATACAGCAGAAACTAACACACCATTGTAAAGCAATTATACTCCAAAAGAGATGTTAAGAAAAAGAAAAATCCATACCCAAGGAACACGTAGCCCAAGAACAGGATCCTGAATATTCCTTTCTTATGCCACAAGCACCCTTACGATAGAGTGAATAACTAGATCTCTTTTTATAACGACCTCAGAGCTATAGAGTTTAATCAGAATCCTTAATTCCGACATCCCAAGACACTCATCATGGATCCAGACTTTGCAGTTTTTGTCTTCTTCATTCATATCTTCCTTTCTGGATCATTTTTACATGCATAAATTATAATACAATCAATATCCATGAATTATAAATGCCAAGAACAAGATGAGTGATTGTTACTAAGGAAGGTCTGTTCACACTTGTCCCACAGAACTAATACATTTAATGTCTTCTTTCAATGCACCTCTGTGTTGCATGTACAGATTGATCAACAGTTGTGCTTCATAGCAATGCCATATTGATAAAAGGTTTTTGCTTGTCTCTTTACCTAATTTGTCCATATTGTAAAGATGGTAGAGTAAAAACTATGAACCACCATCTTCCCTCACAACTAAAACAATGTAATTTTCTTCCTATGTTCTCCATCCTCAACAGGTAAATGACCTTGATCTTGATCAAGGAATGGATTTCTAAATATATTTGGGGGTCAAACTAAAATGGGATATTATGTGGCCCTAAAAATGATTAATCATGAACCTTGGTTCATAACATTCCCATTCTTGGTCGATGTTTGGTGTTCTTTAATTTTATTTATATATGTAAAAACAGTTTTTAAAAAATAACTCCTTAAAAATCCATGAACAAACTCCCCAAATTAAGAACATGAACTTTAAC
Source organism: Lagenorhynchus albirostris (assembly GCF_949774975.1). NCBI lineage: Eukaryota > Metazoa > Chordata > Mammalia > Artiodactyla > Delphinidae > Lagenorhynchus > Lagenorhynchus albirostris. The sequence goes on from NC_083095.1 coordinate 4,316,600, forward strand.
AGTTATTTATATTGGTCTCTGTGCTCTTTACTGACAAAGGCAACAGCTAAAATATTCGCCATTAGCAAATGATTGAGTTGGCTGTGGTATGTTCATTCAGTGAAGGAAAAAGCCAATTCTAAATAGTCTATATTAGATGTTTTTAAATGGATGTGAGCTCTGCACTGCCAGATTAATCATCAACTTGGATCATATCACATTCTCATTATTGGTGCAAAAGCTGCAATCCTTTTTAATTTATCAACTTATTCTATTTTTAATTTTAAGCTATGTAGCAACAAGCATCATTGAATCCAACACCTAACTCAAGAATAAGGCTTTAAACTCAAGAATAAGGCTTTAAACATTACGGTGCATGGCTGTATACTCCCTGCTCTTAGTTAATGGCCTACTAATTATTTTCACGAACTTTGTGCAGAATTGGATAAATTTTAAATCTAGCATCATGGCACATTCTCACAAATAATCCTAGCTTTATCTTACTTTATGACTGTACAAATCCTTTCATTTATTTATTTAATTTTCAATGGAATAATCTGACTAGGATTAGTCATTAACCTTACTTCACATCACATGCTCCATATTGGTTCATAGTCTGCCCTTTTTTAAATAATCATTTGAGATACAATCATATTAATTCAATAACTTATAACCATAAATAATTACCTGAGAATCTATACTTGAACACCAAAAATGCTAACAATTGCCCACAGGCTGATTACCCACAGAAATACATGACTAGATCATCCTCCCACCAACCCAGAATGCCAACATGGACACTCATGTGTAACCTGTTTTGTCTTCATTCACTTACACATTTATTCATTTATTCATTCATGCACCCATTGATTCATTTACATCAATACACGCCATAACCAGGAACAACTAAGACCTAAGAACAGATCCCCAATTGGCTCTGAACTCTATTCCCCTAGAGGTAAAAACTAAGTCTTTTTCTAATGGACCTCAGAGTTAGGGTTTAATCAAAATTCTTGATTCATATACCCCAGAACTCTCATCATTGATCCAAGCTCTTGTTTATGGATTGTTTATGCATTCATTATTTACTGATTATTTCATGGTTTCATATATTCATGGTTTCATTGAGTTAAAAAAAAATGATTCCCGTGAATCAAATTCCCGTGAATTCAAAGAGCAAGATCTTTGAATATTGCAGAGAGCTGTTACAGCTATTTATTCCCCACAGAGCTAGCAAATGAGGTCTATTTTCAATTGGCTCTCAGTGTTTCACATATAGATTAATCAATAACCTTGCATCATGCCCATCCCATGGGCATGTAGTTTTACTACTCCCTGCTTACTCATCTTTCATCTAATTTCTTCATATTTTAAAAGTACTACAATGAACCTACTATCTTACCCCACAACTAGAGCACTGACAATACTTTCTATCTTTCTAGGTGCCCCCTCCTCCATGATTTAACAATCTAGACTGTTATCAGCTGAAAAATATTCTTAAAATGTTGTGCAAAAATAAAATGGAGTATTAAGCAACTGTGAAAATGAATGCAAAACCCTCCAACTTTGTTTTTAACGGATCTCAGTTTCACTAAAATGGATCAGTCTTAACCCATGGTTCATTACACTTTCTCAGCAGTGGTCCATATGTGACATCTTTTGATTTTATGTCTGCAGTGGCCACTCATTCCTTTGAAACAATTCCATGGACCACATGAATTACCTTCAAACCAAGAACACAAACTTTTTTACTTACATGAGTCCCTTTGCTTTTTATCCACAGAAGTGACAGCCGAGATCTTCATCATTGGTAATGAATAAATCAGATTGGGGTATATTGAATCTGTGCAGTAAAAAACAGATTTTAGAAAACTGAAGAGGCAGTGTAGATTTTTTTTAAGAGACCTTAGTCTTACTGTAACAGATTTATCATAAAACCCTGTTTTCATCACACTCAATTAGCCCAAGAATGGCCCTCTTTTTATTTAGTTTTTAATTATTAATGTACATAATATGATGACAACTGCTAAATTTACATCCTAGTAGAATAATTAAGAACTATGCCTGTTCCAAATTCTTTCCATTAAACCTTACTCACATAGGTAAGAGCCCATATTACCTTCTTTATAGGTCTTCCTTGATTAGAATGAGGTGAATTTACGTCATTGTTTCTTGATATATTCTCACCATGTTTGACCCTACTTTATGACTTTATTCATATATTTGTTTATTTTTTATTTATTTACTCATGGAATAACTTGTTCATTTTTTCAAAGCAAATGCAAAATGGTCTAAAATACTATTATAGGTAACTATCTCTATGGCTCTTTACCCAAAGTGGGCATAGCTCAGTCCCCTTTTATTTATACGCATGGCAGAAGAGTACAGTGAGATTAATAAACCATTTTTAATGACACAATATACTCATGGGTCCATGTTTGCCCTCTTTTAAATAACCTCTTCCTTCATTCACTAACAATAATATCACTTACATACCCCAGGTAAGGATCCTAAATAACACTAACATCTGCCCATAAACTCAATACCCACGGACTTCCCCAGTGGCGCAGTGGTTAAGAATCCACCTGCCAATGCAGGGGGCACAGGTTCGAGCCCTGGTCCGGGAAGATCCCACATGCTGCAGAGCAACTAAGCCCGTGCACCACAAATACTGAGCTCACGTGCCACAACTACTGAAGCTCACGCACCTAGAGTCCATGTTCCACAACAAGAGAAGCCAACGCAATGAGAAGCCCACGCACTGCAACGAAGAGTAGCCCCGCTCGCCACAACTAGAGAAAGCCGGCGCACAGCAATGAAGACCCAATGCAGTCATAAATAAATAAATTTATAAAAACTCAATACCCACAGAATAACAACTAGATGTGTTTTTCAAAAATGATACTGGTTGAGACAAACTGATTTAATCATAACTCCTCTCATGTCATGAATTCTTAATATTGGCCCATGCTTGATCTTCTTTAATTAAGTAGTTCTGTAATCAATTATTACGTTTCCCTTTTCCCCCCTTTCTTAATAAAATTAACAACCACCAACCCAGAAACAACACTGACTCTTACATAGAGTTGCCCATAGGTTCCTGATCAACATGTTAAATGCCTTGGACCCTTCATTTATTAGAACTCAACTCCTCACAAATGTTTTAAGAATAATCTGTTTTTCATCAGATACTCTCCTTGTTGGTGGTTATCTTGCCCTCTTTGCCTTCATTAAATAATACATTTATTTATTTACTCATTACTGATTCACTAATAAAAGGATCTATACCTAAGATCTATCAAAGCTAAGAGCAAGATGCCTGCATTCCTAACTTCAGCTACAAGTTCATGTCCCACCACGGCAGGAAATTAGGTTTGTTTTTATAATGGACCTCAGAGTTATGGGGTTTAATCAAAATCCTTGGTTTGGACACCTCAGAGTACTCATCAGTGATCTAGGCTTGGGCCTTTTTTCTTTATTCATTTATACATTTGTTTATTAATTCATTCATTGATTGACTAATCATTAATCAATATCCATTAATCACCACAAAGCAAGAATAAGATCTAAGAACATTACCACCTTCTGGTTTTTGCTCATTTCTCTCAGAACTAATACACTCTTTCTACAATGGACCCCATTATAGCACATATGGATCAATCAACAGTCTTCATGCAAACCCAAACTCATCATGGCCATTCTTGGTCCTTTAATCTTTCTTTAATTTGTTCAAATTTTAAATGTGCAACAAAACAATCCAGGAACATCTCATTTTACGTCACTAACACTTTTCCACATTTCCTTGTGTTTTGCCTCTCGATAGATTAGAAACCTAAATCTTTATCCCTGACGGAATGTGTAAATCAACAGTGGTAAATAAATAAATAAAGCAAAATAGTAAACAACTGTAAAATGAATGAAGCAACCTCTTTTATCTTTTTTTTTTTTTTTAAGTGGACCTCACTTGTCCAATCTTAGGTTAATCTGGGACTTCCCTGGCGGGCCAGTGGTTAAGACTCCGAGCTTCCAACGCAGGGGGCATGGGTTCGATCCCCGGTCAGATAACTAAGATGCCACATGCCACAGGGCACGGCCAATTAATTAATTAATTAATTTTAAAAACTGAAGAAGAAACAAAGTTGGGTTAATCTAAAATTTTGTTTCATGGCACATTTTGCCAGTGCTCATTTTTGACCCTTATTATGTATTTATCTATTTGCTTATCTATCATTTAATTTGATTAGTCATGGATTAATTTAATCATATGGCTATCGTTAATTAACAAGAGTAAATCCAAGCTCATATAACTCAATATCATAAAAACAAACAACCCAATCAAAAAATGGGCAGAAGGGGCTTCCCTGGTGGCGCAGTGGTTGAGAGTCCGCCTGCCGATGCAGGGGATACGGGTTCGTGTCCCGGTCCGGGAAGATCCCACATGCTGCGGAGCAGCTGGGCCCGTGAGCCATGGCCGCTGAGCCTGCATGTCCAGAGCCTGTGCTCCTCAACGGGAGAGGCCACAACAGTAAGAGGCCCGCATGCCGAAAAAAAAAAAAAATTGGGCAGAAGACAGCAATAGACATGTTTCCAATGAAAACATACAGATGGCCAACAGGCATATGAAAAGATGCTCATAACGCTATTAGAGAAATGCAAATCAAAACCACAATGAGGTATCACCTGTCAGAATAGCTATTATCAAAAAGTCTACAAAAACAAATGTTAGAGAGGAGGTGATGGGAATGCAAACTGGTGCAGCCACTATGGAAAACAGTATGAAGATTCCTTTAAAAACTAAAAATAGAACTACCATATCATCCAACAATTCCACTCCTGAGATATATCTGGAAAAAATGAAAACACTAACTGAAAAAGATATATGCACCCCAATGTTCATAGTGGCCCTATTTACAATGGCCAAGACATGGAAGCAACCCAAGTGCCCATTAAGAGACACATGGATAAACAAAATTATACACACACACACACACACATATACACACAATGGAATATTACTTAGCAATAAAAAAGAATGAATTTCTGCCATTTGCAGCAACGTGGATGGACCTAGAGAATATTATGCTTAGTGAAATATGTCAGACATAGAAAGACAAATACTATATAACTTATGTGTGGAATCTAAAAAATAATACAAACGAATGCATATGCAAAACAGAAACAGATAATAGAAAACAAACTTGTGGATATATTGTATAGCACAGGGAATTATACCCATTATCTTGTAATAATTTATAATGGAGTATAATCTGCAAAAATACTGAATCACTATGCTGTAGAGCTGAAAATAATATAGTAAATCAACTATATGTAACTTAAAAAATAGTAAGCCCACAAGCAGCCGAAACTGAAACATTATAACATGAATTTATCTGTGAACCTTAAACAAACAGGTTGGAGCCTAGACTTCATATTCTTTACATGGACACCAGCAATGAAGGATGTACTTGCTTTATAACTTAAAAGTGTTCATCACTGGTCCATGATTTGACCCCTTTTAAATAACTGACTGTGACATAAATGTATCCATTCATTCCCTTACAATCCATAGCTTGGAATCCAGAGAAACTGATCAAAAACTCTGAAAAACAGAAACGAAATTGAGTTATTTGTAGTGAGGTGGATGGACCTAGAGTCTGTCATACAGAGTGAAATAAGTCAGAAAGAGAAAAACAAATACCATATGCTAACACATATATATGGAATTTAAGAAAAAAAAAAAAGGTCATGAAGAACCTAGGGGTAAGACGGGAATAAAGACACAGACCAAAAAAAAAAAAAACAAAGGCACAGACCTACTAGAGAATGGACTTGAGGATATGGGGAGGGGGAAGGGTAAGCTGTGACAAAGTGAGAGAGTAGCATGGACATATATACACTACCAAATGTAAAATAGATAGCTAGTGGGAAGCAGCTGCATAGCACAGGGAGATCAGCTCGGTGCTTTGTGACCACCTAGAGGGGTGGGATAGGGAGGGTGGGAGGGAGGGAGACGCAAGAGGGAAGAGATATGGGAACATATGTATATGTATAACTGATTCACTTTGTTATAAAGCAGAAACTAACACACCATTGTAAAGCAATTATACTCCAATAAAGATGTTAAAAAAAAACACTAATATCTGTCAACCTGTTCATTTCCTACAGAGATAACAAACTAGATCTTTGTTGTTGTTTAATGAACTCAATGAATAAACTGGATTAATCATAATTCTTATCATCTGACACAATCTCAACACTGGCCCTCTTTAATTTTCTTATTTATGTAAATATCTTCCCTTTTTTAAAAAAGGAATGTCAGTGCCTTTTTTAATGGACTTTAGTGCTTCACAAACATATTAGTAATAGTTCTTGCATCATTGGTCCATGCTTTGCCCTCTTTTTTCATTCATTTATACACTTGTTTAATTTATGCATTGATTCACTTAAACAGTAATAACATAATCAATACTCAGGAGACTCAAAGTCTAAGATTAAGACGTGGCGAACTTCCTAATCACTGACTAGAGGCTCATTTCCCACAGAACTGAGACTGGATTTTTTTTGCCGTGGATATCAATGGTGCCTAAAGGATTGACCAATACCATTATCACCATGCTGCCTTCATTTGACACTTGTCAGGCTCGACCCTCTTCTGTTTAGTTGGTTATTTAATCAGCTATTTGTCCATGTCATTTTCTTTAAAAAAAAATAATAAATTAATTTAAAAATTTAAGACTAGCAACACACCACCAATCCAATCCAACAGCACTGATTACTACACACATCTGTTCATATGTTCATTACCCAGACGGATTAACCACTTTACATTGTTTTTATGGGCTTTAGTGCTTTATTTAAAATAATCCTTGTGTCAATATACACTTTAATATTTAGTGTGTGCTTTTTCCCATTTTTCTCATTCATTTATCCACTTTTCATTAATTGGTCCATTAGTTGACTAATAATAATACAATCAATACCCATGGGTCAGAAAAACATAAAGGAAAAGATCCTTGAGTATCCCTCTCATTAGTCTATAGCAGTGCTGGCCAATAAAAATATAATGCAAGCCTCCCGTATATTTTAAGTTTTCTAGAATCTGTATTTTTAAAAAGAAACAGGTGAAATCAATTATAACTGTATATTTTATTTAACCCAATAGATCTAAAATACTATCATTTCAACAAGTAATCAGTATAAATAACTTATTAAAGTAATATTTTATGGGCTTCCCTGGTGGCGCAGTGGTTAAGAATCCACCTGCCAATGCAGGGGACACGGGTTCGTGCCCTGGTCCGGGAAGATCCCCCATGCCGCGGAGCGGCTAAGCCCGTGCACCACAACTACTGAGCTTGAGCTGTAGAGCCCGCGAGCCACAACGACTGAAGCCCACACGCCTAGACAACTAGAGAAAGCCCACACACAGCAACAAAGACCCAACACAGCCAAAAATAATAAATAAATATATTTTTAAAATATTTTAAAAAAAAGAAGTATTTTGCACTTTTTGGTACTGACTTTTCTGAATTTGGTGTGTATTTTCCACATAGGTCACATCTCAGTTCAGCCTAGCCATGTGCTCAGTACCCAACTGTGGCTAGTGGTCATTGTATTGAACAGCACTTGTCCATAGGCTAATTTCCCACAGAAACAGTACACTAGCTGTCTTTCTATAACGATCAATAACATGAATCAATCAACATTCTTGCTACATAGCAATCCCCCACTCATCATTGGCCTGTTCTTAGCCCTCTTACTATTAATTTGTCTATATTTCAAAGATGACACAGTGAACTCTTCTGAGCCTACCATCTTCTTCCACAATAGAACACTGATAATATCTCTCCACCTTCCTACGTGCTACCATCTCAACCAGTTATCTTTGTCAGTGGGGAATGTCTAAGTCAAAGTCACAGTGGATATAACATGAGTATGGAATAGTCAAATGCCAATAACATAAATTAAATGGCCTTGGTGTATTTTTAATGGAATTAAGCTGTGTTGAATTAGATTCATCACGATTCTTGGTTCATATCACACTCTAAACACTGGTTCATGCATGGTCTACTATTATATTAACAAGTGATGAATGAAGCCATTTGTTTCTTTTAAGTAATACAGTCAACGTCCATGAGCAGACCATCCAAACCAAGAACAAGGACTCTGACTGTCAACTTACATCGGCCTCCATGCTCCTTACCCACAGAGGTAAGCCCTTCATCAGTTAAGGATGGGTGATCAGCTCTAGTGCGTTCATTCTGTAGAACAGAAATCAGGCATAAAAAAAAGTGAACAAAAAAAAAAAAGTGAACAGTATTCGATGTAAACTTTTTAAATGAATGTTAGCTGTGAAATACTGAATTAACCATAATCCTTGCCTCGTGCTTGGCCCTCCTTCTCCCCTTTGACCACAAACAACACTCCATTTTTTAACTTAATTAATGACTCTCAATGTTTATATCAATGAACATCATTGAACTGATCACCTACAAGAAGGATACGAATGGCGGCCATTACCAACATCCACCTTTGTTCTCCCTCCTATACAGGTGACAGCTGCAGGTAGGAAAGCTCATATCTTTGGCCCAGCAGAGTTGGAGTGAACTGCTTTGTGCCTCCCATTTTCTCCCTTTGCAAGTGGGGGTGTTTCCAACACAGTATGTTTACCATGTGGGGACAGATAACCCATCTCTTATTTATAAGTCTCTGAATAAAGAAGAGTCACATCCAAACCAGAAGTGAATCAAGATGCTCTGGATTACAAATTAAAGCACTGGTTTCATGGACTCCTGGGATGTTTTGAAGAGAGAATGATTGTATTTCATGTAGGAACATGAAGTAAACATTTCTCACCAGTTGGGAGAAATGGGGTAAGTTATGTCATCTTTCAGCAAATATTCCCTCTCCCTTCCCTATCCTCTATAGGAAGACTGTCCTTCCCCACACCACTGATGCTGTGCCGTATGACTTGCATTGCCCAATGGAGTATGAGTGGATATGACTTAAACCATGTCAAAGCAAAGTCTTTAAATGTGCAGGGGTGGTTCTGCTTGCGCTCTGGAGCTTCCAGCTTTCAATGTGAGAAGAGCATGGCCCAGACACTACAACTCCTTTATCTAAGAACCTTGAAAAAGAAGGCAAGTTGGGCAGATGTGAACCCAACCCACAGCCTGGAGCACAACTGCTGCAAGATACCCACAGATCCATATGTGAGAAATAAATATTGTAATGGTTGTAATAATTGCTGTTTTTTAAGTCAATGAAATTGTGGGTTACTTGTTATGCAGCACTGCCACAACAATGACTAACTCATACATTTCCTTCCTCTTATTTTTAAGAATTTATTCATGTATTGGTTTTTTTATAATATAGTCAATGAAATCACCATGAATGTACCATCAAACCTAAGAAAAACTATAATTTGTATCCATATCTATAATATATGTATATATAATATGTATGGATATAAAGGATAGGTAGATAAATCTTTGTAATTCTTACCCATAAATGGAGAGAAACAAAGACCTTTATAAAATGAGTTTCAGTTATTCAGAAATGTATTAATATAAAAATTTGGTTCGTGATATACTTTCTTCATTGGTCCTTGCTTAGTCCTATATGTATATTGACAATTCTTAGTCCTATATGTATATTGACAATTAGGTACATGTGTCTCTATGTTCCTCACCAAAAAATGTAAAAGAGATGTTTTATTTATGGACCACAGTTATTATTTATGTATTAATCACAAATGTTGGTACATGTCATACTGTCTTCCTTGCACCACACACGGACGCTCTATTATTTATTATTCATTTTTTGAAATAAATAGTAATATAATGAGTATCTGCAAAACCACTATTCAACTCACCAGCTATAACTTTGACAATAAATTTTTGATCTTCTCTCACCAAAATACATAGATCTTCAATATTAGAGAAATGTTCACATAAACTATGGGGCACACATTCAAAGTAATACTTCATAGTTGATAAAATAAATGAATAAGCCTATGTCTATTTTTCATGAACCAAAGACTTTTTGCCAGGAATCTCAGTTGTGCAGAACTGGATTAATTATAATCTTTTTCTCATGGTATATTCTCATCTCTGGCCCATAATCAACACTCTTTATTAATTTATATATTTAATTATTCATACCTAATAGTCAAGAAACTCTCATTAACCAACCATCCAGTGCAACGAATAGAGTAGCCATTATCCACATATGACTATTTAAATTCAAATTAATAAAAATAAAGTAAAATTAAAAATTCAGGTCCCATGGACACTGGCCACATCTTAAGTGCTCAGTAGTCGCGTGTAACTAATGGCTACCACATTGAACAGAACAAATTACAGACTATGTCCATCGGTGCAGAAATTTCTATTGGACAGCACTAACATACATTCTTTACCCTTAGGTAATAGTCTAGAACTGTTTCTAATGAAGCTAGAGGGAATTAATTATAATTCTTAATCATTGGTCTATGCTGATTCTCTCTGGTTTGAGTCGATCATTTCTAAAGGAGTTTTAATTAGCAACCATAAACCCAGTCTCATACTCCACAGGTAGAACACTGACGTTATCTTTCATCTCCTTTTGTGCTCCTTGCTCAGTGAGTTAATAAGCTAGATCTTTCTCCATGGAAGGATGTTTAAATAAACTAGGTACATATACACCGTGAAATACAAAATATCTGGTAAAAGGAACGAAACATACTATTTTTATGGCAGTCAAGAGCACAGAACTAAATTAACTGTAATCCTCTAATCTTTGGGTCATTCTCATCACCAGTCTCCCTTTTGGCTTCTTTGTACTTTATACATTTACTGATTTTTTTAGCACTGAAATTAACATGCAACACACCACCATGCAAAAACAGGAATAATGAATATCTGCTCCTTAACCAACACATACTTTAAATGGACCTGGAATGTACACAATTAGAATAATTTTAATTCTGGAATAATGAATCATTATCGGCCCATGTATGCCCTCTTGTTTTATTCATTAATTTGTTCATTCGTTCATTTACTTACTTATCAACACCCTTAAACCACTTTCCAGCTGAAGATTTAAGAACGTCAACTATTACTTACATTTTCTTTACCTTATCCACCCAAATAAGAATCAAAATTCTCATAAATGTTGTATGATTATATAAACTATGGTGTGTCCATTTCATGCAACAGAAAGGAACCGTTTAAAAGAATGAACAGCCTGGATCATTTTTAATGAGTCTCACTTGTGTAGAATTGAATTAATCAGCCTTAGTGTATGAAACATTATCCTCATTGGTCTGTGCTTTGCCTTTTTTAATTTTATTTATCCCTTTTAAAAAAATCCTAAAAGAACACCCATGAATCTTCCCCAAAATATAAGAAACTACCAATTCTTTTCATTTCTATGTGCATCTCTCACTGAGTTAACAGTCTAAACTTCATCAACAGGAAAGTGTTTATATAAACCGTAGTGTATAAATTAATAGTAGAATGCTATTAAAATACATGAAATAGTATAGAATTTTTTTTTTGTTTTAACGTCCCTCAAATTTGCAGAATTGTGTAATCACAAGTCTTGGGTCGTGATACATTGTCTTCATTAGTCCATGCTTGACCTCTTTGATTTTATTTATGCATGCATCCTTTTTAATAAATCAGTAAAGGTACATGGGCATACCATTCACCCCAAGAATAAGAAGAAGTAACAATTATATTTATATAAACATACATTATTAATGTATAATGTAATTATACATATACATATATAAAATTAACATAATGATTCATATATAATCATTTGTTTTTATCTGCTCGTTTGCTACACAGAGAACAGCCCAGTTATATTATTTTTTAATTTGCTGACAGTTATGCCAAAGGAGATTCATCACCCGGGTTCATGACAGAGTCTCATCATTGGTCTATGCTTGGACACCTTTGATTTTATTTGTGTCCATTCATGTTTAATAGCGCATACACACCCATCAACCAACCACCCAACCGTAAAACAACACTAACCATCACTCACGTCGGTTGGTCCATGGCTCATTTCCCACAGAAGTCACAGCCAAGATCTTCATCGACAGAGGGTCATTAGACCCACTCTGGGGCCTCCATTCTGTGGAACACAAGGCAGATATTCAAAAGGATGAAACAACCTAGATATTTTCTAACGGCCGTCGGGTGAGCAGCATAGTATTAATCACATGACACAGTCTCATCATTGGCCCAAGCATAGCTCTCATTGTACCTATTTCTCCATTTAATAACTACATTTATTACAATAAACATGTATGAATTCACCACCCTAATCGAAAACAAGAATAATGGCTATTACAAGCACCTGTCTCTATGCTTCTAACTCAGAAGAACCAGCCCAGATCTTCTTCCTAATGGACTCGGCTATGCAGAATTGAAGTAATAATCATCTTTGATTCCAGATATAATCTCATCCTTGTTTCCTACTTGTCCTTTTTATTGTTTTTACTTATTTTTTGAAACACAATAACCACACAGGAGCTGAGCACTAACCCACAACAAAAACATCGATTAGTCCTTATAGACCAATGCTTCTTATCCAGAGAGGTAAGAGCTTTGGTTTTGTTGTTTTAAGTCATCCACCATTGTCCATAAATGGATTAACCCTAAGCCATAAGCCATAAAACATGATCTTTGGTGGTCTGCTCTTGGCTGTCTTTCATTTCGTCATGTATTTTATTGTCATCTAATTCATTCCTAACAATATATCAAGAACACCTGAAGCCACCATTCAGCCCAAGACCAATGACTGTTCTATCTACCTGTTAATATGCTTCCTACCCACAGTCCCAACAGCCTAGAACCTACTGGGTGTTCGTACTATTATTTTTAATAACTACTGTTGGGTAGAACTAGCTTACTCATAACACTTGTCTGAAAACACATTCTCATCAGTGGTGTAAGCTTGGCTCTCTTTAATTGGATCTGTGCATTCATTCATTTGTAACTATGCAGCGAACACCCATGAATCCCCGCTTATACCTGTCTACAGTGTCTTTCCCCAGAGCCAAGATCCTGTCCCGCGGAGAAACCCCAGTGCGCCCATTCTATGGAACACAAATCCCATGAAAAGGAAGAAAATTGCCCAGACCTTCTTTGCTCGTCAATGTCAGGTTCGCAGACCTGGATTCATCATCACCTTCTATGCAGAACACATTTTCACCCTTGAGCTACTCAAGGCCATTATGACAGTATTTCTTTATTCTTTTATACTTTTTAATAATAAAATGAAGGACCACACACCACTCTGATCTCTTTTTTCACGTCCCTCGGGTGTGGAGAATTAATCTCAATCCTTGGTTCGCAGCCCACTCCCATTCCTGCTCCTGACATGCCTCTCTTATTTTACTGATTATTAAAAGCCGTACAATAGCCATGCACTGCCCCCACCGCCTGTTCTCTACCCCGTAGTCCCCTGCTGCCCTCTACCTTAAATAATCCCTCTCAAATCTCCTGTGTACCCTCCCCTTCCCCTTTCATATATGTACAATTTTATCACATTCTTAAAAAATATTTTCCATGGTTCAGTGGCTGGCTGGGCCTCTGCAGGACCTGGTCAAGAGGGAGGATTAAATACATATGATTGACTTACAAGCACACCCAGCAGGGGGGTGGTAGAAGGACTCGAACCCAGATCCTTGAACTCCACGTGCCTCTTAATCTGTGCTCACAGCCATGAGGCACTGTGGGCCAATGGTTAAAACACATATGTTGGCATCACACTGCCTGCCTCAAATCCAGCCTCAGATCCTGACTAGCTGGGCCACATCAGGAAAGTTAACCAACCTCTCTGTGCCTGTTTTCCCACCCACAGTCACAGCCCTAGTCCTTAAGCAGAATCAGCTATTATTTTCATGCCAAAGTCAGCCAGGTGACACCCCCCCCACCCACTCCCAGCCCAGGCTCTGAGCCCATCCCCCAAATCTTTCTTTCCTCTGCAGCAGCTGTGGTGCTAGACAGACAGACAGACCAGGTTCCACCCCAGCAGGCACTCGTGAGCTGTGTAACTGCAGAGACGTGACCTGGCTTCTCTGCCTTGTGCCCCGACTTGTGCGACTGGTCGACTGAGGACAGCGACAGCCTCGAGGGTCCAACGTGAGGGTGCGCACCGACCATTCCTCAAGCAGCTCCCACCCTGCGCTCACCCTGCCCTTCCCCCGCCCCACGCCGCCCACTCTGCGGTCCCAACAGCCCCCCATCTGATTAGAGAAACGAATGATCTCGATGCTCAGGCCAAGCTGAGTGTTTCGGAAAGGATGGGCCTCGGGCAGGAAATTGTTGGGATCTGTTCTTTTTGGACCCGGCATCAAAGCTTAAACAAGTGCCCTGGAAAACAGAAATCCAACTAAGGGATGCGCTTTGGAAAACTAAAATTCATTTCATGAAATGGGGCTGCCTTCGGAGGAGTCCATGCCATGAGATCCTTGATGTTCACGTTGTTTCCCAGAAACCAAAAAACTGTGACCCTTACTGACAAGACACAGCCAGCCTCCCTCCTACCCTCCCAGACTGTCCTGGTGGGTGCCCAGCATGCTGGCCTCAGAGCAACTCTGAGGCACGAAAAATAAAAAATAAATGACAAGTTAAAACATCCTTCCATTATGTAGATGTATATATAATGTAATATGTACATAAATATACCCACGTGGGGACTTAACATAAGGGAGACGTAGAAAGACCCCTAGGCTGGGGAGCCCAATGCAGGCTCCTCTCTCCTGCCTTGAACCCACTGTGGGCCTCCAGCAGGGCCCTTCCCCGTGCTGAGCCTCAGGGACAGTGATCTCTCGGGCTTCCCTCCCTCCCAGGTGGTGTGAAAATGAAAAGCATAAAGTTTAAGTGTAAGTCCCCTCAAAGTAACAGAGGATCATTAATGCTGTACCTCCTGCCCTGGGCACGCAGAATTCACAGCATGCCTTCGCATACATTATCTTGTTTGATCCCCACAACAGTCCTGTGAAGAAGACATAATAATCAAAATTAGCCAATATTCACTGAATGAACACTCCACCGGGCACCATACTGCCTGCTTTGCAGGCACTGACAATACTCTGGGATGGGAACAATTCAACAGCATCTCTTTCTTTTTTATCCCCCAAAAAGTTTTGAGCATGCATTTTGTGCCAGGTACAGGCCAGGGGAGACAGCAATGAATGAAAAAGACAAAATCTGAGAGCTAACTTCCTTGTGGGTGGAGACAGGAACAGACAATATTCAAATTAAACAAGTACTATATACAGGATATATGATGGTGATGAGAACTATGGAGAAAAAGAACGCGGAAAAAAGGAGTGATAGAAAGCAACAAGAAGGCGAAAGTGTCACTGAGAAGGTGACATTTGAGCAAAGACATGATTAGCCCCATTTTACACATGAGGAAATGGAGCCTCAGAGAAGTTAAGCGACTTACAAGTGGTCACACAGCTAGGAAGATGCTGAGCAAGGTAGCCAGTGCGGGAAGTCTGGCCCCAGGGTCTCTTCCCCAGTTTGCCCCAATGCCTCATTTTGGGGGCATTTCTTGCTCTCTGATACCTGACTCTCAGCCTACAAGGTGAGCGTGTGAATGCACGTGTGGGCAAACAGGAGGGCTTGTCTCACCTCCCACACAGGTATCCCCAGGAGCACAGGGCATCTCCAGGATGTACCAATAATCCTGAATGAATAAGTAAACTTTCTCGGGGGAGATGCAGTGGTGTCAGTTCCCACAGGACTTGCACGGATTCTGGGATCAGATCATGCTGGGATCATCTGCCCAACGTGGCCCAGCAAGTCAGCAGAGATGCTAAACCCATCTCCTGTCACCTGGCTGTTGGGGCGTCCAAATGCCCTCACCCCCCACCCCCGGTGCCACCCTTACACACAGTCACACGCCACCTAGGCTTAAGTTGCAAATGTTCTGCCCAGGAATGGGAGCGGGTCACCCAATCCTCGTGCCCCACATGGTGTGAGACTCAACTAGAACTATGCTTTGTTCCAACTGGCCACCCTCAAAAGACCAAACAAGAAACATGTCTAATGTGGCTATTTTCTACCCCCCACCCCCATCCCCAAAAAAATGTAGGGAAACAAGTTTGGTCAGAGCATATATGGGAAACTTGCCCACTGCTTCCAGAAGCCATGAAGTTGAACTGAGAGAATTGTAATTCTTCATCTTGCCCTTCACCTACTCAGCTTCTTCTCAACTCCCATCCAACCTCATTAAAACTCTCAACACCCTCAAGTAAATCCCTTCAGAGGAGTTTCACCTATTCCAGGGCTTAATCTTTTATAAGACGGATCACGTCCAACTGGTGCGTATAGCTCTTGTTTCTACAACGAGAACTGAAACTGTCTAGTCTTAAATTTATATTTCTACTTCACTGACTCCCCTCTCCAAAGGCAAAGGCTCATACGCCTCTACGGGCCCCTACTCAGCTGTCTGTAAAAACTGGGTAATGATTCTTACCAGTCAGAGATATTAAATACCATCTCAAGGAAAACAGTGATAACAATTATAATTTTAATTATAATGAAATATTTATTGCATCTCACCAAATGGGAAACATTGTTTCAAGCACTTTAAATGTTTGACTCATTTAATCTTCGAGTACCCATTAATAAGGTACTATTGGTATTTCCATATTACAACTGAGGAAACTGAGGCACAGAGATTAAACACTTTGTCCAAACTCACGAAACTAGTAAATGGCAGAGCTGGGATTGAAATCTGAGCATCTTGGATGTGTGTAACATGGCTCAGCCCATAAGCAGATTATCGAAACATATCTGCTGAATTTAAGCCAGGTCTTCGGGGACACTAGCTGAATTGCCCTTCAGCCCTCTGTCTGACTCCCTCCCTCCTTGCCTTGCAGCCTTCCGGGCTCTAGAGTCTATATCTGCTTCTCTGAGCATTCAGTCCTAATCTGAGCTACCAGAAATTTAAGTTGTAACTTGATCATTGTACTGCAGGAGGTCAGTGATACGTTTGATCGCTGCGTGTGTGATGTAGCAGCTACAAGTAGAATAAACTAGAGAAGGTGTTACTTGAGAAATAAATTTAAAGTCTGGGGGGTAGAAGGCCAGCTCCCTGACAGGCCAGGAAGGTGAGTCTGACGTGGGTGAACCCCAAGGAGTGCAGACTTTTTCAGGTACAGTCACAGAGAAAAGCAAATGGGAAAAGAGTATGGGTTTGTTGGAAGAGTAGACTAGGGTTCAAATGCTGGTTCTGCACTTGGTCCCTACACGACGTGCAGCAAGGCACTCACCACTTCTAAACCTCAGTTTCCTTTTATTTTGACTGAGGATGGTAACTGCGATCATGGAGGGTGGTTCTGATGATTTAGAGGTCAGAAACCTATGCCGAGGAACTAGAGAAAGACTGAGCATGGGGTTGGGCTTAGGGCTTAGTCACCCAGGAGAGTCAGTGGAAAGGAGGCTGTCTTCTATTTCTCAGTGAGCGTGAAAGCAGCTGGGATTGAGAGCTGCAACTGAGCTGCTCTAGCACCAGAACTGGAACTGGGTCCCTATCAGCTGGCAGCCCACCTGTTGTCCCAGAGCTCCCTGAGCCAGTGCGTATGCTCAGAGGCAGCACAGCTCCACCAGCAAGCTCCCCTCGGAGGAAACCTCTCTCCACACATCAAGTGAGCCTTCGATCTTGGTGAGAAACTGACTATTCTCTCCCATTCATCCATCCATCCACCGTCTGCACTTTCATTCATTCACCCATCTCACCAGTCTTCATCAGCCAGCCAGCATCTCTCTACTGCATCCTGATGCAGGGTTCCATCCATCCGACAGACCTAACATCCATCCTCTGCCTTTCCATTATGCGGAGGAAACAGACAAACCTGGATTGGAATCCTGGGTCCTGCTTCCTAACTGACCTTGGACAAGTCACTAACCTCTCAAAGTCCTCTCATCTGTAAAATAAAGGGAAATCAGACGTAGCTGGGGCGAGGATTTAAAGAGAGGGTGGATATACCAGTGCCTGACCTGAGCAAATATGATCATGAAATGTTCATTCCCTCTGCGTGTATAATCAGGCTGGGATTTACGCAGAGAGAAAACCGCTGTATCTTGCATGACATATTGAGAAATGCTTTTCAGAAATTATCTGCAGTGTTTCAGTGGCAGGCCACCCCCTGCGGCACCCAGAGCAGGTTGGGGTAGGGGTCCCTCCCGGACTCACAGCAGACAGTGCCATCTAGTGGATTGGCAACCTGTGGGATCCCCAGTGGGTCCCCAGTTGCAGCAGCTGGTGTCTGCTGTTGGGCAGCTGAGTTGCGAGCCAGCTGGGAGGTCCCAGCCCCCTGGGCTGCAGGCTGCCATGTTGGGATGTGGTGCACGTACTGTCTTAATCACTCGGGGGGCCTGGCCTGCCAGGAGCCTTTTGTTTTGTGGACGATTGCCAACTCTGATTCGTCTACCCCGGCCCAAGTGCCCTTTAGAAGTCTCCAGAAAAAAAAGGATAATCCTAGCGGCTACAGCTTGCTGAGTGTCTGTTATGTATTAGACACAGGGCTGGGGGCTTAATATGCATTATCTCTAATCCTCTAAAGGACCCTAGCAGAGACCCAGAATTTGCCCCATGTTCTGTGAGAAAACTGAAGTTTGCCGAGGTTGAGTTACTCACTTAAGGAGAGAGACTAGATAGTCAAACCCCTGGATCTGTAACTGCATTTACCTTCTATAATCCCAGTGCCCGCTGAAAGTGCAGGAAAGAACTTGGACACTGATTTGAACAAGCCAACTGTAAAGGAAATTTATGAGTCCACTGGGGCCTATTTGAATATGCTGAATAGCTATTGGATGACATTAAGAAAATGCTGTTAATTCTTTAACTGTGATAATGGCATTGTGGTTATGTTTTCAAAACAGAAAAGAGTCCTTCTTTTTTAGAGATACACACTGGAGAATGCTGGAGGAAAGGGTACGGTGTCTGGAATTTGCTTCAGAGCGGTCTGGGGGCAGGTGGGGGTAGGAGAAGGACAGTATGAGGTTTGGATAGAATGAGAGGGGCTGAGAGTTGACGGCGGCAGCAGTATGAAAAGTGTGTTAATTGCGATGAAAATAGATACCGTTTTCTCTACTTTTGTGCTGTTTGAAATTTCTCATAATTAAAGGTTTCTGAAATCATCGTGTAAAACTAAAGTGCAGGAGCTGAGGAGGTAGGAGAGGGGAAGCCTTTTCAAAGAGCAAAGGGGCCCAGGGTCTCAGCTAAATCCTGGAGGCTGTTAGGGAGCCGATCCAAAGGCAATAAAAATGCCTCAAAGTGGAAAGGGCGCGAGAAAGGGGCCTGGGTCAGTGGAAGGAAACCATTCTAAGTTGGGGAGATGAAGGAGAAAGTGCAAGGCACTGCAGAGCAAGGCCCCCAACTGCTACCCCAGCCCCTACCTTCCAGACGATCCTGCCCCCCCAGACCCTCCAGACCCTTCCCAGGCCCTCCTGTCTCCCCCGGGGCCTGCTGGTCGCTTTCCTAGGCCCTGCTGCCCCCTCCCCGGCCCCTCTACCCCGCTCCACAGGTCCTCCTGGCCCCATGCAACCCCTTCTGGCTCTGAAAGGGCCTGCAGAAGCCTCCCTTCTCCAAGGCAGAGCTGGCCACCTACGACTCCTTCCCTGGGAGCAGCTCAGCCAGGCTGGGAAGGATTCAGCTGTCTAGCTTGTCAGATGCTTTTATTTACTTATTTATTTATTTTTTGGCTCTTTCTGGGAGGACAAGAGGTGGCGGTTTTTGTCCTAAAACTGTGTGCCAAGCTGGCCTCACCATCCTCGGTCCCTCTCTGCCCCACCTAAGCCTCCCTCTTTTCTGTCAGTCACATCACTGGAAACTGACTCACGCTCCAGCCCAGGTCCACACCAACCTCCCCAAACCCCCGGGGCCCCTCACCCCTGCCCCCCGCCTCTTCCCTCTCCAGCCCTCCTGCAGCTGCCAGACTCTCTGCGCAGTCTGCTTCCTGGGCGCCACTCCACCCTCTGCCCCTCCAGGAAATGCTCCCTCCCGCAGCCTTCCTTTCCCACTTTGGAAAGCCGGCCACCGGACAGCTCCCCGGACCCTCCCGGCAGCCTGCTGCATTGCAGCTCGGCCCTCGGTGAGGGAGGGGCGCAGCCTGCAGTCACCCCCAAGGTAGGGTGGGCCACCCCCTCCTGGCTGCCCCCAGCCCAGGGCAGGGCCCGGCCCCCGCACGCATGCACGCATCGGGGCTGCAGTGGAAATCAAAATCGCCGCTGCAAAAGCAAAAAGCGCCGATCCCCACTGTCTGTCTCCCCCTCCTCACTTTCCGGGCTTAAAAATGTGGCCCAGGCAGCCCCCTTGTGGCACTTGGGGGCTCCACAGACGCTTGGCTGGTGTCTGAAGAATTCAGACTGTCTGATTCCACTGCACCGTGAGTTGGCACAAATCTGAAGTAGCCCAACTCCTGCCCAACGCAGAGCAGCCTCTCTGAGTTGGGGACATCAGCCCCCTCTCCTTTCTCCCTTCCACGTCTCTCCCTGTGGCTCCCTCCCTGCCCCCCGGATCCGGAACTCTCCTGTTGAGTACTTCTAAGACAGGCAGACAGGTGTCCGGGGACTGTCACCATGGTAGGGGGCTGGAGGGAAGGTGTGGGACCGGAGCTCTCCCTGCAGTGACGATGGTTTTCAACTCCATCTCACACGGATGGGGAAACTGAGGTGCAAGGGGGCCCATCGTCCTAGCCTGTGTCGGAGAAGGGGCAGGGGATCCTGCCCTGGAGAGGGGGCTCCAGCTTGGGCATTTTCCTGAGTGAGAGGGCTGCCCCTCTCAGCCAGCAGGCCCTCATCCTCGCCAAAGCTAGTCCTCCCCAGGAAGCAGCCCTGGTGGGCCCCCCGATGTGCTCCCTCCCCTCCAACTCCCTGTCCACACAAACAAGCCCCAGCCCCCTCTATCTGCAAGCTGCCTGGAGGTGGGCAGGGCCCCCCCTGCAGCACGTTAATAATGCCATTTTCATAAGCCTCTGCCCGTAGGTGCCACCACCTAATTTTGAATCTGCCCTTCAAACGGATTGGGCCACAGAGGAGCTGGGATCTCAGGCACCGCTGGGAGGTGCTTGTAACTAATCAATCCATCCCCTGCCCACCCACACCCCCCAGCACTCGGCACAGCCTCGCTGAGCTGTCTTCAGCAGCAGGGTGTGGTGGGGAGCCTCGGAGGGACTGGGGTTCCATCCCAGCCCGGCCTCACACCAGTTGAGAGACAGTGAGTATGGGCCTCTGTCTTTCCCTGCCTCAGTTTCTTCATCAATCAAATGGGGATTTTGAGGTTGGTGCTCAGAGTTCCTGCTGGGGTAAGTCCTAGGTAGACAGCCCGGCTCAGGGCTTGTCCCCTAGAACACAGGACTCCGTGATCTCAGCTGCTTCATCCCCCCTTCATCCCTTGATTTACAGTGACTTATTCCCTGTCTCTTTCCCCCCACCCCAGACTGAGCTTCGAGGACAAGAAGCCGGCCGATCGACACTGCTCCGTGTCCAGCCTTCCAGTCGGGTCTGGGCCCAGGAAGGTAGGTGCTCTGCGTTGGTCTGGAGAATGAGTGCCCAGAAGGATGACTGCACCCCATGGTCTGTGGGGTGCCTGGACTCCACTGGGCTTCTCATCCCCAGACGCTGCCGTCTAAGCTGACCCTTCTAGGGAGCAGCCGGGAAAAATGTGCCTTTCTGCCTTACCCCAGGGTCCCCTCGTGCTGCTGCAGAAGTGCGAATTCTTGCTCTAGTAAAGGCAGATGTGGGCTCGCACGTCTTTGCTGCCGCCTTCTGCATCTACTGTGAGCTCACAGGCCAGAGGCTTCCTCTGGCTGACGTGATGTGTGCGATGGAGCCGGCAGAGGGGTCTCTGCCTGGTGAGGTTCCTGTTTGTATTCGGAGCAGGGTCTCCAAAGGCCAGACTGTCTTCTTTCCTGCGACACTTTACACGCGTGCGTCCTCTTCGGGTCTACGCCACGAGCACTGATGAACTCTCTGATGTGTGTTGGGCTACTCTTATCTCATTTAGCCTCCCTTCGAGCCGGTGTGGGGGCCCCTCTCATCTCCACTTCACAGAGGAAAAACCCAGGCTCTGAAAAGAAAGGGGAATTGTGTGGTCTCCCAGCTAGAGAGCGGGGAGCGGAGCCTGGGAGCCCCAACCCCGCCGCGGGCGCCTGCCGCCACTGTTGCCGCCGCTGCGGGCTGACCAGGGCCGGCCCGGCAGCCAGAGGCTCCTGCGGAAAAGGCTGGGGGTTTGCATAGAGAGCGTTCTCCCTGGCAACTGGCAAAGGGGCCATAAAACACCGAGAGGGCTCAGAAGCCACTTAACAGATAGCTACAGAGCAGCTGGACCCGGGAGGGGAGACCCGCGCCCTCCCCTGGGCTCCGTGCAGAACAGCAGGGCAAAGGGCTCCATCCCCGGATGCGGGCGGGCAGGGGCAGAGGCGCCCCGGGACAGGTGTGGATGGGGCCAGGGGACCCCAAGCCTGATCCCACGGTGGATGGAGGGCTCGCTACCGAGCACGGAAAAGAGAGGACTGACAAGGAGCTTACTGCCCGCAAAGAGACGAGGACAGAGGGGGCGAGGGGGCTGCGTCGGAGCCGCGGAGGCAGATGCAGAAAGCAGGAGGGCTCGGCAAAGCGAGCCCCACGCGGGCTGCTTGGGGAGAGAGGGAGCTCCCTGTTACGGGAGGCATCCGAGCAGAGAGAGGCAGGCCGGTACTTGGCCAGGAGGCTGCAGCACGGCTCCCTGCCCGGGCTGGCAGCCCGCACGTCTAGGCCTTCAAGACGCTCCTGCAGCAGTAGGTCCCGAGCAGGGCTCTGGCCACGGAGAAGGCAGGCTGGGGTCAGAGCAAGGATGGGCAGACACTCCCATGCCCCTTGCCCCGAGCTCAGTGGCAAAGGCACCGAGATGGCCAGTGGATTGCTTCTGTGTGGATGAGGCAGTGAGGGGAGAGGAGCGGAGAATGGGGGTGAGTGTGGGGTGGACGGGGGAGGGGGGAGCTGTCCTGCAGCCAACTCCCTGTCTCAAGGGCCAGCCCACCTGGAGTGGGCAAGCACCCTCCCCGCTCCCAGGCCCGGAAAGGCTGGCCCAGGTCCTCTCTGGGGCAACAGACTGGTGCACAGGGCTGGGGGGAGCCTTTCTGGCTGGGGTGGGAGGACAGAAGTAATGGGGGTCTGGTGAGTAGAGGGGCTGGCCCGGTCATGGGAAAACCTGGGCCCTTTTCTGGAGGCTGGGCCGCAGCCCCGGACTCGGCCGGCTGCTGGACCGTAACTTGGACGCTCTGGGGACTCGTGAAAGCCCCCTCACCCGGCGCCGGGGCCGAGGGGCCTGCATGTTGATGAATGCGGCCCACGCTGATGTCGGGCGCTGGCCCTCCAGGGCCATTCATGGGGGCTCAGTTCCCAGGAACTCTGGGTGGATGGGGCCTTTATCAGGGGACCCACACTAGACGAGGCTCTGTTCTGCAGTTTCTAAAGGAGTTTTCTTGTCTTTGTTCCCAGCGCAGGCACTGAGCGCGCGCGCGCACACACGTGTGTGTGTGTGTGTGTGTGTGTGGTGTGTGTGTGTGTGGTGTGTGTGTGTGTGTGTGTGTGTGTGTGAGAGAGAGAGAGAGAGAGAGAGAGAGAGAGAGAGAGAGAGAGAAAGAGAGAGAGAGAGAGAGAGGCTGGCTGAGGGACCAGCCCGGGTTCCTTGTCTGAAATGACCGGGCTGCCCTCGCTCAGCCTTGGGGGCAGGGATGCACCTCCACAGGGCAGAAAGATTCGGGTAAGACGACAAAGGCACCCAGGTACCCAGGGATGGCAACCTTGCCACAACTGCCTAACTGTCCCAGTCCTGCCAGCCTCGGGGTCCCGACAGCTGCTCTGACCCGCCGAGGGGGGGCAGCATCGTGCTGCAGGTGGAGAGTGCGGGCTGGCTCCGCAGACAGACAGACAGACAGACACGCTGCCCCGCCGTGCCGGCTCAGGAGATGGGAGCAGCCCTGGGAGAAACTGTTTGCTTTCTCAGAGCCTGGGGTGGGGGTGTGTGTGGGGGGGGTGTCGGCTGTTTTCCGTCGTTGCTGTTGTTTCAATCAATTAAAAGATGGCTTTGAAACTGTCGATGTGACAATGTTTGGTAAAGTATTTACAAGTGCGTCACAGCCTCTGCGGCATCACATGGAGGTGGGGCGGGGGAGGGGGGATGCGGCGGGGGAGGGGGGATGCGGCGGAAGAAATCACGCACGTGCGAAATTTTGCAAATACCGGATCCTGATCCGGGTCGCAGCAAAGGGTTCCAAAGAGCTTTGGTGTGGATTTGAAAAGTCACCTGCCCAAATCTCTAACGGGGCAGAGGCCATGGGGCAGCCTGGCTAGAGAGGGGATTCCCACTAATGGTTCCTTTTGCCCCAGACACAAACAGAACCTCACCCAGGCACGAGGACATTAGGGATGGACGGGGCTCCATGCTAGAGGCACGGACAGCTCCACTAACAGCACAGAGAAACACCCCGGTGTGAGACGTGTGTCTGACCAAGCCCACGCTCCAGAGTAAATAAACTGAAAATACAGGAGAGAGGGGTCTTTGTGCTTGGTGGCCGAGGAAGTTCACTTTTGTGTAAAAGGCAAGTCATGCTCCCACTAGGTAAGGCTGCACAAAAACCTCATTTAGGCTGGGCCTGGCCCAGGGAGCAGTTTCTGTGAAATTTAGGAGAAGTCAGGTTTAGCTAGAAGTTTTTCCAGGAATTATAAACCTCTCTAGACTGTAACCACTGTTTCTTCCGAACTGCCCTTGCCAAAGTCTATAAAATACAAGCCTAAAAAATCTGCCTGAAGAGCAGTCTGACATTTTATATATATTTATAAAAAAATAAAATAAACTATCGCCAAACTTTTTAGGAGAACCCAATTAAAGCCGGCGGGGGGCAGCCCCTTCCCCAGCCCCCCAGGGTTCGAGGAAAGGCCCGCGTCTCCCTCGGGAGGGTGTCTGCACTGGGGCGACAGGAGCAGAGCCGTTCCCCCCTGGTCACTCGCCCTCTTGGCCTTTGTGTCTTCCCCTGTGGGTCTCTCTGCCCTGAAAAGGAGCTGCCTGTGTCTCTGGACGGAGGGTTAAGGACTTCGGACGGGATGAGATGGGAAGGGCTGCTGAGTTTTGCTGGGTACTGCATACTGGCTACTGTGCGGCGTGATTTAATTGTGCTGTTGTCTCACTCAGCCGCTCAATACGCTGTGTGGGCGATTATGATTCCTTCTTTTAATATCAGGAAACCGAGGCACGGAAATTCTTGGGAGATTTGCCAAAGACACACAGCTCTATGTCTGCCCTGTAGCCAGGTTTGTGCTCGAGATGGCCGCCCTCCTGGGGTGCTTCCTACCCGTCCCCAACCCCAGGGAAACAGAGGGGACCAAAGCCCTGAACACGCTGGTGCGCCTGTGCTTCCCAATAAGCAGGTGAAGTCCTCTGCCCCAAGGGCGACGCAGACTTGGCATCGCGGCCCCTCTACCCGAAAGCCTGTGCTCTCTCTAGAACATGACCGTGTCTCAAAGGTAGAGGCACCACTCTTAACCTTGTCCCCTCCCCAGGGCATCACCATCACCCCAGCTGGTGGCCCTGCTGTCACATGCTACGTCACGGCTCCCTCTCATGTTCCAGAACCCCCTTTTCTCTCTGGCAAGGAGCAGGTCACAAAAGATGCAGGTCACCCGTTTCCAGGATATAATTATGTTCTGAAAACCCATCGCTGGCACTCCACCCCTGAGACGTAGCACCCCAGCCCATGCACCCCAGGACACAGGGTTCCAGAGCCTGGGGGAGCCTGGCGTGCGCACCCAGGAGGGTGGGCCAGAGCAGCCCGGGGCGGTGGGGATGCCAGCCTGGCCTCCCGGGTATGCATCTGCAGTGTGACGGTGTTCTGAGGACTCACCCAGCGCCACAGAGCCTACGGCTCAGTCCTCTGGAGCTGCCCATGGGCCCGGGGAAATATGAGGCGGTTTTCAGTTAGGGGAAGTTGGATCCAGGCGACATGGGAGCCAAGGGCACTGGAAAGGGACAAAGGAAAGGGGGTGATTAACATGTGGCCAGTTTCACGGATTCGAGAAAAATGTAAAACGTTCTCCTAGACGAGGCAAATGTGTCAATGAGTCATCACGATTCCACAGACTATGCTTTGCTGAACTGTAGCATGAGGTGTTGGGGGGCAGCGGTGCCTCTAAATTTGGGTTCACCCTAGCGAACATTTCAAGCCTTGTCTTAAGCTCCGAGGGGAAGCTGGCTGGGATGGCTTGGCCGGAGCCCTGAAGGGTGAAAGGCAGGGCACACACAGAGAGGAGAGGGTAGCTGGTAGGGGCTGCCGTGTGCCTGGCACACATATGTGTGTGTGTGTGTGTGTGTGTGTGTGCGCGCGCGCGCATGGGGAGGGGGCACGAGGCTGGGGAGCTTCCAGCCAGACCCTGAAGGGTCTTACATGCCAGGCTAAGGCTCTTGGACCACGTCCCAGACACTCCGGGAAGTCAGATGGAGGATTTAAAGCAAGACAGCGACAAGGTCAAAACGGCATGTTACAAAGATCACTCAGTGAAAATAAACTTTGCTGCAAACCATTTAATCTAGCTATCCCACCTCTAAGAAGCTGGACTAAAAGAACAGTCAGGGACGTGTTTACAGATTCAGCTACAAGAATGCTCCCTGTTGTTAGCAATAACAACAACAAAAATAAAACAGGACGGCTTAGATCTCTTTTAGCAGGCGTCAGTTCAGCAAAATCATATTAATTAAAACCTCGGTTCGTGACATGCTCTCCTCATTTATCTATGCCAGGACCTCTTTTATTTTATGTTATCTTTCTTATTTATTTTCTTAAATAATATAACGAGCACACAGGGACCCGTGACCCACCCCGATGACTAGGACTTTGACCAAAGCATCTATAGGCTCACACTGGCCTACCCCAGCAGACTTACAGCTGGGATTTTCAACAATAGAGGAAGCTCTAATCAACAATGGTGCAAACACACCCCGGAATATTAAACAGCTCTTAAAAAGAATGAGACAGCCGAGACCTATTGTCTTTTAATGGACCTCAGTATTCTGCGCAGAACTGGATTAATCATGATCCTTTGTTCACAAACACTTTCTCATCATTGGTCCAGGCATGTCCCGCTTTTATTCTGCTAATTTATGCATTCATATATTCATTTGTAATAACGTCATAAACACTTGTGAGCCCAAATCCAGACCTTGGCAATTACTTACACCTGCTTCCACAAGCCAGCCCCGCCGGAGCTTTAGTGACAGCAACAAGGTGGTGAACTCAACTTCAGTGTGTACAGATTACAGGCGACTAAGGTGTTGTTATAAGGAATGGTGTTTATCTTTATGATCTCCAAGCACATTCTTGAGTGAAGAGAAACAGGCTGTGCAAAAAGAAATGTACGTGGTGATATAGTTCACGTTAAAAAAAAGAATCATATATTGGCGAGGTCTATTTAGATACATATGCAAATGCACAGAAAAAAAAAAGTCTGGAACCAGACACCTGACTCTGACAACAGGAGTTAAAATGGTGGTGATTGGGGGGGGGGGCTACTGGGATGGAGGAAGGAGTTGACGATGGCTTTAGCTTTTATCCGCAGTGTTTGATTTTCCGTAATGAGTGTATTAATTATCAATGCATTTCTTGCATAATTAAAATAAACATTTTGTGTGTGGGTTTTGTTTTGCTTTGCTGTGTTTGTGTGTGGGGTTTCTGTTAGCTTTTAGCTTTTTTTTTTTTAACAAATACAAAAGGAAGAGCATTTTGACTGTTGGATCAGGAGTGAGCGTATCTCCCCCAGACAAGGTCTGCAGACATGAGGGATTTATTGTATCTCCCAGATCATTCTTTTCAGAATTTTCTATGTTCTAAAACTGGAGCCCTGGGCCTCCGAGTGGCGTGTCAGTGACATGAGGCCAGCAGGTGTGCACCTGCTGGCTGTGACTGCGCCACCCACAGGCCCCAGATCCCTCCAGAGCCACGGGGCGGGTGTCTGCAAGGCACCCAGCGGGGAGGCCTTTCCTTTCTGGTCTTTAACAGGCCCTAAAGCTAATGCCCTGGTCCGTGTTCTCAGGGATTAGCTAATTAGAATGAGGACTCGGGAGAATGTGACACGAGACAGTCCCGGGCGAAGGGTACACGGGATCCTCTGGGGAGCAGCAGCCCTGTAGCCCACGTGCACCGGCAGCCTCCCAGCCGGGCAGAACCCACAGCTGTCACGTTGCCCACGCCCCAGTTCTAACCAACAGGGGGTGTGGCTAACATGTCAGCTCCCTGAGAATGGGGTGCAAACTTGCAGGTCCTTGGCTGCCCCCCTTCACGTCCTAGGTAGCACACTGCACCCCGACTTCCCATCAGAACCCCTTCTCTCCCCCAGGCACCCCAACCCCTGCTTGCACAGTAAGCTTCAGACCCGGCTCCACAGGTCCCCTCCAGCTGTCGCAGGCACAAACTAAGTGTGCGACTGGGAAGACCCTTTATCCGCAGATAAAGACATCAAGGCTCGGCGAGCCCAAGGACACGAAACTAAGCCAACCTGAAACCCAAAGCAGCCTGAAATCAGGTTTTGTCCTGGCCTCCCTGTGCACAGACGGACTGATTAGTTAGCCGGTTAACGTCTCCCCCTCCCTAAGCTAACACAGGCAGGACCTTCTGAGTTCTCTCCCCTCTGCCAGGCAGACACCTATTTTCAACCACGACTTCGGGCGGTTAGCCCGAAGTACAGGTGAGTACAGGTTAGCCAGCCCTCTGCCGGCGCTTAATCACCCTTCCCGCACGTGAGCCTCCGCTACTTATTACATGGTGTTTTATCTTGGACAGGGTTTGGTCCTGGTGAATGCTTTGAGACGCTTGTCATAGTTTTGCAGCTACAAAAGATTTTTATGATAAATAAAAATAAAATACAGCAGTACCCAGGTTACCTGTATCTGCCTCCGGACCGAGGTAATTCCACCGGAAGACGTTCGTTCCTCAGAAAGGCTACATAAATCCCACGGTGCCAATAAAGTTACAGGGTTGACTAAGAAAAGGCCCTCTGTACCCAACGCTGACCTGTCTAACCCTCCCTGTTCCCCTCTGGACTCTACAAAAATGAGAAGGGCTTTCAAAGGGACAGTTAGGGGACAGATCCACCTGAGAGAAGAACCATTTCTGCTGAGCACCTACTGTGTGCCAGGCATTTTATATTTGACGTCATTAAAAGCATCAAGGCGACACTTGAAGACGGCTGTCCCCATCCTACCAGAGCAGGCGAGGGGACTTATAGTCCAAGGCCACCCACCTCCTCCCAGGGCAGCCCACCCCCTCTGCCCCCCCGAGCAGACCCCTTAAGCCCCCATCACAGACACCCCAGCTGTAGGCATCCCTCTGTATTACGGTGAGAGATTTTAACACCTCCCTGGGGGCATGTATAACGGACAGACAAGAGTAACAGTGTCGTCCTGGATTTTTAATTATATTACTATCTTAATACAGGGCCCCCAGTCTTTGAGGGCCCTACCTCCCAAAGAGGCTGTCAGCGTGACAGAGCAGGGCATACGTACCTGGCCTGCTTCAAGGTCAGCCTAGGAGGGCCTCACACTCGCCCGGCACTCCTCTGGGGGCCAGGGCTGGGCCACACCCTGGCCTCGGGAACGCACCGACTCACTGCCCACCGGGGGCAGTGGGCCTCAGCTGCAGAACAAAGGGCTTGAGTTAGCTCCCTCCTGAGGACTCTACACGTTTACAAATTGTTCAAATGTACAAATCAGGGATTAAAAAATATCATTCTTCAGACCTTTCTATTCGATCCTGGGCCAGGCATCTACTCCCTTCCTGGAGAAAGCCGCCATCTCACCTCTCCGCCACCTGGGAGGGGAGAAGAGAAAATGCCCACCAGGTCCCCTGGCAGAGGCGCTGCCCCGGGCCTCACCTGCTGCCGGCGGCCCTACTCTACTGTGTGCTAAGGGGGAGGGGTGAAGCAAGGAGTAGCCAGTGCAGACTGACATCAGGGGCAGAGCAAAACACTACAGGGGTCCAGCAAGAACAGGGGGCTTGCCGAGAGCTGAGGTGTCACAGAGCAAAGGCAGGACCCAAGTGCCGCCAGTGTGGACCTTAGCTGGGTTGACATGCGGGCCCTGAGACCGATGAGATGTGCGGCCTGGGTCAGTCCCAGTTACAGAAGTGAGATCGCCCCATAGGCTCTGAGGTTTGTCTCTGGGCCTCAGGCTCCTCTTCTGCAAAATGGGGATAATAACTAACACCTTGACAGGGTATTCTGAGGATTAAAGGAATGAAAACAGTGCCTGGCACATAGTAAGTACTCAAGAAATATCACAGAGGGACCCAAACGTAGCGATGGGGGGACTGCATCACATGACGTGATACAGTCCCATGAAAAGAGCAGGACAGAGGCTGTGAGTGGACTGTGGTTGCTACCGTGGAGAGTGCATGCACCTCCCAAACCTAGGCTTTCATACTTAAAGAAACCCATTTATCCAATAACTTTCTAGAAAGAAGCGAAGTTCCAGTTGACGGGACGGGAGCAGAGCCACTGATCGCTTGCATCAAAGGTAAGACTTGGGGTGGGGACTCCATGCTGACCTCCCCCTGGGGGGCCTGGGCAATGAACGGGGCCTGGGCCAGCGCTCAGGAAGAGAGGTTAAAGGGTTTGCTTGCCTGCAAGAAAAAACCATGACATGGAGGACTCAATAGCTCTGCCCAAATACTTGAGCGGCTATAATTAGCAGGTCCTGGGCCAGCTGTCCTGTCCCTCTGCCCACGACCAAATCAGCCAAAATGAGTCGGGGATGACCGCGTGAGTGAGATTTTCGAGGAGACGGAAGGGAGACACCGAGGTCCCCATTCCTTTGGTCTGGGCTCCTGTCGGGCCATGAAACGCAAGTGACCCCTCCAGTCCTCAGGGGCCCCAAATGGCCACTGCCCACTGCACCCAGGGCATCGGCTCCTGCCCCTCAGGCCACCAGTGCAGGGAAGAAAGCCTAAGCCTGGCTTTGAACACTGCCTCTGCCTCTTCCTTCCTGATCCGAGCTCTCTGAATCCCAGTTAAAGCTGTGAGACCAGAACACGCCCACCCGATAAGGAACAAAGTCAGTATTAGGGGCCCCGTGCCCAGGGTCGTGCCTGACACAGAGCAGACACTCAGGAAACACCCATTTTAATAAATGAGCGCTAATTACCCCCATCTGGAGGACACATGCCTCTGCGCCCTACACCGCCCCCCCCGCCCCCCCCTCCCTCAGTAGCTCCAGTCACGGGCGGCTTATTGCTGGGGCCGTTCAATGACCTGGATCCGATCGCCTTCGTCCCCGCTAATTACGGCTCCTGGACAAGCCATTCCACCCTCTGGACTCTGGTTCACGCACTTGCGAGGCAGGGCGTCACCGCCTCTCAGGGTTAATGGGAAAATTAAAGTTGACACCATGCGTGAAAACACTGTCTGAGTCTGTCTGACCATTCCAATTATAGCGGGTGTTCTAAAAGTAATAATCATAAGCGTCCTAATGAAAATAACAGGCCCTGACTCGTTGGTAGCATTTCACAGTTTACAAAGGGCTTGCTGCGCCCACCTCCCCCGGGAAGGCCGTGCTCCTTCCATTATGTAAATGGGGAGACTGAGGCCAGCCTCGGCCTCTCAGTCCAGCCCAAGATGCCCTGCACGCCCCCAGACCCCACAGCACACCAGGCACAGAGGGAGCCCACCAGAGATGCGGAAAAGTCCACCGAGACACCTCCCAGCCCAGCTGTCAAACCTGGACCAACACTGAAAGAAGCCACCCAGCCTGTGTTCCCAACTGTGGACCTAGTACGAGAGCCCCCAGTTTGTAAGAGTGGCTGGTGGAACTACCTTCCGCCTGCCAGGGTCACCCCTTGAGCCCCTCTCGGGACCCCAGAACTACAGGAGCCAAGTGAGAAGACCACAGCCCAAGCCTCCCTGCAGATGTGGGGAAACTGAGGGCCCAGGGGGAGAAGGGCAGGCTGCAAGTCAGCGGGGGCCCCAGGCTGGCAGCTGGTACGGGCTCCTTCCCCTGCCCACTTGCCTTGAAAGGCAAGAGCAGCCTCAGGACCAACTGATTGGCCCGGCCGATTGGGGCAGCCCAAAGAAGGAGGCCCCTCTCCCCGTGACCCTCTCCCGGCCCCGCCCGCAGGTGGCACTCTCCCCCTCCCCGGGTTATTCTGGGCAGAGGGATCCAGCTGCCCCCGGAGCTGTCAGTCAAGCGGTGGCAGGACAGGCACTCTGCATCGGAGGGAACACTGCTGGGTCTGGGGCACTGCCCTTCACCTCGACGGCCTGGGGAGGCGAGGGGCTGCAGGAGCCCTCTCCTGGAGACCTCCACCTAGCCCAGGATGGAGGTGGAGGTGAAGCCCAGGGGACAGCCCCAGCTCTGCCATAACTCGCTGTCTTCCTGAGTCACCGTTTTCCCCTTCTAGTGTCCCCAGTTATGTCTGAGGCCCGGGGGGGCCTGACAGTCAAGGAGCTCTGTCCAGGCCCCAGGGGAAGAAAGGGGAGTAACAGAGACTAGCTGTTCTGGGCCAAGGTGAGAAGGGTCTCCTATCTGTGAGGTCCAAGGGGTCTTTAGCACAAGTCAGGGAGCTGAGTGCCAAGGCAGGGTCTCGGAAGGGAGGGACCCCCAACTTGAGCTCTGCCAGGCCAGCAGCCCCTGAAGGTCCCATGGTCCACTGGGACCCGGGACCCAACCCCAGCTACTCTTGGGACCCTCAGGGAGCCACCGTCAGAAGTGCCACCACCCTTCTCCTCTGCTCCCAACTAGCAAGCTGAATGTGGAGAGGGACCACGCCACTGGTCCACACCAGGGGAGTCAAGAAGGACCCCCAGCCTCAGCCTGCTAAGGGCACAACTTGACCTTGACATTAGTTCAACAGAATAACTAACAACAGCCTGTGGCCCTCCCAGCGCCCCTGTGCGCCCACCGCATCGTGATGCCCCATTCCATCCACGCCACCAGCAAGACTGGGGCAGTGCAGGGCACAGCACATGAAAGACACTCATTTCCAGACGACCGAGCCCCCAAGACCCGGCGGTTGTGTCCCTCGAACCCAACTGGTTCTGAGCACAGCCTTGAGACGGCGCAAGGCAGAGGGGGGTCTTCACCTGACAACAGCCCTGGTGCCCACCTGACGGCCTCGAAAGCCAGGGGGCTCCAGGTGTGACAGCCAGCGTCTGGGAGGCCGGAAAAGGGGAACACGAGAAGCCCTCCTTCCCCTTCCCCCCTCACCCCTCCTCTTTCTCGCTGTCCTACCTTCTCCCCAGCAGCTTGGGCCTCCGCCCCCCTCCCCTGTCCTAACCTCTCCCCTAATTCCTCCACCTCCGCCCCCCGCCCCAGGCTCAACCCCGCTCCTAAACATCCTCTCAGCTCCTCTTCCAAGCTCTATTTTTAAAATCAGATTTCCTTTACTGTGCAAGTGAGCTGACGGGGAGAGGTATTCGCTGAGGGATTGGCGCCCCCCCGGCTCCCCACACCCAACCCTTCATAGACGCACGTTGGCAGCCCTGACCCAATGGGCCACTTGCTCAGAGGCGAGCGAGGAGCTGACCTGACCGAGAAGGCTCCAGGCACTGAAGGTGGTGAGGCTGGGCTGTCTGTGTATGAGGGTCGGGAGGGCAAGAAAGAGGGTCCAACCCAAAGAACCCAAACCAGGTGCACTAAATCAGCCTGGATTTTGGAGGTTTTTTTTTTTTGGTAAGGTTAAGAATTTCCAAATCAGTAGACATTTCTGAAAGAAATTTTTGTGAGGTTTGAGACTTCAACCCGTATCCAGCTTCATTCGTAGGACTGAGAATGCTACTTCCAGAGAGCCCAGAGGAGAGGCAGGGGCAGCCCCTGGGCTGCATGGGGCTGCGGTGGGTGGGCCCGTGGAGGACAGGAGTCAGAAGGAAGCCCACAGTGGTTGTCCAAAGCGGTGCGTGGGTCTCCGACGACGCCCAAAGCCCTTGCAAAGGGGCAGACAGCTGAGCCCAGTGGAGCTTCAAGGGGGCGCTCGCAGGAGTACAGGGAAACGCCCGCCCTGCCCCTCCAGGACCCCGAGCTCACCTCCGGCACAGTATTGAACACAAGGGTGTGGTTCTCATCTCTCTGCTGGTGACGTTCTGCAAGGTTGCCTCCATTCCTTTATCTTGGAGATCTAGCGTAATGCCTGGTCCGGAAAAAAAGAATCAGGACATGCTGCATGAATTAATGAATCATAGGTAGAGAGATGAGTTTTAAAAAATAAAAGGACCTGGGACAATGAAATCAAGACGTGTTTGGGGGACAAGAAGTAAGAAACCCAGTCTTTGAGGAGTGAAGGGTGAAAGGAAAAAGAAACTGAAGCTAAGAATCGTAGATGGTGCAAAATGTTGGTTTTGTGCAAATTTAGGCTTTATACCCTAAGTAATAAAGAGCAATGTGAAGACTTTTCAGTATAACCAACACTTGGTCCAATTTGCATTTCATGCTCAGGCAATTGGATTGTATGTTATGGACATGCATGTGGAGGGTTTTAAACTGAGGAAACCATGATTAAATTTGGGAGCCATGCTAAGACAGGGAGACATTTTGTTAGTGATGAAAATTCATTAAAAAGATTTTAAGTGGGGGGTTTCATGAATAGATTTGGGGTTTGGGGGGAAGAAGTCTGGACTTTATTTTGAGAAGTGACAGGAGCAAACCTTTATAATCATGCTAAGGAGTCTGGATTCTTGCCAGTGGGTTTGAAGAAATGTGATGGGGAGATTTTTGCTTGTGGGAGGTAAGTCTGCAGAAAAACATCAAATATATTTTAAGGCTTTGGACTTTATATTACAGGCAATGAGGGAACATTGGAAAATTGTACAGAGAAAAGTAAGAGCCACACATTTAAGTATCATGCTAAAACATCTGGACTTTACATGTTGAAGGGTGCCAAAGTCTGACTTTAAGAGCACACCAAGGAGATCTGATTCGTGCTGACAGTAAGGCTGAAAGACTTTGATCAGAGGAGTTACATGATCGACATTCGGAATACACACAGAAATGTGGAATTTATTTTGAGGCTCTGACATGATGAGATTTTTGCACGTGCCTAGGAATTTGATTTTAGGCAATAAAAAGTTCTAAGAGCGTGACATGCTGAGTTTTGTTGTATTAGATAAAGAGTATGCAGTGACATTACAAAATAAAATTCACATATGATGCTAAGATTTTGGATTTTTTTCCCATAATTCCACAATCAAGAGACACTGTGAGATTTTAAGTGCAGTAACAAGATCAAACTTTATTGACCGTGGTAGAAAGCATGAATTTTATTTTAAGGGATGACAAGATCAAATTTTTATATCATGCTAATAAGTTTGGATTTAAGCCAATAAAGGGTTTCAAAGAATGACGGGGCGAGATGTGGGGATGTTTTTATAGACCAGTCCGAAGATAAATTACACGGTAAAACGCTGTATTTTACGATGAGTAGTTGGGACTTTATGTTACAGGCTATGAAGAAACCTTGAAAAGTTTTAAACTGGGGAGTTATACGATCAAACGTACACATTTCAGCAGAGCTACGAGAGTGGATTTTTATGGTAAAGATAATATGATCAGATTTTTATAACATGCCAAGGAGATGTGATTTTATGTGAGAGTTGAAGGCATTCAAGCGTCTCATTCGGGGGAGGGATATGATCTCATTTTTGAACCCTCATGCAGAGGCATTTGGATTTTAGCCAGTGAAGGGTCTTAAGGAGTGACTGATGAGAGTTTTGTCTCCAGGGGAATTAGCTGGTAAGATATATTTTATGCTAAGGTGTCTGGATTTGATGAACCAGATAATGAAGGCACATCGACAGCTCAGGGGAGGCACCCCTTGGTACAAGCGCACGCTATCTGTACTTTATGCTGAGGGATTGGAGCATTTATGGCAAGTAATATAGAGGCAGGGCAGGACTTCACGCTTATACAGAGGTTATATGATGGAATTTGCACAGGATGCTGAGAAGTTTGGACACTATTTTGAGGAACGACAGGATCACTTTTTTGTGTCGGGCTAAGGAATCTGGATGTCAGCCATTAAAGAGATTTTAAGAAAAGTTTCTGTGTTTGATAAGAGCAGTGTGCAGAGAAATTGTATAGTAAAATGCGTATTTTCTGCGAAGGAGTTTAGATCCTATCTCACAGGTGACTAGAGACATTGTAAGATTTGAAGCGGAAGTTACAAGACCAAACTCACGCATCTGGCAAGGAAACGTGACCTTTCATGACATGGTCAAATTTTGATATGATGCCTAATTTAGAGGTTTGGAATGAAGCCAATAATAAGTTTAAGAAGTGACCTGGTGAGGTGTGGAGTTTTAGATCCATGAGTTTGCAGATAAATTACATGATAAAAATGTTTATTTTATGCTAAGTGATTGGAACTTCATATGATAGGCAATGAAAAGAAAGTTTTGTAAGCTTTAAATAGAGAAGTTATGGATAACTTTTATGCCTCTTGCTAGAAGTTTAAACGTTGATGTGAAAGAGTAGCAAAAGCAAGTTTTCACAACACGCCAAGGATATCAGATTGTAGGGTGAAGTCGAGAAAGCTGAAGGATTTAGTCAGGTGCCTCATCAAAGTTATAAATATGTTGAGAGTCTCGGCTTTTCATTTATTTATTTATTTATTTATCTAGTTATTTATTTAAACTGAGCGCCAGGT
Organism: Lagenorhynchus albirostris; assembly: GCF_949774975.1. Taxonomy (NCBI): domain Eukaryota; kingdom Metazoa; phylum Chordata; class Mammalia; order Artiodactyla; family Delphinidae; genus Lagenorhynchus; species Lagenorhynchus albirostris. The sequence continues at coordinate 4,353,246 of NC_083095.1, forward strand.
CTTTGTTGTAGCACGCAGGATCTTTAGTTGGGGCGTGCGGACTCTTTCAGTTGTGACATGCGGGCCCCTAGCTGCAGCATATGCAGGATCCAGTTCCCTGACCAGCGATCAAACCCCGGGCCCCCTGCATTGGGAGCGCAGAGTCTTAACCGTTGGACCGCCAGAGAAGTCCCAAGAGTGTAAACTTTATATTAAGAAGGAGATAATCTAGTTTTGAAATCATCTTGCTAAGGTGTTCAGATTTTAGCTAATTAAGGGTTTTAAGAGACATAACGGAGATGTGTATTTTACATTTTAGCCAATTTCAATTTTTCAGTTGTAAATTTTAGCCAATAAAGGATTTGAAGGGTAGTAAGAGACCTACTGAGATTTTATATTTCAAATTTTAGTCAATTTAAAATTTTAGCCAATAAAGGGTTTTAAGGGTTGTAGGTGACATACTGAGATTTTATGCTCTAAATTTTAAATGTTAGCCGATTTAAATTTTTATTTTAAAATTCAAATTTTAGCCAATTTAAATTTTTAAATTTTAGCCACTAAAGTGTTTTAAGGGTTTTAAGAGACATACTGAGATTTTTATTTCCAATAGATGAGTCTGCAGATGAATTACTGTGTCAAATTTTGTATTTCAATTAGAGACTTGGAATTTTATAATAATACACAGTTAACAGGACTTTTATGAAGAGGAAATGAGTTAATTTATGCAATGTGCTATATACGTATTCTCATAACGGAGATGACGGTGATGGTGATGATTTCACCTAAAAAAATGTAATCTCTGCCTTGAGGGAATGACATGATCAGAATTTTCTATTATTCTAAGGCCTTAAATTTTAGCCAGAAAAAGATTTCGGTGAGTTTATGTGTCAGGAATGTTTATGCTAACAGGTTTGGATTTAATATCGTAGACAGCAAATAAACAGCGAAAGGTTTTAATCAGAGGGACTGCAGGATCAAATTTAACTGTCATGCTAACAAGAATGTATTTAATTTTGAGAAACAGCAGATCAGAATTTCGTATCGTGTTGGAAAGTCTGGATTTTAGCCAATGAGGAGTCTTACACAAGGGAATGCATTTTTTTTCTAATAGATTGGCCCGGTGGCTAAAAAGAAAACTGGGAAGCAACAAAAAGTGTTAAATGCATAAAGAGCAGTAACCGTAGAGCTAATTGATTGGAGAGCCAGAACTCCATCTGCTCTGCCCCAACACAGAAGGGTACAAATAACCCCAACCAAAACATCTCTGTAAATTCTGCCTTGGCCCGCTAAAACCACCCATGATCAGATTTTCAAAAATCCATCCTAAGTCACTCAGATGTCAAAGTTATCTGATGCCCTCCGCACACCCCAACCCCTTACTGAACATCCCAGCTCTACTAGATATACCCTGATGCTGGCGGGGAAACCAACCAGCAACAGAGAAGGGGCATCTGCTAGAGCAAAGAGATTGCAGGGGCATACGAAGATTTTTGCGCAAGCGGAATGGAGGCCAAATGTTTGACGTTCCCGAGCCCCCACAGACAGCGAGGGCAATCTCGGGAGAGTGCAGGTTTTAGGAGGGGTGGGCAAATGATTTGCAGGTCTCCTCGACAGCTCAGAGCTGGGGAGAATGCTGCATTGGGAGCTGGTGAAAGACAGGAAATCAGCAAAAACTCCGAGTCAGAATCAAGTCACAGATGCACAAGTCTCTGGCACACAGTAGGTGTTTTATAAACATTTCTGGAGAAAAAAGAAAAGCCAGAATCCAGATCACTACTTCTGCCTGCCCCCGATGTCTGCTTCGAACCTGGGAGAGGAAAGAAGAGCTATTTTGGGCATCTGAGCCAACCGACGGGATAGCAGCCAAGTGCCCATGTTCTCCTCTTGCCCTGGACTTGTTAAACAGCAGGCATCTCTGCTGGAGATCCGCACCTCAGAAGCGAGGAGGCCCAGCCTGCCAGGGGCGGCTGTGGACGGCACTGAGATGTGACCTCTGTGACTCTCTGGTGACCAAGGAAGGGAAGGGAGGCTGACCAGGCCTGTATGCCAGGGTTGAGGTGAAGCAGCCAATGCACCCCGCCAGGTGCCTGCCTGCCACGGCGGCCACTCCGGGCCCATCAACTCCACAGAATTTATGGGCTGTGAATTTCTTACAGCCACGGGGGAGCAGTCAGGCCAGACAGGCAGAGTACGCCTGGGAGAGCAGGCGGGAAGGTCAGGGGTTTGCAGATTTTTCTCTCCATGGGATGCCCCAAGTTGGACCCAGGGAGGCTTTCCCCAGCTTCTCTCTGCTCTGCCAGGTTGGGCATCTGATTTGTCCTGGAGACCCTAACCTCGTGAGACCCTAAAGCACTGCCTTTCCTCGCACCCCCTCCCCATCCCCAGGTTCTGACCTCTGCCATCCCAGGCACTGACCGGACGCGTCACAACCTTACCAGTCTTCAGAGAACACTCCTTCCCATCCGACGAAATGATAGAACCCTCTGAAGACTCATTTGAGACGATGATGGAGCGTAAGAATCCATCATCAAAACAAATGGAGTCCTCCGAGGGCTCATCCAACACCACCGTGGAGACACCAGGCAGCAGAGTGGAGGCGGCGGCAGCGGCGGCAGGGCTGGCCAGTGGCCCGGCCCGGGAAATGGGAGAGCTGCCCATTGATCTCCTCCAAGACATGGAGGAGCCATCCAGTGGCCCACATAGGGAAATAAAGGATCCACCCAATGACCTACTCCAAGACCTGGAGGAGTCACACGATGGTTCACATCTGGAAGTGGGGGGTCCCTTTGGTGGGGCACCTGGCAGAATGGAAGAGGCATCAGTCAACCCACGGGGAGCCCAGGAAGAGCAAGACGACTACACTGACCTGGCTGGGTGGAAAGAGGCGCGTCCCGAGGAGCCGGCGGACAGCGTGACCGCAGAAATCACGGGCATGGTGGGGTCCATCATCTCTCTGTACTTCCGCGTGCAGGACCTCAGGGAGCAGCAGAGGGTGGCGGAAGAGATCCTGACGAAGGGGATCAGCGCCGGCCAGCTGCCGGTCCCAGGCAAGTTCTCGGGCGATCGCAGAGAGTACCACGAGTTCATCGTGCTCTGCCAGCTGGTCTTACAGAGCTGCCCCAGGATGCTCTACAGCGACCGCCTGCGGGTGGGGTACGTCATCGGCCACCTCTCGGGCCTGGCCTTGGAGTGGGCCAAAGATCTGGTGGAGAGAGAAAGCCCCCTGATGGACGACTTCCCAGCCTTCCTGGAGGCCATGTCCGATACGTTCCAGTACCGCCAGGCCCTGCGGGTGGCGGAAGAGGCCATGCTCAGCCTCAGGCAGGGGGATCGCGCCGCCATCGAATACATCAACGAGTTCCAGGGCCTGGTGCCCACCCTGGGCTGGCCAGACGACGTCCTGCAGGCCCACCTGTGCCACGGGCTCAAGGAGGAGATCAGGCACTATCTGTTCCGCATCCCTCAGCCGGATTCGCTGGACAGTCTGATCCTGCTGGTCCTGCAGATAGAAGAGAAGCTGGCAGAGAGAAGGGCGATGCTCCGGCTGCCCCCGGAGGCCCGCCCGCGGAACCTGACCTGGATCGACTCGCCCGCTCCGGAGAGGTGGGTGGTGAGCAGCTGGCTGCCCTGCGAGGCCCGCCCCGCCATCGACCGCGACCACCTGTTCCTGCTGCTCACGGTGAGGGTGAACCCCTACCACAGCGTGACAGTTCAGGCCCTGCTCGACTCAGGGGCGGGCGGCAACTTCATGGATGAGAGGTTCGCCCAGGAGCACTACGTCGAGCTCTACGAGAAGCCCTGCCCGCGGTCGGTCCCGTCCGTGGACGGCCCACTGGTCGGCCACGAGCCCGTCTGGCTCTACACCGAACCCCTGGTGTGCATTCACCAGAGCCACCACGAGTCCCTGCAATTCGACATCATTCCGTCCCCCAACTTCTCCGTGATACTAGGCACCGACTGGCTCCGAGTCCACGCCCCGGAGGTCGACTGGGTCAAAGGCCGCTGCACCTTCCACTCTCCCTACTGCCTGAAGAACTGCTTCCGCCCGCCCCCACCATGCATCGCTCTGGAACGACACGCCATAAGCTTGCTGCCCGGACTGCCGCCCCTGTACTCCGACCTGGCCGACGTGTTTAACCCGAAGGAAGCAGATGAGGAGACTTCCGACCAGCCAAGCTCAGACGGATCCGATGATCTTTCTGAATCAGAGCCCTCTGAGCTTCAGCAGGCTGGAGACAGTGATCACAGCGAGACCTATCACGAGTGTCCCTCCACCGCGCCGTGGGAACCTGTGGGAGCCGGGATGCAAGAAAGGGCCAGGCGGGAGGAATACTGGGACCCGCAGGACATGCTGACCAGCACACACGACTACGTACAGATGATTCCAGAACTGTTCGACCAGTTACACGGAGCCACGTGGTTCACAAAGCTGGAGCTGCGCGGCACCGTCGTGGAGGAAAGCATGAACGTACGCCAAACGGAAGACGTGTGGAAAGCAGCGTTCGGTTTGGAGCTTCAAGAGATGACGAGCTACTGGCCCTTCCCGATCTGCGCAGACCCTATCATCCCTCAGGGCGTGATTCACTTTATCCTAAAGGACATGCTCGGTTTCTTTGTCCTCTCGTACGGGCAGCACGTCCTGGTCTACTCAATGAGCCAGGAGGAGCACCTCCACCACGTCCGCCAGGTGCTGACCCGCTTCCGCTACCACCACGTCTACTGCTCCCTGGACAGGAGCCAGTTCCACCGACACACCGCCGAGTTCCTGGGGTTCGTCATGACCCCCAAAGGGGTGAAACTCAACAAGAGCATCGTGAGCACCGTAACGGGGCACCCCACCCCTGGCTCTAAGAAGTCCCTGCGGAACCTCATCGAATTCGCCTTCCCGTACCGGCACTTCGTGGAGCGCTTCGCCGTCATCACGGAGCCCCTGGTGCGGCAGCTACTGAGCGACCGGCCCTTCTACTGGGGGCACGAGGAACAGGAGGCCTTCGAGCGCCTGAAGTGGGCTTTCCGCCAGGCGCCCCTCCTCCACCACCCCAAGCCCCAGAACCCGTTCTACTTGGAAACGGGCGTCACCAAGACGGCCCTGCATGCCTCCCTGATCCAAGTCGACGACCAAACCGGCCAGCGAGTCTGCTGCGCTTTCTATTCTCGGAACATCTCCCCGATCGAGGTGGAGGCCTCGCCGGCGGAGATGAAGACCCTTCCAGTACGGGCTGCCTTCGTGGCGTGGTGCCGCTACCTGGAGAACACCGAGGAGCCTATCATGATCCTTCTCAACACAGAGGATCTGGCCTCTCTGAATAATGACAGGCTCACCGTACTTCTCCCCGGGCATTGGGTCTTCTTCTTCTCCCACTTCCACTTTGACGTCATGGAGCGGCCAGAACAAAAGGGTGGCCGGCCCCCGCCGCCCACGCGGAAACGCCTCCGGAGAAGGGCCTTCCAGCAGCGCGCTGCCGCTCAGCCAAGGATGCTCTTCGCTACGGGAGGGTCCCCCAGGGCTCAGTCCCCAGAATCGGGGGACGAAGAGGAGAATGAAGATGCCCTTCATCAGGACGAGCTGCACGGGCAGCACCTCCGGCAGGAGCTCCTGGCTCTGATACCAGCAGACCAAATACTCAACAGCCTCCTCGCCCACCTCAGCATGGCCCAGATCAGGGCAGTCATCCTGCACTTCTTCCGAGGCCTCCTGTTCTGGAAGAACCTCCTGGCCGTGGCCGCCCTCCTCGTGCTGCTGAGGTTCAGGACGCGCCTCGCCCTGCCGCCCGCACCCACCTCGGACACGGCCCGGCCGCCGCCGCGGCGCTCTCTGCGCCTGCTGCTGGACTCGTCCCTCGTCGCCCCCGCCGTCGCCCAGCTGTTCACCCAGGTACCCCCGCTCACGGGCGCCAACGCCACCCCGGCCGAGGCACCGGCCGAGCTGTTCCTGGGCCCTGGCCAGTGGCGGCGCAACGCCCTGCTTGGCCTGCGACTCACGCCCGAGTTCTGGCAGATGCTTTGCGAGCTCTTCGCCGTCCGAGTCACCCCCCGTGAGGGGAGCCACCCCCACCTGCGCCCGAACCGCTACCTGGAGCTGCACGTCGTGGACGATGAGGATGTCGTCTTGCGAGAAGCCCTGCAAGACGACCTGCAACGTTACCGTCAGTGTGGCCTGCATGACGGCCTGCAAGACACCTCGCAGGACGAGCAGGAGAGCGACGTGCAGGACAGCCTGAGCCCCGGCGCCTCGGGCGCCCGCGGGCCCCGCCAGCACCTCCCCGGCGACACCGGCATCCGCCGCCGGCTCTGCATCCGCAGCGCCCGACGGGGGTCCATCGCGATCAACCGGCAGCTGGCAGCCAGGGCCCTGACCCACTTCCTGACCGCCGTCTACACCCGGTCTACATCCACCCTCGTCGGGGTGAGCCCCCCCGGGGAAGGAGCAACGCTGGAGGAGCTGCCCGGAGAAGAGCAGGACGCGGACCTCGACTGAAAACGCCTCCTCTCCTCCGCCCCGCCGCCCCACAGACCCTCCCTCCAGCCTCCCCGTGCCTCAGCCGGCTTCGCTCGGACCCCGGGCCCCCTTCCTGCCGCTCCTGACCCAAGGGGGAAACACTCATCAACCAGCAACAGTATCCGTGCCAACAGGCTACCCAGTGGACCGTCCAACCGTCAGAGACCCAGAGTCGGCTCAGGGCTACCCAACTCCGTCTTAATTCTCCAGGTCCCAGGCCTGCAACTGGGCGTGAGATCCATGAGGGGAGAGAGCAACGATGAGCAGGAGATGACCCCGTGACCCCAGGCTGGGTGAGGAACCAGCACAGCAGACGCAGACAAGCAAGCAGGTGCCGGGGACGCCCCCCCGGAGCGACGAGTGGCCACCTCGGGCCACCCTGGGACACTGACCTCAGCTGCTCCACTGACATCGTCTACCTCCACCAGCGGTGCCCCCGCACCCCCGGGCCCGGCCCCGACCTCCCACGCCTCGTGGGGTGCTGGGGGGCCTCCCCCGCCCCACCTCCCTGCCAAGCTGCACCCGCCCCCCGTCCGGTCCAGCGCCCTCGACACCGACTGTCTGACCCTGAGCTCTGGCTCTCATCTGGACGGTCCTGCTACAGAGGGGCCCGCCGTGCTAGTACTCACCGGACTCGCAGCCTCAGGCGTCCCTGCGACCGTCCGGGACGCTGACGGGGTGACCTCGCCCAGGGGGGCTCCCTCCCCCACCCCAACACTGACAGCACAGGGGCCCGAGGCCCGAGACAAGGGGAGGGGCTCCAAGAGAGACTGAGAGAGGCCCGAGACAGCCAAGTAGCGGAGAACGCTCCTACCAGGCCGCCGCTCTCTGCCACGGGGAGGAGACCCTCCCCGCCTGCGCGCCTCACCGCTTCCCACGCCCCAAATAAAGTAGAGTTAAAAGATGATCTGACTCTGTGGCTTGTCCTGAAGGTGGAGGGTGGGGACAGGCGGGGTGGAGGGCGGGCAGGTGGAGTGGGGGAGGGGCGGGGGTGGGGCTCCCCTGGGCCACGCCCACCAGGCCCCTGGCACGCAAGCTGGGGGAGTGGGGGGCAGGGGAGGAGGGCAACACGGGGAGCTGCCTCTTCTGGAGGGTCCGGATCAGGGACCCCAGAAATCCAAGTCCCAATTCGTCCCACACGAGAAATGGGGGTGGGCGGGCTGTGCCCTGCCCCCCTAACTCGGAGGGTCTTTGAACCAAGGAACCTTGGCTTCAGCAATTCCCCCACCACCACCCCTAGTGGAGAAGGCCAAGGTCCCACCGTCCTAAAAGTGGCAGAAAAGCTGTTCTGAGGGTGCACTGCCCTGGGAAGGCAGAGGGCGTCCCAGGGAGGGAGGACAGCGGTGACCGAGCAGTCAGGCACTCAGCGCTCACTCAGCCCACAGCCCAGCCCATGCTGACCGAGGGTCCCTCTGCCTGGCCTCAGGGCCCACCCATCCGGCAGCGGCCTTGGACCTCCCAGATCCGCCACCCCTCCACATGGGACCACTCCTTGCAGGGGACCTGGAACCTCCACTTGAGGAGGGGCTCCAACACGGATGTCCATGCACGTGGGTCCTCACACACCATGGCATGGGCCTTAAGTCTGCCCTCTGGGGCACAGAATCTGCCCCTGACAGTGGCACCATGAGACCACCAAGCAGATCTCAGGTTCAAAGGTCAGGGGCTCTGCAGGGGCCTGACTCCCTACCCCCTCACAGGCCTGCCCCTCCCCACCCCTAAGGAAAGTCGTGTCCCTCACGGATCCCCCAGAGTTCCGTGTCCTCTCCGGCCCCACCCGGCGTTATGCCCGGTGCCCTCACTGGTCCCCAGGAGCGACCGACTGTCGCTCACCACCCACCCGTCTATCTGAGGCATCTACCCCCGACGGCAGCACCGCGAGATCATGGTCAGGATCCCCAGGTTCAAAGCCGGGGGCTCGGCTACACCTCCGGGCTTCTTACCACCCCCCTGGCCCCCTGCTGACCGGCTGCACCCCCTCTCCCAGCCTCCTCTCCTCCGTCGCTCTGAGCCATCAGAGCTCCTGTCACAAAGGAAGTCACACTCGGAGTCCCTGCCCTCCACCGCCCCCCATGCGTGGACTTCTCAGGCAGCTTATTCAGGAGAAACTTGGGAAACCGAGGCCCAGAGAGGGCAGTTGACCTGAGGCTGGCTGAGAAGGGGTCCAGAACAGAGCCGGGACTGGGGTCCTCCCCGGTGGCCTCCGCCCTCTCACCCTGGGCCCCTCCATCCCCTCCACGCCCTGCACACCTGCAGTCACGGACCCAGGAACGACGCCCACAAACAGCCACCATCCCCGAGGCCCCAGGAGCCACGGGCACGCTACCTGTCTGTCTGTCCACCCCCGGGCAGCAACCCCAAGAAGCCATGGGCAAGCCGCGTGGGTCGAGGTCAGGGGCTCATCTCCACGCACCCCAAGACCCCCTTAGCGGCCCTGACTAGCAGCTGTCTGGTCTTCAGGGCTGTTCTCCTATCATCAAATGGGGGGTGTGGTTAGAGGGGAGGGGAGTTTCAGGGGCAATGAGACACGATCTCCAAGGGCCTCTGATTCCTAAAATCCCCTCTGCTCCCAGATGACACTCCTGGGGGTTCCCGAATCCCTTGGCATGAGCTCCCCTGGAGCAGAGCCTTGGGGTTATGGTGGGGAGGCCACGCGCAGCACTGGCCCCTCGCCCAGCCCACCCTCGGGGGGTCCTACAGGCTGAACCTCCAGGGCAAACCTGCCTGGTAGGGGCTGCCCTGGGCGCTGGGGTGGATGATGACCCCTCCCATCCCTGCAGCCCAGGACCTGCCAGGAGAGCCACTCTTTCCAGCCAGGCCTGTGCAGGTGGAGGGGCAACAGGACGACCTCTCAGCTAAGGTCGAACGGAATTCGCCACCAAACAACCAGCTCTGCAGCGGGGGGTCCAGACGCCCAGTAAGGCGACACGCTCACCCACGGTGACACGCCTGCACTCACACACACGTAGAGCGTCCACGGTGACACGCCTGCACTCACACACACGGAGAGCGTCCACGGTGACACGCCTGCACTCACACACACGGAGAGCGTCCACGGTGACACGCCTGCACTCACACACACGGAGAGCGTCCACGGTGACACGCCTGCACTCACACACACGGAGAGCGTCCACGGTGACACGCCTGCACTCACACACACGGAGAGCGTCCACGGTGACACGCCTGCACTCACACACACGGAGAGCGTCCACGGTGACACGCCTGCACTCACACACACGGAGAGCGTCCACGGTGACACGCCTGCACTCACACACACGGAGAGCGTCCACGGTGACACGCCTGCACTCACACACACGGAGAGCGTCCACGGTGACACGCCTGCACTCACACACACGGAGAGCGTCCACGGTGACACGCCTGCACTCACACACACGGAGAGCGTCCACGGTGACACGCCTGCACTCACACACACGGAGAGCGTCCACGGTGACACGCCTGCACTCACACACACGGAGAGCGTCCACGGTGACACGCCTGCACTCACACACACGGAGAGCGGTGGGGCTGCCGGCACAATAGCGCCGGCGCGGCAGTCTGGACACAGTGGACGGCGGGGCACTGGTCTAACTGGGTCCCCTGCCCCAGTCCAGCCAGAAGGGGCTTTATCCCCATTTACAGACAAGAGAGGCAGCTCCCAGGCCAAGGAGGACAAACTACTGACAGGGCAAGAAAACACTGGGTGATGGTGTCCCCACCTTCCTAGAAAAAGAGTTTAGAGAACACAATACAAACCTTTTTTCTCCTGAAAGCAAGAAAAAAGTCAGTACTGAATGAGATGCTGGGTTATGACATCATGCCACCACAACAAAGGTGGAAACTCAAGACAAAAGACAGGTCACACAACCGCCTGTGCCCAGGTCGCCCCGCCCTCCCCAAGACCACCGCCATCCAGTGAGCTCTGACAGCATCCAGGGACACAGGGGAGCCCCGGATTCCAACCAGGTGAGGCTGCCAGCCTCTCTGCCACCCCCCTGCCCTTCCCAGCCCCCCCCCAGCCCACCCAGCCCACCCATGGCCAAGAGCTCCAGCCTCCAGGCCTGGTACACGTGGGCCTGTTTCTGGAAACATGTAACAATACGCAGTCCCCGGCAGCTGGTGGCTACTCACCACTCGGGTCCTGATATGCCCAGCCCTCCTGCAGGCAGCCGCACGTCCAGCCTCTGTCAGGCCCCCCGACACAGGAGCTTGAAATCCCCTCCCTGCCCACCAGGGCGGTGCCCGCCTGCGCCCAAAGTGAGCAAGAAGCCAGCATCACACAGAGCCCATCCCCACAGCCCGGCCCCCACTCCACCCAGCCACCAAGCAGCACATGCTGTCCACTCCTCAGAGCTCCGGTTTCTAGCCAAGGTCCTGAGCGGGAGGAGGCCTTTCCTTGGCCAACGTCGAGGCCTCTCGCGATGGGACCTCGATCTTCCCCGTGCCAATGCCACAGCTCGCTCCAACACACTGCACCTGACAGAGGCAACCATGACACTCCCACCACCACCTGAAGGCCCCGCCTTTGCTCGGGCGGTGCCCTGGCCAGGAGGGCCTTCCTGACCTCAACAAGGACATCCTGAAGCTGCCAGGTGTGGGAACATGCAAAGCCGGACGGAGGCGGGGAGGGTGGCGGAAGGCCCTCCTGTCCTGGCTGGAGGCCTTGGCTGCCTCGTGGGCAAATGACTCTAGTCGCACAGGGGCTTGGTGTGGTCCCCTCCCACCACGCGTGGGACCTGAGTTAGCGGGACAGCCAAGGTCAGCGGCCAGGGCCCAGGGGGACATGAGTCTAGCGCCCTTGGGCACCAAGCTCGGACAAGGAGAAGGGGGCACCTGCTGACAGCTTCCAGCTGAGAGACACGGAACCCAGGGTTAGGAATAGCTGGGGAGCCAGGGATGTCTCCAGACGGGCTTTAAGGAGAGAGTAGGAAGCAGCCGCCTGTGAGGGGCCTCAGCCTCCTGGTCATGAAGGAGTCCTGGGCAGAGGCTAAGGCCCCTCGAGGAGACCCTCCTCCAGGGGCAGTAAGGGGCAGGCCTAGGAAAAAAGGGCACTGTCTCTCCGACATCCACCTGTCTGTCCTAGGAGCTGGGTCCTCTCAGAGGGCTCCCTACAGGAGCACAGCCGCTGCCCCATCAGTGGGAGAAGCCCTAGGGCAGGCCCTGTCTCCACCTCTGGCCTGGCCCCACCCCTGGGGAGTGTCCCACCGGGGGGCATAACCTTCCCCTCCAAGGAGGGGATCTCAGAGATGGCCCAGCCATAGGCCCTCCCCTCCAGGAACTCGGGGACTGCAGATCAGAAAGAAGACCACGCCAGGAAGAGGCTGGCGGGGCAGCAACGAGCTTGAGGACACGCCCCCGTGCAGCCAGGGGCTCAGAGGATGGCTGGGGAATGGACTCCACGAAATACATGAACGAGTGAGGGACTTAGCACGACACATGGGGGAGGGGCTCGTTGTGTGGGCTCCATGTCACACACGAGTGGGTGAGTAACTCAATCTGACACATGAAAGAAGGGGCTCAGTGGGACACATGAGAGGGGAGGGGCTCAGTGGGACACATGTATGTTGCAGGCTCTCAGTGTAACGTACAGGTAGGGGAGGGACTGGTGTGACACGTGAGCGAGGGAGTTTAGTGTGACACACAGATGGAACAGAGCTCTCCTGGCATGGGAGTGGAGAAGGGGCCTAGGTGACTCATACGTAGCAGGAAAGGCTCAGTGTCCACTGTCATACCTGAGGCAGGAAAGGACTCGGTGTCACACATGAGCAGCAAATGGTCCGTGTGACTCAATAATAGGGGAAGGACTCAGTGTGACAATGAGTGGGGAGATTCAGTGTGACGTGTGGAGGAGGGGCTCCATGTGACAAATGGGCAGGGGAGGGGCTCAGTGTACACATGAAAGGGTTGCAGGGCACAAAGCGACACAGTGAATGGAGGAGCAAAGTGACACAAGCGCATTAAGGGTCTAGATGTGACACCTGAGTGGAGGAGGGGGTCTGTGTGACACCTAAGTGCAGGAGGGGCTCTGTGTGAAACATGAGTGGAGGAGGCGTTCTGTGTGACACATGAGTGGAAGAGGGGGTCTGTGTGACACCTGAGTGGAGGAGGGGTTCTGGGTGACACAAGAGTGGAGGAGGGGGTCTGTGCAACACCTGAATGCAGGAGCGGCTCTGTGTGACACGTCAGTGCACGAGGGCTTCTGTGTGACACCTGAGTGGAGGAGGGGGACTATGTAACATGCGTGCAGGAGGGGGGCTGTGACACCTGAGTGGAGGAGGGTGTCTGTGTGACACCTGAGTGCAGGAGGTGCTCTGTGTGACACATGAGTGCAGGAGTGGGTCTCTGTGACACCTGAGTGGAGGAGGGGGTCTCTGTGATGCATGACTGCAGGAGGGGGTCTGTGTGACACATGAGTGGACTAGTGGGTCTGTGTGACACATTAGTGCAGGACAGGGTCTGTGTGACACCTGAGTGGAGGAGGGGTCCGTGTGACACCTGAGTGGAGGAGAGCGTCTTTGTGACACAAGAGTGTAGGACAAGGTCTGTGTGACACATGACAGCAGGAGGGGGTTTGTGTGACACGTGAGTGGAGGAATGGTTCTGTGTGACACCTGAGTGGAAGAGGGGTTTTGTGTGACACCTGAGTGGAGGAGGGGGTCTGTGTGACACTTAAGTGACGAAGGAGGTCTGAGTGACACATGAGAGGAGGAGGGGGTCTGTGTGACACCTCAGTGGAGGAGGGGGTCTCTGTGATACATGAGTGCAGGAGGGCTTCTTTGTGACACGAGTGGAGGAGGGGGTCTGTGTGACACCTGAGTGTAGGAGAATGTCTGTGGGACACATGAGTGCAGGAGGGAATCTGTGTGACACATGAGTGGAGGAGAGGGTCTGTGTCACATATGAGAGGAAGAGGGCGTCTTTGGGACACATGAGTGGAGGAGGGGGGTCTGTGTGAAACCTGAGGGGAGGAGGGGTTCTGTGTGACACATCAGTGGAGAAGGAGGTCTCTGTGACACCTGAGTGGAGGAAGGGGTCTGTTTCACACATGAAGCAGGAGGGGGTCTGTTTGACACCTGAGTGGACATGCGGTCTGTGTGACACCTGAGTGGAGGAGATGGTCTGTGTGACAAATGAATGGAGGAGGGGTTGCTGTGTGACACCTGAGTGGAGGACAGGGTCTCGGTGACACCTGAGAGGAGGAGGGGATCTGTGTGACAACTGAGTGGAGGAAGGGTTCTGGGTGACACCTTAGTGGAGGAGGGAGTCTGGGTGACACCTGTGTGGAGGAGGGGTTCTGGGTGAAACCTGAGTGTAGGATGGTGTCTGCATGACACCTGAGGTGAGGAGGGGGAATGTGTGAAACCTGAGTGGAGGAAGGGGTCTGCATGACACCTGAGACGAATTGGGGGTCTCGTGACACCTGAGTGGAAGAGGGGCTCTGTGTGACACGTGAGTGGAGGAGGGGCTCTGTGTGACACATGAGTGCAGGACGGGTTTTGTGTGACACATGAGTACAGAAGTGGGTCAGTGTGACACATGACTGCATGAGGAGGTCTGTGTGACACGTGAGTGGAGGAGGGGGACTGTGTCACACATGAGCGCATGAGATGTTCTGTGTGACACATGAGTGCAGGAGGGGGTCTATTTGACACTGAGTGGAGGAGGGGCTCTGTGTGACACATTAGTGGAGGAATGGGTCCGTGTGACACATGAGTGCAGGAGGGGATCTGTGTGACACATGAGTGAGGAGTGGTCTGTGTGACACCTGAGTGGAAGACGGGGTCTTTGCGACACGAGTGGAGGAGGTGGTCTGTGTGACACATGAGTGGAGGATGGCGTCTGCTGGACACCTAAGTGGAGGAGGGGGTCTTTATCACACCTGAGAGGAAGTGAGAGTCTGTGTGACACCTGAGAGTAGTAGGGGGTCTGTGAGACACATGAGTGGATCAGGGGGTATGTGTGACACCTGAGTAGAGGAGGGGGTCTGTGTGACACGTGAGTGGAGGAAGGGGTCTGTGTGACACATGAGTGAAGGAGTGGGTCAGTGTGACACCTGAGTGGAGGAGCGTGTCTGTGTGACACATGAGTGTAGGAGGGGGTCTGTGTGACACCTGAGTGGAGGAGGGGGTCTGTGTGATATATGTGTGGAAGAGGGGGGTCTGTGTGACACCTGAGTGGAGGAGAAGGTCTGTGAGACACATGAGTGCAGGACGTGGTCTGTGTGACACATGAGTGCACAAGGGGGTCTGTGTGACAATGAGTGTAGGATGGGGTCTCTGTGACACCTTAGGGAAGGAGGGGGTTCTGTGTGACACCTCAGTTGTGGAGGCGGTCTGTGTGAAACATGAGTGCAGGAGGGGGTCTGTGTGACACTGAGTGGAGGACGGGGTCTGTATGACACCTGAGTCGATGAGGGTGTGTGTGTGACACTTTAGAGGGGGAGGGTGTCTGTGTGACACCTGAGAGGAGAAGGGGGTCTGCATGACACCTGCGTGGATGAGTGAGTCTGTGTGACACCTGATAGGAAGTGGGCATCTGTGTGACACCTAAGAGGAGGAGGGGGTCTGCGTGACACCTGAGAGGAAGTGGGGGTCTGTGTGACAGATGAGTGGAGGAGGGGGTCTGTATGACACCCCACTGGAGGAGGGGGTTCTTAGTGACACCTGAGTGGAGGAGGGCGTCTCTGTGACACCTGAGAGGAAGTGGGGGTCTGTGTGACACATGTGTGGGGGAGGGGGTCTGCATGACACCTGAGTGGAGGAGGGGGTCTGCGTGACACCTGAGAGGAAGTGGGGGTCTGTGTGACACATGAGTGGAGGAGGGGGTCTTTCTGACACCTGAGTGGAGGAGGGGGGTTTGAGTGACACCTGAGTGAAGGAGGGGGTGTGGGTGACACCTGAGTGGAGGAGGGGGTCTGTGTGACACCTGAGTGGAGGAGGGGGTCTGTGTGACACCTAATTGGAGGAGGGTGTCTGCATGACAACTGAGTGGAGGAGGGGTTCTGCGTGACACATGAGAGGAGGAGGGGTTCTTTGTGATACCTACATGGAGGGGGGGTTCTGTGTGACACCTGAGTGAAGGACGGGGTCTGCATGACACCTGAGTTGAGGAGGGGGAATGTGTGAAACCTGAGGGGAGAAGGGTGTTCTGTGTGACAAATGAGTGGAGGAGTGGGTCTGTGTGACACCTGATAAAAGGAGGGGGTCTACGTGACACAGGAGAGGAGGAGGGGGTATGGGTGACACCTGAGAGGAGGAGGGGTTCTGCATGACAGCTGAGTGGAGGAGGGGTGTGTGACACTTGAGTGGAGGATGGGGTCTTTGCAACACATGAGTGGAGGAGGTGGTCTGTGTCACACCTGAGAAGAAGTTGGGGTCTGTGTGACACCTGAGCGGAGGAGAGGGTCTGCGTGAGACCTGAGAGGAAGTGGGGGTCTGCGTGACATCTGAGAGTAGTAGGGGGTCTGTGCGACACATGAGTGGAGAAGTGGGTCTGTGTGACACCTGAGTGGAAGAGGGGGTCTGTGTGACACACGAGTGTAGGTGGTGGTGTGTGTGGCATATGAGTGGAGGACGGCGTCTGTTGGACACCTGAGTGGAGGAGGGGGTCTGTGTGACACCTGAGAGTAGTAGGGGGTCTGTGTGACACCTGAGTGGAAGACGGGGTCTGCGTGACACCTGAGAGGAGGAGGGGGTTCTGTGTTACACAAGAGTGGAGGAGGGGGTCTTTGTGATACCTGAGTTGAGGAGAGGGATCTGTGTGACACGTGAGTGGAGGAGAGGGATCTGTGTGACACGTGAGTGGAGGAGGGGGTCTGCGTGACACCTGAGAGGAAGTGGGGGTCTGTGTGACACATGAGTGGAGGAGGGGGTCTTTCTGACACCTGAGTGGAGGAGGGGGGTTTGAGTGACACCTGAGTGAAGGAGGGGGTGTGGGTGACACCTGAGTGGAGGAGGGGGTCTGTGTGACACCTGAGTGGAGGAGGGGGTCTGTGTGACACCTAATTGGAGGAGGGTGTCTGCATGACAACTGAGTGGAGGAGGGGTTCTGCGTGACACATGAGAGGAGGAGGGGTTCTTTGTGATACCTACATGGAGGGGGGGTTCTGTGTGACACCTGAGTGAAGGACGGGGTCTGCATGACACCTGAGTTGAGGAGGGGGAATGTGTGAAACCTGAGGGGAGAAGGGTGTTCTGTGTGACAAATGAGTGGAGGAGTGGGTCTGTGTGACACCTGATAAAAGGAGGGGGTCTACGTGACACAGGAGAGGAGGAGGGGGTATGGGTGACACCTGAGAGGAGGAGGGGTTCTGCATGACAGCTGAGTGGAGGAGGGGTGTGTGACACTTGAGTGGAGGATGGGGTCTTTGCAACACATGAGTGGAGGAGGTGGTCTGTGTCACACCTGAGAAGAAGTTGGGGTCTGTGTGACACCTGAGCGGAGGAGAGGGTCTGCGTGAGACCTGAGAGGAAGTGGGGGTCTGCGTGACATCTGAGAGTAGTAGGGGGTCTGTGCGACACATGAGTGGAGAAGTGGGTCTGTGTGACACCTGAGTGGAAGAGGGGGTCTGTGTGACACACGAGTGTAGGTGGTGGTGTGTGTGGCATATGAGTGGAGGACGGCGTCTGTTGGACACCTGAGTGGAGGAGGGGGTCTGTGTGACACCTGAGAGTAGTAGGGGGTCTGTGTGACACCTGAGTGGAAGACGGGGTCTGCGTGACACCTGAGAGGAGGAGGGGGTTCTGTGTTACACAAGAGTGGAGGAGGGGGTCTTTGTGATACCTGAGTTGAGGAGAGGGATCTGTGTGACACGTGAGTGGAGGAGAGGGATCTGTGTGACACGTGAGTGGAGGAGGGGGTCTGTGTGACACCTGAGTGAAGGAGGGGGTCTGTGTGACTCATGAGTGCACAAGGGGATCTGTGTCACTGAGTGGAGGAGAGGGTCTGCGTGACACCTGATTGGAGGATGGGGTCTGCGTGACACCTGAGTGGAGGAGGGGGTCTACGTGACACGTGAGTGGAGGAGGGGGTCTGTGTGACACATGAGTGGAGAAGGGGTTCTCTGTGACACATGAGTGCAGAAGGGGGTCTGTGTCACTGAGTTCAGGAGGGGGTCTGTGTGACGTCTGAGTGGAGGAGGGGGTCTGTGTGACACGTGAGTGGAGGAGGGGGTCTGTGTGACACATGAGTGCACGAGGGGGTCTGTGTTACACCTGAGTGGAGGAGGGGGTCTGTGTGACAACTGAGTGAAGGAGTGGGTCTTTGTGACACCTGAGTGCAGGAGTGGATGTGTGTGAGAAATGAGTGCAGGAGGGTGTGTGTGTGACACATGAGAGCAGGAGCGGGTCTGTGTGAGACCTGAGTAAAGGAGGGAATCTGTGTGACAAATGAGTGCAGGAAGGTGTCTGTGTGATACATGAGTGCAGGAGGGAGTCTATGTGACACCTGAGTGGAGAAGGGTGTCTGTGTGACATCTCAGTGGAGGAGTGGGTCTCGTGACACCTGATTGGAGGAGGGGGTCTGTGTTACACCTGAATGCAGGAGGGAGTCTGGTGACACATAAGTGCAGGAGGGAATCTGTGTAACACCTGAGGGAAGGAGGGGGTCTGTTTGACACCTGAATGCAGCAGAGTGTCTGTGTACACATGAGTGGAGAAGGCGGTCTGTGTACACGTGAGTGAAGGAGCGGGTCTGTGTGACACCTGAGTTAAGGAGGGGTTCTGTTTGACACATGAGTGGAGGAGGTGATCTGTGTGACACCTAGTGCAGGAGGGGGTCTGTGTGACACCTGACAGGAGGAGGGGGTTCTGTGACACATGTGTGGAGTAGAGGGACTGTGTGACACATGAGGGTAGAAAGCGGTCTGTGTGACACCAGAGAGTAGGAGTGGGTCTATGTGAAAACTGAGTAAAGGAAGGGGTCTGTGTGACTCATTAGTGGAGGAGAGGGTCTGTGTGACACATGAGTGAATGAGGGGTTCTGTGTGACACCTGAGTGGAGGACGGGGTCTGTTTGACACCTGAGTGCAGAAGGGAGTCTGTGTGACACCTGAGTGCAGGAGTGGGTCTGTGTCACACCTGAGTGGAGGAGGGGTTCTGTGTGACACGTGAGTGGAGGACGGTGTCTGTTTGACCCCTGAGTGGAGGAGGGGGTCTGTGTGACACATGAGTATAGGAAGGGGTCTGTGTCACACATGAGTGGAGAAGGGGTTCTGTGTGACACCTGAGTGGACGAGGGGCTCTGAGGGACACATGAGTGAAGGAGAGGGTCTGTGTGACATGTGAGTGGAGAAGGGGGTCTGTGTGACACCTGAGGGGAGGAGGGGGTCTCTGTGACACGAGTGTAGAAAGGGGTCTGTGTCACACCTGCCTGGAGGACGGGGTCTGTTTGAAACCTGAGTGGAGGTGGGGGTCTGTGTTTCACCTGAGTGGAGGAGGGGTGTCTCTGTTACACCTGAGATGAGAAGGGGTCTGTGTGACACATGAGTATAGGAAGGGGTCTGTGTCACACATGAGTGGAGGAGGGGGTCTGTGTGACACCTGAGTGCAGGTGAGGTTCAGTGTGACAACTGAGTGGAGTGAGGGTCTGTGTGACACCTGAGTGGGGACAGGCATAGCTGTTGCATGAACCCAGCAGTGCTTTTCAGTCTCCAACTGCCATGAAGTGCAGCCCCACCCTGCGAGATGATGGACGTTCTCAGGTCAAAGCGGAAACCCATGGGACCACCTCATGCCTACAGACTCCCAGGCGGTATGCACATGCCACACCAATTCTGATTCAGATTCAGAGTCTAACAGGCAATTTAAGGATCATCAATGTTACAGAAGTTCCTCCTCCAAGGGGAGAACTCCAAATAACCAGACCTACAACATCTGGTGACTGACACCCAAGGTCCCCTAAAACCGAGTCCACTCCAGGACCTGCAGAGGACCTTGAAGACATCCGCCATCACTCCCCACAAGCCGCCGCCCCTCCCCCAGCACATCCACAGGGTCCTGGTGGACACTAGAGGGTCCCAGTTTCTGACTCTCCAAGACCTGGAAAATGCCCAGATGGATATCTGACAACCACCACCTGGCCAAGCAAAGACATTCAAGTCAATAGACCAAACCATCCTTGACCACCATGATGTGAGAGAACAGAAGTGCATTGTAACAGACCAAACTACAAGGACACAGCTCAGAATTTTACAATGAAATAAATTTCTCTTTACAAGAAATTCACTGCCTTGTCCACCACTGTCTGGTTTTACCCTAACCCTAACCCTCCATCACAGACTTGGCTGCCCCTCCCTGACCCCCTGTGACCCCCCATCCTCCAATGTGGTCTAACTCTGCCTTGAAACCACTCCAAGACTGAGAAGTCCACATCTTCCCCACCACCCACCTCCTTTCTCTTACGTAATCAATTCATTCGTTCATTCATTCTTTCTTTCATTCACTTCAACTTTGGTGGAAAGAGCACAAAATTTAGTCCTTAACCCTCCCTCCAAGTCCTGACATGTGACACTCAGGGACCCAGTCTGAGCATCAGTTTACCATCTAAAAAGTGGAAATATGTGACCAACATCGAAGGATCTGGGCAGGACTGGGCGATCCCCAACAAAGGGGACAGCAAGGAGGCTGAGTCAGAGAACAGGGTGCGCAGTGCAAGGAGCCCAGGCTGCCAGAGGGGCTGGGCTTGTGCCAGGGGCCTGGGAGCAAGGACCCTGCAGGCAGGCTGGGAGGGCCTGGGCTCCTGGTGCTAGCTCTGAGATGCCGGCCGCCAGCAGGGAAGAAAGTGGGCACAGGTAGGCTCTCTTTGCAGAACTCACTGAGCAGGACCTGGGCTGAACGTCCCCACCGCCATGCAGTCAGACCCGCCCTTCTCTGCACCACGTCCCCAGGCCGCCCTGGCCCAGGCTCTGTGCCATCCGCCGGCTCTCGTGCGTCTCCCCGAGGTGTGCGCTCCCACGGGCCACGTCCATTTACTTGCTGCCTGGCACAGGGCCTGGCACACAGTAGACCTTCACCGAATGTGCAAACGAATGAATGAAAGCCTACCATGTACAAGGCCCTGGGGGCCAGAGTGAGCCCCGAAGCGAGGATGATGGAGGTGAGGCAGAGGATGGATGGGTGATGGCCAGGTCCACAGTGACAGAGGTGAGATGCTGTGCTCAGGATGACAGAGGCCAGGTGGAGGTGATGGGAGCCCGAGATGGCCAGCCCACGGGGAAGGATGGGCCAGGCCCCGGGACCCGGTAGTTGCAGGGTATAGTGAAGTGGTGATGATGGGTGAGGATGATGCAGCCCACAGTGACAGACATGCGTGAGATGGACCCCAAAGACTAGAGGCGGGTGGAGGAGGAACCCAGGACCCCACGAACTGGGTGTGGAAATCTCTGCGGCTCAAGACCTGGGCGCCCTGCTCTACACCCCCGCCCACTCGCATTAACAGAATACCCATGGTGTGCAAAGCTCAGAGAGCAACCACCAAGCTGACAGCCTTGCCAGTGAGGATGCCCTAGACTGGGGGTCAGCAAACATTTTCGCTTGCAGACCCCATGAAGGAATTTTGCAAAGCCATCCCGCCTTCCCCCAGCCCCTTTGTAAACCGGCACCACAGCTTTCATGCCAAGCTTACAGAGTGGCAATGACATAACCTCCTGGGTACCGCATACTAGATGTGTAACATGTAGATATACATCTGTCAAAAGCACAGAGCTCATTGGACTCCTCCACTCTCAACCTCGCTGGCAAACCGATCGGACAGAACAGACTTTCACCAGCGAGTCTGTCACTTTTAGCACTTTTCACTCCAGGCCAACGCGTTCTAGGCATCGCGACGACAAACGTTTCCCCTCTGGGTTCTGAGTCTCAGGTGGACGCGTCACCTGGGTGAGAAGCGGGTGGGGCACCGTGGGGCAGGCGGGAACTGACCTGGATGGTGCAGCATCCGGGCTGAGTGCCACGGGGGCGCAGGCATACTCCGAGTCTCTGTGGAGGGCACAGTGCAGCCGCCGAGGTCTGGGTCCAGAGGTCCCGGCCAGCACCCGTGGGTGGCAGCCACTCCCAGGCGGCGGCCAGGGAGGCTGGGCAGGCTGCGGAGGCCGGCACAAGACCCAGCGCACCTTGCTCAAGCCATCCTTGTCCCTCCATCCGGGAAGCGGCTGAACGTGTCCTGCGAGCTGCCGGGGAAGCTGGGGTCTGGGACCTGGCGTGGGGGAGCTGAGCAGAACCCCAGGTGGGTGGGGAGGAGGTGGGGGGCTGCGGCAGGGAAGGCTCCACTCCGGGACACTGGGCAGAGCTGGTGAGTGGGTGTGTCAGCAACTCACCGGCGCAAGGTCCCCCCCACCTGTGGGCGCATCGCCAAGGAGAGGCAATGTGGGGGGGGTCACAGAAGCGTAAGGGGTGAGGGCCAAGGCTGCCACTTTTCTATTTGCTGTGGCTGCAGTGGGCGCACAGATGGGCTGGTGGAAAGCTACGGGGGGCACGTGGCGGGGGTGGCTACGGGGAGTGGGTCTAGAGGAGAGTGGACGTGGGATCCAGTCAGGGCGTCTGGCATCAGGGAGAGACCCACTGTCTCTCATCTCCAGTCACTCTCCACCCTGTGTCTCTCTTTCATACGCATGCACGCGTGCGCGCGCACACACTCGCACGTGTGCACACACTCGCACATGCACACACACACCCAGGCGCACACACCCGTGCACACACAGGCAGGCTCAGGCTCACATCTGTCCCCACCCCGGGCCAGGACCCCCCTGCATCCTGAGCACCGTCCCCCAGGGCTGGGACGGCACTTGAGCCTAACCTGGGGCAGCCACGCGACACCAACCGGGCACCTATCTGGCGCTGGGGGCAGTGCAGGAGCTGCGGTGAAGGGGTGCACACTAATCCCTGGATCAGGGGTCCCAGGTTGCAGAAACCTCCAGAAGCAGCGCCCATGCGAGGTGGCAGGAGCCCAGGCTGCGTGGGAGGTTTGCTAAGACTCTTTGGAGTCACAGTCAATTCCAAAGAGGCAAGTTCCAGCCTGGGTAATTAATCCCAGACGGCCAAGCAGGGGCGCCCCGGGCGCTTTCTTCCTAGCACAGTGGCCTCTGATTGCTGTGCACTGAGGCCCCGGCCAGGACATCGCAGAAAAGGCCGCTCCTGGCCCCATCGCCCCTACGGACATGTGAGTATCCCATCTCTGAGCCCAAGGTCTCCACCGTGACATGGGGGGCCCAAGGAGCACCCAGCCCCTGACAGGCACACATCCATCCACACCTTCCACCATCAGCCACCACCAAGCAAACAGATAAAGTGCTTTGTGAAGTGCAGGTATATAGGTAACATTCCACAACGCCCTGCCAGCCCCTCCGGACCCTCACCCAGCCCCCCCGAGGGCAACTCGGAGTCCAGGGGAGCTCTGGCCTCGGAGGTTCCTCAGCCGCAGAAGACAGCTCCGGGACTGTGGGCTGTCTGGGAAGCACACAGCTATCAAATTAGCCTCAAAAACGTCTCCCTGGAGTAGGGGCTCCCCCTCGTTGCTGTCGCATTTGGCTGGAATTTGGCCCGACTCTAGACCACGTGGCTGTTGGGTTACCCCTTACTGCCTGCCATCTGTCCTCCCAACCCACCTCCACCCACCCCCTGGGCGGGCCCAGCCTCTGCAGAGAGCTTTGGCCGTGGCTGGGACTGGCTTCCCCAGAGACCCGACGTGACGGCTGAGTGCAGGAGTAGGGGCAGAGCGCAAACTGTCTCCTGAGATGTACAGGGAGGGCCCCATGGGAGAATACCCCTCCACGTGAAGGGAGCTGGAGAGAAAGCTTTCCACGGGCCGCCTGCCCCTGCCTCGCTCCGGCTCCCAGCTCCAAAACGATCGCCACCAGTGTGGATAAGAGGGGAAGATTACAATCTGCTGGGAGAAAACTGCAGCCCAAGGCATCTTCGTTCCCTGCTTCCTCTAGGAGCTGAGCTGGGAGTGTCTGTGAAATCGGAGGCATGGCCCGACCCCTCCCGGGAAGGAAGAAGGCCATGATTTTCCTCTCCCTCAGTACTCGTCTGCCTCTTTGCCACGAAGCCGTTTCACCCAGTGGCCACTTCTCACAAAGCGGGAGTGGGAAATCCCACCAGAGAATGTCCCTCCAAAAAGCGGGAGGAGGACAGAGCGAGTGATGGGGAAACTAAAGCCCCGAGGGAGAGTCAGAGACCAACAGTGGCCGGGCCTGGCTCCCTAGACTCCCGGACGGGGGTCCTCCTATGCCATCCCCCCCACCCCCCAACCCCGAGCGTCCTCACTCCCTCTGGCCTGGTCTTCCAGGATGGCGCTGGGGCTGGGCTCTTGGAGAACGGGTACACAGTCACTCCGGCGCCAAGCCTTCCTACTTCTCTCGATGGGTGTCTGTGGGCAATCCACTCAGCCTTCTGGGCTCTTCCTGAATCTCAGTACAATCAGAGGCTGCCTGGGGTAGGGAACGTTGACCTCCAGAGAGGTCTGGTCTTAATGGACATCGAGTAACCCATCTTTCTCTCAGCCTCAGTGTTCTCATCTGTAAAGTGGGCGCTGACTGGAAGACCACGGTGGCCGGCCATCCAGCCCTGCGCCAAGGGCAGCCCTCTACCCTGAGACCACAGCAGCAGTAGCACCTGGAATCTGGTCTTTCGCACTTGGAGGGCAGGGGCTGAGTCAAATTCATCTCTTCCTCCAGAGGCTCCGCACAATACCTAGCTCACTCCAGAAAATCTTAAGAGTTCGGCAACCTTCCTGGGAGGGGCTGTGTCATAATCTCTGACCTACGTTAAGTCAGGAGATCTGGAAGTTCCATCTGTCCTTACTTCCACTACTGTGGTTCTGCTTTGAGCCTCGCCCTCTGAAGCTGATGATGTCATGGCGTGGTTTCACATTTTCTTCACAAACATGACAAGCCCGCTGGCTCACCCATTTTTCATTTGGCTTCAGAATTTGTTGTGGAAACTTCTAGGAAATCAGCAACGGGTGATTCTAATAATTGCTTGTTCTTGGAAATCTCCTAAAATAACTTGGCCAAATGAGAGTGTGGGGGGGGAGGGGGGAGGGGGGCAGGGCAGTCCTCTAAGAGGACGTTTCTCCTCCATTCCATCCCAGGTCTCGAGTTCCAGTTACTCATAAAAGAAGTTTTTGTGTGCATAGTTTCAAATTCAAATGAATTTCCAGGAAATATCACCAAAATGACGTTGGCATCGTTAGGATGTGTTTTTCAAGAACGCTTCCTAGCTGCTCCCTTTTCCTGCAGACTCCAACTGCAGAAAATAAGTCCGTTTCTGGGATATATTATTGTAGCTATGTCTGAATGGCATAAATGATGATATCAGATTCTCAGAACCTCCCAGTCTAAAGATTTCAAAGTCAGCACATCCAGACTCACACTCAGCATTCTCTCCTCCCAATGTTGACACTTTTCATCACTTCAACTGTGTCAACCCACGACGTTCTTACGGTTTCTGAACAAGGCGATGTTTTCAGCCTTATTTCATTCGTTGCCATCTCTCTCCAGTTTAGTGGACAGTCTGGTGTCAACCCAATGTCTGAAGGGCCACAGTGACCTTCAAGGTGCTCGGGGCAGGGTCCCAGCCCAGAATGCAGCTGCATCTGGGAAGCTACCATCGTGTCCCTGTGTACTGGGGGGCCTCCTTTGCCGTCCATGCCATCTGCACCACCCATCGCGATGGCCTGGCCCCGTCTCAGTCCCAACCTCAGCAAACTTCCGTTGCTGGAAAGAGGCAACCAGATCTGACCAGCCCCGAGGTCGTGGCTTCGTGCCGGGCTGGCGAGTGGGTGTTTAGCGCCTTCCCCTGGGAGAGGAGCTAAGCCGCAGAAACGAGCTTGGGTTACATTCCAGGGTCCAGCCAACTTGGCAGCCCCGTGGGTCAAGTCTGGTGTGCAGCCAGCCATGAGTCCGGCACAACTAAAAGGCATAAAACGGCATTTTGCTGCCGAGATACACACTCACGGGCAGGCTCCATCAGCAGGGCCCCGCCCGCAATCCATGACTTCTGCTGCCAGGCTCTTCCTAACACGCTTCCTCCGGCCAGCAGCCCCTGCTCCACGTCTCTCCTTATGCATCTGGAACCCAGCTTCCTGCGGGCTCCAGTACCTCCAGTGTCGCTAGTGAAGAGAGCTGCAGGCCATGCGTGGAGAGCAGAGTCTCCTCTGCCACCTCCCGTCAAGTCAAACCTTGGCCACGCCCAGTCGTGCCCAGGCAAGCCCATGGCCTTGAGGCTTTCTCAGCAGTTCTGCACGTCTGAGCTTCGTCAGAGGCTGCAGCTAGGGTCTCAGTTCTGAAATATCAAGGGGGCCCTCCTTCTGGAGGCTCAAGGTTCACTGGAGGCCAGAGCTGGAGTCCCAGTTCTGGAACGTCAATGGGGCCCCTCATCACGGGCATCTGAGCTTCATCAGGGGCTGGAGCTGGGCTCTCCGCTCCGGAACGTCACGGTGGCCCTCCCTCCGGCTGTCCGAGGTTCACTGGAGGCCGGAGCTGGGGTCTCCGCTCCGGAACATCAAGGGGACTTTCGTGTGGACGCACAAGCTTCACCAGAGGCTGGGGGCCCACCGCACGCAGGACTCTCTCTCCTGGACTCTCGGCTGCCCCCTGGCTGGCCGCGGTCTCATCCAGGCGAGCACAGCTGGAGGCTGTCTTCTTCTCACCTCGGCGCTGCCTGGACCCTCACTCAGCACCATCCGTGTCTCCGTCTTCCTCAGGGACTGGGCTCAGGTCTCCTCGGCTGAGATGTGCCCACGATCCCCCGAGGCGAGGAGCCACGCTCGGCCCCGTGCAGTCATGGCTGGACTTGCCTGTAGTTCCCTTGAGGCACCTCCCTGTGGGGAGGGGAGGGGAGGAGGGAGGAAGAGGGGAGGGAGAAGGAGGAAGGTGGAAAGAGAAAGAGGAGGAGGTGGCCGTAGTGGTGGTGGTTGTCACGGCTTTGGCGTTGACAATGGCATTGACGGTGGCAGTGGCAGCGGTCAGCCTCTCTCTCCCACTGGTTGCGTGTCCAGCTCATCTGCTCCGGCAAAGCCAGGTGCACTGACCCCAGGACTCCTCGTGGACTCGAGTCCGAAGCTCCCTTGCCCTTGCTCCCCTCTGTCCCCCTTCGGCCCCAGCCACACACGGCTGGCCGACGGCCTGAGCTTCCTTGAGCTGGGCGGCGCCCCGCCAGCGGGGCAGGGGCTGCATCTGGGCACTACCTCTGCGGCCCCTCAGGGCCTGCTCAGTAGCCAACGTGTGGAACGAGTGTTGGCCCCGGGTCGCAGCCAGGCTGGAGCGGAACAGCTCGGCCGTCCGCTCCCCTTTAGTTTAAGCAGGACGACTGCTCTACCAGGCCCCCACCAGGGCCCTGGGAATATGTGAGGAGCGGGGCGGGGGCGGGAAGAGTCGCGGCTCTGGGGGCGGCCCCTCCGGGGCTCCAGGGACCAGCGCAGACTTCCTCCACCTCCTGTCTATATTCCTTTCTGGAAAGAAGCCTGGCTTCCTAAAACCATTAGAAGAAGGGGGACCTGCCCGGGTTAGTTCATCCAAACGTGCAAGCACCTCAGGATCCCCCCAGGCCAGCTCTGCTTCTGGGCATCCCATCACCCTTGAGTATCCAGTGGGCGGGGGACAGGTGGCTTCCTGGGACCGGAGCTGGCTCCCCTGCCCCTCCCATCAGATGGGCCCGAGCCGGATAGCATCCCGACGTTCACCCCTCCTCAGATTAGTAGCACATCCATCAGTTTTTGTTAAGGCAAGAAACACATTTATTGAGACACGACAGGGTGTGCCAAGCCCCCGGGAGGGCACTTTGCGACCGCGTCACATGCCCCTCACAACAGCCCTGTGAGGTAGGCGTCCGATCCCATTTCACAGATGCAGACAGCGAGGCTCGGCGCTCCCCCAAGTCTCAGGGTTCATGAGGGGTGGGGAGGGGTCCAGCCCGCGTGTCTGACACTCAGATCAGTGAAGTCCATCAGTCAGAGGGCGGGGAGGCGGGGTGGGCGCGCCCCTCCATGCAGGGGAGTGGCCCGGGTCCAGAGTCTTTGGGTCCGGCCTGTCCCACGGGAACGCGTGCAGGTATCCCCGCGGCTGTGGAGGCTGAGAGAGACACAGGTGCTGATGAAGGCCACCCGCTCCTGGGCTCACTGGCGGACACGAGTTCTCATGCACACAGGCACGTTGGAGGCAAGGAGCAGAGAGGGTTAGGAGACGGGTCGCTCGGGGGGCCTGGACCACACGGGGGCTGCTGGCCCCCAGCAGCCATGGGGGCGAGGTGAGCACCCAGCCACTAGCCCCTGCCCCCACCTGCTGCCCCTCAACTCTGGCACCCCACACCTGGTCTCCTCCTCCCGGAGAGAGTTCCAGAAGCATCACACCCCCCTGCACCAGGAACCTCTGATGGTCCTCCACTCACTAACCCAAATCTAGAACGCTCGGCCTTGCTAAAACCCACCCCAGCTCTCCTGTCCAACCCATCGCCAATTAAGCTTGGGCGTTTTCTAAACTATCAGCTTCCTCCTCTTTCTAAAACTTCTCCCTGATCCTGCCCACTTGGACCTCAATCCCGTCCCCTCTGAAGCCGCTACATCTCTGTACTGAAAAGCAAACCCTTCCTTCCCTCGCTGCCCTCCAAAGCTGGCCGGGTGCTCCCCTGACGCCCTCCACCCCACCCTGCAGCCCCCCTTTGGCAGTTCCAGAAAGCCCAGGGCTTCCGCGACCGGGGCCCACAGGCTGCAGGGTGCTGTGGCCAGCCCCAGCTGGGAGGCCGGGTGACGAAGCATTTACTTTCACATGAACAATCTCATTGAATCCGACAGTAACCACGCCAGGTAGGTGTGACTATTTCCGGATTACAGGTGAGCAAACTCATCCAGGCCACACACACGTAAAGGTGCTTGGGTGGCTTCGAGCCCCAGGCCTTGATCTCAGAGCCAGTATATATGGAGTGCAGCAAGGCACTGAGCCAGCAACCCCAGAGCGGACACCGTCATCATGTACCCATTCTACAGGGGTGAAAACCAAGGCTCGGGATGGTCCAAGTAACCCTCCCAAGGCCACTAAGCTGGCAAATGGTGATGCCAGTACCAGAACTCAAATGGGTAAGCATCCCGCCCCTCAGCTTGAGGGGCTGGAGAGGAGGGCGAGAGGAGGAGAAAGGAATCAAGGTCTGGGGTCCGATCCCCCCCTCATTCGCTGGCCGACCAGGGCTGCATCCCAGACTGGGCCTGTGCCTTACAGGTTAATGCTGATTGTCACCAATGGTGAGGACAGACAAAGACTTTTCAGGTAAAAGACCTCCCCTCCCCAAGGCGAGGGCTCCCGAGGCCCAGAGAGGGCATGGGCGGGCCCAGGACACTTCCCACTTGGGAATTGCCAAGTGCCACGTCATCAACATCACTTGGACCACCCACTGTGCAGCACAGGGAACTACAGTCAATATCCTGTGACACACCATAATGGAAAAGAAGATGAAAAAGAATATATATATGTATAAGCGAGTCACTTTGCTGTACAGAAGAAATTAACACAATATTGTAAATCGACTATACTTAATAAAAAAAAAATCACTTGGACCACTACACATAGGAGTACATTTTAGCCCAAATAAACTTTTATTCTAGACATAAATATTTCCAACAATGTTCAGAAGACAGCTATTTCCGTCAGGAGGGTCTGTCCGGCGGCCACCCCCTGGGGTGAGCCCCCAGCGCAGACAAAGTCCCTCAGGCTTTGCCCTGAAGAGTCTTTGCCGAGAAAACACACCTTTTTCTCTTACAGAAACGCATGCAGATTCAACGCGTACATCAGCCAACGGTCAATTCAGCTTTGCACATCCACTAAAACCCTGCCTTACCAGTCAGCGAGCGCCTGTTAGGCACCTACGAGTGTAGACAGCAGGGCTGTTAGGTGGGGTCAGAGAAGCATAGGTCTCAGAGTCAGGGAGGGGGTCCAAGAGCTGCTTAGGCACGACCTCACTGAGCTTCGACTTTCTACCTGCCCTCCAGAGGCAGGGACCCAGGCCTGCCCCCCTCAAGAGGACGAGGCCCTGAAAACACCAGGCACCTGAGAAAGTCCCTCCCCCTGGGTCACACAGGACCAAGGTCCATCAGGGGGCAGACACCTACACACAGACCCACAGTCTACCGAGAGGAGGACCCTACCAACCTGTCCCTGCAGTGGGGCCCGCCCCTCGGGAGCTTCGGACAAGTGCTCAAGGACATGGGGTGGCCGTGGTGCAGACACAGCCCACCGAGGCTGTGAAAGGCAGGGGCCAAACCAGGAGGGTGGTGAGGCTTCCACAGAGGGAGGGGCCGGGAGGGAGGGACTCAACAAGGTCCCCAGCTCAAGCCCACCTGGGATGGAATCTGGGATGTTCTAGCTGAACACTGATGGCCCACACGCGTGAGACGAGGGCCAGGAAAGGAATTCCGTGGTCACGTGGAGACCCCCGATCCAAAATGACCCCTGCAGGGGTGCCTCCTGGGGCTTCCTCCAGAGCAGGGCAGAGCTCTGGAGAGCGTGACCTCCACGGGAGCACTGCCAGGCACGTGATGGGGACAGAGACACACTGGGGCACATTTGGGCCGACAGAGGCTGGCCACGGTAACCGGGAGGGCTCGTCTGGCCAAGTGGAAAGAGCGCCCCACGGCTTTTCATGGAAGACTGTTCAGTCCTGGCTCTGACGCTCTGCGGTCCCCGATTCTCAACTTGCTCATCTGTAAAATGGGCCCACACGCCAGTCAAGCAGGGAGCTCGTGGGCGTGGAACAGCCCCAGGTTTGGTTCCAGGCCCATGGAGGGGGCTGAAGACTCATTTCTTTACCTTACAGTCAGGGAAAGAAGGAAGGGGGTGGAGGAAATTAGGAGCACGGGCCTCTCCCTTAAAAGGCAGAAGAAGGTGTTTTAGTCCCTGAAGGTGTTACCCAGGAACCTGCTCGGGCTCTCTCGAAACTGTCCCCCCGCCTTCCTCCCTGAGAAACACCCCGGGGCACCCACAGAGGTCTGCAGAAGCCCCTCCACGGACCAGGCAGCGACAGGTAGGGCAAACCCAGAGCAGTCACCCTGCACGCGACAAGCAGCAGCTCAGGATGCGGGGGGAGAGGAAGGCAGGCTCCGAGGGAGGGAAAGAGCCATCACTCGTGAACCAAACCAATATTTACCCTGGGCCCACATCACTACACGCTTGCAAACTGCTGGGCCTCTGCCTTACACATCCCACTGACTGCTGGAAATCCAATCTTAGCATAAGATCAAGGCTGACTTTTTATTCACTTGGAACTAGGAAAGGCTTCCCTGTTCCCTTCCAGACGGCCCCCAACACGCGACCATTCTCAGTGACAGCCAGCATTTCATTAGCAGCCCTGGGCCCTCACAACAACCCTGTGAGGTAATAAGCTTTCTGGTGACCCACGGTTTAAGAGAAAAGGAGACCGAGGGTCAGAGAGGAAGGCGGAGTGACTTGCCCAACACCACACAGTTAGTTAAGCGCCCCCCGGATTCTCATTTCTAACACAAAACACTGACTCGTTAATCGGACAGTGAAAGTTCCATCAAGTGACACCAGAGGCAAGAGTCCTGGTTTTCGAACAACACACATCATACAAAAGTCCGTGAGATACAACAACTGTTAACAGGTTAATTAGGAACAAAATACAATCTCTTAGTAAAGGTTATAAACAACCGTCGCTTGCATTGGGTTACAATTTTGTTATTTGACCATCTACCTATCCATCCTTTCAACGGAAATGGAAGGTGACCCCTACCACTGGCCTGGTACTGTGTTAGGCACCCAGGCTGCTGACATGTGAGCCCAAATGTTGTGGATGGGGTGAGGGGACATTAGTGGGGAGGGGTATAGTGTCTTTGACAGCTGGTGCCTAATATTTTGGGGGGAGGACACTGCTGGGAGGGGTCTCTTGTGGAGGATAAGTGCCGCCCACAGGCCAGACACAGCGGTAGGCAAGACACAGATGGGGCCTTCCAACCGATTCCGATTCCGGAGACAGGTGTGAACGCGTACCCCAGGGGGTCCAGGGCATTGCCCAAAGGAGTCGTCAGTACCCAGCATGAAGGTTCCTGCCCAAATTACAACCATCTAACCTTCGAACGCCATACAAATTTAGCATTCGTTCCCACAATACCGACTGCATGTTTGACAAAAAGATTTCCCACTAACCTGCCCAAATCAGGCTGCCCCTCCTGGCCTGTCAACCCACCCCCCACCCACCCCTGGGGGCACGCGCACACCCTTTCAGAATCGCAGTTCAAGATCCTAGTTACATCAAGCCTCACAACAGCCCTGCGAGGTGGGTGTGCCATGGTCTCCCCAGGAGACAGACTCAAGCTGTCGCCATCCGTTTAAGCCGCACGTTTGTCCAGCTCCAGGGTCCTGGCTTTGTTCACCACCCCCACTGTCCGAGGCGATAAAGCAAATACAGAATCCTCAGTAGAGCCCCTAGACCTACGCCTCGTCCCAAGCAGGTAGCAGTGAGCTAAGTTGGAGTTGACGGGGGGGAGCGGTGGTGGATGCCGCCTGGCCCGGGACCTGCGTGGGTGCTGGGGGCTGCATCCAGGGTTCGCCAAGCGCCGTGTGCCTCGGATGCCCTGTTGTGCCATAAGATTGTTCTGTGCAGACCCGCAAGGGGCAGGACCCTTGCCATCCAAGCAGCAATCACCTTCCCCAATTCTCTCTAAATAGAGCCCAGAATGAGCAAATTCCAAAGGGCCAGGGATGACCCTAAGTTCCCCTTTGCGCAAGATCGGGGTGTTCTAATGACTCGGAAGCCTGCTCACGGGCAGAATCAGCCTTTCGTTTCAGAACCCCCAGCTCTCATTCTGGCCTCTTGAGGCTACGGGCTATGATTTCTGAGCGCCAAGAAACACAGTGTGCTGATTACTAATCAACTTAGGTTGGGGAGGAACAAAGTTGGAGAGGGCTACCAAACTGTCAACAGAACTCGGGTCTAGGGGTGGGAGCTAAATCAAGGGTCCCGCCGTGTTACTGACACACAAACACGGCCCCTGGCAGACATGCTCATCTCTTCCTTGGAAAGGGGATGGTTGGAATGTATCCTGTGAGCCAGCTCTAGTATAGCACCGGCGGATCTTTTCAAATGTTTGTGGACTGAGTGAACGAATGAAGGGATGAAAGAATGAAGGGATGAGTTACAACCACTGCCATCTGGTGGGAGGAAGCTGAAAGGCTGAGGGCAAAGCTCACGACAGGGACCATGCACCAGGCAGGGTGGCCTGGGGGGGAGGGGGGCCGCTCTCGGACCCCGGCCCTGGTTCCGTCACGGTGTGTGATGCACGGGAAAGCGCCACGGGGAAGGAAGCCGTGTGGGTGACGGTGGCGGATGACATCCAGCTGGGACGTGCTCAGAGCAGTGACCCCGGAGGGAGAAGCCACAAATAAGGGCGTTCACTTCATAACCACAGCCCATGGCACTACACAGCCTGCCCAAGAGGAAAAGGTTTGCTTTCAGGAAAGGGAAAGGCCAAAGCGCCAGGTCAGGAGACGTAGGCCAAATGCACGGATGGATGGATGGATCGAAATCATGTTGGGAATCATCATGGCCTCCCGAGCTTCGATGCTGGGGCAAACGTGTGGGTGAGAAATTCCAATACAGGCAGACAGCACTCGGTGCTATAGTAGAGGGTCAGTGGGAAGATGCGGCCCCTGGCTGAGAGCAGAGCGTGTTCTGGGACGCAGGTGCAAGCCCTCCTGGGGTCACGTGCCCTCCCCGAATGGCCACGGTGACCTCTGAGCCCCGGCTAGCCTTGGGGTGGGCCGTGAGGGGAAGCCCGAGGAGAACATGGGGTCCATTCTGCTCCTTGGCTCACAGAATTGAACTGTCCCATTTCTGAAGGAGGATTCACTATCAGACCTGATCCGACATGTCCCCTTAATCAATTAAACCCCAAAGACCAACACGCAGGCCTAGGGGACATTTGCTCACAGGACCCCGGGAACGTAAACGGCAGCTGATCGCCTCAGCTGTTGCGCTGAGAGGTGGCAAATGGAGGTGCAGGGGCCTGTCCTCCTCGAGGTGAAATGGGGGAGGGGGCGGGTGGGAAATCCACCACTGAACTCTACAAGACGGTAGCACAGCTCTCTGGACCCTGGAGGGTCAAAGAGATACTCCTGCCCCACAAGAGTTATAGAGGGTGAGGTTAGAGTTTATAAACCACTAATGCACAAGCCCACCAGGGGGATGTGGCCTTAGATACTGCTGGGCTGACAGAGGGAATACGCCCATTTCCCAGGAAGAAGCAAAATCCTAAAGTCAAATGAAGGGTCATCTAGGCCAACCCCACTCCCACTAATTGAATCTCCTTAAAGCCACCCTCATCGACTATCTGCCTGGCCTGCCCCTTGAATGCCTCCAGTGAGGAAGGGCTCACTACGTCCTGAGGACACTCGTTCCATCCTTGACAGTCTCATCACAAAGCCATGACCCGGTGGACTTGGACAAACAGTTCACAGAAGATAAAATGCAATTTTTTAACAAACACATGTGAAAATGTTCAACCGTCATTAGTAATCAAAGCAATGCAAGTTAAAATGACAGAAAAACACTTTTTAACAGAGATAAACTAGCAATATCATAACAAAATTCTAATACATCGCTGGACATTATAAAATGCTGTAAGCCTTCTGCTATTAGTCAATATTCATACAAAAATTCCTGGCCTTTCATTCAAGAAACTCAACCCTAAGAAGTTCACTTGTTCATTCACCAATCCTTTTATTCACCCATCCTTCCCTCCTCTCCTCTTAACAGCCAACCAACCACTCACTCACTCACATCTTCATCCATCCTTCCATCCTCTCATCTAACATTTAGCATCTACAACATTTCAGGCATTAGAGATACAAAGATCAATTCAACAAGCTTCTTGCCCTTAAGGGGCTCACAGCCTAGCAGGAGAAACTGACATACCATGAAACTGACATACCATGATCATTTCTAGGTGTGGGAAAATAATTGGTAAGAATGAAAAAAAAAAAAGTGGGTGTGCTAAGCCATTAGCTGTGGCATAATTTGTAACATTAAAAAAAAAGATGAATTATGCATAGCAATAGTAACAATAGCAGGTTGATGTGGGGAATGATTGACATAGCCTCTCAATGAGACACAAGGCAGCCAGTGACGTGATGAAGTCTATGGAAGAAAGAAAAATGTTGACGATGGAATATTAAATGGAAAAGGCAAACTGTAAAAAAAAAAAGAAGTGTATGTGGTGAAGAATGGCAATTAGGTTTAAAAAATGAACGCTCATTTAAAAAAGTAGATGTCCATTAAAAAAAAGTGTGCTCATAAACAGGAATTGGAAGGGAAGAAATAAAGATGGGTGACATGTCGAATGATGGGTGATCTCCTGCTCTAGGTCATGTGCTATCCACACCGTTTACATTAGGATCACAGGGGAGCCCTTGGCCCATCTGCCCCAGAGGCCCAGCCTCCTTCCTCCACCCTCTGGAAGGCCAGCCCCGAGGCCAAGCTTCCTGAGGAGAGAGTTGGGAGTTGTACAGAAATCCAAGGAGACTTGTAGCTCCTGGTGTCACCAGGGGAAGGATTTGTGCAAGGGGTGCATGCAAAGGTCAAAGTCAACAGACAAAATTTGTCTTTTTTTCAAAGAGTGAGAAGAAGAAACACACACTTGAGATAAGCCCTGATCAGAGAGGAGTGCTGAGATCCCATCTTGGACCTCATAGATCAAGCGTGGACAGAACCCGACGGGGGCCCATGTGGAAATTCCACCCCCGGCTTCTACGGCCCTCAAGCCCTGTCCTGAAACTCGGCATCTCAGAACTGGAGACCCTTAGAATGCTGGATCCCAAGCTCTTAAGAGCTCTGACCCGATGACCCTCAGGCCCTCAACATTCCTAAACAGACAGAACTCACCCAATCCCAACCCACCCTCCCCACTGGGGCATTCTCCCACCAGCCCATTTCCATCCAGGTGACCCCCTCGACAGCCCCTCGGACCTGGGAAGAAGGCTCCCCGAGAGGTTTGCTCTCCTGTCCCTCCCTAGTTCCTCTGTGCACATGGCCGTGGCCCCCAACTTCTCCCCAATACTTTCTAAGTCTTCTCGACCCTCAGCTGACTTTTAAAACCACACAAGGGTTCTCCAAAAAGACCCTCCCAGGCTCTTCCTGCCCCAGGCCCCTGCCACCCCCACTCTGGTCCACACGATGACACCTGGGCTGTTTGGGGGCTCTCTGGAGACCCTCTCTGAACAGGTGTCTTCAGGGTTAATAAGCGTGCAGAGCCCTGAAGGCCCAGCGCCACCTCAGGCCCACGAGGCCCTGCTCACGTGGCCCAGACACGTGGCACCTCCCCCCCCACCAGGCAAAACGCTAGCCCCAGCCGCACCCAACCCCCCTGCGCTCCCCGCTCTCCCAGCCACGGATCCTGGGTCCAGCCAAGCTGGCTCCTCCTGTTCAGGGCGCTCGTTAGGAATCCAGTTTTGTTTTTTAATGTCCCAGATAGGAATCGAGAAGTCCAGAGGGCCTCTGGTGCTCATTTTTAGAGACAAACACAGGCACACAACACACACACAAGTGCACAAATCCTGTCCGGTACAGAGAAAGGAGACTGCACAGAGCCAGGGCGTCCCTGGGGTCGGAAGCGCCGTACAAACAGCCCCCCCAACCCCGGCGGGGGGGGCGGGGGGCGGGGGAAGGCAGGTCAGGAGGGGAGAGGACAAGTTCAACAACACACAGTGCAAACGCGCTTTCCGCCGAAATACAGAGAGTACATCGGAAAACAGTCGAGAAGACAGCAAGGCCTTGAAACCGGCTCTGGGGATGCCAGCGCGAGGGGGCCGGGATCCTGGGACCACTTCTGCAAACCCTGGCCTGACAGGCACCTGCCCCGGGACCCCCTGACTCGAGAAGGGAAGGCAGCCCACCCCGTAGAAGACCGGGCTGGTGGGCTCCCGGGCACATTTCGGAAAGTTGCGGGAACACGATTTCTGGTGATCTGGCCCCTACTGGCCCCCTTCCCAAGCCACCTGCACAGGCCCTGGATGTGAGTGGCGCCCCTCCCAGGACAGCGCAGCGGGCGGGGCCCACACAGCCCCCAGGGTCTCCTGCTCCCTGACCCTCTGCTGCCCCCTGGCGGGAAAAGCCTCCCTCGCAGGTGACCCACGTCCAGTTCCCACAACCTTCGGCAGGGCCCGGGGCCTGAGCCCTTCGGACGGGGCACTGCCAACACGCAGGACAGCATCTGCCCCACGATCCGTCCAAGCGGGGAGCTGATGCCATTCCGAGTTTACAGATGGGGAAACTGAGAATGAGAGCAATGAAGTGAAATGGCCCCCACAGCCAGGGTGTGACAGTGGCGCTCCAAGGCAAGGGTCCTCCTGAGCCAGCTCCTCCCGCCAAGAAAGTGCAGGTAACAAGCACACAACATGCCAAGAGCCACGCCTCCCTGGTACCACTCCCTCCGGCTGGCGGGAACCCAGGGACCCCAAACTGGAAGAGGCCTCCCTCCCTCTCTGCCTACTATTTCTTCCTTCCTTTTTCCTTCTTTCCCTCCTTCCCTCCTTCCTTCCTTCCTTCCTCCCTCACTTCCTTCCAGTCATTCATCCATTTCTTCCAGTCACTCATTCGTTCATTCATTTAGACTTGACGCCTTTATTTACCGACTTCAACAGCACGACTTTCGATTAATCACAGCCCCTCGTTCATGAAGCTCTCCCTTCTCCTATTTATTCGTTTATACATTCTTTTGATTCCTTATTCCTCTCTTTTGTATTTCTCCCTTTCTCTCACTCTTCCTTCCGTTCCTTCATTCTTACAAACTCAGGTGCACAGAAGGATGAATCAGGCTCCCGCGAGCGACATCCTCCTGTCCCTGGTCCAGGCAGCACCACCTCTCATTCATTCATTCATTCATTTATGCACTCATGCATTTGCCCTTCCTTTCTTTCTTATTTTGGGTATTCTTTTACTTACCAGTCTCCTGGGAAATAATTGTATTAGTCAAAACTGCATGTGCAAGATCACCATCGTTGGCCCGTGTGTTTATTTGCCTTTGCTATCTTTCTTCCTAGCCTTTAGTCACGTTTTACACTTTGCTATTTATTCTTTTATTTATGGACCTCAATTGCATATATTTTATTACATAAAGATGATAAAAGGCTGGAAGATGCAGCCTTGTCTTTGGGTCGGGTATTTCCTCTATTTTTCATTTATTCTTGGAAAGGTGTGATGTATTTATCTATTTAAGGAGTACGTATGTAAACTAATTATAATCCCTGCGCAGACAACCTCTCTTTTAACTAACCATTTATCACCTTGGTTGTAGGTTTATCATCCTTCCTTTCTCCTTTTTTCACTTCTCTTTTTTTTCATCTCTCCATCCTCCCTTGCCCTAAAAAAGGGGATTGGATGAGCTCATCCATCATTGGGATTGATGACGACCTCATCCCCAATCCTAACACATCCTCCTCTCAGACACACCCATGTCTTCGTTAGCTTTTTTCGTCCCTCCCCCATCCCGCCTTTCTCTTTCACTTAGTTTCACTTTGCCTTCCCTCACCTCTTTCTTTGACTCCCTGATGTGTTGGTTTTTTTTTTTTTTCTTGCATCTTTTCACTCTTAGGAACCTCAGGTGTCCGGAGTGAGATGAGTGACAATCCCATGGGTGACGCGCTCCTGGCCGTTCCAAGCATTTCCATTTCTAATTCAGTTGTTCATGGGTCCATTCATTCTTTCTGTCACTCTTTTATTTCAATATTTATTCTTTTATTTATGGACCTCAGGTGCACAGAATTGGATTAACCATCATCTGTGGTTCCCGGAGCCTTCTCAGCACTGGTCCATGTGGGGCTCGCTTTTGTTTGTTAATTCCTCATACCGGTGATTTGGTTGAGGATTTATTTAACTATCTCAAGAGCCCAGTTTTGAATCAGTCATAATTCCTGGCTCGCGGTGCCGTCTCGTTTTTTTGTTCTAACATGGCCCTCTCTCTCGTAGAATTATGTACGTATTGATTTATTCCTTCAATATGCTTTTATTGCTAATATCCATCCTGTCATAATTGTCTACGCCCCTCCTTCACCGCTCTTTTTTGCATTCTTTTATTCCCGTGAGCCTCGGGTGCAGACGTGAATTAATCAAAATCACCCTTCTCATTCATTTGTTCACACAGCCATCCCTCTACTTATTCTTTCTTTATGATGAACCTCAGCTCTTACTAATTATTGTATTTAATGACTAATATTTGTTTATTATATGTAAGTACTCATCCAGGAAGTGCCTATTCTTCCATAGGTCTATTTTCTTTTCTTTTCTTTCATCTTTCTTTCTCCAGTCCCTCCTATAACTTTCCAGACTTTTTCTCACATTCTCATGGAATGTGTGAATTTATTCCTTCAGGCATTTATTTATGTGATTGTTTTTATTATTTATCAACTTCGGGGCCGGAGATTTGAATTAATGTGCATGGTCTGTGCTAAGCCAGTCCCTTCTCACAGACTTCACTGTATGACTTACTAATTTATTACCTTCTTTACTCCTTTTTTAAATTGTTTTATTTTTTTCCTCCAATCTCAGTTGTTTTTTTCTACCAGTCTCTCAGCCTTTTTTTTTTTTTACCGCCTTTCCTTCTCTTGGAGATCGGGCACCAGGGACTGGATGAATCCTAACACCCTGCAGGACCGGCCTCCTTGGTCACTGCAAATCTTTTTTCTCATTCACTCTTGCATTCATGCATTCATGCATCCATTCGGGTTTTCTTCCTTTTTGGTGATTGTTTTTACACTTCTGGCTGGCAGTGGCACCTAATTGGGTACATGATCATCTACAAGCAGTGGGCCTTCCCCTCCCTGGCCTCACTGAGGTCCTCCCTTATGCATTTCAGCTTTGAACTGCCTCCTGGTTGGGTAGGTGGCGGCCCATCTCAGAAGCCCGGATGTGAATTCATCACTGTGCTTGGTTCAGGCCCCCCTCTCATTCTTACTCCTAGAGCTGCTCTCTCCTATATATGTATTTATCTATCTGTCTGTTAATATATTACCTTTCTCCTTTTTTCCTTTTTCATTTCTAATTTAATCTCTGATTTATCATTTCTCTCCCATTTTCACTGTTTCTCTCTTTCACTCTCTCACTCTTCCTTTCTTGCATTCTTTCATTCTTCAGCGCTCAGGTGCCATGAACTGATGAATCCTAACGTTACCTGCAAACGGCATCCCGGGGCCCTGCCTCTCCGCGTGTCATTCCTTCCTTCCTTCCTTCCTTCATTCATACCATTCTTCCTGCTGTGTTTTTCTTCTTATGAGGTATATACTCCTCTACTAATGGAATGAGTGTCCAGATTTTGACCCATTGTGATCTACAGTCTGGGCTGGTCCTTTATTATCACTCCCAGCCTAACCCTCTTCCAAGAATATACCCATTTACCACCTCTTAACTCTTTCTTTCTCTCTTTTGTTGCAGCTTTCTAAATCTCCTCCTTTCTCATCTGTCTTCTTTCATCCTCCCGGATCTTTGGTGCCCAGACAGTGGGGGGGATTAATTACAACCTTCCAGCAGGCCCCTGAGGAGTGCCTGTGGCCATGGCCCTCCCCGCCTCACTCCATCATGTCTTTGTTTCTCTAGATACTCATTCACTTCTTTATGGTGATACTTATCATGTTTTGATAGTACTGTGGCTTTTAGAATTGGACCGACCATAACCCTTGATTCATGACAGTCTATTGCTCGACTCCTAGCACTGCCTTCTTTTATATGTTTATTTATTCACCCACTAATGTATTCCTGGACTGAACACTTGTTACTTTTTCTTCCATATTTCTCGATTTTTATTTAGATGTTTTATTTTGTTCTCTCTCTTTTTTAGTCCTTTCATGGAACAGACCTCAGGTCCCAGGACTGGATGACTCAAAGCCCCTCCTGCCACGCTCCCATCTGGGTCCACGTATGTCCACTACTTATTCATCCCATCCTTTCCTTTCTCCTTTTTTTTCTTTTTTTTTTTTTTTCTGGCTTTCTTTCATTTCAGTGTTTATTTATTTATGTGTGCCCAGAGTTAGAAAAATTTGGTTAAAGTTAACTCTCATCTCTGGTCCCCTGGGTTCTTTTTCGGTTTTAACTATCTTTTGAACTCTTCCTCTGTTGTTTCTCTTTTTTTTCTATGGCTGGAGCATGTATCTGGACTAATCCTAATGCTTGGCTTCTAATAACCTGACATAGTCCTCCTTATATATTTTCTCACCCCCTAATTTTAAAAGTTATCTTCCTGCTTAGTTATTATTTTGCATCTTTCCGTTTTTCTTCTTCCTTTCAATCATTTGTGCCCTTTCTCTTGCATCTTTTCACTTTGATGGGCCGCATAATCTCACCCTCGCCACTGGCTTATGCATCTCGACTTCTTATTCATCCTTTCATCTAGGCTTTATTCTTTTATGGACAGACTTTAGGCGCTATATACTTGAATTGCACGTGTTCCCTTAGTCCACGATGACCTGACATCGGTTCCTGCGTGGCCCTATTTATATATTGATTCAATGCTCTATTGACTTATCTATCGAGCTCCTGTGCATCAAATTGGATCTCCTTCAGGGTACGCTTCTTTACCTATTTATTAGTTTCTTCACTCTTTCATGCCTTCATTCATTTATTCATCCATTCACTTATTTGGACCAGATAACAGAGCCCAGCAAAATGACCTCCCAACCAGAACAATAGAACATTCACA
Organism: Lagenorhynchus albirostris; assembly: GCF_949774975.1. Taxonomy (NCBI): domain Eukaryota; kingdom Metazoa; phylum Chordata; class Mammalia; order Artiodactyla; family Delphinidae; genus Lagenorhynchus; species Lagenorhynchus albirostris. The sequence continues at coordinate 4,394,401 of NC_083095.1, forward strand.
GTATATTTGACCTTCCAGCTTCTTCCCACCAAGTGAACCACCAAGGTGAGCACAGCCCACAGTCCTTGACACGTATGCATGGCGGATGCAGGCACAGGCAGAGTACATGTTAGTGCAGCCAGCACACCCGCCGCCCCCCCGGGGGTCACATCCTACACAGATGAGGGTCAGAGTCCCCAGGCCCCCTTGGTGGGGCAGGTGCTTCCCCGTGGACCCCTGTGAATGGCCATCCCCATGAGAAACCTGTTTCAAGACCCAAGAGTGCACAGAGACACACACGGTATACATGATCTCCCCGGTGGGAAACGACGGACATAGAGTTCATCTGAAAACAGACGGCTTTGTCTGTAGCCATATAAAAATATTTTGGCCTTTCAAGGCAAATACAAAAGGAACTACCCATTACCATTGCTGAGTGTCTCAGTCCCAAACAATAAAGAACTTGAAGAGGTTTAGCCGGAAACTTTGAAGACAGAAAATCTGTCCATTCCGTTTTCCAGACATTTCAAGGGGGGGGGAAGGTAAGTGAAGGTCATTGCAGCTCGAAGCCTGTTTGAGAGGCTGGTCTCTTGGCCTGCGTTTTCTCCTTGGCCCTTTGAAGGGCCCCCCAGCTAGGCCACTTCCATCCTAGTCTGCCCTGCGGCATAAGAGCCAAAGGGAGACTCAGCAATGAAAGGGCCATTCACTTAGAGGAGTGAAAGAGGAAACATTCTTTGGGGGTCCGGCACCTGAAGCCGCCTATAGAATTCTTTTACCACAGAGACGACACGAGGAGGCTGGGGGGGGGTCCTGCCTCCGAACACAAGCCCCCCAGGTCCACGTTCAACTGGGCTCACCGGGCACCCCTCTCCCCGTGAGCGGACCACGGACCAGCGCTCACCAGCCCCTCCCACGAGGCTGCTCTGGGTGGCAGCCGGCCCCCACTGGTGACCAACCACAGAGGTGCTCCCCACGGCCCAGCAACTTACGATTTTGGAGCTGGAGGGTACTGGGGTGGCGTGTCCACGGTCCTGTCCCATGGAGGATTCGAGACGGCTTCAGCTGGAATGAGAAAGCACTGGGTCACTGAAATAGAATCTCACCCGACGGAAGCAGGGACGCCCCAGCTTCTAGCAAGCGTGGAATTGGTGAAACCAGGCATTTCGCTTTTCACTGTACTGGCTCACTCTCTCACCCGCCAAGCTCCCCACCACATCTTCCGGGGGTATTTGAAGCCAATGGGGCAGGTGTGGCGGTGTGGACACGGCTCTCAACCCAAGAGCCCTTGGGTTGGTTGGTGCCACCCATGATGCTAAGTGCCCTTTTATGGAACCCAAAGGCTCAGGGCCATTTCATGAGTGAGAGCTGAGCTGGACACACCCGAAGGCTGGGTAGAAGGCTTCCTGGCAGGACATTCCACCATGAGGGAAGGGCACCGTGGGGCACAGCCAGGCCAGCGTTAGCATGTGCTCAGGCATGATGGGAGTGCGGTCAGCTGGGCGCCTGGCCCTGGATGAGACAAGGGAAGTGAGCTGTGGACCACACCAGGGTTGTGGAGTCTTGAATGGGCAGTGTGTCCTAAAACCATGGGATGGAAGATGAAGGATGATGCTGCCTGGACAGACACCTTCACTTTAACAATTACATACAAATTTTCATCAGCACCATATAAAAGCCTGACCGGTTACATCAAGTCTTTGACTTCAAGTATTTGCCTTAAAGTTTTTTTAAAAAGCATTAAATAATGATAGACACATGTCATTATATACCTGTCAAAACCCACAGACTGTAGGACACAAAGAGTGACCCTGAATGATATAAACCATGAACTTCAGTGAATAACTATGTTATCCAGGTCGGCTCCTCAGTGATACCAAATGTGCCACAGTAATGCCAGATGTTAACATCAGGGGATGGGGGGCGGGGTATGGGACTTCTCTGTACTTGTCACTCACTTTTTCTGTAAATCTAAAACTGCTCAGAAGAAGAAAAAAAAAAAAAAGAGGCTGTTCATTTTTTAAAAATATTTTGAGGGACTTGATTTTGAACATTCATTCAGTAAGCTCTAGTGAAGGTGGGCAGGTGTGGCTGACAGATGGTCTGCGATGGCTGAGGTTTGAACAGCACTGTAAGGGGAGGGGCTAGAATGATAACAAAACCTAGAGAAAAAGGAGAATGAAAAAGGAGCGCCCCATGGTCCTCCAAGGAACCCCGAGGAAGGAACAGACCCTCTCCAACCCCCCTGCCCTGACTTAAGCCACTTGGGTGCCCGCCCCGGCTGCCATTGCCCCCCTATTCCCAGTGGTTCACTCACTGGGGTGCCCAAGACCTGGCTGGGCACAGAGGGCTCACCTCTTGCTTCCAATCCCTGTAAGAATTCCTTCCCTGGCCCTGAGCTTCCCAAACATCGTTCTCCCCTAATTGGTTGCTTTTATAACCAAGAAACAGAAAGTCTTTTTAAAAAATCAGTGTTAAGCAAGCAGTCATCAGCCCATGGGTGACCGAGGGTAGACTGGTTTTCTAAGGGCTTTCTGGGTGCCCGTGTTGCGCTGGACGCCCCCGGGAGAGTTTCCAGCCCTCCCCAGGAGCCTGTGAGCGCCTGGGGGGGCCAACGCAGCACGACCACAGCCACTGCCTCTTCCCGTGGGACAAAGAAACACGGGAAAGGGCTTTGGTGAGTCGTTCCAGTTTGGTTCTCTTTGGTGTCTTTTAATAGGACCCGGGAAATCAAAAGCAGCTCAGAGCATCTGGGTTTTTTCCTGCTTCTGCCCAGAGGCCCCAGGAATCCTCAGAGTTCCCGATTGTCCATAATTAACTTTCGTGCAGACCCCAGGCTGCTCCTTGAAGACGCAGCCCCGGCAAAGTCGTGCCTTGGTTTCCGAGCTGCGTGTCCCAGCCCCGGGTCTGCCGTGATGCATAAGCACCGCGGTGCCAGGCTGCAATCGTAACAGATGGAGACACTGCAGAGATGAGTCAGTGTCTGGAACCAAAGGAGAACACAAGGCCTCCTTAGAGGGTCCAGAGGAACAATTGTCGCAAGCGACGGATCGAAGACCTCATAAACGCGTGAGCTGCGTCCGTAATCTACGCAGGAAGCGCTGCTGCTTACACGGAAAACGCCCTCTGCAGCTTGAGAGGATTAGACGATTCAAGCTCTGCCTCTCAAAATTCTTAAAGTTCCTCTTTTCTGGGGGCAAATGGGGCCTCATTGATCTGGCAGGTCTTTGGTACAAATCATTTGTGGATGTTGAGAGCAGAGAAAGGTGGAAAAGGATGATTTTTAATAAAACGGTGATTCTCAGAAATAGAGCCTGTAGTTTATACAAACAGCCGTGAGCCTCGCCTCGGATCTCACGCTCCCTACCTGTTGAGTAACAGCACCCTCTTACAACTTTCCCCAACAAATGCAAGCTCTTGGCGGAGTTAATTTCCTGTACCTTTGTGAAGGCCAGGGCCCTAGACATTATGGGCTCATTTACGAAAATGGGAGAGGTAATTGGGACAGCTTTTGAAATCATGTCCTCCTCGCTCTTGCTGGCCCCCATCAGCCCTCTAATTTCAGTTGGCCGGGCTATGGAGGATGTTTACATATGCCTCTTCCTGGAATTTCACTCTTTGCTTCAGGAGTGGCAATTAGAGAGAATTAAGTCCTATCTGGCGTATGTTTACCGTTAATGGATAGAGTGGCAGAGGAAGCCTTGGGAAAGGCAGTCTGCCATTCTAATTGAAGCGGGCAATTTTTCCATCCCTCATTTCAGCTTGCAGGTATTGTAGCAACCAAGGTCACAAAACAAAGGCTGCGGCCCACCGTGGTAGTCAGCGGGCGCAGGCCTGACCAGAGGGTTTTGTGAGCGCTTTATGACCACACTCTGAAGCACAAAGAGACAGCGAGAGATGTTTGCAAAACTGAGTCTGCGATGGGCAGCCGGGCGACTGATGGCTTTTCCAGAACTTGCCTCCCTGACGGCTTTTTCAGGAAGTTCTCAGCTGAGCAAAGCCGGAGCACCAAAAGGCCCAGGGCGAGCCACAGGGGATGGTGCGGCCAGGCCCGCCCTCCTGGGACTGCAGCCACGGGGCCAGGCTCATTACACGGCCCCGAAAGGTGTTCCAGGCCTGGCCGGCAGCCCACCTGTGTGGAAGAATGTTCCATAAATGCAATCCCTGCACCGCAGCACGCAGGCAGCCCCCTGGAGCCGCTTTGGAGTGTGAGTCCTATTAGATCTGTGTTCACAAAAGGCTGACCATGGAGACAGGCTGAGGACGGCTCCCCCACTGCCTGGCCATGGGCGGTGGGCTTCACATCCACAGCCTGCCACCCCGGCCCTCTCGGGTCTCCGGTTTCCTTGTCTCTAAAGTAGAGGGGGGTTGTGGGACTTCCTGGGCCTTCCAGTGGTTAAGACTCCGCCTTCCACTGCAGGGGGCCAGGGTTCAATCCCTGGTTGGGGAACTACAATCCCACATGACGCTCAGTGCGGCCAGAAAAAAATAAAAAATTAAAAAATAATAATAATAAAGTAGGGCTTCCCTGGTGGCGCAGTGGTTGAGAGTCCGCCTGCCGATGCAGGGGACGCGGGTTCGTGCCCCGGTCCGGGAAGATCCCACATGCCGCGGAGCGGCTGGGCCCGTGAGCCATGGCCGCTGAGCCTGCGCGTCCGGAGCCTGTGCTCCGCAACGGGAGAGGCCACAACAGTGAGAGGCCCGCGTACCGCAAAAAAAATAATAAAGTAGAGGGGGGTTGGAAGGCAAAGGAGCAGATATCTCCAGCCTCTGATCCTAAAGACCTAGCAAACAAACCACCCACAGACGACCACGGAGCAACTGGAAGGAATCAGAGCTCCAAAGACCCTCAGGTGACCTCGAGCCTGCACCGTCCCATTTCACAGATGGGAAAACAGGCCCAGAGGGCTGGAGACAGGGGCCAAGGTCACACCCACAGTGTGAGCTGAACATAGGCTGGAACCAGGTCCCAGGGGGCCAATTCAGGGCCGCTGCCTGCCTCTCAGGTGCCCGAAGCACCCGATTTGAACTCTCTCCTCCGACTGACAAGGCCTGAGTAGCAGGGATGTGCCCTGCTCTCAGCCGGGAGGCCAGTGGGGGCCCAATCTGGACACCTGGGGCTCTCCCTCCCCTCTTCTGGGGAAAGGGCCCTTGCCTTTCTAGCGCTGACACCCCATGCTTCTCCTGCCTCATAGAATACAGAGAACTGGTAGGCTACTGCCTCATTTTACAGATGGGGAAACTGAGGCCCAGCAGCCAGCAGTAACAAAGATACTGGCCAAGACTGAGACCCGGGACTCCTTCCCCTCGTGGCAGGGACTTTGCCCCTGGTTCCTCCAGAGGGGCCTGAGCCCTCGGGGCAGTTTGGGGCAGCGGTGGTGCAAACTGTTTTCCCTCCAGCTCAGAGGATCCCCTTGCTGAGGGCTGCCCCCAACCCCACAGGCCCTGCTGACTCCCCCTCCCTTACCCCTTCTAACTGCAAACACCAGCCCCGTGATCTCCGAGCCCCCAAACCCCCAATTTCTCAACCCGGTAGGAATGCCTCTATCCCCACCCACAGGACAGCACTGAAAAAGGGCTGGGAAGGCAGAAGGACCGGCACAGCCGTGGTCCCGGACGGCCAGCACAGACGTGCAATCAGTCTCTGGCCCCTGACGGGCCTCCTGCCCCAACTTTCCACCCCTGAGTTCCGTCTCCTTGGCTGTCTCTTGGGCATCAGGTCTGGTTTGATCAGCTTCTTGTTTACAGGCACAGCTACCCCGATGCCTCCTCCTGAGAAACTCACAAAAAGAAAGCCCTAGAACGGGGGAGCACGGGCATGTCCAGGGTCCCGCCGACGGGGTTGCTGGTTAGACGTGCATCGTGTCACCTCTCGCCTGCGCGCCTCGGAGCTCCCGACACACACACAAGGGCACACACACAAGGGCGAGGGGCCCTCAGCAGCGCCCCAGCTCCCCCCACCAAGAGGGAACACACACACACTCTGTTTCAGGGGAAGGTAATTGAGGTTTCCTTCTTTTCATGGGAAGAAAAGGTACCTTCTATTGAGAGAATGTATTCACAGAACCTGGGAAAACTCATCTGCACTCAGCCTCCCAATTACCCCCAGGTGGCTGTTCTCCATGGGGGGCTCCCCACATTCCTTTCTGCTGGGCCTTTGTTTCCATCTGCACCGCCCTGGGAGCTCCCAGGCTAAGTCTCCTCCTTAAGCCCCTGCCAAAGACCCCTATTCACTCCGCAAAGAGACGCCAGGCAAAAGGTGGTGGGCAGCCTTCCTCCCCCGCTACCCTGGCCCCCCGACTCCCAGGAAGGAGGACTTAAGAACTCTCCATCTGGATTTTTTTCTGAAGCCCAAAGAAATTGGAGAGCAATTAAGAGAGTCATGACTACACCCTCCACCACCCTCCTCCCCCATAATTAATTCCTCTCTCACACACCCTTCCCCCAAGTCAGGGCCAACCCCGGCCTCGGCTACCCGGCACCTGCTCCGCTCTGGACAGCCAAAGCCCTCACAATGAAGACTGGGATACGGGACCAAGTGTCTAAAATCTGGAAAGCACTAGGAATTCCAGGCCGTGCGGGAACCCCAAAGACGGGCCTCTCGGGCCCTTCTCTGTGCTCACCTGGGCACAGGATCCAAATGAACTAGGGGCCTCTCTCGCTGGCGTTGCAGGGTGTGGGGATGCCCGGTAGGCGATACCGTCGGAGGCCGGCCTCCTCCCAGTGGATTCCCGAGGGCACCCTGGTCCCCTCCTCTCCTGGCTCCAAAACACTGACTCACTCCATAGCCAGGAGGGGGGGCTACCTCTGCAACACCCCCTCCTGCAGACCCCTCCCCCCGAAAGGGCCTGGCTTCTTGAAGACACACTCCGGCAGCTGGGACTTGGGGCTGCCCATTGGAACCGGGCACCAGAGTAAAAAGCCTCCCCTCCTTCCCTACCCAGACTGGCCTCTCCCTTTCAAAATGGGGACCCCACGCTTGAGATGGCCTCATTTGGAAAGATACAACTCTTTTCCAGAATTTTCCATCTGCTCAAACCAGGGATGGGAGATCAGGCTGGACTCAACCCCCTTAGCTCCTTGAGGACAGGGGACAGGGCTCAAAGACGCAGAAAGAGAAGGGAACCAGTTCTTGGGACTCATTTGCAGCTTGTTAAATGTCAGTCTTCTGAAAAGAAAGTGCTCCCAGTGCCCCAAAGCCTTCCTGGTTCAGCTGACAATGCCGGATTCGACATTGTCCACTGCCCTTTAACCCTTTGGGGCCTTAATTTGTCTCCCTCCACACCCCCTTCTGTGTAAAGCCACCTTCCTCTTTTCAAGGAAAAATTCATTAGCAAGCTCATTAAAGACGGGTGATTTTTTTTTTCCTTTCTGGAAGTCAGATTGCTCATAAAAAAAACCACATTTAAGTTCCTTCATGTAAATGAATGAATAAGAAACACATGCATCCTGTTGCCCTTAAGTCTTGCCAGTTTTTGACATTATTTGGAGAAATGTACTTGGAAATACATTTGGGGTTTGAATCACAAGTCAGGAGGCTCTAGGTCAGGGGCCCTGCAGGTGGGAAATTGGGAGGGTGAGAGAGGGGGCATTTTCTTTCTTTCCGGGAGCGCAGAGGCTGGGCTGCACTCTCGGCCCCCTTCCTCATCCACCTGGGGGGAAGCAGGTGGGACCCAAGGGCCAGCTTTCGGGCAAGACCACCCATCTCTTCCCTGATACCTGTGCCCACGTGGAAGCATTCAGCTAGAGGTGGCCCCGGGGACCAGCTCAGCACAAAGACAAGTGGCCAGAGAACCCCTCGTGCCAAGAGGACAGGGTCCTCTGCCTGTCTGGCCAGCGAGGGCATCATTCCACCCCTTACTGCTCGGGGATGGGCCAACCCATCACAACAGAATTTTCCTGAAAATGATCATTTCTTTCAACACTTGATAACGGCCTTTCTGCAATTCTTGGGCTGATCGGCTGCGAAGCTGATAGACGATGTTATGTTTCAACTTCTTTAATGGAGAACTTGAGCTATTTTTCTCTGTTTTCTGCGTAATAACACACAAAACCCAGAATATGTGTATACCTGAGACTGAGCATTCACAAGTGTCTCTAAAGTACAACACACCCCAAACGCAGGCCACCCCAAATGCTGAGGATGAGGGGCGGGGGGCTGGCAAAGTCTGGGGCCGGCTGGGGGCCTGCCTCCACCTTGACTCTGCCCCTCGGCCCAGCCCACCTTGAGGGGGTCCCGAGACATCCCCGAGGGAGAGTCCAGGAGCCGTGGGCATTTAGCTCCATCCAGTGAGCTACATGGATCTTTCTGGTAAGCTCTGGATATGCCACCCCAGAGCCCACATCCTGCCCTTTGAAAAGCTCCCCTCCCGGGCCTCTCTTCCACGTCACTGTGTTTGCAGATGGCAAAGGCCAGCTGCGGAGTAAATGTCACGGGGCAGAGTCTGCCCAGTGCCCCTTCCCTGGAGTTAGACCTGGGCACACCCTCTCCACCTCTCTGCAGCCTGATGGGCTCTCCGGGGAGTGAAAACAAGCAGACAAAGGCATCGCCCCCGGGTCTGGATACCTCTACCCCCCTTTACCTGCACTGCCAGGTGTTATTAAAAAATACCATCCCTACCCCATTTCCAATTCAGGGGAGAAGGGCAGGGCTACATAAGAGCTGTCTCCAAAATCTGGTTGACGAAAGAGCCTTATGGAAGCTTTGCTGGAAACCGGAGACCCTCAGGGAGTGCAGGGGGTCCAGCCGCTCTGCCCACTGGGCAGCAGGTCACACACAGGCGGGCGCACCCCGAGGCAGGGCCCCCGGCTCTGACGTGAGCCCCGTCCATCACCTTCCCTGTCACAGAGACAGACGCCATGTATGAGCATCAAGGTGGTTTTGGGGGGCTGTTGGCATCGGGACCAGGACGGTGCTGGGCCCACTGGAGACTCCATGAGCATCTGGGGAGTTGAGTCAACTTCGCCCCCATCATCCAGGCCTTTCCCATCTCCCCCCTGGACCACCCCAGCCGTCTAAGCGCCCCAGTAGCTACCCCGAATGTCTCAGTTGTGGGGCACAGAGGCAGCCACAGTCCACTGGGGCTGCTGGCTCTGAAAACACCCCCAGGCCCCTCCATGAGCCCTGCCATGGGCTCAGTCGCCCAGACCGTAGAAAGCAAGATGCCCTCTGCAGAGCCCCCTCTCTCCCTGTCCGCCTTGCTTAGCTGCCACACAAGCCATGGCACCGCATGGGACCTCCTGGGGCATCCGACTAGACCCTCCAGTCCTAAGGCAAAGCTGGTCCTGGGCACCCAGAGAAGAGTCCCAACCCTGGGCCTCCCGGGGCTCCATGAACGCATCTTGAATAAGTGAACCCCAGATAAACAAATGAGGAGTCCCTGAGTGAGTCGTGGGGCTGTAATCCCCTGCTTTCTTCTGCTCTACCATTACTGATTTTATTTAAACAAACAAAACGTTCCCATCTCATTGCAATTTCAGGGGTGAGGAGACGAGGCCAAGAGAAGAACTCACTCAAAAAACCACTATTTGATTAAAAGACATTATCAAGGCCTCATGTGTGAGAAACCAGCTTTCTCACAGCGACTGACGTTCCCGTGGCTTGTGGGGAGAAATGTTTTTCCAGCTCCACAGCAAACAAGCATTCCTGTTTCCACATCTCCAAAGCAGCCCGCTAGCCGGGATTAGGAGGGCAAATGCACCACTATTCATTTCATTAACACGCTCAGTAAAGCTTTGTGAGGACCTACTATGTGCCCGGCCCGAGCTGGTTCTCAGGGGCCCAGACCTGAGGGGGACGCTCCCCACTTACCATGCTGGCCCACAAGGGCCTCAGCTCTAGGCAGCTTCCAGAACCCCAGCCCCATGTCTGGTGTAGAAGAGGACTTGCCCTTGGAAGTGACCCCTCCCAGGTTAAATGTGTACATCCTTGAACTGAGAGATGTGATCTGAATCTAATGAAATCGTAGTGTCCCAAAACAGCAAGAAACTCACCCCAAACCAGGAGGGCGTCGCGGGGCGCCAGGTGGGCGTGAGATGCCAGGTGACCGTCCTGAAGGAGCGCTGGTCCAGGGCAACTCTCCTGCCTCTTCCATCCAGTTCTTCAGCCGACTGTCGCCGCCAGGGTGTCGAGGACGGGCTGACCTTGGGGAGGGGCAGAAAGTTAGAACGCCGGCAAGGCGAGACCCCAGAAAAGCCACACACACCCCTAGAAAACACACGGAGCCCAGTCTCACCTGCAGCCTGGTTTTCGGTGGAGGGAGATGGCTCGTAGGGATGGCAATGACAGGAGAAGGTGCAAGAAGAGAAGCGCAAGAACAGAAGCGACAGGCCAGGTGGCAGCCCCCAGACCGGCCATGAGGCTGGGGGCAAGGCAGAGCCGGGGACTCGTGGGTACAGGACGGCCGTACAGGCAGGCCCGGTAGGACATGATGACAAGCAGTCTGGGGGGATTGGGGTGGGGGGAAGGGAGCAGGACAGAGGTCTGGCCGCAGCCCACAGGCACTCAGAGCCTGGAGGCCAGGCCCATGGGAGGAGGCCTCTGAGGATGGTAGGGGAGGGGTGCCACGAGCACTGGAGACCAACCGGAAACTTGGGCGACCCTGAGGGGGAGGGCCTCCTTGCCCTGGGGGAGAGGCAGGCGAAAGGCAAGCAGGTGGGAGGTGGGCGGGGCAGCAGGCAGGGCCAGGTAACCACAGGTGTGGGCTCAGCCAGGAAAACCAACCTGTTAAGCAGAGGGCTGGATGGGTGAGACCCAGAGGGTCCCAAGCCCAGTGACTGGGGCACAGAGAAGGGGAAATGGGTCAGGTGGGGCAAGCGGAGCCCCAGGTGGGCAGTCAACCTAGCAAGGGGTGGGGGGAGCCAGGGGAGGAGCCGCCAGGGAGAGCAGAGCAGGTGGGCAGCTAGGCAGAGGCGGAGCCTGCAGTGCTCCCTGGAGGGTCCCGGCCAGGGGCCCTTGACGTTGGACACTCCCCAGCCCACAAGTGGGGGGCAAAGGAGCTGGACTTAGCCCCAGGGGGAGGAAGGCATCATGGAGGGAGGGGTCCAGCTCACGGACCCCAACTCAAGAGGGAGACCTGTGTGGCCAGAGCCCAAGGGGACATACACCACAGCTGCCCGTACGCCGCCACCTCAGTCCTGAACTTCAGGTACGGGGGTCCAGCTCAGCCACGAGCACTCAGCTAGGGGATGGGGTGGGAGGCCAAGAGGGCCGGAGGGGCTGGCTGGGACCTGCGGTGAGCCCTGGAGAAGGGCAGGTTCCAGGCCCGCCCCCGCCCCCCAGCCGGCCAAACCAGGCCCGCCCCTCACACCCCACCCCACCTGCCTTGCCTGCAGAGCCCCGTGCCCGGGAGCCACGAGGCCACCCTGGGCAGAAGCAACCCCCTGGCCCACCACCCCCCGGGGACGCAGAGGCCATCAAGGGATGCGCTAGGGTGGCAGGTGCCCAGCCCGGGGCCGGACCGTGGGCTTGCTCAGTAAGGATCAACTGTTGGATGACGGGATGGACGCATGAGTGAACGAAGGGGTGAGACTGGTGAGGCCCCCACTCAAATGGGGCTGGGGGGTGGGGCAATGCCCACTCCTCTCAGTACAAGGACATCCACCCTCCACCCTTTTGACCTAAAGCTTCTTGCATCCTCAGCAACTCCCGCCTAGCAGCTCACGTATGGCAGTCAAGTTCCTTCATTGACTCACCTGTCCAAACATACATCCCACATACTCTTACTGAACCCCACTTTGTGCCAGGCTGGTGCTGGGACACCCAAAGGAGGAGTGGCTGGCCTAGGACACCCCCCAGAGGACCAGATGAGGAAATGGTGATGAAGTAGAGAAGAAAAGGTAGATGGAGACTAGAAAGGGGCAATAAAAGCAGAAAAAACAGAAAATCAGAAGAATTGGGGTCGAGGGGATCTCCTGAGCCTCTGGAATTGACTTAATGGTGGAGGCTGAGACCAGTGGGCCCTGGGAGTCACGGGGCAGGACCTCTGGGCTGGAAGCGTGGGGCGCAGGGGTCCCGTGTGCATAGGCAGCTGGGAGCAGCATCCGTCCAGGCACAGAAGGGGGACCACGGAAACAAGGATGCAGGTTAAAACAGGCATACACTCAAGAGCAAGTAGCACAGACCCCTCTGCTGGTGGCCCCAGAGGTTGAATTCAACTGCCTTCCACCCCCTCCCCAGGTTCTCAAGTGCTGGAATATTAATGACTTGGGGACATGTATTTTAATTAGTATGTATGTGAGGGTGAAAAGGGTCCTATGGGTTATTTGTTTTTTCCTATTTAAAATAAATCCTCTTTTAGAAACACCAGGAACTGCTCTATTATTTTACTCTCCAAAAAGTGCACAGAGGAGTGTAGGTGGGATCCCCATTCTCAGAGGTGTTCACCCTCATCCAGTCCCCAAGTCCAGGCAACATCCAGGTCACCGCCGCCAAAAGGAGTGGAGTTGCCCCAACTGGCCACCTGGGCCTCCTTCAACATTTTCATTTAGGGGGCTGGACGAGGGTTGGTTTTGTTAACTTGGAAAGAGCATCAGATTCTGATCCATGAATGCCAGGGAACCTTTAGCCAACAAGTAAGTTAAGGAAGTTTTCAACTAAAAGTTGTCTTGCACCAAACACCTCACTTTTCCCTTAGTTGTTTCCCCCCCCCCCCATTTGGCTGAAGGTCTGGGTAGAGTCTGAGGTTTAATTGGAGTGATCTCATCTTGACTAATCTGTCTTGGGGTGAGAAACATCCAAAACTCAGGATTCATAAGGGCAAGTTTCCAACTCAGGCACACTTGCTCTAAAAACATTACTGGGAGACTTCCCTGGTGGTCCAGTGGTTAAGACTCCGCACTTCCAATGCAGGGGGCGCGGGTTGGATCCCCGGTCGGGGAGCTAGGATGTCACATGCCGCAGGGTGCAGCCAAAAAAAAAGGTAATAACAATTAAAAATAAAGACATTCATGGGCTCCTGGGAGTCCCAAAAATCAGGAGAGAAAGGGAGAATTTGGGGGGGCTGGCATGCAGGACATATGGGAGGGGCACATTTAGGGGGTAAAAGGAGTGACTACAGGTTCTGGATCTGAGTGGTCCTGACAGATCGCTGGTCCTCTCATCCTATGTGGGGGCCAAATGTGAGCCCCAACCATGCCCTTCCCTTGGTGGGGGGACTGGGGTACCAATACCCATCCATTTCCTGACCTGGAAGGAGCGTTCCACGGGCACTGACCCTGCGATAATTCTACAGGGCCTACGCCTACACCTTGGCTTTTCTAGCATTTGAGGACGTTAAAGGCTCGACACCAGTGAGTCCTAAAACAAGTCTGGTGTGAGGCAGAGTTGGAAACGTGCACCCCCATCTCTCTGCTTTTGGAAAAACGCATCCCAGAGGCCTGAAAGGCCCTGGCCCATTGCTGGTCTGCACGTAGGGTCGAACAAAGGAACTTTCTGCAAAGCAGCCCTATCTGTGGCCCAAAGCTGCCTGCAACTTTCCACCCCGCCCGATGGATCGCGAGCCGGGACAGAGGCAGAGACTTAAATGGGAAGCAAAACGAATCCTGGGCTCCAGCACCGAAATTAGAAGCGTGGCTTCAGACCCACGAAGCCCGTGCCCTGCGGCCGCGGCCCTGAGGCACTTATTATGATAATCAGTGTGTTTTTCCTTCCCAGACAAAGAAGCCTCCTTATGAGGCGAATACTGGAATCCAGCAGCTACCTCATTAACGTCTGCAGCCTCTTCCTTGACAAGGCCCAAGATTAGCCCTGTGTTCATTAACGGAAAAGGGCGGAAAGTGGAATAAAACTGAAAAACACAGCTGGGGGGAGGGGAAGGGCTCTTTCTGTCGGCCATTCATTCATTGAAAGACTCCGTGTAGCTCCGGGATTTAATCACCAGCCGAGGGGGCGTTTAACCAGGATGGAAGAGGTAAAGAGGTTAAACCTGATAGAAGGAGTTAAAAACCCAAAATGGGGCAATTTGATTTGAAAGCTTCCTGGGATTTGTCACTGGGATAATGAATTTTAAACCTTTTTCCTGTTTACTTTCTTTTTGCCTAACCCAAGAAGAAACTCCTTCCCCTGGATGTGGTTTTTTGTTTGTTTGTTTTGGTGGGGTTTCATATTTTCCAAGTCTCCCTTTCCTACTTTTTTGTCTTTGGTACCCTTTTCTAGTCTTTGCTTCTTTCTCTCCCACTGCCCCCTCTCCCCACTTCTTTCTTCTCTCTTTGGTCCTCCCTGTGGGAACTTAACCTACAAGAAAATCTGATGATGACCCCAATTGTATTTTCTCATGAACGCTTTATTGAATTTATTTCAAGTCCCTCAAAGAGTGGGACTTAAAATCTTACCTGCAAGACTGCCCGCCTGACCTGCCAGGTAAAGACACCCTACACTGCAACTGAGAAAAAGGTAGCTTGGGAAAACTGACCTACCCCAAGGCCTCAGCTCTAGGTGGTTTAGACGCCAACCCAGGGTGAGATGCTAAGAGGCAGGTTCCGGAAGGTGAGAGGTCTGGATACCCCAGTTCTTAGCAGAAACTAAGGAGGAGGAAAGCCAGGAGCAGGTGACTCTGTGAGGTCTACAGGGGCGTGTCTGTCCATAGAAGTGACTGGAGCTAGAAAATGTGAAACACCGGGTATGTGTCTGTGTGGCATGTGCCCATGAGCGTGTCCAGGGTTAACCTCCAGAAAAGTCATTACCTTAGTGACAGCCGATCAGCGGAGTAGAAGAGGTCAGGAAGCAGTGGGTTGGAGAGGAAACTGGAGGTGAGGAAGGAAGACAGCAAGTGTAGACAGGCCTTTCGAGAAGCTTGGCTGTGAAAGGAAAGAGAGAGTGGCTAGAAAGCAGGGCAGGAAGGGCCCGGAGGCTCAGAGCTGCCGACCGAGCAAAGTTAGGAATTCGAAGGGAATCGCTGCTGGCCGGAAGGCCAGGTCTGAGACAGGAGAGGCCAGGGCAGGGGACGCCTCTCCCTTGACCGTGTCAGATGCCTCAGACGCCCCAATCTGAAGGCCGCTTGACGGCCTCTTCCCCTAGGAGGCTCAGGCCAGCCCCGGGTCTGGACAGGGAGTTGTGAGGTTCAAATGAATTGATGGTTGCAAAAAGGTCTTTGCCAACTGCAAAGGGAGACATAAATGCTCCCTGTAATTACTCACTAGGCGCAATTTTACAGCCCACTCAAATCTCACTGGGGCCTGGGTTTTCACTGACCATAAATTATGCGTCCTTTGCATTAAGGATGTAAAACCCAGTGGTGAAAGCTCCTGCCAGCCTCTGGAAGACAAAAGGTCCCTCCTAATAGCCTGGATTAACTCACAGCAGATCTCCGCCCACTTCATTTGTCACCTTCCAAGTCATCCTTCCACCTTCATTTGCCACATAATCCAATCAGCCCCTTTCAGAAGCCCGGGAGCTATTGTCTACACCAAGCCGGGTTTCTCTAAAGCAGCCCAAGTTGTTTTTGTCTCGTCCGGACAAAACTGGTTGGCTTAAAAGGGGACGAGAGAAAGTGCCGGTCGAACGAGGACCCCAATTAGCTTCCAAGAGGCCGTTTTCATCATCTTTGTATCACATACCAGGCCTGGCGTGCGGGGCATATTGTAGGCGGTCCAGAAAATGTTTGTTGAATTAATTCTGTTTTTATTTCTTCTGGAATTTATTTATTGAGCGCAAGCACAGCACCTAGTGGGTGCTAGCTGTTATTAACTGAGGGGAGACAGGGCTGGGCATGCAATAATCAGGGACAGCTTCCTGGTGTTACCTATCTCGCAATTTACAAAGCACTTTCATAGTGGTTACATCATTTGGCCTTCAAAAGCGCCCTGTGGGGTAGATAAACGCGGGTGTTTTTTTGTGTTGCTTTTTTTTTTTTTTCCCCTAATCCCCATTTAGGCCATGAAAAGAACTGAGACTTGGAGAAGTTAAGCAACGTATTTAAGGTCACACCATTATTGAGAGGTGAGGCCAGCACATGGTACCAGCGTTGAGGCCACCCAAGACCCCCAAGACCACCCTGGGCAGCTGGGATTTCAAACAGGCTGCCCCATTGTCAAACATTTGATTGGAAATCAAAGGGCTCTTAGTAGAACTCTGGGGCAGGGGGTAAGGGGCAGCCACAAATGGCACCCAGGGTCCAGCTCTGACCCCTTCTCTTGCCAGCAGCGACGCTCCTCCAGCCTCAGCGACCTCACTGTAAATGTGACTCAGTCCCGTCCCCTAGGGAGGGGCACTCTGTTCACATACGTCTTCTCGCTCTCCAGCTTTTAGAATTACTCAAGTCGATGCCAAATTCATCCTCACCTGTAAACGAGGCGGCCTCATTCACGTGGACATCGGACATAGAAATAACAGAGGCACAGAACATCGAAAGTGCTCTGGAAATGACCACGTGCGCCATGCATGTCCTTACTCAAGTCAGCCCAGCCCCGATCTGGGTGCAGCCCCTACCTGGTGCAGGGAGAGCCCCGTGGACTAGGGCTGTCCGGAGCGCTGCGGGAGAATAAATAAGAGGTGTAAGACAGGTGAGAGGGGTAGGGACGGACTGGCCAACCAAACTGTTTCAACAAACATCTGTTGACCGCCTCCTCTATGCCTGGCCCTACCCAAGGCTGCTTGGATTCATTCAATACTCACAACACCCTGGGAGGTTGCTCTTCTCAACCCCGTTCCCCAGAAAGGACAGGGTGATCTCAGAGGTGGTGGGGATGCCCTTGGCAGTTCAGTAGCACGGCGTTGGGACACATGCTCATTCCAGAAGCCCACCCTGGGCCTTGGAATCGCCAGTGAGATGCTGTTCAAGCCCTTGGCCCAGGTCCCCCTCCTGAGAAGTCCCCACAGGGACTCTTCCATTCAGAACATCACGGGGGTAACAACGGGGTGGACTGAGAAAGACTGACACCTCCCTGGGGTTGGAAACTCTCCAGGTCGCTGACATGTTAACACAAGCAGAGACACACAGAAAAGCAGTGATAGCATCAAGGCAGAAGCATAGCAAAGGTCCGGCGTTAATGACCAATGCCCCCTCACTAGGGCATTGGTTTAAGCCGTTAGCCAAGAGGGACAGCTGGTCAGTTCTGGTCCTCTTCATCCTTCGTCGTCCTGGTCCCGGGGGTCACTGCCAGTGGCTGCTTTGTATGCTGGTGGCATCCAGGAATCCGTGCTCCTAGCATCCTCTGCAATAGATCAAAGGTTAGAGGACCCACTTACAAGCCCAAGTCTCAGTATTAATTAAACTTTAAATGAATTAATTACAACTAAAACTAATTCGTTAACATTTTAAATTGCCTTTTAACTGCTAATGGGTCTGGGGGTGGTGCAAGGAGGGTGGCAGGGGTGAGGGATTCTGCCCACCATGTTGTGTGTAAATTGCCACAAGGAGGGGTTGAAGTACCATGAGGTGGAGGTGAGCAGCAAGCACCTTGGCATCAGCTTGGCACCCAGAGGTGGTCCTTGAAGACAGGGAGGCAAGCGGATGATGTCATCCTTGAACAGAGACCCTATGGCAGGGAGGGGGTGGGATTAGAAACCATCCTGATGACCTCTAATGGCCAGCACAGGAACAGCAGAGGGAGGGAGGGGGCAGTCAGAGGGAGAGGCAGGGGGTAGTGAGAAAGAGGAGGAAGGAGGGGGGGAAGAGGGAGAGGTGGAAGGGGTGAAGAGGGAGGAAGGAATGGGAGAGAGGGAGAGGACGGGAAAGGAGGGAGGACGAAAATGGGAGGGGAGGTGGGGGAAGAGGAGAAAAGGGAGGGGGAGGAGGAAGAGAAGAGCAAAGGGGAGGAGGGAGAGAAATGGGAGGGGGTAAGGAAAATTTGATTGACAGGGCACAAGTGTTCGCCGTGTGCGCATGCGCGACCTGAAGCCCGGTTTAGCGGGCCGAGAACCATTTTCAGACACAGACCGCTAGGGGGCGCGCGGCCAGCACCCAGAGCCCAAGAGCACAGACACCTGCGGCGTGCGCGCGGGAGACAACTTCTGCGCCGCCACCCGCGCCTGGCCCGCAGCTGCCACGGGCATATATGGCATAAGATGGGGGGTCCAACAGGTCTCAGGCTAGGAAGGGGGGACAGGGGCCACCCCAGCTCATCGCGCAGGGCCGCTGTGTCCCCTAAACGCCACGCCTGCCATCACCAGCCAGAATCCACCTGTGGACGTCAGGCAGCACACCCCCTACACGTCCTGGGGTCCCTCTGCGCCCCCCAACTGTCATCTTGCACCAGAGAGATACGAGGATTTCAAGGAGACAGTCGCCATAAGGGTCTTTTCAGAACAAGATTCCACTTTTAATAGGTAAAAACACAGAAATCTTGGCTCCAACCTCCAGAAAATGCAATTAAACATAAATTAATTAAAATTATAAAGCCCCAGTTCTCAATACACTATTTTCACTCACTTATGGTCTCTGGACGCATGCTACAAAATATGGTACCACTAGAAAATAATATAAAGGCGACCAAAACCGCCTAAAATTATCCAGACCACCATCGAGCCCCCCACCCCAAATCTCACCTCCCTTCCACGTCACAGTAAGAATTTCAAGACCCCCGCACGATGGCGCCTGATGAACCATCTTAGAGCCTCTACATCCTACTCAAATGAGCCACACATCTTCCCAAGACCCTCAAAACCAAAACCGACCGAAAACAAACTAATCTGCGTCCACGCTCTTCCACGACACCCTAGGTCATGCAACCAGTGCCGATCCCGGCATCTCTGCCCAGCGCGAAACCTGCAACTGCTCCCCAGTGAACCCGGGGGTCTTAAAACATTTCCCCCTTAGGTAAATGAATTCAGAATTCTCCAGTAAATCCCGCGCCCGACCCCCTCCAGCAGGAGAACAAAGGCCACCTCCCCTCCCCACCCCGCCCCCCAAAATTCCGCAGTGCCACCAGCGCCCTCTGGCGGCCAGCAAGAAAACCTTCCAGAAACCTGCCACGTAGCAACCCTCTCACGCTCCCCTCCCCAAGCCCGCCGGCCCACAGTGGGGAGGGGGCGACGTGGGGGGGGGGGAGTTTGACAGGGACAAAGGAAATGGCAAAAGGCGACTTTATCAAAAGTCAAAAGCCCACAACATGTCAGAGTCTTCCAGCGACCACCACGCAACACTGAAAAGACCCCCGACACCCAATTCTCAGCTCCCAGTGCCCAGACCCCCCAACACGCCCCCTTTTCTGTATTTCTCTCTTCCCTCTTAATTAGCCTCTCCCAGACCCAAGGACACAGCCTTATCTCCACCCCAGCCCACCCCCTGCTTCTATTCTGCCTTCGCCCCCTATTACTTGACCCTCCCCCCAGCCGCCCTTCTCTACCAAACTCATCCTAGGGGGGTTACTGGTAGGTTTGCACTTGAGCGCCACATCTCCACTATTTAAATAAACAGATGATACCAGGTAGCAATTTTACTGTCTAAATTTTGACTGGAGTAGGCTTTGCACTAACCTGTGCACTTGGATTCAGAATCCCTAGCGGGTAAGTACCTCTACTCCTCACGCCTACGGCCACCAAGAACCGGGCCAAAAACTAGCGGGAAAATATTGCCCAGGAGACTCTTGTTTTCGGGTGCTCTCCCCCCTAAATCTACGGCATGCAGAATACATTCGCCGCCATATCTCCCACCACTCGTGATTCTAAAGGTGGCTTCAAACACAGAAAATCTGGGTTTTGGACCCCAGGGACTGAGGCACACTGGCCTCTGACAGGGCTTTGATTAGATTCCTCCCACGCGTCCTCATTGAAGCTCCTACCACCCGGCCTTCCCTCAAGGGCTGCACTGGAAAGTGGCCCTGTGATTTTCCCCCCCAGGAAAATGTGCCTCGAGATTTTCCTTCCTGACAGAATTTCATTGCCGATGCTCGGGGACAAGGCGAAGCGGCCGCCTTCAGGAGAAGGTCCCGGCATCTCTCTTGCGGCATGTCCAGGAGGACGGAGCCCAGCCCAGAAGGGGGTGTCGTCTTCCTTTTGCACATCCTTTCGGGCAAAGGATGGCCAACCACTCACCAAGTAGGGAGGTTCTCGCGCGGGCGCCCCGGCTCTCCCGAGGAGCTGCGGCCAAGGCCAGCGGGCCAGGGCGCGCTCCATCCCAGCTCTCCGCCGTCTGCGCTAGGGGCTGGCTGGGTGGGGTTTATATCGAGGCGCAGAAGGGGTGGTCTCTGACGTCAGCGCATTCTGCTGCAATGCGCTCATTTCTCCAAAAGCGATTGGCCGGAAAAATGAGCCCCCCAGATTCTATGACAAATTGCTCTAGCCGCACCCAGATTGCAGCAAAGAAGGGAGGAAAAAATTCTGCCGCAGTGCCCCTCGCCGCCATGACCAACACCCTGAGCTCGCTGGTGCTTTTTCCTACATGAGCCCCGCGCGCCAGGCGGGCAGATTTCTGTGCACAATTTGCTGGGAGAACTGGACAAGGGGTGGCTATCCTCAGGCGGGCCGAGGGTAAAGCTGGGGCACCGCAGGCAGCAGATCACACACCTGGCTATTCCGGAACCTCCATCAGAGGATGCGGCTTAGGAGAAGAAAACGATGCTGTCTGCTTCTTGTCCTGGGAAATAAAATGCCCCGGGAAAGATGAGCGGTACCCAAATGTAAGTCAGCGTCTGTCACCCCCCTCTTAGCCCACTCGTCCATTTCCGACTGGGAGACTCGATATCGCATCTCCGAGTCAGAAAAACTGGCTTTTGAGTCCCCAGCTCTGCCGCTTACAACCTGCGTGCCCTGAACCCTGCAATGCCCCCTCCTCTGCCAGGGGGTCCGTTTCCTCCACGTTAACAAGGGGGTACCCCCTAACCAGGGTTGTAATAATCTAGACACGAGCCGTGTTCCTATAGGGAAAGTACTTTTGGAGGACGACTGTGTCCCACAAGGAGATGCACAGAGTACCCCCCAAATGTGAGATGACGTCCGCACACATACACTTTGAAAAGCCCCCCACACACACCGCCCCCGGGGGAAACAGGCAGCGACACATGTTGCGGCAGAACATAGCTGCACGGCCTCGTGCTCCGGGACCTGGCACATGAGATTTAATCCTTAACAGGTGGCGCCTTCGGCAGCTCTGCCGGGCACTGAGTGGCAAAGCGGGCAGAACCGTCAATCAAATGTCCTCTCGCAAAGGTCAAAACGCTGTTGAAAGGGACTAAGGATCTATCTTAGGGCGACAGGTGGGTGGCAGCCGGGAGGGCAAGGATGAAGCGCCTGGTGACAGAAGAGGGGTGAGGATGAGTGATGTGTCCCAAAGGGGAAAGGCGAAGGGGCCCCGCGGGGGTATCAAGTTAGAACAGCTCCCCCGCACTTCTGAGGGGCTTCAAAGCAGCGGCTTCAGAGCGACCCCCCCATGCCCGGCGATCCTGTAGGTAACTATAGCCCAGTCGGGAGATTCCAGGGCTGAAAAGAAGGGACAGGTCTATTTGTAAGCCCACGGCTAGCGACAGGGAGGTGAAAATGGGCCACCAGGTTGCATGAGACACCGAGCCTTGGTGGGAGGGCTCATTTATAGATGCGCCGGCGGGCTATGGGGGAGATGAAGATAAAGTGGCCTTTGGAGGCCATGGCGGGGAGCTACCTTAAAGTGTCAGATAACGTAAAGGGGGGAGAGAACCCCATTTACAGCCTGCGGAGCACGCACGGCGCCCCAGAGACGAGAGCCGCAGCAGCGGGACTCGCGAAACAGAAAGGCCCGCACGAACCGCGGACGTCAAGAAAGCTTCAAAAAATCATGGCTCCGAGCATCCTAGTCAACAGGAGAGCGTTTATTAGCCACGGTATTAATAGCTAGGAAACAGCCGGAGCCAGCGGGGACCAATCAGCGGCCAGGAGCCCCTGTCGTCAAGCCGGCGCGGCCAATCAGACACCCGCAGGCCCGGTTGCTAGCCTCTCGGGGGCAGAGGCGAGGGGTGCGCATTGTCATGGGGGCGCCAGCTCACCCTCCGCGCGTGGGAGGCCTGCGTGAGAGCCGAGGCGGCCACCGGAGAGGCTCGGTAGTCACGCACTTGGGGTCCCCGGAGGCTGTCCTAGCGACAGGGCCTCCTGGCGTCATCTCTGCCGCCCCAAAAGGACATGAGTGATGCTCTGGGAGGAGCCCCCGGCTGTTTGGGGTGCCTCTGAGAGGCCCTGGAAGGAGAAACTCCAGATGGCCAATGCGCATCTCTGCCCTCAAGGCCTGGCCCCCGGGAGGAGAGGTGGGCCTCCCAGCGCAAAGGCCGCCTCTCTGCTTTTTTTTTCCCGGACTCCCTGACTCGTCAGGCTGCTGCTCAGAATTTACCAGTAAATCCCACTCCTCTTTTTCAAGGTCTCACTGGCAGGCCAAGGTAAAAGACCCTGGAAATTCTATATTTCTGACAAAAGCACCGCGGGTTTTATTCCCAGCTCTCCTCCGTCCTAACTGGGAGGCTGCTGTCCAGGCCCTTCACTACGGGCCCCTATTTCCTCATCTGGAAAAAGGAAAGAGTTGGACAAGATGGTCCCCAAGGAGCCCTCCAGTCCTGCTTTGCTTGAGTTGAATGTATACATCAGGCGAGTCAAATGTCTTCCAGAACATTCTGCATGACAGTAATTAGTATCAGGTGTATCCTGCCGTCCATGTGGTTACTTCATCATGCTGCTTTTCTTTCCATTGTATTTTATTTTAAACAGAACTCCATGGCAACATGTTTATCCTTCTGGCTTCCTAAAAGAAAGAAAGAAAGAAAAAGATAGGGGGGGAGAAAAGGCAAAGAGAGAAAGACAGACTGCTGTAAACTAATCTCTACTGAGCATGGTTCAACCACACACAAAATCCATATGTTGAAATGTTTTCGTTGGCTTTTCTGGAGCTCAGAACCTAACTTTTTAAATATTTGTTGGTCCAAAGCAAAAAAAGAAATAACTTGAAAGAGCTAAATCTATGGTAATATTTGGACCCGAACTGTTTCTCCATCTGAACAACGTCGTGCACGCTTTATTTGCTCAAAAAGGACATTTGAGGGGCTCAGATTCATATCTATAGGGCAAAACAGACAAGGAAATCCAGGTTTGAGAAACGGCTCACTTTCTTTCTGTACATGCTGAAACCCAACCCTCCTGAAGAACCCTGGAGGAGAGCCAGTGTCCCAGGCGCAGGGCTTAGCCTGCTGCCTCTTTTTTTTTTTTTTTCACGTAGATCTAATTCAAAGCATACATTTTTCTTCTTTTTTTTAATTCATACTTGGGAACCCTCAAAAGCCGTGTGAGCAGTCTCCTATCCACATGTACATACTTGTGGGCAAGTATACAAACGTCCTAGGCTTCAGCTAGGAAATGAAGACAAGCTCCTCCTACAGCCATCTTCCAGGCGTGGGTAAATGTGTCTCTTCTCAAAAACAATACTCAGGCTCTTACTGAACAGCGACCCCTGAGTGCCTGCCCCTCTAAGCAGGCCTTCCCAGCCTTCCAGGTAAAACGCTTGTGTAGCCCAGAGGTCTCTCCTCCAGGCCCTCTTCCACACATCCCGAGGGGGGCTACAGTGATGGCTAATGCTGCTGCCTTTCTGATCCCTAATTCCAGTACCAGCCTCTGTCAATTCAAACCACCCAAGATCACACGTCCCTGAACCACCCCCAGCACCCTTAGACCTCATCCCAAGTCAGAGAAGCAGAAGGGCACACAGAGGGTCTTCCTATGAAGCTGCTTTGGAGTAAGGGAGCCTGGAGTTGTCGGGCATCACCTCTGTGCCTTCTATAGGGCATCAAGCCCCCAAGGATTTGGGGGAAATGATCAAATACAGTCCTGTCTTCTGGGATCCTGGAATTGACAATACCTCTTTGAGAATGCACGCTAATCTGCGGCCCCCATGCTAGCCAATTTTCAGGAACTTGATTTTGCCTTCAAAACCAAGTCTAAACTTTCGAGTTTGGCATTTAAGGACTTGTAGGAGGGCCTCCCTTTTTTCTTTCTGGTCACTTATCCAAACACAGTTCCTACCCACATTTCCTGCCGATTGGATGCTTGGTGGTCCCTGCCGTGCGTCGTGATCCTGGGGTTGGTAAGTGGGAGCACCACGGCCGCCTGGGCACTTGTGGATTTCCTACCCAGGAAAACTAAGTTCCGGGTTCAGCCCCAACCTTTGCATAGAAGAGTTTGCCAAACTGTAGATACTAAAAGACAAATAAAATTCAGCGCCTTTCATAAAAGGCCACGGATAAAGCTGACTTCCCGGTAGACTGCTGGCCTTCCAGGCAGAGCATTATGTGTTGGACTCTGGGGTGTGTGGTATGTGGGAGAGAGGGTGGGCATTGCTCTTTAGGGATCTTTCTCATGACTAGAGCCAATGAAAAAGAGCTGAAAGGTAATACCCCCAGTTACCCCCAAATACCACCCACCCCAAACCATTAGTTGTTCTGGGTGAATAAATTCTGAATGATTTGCTCTTGTTTCTACTTCTGTGGATTTCTCTACTGACACACGTTGCTTTTATTATGTGTATTTTTTCTTACGCAACAACCCAAGAAGACTGACCATTTCAGCCTCTTTCTGATGGACTGCGAATAGGAAGTATTTTTCTAATAAGTAAATAAAAATCAAGAGACTCGGGACCCCCCCTCCTGAGTAGTTGGAGGATTGGAGCATGGGGTGGGCGTGGGGGTGTCCAGGGGCAGCCCTACAGCCACACCCGACTTCTGGAAGGGCTCCCTTGAACCTGCCGCAGAGGTGAAGGAATTCCAAGCTGTTAGCAGCAAAAGAAAATGAACTTCAATGGTTGCCTTCATGCAGGAGGGGCCCCAGGAAACCCACTTACTGGGGGAACGGGCAGGCCGAGAGCAGGGTCTCGGCAAAGCAGCCCACCACCCTGAGGTGGATTTTAGGAGTCACACCCTGACCCCAGGAGAAGGTGGCCACCTTGCCCCACCCCGCTCACATGCAGCCCCCGTGGCTTTGGGCGTGGGCCAGCCCGGATTCAAGCAAGGGGTTTTCCTGGCCCAACTCCATGGAAATATTTCCTTTGGTGGAGCAAAGAACTGCTTCATTCAACTGCCTGAGGCTAGGGAGGGGGCTGGCTTCACTGTGTTGACAGAACTGCAGAGGCCTGGGGAGGGCCCCCCCCCAGGAGAAAATGTATTCCAGGTAGAACAGGACTGGAAAGTTGGCTTTTTTTTTTTTTAACTAAAAGATTGCTAACAGTTGAAAAACTACCACCTCACCCACGAGGCTCCAAGAGAAGACATCTGCGCTGGATTTCAGCAAAGACGGTCGCAGAGACCTTCTCTGGAACGGCCAGGGCAAGGGGACCGTTTGCAGGCTCGCTTGCGGTTTAAACACTCAAGGTCTGGATCCTTCCAAAGCCCACGGTTGGCTTCCCTGGGCCAAGCCTGGTGGTACCTGAGTCTCGGCGCTCACCCAGAAGCCACTAGCCCACTGGTGGAATCAAGGGTGCCTGGGGGACTCTGCAGTTGGAGCCCGTGTGCCCTCAGAGGTTGACTTCCAGGGCGCACACCGTCCTCCGTGGCTGACCCTGGGTTTGCCGACGTCCATGTCACAGTCGGTGCACAAGAGAGGTCACCCAGAAACAGAGGAACCCCCCGCCCCTGCACCAAAAAGCCAGAAGGAGCCACACTCACGAGACTCCTGCCTGAGAGCACAGCTCAGAAGCTCATCTGCCAGTGAGAGGCTTGGGAGGAACGTGGGGCAGGAGCGGGGAGGGACAGGCGAGGTTCTTCACCATGAAAGGGGGTGATAATATCCTGCAACCTGGGGCTCTCCTAGGGCTGAAAGGAGACAAGAAACAAACCGAGGGCAGAGCATGGCGTGCAGGTAGGGGCCACTTTATGCAGTGCCACCCGAAGTGAGGGGCTAAGACCCCATAATCGCGATACCGATTGCTAGCGTTGTTTCCCAGCTCTTGGGTAGACCAGCAGTCTCGCCGGTGGGTGAGGGTTTGGGGCCCTGAGCTCAGACCTCAGGTGCAAGTCCACTCGCTACCCACGTGCCTTGAGTTAGGTGTTTACCCTCCCTGAACCTCAGTGCACAATCTGTAGAATGAGGGTAAGTGCCTCCTTCGGGAGGGAAGATTAAATGGGCAGAAAAAAATGTGTGCTTGTAGTCACCATGTGTCCCCAGTCTGTTTGACACCAGGGCTGGGGATGCGGAGAGACCTTCTTGTTTTCTATGCTGCTGTCTATGAAGCATACATTTATTTTGTAATTTACAAAGTTAAATCCAACATACGTGCTAGAAGTGAGCCAAGGTCTGTGCCACGTGTGCCCTGTTGCCCTGACACGGACATGGAGATGCCCTTCCTATGTGGGTGGGACCCCCCTGAATGCTGTTGTCTCCATGAGTCCTGAGAGCTGGGCTGCTGTAAGCTGAAGTTTGGGGGATGGGCTCTGCACAGTCAGCTGGGGAGTAACGAGAAACATGCCTCCCCACCCTCAGCCTCTTCGCTGAGCCCCGTGGGTTCTCTGTGGACCAGGCTGGCCACCCTAGTGCAGCCACCTGGACCAGTACCCTCCATCCCCACCACCACCAAGAGCCAGCTCTCTTCCTCAGCAGGACCCCCGTCCCAAAGACCGGGATGTGAGATGCAGCCTGCAAGCTCAGTAGGGAAATAGATCTTCCAGATAAAAATATTCCCAGAACACTTGGCCTGCCTCCCCCCACTTCCCTGCTGTTCTCCTGTCCGTGGTAGGACACAAGCCCTCTGCGGCCAGCACCAAACATTTTGCGAGGAGGCAGCGAGGAGAGGTGGATGAAAACACAGACTCTGACATCAGACAGGCTCGTTCAAATTCCGATGCCACCAACTTACTAGCAGCTTGACTTTGAGTGAGTCTCTTATGCCTCTGTGTGTCTCGGTTTTTGCATCTATAAAATGGGGATAATAACCGTACCTGCCCTCCGAGAGTTCTTGAGAAGTCGAAATCAGGCCATACATGTGAAGCCCTCAGAACCGTGCCCAAGTACCCAGTAGAGGCTCAGTAAACCAAGCAAGGTGGCATCCTCCCCCTGCCCACGCAGACAGCCCTGCTGCCCACAGAGAGAGATGACTTAACAAGGCCACCTTTTCCGCAGGGACACAGGGCATGAAACCTTTGCCACAGTCTCCTGGTTCAGGGGGAGCAGCCCTGGGCCTGGCAGATGAGAGCTGTGAGTCTCTCCATCCTGGGACTCCCGGGATAGAGACAGTGGCAAAGATTCCGAGGGTGGCCAGGTGCCCTGCATGCCAGCCCCTGCTGCGTGCCCTTCCTAGAGCCAGAATGCAGGCGCATCTTGCAGCCTCAGCCCCTGAAAAGCTCCCCCCACCACTCCTTGAAGGGCAACTTCACCACCAGGGTTGCTGGGGGTGACTGCGGGTCACCGAGGGTCATCTCTGAACACCGCAGGTCACCGCGGGTCTCCGCACTTCGCCCCCATCTACCCACTTGCTTGGGCTTACGCTCTGCAAACGCTTCGCCCTCCGAGAGACACGGGCTCAAATGTTCAACATACCCTTTAGGTGTTTGCGGAAAGGATGAGCTTAAAGGCGCCTGCCTTTAGGTAAACAGAGCTGCCCTTGCACATTTGATGATAAAGAAAAGCAAACAAGGGCCACCTTTCAAAGCCTGCTCCAACCTAAAGACAGCGTTGCCTTTGTGAACTGGTGGGGGTGGAGGGCTTCAGGAAGACTCTGGGAGGCCCAGGCCCTTTGAGGAGGGTCCTGCCCACTCACCCCACTGAGCTCCGGTTTCCACTGCAAAAATACGGAAATCAGGACTCACACCACGGGTCTGCCCTGGACACAGACTGAGACAGACTGACAGACTATTAAAAACGAGAAGCCTCCTGCTTTATTCGGAGGGACCCTGAGGGTCAGCGTCCAGGGCTGGGGTGGTGGCGTCTCTCTCTGAACCAGTCACCGGGTAGGGGCACACATGCAGGGGAGCCAGGCCGGGCACACTCAGAACTGGCTGCCCCCCAAATACACCGCTGAGGGTCTGCGTCTTTAGCCTGAGCTTGGTCAACTTTGAAAGATGAATTCCAGATAACTTTGTTAATGCGTTCATTCATTCAGTTCCAGAAACACCTACTGGGTGCCTAGGACCAGCACTGTTTCAAGGGCCGGGGATAAAACGGCAAGTGATGGGCAAGCTCCCTGCCTCTGGGAGTTCCGGGAGCTGGGCTGCGCCCCTACTGTGCGCCGGGCTCAGGTCTGGCTGTCTCTGCTCCCATCTCAGGTGGACAGTGTGCTCAGTCCAGGCCCTGAGAGCAAGTGAGTGAGCCCCACCCTCCCTAGAAGGAAGAGCCAGCGAGTGGCAGACTGTCATTTACCTAAAAGAGACAGAGCCACTGGGGCTGGGCTGCCCCTGGAAAGCTGGGACCTCTCTCCCAGCTCTGAGTATCAGGAATCCTAGGCCCATGTCCTTTCCCGACAGTCTGGCCTTATGTACATTTCCCAGAAATTCTCACTGTTTACTCTGAGGGGCCTCCCCACACAGCAGAAGTCGTTCAAATGCTGCTTTCGGCCGTAAGTCACTTTCTGGCTGGCTCGGGGCACAGACATCTCAGAACGTTGAACGTATGGCCACGTGGCCACCCCAGAGATCCAAGCAAAACTGTCTGGCTGCCCGGCCTGAACTGTCCCTGAAAGGTTTCAGTGTATACCCCCGGCCCCCTGCTTTGGGGGTTCGCACGGGGCCCTCACACACTCCCTGAACAGCCAGTGCAGACCTAGGCCCGGATTTAGGGCTGATTTCCACAGACCAAATCAAGGCCCTAATTTGGAGAAGCCTGAGTGCATCTCGACTTGGGGCAGAGGGCGGAGAACAGGGAGCGGCTGCGGGCGTGTGTAAGCTGCCATCTCCCACCAGGCTGGAGAGGAAGCTGGGATGAGGTGGGGGCCTGAAGGTGGAGAGAGGAAGATGGGGAGGGTGGGCAGGGGGTCCAGGTGACTGGGTGCTCACCGGCAAGCCCCCTCAAAGTCCCCTCCCTGGGCGAGGTTTCCACAGGGGAAGAGCATTTCCACTTGGAACCAGAAGGCGCCACCCTGCCCCAGCCCAGGACCTTGTCTAAAGGATGTGCTGACCAATCCCACCCAGGAGCGACCATGGCAGAAGAAGTGTGGACCAACGAGGGGGCCAGGAGGAAGGCTCTAAGTCCTAAGAGAAGCCCCTCTGTTCCCAGCATCCTAATCACTGCAGTCTCATATTAAAACATCCTAGCTGAGTTCCCGTAGTCCAGCTCACCGGAGAGAGCAGAGGCTCAAAACAAACATCCCCAATGAATGAGGCAGAAGATGGAACAGGTGCCTGGGAGCCTGGCGGAGATGCCGCCGCCATGTGCGTTGCACGTCCCACCCGGTGAGCAATGTGGGATGGGAGAAAGAGGGGTCCCAGGTCTGGGGTCGTATACCCCATCAGAGGCTGTCCCGGCACGGGGGAAGGGAGACCCCAACCCACAGCTGGGGGGACCTTGGAGATCAGAGGCAGCCGCTGTTCACCCTGGGCCTCCCCAGGGTCCTTGCATGTTCTGTGAATTAAGAGGAGGATTGGGGGTCCAGGAGGGCAGCCCAAAAGGCGGGGCCTATTGTGCCCCTCCCGCTCAAAAATGCTTTGGAGCAGAAGACAGGAAGCAACTCACACTGCAGCCTTTCGGAGGCGCTTCCAGGGTGGCCCCAAGCGCGAGGCAGGTCTCGGATGGGGGTTGGGAAGTTGGTACCATTTCCCATATGTTAAAGGCAGCGCCGTGCCTACATTTCAAACCCAACGGAAGAAAGGCAGAGGGAGGCAGAAGGAAGATGTGAGGGACTTTAACATTGGCTCCGGGGCTCAGGGTGGCCTCACCCCGAAGGGTGGGGCAGGGCTCTCTGAACCGTGGACGTGGGCTCAGGCCAACAGGCAGCCGCCCGGGTGTCCGTTCGTGTTGAGCAGAGCACAGACGCGGAGCTGCATTCCCCTAGGTCAGGATTCACACTTGAGCCCATGTTCCTCCTAAATAAAGTGAAAAAGCCCGTATCGTCCTTCCACCCCGTGCCAAGATTCACTTGCTCCCGGCAAAACCGTGTGCTGAGGCCACATGCAGCTTTTTGACCCTCTAACACCCCTCACCCCAGACCTGCAGCCAAGAGTGATGGCCTGTGGGATTCTGGGTCCTGGGCCAGCATCATCCCGCAGAGGGGCTACAAAGTGAAAAGGGAAACGCTTGATTTGGACCACGTCAAGATGTCTCTGCAGGACTTTGTCTGAGATCTACATTCTTTTACTAAACTGTTAGAAGATGCACCATAAAATTCCGCCCACCCCCTACACACGAACACACGCAGGTTCCCTCATCAGCTTGATACCGCGTCTGCCATCTAAACAGGCACGACTTCTCTGAAAAGCCTTCTGGCAGAAGAGACCAAACATTTAAATGCGCAGGATTCGGAGCCCAGCCATTTCCTCTAGAAACGATTCCCACCGAAAGGATTGCGCAAGGCGGAGATGCAGAGCCATGGGGGTATCCGGCCTGGGGCTGTCAGTCGGCAAAGCAAAAACTGTGCGCGGTGGGTTCTCAAGGCTTTTAGTACCTATTTAATAGCTTGTTTAACCTTCACCCACGTACTTGATCAAGCCTGTTTGTGGATAAGGAAACCGAGGCACCGAGAGACGGCTAGTGAAGAGCCGAACTGGGATTCGGGCCACAAGGCGCTCCTCCCTGTCGGGCTGTAGTCACATTTTCTCCACAACCCCCCACGCCTTGCCCACCGGGAGGGCACTGAACGCGGGTCTTGACAGGGAACCCCCAGGGGCTCAGGACTTTGCAGGCTGGGAGTTACCCCTCTCTCCTCCAGCCGTGATAAGGGCCACGGGCACCCCCATATTTGGCCAGGGGAGGTGGCATCGCTGCGCCTGGAGGGCACTCTGGTGTACGACGGAACTCCACGCAGAAATCAGTTTGAGTTGACTCTCCGCAGAGGAACTGGGTCTTTGGGCCTCTCAGTTTCCCTAACTTGGGAGAAAGGCCTGTAGCGGCTCCCACCCCGACTCTTCAGCAAATACCACAAGGGGCAAGACATGGCCCCAGGGGTCACTGACCGAGCTGCCGTGAACTGCGCCGCAGGGAGTGCGGTGAAGGAGGGCCCCAGCTCCACAATCCTGGGGCTCCCGATGCTGCCGTCCGAGTGAGCTGTGGTGTTGTACACAGAGGCCCCCTGGCAAGGGCAGCCGGTGCCCACACATCACCCACCACCAAGGGCCCCGGAGGCCACAGCGTGCTGGGGAGGCTGGCTGAGCTGAAGCGCGGCAGCACGGGGGGAACTAGCAAGGCGCACGCACCAGGATCCTGGCCTCTTACAGGACCTTGAGTGGTTCAAAATCACTGCCTCAGAGGCTACAGCATTCAAACTACCGTATTTTCAAGGCCATCAAGCAGCCCAGGCACACACCGGTGCTTCCCAAAGCCCCCTTTGCGTTAGCACAATGGGCAAATGTTGCTAGCAAGTGTCCAAGGGGCTTCGGAGGTCTGGGGTGAACCCTACAGGTGCCATGCCTCCTCTGAGGCTCCCCGACCCCAAAGCCCTTTCCTCAGCCCTTGGGGCTGGGCAGGAGGTGGGGGATGGGCAGCCTCACTCCTCCCCCACGGAGGACACAGTCTTTTGCAAACTAGCCTGACCCGGCTGGGGGCCTGAAACCTCCCACGCTGGAGAGTTCTTCCCCTTCCTAAAGCAACAGAGCAACCCCAGCTGGGAGCAGCCCCTGGGTCAAAGACCCCCTCCCCTGGGGGAATTCGTTTTCAATCACTTCCTGGGCTAAAAGCAGCACCACCCTCACTCCAGGCTCGGGGAGGGAACCCACAGATCCCGCAGGCTGTGCGGTTTTCATGCTACAGCCTGGGGAGGGGCTGGCACCCCATCCGACACCACTGTAGAAGGGCTCTTTCTGGGTCCCCGGGGAACCAGTTCAGGCCTCTCCTTACAATTTATCGTGATCTAAGGGATCGTGCTATGGTGCTGTGTTCTTGTATTCACCTCCAAATCCTGCCCACTCTTCACTTTTATAAAAGCCTCGGCTAGGGTTCACCCGAGTTCCCCAGCTATGATTCGGCAGGGCTAAGACGAGGACCAGTCTGCAGACAGCCAGGGCTTTCTCCTCACTGCTGCAGGAGAGTCTTCTGGAAAAGCAGGACCCAGCACTCCGCTCGGTGTTGGGGAACAAGAACTGATCCTCCTCAGAGTAACGGGGCTTGAGTCCCTGCACCTTCGGCGCTAGGAAGCGGCCTAGGTCCGCCCCCGGGGATGGAGCTGGCCCAGACGTGCGTGTGAAGGCAGTGATAGTGAGTCGGGCTGCAGCGCGGGACACTGCTCAGACTTATGCCTGCAGGAGTATGATACCCAGCTTGGCATCATAGCCCAGTGCTGACGGGGGCCCGCAGGACTCGATCACCTCTGCTCAAACCGCCTAGAGGGCTGAAGTCTGCCTGGGAGCCGGAGACAAGGCTGCACCTCCGTCTGACTCCACCATCCCCCCCCCACCACAGGCGCGTGATTCCCCGGGAACCAAGAGCCTTGGGGCGGGGTGGAGGGTCGACTAAAAGTCAAGTATCAATTCGTCTGGAAAAGCAGAGTTTCAGATGGGGGAGGTGCAGGACCAGGGCCTGGAGCAATCTGGCCGCAGTCTCACCCACGAAGACTTGAGCCTGCGCACAAAGTTGCCCGAAGACCGTAGGTAACCCGCGGCACCGAGAACGGCGGAGACCCATGACGTCACCCACCGTGGCGAATTGTGGTAAATCCCAGGGAGCTATGCTGCAGAGAAATGCATCTGGGCGAAGAGGAGCCAGGAAGCCAGGGGGTCAGGGCAGACCAGTGTGCCGGTTACAGCGCTGCGGGATTACGGTGCGGACCGCCGGCAACTGGCGGACTTCAGCCCGGCAAGTGCCGCCTCCGCTCAGACCCACGAACCCTTAGCAATCCCCAGTTTGAGTCTGGGGCTTGAATATTGCCCTGGTCCCCAAGCCGCCCAGCAGCCTACCCTCGGCACAGCAGAGCTGTCCTCTCTTTTCTCGAAGAGTGGAGGTTTGCCGGAGTCAAACCTCCTCCAAAACTCGAGAGCTTAGATCCCGGGCCTGAAGGAGGAAGATGCCGCCGAGCTCATTCTTGGAGCAAACCGGGCCGTCCCCCTGCCCCCCACCTCGTAGCTCAGCCTCCGCGGGGGAGAGCCATTTGCAAAACAGCAGGCCAGGTCGGGGGCCACCCCACCTCTGGAGCTTGGGAGGTGAGTTAGTCTTTTCTCTCTAGCCCATCTTTCTCTTCTTAAAGGAGAAAGGTGTCCCTGGGTGGGCTGCAAGGAACAGCATCTAAGGCTGAAATTTAAGGAGCTCATCTCGGCGGGAGATGAGCTGCCTGAACAGCCCAGGCAAGGCCATTCTGGTGACACTGTTTTCCCCAGACGTGGAGAGAACCACGTTGTGGTTCTTGAGGGCGTTGGTCCTGGCGCGCTCACACAGTTCACAGCATTTTCAGGAACCACACTGCAACACTTAGTTCATTTGTTTACCACAACTGTGCGAGGAAGGGGGTTGTCTGTCCTCCAGCTTTGGAGAATCCCAAACTGGCTTCTCTCACTCACTGGGCGGGGGGGCCAGAACCATACCAACTGTCAGGGGAAGGATTACACACGGGCTGTCAGAGGAGAACTGGATCTTTAGAGCCCCCTGAATAGTTTCCCGAAGTAGGAGGAAGGGGCAGTTTTCACTGCAGAATTTCAGCACATCCTCAAGAGGGTACACAGATTTGCCCGAGAACCACTGGGGTAGGCGTGATTACATGCAGGTACGTGGAAATGAGAAGCTGCGGGTCTGAGCATCGCGGAGATCCAAGAAGTCGCAACAGGGTAGATGGTGGTGAATCACAGAGAAGCAAAGAAGCCTGGGACCTGGGGGCTCAGGGCAGATCCCATGTGGCACTTACAAAGCTGCAGGATGACAGGTGGGCCACAGGTAACTGGTGGACTGAGGCGACTGACAGGCCACCAGGAATTGGTGGGCCTTGGGCAACTGGCGGTCCGCGAGCATCTGGTGAACCGTGGGCGTCCAGCAGACCACGGGCCTCTGGCGGACCGCTGCGGACCACGGGCAACTGGCGAACCGCGGACAACCGGCAGGCCGCAGGGAATTGACAGTCCGCGGGCGTTTGGTGGGCCATGGGCACCTGGCGGACCACGGGCACCTGGCAGGTCTCGGGCATCTGGCAGGCGGCAGGCAACTTGGCGAACCGCGGGCATCTGGCCGGCCTCAGGCAACTGGCAGACGGCAGGCAACAGGCGAACCATGGGCAACTGGCGGGCCACAGGGAATTGACCGTCTGTGGTCATTTGGTGGGCCATGGGGAATTGGCAGACCGTGGGCCTCTGGTGGACCATGAGCAACTGGCAAACCATGGGCACCTGGCAGGTCTCGGGCATCTGGCGGGCGGCGGGCAACTTGGCGAACCGCGGGCATCTGGTTGGCCTCAGGCAACTGGCGGGTCTCAGGCATCTGGCCAGCCTCGGGCAACTGGCGGACCACAGGCAACAGGCGAACCAGGGGCAACTGGCGGGTCCCAGGGAATTGACCGTCTGTGGTCATTTGGTGGGCCATGGGGAATTGGCAGACCATGGGCAACTGGCAGGTCTCGGGTAACTGGCGAACCGCGGGCAACTGGCGGACCGCGGGCAACTGGCGGACCGCGGGCAACTGGTGGACCGCGGGCAACTGGCAGGCCTCAGGGAACTGGCAAGCCACGGGCATCTGACGGGCCTCAGGCATCTGGCAATCCTTGGGGCGTTGGCGAACCTTGGGGAATTGGTGGGCCACGGGCCACTGATGGACTGCAGGCAACTGGTGGGCCATGGGTGACTGGCAGACCCTGGTTCGACAGCAGGCTGTGCTCTTTTTGCCCAAAGGGGTAGCTAATGATTTTAGAGTGACGCTGCAGGTACCAAACCTCCCCAGAGACCCCAGACTCAATTCCTTAGACCCCAGGACTCAAAGAGAAGAAGGATGCAGCCAGTCTCCCAGGCAGACCCACCTCAGGCTAAGTGAGCCATTTGCAAAACAGTAAGGGGCGTGGGAGCCTATTTTGGAATTCTGTGGGCTTTTGAGTTTCCTCTTAAAGAAACAGAGCATCCCCAACAGGCTTTAAGGAACTGCCCTAGGGATGAAATTTACCAAGTTGTCCCAGAGAGCCTTGCAGTCACCACTATCTGACCCCTTTTCCCCAGGCGGGAAGTGCAAAGTGTACACAGATCCTTTGGTCCCCCAGACCTGGGGAGTAGTCACAGGCCACTTCAAGCCTCGGAGATCTGAGCAAATGCTACAAAACCTGGCAAATCGTGATGAAGCATGGGCACAAACCATGGTCTGGCAGGGGCGGTGCAGCGCGGCCAGAGGACCGTGGTGAACCTCGGCATCTGTGCAGGATGACGGTGCTGCGTGCCGCCTGACCACGGGCCACTGGTGAACCACAGCCCAAAGGAAGTTGCCTCTCACAGTCTGGCAAATTTTGCAATCCATATTTAGGGTCTGCGGCACAAAAACCCTCTTCACTTCCTAGCCACTGGCAGCCCAATCCTGTGCGTGGGCTCAGTGCTCTCGGAGATCTTCGGGGAACCCAGCAGGTGCCATACCACATCGGGAATCCCAAAGCTCAGCTCTCTAGGCCCCAGGGCTGGCAAGAGGAAAGTGGCGCTCTCTTTGACCAAGGGGAGGGTCCATTCTCATTCTTTGGGGGGCTTTGTGCATCCCCGTGCTCAGGCCTCCGGTAGACAGAGCCATTACGAAGCAGCAGGAGGGCACAACAGAAAGAGGGAGTATGGTAATTCTTTGGGCCATTTGGTCTTTCCCTACCCCATGGGTCTTCTCTTAAAGGGGCAGAGGATCTCCAGGCAGGCTTAGGGGGGCAGTTAAAGTTTGAACTTTACCGAGTTCAGCCTTGGCGCGGTGGAGGGCAGTGGGGTGTGTGGCGTATGCACGTACTCATTCTACTATCTCCCTGTTGGGGACACACAGAGTTCCATCCAAAGACTTTTGGAGAGACATTAAGTCATTCTGAAACTGAGCAGGACCCCGTGGGGCCCTCCCGGGTACCTAAGCCTTTCTATGTCCCCTGTTTCTTGTTTGTAGGAAAAGGCTATAGTCTCCTAGACTTTCCCTGAGTTTCAAAGTACAGATTCAAGTATTTCCTAATTAGGGAAGTAAGGGAATGCAGGAACAAAGGGAGGGCAGTGGAGAAACAAGTGTAGCAATAAAACAGAGTTCTAGTTCCTCCCCGAGGGATATATATATACATAACAATCTTTGAGTTGTTCTGCAGGAACTAAGGCCTCCACCCAGGTGGAGGATGGTAACTATTTGCTGAGACCCCAGACTGGTCAGAACCAGAAGGCTGATAAAGATTCCTGGAACACCACATTACCTCACCACCAGCCAATCAGAAGACGGTCATGCAACCTGCGGCTATCACCCCAAATTAAAAAAATAATAATAAAAACAAAGTTTTAAAAAAACAACAAAAACAATACTCCCCTGAAAACCACTGAAGAGTTCGAGCCTTTTGATGGTGAGCTGCCTGTTCTCTGGCTTGGCCCTGCCATAAACCTTTGTCTCTCCAAATTCCAACATTTCAGTGTGCTTGGCCTCACTGTGCGTAGGCACACAGACTTGCATTCATCAACAGTTCTGGCTAAACCGTCCTTTCCTCATATCTGGGGAGAGGCTAGTGTCGTTTTCCTCCCTACAGCCCACTCTGTATCAGATTTTGGGAGACCTAAAGGGATGTCCGGTTCCTGCACACTCTTACAAGGTATACCGCACTGTTGGACCTTAGCATTTATTTAACACAACAGACCTAGGAAATCGGTCTTCTAGTCTCCAGTTTTGTAGAATCCCAGGCTGGTCTGTCTCAGGCTTGGGGAGGGCTGGGCCATACAGCCCCGGGGAAAAACTACCGGAGGTCACAGCCAGGCTCTCCATTGGGAATGGATTCAGGACAAAGGGCTGCCGCAATTTCTATGCCTTCCCCCCGACCCGCCACCCCTCCAGACTTCGTGTCCCATGGGTGTTTCTGCTAGGAGTTGACGCTCACAGGGCTCTCAGTAGATCATGGGCATGAGTGGGTACAAGAAGAGCCAGTGATGGGGAGCCAGGCGACCACGGCACCACGAAAGATGGCAGGGCAGCGTGGCCGGGGACCACGGCACAGAGGCCATAGCAAGCCTCAGCACCACTGCGGAGTGTCACCTCTCACAATCTCCGCGACGACTGAAGTCGCAGATTAGACGCCTGGTGCCTTCAGTGCATCTTAGCCCCTGTGCCGGCAGGAAGGCCCACCACACCTTTGGGCATCAGGACCCCCTCTGTTTGCTCCAGAGGGTAAGCATGTGGGCAAGAGGCACCCAAGTGGCCTGGGGCGGGCTTGAAGTGGCCCCTGCGGGTACCGTAAGCCCAATTCCCCAAACTTGGGGCTTCACTGGCCTCCAGTCTTTCCCCTGCCCCCTCTGCCCCACCTTCCCAATGCCCATCCTCTGGCATTTTCAAACTAGCATGACCTGGTTGGGGGCCAGAAAATGTGGATTTTGCTTGTTGGAAGCTCCAGGGGGAGTTCTTCCCCTTCTTAAAGGAACAGCTGGAGCAGCCCTAAAGACCACCCACCCGGGGGTGTTTGCTCCCATTCTCGCCCCTTGCCCCAGGCTGGGGGAGGGGACCTGCAGGGCTCCAGGCTCAGAGCTGAGCAGGTTCCCAGCTGCCTCCTGGGACCAGGGGAGGGGCCTCACTCCATCCGAACCTGCTGCTCTGCTGGGACCCCAGGCGTCTGGTTGCTGCCTCCTCTTCAATTTACTGCGATCTCAGGAGTCTTAACTTGGCATTTATTTTATTGAATCCTCACGACTGTCCCTGGAGGTGTGTTTTCTGTTCTTCTGCATTACAGATGCCTAAACCACAGAAGTGAAGGCACTTGACTTCTCGTACGGGCTGTGCTAAATGGTTGGATTCCGATCTTGTGACTGTCTCAAGGCCTGTGTGCTGCCTGGAAGGTGAAGTTGGCATCACAGAACCCCCAGCACAGGACCTTGGAGCGAAGACTAAGGTGGGCAGCGTCCAGGAGCAATGCCGAGGCGGTGGGCTTTGGGACCCGAGCCCTGGTTGGAGAAGCAAGCCTGGATGGGAGTATGACAGGTCTGGAGAGGTTGAATATTCCAATAAGAATCGCACCCCTAAAGTTCTTTAGGACTGAAAACTCCACTCAAAGACTTGAGTGAGCCAGTAGGACGCGAGGCCTCCCTGGAGGACGTGTAGGAGAATCTGTCATGTGGAAGATGCCAGTAGCCAGGATCTGATGAGTGACAAGCTTAGGGTACCAAACAGCTCCCCACAGACAACTGAGGCAGAGGATCCTGGTGGCAGAAGGGCTGTTCTCTTGCCTGCACAGTCAGAACGCTCCAGAAAGCCGCTCTGAAGTTCCCTGGAGCCTCATCTCATTTAATTCTCCCCACAGCCCAATCAGGGAACTGTCATAATATTTTAAC
This sequence comes from Lagenorhynchus albirostris, assembly GCF_949774975.1. Lineage (NCBI taxonomy): Eukaryota > Metazoa > Chordata > Mammalia > Artiodactyla > Delphinidae > Lagenorhynchus > Lagenorhynchus albirostris. Next base: position 4,432,816 of record NC_083095.1, read on the forward strand.
CTTTAAGACAATTACAGGAATAATTCTTGTTTCTTATTTTTTAAAAAAAGATAAGAACAAACAACACAAACAAAAAACAAAGCTGGCAGTGGTGTGTGACTCTGAAAAGCGCAATTTCCCAGCCCCCTTCCTAAACGCCCTCCCCAGCCAGCCAGAGCTGGGGGGACCCCGGTCCAGGTGGGTTTCTCGTATCCCAGGTGTGATGGGGCCGGGAGGGTGGAAGTGGATGGAAGAACGTCTTCTCCACAGAGTCCATGGCATCACTGGAGGGTCAGAGGACACACTAGGTTTTAGGGTGCCCCTTCACTCTCAAAAAGGAGCCAAGGAAGATCCCGGCAGATCAGGGGGCCCCCTCTGTGTCTTGTGAAGGCAGTTAACCCTCTCAGATCAGCTCTGCTGAGAAGGTAGATTTCAGAGAGTTTGGGGGGAAGGGTGAGCCCCAAAATGTTGGGGAGCGGAGGGACATCGCTGGCTTAGGGAGATGCGAGTTCGGAATCGCTTCCTCCCAGCAATCTTCTCCCTCTAGAAATGCAAACAGAGGCATGAATACTTGATGGGCCTTCCTGGGTCTGGAACTAAAGGGGATGGTCCCCTGGGGGCCCGCCCAGTTTCTGTCTCACAATGTCCAGGGAGCAGGCTTGCAGGTTCCCTTTTAACCAAGGAGGAACTGAGGGGTGGCTGAGTCGAGTGGAAACCACCCAGCTGAGCAAAGATACAGAGCCTGGAGGGGGTCCACTCTTCCCTTCCCGTCGGCCAGCTGTCTGCGGCTGGACTAGCCCTAGAAAAATAGGGACTCCATTTCTCCTTCCTCCCTGGGCTCACTTCTCACCTCTCCATCTCCCTCACGGTCTCCTCCGCCCCGACCCCAGACCTACCACCTCCCGGCTGTCTTCCCCACCCAGGGAGGGCAGGGCCCCAGAGAGCCCCAGACCCCCCTTGCTGTGCCCCGCCCCCATCCCCAGGGCTCTGCTCTGGTGGGGAGAGTCGGGAGGAAGCCAGCGGGATGGCTGCCCCTCACCGTCCGCTCTGATTACAGACCCCGGGCGGGAAGCCATGTGCCCAGGAGCCCTCAAGAGACAGGGCACCAGCTCGGCCTCACAGCTTCCCGTGTGTCTTTGGGGGAAGGTTGGCAGCCACGGGCTGACTGCTCTAATTCCTCTGGCCAGCCATGAGGGAGGACGCTTGTTGGACATGGAGTGTGTGGCATTTCTACGGTGGCCCGAAGCTGGAACTTCTGGGGGTGGCTGGAGGGTGAGGATGGGGTGTACGGGCTGCACTGAATGCCAGACTCCCCCTTTGGACCGCGAACCCCAGTGGCCCAGGGGACCTGCCAACACCCCCGAAAGGCCCGGAGGGTCTTTAAGTTGTACAGGAGGCGGAAGGGAGGCTGGGCTTCTTGGGGTGTAAGTCGGTGCGGGGAGGTAAGTGGAGACTGGCAAAGGGCCATGCGTGGGACCCACTCTCCAAGGGCCCCGGACCACAGAGCACCAGAACTCTCACACCAGGAACCTCTTCTGACCTTCTTCAGCCGCAGAGATCTAGACACATCTGTTGTCCAAATGGAACGCCAAGGTCAGGGTCTGCGTCCAGGGGTCAGGGTTGTCCTGGGCAGCAGGAAAGACACTAGAACACAATCCCTGACCTACCTACAGCACCGGCCCAATATCCTCTGAAAATAAAAGATGAAGGTAGTAGAGGGAACACTCGTTGAGCGCTTTCTAGGTGCCGGGTAGGAGGAGCCCTGGGGCAGCTGTCAGAAGGAAAAGCCCCCAGCAACAGGGTCCCAGTGGAGGGGGCACCCCAGGCACTGCTAAGTGGACACCTTCAGCCTGGAACCTGTGCAGGGGGACAGGGCTGGGTCTGGCAGGTGGGCACCACGTGGGGATCACAGGGGTCGTGTCCTCTCCCCACCCCATTCATTTCTTGCCTGGGTCAGGGGCTTCCCCGGTCCTAGGCCAACACAGCCAGAAGGATGGGGGCCACGCCATGCTGACAGTGTCCCGTTCCCTGGACAGGATCATCTCCCACTTAGGCCTCTGTGTGTCGCAGGGTCCAGCGGGGAGACCAGGAAAGAACCACTGGACTGGAGGCATCCAAAGCATGGCCAGGAGTCAACTCATGCATCACGAGGCTTACTGCATCCAACTAGCTCACAGCACAGGTTAGTCGAAGTAGGGAAAGTAGAAAAGGGGGCAATGAATCACTGCACGGAGAAATCCGGGAAGGAGGCGTCTCAGCACGAGCAGTGGCATCTGGTCCAGCAAACGGTCTCCCAACAAGGATGAGTGGGAAGTCGCCTTCTGCTCCGACAGAGCCTCTGGAGCGGCCATCTGGAACAGCTCTCGGCCGCGTGGAACTATCAGTTACTCCTTCTGTTCCAGTGAAGTCTTTCCGCGGACGTTGCCAAATGAATTCCTTATCTAATGTAACGCTCTTATCACCCTAAGACACCCACAGTCCTAGACCGGACGTTTCAAAACAACTAACACGGAGTTCACGTTGGCCACGGTGACTCCATTTTCAATTCCGTCACGTAGCTGAAATCCTATGCGTTTCACACAAGATGAGTTGGAATCATAACACAAAGGAAATCACATCATAACAGCCTCACGGCAGCGGTGCAGTTTTAATTTACAGTTTACTAACATCATTTATCCTGTGCCCGTGAGAAACTTAGACGGTAGGGAAGTTTGTGAGTAAAAAGTGAAAATAGCTGCAAAGCGGAATGTTCCAGGCATAACGGCCGATGGTAACAGATGCTTATTGGTCCACGCCTGGGAATAAAGGAAGCGAGTTCTGGGACCAGCAAATTCCTTTGGTTTTTCATATGTCAGAGGCTCTCGGGGACAACCTTAGAGAGCCAGCCACAGGGAAAGTTTCCCTTTCCCACTGAGATACCCTCTGCCAGTAGGATCCTCTGGGGGCAGATGCTCTATAAACATTTCAGAGCATTTTCAGGCAAAATTGAACCTAAAAGTGACCTGGATGGAAGATGTGTGGTGTTTCTGGGAACTTCTGTGTCACACATACACACACCAGCCTCATCCTGACCCTCGATCACTCACCCTGAGACCCCCCCACTGAGATATTGCCCCAGAAGCAGGGCCCATCCCCTGGTGAACCCACACTTAGCCAGCTATGTGCACCCTAGGCAAAGCAGGGCACAGAGTTCTGTCCAGAGTTCCCAGCCCTGCCATAGAATTATTGAAGGCAAACAAGGCTCTTCCAAATCTAACTCTCCAGAAGGTTCCTTCCCACTCAAAGCCTGGAGACCACTTTACCTCCTTCCCAGTTAATCTCATCCAAGAGGACAAGATTTTGTAGCCAAATATTTTTATCCATATTGAGGTACATGTGACATACAAGAAACTGAATATATTTAAATTGTGCAAATTAAAGTTTTGACTTGTATACGACCACGAAGCTATCAGAAAAATCAAGGTCATGAACATACCCATCACTGCCCAAAGTTTGCGCATCCGCCTTTGTACAGTAAACCCCCTAATACGAATGAGTTCTGTTCTGAGAGCGTGTTCGTAAGTCCAAGTTTTTCATAGGTCCAGCAAAGTTAGGTACCCAACTAACACAATCAGCTGTATAGTACTGTATTGTAACAGGTTTAAAATACTTTTCACAGGAATAATACATAAAAAATCAACAAACGCAAAAAATAAAGAAAATATTTTTAATCTTACAGTCCAGTACCTTGAAAAGTACAGTAGTACAGCACAACAGCTGGCATACAGGGGCTGGCATCGAGTGAACAGGCAAGAAGAGTTACTGACTGGTGGAGGGAGAGGAGATGAGAGATGGCAGAGCTGAAGGATCGTCAGCAATAGGAGAAGGAGGGCGAGCTGCGATTCCACTCACGCCTGACAGTGATGGCACAGGTTCTGGTTCCTTGCTGGATTCAATTCTATCTACCCTCTTGAAAAAATGATCCAGTGATGTCTGGGTAGTAGCACGTGCGCACCTTTGAAAGTTCGCAACTTGAAGGTTCGTACGTACCTTTGAAAGTTCGCAACTTGAAGGTTCGTATGCAGGGGACTTACTGTAATTCCTCCCTGCCACAAACCTCTTCCCCAGGCAAGCCCTGACCTGCTTTCTGTTCTGTAGATTAGTTTGCATTTTATAGAGTTCTATAAAGATGGGATCATAGTATGTGCTCTTTGGAGCCCGGCTTCTCTCATTCACCATAATTATTTTGAGATTCATCCATGCTGTTGTCTCTATGAATAGTTTATTCTTTTGTTTTTTTCTTGCTTAGTAGCGTTCCGTTGGAGGGATATAACACAATTGTTTTTCCCCACAATTTGTTTATCTATTTACCTGTTGATGGACATAGGAATTGTTTCCAGTTTGGGGCTATTACAAATAAAAGCTACTATGAACATTCATGTGCAAATTTTTGAGTGAACATATGCTTCCATTTCTTGTGGATAATGCATGGGTGGGAGTGGAGTGGCTATGGTACCTGTCGTTCACTTTTTAAAACAGCCAAGCTGTTTTTTGAAGTGTTTACACCATTTTACATTCACTTGGATGTACTGAAGTTCCAGTTTCTCACTAAAACTTGTTATGATCAGGCTATGATTTTGCCTTTTTAATAGTTCTGTAGTGGTATCTCATTGTGGTTTCAGTTGGCATTCTCCTAATAATAATGAACAGATTTTTGTCAAAAATCGGGTTTCCGGGCTTCCCTGGTGGCGCAGTGGTTGGGAGTCCGCCTGCCGATGCAGGGGACACGGGTTCGTGCCCCGGTCTGGGAAGATCCCACATGCCGTGGAGCGGCTGGGCCCGTGAGCCATGGCCGCTGGGCCTGCGCGTCCGGAGCCTGTGCTCCGCAAGGGGAGGGGCCACAACAGTGAGAGACCCGCGTACCACAAAAAAAAAAAAAAAAATCGGGTTTCCATATACATGTGCTCTGTTTCTAGATTCCCTATTTTGTTCCATGGATCTATTTTGTCTCTCTCTTTACCAATGCCACATTGTTTTAATTACTATAGCTTTATAATGAGCCTTGGAACTAGGTAATGTTAACCTACCAACTTTGTTCCTGTTTTTCAGGGTTGCTTTGGCTATTCTAGGTCTTTTACATTACCATATGAATTTTAGAATCAGCTTAGAATGACTTTATCAATTACTATTTTCAAATATCCAACTGGAATTTTGATTGAGAGTTTGTTGATCTATTGATTAATTTTGGGAGAAATAACATCTTAACAACATTGAGTCTTCCAACCCATGAACAAGGTATATCTCTCCAATTATTTACATCTTTAATTTCTCTCAACAATTTTGTAGTTTTCATTGTACAGGTCTTTCACATCTTTTGTCAGATCCATCCATTAGCGTTTAATATATTTTGATGTTATTGTAAATGGCATTTTCATTTCGATTTCTGATTGTTGCTAGAAAAACAATTGATTTTTTATATTGCTCTTGTAATCTGCAATCTTGCTAAACTTACTTATTAATTCTATTAGCTTTGTACGGATTCCATGAGATTTCCACATAGATGACCATGGCATCTGCACATAGAGTTTTACTTCTTCCTTTCCAATCTGAATGCCTTTTCTTTTTTCTTTCTTCCCTCCCCCTCCCTCCCTTCCTCCTTTCTCTCTTTCTCTCTCTCCCTCCCTCCCTCCCTCTTTCTTTCTTTCTCTCTCTCTCTCTCTTTCGTTCTTTCTTTCTAATAGAGAGGCTACTGGAAAGATTAGAACCCACAATACAATGTTGAGTATAAATGGTGAAAACAGGTAACCTTGTTACTGTCCTCCGGAGGGAAGTATTCAATCTTTCACCATTAAGTACGATATTAGCTGTAGGATTTGTATAGATGCTCTCTGTCATGTTGAGGAAGTTCTCTCCTGTTCCTAGTTTGCTGGGAGTTTTTATCACAAATGGATGTTAAATTTGATTAAGTGCTTTTTCTGTGCCTATTAAAATGTTCTTATGGTTTTTCTGGTTTTAGTGCGTTAATATGGCGAATTACACTGATCGACTTTCAAATGTTAAACAAATCCTGCCTTCCTGGAATAAACTCCATTTGGTGGTGAATACTTTCCTTTTTATATATTTATTGTTTGATTCAATTTGATAAAATTTTGCTAAGGATTTTTGCATCTGTGTTAAAAAGGGATATTGGTCTTTAGTTTTCTTTTCTCATAATATCTTTATCTGGTTTTCGTGTCAAGTTAATGCTGACCTCATAGAATAAGGTAGGATGTATTACTTCCTTTTGAATTCTCTAAAGAGTTTGTGTAGCCCTGATATTATTTTTCCCTTAAATGTTTGTTGGAATTCTCTGGCGAGGCGATCTGAGCCTTGAGTTTTGTCTATGGGAAAAGTTTTTAACTACAAATTCAATGTCTTTTATATATATATATATGTATATATATATGTATACACACACAAACACGGCTAATTCAGTTATCTATTTCTTCTTGAATGAGCTCTCATAGTTTGTTTCTTACAAAGAACTTTTCTATAGCATATAAATTGCAGAATTTATAGGCGCAGAGTTGTTCATGAAATTACCTTATTATCCTAATAATACCAGTAGCTGTGTAGTGATGTCACCTCTTTCATTCCTGATATTGGTAATTTGTATTTTCTCCTGGTCAGCCCGGCAAGAGGTTTATCAATTTTATTAATCTTCCAAAGAATCAGCTTTTGGTTTCATTGATTTTCTCTATCAATTTTCTGCTGTACGGTTCACTGGTTTCTGTTTTGATGTTAATTATTTCCTCTTTTCTCCTTGCTGTGAGTTTAATTTGCCGGGGTTTTGGGGGGGGGTTAGTTTATTAATTTATAAATGGAGGCATTGATCTGAGACCTTTTCAATACAGGCATTTGATGCTATTAATTTCTGCTTGAGAGACAGCCCACAAATTCTGATAAGTTGTATTTTAATTTTCATTCAATTCAAAATGCTTTCTACTTTCCCTTTTTATTTCTCTTTGACTCCTGAGTTGTTTAAAAATGTGTTATTTAGTTACCAAGTGCTTGGGAATTTCTCAGAGATCTTTCTGTTATTGATTTCTAATTTAATTCCACTGTGGTCAGAGAATATACTCTGTAGGACTTGTAAACTTTTAAACATACTGATGCTTGTTTTATGGCCCAGAATACAATCTATCTTCTTTTTTTTTTTTTTTTTTGCGGTACACGGGCCTCTCACCATTGTGGCCTCTCCCGTTGCGGAGCACAGGATCCGGACGCACAGGCTCAGCGGCCGTGGCTCACGGGCCCAGCTGCTCCGCAGCATGTGGGACTGGGGCACGAACCCGCGTCCCCTGCATCGGCAGGCGGACTCTCAACCATTGCGCCACCAGGGAAGCCCCGACCTATCTTTATAAATGTTCCATGTCCCCTTGAACAGAATGTGTATCTGCGGTAGTTGGGTGGAGTGTTCTATAAATGTCAGTTATGTCAAGCTGGCTGTTAGAGCAAGTCAAGTCCACTCTATCATACTGATTTTCTGCCTACTACCTTTCTGCCTGTTAATTGTTCTATCAATTACTGAGAAAAGGATGTTGAAATAGCCAACTCCCATTGCAGATTTGCCTATTTCCCTTTGCAGTTCTTAGTCTTTGTTTCACGTATTTTGAAGCTCTGTTATTCGAGGTATACATGTTTGGGATGGTTCCCTCCTCTTGATTCATGACTCCATGATCACTAGGAAATGAACGTCTCTTTTAGCCCGGGTGATATTCTTTGCTCTATCTACTTGTCTGATATTAAAACCGCCTGAAGTTTCCTCTGTTTAATGACAGCATGTCATATCTTTTTCCATCCTTTTCCGCTTAATAACCTGTCTGTGTCTCTATACTCGAGATGAGTTTGTTGTGAGCGACATTGGGTCTTGCTTGTCTATTAACAGGGATCCTGGGACCACTCACATTTAATATGATTACGGATTTTACTTAAGTTTAAGCCTATCCTCTATTTGCTTTCGATTTGACCTTTGTTCTCTTTTTCCTGTTTCAGCATTCTTGGGACTACTCGTTATTTATATTATTCCAGTTTATCTTCTTTGTGGGCTTCTTAGCCATAACTCTTGGCTTTATTCTTTTAGTCATTATTTAGGGTTTACAGTGATCAAGTTAACTTATCACGGTCTGCCTTCACGTAAATGTCACTTCACAGATCGTGTAAGAACCTTCCATCCTAGGCTTCCATTTCTCTAATCCCAACCTCCATGACCTTGCTGTCATAAATTTTACTTCTACATATATTTTAAACCTGACAATACTTTGTTAATATTTTTGTTTTAACTGTCAACTATCTTTTAAGACATTTAAGGAATAAAAACCAATCTTGACTATTTAGCCACGTAGTAATCATTTGGGGTATTTTCTCATTTGTGTAGATCTATATTTCGAATCCCATTTTCTTTATGCCCAAATGACTTCTCTGACATTTCTGTAGGTGCAGATCTGCTAGTGACGAATTCTTGCAGCTTTTGTATACCTTGAAAAAAGCTTTATTTCACCTTTGTTCTTTTTTTTTTTAATAAATTTATTTATTTATTTTTGGCTGCACTGGGTCTTCGTTGCTACGCGCAGGCTTTCTCTAGTTGCGGTGAGCGGAGGCTACCCTTCATTGTAGTGCATGTGCTTCTCATCGCAGTGGCTTGTCTTTGTTGCAGAGCACGGGCTCTAGGCACACAGGCTCAGTAGTTGTGGCTCACAGGCTTAGTTGCTCCGTGGCATGTGGGATCTTCCCGGACCAGGGCTCGAACCCAAGTACCCTGAATTGACAGGCAGATTCTTAACCACTGTGCCACCAGGGAAGTCCCTCACCTTTGTTCTTGCAAGATATTTGCACCAAGTATACCAGTGAAGGTATTGTAGGTTGACAGTTTTTCCTTTCTTTCCGTACTTTAAAGATTGCTGCTCTATTGGCCTCTTATTTGCATTGTTTCTAATAAGCACTCTGCATTCATCCTGTTTTTGTTCCTCTGGACTAACATGTCTTTTTTCTTTTGACTGTGTTTAAGAGGTTTTTCTCTGTATTACTGGTTTTGAGCAATTTGATCGTGATGTGCTTTGATACGGTTTCTTTCCTTGTTCTTGTGCGTGGGGTCATTGAGTTCCTTGGATCTGAGCGTTTATTGTTTTCATCAAATTTGGAAAATTTTGCCGGTTACTTTTTCAAATATTTTTTCTGCCCCCCACCCCTTTCTTTTAGGATCTTCAACTACCTGTATGTTAGACTGCTTGAAATTGTCCTATGATTCATTGATACTATTTGAATGTTTGGGATTATTTTCTCTGGCTGTTTCATTTCGGATAGTTTCTATTATTAAATCTGCAAGTCCTTTATCTTTTATCCTGCAGTGTTTAATCTGCTAATAATCCCACCCAGTGTGATTTTCATCTCCCACATTGTAGTTTTCATCTCTAGCAGTTCAATTTGGTTCTTTTCTTTGTATCTTCCATGTCTCTACTTAACCTTTTGAACATATGGGATATAGTTATAATAGCGGTTTCAATTCTTTTTTGCTAATTCTAACGTCTGTGTAAGTTCTGGGACGGTTTTGGTTAATTAATGAGGCTCTTCATTGTGGGCTGTGTATTCTTACCTCTTTGAATGCCTGATAAACGTTGACTGGATGCCAGACGTTATGAATTTTACCCTGTTTGTGTGCTGTGTATCTTTACATTCCTATAAATAGTCTGAGTGTTTAGTCAAGTTACTTGGAAACAGTCTCATCCTTTTGGATCTTGTTTTTATAATTTACTAGGCAGGTCTGAAGCAGCATTTAGTCCAAGGCTAATTATTTCCCACTGCTGAGGCCATACCTTCTTGAGAATTCTACTTGATACCCTGTGAATATGAATTTTTCCAGGCCGGTTGGTGGAAATAGACACTATTCCCAGCCCTATGTCAGCGCTGGGACTGTTCCCACTAATCTTTTTGAATGGCTTAAGGGGTTTTTTAAATTCCTGGATTTGAGCAAGTCGGTTTTCCTGACCTCAGGTAGTTTCCTCCACGTGGGCACTGCTCAGTCCTCTGCTGGGTCCTTGGGGAGAACCCCTGCGGGCCTCCAGGGCTTTCTCTCCCTAAGCGTTTCCCTCTGCCCTGAGCATTCGAGCTGCCTTGGTCTCCGCAGCCCCTCAGTTCCTTCTCCTGGACTCAGGGATCCTCCAGGTGCTGCCTCCCTTTCCCTCCTTGCCCCACAGCCTAGAAATCTCCCAAGGGAGTAAGCTGGGGCAACCGGAGGACTCACCTCATTTGGTTCCCAACTTTCAGTGTTGTCCAGTGTCTTGAAAACCCTCGTTACATACATTTTGTCTGGTGTTTTTGGTGGTTTCACATGGGAGTGTAAATCTCTTCCCCATCACTCTCTGTCTTGACCCAAAGTGGAGGTTCCGCAGAATATGGTTGAGATGCGTCCTCACCTCTCCAGGATCACAGCTTTGATTATCGAAACTCCATTCAGCCTGACAAGAAGGATGGAACTTGCCAGTGGGGAACGCCCATTGTTTAGCTGTGAAAACAGCCCCCTACTTTCTCCAGAAAAACAAGAAACAATGTAGGCATGGACTAACACACAAGCCTCAGCTCCGCAGAACTGCCAAGGGGTCAGCAGGTAGTAATGGGATTTGAGACCAGATGGATGGAAGTCTAGAAGTTCTAACGGTACGGGGAAGACGGGGTGATCAACACGGCGGAGGGAGGGGGCAACCCCCAGAAGAGGTTTTTTCCCCAACATGGGAGGCAGCCACTGCGGGTGAGAATTGATGGGCAGGACGACAGAGAAGCTGTTTCTGCCTTGCAGCGAGACCATTCATACCAAGAGCTTTTATCTCTAGCCAGGAAGGGGAACCAGGACTGGGAGAGGGGCAGCGGGTGGGCCAGGGTCCCCGGGAAAATTCCTTCCTGAAGGTCTGTCTTGTTCCTGGGCAGCCCTGAGGCCTGGAACCTCACCCCCGCCCCATTCTACCCCGCAGGAGCCAGTCAGGACAGAAGAGCCCGCCCAGGGCTGCAGCGGGACAGGCTGGGGCCTCACACGGCCTGGAGCTGCACCGCCTCAGCCGGACAGCTGCCAGGGTGTCAGTTAATCCCCTCGAGAGGCCGGTAAGGGTGGGTTCTTGGCCCCATTGTACAGATTCGGAGCCAGAGTTCCCAAGTTACTCAGCTGACAGACGGGACAAACCAAAGGGTCAGCCTGAAGCTTCCCATGCTCCAGCCATGAACGTCTCCTTCAGTGCCCCTGAGAGTTCAGAACCTCTGCTCCCCAAATTCCCCTGCTGAGTGGCATCCAGGGGTGTCCTGGACCCCAGACCCTCACTCCTGGACCTCTGTAGTGTGTCTGTACCGGGCAGGGTGCTGAAGGACCTTCCGTCTCCCTCCAGACCTTATAAGTACAAGGAAGCCGCGGTTGCCTCCTGGCATCGGAGATGGTGAATGAAAGATTGAGGGGATGCTGGCCTGGATCTGGGGCAAGGGTCTGCTCGATCCTAAATAGGTCCTGTTGGGCCCCAGCAGGAGACTCTGTGTCCTGAAGCTGGAGACGCGCGGGTCTAAAATTGGAAGGCTTGGAGGTGGCCTTGCCTTTTTCCGGCCTTGACTCATCCGCACCCCGCCTTCAGCTGGGAAGGATCTGACAGGTGGTCCCGGCCCTTGGGCCCATGTGCCTGGATTCCTGTGCTCTCAGCAGAGGCCCTAAAATAGACCAGGACATGATAGCCCACGTCCACAGCGTCCTACCTCTCTGAGCAGCTGCGGGGTCTCCCCGCGGACTCTCAGGGGCCACCTCCTGCATTTTCCCCAACCTGTGGCAGGTGAAGGCGAAGGCGGCCCTGTGTCTCTGCTCCACTACTGGTTACCTGTGGGTTTGGGGAAAGTCACCCGGGTCCTCGGAGCTGCGTGTTTTCCGTGCGTTCACATTTTCTCTGCCCTTCAATCCGTATGGGTCTTGGGGGCTTGTCCTCCTCGCAAGTGCTTTCATTGCCAACTTTCTCATTCCCAAAGCCCCACAGACATCACTCAGTTTCTTCCATCCACCCAGAAAGCTGCTCTGTACAAATTCAGCCCACGCTCTGATGGCTGAATTTCCTTCTCTCTAAAGCCGCCGTCCTCTGTTGGATTTTGAGTGTCCCCAGCGGACGGGCAGGGGCAGAGCAGAGGCCGCCTGCTTCTCCTGGCGGACTCATGAATTGTCATCTTAGACTGGGGGCTCGGGGGGCCCAGCCGGGCCTTCCTCCGGTGGGAGGCAAGGCACGGCCTTGACTGATTGCACATCGCACACGCGCATCCTGCCCGATTCTTGCAAGAATCGCACAAGAGCTCGCTGTTTCCCAGCGGAAGAAACTGAGGCTCGGAGCTAGGAGCTAGCGCTCTCAAGTTCACACGGCCAGCGATGATCAGATGTGACCTTTGTACCCAGTTCTGTCTCCAACCAGATTGCCCGCTCTTCCCCTCCAGGGCCATAGCTGCTGCTAATAATGGTTCCTTATTCCCAGCCTGGAGCCACCAGCTGCCGAGATGTTGAACAAGAGCTTCCTGGCGCCGTGTCCCATGTCCCGGGCTATTTTGGGTGTCAGGAATTCATGCACATTCAGCATGTGTCCAGGACCACTGCAGGGCCTCTCTGAAATTACCAGCACCTCAGCCCACCCCAAGACCCCCTTTCATTCCCTGGCAGGTGGGGACAGGAAGCTGAGGGTCTTCACCTAAAAACCCCTGTGCCTGGAGAAAGTCAGGTGGCTCGAAGCCCAGGACCTGTGGACACTCTCTGACCTTCTGTCCACAGCCCGTAACCTCTGGACGTCTCCGGAAGGTTTCTCTAAATTGGTGGCTTCCTTTAGACCACAGGAGCCGGCCAAGCAGATGATCCTCCGTCTGGGAAGCCTGATGGCTTTCACTCTGCCCTGATGTGACTCTCTGGGCTCACGATCAACCCGCGGTTCCTAAGCTGGACCTCGTTGTGCTTGATTTCAGGCTGGGGCAGTGGGGTCTGCGGGGTGGCGGCCTTGGCCCGTGGCGCCGCGAGTGACTCCATGCCGTGTCCACTCAGGTCTCCCTAACGCTTCTAACAACCCAGCAAGGAAGGTCTCCTCTCCCCATCCCACAGCAGAGGGAGGGTTCCAGGACCCCCGGGAGATCGGCTGTGCCCACAGCTTTTCATTCGGACCTGCGTCTCTCTAAAACCCATAGCTTCTCTCTTTGGGGGTCCAGAAATGTCCACCTTTCAAATACTACACAAAGCCACCTCCTAGCAGACGGCCCAGGGCAGCAGCAAAGCAGCGTGCCACGTCTCAAGCTATTTTCAGGCCCTGCTTGGGTTACAGGCATCTGAACACTTCCAACAGGTGGCGGGACCACCCAAACGTCCCCCTGCTCGAGAGCAGCAGGCGTCGTGGGGAGCGGAGGGGCTGGATGGAAACGCATGTGCGCCTGGAGTCTGGTTTCAGAGCCGCCTTCCCTGGTTGGACCCACACTATTGTTTTATTAATAACTGGCGGCACCGGGCCCGACAGAATCGCTAGTCGTTGCAGACTTTTCCCAGCTCTTCATCAGAAGCAGAAGGGGGCACGATGACAGAGGGGGTGCCTTTGAGGGCAGTTTTCTAGGCCCAGTGGTCTCTGGAAGGCCTCTTTTCACGTGGAAAGTCTTTAAAAGCTGCATGATTCTCCTGGAGGGCGGCGGGTTTTGAAATCAAAGCATTTCAGAGATTTGAGGTCAAGGTTTTTGGGGTTTTTTTTGCGGTACGCGGGCCTCTCACTGCTGTGGCCTGTCCCGTTGCGGAGCACAGGCTCCGTACGCGCAGGCTCAGCGGCCATGGCTCACGGGTCCAGCCGCTCCGCGGCATGTGGGATCTTCCTGGACCGGGGCACGAACCCGTGTCCCCTGCATCGGCAGGCGGACTCTCAACCACTGCGCCACCGGGGAAGCCCTGAGGTCAAGGTCTGAAGGGAAGGCCACTCGGCTCCTTGCTCCATCTGGGGGCGTGGGGTGAGGCTCTCCCCTGGGGCAGCCTGTCCATGAACCTGACGCCTCCCTTCGGACGTCCCTGGTGGCCACAGCATTCTGGACCTGAGCTCACCTTCCCTGCAGGACCATCTCCTTTCCAAGCTGCCACATCCTAGCTGTGCGTCCCACACCTAATAAAAGGAATCTGAGGTCAGCAGCTCTGGGGATCCCTCAGACTTGAAACCGCTGCCCGCTGGATGCCGGGGGACGGTGGAGAGCAGGACTGTGGAACATCTTGACCAGTCAGGAGGGATCCCCAGCTCCAGGGCAAGTGGCACCACCCTGAGAACCGGGGCAGGCTTCCGGTGAGGGAGGCCCACGTGCGCGGACACTGCCCACCCGTCGTGCGCCTTGCTGGGTGGGATGAGGGCTGTGCCTCCCTTCAAGTGGCTGCCCGAGCTGCACAGAACCCGAGCAGGCGGCCTCCCCCAAACCCCTTCTCTTGCCGGCCACGGCTGTCACAGCGCCAGGCCGGAGGGCGGCTTTCATGTGCACATACACGGCCACCGGGGCGCCACTCGCTTCAGCCACGGGTTTTAAAGAGAACCGGGATCTGTTTTATCTTCCAGTAAAGGGGACTTGCCAACTGCTCCTTCCTGGGTCAGAGAGCCCCAGAGGGGGCTTGGGGCAGTCCTGGAGGGGAAGCCCCCCAGGACAGCTGTATGCTGAGGAGCTGCTGGGAGGTCCTGTCCCTTCTGAGGACGGGACAGGGCAGGACAGGGTGGCGGCCCAGCGTGATTGGCCAAGGCCTTCAGGCCATATGGAGGCCACACCTCCAGACGTGCCTGGCTTGGGTTTCCCTGCCTTTGGCGCTGGGAGGCCACACAAAGATGGTATTCATGGTGAGGCCCTAAGTTCTCCCCGGAATGAGGCAGGGTTTAAATAAATACATAAGAAAGTTGGATCCTGGGGCCGGACTGGGCTTGCCCTGGGGGGGTGGGTGCTCTTAATGCTAAAAGAAAGAAGGCGCCTCTCCCCCGACACACACAGGTTCATGGCGAATTAGTAAAAATACTTCTTCTGTGTCAATCAGTGGGGGACTCCCATGCACACCCATTCGGGGACAGTCAGGAAACACTTGTGTTTGTTGATGGCTCTAGTGACCAAGACATTCACTGCCCATGTGTTATATGAGGAATTTAATCTTCCTGCAGGCCCCGAGGTAGGTAGGTCCGGAGGTTCTTTCTTCCCACCCTTTCAAAGGGCGATCAAGGGGGCTGGAGGAGGTGTTGGGGGTGCAGAGGTGAGTGGGCCCCAAGACACACAAGGTCTGTCCTGTCAGTCAGGTCAGGGAGACAGACAATTAGAAAAGGAGACGCAGAGTCACCTGCTCCAAAGCCTGGCCTGGGACCGCATTTGAAAGCCCCCTGGCCCTGCCTCAGGTGCTCGGGTAAGTGAAATGGGCACCAGCTCTGCTCTCTAGGTGAGGAAACTGAGGCAGGGAACATGAGGAACCTGTGCTAAGAAGTGGAAACTAACCACTTCCTCCCAGAGGAAGAAAATTCTTGGGCCGTGTGTGTGCACACAGGGGCGCTGAAGCAGCCATCAGAAGACACACGCCGCCTCAGGACCACCCTTCCCAGCCAGCCCGGAACTAGCAGGATATGACTTCTGAGTGGAGCCGTCCAGGGCAGGGGGCCCCGTGACCCTTTGCTTAAAGCCAAGTGCCTAGTCTTAAAGGGCTGGGAGGATGGCCAGAGGGCAGAGGCGCTCACCCCACGTGGCCACGCAGGAGGCCGCATCACCACGTGTCTGGGGAGAGTATCCCTCCCCCGGGCTGGGGCATGCTTTCTGGTCAGGTCAGCCAACTAGAGAAACACAGACCTTTCTTCCTGCCTTTTGATGGGTTCGATTCCCACCAAAGAGTGGGATTGGAAAGAGCTGGGGCACCCCCCATCCCGCCACGGGGAGCCACCCAGGACGTGCCTCAGAAGTGGGCATGGCAGCAGAGAGGAAACGGGGGGGAAGCTTTGGTCTCTTTTCTCAGAAGGGTGTCAGCATTCCCCTTGGAGATGGAACTGGGTTGAAGAGACCCCCGCCTCCCCAAACCTCAGGCATGTTTCACCACTTGCAGAGGGTCTTTTAAGAAATTCAATAAATCACTCCGTGGGGTCAGCTCTGCACAACGTTGATAACTGAGGATGGACAGATGGGTGGTCACGGCCACCCCTGGAGTTAGTACACCACGGAGAGGAGCTGGGTTCCCCGCACAACCTCTGAGGGCCCAGGGGGTGAGAGAGGCAAAGTGCCTCCCTCCAAATCTGATATGAAGTTTAAAAAATGAAAAAAACTTTTAAATGTCTGTGAATTTTGCTGTGTGCGCCATTCTATAGCCTCGCTTGTTCAAATATTTTTGAAAATCACATATTATTTTCGGGTGTAGATCGGTACAAAGTTTTCAGAGGGAATATTTCACATGTGCTTCCGTTGAGTTCTGCTGAGATAGAGTGTTTAGGGCTTCCCCCCACGTCCCTACACTATTTGTAATTATAAAAGATTGCAGCGATCTCTTTGTCCGTCATTAGAGAAGTGGCTGGATGAACCGTGGTGACATCCATTTAAGGAATACTATTTACTATTCGGTTGATGGACAGGATGCAGCAGAGCGACGTGTACAGGCCTGGGGAGAGCTGTCAAAAGCTAAGACAAGAGGAAGGACTGTATGGTTTGGTTGATCCCAAAAAAAAAAAAAAAAAGGTGCACATAGGTACATATTTAGTTAAATGACTGTATGTGCCTAAAAAGATTTGGAAGCCACAGCGACTAGTTTAACAGTGATTACTTTGGGGGAGCGTACCTTCTTCTGTATTTGAATCTGTTACAACAAGTCAGTTCCGCTCCTGCCACATAAAAAGAGAGACGAGAAACACGTCACTTACCTTGGGATAAAATCATAGATCCAAGAAAGTGCCCCCTATCTACCCCGTGCGTTCCGGCCACATGCTCATCAATACTGCATCTGCGTGTCCAGGTTGAGAAGTATGCCCCCAGTGGGTGGTCCGGCCACTGGACGGCTTCGAGGGTCCCCTGCCTGCCCCCCGTGCTGGACAGAGACTCAGGCCTTTCTCTGCCAGCCGAGCCGGGCATCAGAGGCAACACTGTCCAGTGCTGGCTTCTACTTTGACGGGCTGAGCCTTTCCCTCTTTCTGGAAGTGGTGGATGGCAGGGCGGATGCCTCTGAAAGTGCCCCTAGAGGGAGATAATGGACCCCATTGTCTGTGGCTAAGAGGATGCCCGTCCCTGCCCCTTAAGTCTCATTCAGGGATACAAAGGGGCTCGGAACATGACAAAGACACATAGTTGAAGGAAGATTCACTGTCTGGTCTCCTCCTCTCTCTGTCTTAAGAAATCCACATCCAACGACCGCTGATTTTTGCCAAAAAAAGCAAGGGGAAATTGTCCCGACACGTACCCTGGGCAGTGCCAAGGGTAGAGGAGGGGGGCTGCCCAGGTCACCAGGATTAGATGGGGGACTGGTACTTTGGGTACCAACACGGCACCAGGACACAGGACACCGCAGGGCCGGGTGGCCAAAAAGGATGTGGATTCCGTGAGGCTCTGGCCCGGGGCTCGGCAAAGCCCCTGCCCCAATGTCCTGGGCACGCCATTGCCTGGGAGCCTGGGCCTGGGGGTGTGCTGGACGCGAAGGCAAGGAGGATGGGAGAGTGAGAGAGCTGGAACGCCTTGCTGTACCCCAAGAGAGGGCACAAGACGCTGCCATCCGCACGTCCCAGATGCTCCCAGGTTTTAGAGGGAAAAGAATTTGATTGCAACCAGAACGTGTGAGGAACAAAATAAGCTCGTTGTGGTGGACGTGCTGACCGGTCACCTGGCGAGCGGGGAAGGCCCAGGACGGAAGCTCCGGTCGGTCCTTGCAACCGTGAAGGGCAGAGCGGGCCGGGGCTGGAGGTCAGGGGCGAGGCTGGCAGAGCAGAGACGGTCAGTCAGCGTTGGGGAGGAGGGAGCTTCAAGGGGGCCAAAGGGCTGGTGGCATCCGAGGCTGCAGAAGCCTGAGATGCAACAAGGGCTGAGTGTGTCCCCCGGAGCGGAGCGCCACACCCCGTTGTTGGGGGAACCGGGGAGCGGCAGCCAGTGGGGGAAGTGCTTGCGGGGGGGGCAAACCCCACCTAGGATAGGGCAGCGGCTGGAGGAGCCTGAGTCTCGCAGGAAGGGAGTCTCCAGTGTGTTTGCAGGTGAGGGGAAGGGGGCTGCACGAGGGGCGGGGAATATGGAGAGAGCAGAAACAAGGTCTGGCGGCATGACGAACACAGAGGCCCCAGGAGACGGGGGCTCCTCCTCACCGGGACCAGCAAGCATGCCGGGCACTGGAAGGGCAGAAGGTGAGGTGTGAATTTCGCGATTTCGGCGTGGCAGTTCCACCCCGGGTATAGGGCTGAGGTGGCATGAACTTGAGAAAACCAGGAAACAGTGAGGAGATGGACAGAGAGAAATATACTCTGCAGTGCAAACACAGGCTGATGCGCCCCATTGTGCAACTGTGGGCCATGCCACATCAGGCAGAGTCTGAATTGTGCAGTGCACAACCTGCCCAACTGTACATGCCAGCCCTTTGCAGGAGCAGGATGTGACACTCACGTGGCAGTGTGTTCTCAAGAACAGGACTGTGAGCCAGGCCCCCAAACAGCAAGGTGCTGCTGTGAACAGAGGACAGATGAGGAGACAGTAATGTCCACAAGTGGAGCCTTGAAGGAGAAATTTCTCCAGGGAGTGAATAAGGAGCTGCAGGGCTGGTGGACAAGGCAGGGATGCCAGCTGCTCCAGCTGCAGCCAAACAAGGGAGGTGAGAGCAAGGTCCTCCCCAGGGGACCCAGCAACCTCAGGGACAGCAGCAGCGCAAGCTCGAGGCTGGGCACAGTGCTGGGCACAGCAGTGCCAGCCTCAGCTGGATGGCTGAGGGGGCTCCATGAGGTTAAATCCTTGCCCGAGGGTGGAGCCAGGGTTTGGACCCAGGCGTGGACCGAGGTCAGCATCTTTCTAGACCTCAGGAGGCTCACATGTCCGAGTCCAGCACCCGGCCGGCATGCAGCCCCTGGTCCTGGGAGGGATGGGGCCTGCCTGAGATCTCCGGCAAGAACAGAGAAATCAAGTCAGTCTTAATTAAGTCGCACACAGGGACCGGGGGTCCGGAGGGGCCGCGCCACCTGCCCACAGCTCTCATTGTGCACAGCTAATCCCGTCCAGGTGTCTGCTGGCAGCCCCTGATCAATTAGTCACTGCGCTTGAAGCTGAGTGTAATTAATTATTCAATTTTGAACTGTTCCAGCTTAATGCGTCTGAAATGACATCATGCATCCTGGGGGTTCTGCAGGCGGGGACAAAAGGCAAACAGGTCTGAACAAAGCCCCCCGTGCACCTGACCAGCTCTGAATGGGCGCTAACCCTCCGCCGCCCAGCGCGTCCCCCACCTCCCCGCACCATCGCTCTGAGCAGCCGTCCAGCCCCCTACGTGGGGCTGCTGACGCGGCCCATCCCGGGAGCCTCCGGGTCATGGACCCGCAACTTACGACGTGTCCTATCACCACCCCAGCTCCCCAACCCCACCAGGGGCCTGGCTCTTGGGCTGCAATCAACCTCGGGCCGCACCGGGAGCGACTCCCACTCCCCCTGCCCCGCGCCCCAGCTCTCTGCTGTCATCCCCTCTCAATCCCGGGCAGAGTGGGAAGCCTGGGGCCCCGTAGCCCCTGGGGAGATGGACGGGCCCCATGAGGGGCTGCAGCCTGCTTCCCATCAGAGTTTTCTCTCCTGCACGGGGCCCCCGCCTGCCCCAGAGATACGGTCAGGGGCTACAAGCAGCGGGCAGGGCTCCCTCCTGGTTGCGTCTTTCAAGGGGAGGTGGTGGGTCCCTTGAGCCACCCGGCCCTGCACCACTGCGGCCAGAGGGCGTCCGGGGGGCTCTCCTGTCCCGGCCCCCGTCCTCCGCTGCCGCGGCCCAGGCCCCGCTCAGCAGCCCCTTCGCAGACCTGGCACCCTCGCACGGGCATCCACCCAAAGCGGCGACGGTCTCTCCTGAACAGTCCGTGGCTCCCGATCACCTTGGTCAAATGCAAGCCCCGGCGCTGGCTGCAAGGCCCCCGTATCGCCACCCTGCTCCCCCCTTCCCCCCTTCTCCCATCTTTCTCTTCATGCACCATTGACACTCTGCTGGTCCCTGAACTCTGGGGCTTAGAGTGGCCTTCCCAGGCCCCAGGGCCCCACCTCTGCCTGCCCAGCAGCCCCTTATTCTTCCCTCTGTCTTCCCAGGCCCGCAGCAGGCCCTGCCCGACGGCGCCTCTTATCTCAATGCAGACTGCGCGTGTGTTTACAAGGCAGTTCCAGCTGGGGGTCTGGGGGGCAGCGACCTCTCTCCCTTGGCTGTGTTTTCCGGGCACCCAGCACAGTGCTTAGCACATAATGGACCCTCCAGAAATGTTTGTTGAATTCATGAAGGAAGAAATTATTAAATCGGCCAAATTGAACTCATTATCTCCCCCTTCCTCCCTGCCAACAAGGGAGGCCTCGCACCCGCATCTGGGAAAATGGTGTCATTATCAGCCGCTCAGGCCGCGCAGCTGCAATGCCGGCCACTTCATCCTCTCCTCTCTTCGCTGCCCAGGGCCGTTGTGTTTATCCGGGCTGCCTCAAAAAAGACCCCCAATCCTGCATTTCTCCACCCCCATCCCCCAGCCTAGCTCAGGCCTCCTGGTCTCCACCCAGCCTCCACCCTGGGGGCCCTGCCTCCACTGACCCCCACCCTCCAAGATGGGCCCCAACTGGGCTTTCTGAAATTCAAACACGAACTGCTGTGCTTTAAAATGCTCAGATGACCCAGCAGCTCCATTTCTAGGTGTACACCCAGAGGGATGGAAAGCAGGGACTTAATAGATGTTTGTAAACCCACGTTTACGTCGTTCACAATAGTCAAAATGTGCAAACGAACCAAGTGTCCATCGATGGATGAAGGGATAAGCAAAATGTGATATATACATGCAGCGGAATAGTATCGTCTTAAAAACAAACTCTGATACCTGCTGTAACACGGACAAGCTTTGAAGACAGTATGCGCAGTGAAATAGGCAGTCACGAAGGGACCAATTCTGTGGGATTCCATTTACATGAGGTTCCTGGAGGGGTCAGATTCATAGTGACAGGAAGTAGAAGAGTGGGTGCCAGGGGCTGGGGAGATGGGGATTGCATGCCTCACGGCTGTCGAGTTTGAGTGTGGGAAGATGAAAAAGTCCTGGAGATGATGGTGGTGTGATGGTCGCACAACAACGTGAACGTACTTAATGTCACTGAACTGTACGCTTCAAAATGGTTAAAATAGCAACTTTTCTGTTATGCATCTATAACTACAAATTTTTAAAATCCTAAAAAAGATTTTCTAAATGCTCAGGTGCATCAGATGTCCTCCGAGCTCCCCTCACCAGCCCTGCACAGCCTCCTGCCCGGGCTCTACCTTCATCTCAACTCCCTCCCCTCTGGGTGCGCACCCTTCCCCCTGGGCACCAGGCTCCCCATCAAGCTCCCTGCCTCTGCACAGGCCGCTCCTTGTCTCCCCCAAACCTGCCCACCGCACCCAACCTGCGTGCTCAGCACACTGCCAGGGCTGGAACATGTTCTGTCTCCTGTGTCCCCCACAGGCCTGGAAATGCCTGGTAACAACACAACACTATGTAAATATTGGGTGAACTAGTGATGGAAGGAATGAATGCTTGGGTCTCTAGTGCCCCCCCCCGACCTGCCTGTGGCTTTCCCTGCTGTTATTACTTCCTGCTCCCCGAAACTCACAGCTCCCACCCTGCCAAGTCTCCCAAGAGGAGGAGGCCAGGTGAATCAGAGACAGAAAGCATGGCCCCGTCCAGCTCCTCTGAGCAGTCCCCCATGGCCACGCACTCTGGGCAGTGGGACAGTAGCCCTGAGGTTTGGAGGAGCCAGTGCAGACCCCTAGGCCTGGGCCACACCCCCCCCAACCGGCAGGTCCCTCATTTCCAGGGTCCCCTGGGGAAGAGCGAGTGCCTTACATCACCCAGAACAGGACTCACATGCTGGGTTGTTCCTGCCCCGTGTTCTTGACTTTTCACTCATTTGTTCAGGGTGAGAGCCACTTTGGGGTCAGATGGACAGAGCCTCAGTCTCCCCCTTTGTAAAGTGGGAACTGCACGTCCTTTGTGACTGGGGGTGACGGCACAACAGCAATTGCTACAATTTGCCAGACTGTCCCCGGCAAGCACTGTGGAGAGCGCCCGGGCTCCAGCCACAAGGAAGCCCACGCAGCTCGGGGTCCAGTGCAGAGACAGAAAGGAAGCCAGGAGTTCCAGGATTAATTCTTCCTCAAAACCAGTGAAGAGCCACAGAGGGCCATTTCAGGGGACATTTGGAGGCATCAACTCAACACACATCCACCAGGAGACACGGACTCCGCGTCACTGGAACCAGATGCAGCCTGCGGGGCCGCTGGAGGAGGCGGTCCCACTGCACACACGGGTGAGCGCTCTGCATCCACCCTGAAAGCCACACGACAGGGGCCACGGGGGTGGGAGAGCACAGGGCACGATTCACTTACAGAAGAAACACGCACAAGCAAACTGAGCTGTGGCTTCAGTTGATTTATAGTGTCAGACAACAGAATGGCAGTCACTGGCGGGAGAGCGCAGGGGTGTTTGCCACTGGGGAGAGCATGAGAGCGCTTCCGGGGTACAGAAATGCGCCAGGCCTGAGCTGGGCCACATGGCGTGTTCATTCTGTGAAAATGCCTCAGTTGGCGTGTTTATAATATGTGCGTTTTTCGGTGTGTGTACTACGCTTTAACAACAGGAAGGGAGAGGAGCTTCATATTAGTTTTGTATTTGAAAGCTCCTAATTTGCAAACTGTTGTTATATGCACAATAAACTCTTAGTAAATGCTAAAAAAAAAGAAAAAGAAGGAAGAAAAAGGGAGGGAAGGAGGGGGAGGGGAGGGAAGAGAAAACCTAGCCAAACATACACAGACCCCTCTGGAGGGTCTGTCTGAGGCTGAGGGCAGGGGACGCCTTTCCCGAGAGGGGACACTGAAATTTTGCCCGAATCTTAGGGAAGAGCGGGGAGAAGGGGGTGAGCTGCCAGGGAGGCCCAGCTCTCCGGAAGGGGCTGGTGTGGCCTTCTACGTAGTGGGGTCTTCTTGCTGGAAGCCTCTAAAAGAGTGGGGCTTGCTGATACCATACGATCCAGCAATCCCAGTTCTGGGTATATATCCAGAGAAAACCATAATTCAAAAAGATACACGCACCCCCAATGTGCTTAGCAGCACTATTCACAATAGCCAAGACAGGGAAGCAACCTAAATGTCCATCAACAGAGGAATGGATAAAGATGTGGTACGTATATACAATGGAATATTACTCAGCCATAAAAAAGAACAAAATAATGTCATTTGCAGCAACATGGATGGACCTAGAAATTATCATACTGAGTGAAGTAAGTCAGACAGAGAAAGACAAATATTATATGATATCACTTATACGTGGAATCTAAAAAAATAATACAAATGAACTTATTTACAAAACAGAAACAGACTCACATAGAAAACAAACTTATGGTCACCAAAGGGGAAAGCAGGGGGCGGGGGGAGGGATAAATTAGGAGTCTGGGATTAACATACACACACTACTATATATAAAATAGATAACCAACAAGGACCTACTGTATAGCACAGGGAACTCTACTCAATATCTTGTAATAACCTATAATGGAAGAGAATATTAAAAAAAGAATACATATATTCTTTTTAAAATAAATTTGTTTATTTATTTTTGGCTGCATTGGGTCGTCGTTGCTGTGCGAGGGCTTTCTCTACTTGCTGTAAGTGGAGGCTACTCTTCGTTGCAGTGCGCGGGCTTCTCATTGTAGTGGCTTCTCCTATTTCAGAGCACGGGCTCTAGGCACCTGGGCTTCAGTAGCTGTGGCACACTGGCTCAGTAGTTGTGGCTCATGGGCTCTAGAGCGCAGGCTCAGTAGTTGTGACGGGCTTAGCTGCTCTGCGGCATGTGGGATCTTCCCGGACCAGGGCTCGAACCCGTGTCCCCTGCATTGGCAGGCGGATTCTTAACCACTGCGCCACCAGGGAAGCCCAAAAAAGAATATATATATATATATATATATATATGTATATCTGAATCACTTTACTGTACACCTGAAACTAACACAACACTGTAAATCAACTATATTTCAACAAAAATTTTTTTCAAAACAAGTTGGGCTTGCTGAGCCCAGAGCCTCTGATTCCCAGTGGGAAGCCGAGAAGGGACCTGGGTAAGGTGGGCGCAGGGCTGACCGTCTGTTCCATTTGGGAGGCAGGGTTGGCGGGTGGACTGCTGGGGCGGCCGGGGTCGTCCTTCAGAGCAGACCTCCAGCCCTGGGACTGGCCTTGGCCGTGGACTTGGACCAGCAGCGGCAAAGATCAGGGAAAAATCAGGCCAAGGCTCCAGGCTGAAACATCCTCTCAGCATCAGCGCTGATGGTTCCACGCTCCGAGGGAAGGAACATTTTGGCATGGTCAAGCCTCATTTCCTCCATCTGTAGTGCAGTAGGGATGGGGCTCTGTGCCCGGGACCCCGAGACTTGGAAACGGGGAGCGGGCGTGAGCACAGACCCCACTGCTCGGTGCGGCCCAAGCGCATTTGGGAGGGCCTGGTGCCCGGCGAGCCTGCTCGAGGCAGCCCGGGGTGATGCTGGTCTGGCGCTGCTCCCCATGCGGTCATGTCTAATTGCCGTTGCGGCCTAGCTGATTAGCACAGTAACCACCAGCCTCGGGAAGGAGGTGGACTTCAGAGCGCCAGGAACTAAGCCGAGACTTGGCAAGGTCGTGCCTTTGCCTGCCCCGGCGAGCAACGCGGGTCCCCGTGGGCAGAGGCGGGCCTGCTCCAAACACGGCTCAAACGCCCTCATCTGTTGACCAAACCAGGCTCGTGAAAAGGCAAGCAACCCCCGGGCTTGATCCCTGTCCCTGCCACCCCAGCGGGGACCCCGGGGCCCCGTTTCCCCCAGAAGCAGTCCGGGAGGGGTAGCACGGCCGCCGCGCTGGGCCAGGCTGCGCCTCGCATCCAGGGAACACCAAGCCCCGTGGCTTTCTAAGAAAGGATTTTGGCCAACGCCTGTGGCCACAGCCTGACCACATGGCTTGGCCACAACGAGTCTGTCTGTGTGGGATTCTCCAGGAATCGTTTGTCTCGGAGGATGTGGTCAGAGATGGAGGGCAGAGGTGGAGGGCCTGACTCCAGTGTTCCAAGGATTGGGGCAGTGGTTGACAAGCCCAGAGGAAGCGTGGACATTCATACAGGTGGGGGGGAGCCAGAGCTAAGGGTGTTTGTTTTTGTTTTTTTTTTCACTTTCTAATGATGAAAAGTGTCCGGGGGCCACAAAGGTGGAGAGAAGAACAAACCAGCCTCCATAGAGTTTTACCCAGACTCAACACGCTTGGAGGCCAGCGTGCAATCCATGGCAGGACCAGTATCATCCCCTCCCCTCACACGCCAACGCATCTGACACAAGTTTTCTCCACCCTGGTCAGCTGTCTTCTAGAAGCTTTCTCTGCACCCCAGGCCCATGCCCTTGGGAAGTCCTCTGTTCAGACAAGACCCCCCCACCCCCCGCCACATGCACACAGGGCTCTCTGGAAAGTCCCTCCAAGTCTTCTGAGGTAGCCCCGGAACAGGTGGCGCAGAAGAGCCAGAGCTACTCTGGGTACCACGAGACGGCCACACGCCACCTGACGCTGTCGGAGCCCCAGTGCCCGTGATAAATGTGCTGGGCTCTGAAATAGCCTTCAAAGCGAGTGCCCCGGGCCGTTCCAAAGCTGGGCTCCTGGGGCTATTGGGTTTCATGATTTCTCCTGCAGCCTTGGTTACAGGTTAGCATGAATCTTCTCACCCCTTAATTATAGTTCTGGCATTCGAAAAACACCAACACCTCTCCCTCCCTCGGGGCCCTCACCCCATTCCTCCCCACTCCCAAACGCTCCGAGCGCCGCAGATAATCCCCGGGGCCATTTATGACTATCCCGTCCCTGTCCTCCAGCGTCTGACCGCACACTCGTGGGCCCAGCCTCTCAGCTGCCTTACAAGGTAACGCTGCCCGCCAGGAGACGCTACTTCGGGAAGAGTCAAGAGGACAGAGAATGTCAGGATCTTTTTTTATGCTCTGAGCCAAGCCATTCCAGGGGCCGCCGAGAACAGACGGGTTCTGTATCCGAGACAACTTGAACACACGCTCTCTTCCCCAGTGAAGGGGTAGAGGGAGGGTGACGGGGGGTGGGGTGGGGGGGGTGGAAAAAGTAAGCCCATGGCCTCTTTGGCTCAAGTCGGATGGAGCAAATTGAAACATTGAGGAATTTTCCCCTTCCAACTGCAGTTCTGTTTTAGGTCTGATGTCTGTCAACCAAATTAAACTAGATGAAAGCCAGCCTCAACTATGTCTCTGGGTGGAGAGGGGAGGTACGCCTTCGTGCTGGGGACGGGTGACCTCGTTCTGGGCTGCTTCCCTAATTGATCGCATCTCCAGGGTGGAAAACAGATTTGGCATCCAACCCTCCCGTTCCTCCCCACGCCCCAGCCCACGGAGGGGACACAGCAGGAAAGCCAGAGGGAAACTCTGGGGTGACTGAAAGTCCTTTGGAGGCAAAGAAAAAGATTGTGGGAGAAAAAAGTCAAGCCCACCAGAGCAGGGTGTCGATGTACACAGGGACAGTGTTTTCAGGGACAGTGGGCTTAGCACAGGTCCAAGTGGGCCGGGTGTCTCTGCAGGCTGTATCGGGGGAACAGGGCGATGTGTCCACTGCACAGGGGAGGGGGACAGACCTACACTGCCTCGCCCTGCTCCCACCCCCTCCCAGACCCCATGCTGTCAGAGGAAAATGGACAATTCGGCAGTTTTAGATTGGAGAGCGGGAAAGACTCCTGGAAGTGGAGGGACGAGTGGAGGCCACCAGAACCGCCGAGCTAGGAAAAGGACACGGCTGGGCAGCCGTGCAGGAGGGAAGAAGGATGGCGCTGGGCTGGTACAAAGGGTCCCGGCGGCCGGGACACCGAGCAGGGGGCCTCTGAGGTGTCAGCCCCTGGCCACTGCTTGAACTCATGACTCCAGTGCAAATGGCAGAGAATCTCCAGTGCTGCCTCACCCTCTGGCCTTCCCCGGAGTCCTCGAGAAAATCATGCTGGGAGAGGGGGTGGGCAGGCGCAGTGAGGGAGGCACCCTGAGGGAAGGCTCCAGAGAGCACCCACCACGGACGGAAACCCCAAAAAAGGCACCAAGACGCCCCACGCCAACATTCTCACGCAGCCCTCTGACAGCCCGTCGGGGGCTGAGGTCCCCTGCTTGCGCCACAAAGCAGCAGAGAGCAGAGCCAGGGCAGCCCCTCCCTCGGGGATGCCCAAGGAGACGCCCTGCACACCCCTCCCCCTGCCCCACCTTTCCCCAAGTCCAAGCCCCCAGGGCCTGTCTGGCTGTCCTTCCCTGGGCTGCTGTGAGCACGGTGGGTGGGTGTGGGGAGGTGCTCTCCACTCAGGGGAAGACACGGAACCGTTTCAAGGGGCTCGGGCTTTCCGCTACCAGCTGCCCCCCTGTTTCTCCCCTCCGCCCCTGGGCTGGGCCTGCACGTAGGTCGTGCCACCTGCCGCTCTTCCCGTGAGATCACTGGACAGAAGTGGTGGCATCTGCTGTCCCCGCACATGGCCGTAACCAGATCAGCAAAGAGCCCCCTGGCCTCCTCCCGCCCAGCCCCGCCGGCTCCTAAAATAGCCTTGATGTATGTATGGCATCTTCTGGAGCAGAACCGACCCGACCATGTAAACATTCCCGGCGTCTCGCGCATGCACGGCCGTGACCAATAAGGCAGGTGGGGCTCCTGGGGCTCATTCTTGCGGGGGCCCCGGGTCAACGGCACACATGTCGGTCGCGGCTGGGGGCTGAGCTCAGTGCCCGTGTGGGTCTGGCCTTGCCGCATGGTCTCTGCTCGTGCTGACATCGATAATTATAGGATGGGCTTCGGGACTCTACCCAGCTGCCGCCTTGTATGGAGAGGGAGACTGAGCCCAGAGAGGGAGCCGCACAGGGAGCTGGGGACCCTGGCAGCCACACACCACATCCACTGGCCATCTCTAGGCTCACCAGAAAAGGAGGGCGCAGGGAATCAGGGTGCCCCGAAGGCCACCAGGTGGGAAGGAAACTTTGTGCTCAGTTCGGCCGATGGGGACATGCCTTTGGTTCTTGAGAATGGGCCCCGAAGAGGAGAAGAGGCTCAGAGCACAGGAAAGGTCCTCGGACTAAGAGCCCCCAGCATGTCCTCAAGGCCCTGGACGCCCCTCTTGGAGCCCCACCTTGGGCCTGGGCAGCAGGGTTTGGGAACCTGGTCACTGTTAACACTTGGGTCCCTCTGTGCTCCGGGGGTGGCCTGTGCAGTGGGGGACATTGAGCCCCATCCCTGGCCTCTACCCACCACGCGCCTTTAGCATCCGGTTGTGACAATCAAAAATGACTCTGGACATTGTCTGATGTCGAGACAATGTCGAGAGATGCGACTGTGCCTGGTGACCGCCCCGGTCCCTGCCTGGTCTGGGAAAGGTGCCCGTGGCTGTCCCCACTCTCCCTCTCCCGTCGCACCGCAGGCTCTGAGGTCAAGTCATTTGGCCGGGACAGTGAAGGCTGCAGCAGGTCCTGGCCTTGGCGCTGGGTCCCGAGTGGAGTGGATGTGTTCGCAGGGGAGGAGAGGGAGGGCAGAGGGAATGGGGGCGAAGACACATATACGGAGGCAGAGAAGCAAAGCGGTGAGGGTAACTCGTTGTCAGGGGCTCCAGAAGGAGATGCTCCT
Organism: Lagenorhynchus albirostris; assembly: GCF_949774975.1. Lineage (NCBI taxonomy): Eukaryota > Metazoa > Chordata > Mammalia > Artiodactyla > Delphinidae > Lagenorhynchus > Lagenorhynchus albirostris. The sequence continues at coordinate 4,461,641 of NC_083095.1, forward strand.
GGGGAGACTGACGAGGCGAGAAGGGGGCCCAGGAAGCAGGTTGAGCGAGACGGTCCGCATCCCGCCCAGCTTCCGGCGCCTCAGGGGGGCCCTGGGGAGCTTGCCCTGCTTGCCTCCCACATTCAAGTGGGGTCTCTGACCTGCAGGTGGACCCATCCATGTTTCCTGGATGGGGTACCCCCAGTGTACCCTCCTCTGGGAAACACCTGTCCATTGGGTCTCTCGGGCCCAAGACTGACTGGGAGGCTAGGAGGCTCTGGGCAGTGTGGGGAGGGCCGCAGCTGAGCCTGTGTGAGGAACCAGAAGCCCCCAGTCCCCGTGTCTCCCCCCTGCCCACCCCGGGGGGTACTCTCGCTGTGGATGGGCTGCACACCGGGGCCCTGGGGTCCAAGGGGTGCTGGTGGGCCCAGGGGCGCCAGGTGACGGGCTGGGAGAGATGTGATGTGAAGGTTTCCCAGACAGCATTTGGGACGATGTCTCAGTGGCAGCCGCCGCAAAAAGCGGGGAGCAGGGCCAGAGAGCCGAGGGCGGTGCTGGGTCCCAGCCCAGACCAGGCAGCCCAGCGGGCTTCAGTGCGTGCATGCTGCCATCGTGTGGAGGCCCAGCCTGGACGGCCCGGGAGCTGAGGGACACCCCCAGGCCCCCAGTGGGACCCTCTCCTGGCCAGGACGTCTCTGGCCCCAGGCTATGGGCCTAACTGGGCCCAGGTGGCCTTGGTGGAGGAGCTGGCCGGTCTGCCGCATCCCAGGGCTGCAGAGCCCTGCCAGGGGTGGGAGGGCAGTCCAGGGGGTTAGATGGGCAAGTGGACCCCAGGGCCTTTCAAAGATGATTGACACTGGGGTGTGGGTGAGGGGAGCGGCCTGGCCTGGAGGCCTGGCCTGGCTTGGCAGCCCGTGGACCGTCCCTGCCCTGTTTCCCGGCTCACCCTAGAAGGATGCTCTCCCCAGTGGACAGCCTTCCCACCCTCCCGATGGCGCGCCCCTCTCCTCCTACACATCCTGTCTGCACAGCCGCTTCTCCTCAGCAAACGCCTCCTGTGCCCTGGTCCCCTGCCAGGGGCTGCCCCTCACCTCCCACCTCAGTGGCTGCAGCCTCTCTCCGCCCCCCTCCACCGTCCACCTCATTAAAAACTATAGCAGCTGGATAAGTCAGGGTCCTGCAGGAAGCAGATGCACACTCGAGGAAGGGGACCGTTTAGGAAGGTGTGGGGAGGAATGGGGAAGGTGCAGGCCCCCCACCCGGGGTGGCATCCAGGGCGTGGGCTCCGCCCAGGTCCGCAGGGCCAGGAGGGAACCGTTCCAGTGCAGGGCTGCATGGGGTGGACCCTTCAGGGAGGAATAAATGGGTCAACGTCACGAGCCACAGCCCCCCACCCCTGGGTCCAGCACAGAGCAAGCAGGGAGGGGGTGGAGCGGGGCAGGTCCCCTAAAGTGGGTGTAAAGCAGGGGGGCGTCCCCGGGCGCACAGCTCCCGGGCTGCCATCGCTCCAGCGTCCGCAGGCAGGGAGGCCGTGTTGACTTATGCCCCGGAGCAGCCCTTCTCCTCCTCCGGGATGGGCGTTCTGGACAGATCACAGCACGGCAACAGAATATAGTTGGGGGCGCTGACCCTCCCCCTGCCGGATCCCCTCCCTGGCCCTCTGCCCACCCGCTCCGTGCCCTGGGAGGGAGCCTGGGATACTTCCCTCCTGCTACTGGTCTCCCAGCCCCAGCACTCCAGCCTGGGGGGCGCGTATGTGTGTGAGACCCTTTCCTGCGACTGCAGCGTCTCCAGGTGCTACAATGTCCCCGGTCGGTTACCTTCACACCTTGTGCATCATTCTTCGGTCAGATCTCCTCACCTGAACCACCTGAGAGGGACCGCTTCCCGTCAGGAGGCTGGTAACCCGTAAACACACACACACCTGTCCATCACCAAATATTTTCATTCCACTTTCCAAATGTTGGGCTCAACCTCATGCAGTGGCTGCCTTCACACCAGCTCCCGCGTCTGCCCGCCGGTCCCTGCCCGGCCCGCCAGTCCTGCAGGGTGGAAACTGCCTTGGGCTCCTGCCTCCTACATCCAGGTCCCGCCCAGCTGTCAGCACAGCCCTGAAAACCGTCCATCCGAGCGTGTCACCCCACTGCTTCACCCAGGGGTAAAGTCCCGGCCAACTGGCCAGACACCGCACTACCTGACTTCTCTAACCTGGTTCAGCCTGGCCCGGTCCCTCTCCCCTCCCCCCGGGCGCAGCACGAGGGGCTGGACGCCCCCTCCCGCACCCGCCCTGCCCCCCACTCTTGCTCATGCCCTGGCCCTGCTGCATCCCCCCGGTCGGCCCCCTCCTCGGAGATGCCACTCTTAGGGCCTCCTGTTCCTCTCCTTCTGGAAGGTTCTTCTCCTCTCCCTGCTGTCAGGCCCCTCCCGAGCCCCTTGCCCATCCCCTTCCATCTCTCTCACGGAGCTGGGAAGACAGTCCACCCTGGGGGAGCCACGGGGTCTCTGTGAGGGTCCTGGACCCCCGCTCTGGGGCCGCCTGGGCCTTGCCTGTCCAGAGGCATAGAGGCGAATGGAAATATCCTCCCGAAGGAGAAGCCGGGGGACTTCCGGAGAAGGTTCTGGATGAGCTGTTCAAGTGGCTGCTTGAGAATTCAGAGGCATGTCTGCAGTTCCTCCCGGCAAGTCCAGCCGTGGGTGATTAAAATAAAACGACCTAATAAACACTCCCAGAAGCCTTTGCACATACATTCCTACAGGGATGCTTAAGAAAATTAAGGGCTGAAGTGATTTTTTTTTCACCCAGCAAGAATGATTGGGCCACTTAATTAAGAGCTATCCTTAATCTTGGACAAACGAGGTCTAATTTCTTCAAATTATTCCATATTTCACTAATTTTGCCCCCCTTTTTACTCAAGAGTGTCTGAGCAGAAGTACTGTGCACAATTTTAAAAGCCTGGGTGTGAAGACTGTCTCATTTCCCCTGACGTGAACAGAGCTTCTGGGTGCTTGTTATTTGCAGCTGGGAGAGAAACCCTGGCAAGTGGGGCTGGGGGAGCTCAGCCCCCCACCCCGAACTGCAGCTCGCACAGGGGGCTGCATTAGCACTGGTTGCCGGCTGCCTTGACAAGGACAGAGCATGACGGACAGAGCCTGAGACCTGACGGGTGCATAGGCAGAAAGCACTGGTGGGTCCCAGAATTCGGGGCACCGCCGGGGGCCGTCCCCGCACACCCCCTCACCCACAAGCAACTCATCTGGAAATCTCACTTGCACTCTACTTCTGTTCTTTTCAAACACAAAACAAAGCAAAACAAAAAAGAAGGAAGAAAGAAGGGACGAACAGTGGCTGGGCACCAGGATTCAGCTGTAGCCCTGAAATTGGGCTGACTTGGTCACGGCCCATTGGGCAGCTGGGGAAACTGAGGCTGTGAACTTGGGCCCGGGAAGCGGGAAGCGGCGATGGGAGGTGCGTTGGCACAGCTCCAGAGGCCGCATGCGTCCTGTTCTGCCACGTGTCTACCCCAGAGAGACGTGGGTCTCCCTCTGTCGGCAGCGCAGGGGCTGGTAGGTGATGCTGAACGACCAGCGAGCGGTGTCCGAGCTCCAGGGACCCGTAGCGACATCACTTAGCTTTGCACACTCGGTGCCGTCCCCTTCCTTCTACCGGCAGCAATTCCATGTCCTTTTGGGGCTCACCACCACCCCAACTGAGTCTTTGGAGCTGGAGCAGCAGAACCGCTCCCCCAGTTCGACCAGAGAGCCAGAGAACACCCCTCCCCTGGCCAGTGTGAGAGTCCAGCCCGGTTCAGCCAGCCACCATCCATCCCCGAGAAACAGACGCCATCCCTGGACCAAACTTGAAGCTAGAAGGCTCTGTGCCCAGAGTTGCTGAGGGACAAGGGCAGAGACTCTAAGAATGAAGGCACCAAAGCAAAGAAGTTCTGAAGGAGAGACCGTTCCTGCTGCGCCATTCCTGGGCTCTCGGGTACACGAGTCAGTCCATATGCCCTTTCTTTCTAGCCGGGCTGTTGGCGTTGAGTTTCCTTCATCAGCAAATGCAAGGGTCAGAGACAAAACAGCCCAAGCCCTCTGCCTGCAACAAGCATCAAGTACACCTGGTTAATTTGGGAAGCGATTCCAGGAAGCACCTGTAGGGGGTGGGGACGTGAGAGAGAAGGGAAGGAGCCCCTATAGGGAGGCTGGATAAGCAGGTTCCCCTGTGGGCAATGGGGGCTCGGTCCCGCTGGCAGACCCCATCACATCGAATCTGCCTCCGTAGCCCACTGGAGGTACAAGGAGGGTTGCTCTGGGCGGCGTTCATTCCCTAGCACTTCCGGCCTACCCCACGTTCCCTGACAACCAGAAGATGTGTCCGGCAGAGTCACAGCGCGTGCAGTGGGGAGGCTTGTGGCCAGTGTCCACGGAAGCAGTGAGCACCAGGGGATCTGCACAGAACAAGCATCATCAGCTCCACCTCCCCCTTTATAGGGGAAGGAAGGAAGGCCCAGGACAGGGAAGGGACAGGCTCATGGTGACACACTGTGCGAGAGGCAGCCCTGGGTCCACCTGGCCTCCCAGCTGCTGCCCGAGCACGCAGCATCCTCCTTTCTCTATCCACATCTGCCCACTGGGGACACTGCTAGACTGCAGGCTGCCCAGGCCGGCGACTGCATCTCGACTGCTCAGATCAGTCGGAAAGCATCACACGAGTACCTGCTCCACGCTGAGCCCTTGGACTCCAGAGATTGAAACCCCAATCGTAAGGAGCCGAGGGCACAGAAGCTGTCACGAGCGGGGGGTCTGCTTTCGCACATGACATTAGGGATTCACTGTCAGTAGCAATAAAAGGTCCCACGGGGACAGTATTGTTCAACTTACAACACATTTTTCCATCCATCACATTTTTTAAAATCTCACAGAACCTGTGTCCTCCTCTGTAACAGGAGACAAAGGCACCAGAGTCCCTACCCCACAGGGCAAAGGGTTCCTGTGCCCCAGAGTTCTTGGTGAACTGGAAAGAGTGTGCTATGCATGGAGCCCGCAGCTGGGACAGCCCCAGACCTACTGAGATCAGTCAGGACCCCCTGCATCACCAGCAACAGAGACGCAACTAAAACTAGCTTAGGAAAGAAAGAATTTTCAGAATTTACAGAGCTGTGAAATCTAGGGGCTCAAACACGATTTCTTTCCTCCCTTCCTTCCTTCCTCTCTCCCCACTCTTTCTTCTCACCTCTCTTCCTCTCCTGGTCTCCCTCATTTCTTCTTCCGACTATAGACACCTCCTCTAAGAATCCAACACGCGGATTACACCACGTTCACACCTCCAGTTGAAAGGGTCTGTTTCTCCCTGCTCCCAGATACAAACACAAGGGAAGGTCATGGATTGTCCCGGTTTAGGACACGTGCCCACCCCTTGAACCATTTCTGGGGGGTCCCATTCTATGATTGCCCAGGTGGAGAGAGAGCAGAGATTCACGGCTGTCAGCCCCACTAAAACCTCCCTGAGCGGTTCCCCGAAGCAAGAATGTTTGGTTGTCACACATCCTCCCCAGGAAGCATATTTTCAACTCATAGTACAACATCTGGAACTGCCTACATGCATACAAGCGCTGACTAATAAAAACTGAATGAATATAGAGTTTGGTAAATGCAATGGGTACAGTGTTATTTTTTAAAAGAACACCCTTATTTCTTTTTTTTTTTTCCTATACACGGGCCTCTCACTGTTGTGGCCTCTCCCGTTGCAGAGCACAGGCTCCGGACGTGCAGGCTCAGCGGCCATGGCTCACGAGCCCAGCTGCTCCGTGGCATGTGGGATCTTCCCGGACCGGGGCACGAACCCGTGTCCGCTGCATTGGCAGGCGGACTCTCAACCACTGCGCCACCAGGGAAGCCCATGCACCCTTATTTCTTTTTGCCTTAGGTACTCGTGAATGTGGGGCTTTGAGACTTTTGTTTTTCCCAGCATTGAAAATAAGTCACAGCCTTTACCACTGCAAACTTCAATCTTTCAGAACATGGCACACAGAGCCTGCAAAGACTGATTACCAAGATGGTGGTCTTATGGTGGTTTCTTCTAGGATTTCCAGGAAGTTACCCAAAGGTACCTTAGGTCTCTATCCTAGAATCCAAGTTTGGGTTTTCACCCAACATCAGTTGCACAGAGACAGGGGACTTCCCTGGTGGTCCAGTGGTTGACTTCACCTTCCAATGCGGGTGGGTGTGGGTTCGATCCCTGGGCGGGGAGCTAAGATCCCACATGCCTCAAGGCCAAAAGACCAAAACATAAAACAGAAGCAGTATTGTAACAATTCAATAAATACTTTAAAAATGGTCCACGTCAAAAAAATCTTTTAAAAAGAGAGATGCATAGAGACAGCTCACCATTGACGTAGATGCTGGGTACACTGCCCAGATTTACTCCCCACCACCCCAGGACTGGGGTGCTCATTCCCCAGCTGCTCAGAGGGTTTTTGGCATACAGCTCTCCCCTGGGTCCTCTCAGGGGGTTGCCTTCATCCAAAGAGACCTGCCATGGGATTTCCCTGGTGGTGCAGTGGTTAAGAATCTACCTGCCGACACAGGGGACACGGGTTCTAGCCCTGGTCCGGGAAGATCCCACACGCCGCGGAGCAACTAAGCCCATGCGCCACAACTACTGAGCCTGCGCTCTAGAGCCCGTGTGCTACAACCACTGAAGCCTGCACGCCTAAAGCCCGTGCTCCGCAACAAGAGAAGCCACCACTTGCTGCAACTAGAGAAAGCCCGTGAGCAGCAACGAAAACCCAATGCAGCCAAAACTAATAAATAAAATTTAAACAAAAAGGGCTTGGCATCCTTCCCCTAACTTGGGACAACTCTGACAAGCTATCCCTGCACCAGGGACCCCTGGGGGATCGACTGAGGTCTTTTCTGTGACTGCACTGCAGCTCGACTTCTTCTGCTACATCCCACTTTTTTCAGCGCCCCCCCGACCCCGCATAGGATGGTCCCAAGGACTCTCCCCAATCGAATCTTCATCTCAGAGACTAAACGCCAGGGAAACTGACCTGGAGCAACAGATGGTACCAGGAGTGGTCCAAATAGCTCTGAAATGGGATTTTGGACGTGGCTTAGCCACCAGATGGCTGGCAATGAGGACTCTATCACTGGTGATAGGGGAGCGTTGATCGCCCCTGGCATGCGGCGGAGGTGCAATTAAGACCAGAAGAAAGGAATGCCCAGGAGAGTACAATACGTCAGGTATGGGAAGAACCAGTCATCCTACTGCTTACGGAATTCATGGCTGCTGCTGGGGGCAGCTGAAGCACTGGAGGAAGACAAGAAAAGCCTGAGGGTGATTAATCACCAATTCATGGATAATTAGGATAACCAGAGGGTCTCCTGAGCACCATACAAATTAGAGACTCTCATCTCTTGAAGCTGGAGGGCAGAAAGAGCGGAGGATCTGGCCCAGGACTTTATGATAAAGATTGCCAAGCTTTCAAAGAGGCTGAATTCTCCACCTAGGCAGATCCAGTGCATCGGGGCCGGGGCTGGGGGCTGGAATCACCTGCAAGCTCTCTCACTGACATGTCTGGCACCTGGGCTGGAAAGGCAACCAACTGGGAAGCAGAAGAGTCTGTGCTCCTTCGTCCTCTCTCTCTGTCTTGATGTGTCTCTCCATGTGGTCTGTCCACAGAGAGTAGTAGCTGGATTTCTTACATGATGGCTCAGGGCTCCAGAGCAAGTGTCCCAAGGAGAGAGCTCAAGGTGGAGGCTAGTACAGCCTTTTGTGACCGACCCACGGTCTATTAGGGGAAATCTTCCCACTGATAGAGCTTCTGGTGGTGAACCCCGCCATCCACTTTGGATGGAAAGAAGAGAATCCATAAGTATGGAGAGGTTAGGACACCTACGGATTCTTGAGCAGTGACCAATGGTTTGACTGGCTCCATGGGGACCAAGAAAGAGAATGATTAGAAGATGAGGAAAGAGTAGGTCTGAGGATAAGGCAAGTGAGCAGGCTTTAAGAAGGCACGATGGAGGAAGACCTCTGGGTTACAAGTGGACACCACCTGAAAGCATCTACAACAGAAGAGGCAAGACATACCCAAGGGGACAAGATGATTGGGCCGGGCTGATGTCAGCCAGCCTCCATGTGGACAGGGCATACGACCAGAGCAGCCGTGGGCCCAGCAGCATGGCCTCCCACTGACCAAGGCTGAATGTCCAAGCTGCCAGCAACAGAGTCCAGCACGGAGCTCCCGATACGACACATCCTTTGAGGAGACCACCAGCTACATGGTGGCACACTGATTATGTTGGACCCTTCTACCCCAGAAAAGGCAGCCATTCATCTTGGGAATGGACACAGCCAGTGTATAAATCAGGCTTCTCCAGAGAAACAGAACCAATAGGCTATGTGTATCTACAGAAACAGTTTTATTATAAGGAATTGGCTCACGTGCACATCCACATTTTCAGTGTGGACCGGCAGGCTCGAGACCTAGGACATCCGATGGGGCAGTTGCAGTCCCAAGGTTGGCAGCCTGGAGATCCCGGCAGTCTGATGGAGAGATAAAGTCTGAAGGCAGTCTGCTGGGAATTTCCTCTTGCCCCAGGAACCCAACTTTTCATTCGATTCAAGTCTTCAACTGATTAGATGCGCCTCACCCACATTGTGGAGAACAATCTCCTTCACCTGGTATTCACCGATTTAAATATTGACCTCATCCAAAACACCCTCCAAGTTGACATAGAATTAAACATCACATCCAGGAAGGGATTTGCCTTTCCTGGCCCCCAAACCTCAGCCAACCCCCCCCAACCCCATCTGAAGGTTTAGAGAGTATTTGGTCCATCAACTCGGGAGCCCACATGAAATCCTAGCAAAGGAGATATGGCCAACTGAACACAATCCTATCACTGACCGGGCCATCCAAAAGCTGCCAGACACAGATGGTGGGATGGCATGTTGAAGGCACAGCTGAGATGCTAGCTTGAAGATGGCTATCCTCCAGGGCACATAGAATCTAAACGGATGACCCTTATATGGTGTTCTGCCCCCAGTAGGACACATATATGAGTCCAGGAACCAAGGGCAGAAGTAGGAACGGCCCTGCTTCTCATCACTCCCTGTGGCCCATTTGGGGAATTTGTGATCCATCCTACAGCTCAGTGCCCTGTGATTATGGAGGCCCTGGTTCTCAAAGGGGGATCCTTCTGCCAGGGACACAGAAAGAGTCCCAATAAACTTTATTTTAACAGCATCATTGCTTCATTAAAATTCACCCATTTAAGTATGCATATCAATGATTTTCAATAAATTTTCTTTGTTGTGCAACCAGCACCGTAATCCAGTTTTAGACCAGCTCCGTCATCTCAGTAAGATCCTTCTCTCCCATTTACAGTTAATTTCCATTGCAACCCACAGCCCAGACCACCACGACTCTACTTTCTGTCTCTATAGATTCACCTCTTCTGAACAATTCATATAAACAAAATTATACAGTAGGTAATCTTTTGTGTCTGACTTCCTCTGCCTAATACGTTTTTGAAGTTCATCCACATTGTAACATGCATCAGTACTTCACTCCTTTTTATTGATGAATAGTATTCCACTGTACGGATAAGCTGCATTTTGTTTGTCCACTCATCAGTTAATGGACATCTGGGTTGTTTCTGCTTGTTGGCTGTTAGGTATCAAACTGTTATGAATACTTACATGCCAGTTTTGCGTGGACTTGTGTTTATATTTCCCTTGGGTAGATACCTAGGTGTGGAATTGTCGGGTCATTTAGTAAATTTATGGCTCACTTTTTAAGAAAAGAAAATGCCAAACCATTTTCCAGAGTAGCTGTACCATTTTATATTTCTATCAGCCATGAATGAGGGAGCCCATTTCTCTCTCTAACATTTGTTATTTTCCATCTTTATAATTATAGCCATTCTGGTGTATGTGTAAAGTGGAATCTCACTGTGGTTTTAATTGGCATTTCCCTAATGACTAATGATGTTGAGCATCTTTTCGAGTATTTATTAGCCATTTGTTTATCTTCTTTGGTGAAATGTCTGTTCAAAGCTTTTGCCCATTGTTTAATTGAATGTTTGTCTTTTCGTTGGGTTCCCTCTATATTGTGGATACAAGTCCTTTATCAGATACATGATTTGCAAATATTTTCTTTCAATCTACAGCTTGTCTTTTCATTTTCCTAATAATGACTTTGAGGTGCAAACGTTTTCATCTTGATTAAGTCCAATTTATCAATTTTTTCTTTGTTAGATTGTGCTTTGGTTGTTGAATCTAGGAAACCTTTGCCTCACCCAAGGTTATGAAGATTTTCTACTACAGTTCCCCTGAAAGTTTTATAGCTTGAGCACTTACATTTGTGTCTGCGGCCCTTTTGGAGCTAACTTTTATGTGTGGCATGACAATCCAAGTTCATCTTTCTGCATGTGGCTATTCAATTGTCCCAGCACTCTTGGTTGAAAAGCTTATCCTTTCTCCACTTGAACGGTCTTGGCATCTTTATCAAAAATCAATTGACTGTAAATGTAAGAACTTATCACTGGGCTCTCAGCTCTGTTCCATTGATCCATACATCCATCCTTATGCTGGTTTAACACTGTCTCAATTACTGAAACTTCATAGCAAATTTTGGAATTGGGTAGTGAAAGTCCTCCCACTTCGTTCTTTTTCAAAATTGTTTTTGCTGTTCTGGATTTTTTCATTTCCATATAAACTTTAAGATCTGCTATGAAACAGCCTGCTGGGATTTTGATAGGGGTGGTGTTGACTCAATAAATCAATTCAGGGAGAAGAGCCTTCTTAACAATATTGATTCTTCTAATCCGTGAACATGAAATGTCTCCATTTATTTAAATATTCTCTACTTTCCCTCAGCAATGTTTTGTAGTTTTCAGTACACGTCTCATACTTCTTTTATTAAATTTACTCCTAAGTATTTTATGCTTTTGAATGCTACTAAATGGAATTGTTTTCTTAATTTCATTTTCAGATTGTTTATTGCCAATATATAAAAATGCAAATGATTTGTGTATGTTCATCTTGTACCCTATATCTTAGCTGAATTTGTTTACTATAGTAGAGAGTTCTACGTATAAGAACATGTCATATGGAGTAAAGACAGTTTTCCTTCCTCCTTTTGGATCTGGACGTCTTTTATTTCTTTATTATATCTGACTGCACTGTCCAAAACTTCCAGTAGAACCCTGACTAGAAGCGATAAGAGAATCTTTGCCTTATTCCCAATCTTAGGGAGAAAGCATTTATTCTTTCACCGTTGACATGCGACCCTACATATAGGAGTTGGGTAGATGCCCTTTATCAGGTTGATGACGTTTCTGTCTATTCCAAGTTTGTCGGGAGTTTTTGTTTTTGTTTTTATCACGAATGCATGTTGAATTCTGTTAAGCGCTTTTTCTGTATCTATTGAGTTGGTCACATGGGTTTTGTTTCTCATCTTATTAATAGAGTACATTATGTTAATTGATTTGGGAATGTTAATCCAGCCTTGCATTCCTGGGATAAATCTCATTTGGCCATAGTATGTAATTCTTTTTATATGTTGCTGAATTCACTTTGCTAATATTTGGTTGAAGATTGTTGCATCTATATTCGTGAGGGTTATTGGTCTGTAATTTTATTTTCTTGTGATGTCTTTGTCTGGCTTTGGTACCAGGGTAATACTGACCTCAAGAATGAGTTGAGAAGTGTTCCTCCCTCCTCTGTTTTCTGGAAGAGTTCATAGAATATTAATGCTATTTCTTCTTTAAACGTTTGATAGAATTCACCAGTGAAAGCTGTCTGGGAATTCCTTTGTGGGAAGGATTTTAATTACTAGTATATATTTTTGCTTATTATAGGCATATTCAGATTTTCTATTTTTTCTGGAGTGAATTTTGGTGATTTGTGTCTTTTTAGGAATTTATCCATTTCCTCAGTTGCCTAACTTGTCAGCATAGAGTGGTTCAGAGTATTCCCCTATAATCCTTTTAAACTCTGTAGGATCAGAGGTCATATCCCAGCTGCAGTAATGATTTTTGTGATCTGTGTATTCTCTCTTTTTTTTCTTGATCAAATTAGCTAAAGGTTTGCCTATTTGGATGGTCTTTTCAAAGAACCAACTTTTGTTTTCATTGATTTTCTCTATGGTTTACTTCTTTTCTACAATTTTTACTTCCATTCTAATCTTTATCATTTCCTTCTTTCTGCTTGCCTTGGGTTTGGTTTGCTCTTCTTGTTCTAGATTCTTAAGGCAAAACATCAGATCAATGATCTAAGATCTTTCTTTTCCTCTAACACAGGCATTTAAGCTATACCTTTTCCTTTAAGCACCCCTTTGGCTGCATCTGATAGATTTTGATACATTGTGATTTTGTTTTCATTCACTTCAAAATACTTTGGGTTTCCCAAATTTCCTTCTGTTGTTTTCTAATTTAATTTTGTTGTGACTGGAGAACATACTTTGTATGAGTTCAGCTTTAAAAAATTTACTAAAGCTCTCGGCCTTAGCGCCATCTTCGGAGAAACCTCCGCGCCATGAGAGCGAAGTGGAGGAAGAAGCGAATGCGCAGGCTGAAGCGCAAAAGAAGAAAGATGAGGCAGAGGTCCAAGTAAACTTGTACACCCATGGAAGCCACAGGAGCAGAAACACGGGAAGCCAGAGGCCAGGGACGCTGGTACAAATTGTTGGACTGCTTGCCTACTGTCTAGAATTTGTCTCAGTGGATCTGGAACATCGATGGCCATTCTGATCGCCTCGACCGCCTTTGAGAGACCCACTTTGCTCGTATCAAAACGGCCCCTTTTGGCCCTTTGCCCTGGACCTTTTGACATACTGGACTAGTTCTATTCTCAGTTGTGGCTGAATGTAACATGTAACAATAAATCATATCTTTTGCTGTTTTAGCTGAAGAAAAAAAAAATTTACTAAAATGTGTTATGGCCTATCTTCTAGATACCTATTTTCAAGAATATCCCATGGACAATGCAAAGAATGTGTATTCTATTATTGCTGGGTAGAGGTTCTATAGATGTCAGGTTAAGCCAATTTTTAAAAATTTAATTTTATTTATTTATTTGACTGCGTTGGGTCTTTGTTGCTGCGTGCAGGCTTTCTCTAGTTATGGTGAGCCCTGGGGGCTAGTCTTCATTGCGGTGCACAGGCTTCTCGTTGCAGTGGCTTTTCTTGTTGTGGAGCATGGGCTCTAGGCACACAGGCTTCAGTAGTTGTGGCACACAGGCTCAGTAGTTGTGGCTTTCAGGCTCTAGAGCGCTAGCTCAGTAGTTGTGGCACTTGGGTTTAGTTGCTCCGTGGCACATGGGATCTTCCCGGACCAGGGATTGAACTTGTGTCCCCTGCATCGGCAGGATGATTCTTAACCACTGCACCACCAGAGAGGTCCCAGGTTAAGCCAATTGATAGTGTAGTTCAAGGCTTCTATATCCTTGCTGATTTTCTGTCTACTTGTCCTATTAATTATTTTAAAAGGGGTATTGAAATGGTCCACTGTAAGTGTGACATTGTCTACTTCTCTTGGCATATATATCAGCTTTTGTTTCATGTATTTTGAAACTCTGTTATGAGGCACATACAACTTTAGGATCATTACATCCTCTTGATTAATTGATCCTTTTATCATTATAAAACATCCCTTCTTTGTCTCTAGTAACTTTTTTTTTTGTCTTAGAGGTCTATTTTTCTAATAATGTAGCTACTCCAATTCTCTTATGGTTACTGTTTTCTTGGTACAGGCAGACCTCGGAGATATCGCGGGTTTGGTTCCAGACCACCACAGTAAAGTGAATGTTACAATAAAGTGAGTCACATGAATTTTTTGGTTTCCCAGTGCATATAAAAATTATGTTTACACTATCCTGTAGTCTGTGAGCATGCGACAGCATTATGTCTTTAAAAATGTACAGGGACTTCCCTGGTGGTCCAGTGGTTGAGACTCCATGCTTCCAGTGAAGGGGGCCCCAGCTCGATTCCTGGTCAGGAAGCTTGATCCCACTTGCCACAACTAAAAAAAGATACTGCATGCTGCAACTGAAGATCCCGCACACGGCAAACAAGGATCCCACGTGTTGCAACTAAGACCCGGCACCGCGAAATAAGTAAATATTAAAAAAAAGAAAAGATAACTTCTATTTCAAAAAAAGGACAAAAAATTATTTTTTAAATTCTTTATTGCTGAAAAATACTAACCATCATCTGAGACTTCAGTGAGTCATAGGAGTAACATCAGGGATCACTGATCACAGATATAATAATAATAATGAAAAAGTTTGAAATATTGTGAGAATTACCAAATTGTGACACAAAGACATGAAGTGAGCAAATGCTGTTAAAAAAATGATGCTGATAGACTTTCACAGTTCAGGGTTGCCACAAACTTTCAATTTGTAAAAAAATCTCAGTATCTGCAAAGTGCGATCAAAGGAAGCACAATAAAACGAGGTGTGCCTGTATATCTTTTCTATACTTTTACTTTCAGTCTATTTCTGTCTTTGAATCTGCAGCACATTTACTGTAAAGAGCATAAAATCGGATCCTGGTGGTTGTTGTTTTTTAACAGTCTGACAATCTCTGCTTTGTGAGTCTTTATTTATACTGAATGTAATGATTACTTTTGTACTGAATGTAATGTATGGTTCAACATACATCTGCTATTTTGCTATTTGTTTTCTATATGTCTCATGCCTTTTTCATTCATCTATTCCTCGGTTATTTCATTCTTTTGTGGTAAATGGATATTTCCTATTGTCATTCATTTTTTAAAACAATATTTTAAAAATTATTTTCCTAGTGATTTTTCTGGGGATTACAATATGCATCTTTTTTTTAATTAATTGATTGATTTATTTATTTTTGGCTGTGTTGGGTCTTTGTTGTGGCACGCAGGCTTTCTCTAGCTGCTGTGGTTGGGGACTACTCTTTGTTTCGGTGAGCAGCCTTCCCATTGCGGTGGCTTCTCTTGTTGCAGAGCACGGGCTCTAGGCGCACAGGCTTCAGTAGTTGCAGCACGTGGGCTCTGTAGTTGTGGCTCACGGGCTTAGTTGCTCTGCAGCATGTGGGATCTTCCCGGACCAGGGATCGAACCCGTGTCCCCTGCATTGGCAGTCAGATTCTTAACCACTGCACCACCAGGGAAGTCCTACAATATGCATCTTAACTTAAAACAATTTATTTAGGATTAATACTAACTAAATGCCAATGGGATATAGAAAATTGGCTCCAATGTATCTCCCTTCCCTTCCCTTTCCTTTGTGCTAATATTGTCATACAAACAAACAATTTTGTATTAGCCCAACAATACAGTTTTATAATTATCATTGTATGCAGTTGTGTTCTACATCAATTAAGAGAAGAAAAGATTTAAAATATATTGATCAGGGCTTCCCTGGTGGCGCAGTGGTTGGGAGTCTGCCTGCCGATGCAGGGGACACGGGTTCGTGCCCCGGTCCGGGAAGATCCCACATGCCGCAGAGCGGCTGGGCCCGCGAGCCATGGCCACTGAGCCTGCGCGTCCGGAGCCTGTGCTCCGCAACGGGAGAGGCCACAACAAGAGAGGCCTGCGTACCGCCAAAAAAACAAAACAAGACAAAACAAATACATTGATCATATTTTTTATTTATTTATTTATTTTTGGCTGCACTGGGTCTTGCTGCACGCAGGTTTTCTCTAGTTGCAGCAAGTGGGGGCTACTCTTCGTGGCAGTGCATGGGCTTCTCATTGTGGCCATGGCTTCTCTTGTTGTGGAGCATGAGCTCTAGGTGTGCAGGCTTCAGTAATTGTGGCATGAGGGCTCAGTAGTTGTGGCTCTAGGGCTCTAGAGCGCAGGCTCAGTAGTTGTGGCGAACGGGCTTAGTAATTCCACGGGAAGTGGGATCTTCCCAGACCAGGGCTGGAACCCATGCCCCCTGCATTGGTAGGCGGATTCTTAACCACTGCACCACCAGGGAAGTCCCGATCATATCTTATATATTTACCTACATAATCACCTTTATGGGTGCTCTTTATTTCTTCATGTAGGTTCACGTTACCATCTGGTATCATTTCTTCTTAGCCTGAAGAACATCCTTCAGTATTTTTTATACTGTAGGTCTGCTAGCAATGAATTCTTTCAGCCTTTGCTTATCTGGGTGTGTCTTTATTTTGCTTCATGTTTGAAGGATAATTTTTCTAGATGTAGAAAACTCAACTGTGTTTTCTTTTAGCACTTTGACGATGTCATCTTACTGCCTTCTGGTTTCCATTATTTCCAAAGATAATCCGATTGTGGTTTTCTTGTACACGATGAGTCATTTTACTGCTGGTGCTTTCAAGATTTTGTCTTTGATGACATATATGATAGTCATAACCTTTGACTATGGTACGTGTAGGTGTGAACTTTTTTTGGTTTATCCTCTGACATTTGTTGAGTTTATTGCAGGCATATACTGATGGTTTTTTTAAAACCAAATTTGGGGAAATTTTCAGCTCTTATTTCTTCAGAGAAAATTTCTTTGCCATTCACTGATGGTCACACAAGATCTTGAATCTCTGTTCACAGTACACATTCTTTTTTCCTTCTGTTCTTTAGTTTCTATTGCTTTATCTTCAAGTTTGCTGAGTCTTCCTTTTTCCAGTTCAAATCTGCCCTTGAGCACCTCCAATGAATTTTTCATTTCAGTTATACTTTTCAACTCCAGAATTTCTATCTGGTTCTTTTTTTTAATTTATTTATTTTATTTTTGGCTGTGTTGGGTCTTTGTTGCCGCACGCGGACTTTCTTTAGTTGCGGCAAGTGCGGGCTACTCTTGGTTACGGTGCACGGGCTTCTCATTGCGGTGGCTTCTCTTTGCGGAGCACAGGCTCTAGGTGCACAGGCTTCAGCAGTTGTGGCGCGCGGGTTCTAGAGCACAGGTTCAGTAGTTGTGGTGCACGGGCGTAGTTGCTCCGCGGCATGTGGGATCTTCCCGGACCAGGGCTAGAACCCGTGTCCCCTGGGTCGGCAGGCAGATTCTCAACCACTGCGTCACCAGGGAAGTGCCCAGCATACAAAGATATGACATTAATCTTGACTATATTCCCCAGGCTGTGCATTTCATCCCCGTGACTCATTTATTTTGTAACTGAAAGTTTGTACCTGTTTATTTCCCTCACCTATTTCATTCATCCTCTGCCCCTCCTCCCCTCTAGCAACCACCTGTCTCTTCTCTGTATTTGTGACTCTATTTCTGTTTTGTTTGGTCATTTGTTTTTTAGATTCCAATTATAAATGATATCATACAGCACTTGTCTTTTTCTGTCTTATTTCACTAGGCATAATACCCTCTAGATCCACCCATGTCATCACAAAAAAACAAGATTTCATTCTTTTTTTTATAGCTGAGTAATCCATTCATCTGTCGACAGGCACTTAGGTTGCTTCCATATCTTAGCTATTGTGAATAATACTGCAATGAACATTGGGGTGCATATATCTTTTCTAATTAGTGTTTTCATTTTCTTTGGGAAAATAACCAGAAGTGGAATTTCTGGAGCCTATGGTAGTTCTATTTTGTTTTTTAATTTTATTGAAATATAGTTGATTTACAATGTTGTGTTAGTTTCAGGTGTGCAGCAAAGTGATTCAGTTATACATATACATCTATTCTCTTTTAGATTCTTTTCCATTACAGCTTATTACAAGATATTGAGTATAGTTCCCTGTGCTATACAGTAGGTCCTTGTTGGTTAGCTGTGGTTCTATTTTTAGTTTTTTGAGGAACCTTCCTACTGTTCTCCATAGTGGCGGCACCAATTTACATTCCCACCAACAGGGTACGAGAGTTCTCTTTTCTCCACATCCTTGCCAAACTTGTTATTTGTTGGCTTTTTAATAATAGCCATTCTGACAGGTGTGAGGTGATATCTCATTACGGTTTTCATTTGCATTTCCCTGGTGATTAGAGATGTTGAACATCTTTTCATGTGCCTGTTGGCCATCCGTATGTCTTCTTTGGAAAAATGTCTATTCAGGTCCTCTGCCTAATTTTTAATCAGCGTGGTTGTTATTTTATGTTGAGTTGTATGAATTCTTTGTGTGTTTTGGCTATTAACCCCTTATTGGATATATCATTTGCAAAGATCTCCTCACATTCGGTAGGTTGCATTTTTGTTTTGTTGATAGTTTCCTTCACTGTGTAATTCTTTAAAAAACAGTTTCCTTTAGATCTTTGAACATATTCATAATAGCTGGCTTTAGGTTTTTGCCTACAAGTCCAACACCTAGGCTCCCTCAGAGGCAACTTCTACCAACTGCTTCTTTCCTGTGTGTGACTGCGTATTTCTCTCTGTATGTTTCACAATTTTTGTTAGAAACTAGACATTTTGGATAATTTATTATAAGAAAGCTGGATCCTGATTTGCCTCCCCCAGGGGTTGTTGCTGAATTTATTTGTTTATTTAGTGACTAGCCTGGATGAATTATTTAGAGACTCTCTCCCCTCCAGTGTATAAACACTAATATCTATGCTTTTTAAAAAAGAAAAATGTTCTTGGCTTCACTGTTAACCTGGCTTCCTATAAATTGATCTGGGTAAGCATAGCTTCATAGTCAGCCAACAGCTGGTTGTAGGTTTTGCTTAAACACCCTGAGCCAGTAAGGTTTCCCCACGCTTGTTGTGGTCAGGCACACATTCAAAGCCCAGGCAATTTACAAGCCTGTCCTGGCTTGCCCTGCCTGCTTGTGCACCGTCAGCCAGAGACAAGTAGATAACCAGACCCTTCCCATCTTTCCTGAACACACACATGCGCACAGCCTTCCAGATCCCCAGGAATGTGGGGGGCCTTCACAAAACCCCCTACGGCTGTCCCATCCCCCAGATCTGTTAAAATGTTGGCTGGTCTGCCGCTTTTCTGAATCAGTATCACAGCCCTGGGCAGCTGTGATATTGGCCTTCCTTGATTGTTTTCTGGAGAGACAGCAATTGCTTTTGACAGTGCCCCCAGAGAAGGGGCTTTTCTCTGGAGCTCCAAATTAAATCAACGCTATCCAACAGCAGCGAGACTGCTGGTCTTCATGCTGCCACATGCATTTGGGGAGATGGGAGCAGCCCCACGTTAGAGTGGCATGGATCCCATCATTGTCAACCAGGGTGAAGTAGCTTTCCTTGAATAAACGTCTTTCAATTTGTTATATATCTTTGGTTAATTCCAGAGTTTCTGAAATGGTTGTTTTTGACAATATCGTCCAATCTTATCATTGCCTCTCGAGAGACAGGATTTGCTAGGGTCCTCCTTCTACTACTGCCCTCACTAAACTTCGAATTCAGTTGCTGCCCAGTCATGTCCAGCTCTTTATGCACAGAGACCAGTGAACAAGGAAAAGAACCACCATTTGGCAGGAGAAATTGACGTTGATTATCAGGAGGAGATGGGGTTTCAGTGAAATGATGGGAACAGGAAGGAACAGACTTGGCACCCAGGTTATTTTCTGGGCCCCTCGAAGAACACCTCCGCCTGGTTTGGTGGTACATGGACCAGTACAGAACCACGGCCTGAGCAGTGCACGGTGACCAAGGTTTCAGATCCCACGGGGCTGAGGGTTGGGTACCGCTACCTGTGGGCCACCTAGACCATGACAGGCACTGAATACCTGGAACGATGAGAGGAATCTAGACTGGGTGGGAAAAGTTAAAGACACTGAGTGTCATGCGTGGCCTCGAGATCAGCTGCAGCTGCAGGGGGAGAAAGTTCATCCCATAATGTTCCTCTTGTGAGGTTTCCCTAGGGAAATGAGGCCCCTAAGTCCTGGAGGAGTTGCTCTCAGAAACTGCTACATGAAGCAAGTGAGATCCAGGGGCACCGGGGCTGGGCTGGACTGGCTGCCCTTGGGGGCTGGGAGGGTCATGGCCGCCAGCTGCCGGCTGAGTCCCACCTCCTGCTTCTACCATTGCCCTTGGCTGCCGAGGACCTCCTTGCCCAAGGTCAAAGCCCTTTTTCTGAGGCAGTCCACATCCAATGACTGGTCAATACGGAGGTATAAAGGCCTAGCTCCCATCCTCCAATGTGGGACAACTCTTTTTTTTTTTTTTTTTTGCCCACACGGCTTTTGGGATCCTGGTTCCCAGACAAGGGATCAAACCCAGGCCCTGGCAATGAAAGAGTCCTAACCACTGGACTGCCAGGGAAGTCCCAATGTGGGCCAACTCTGAAGGGCCATCCCAGCTCCCAAACCCCACACATAGTTATCTGAGTCCTTCGCGGTTACCCCACGCCACGATCCACACCTGGTTCCTCGTTCCCCAACCCCCCCGACCGCCCACCACGGATGCTGATCTCAAGAATGTTTCTCAACAAATCTCTCGTACTTAGAGTATGTTTCCAGGGGAATCCAACCTGCAACAATTGGCATTTCACTCTTCATTTAATCATACACAATTAAGCCCAGCATTTATCATGAATCAGTTCTCCCTCCTCCTTTTTCCTCGCAGCTGGTAGGGAGAGAGGGGTGGCGATAAACAAAACAAACCAAAACAAAACAAAAGCCTAAAAGACAGGTGATAAAAATGAGGGCAACTATGCTATGAACGGGTAACTGAACCGCTTTTGGACATCAATGTCTAAAATGATGAAAAATCGTGATTGCATAAAACTGGGACCTCTGGGGACTTTGACAATAACCTCTAGGAGGCCTGAGCTGGAGATAACTTCAGACTGTAGATTGAGCGGGGTACAATCCTCCACACCGGGCACTGCCCTTAGAGGGGTCTGGAACACATGGGCAAACTAAATGAAGGTAAAAAACTCTTTCACGTGTGTTTTGTTGCACTGGTCTCCTCCGATGCCCACTCCAAGAGTGGGTTCGGATCACACAGAAGTCGAGAGGCGTGGCTTGGGAGCTGTGTTAGTCAGGGTTCGACCCTAGGAGTTGAACAACTCCGAGGGAGGGGGCAGAGAGAGGGGGGGCTCTGACCCTGCGCAGCTGGGGGAGCTGGTAAGCAGGCTCTGCAGAGTCTGTTGTCTTTGCTGGAGTTTAAGGAACGCAGGGCAGGCAATCAGGAAGATAAGAGGAATGTGAGGGGGGTCGGGGATGAAGAGCAAGCTGGAATCCATAAGCAGAGCTGGAACCCCACAAGGATAAACAGACCGAGGTCAGTCCTCCTTGCCTGTGAAGCTGCTGATATGAGCATCGTGCAGAACCCTAGACCTTTCCCATGGAGCTAAACACACACGTCCGGCCAGGACTTGGGGACGTGCCTCTTCTTAAATCCCGTAACTTAAATACTGAGATAGAACGTTAATGACTTTTGCCCTATCTTAGGCTAAATGAAACGGAGATGAGAGAATGGGAGAAAACAAGAATATCGGGCATATAGATACATAGACATATTCAAAATAAGGAAGAACTACTCATAATTCCCACAGTCATTCCTAGAACTGGCTCCGCCGTTGTAGCTGGTATTGATATTTATAACTATCTTCTTCCCACGCCATTTTGTGTTCCCTTTGCCTTTAGCAAGCCTCTCAGCTACTCACGGTTCTTTGCCTTGCAGAGTGGCCCGAGCATTTATTCACGAAGAGTCTGGGCTATTGGAGGTTCTGCATGAATTAGGTCATTAAAGTTTTCCATTGATTTTAATCATAGGACCTGGGAGTAATAAGAAGCCCCTAAGAGACTGTCTGCATTCCAGACATACCCCTCCTTTCCCCCAGCGTGTAGTGGCAACCCAATTTCTCCCTGATAGTCAGCACCAATCACCCCAGCCAGTACAGTAACCCCCTTCTTTGCTTGTTGATTCAGGGCCATAGGGAATTCAAGTGGCCAGATGGCAGTCTCCACACCCGCTCAATAGAACCATTGTTGTGTCAATGATGGAAGCATTCTGCAGATCCACGGATGCTCGTTTTGGCAGGAGCGTTGAGGGCAGGAAAGGCAAATGCATATCCAGAGTCAATATCTGTTCCAGTAAGGAAAAAACCCTCCCCCCTTCCCTGATGGAAGGGGTCCAATGTAATCAATCTGCGCCCAGGTAGCCAGATGACCCCTTGGGGAATGATGCTGTATCAGGACTCAGTGCTGATCTCTGCTGTTGACAAATTGAGCCCTCAGCAGTGGCTGGCGATGACTTGCCTTGGAGAGTGGAAGTAAAGGATGCTGAGACCATGCACAACTTCCGTCCCTTCCAACATGGCTGCTTTGTTCCTGAGCCTCTGGGACAATGTGTGGCAGAGAAAGAAAACTGTCCAGTATCCACAAAACAGGCATCCTAGCTACTTGGTTAATGAAACCTCCCTCTACTGAGGCCAACCTTTGAAGACCTTGGTGACCATTCCCATGAGGCACAAATATCTTCATGCTCTGTGCCGATTTGGAGGGGTCTATCCACTGATTTCTTCCAATTCTCTGACCACCCAGCCAAACCATTAGCCATAGTCCATCAATCAATACAGACCCGTATCTCTGGCTGTCTCTCCTTCTAGACAAAATGAAAAATCAAAATTCTGCCCATTGGTAGGAGTTCCACTCATCACGGGCCTTCAGGGCTGTCCCAGGTAGGGCTATAGATCTGTAGCCGTCCAGTTTGGGATGGTACCTTTATATCATGCAGAGCCATCTATAAACCAGGATGGAAAATTTTCTTCCTCACTTAGCTGGAAGTTTATGGGAACTCCCCATTTACGGGAACTCCACAAATACACATTGACAGAGAGAAGGTGATATAGCAAAGAATAGGGGCCACGGGTATCTGGGTCACTTCTCCTTATGACTCACTTTTGCCTTAAGGTCTTGCTTGAACTTGAACTTATAGACACCACTTCTATTTGATGATGGAGTGCTGCTGTGTGGGCCTGAATAAGGCTTAGGGGGTCAGAATACACCTAGTCCCCAATGGGTAGCTTGGTTGCCCATGGTCAAGAGTTCAATCTCTGTGAAAGCCCAGCAGCAAATAAAAAATTGTTTCTCAACTACTCTCAAGTGGAGAGCAGTTACCCACAGAGGATGGTAGGAATTGGCTCCAATATTTCAATGGTCTGCACTGTGGTTCACTTAGGAGGGGTTGTGAAAGGCTCCAAATAGCATCTTCTCTGCCACTGACACTTCCAGCACCACTGGACCCACTGGATCTTGTGGCCCCAAAGGCAGAGCAGCTCGGATGGCAGCCCGGGCTCTTGTTGTGGGCCCCACTCAAAACCAGCAGATGTTCAGGTCTTTCAATAAAGGGGTCAGAATGGATATACGTTGCCCCCAAAGTCCAAAGAGTTTCACTAGAAGTTGTTCCTTTCATACTGATAGGAGGCAGCAGATGAAGCAACTTGTCCTTCACCTTGGAAAGAATATATCAACATGTCCCCAAATCATTGAACATCTAGAATTTTCACCAAGGTGAGGACCCCTGAATTTTTGTGGGATCTATTTCCCACCCTCTGGCATGCATGCATTTTGTCCTGCTCACCAGGTCCAACCAGTGGAATATCATCAATGTGATGAATCAGCAAGGTGTCCTGGGAAGGGAAAGACAAACAAAATCCCTGGGGAGTAGATTATGAACGGGCTGGAGAACTGACATGCGCCAAGGAAGGACGGTGGTAATGTATTGCTGGCCTTGCCAGCTTGTTGATTTTACTAACAGGTATAAAGAAAGAAGCATGCACTCGTGCACCGGCTACATCCTAGGTGTCAGCAGGCAGTGTGTGGATTTGCTCCGGCAGTGAAACCACAGCTAGAAAAGCAGCTGCAAATCGGAATCACCACCTGATTAGTTTATAATAATTTACTGTCATTCTCCAAGATCCCATCTATTTCTTCTCAGACCAAATAGGTGGATTGAATGAGAACATTGTAGGAATAACCACCCCGGCATCTTTCACATCTTTTATGGTGGCAATGATCTCAGCAATCCCTCCAAGAATACAGTATTACTTTTGGTGTATGATTTTCATAGAAAGAAGGAGTTCTAGAGGCTTCCACTTGGCCTTTCCTACCATCATAGCCCCCACTCCATGGATCAGAGAATCAACATGGGTGTTCTGAACGTTGTTGAGCGTGTCTCTTCCAATTATGAACTGCAGATGGGAAGATGGCCACAGGGAGGGTTCAGGGACCCAGCAGGCCCACTATGAGACAGACCTGAATAAAGCTTCACTAATCACTTGACTTCCAAAAGCCCCTACTCTGACTGGTGGACCACAGTGGTGCTTTGGGTCCACAGGAATTAGTATTAATTCAGAGTCAGTGTTCAGGAATCCCTGAAAAGTCTAAGATACAAATGAAGGGCTTTTGCAGCAACATGGATGGACCTAGAGTTGATCATACTAAAGTGAAGTAAGTCAGACAGAGAAAGACACATACTGTACGATATTGCTGATATGTGGAATCTAATTTTTAAAAAATGATACAAAAAGGGCTTCCCTGGTGGTGCAGTGGTTGAGAGTCCGCCTGCCGATGCAGGGGAGGCGGGTTCGTGCCCCAGTCTGGGAAGATCCCACATGCTGCTGAGCGGCTGGGCCCGTGAGCCATGGCCACTGAGCCTGCACGTCCAGAGCCTGTGCTCCGCAACAGGAGAGGCCACGACAGTGAGAGGCCCACGTACCGCAAAAATAAATAAAAAATGATACAAATGAACTTATTTACAGAAGAGAAACAGATCTCGAAATCCAACTTACGGTTACCAAAGGGAAAGTTGCGGGGGAGGTGATAGATTAGGAGGTTGGGATTAACATATACACACTACTATATGTAAAATGGATAACTAACTAAGACCTACTGTATAATAGCACAGGGAACTCTACTCAGTACTTTGTAATAACCTATATGGGGAAAGAAACTGAAAAAGAATGGATATATATCTATTTATATATATATATATATATATATATATATATATATATAACTGAATCGCTTTGCTGTATACCTGAAACTAACACAACATTATAAATCAACTATGCTCCAATAAAAGGAGTGCAGTACCTTAGCCTTAAGAATAGTTAGGTATTATTATGATTGATGATAATAATGACAGCAAACGGTTCTGATTCCATTCTTATCCACAACTTGGCAGAGTGACATCTGGGGATGCCACTAGGTAGCGGGGCCGGGGGTCAGGGGGAGACATCACAGGCAGAGTGAGTTACTTCATAGTTGGAGAGTAGGTGGACTGGGAGGTAAGCAGAGCTGCTCCACCCTGAAATGGCAAAGGCTGGAAGCTCATTCTACCCAAGATTCTTCCTGATGAGCTTTAGGAATGACAGACTGAGATTGCCTGTCTCCCAGAAACTCCAAGAGAAGCACGTTTACTAATACTAAGAAAATTGGGAATACATTATTTTAAAAAATAGAAGAAAGGATCAGGTAGCAGAAAGAGAATTGGCATAAATATTTGGAGATCTTGATGCTGGGTTTAGCTCACCCACTCTCTAGCCCAATGATCTTGGGCACATGTTTTCCCTCCTTTGAGCCTGAGTTTCATTATCTGTAGCACTAGAAGATAATATTATCTACCTCTTGTGTTGTTGAGTGAATTACAGAAGGTGATGCTGTACTAAGCACATATTATCAAAAAGACAAGAGATAACAAGCGCTCGTGAGGATGTGGAGAAAAGGGCACACTTGTGCACTGCGGGTGGGATGCAAATTGGTGCAGCCGCTATGGAAAACCCTGGAGGTTTCTCAAAAAATTAAAAATAGAACTACTACATGATCCAGCAATCCCATGTCTGTGTATCTATCCAAAGGAAATGAAATCACTCTCTGAAAGAGATATCTGCCCCCTTAGGTTCATTGCAGGATTACGTACAGCAGCCAACACATGGAAACAACCTGAGTCCATCAGTGGATGAATGGATAAAGAAAATGTATACGTACACACACACATACACACACACATACACGATGGAATATTGTTCAGCCATAAAAAGAAGTAAATCCTCCCTTTCGTGAAAACATAGATGAATCTGAAGGGCATTAGGCTAAGTGAAATAAGAGAAAACCAAGATACTGTATGACTTGTATATGTGAAACCTAAAACACCTGGCCTCATAGAAACAGAGATTTGATTGGTGCTTGCCAGGGGCTGGGGGGTGGGAGAGATGAGGAGATATTGGCCAAAGCCAAAGGGGACAAACTTCCAATGATAAGATGAATAAGTTCTGGGGATCTAATGCACAAATGGTGACTATAGTCAACAATACTGTATTGTATACTTGCGATTTGCTAAAAGACTAGATCTTAAATGTTCCCACTACGACAACAACCAAAAATGGTAATTAGGTGAGAAGGATGTGTTAACTAACCCTACTGTGGTCATCATTTTGCAATATATACGTGTATCAAATTATCACGTTGTACACCTTAAACTTACACAATATTATGTGTCAGTTGTATCTCAGAAAAGCTGTGGGATGTGGAATAGGTTACTTCGCACCATGTTAACTGGATAGACTTAGTCATGGGCTGTTCGTGTTACTTCCTTTCCTGTCCTACCATCTTAGGCCGGGGTTTCTAAACTTGGACATCATTAATATTTGGGGCTGAATAATACTTGTTGTGGAGGCCATCTTGGGCTCTGTAGACTGTTTAGCAGCACCCCTGATCTTTACCCGTTAGGTGACAGCAGCGCCCGTCCAGTTTTGACAAAAAAAAGTGTCTCCAGACATTACTGAATGTCTCCTGAGGGGCAAAGGTGAAAAACTTCAGGCTAGGTATTCTTTTGGTCTCTTTCCACATTTGTAAATAAGGAGGTGAGGCTGGAGATTAGATTCTTTCAAAGCTATCACTCATGCATGCATTTCTTTATTCCCCTATTCAGAAAACCAATATTATGTGTCTGCTTCATGCAAGACACATATTTGTACTTTTATGGCTTTCGGTTTTAATATCTGATGGTGCATCTTGCCCCTTCACTGTTTTTTAAATTATTCTTACCACTTCACTTTTTAAAAGATAAACCTTAAAATCGTATTATCTAATGATCTAATGCCAATAAATAGCATTAAACTTATAAATTAATCTGGGGGATAATTAGTATGCTTATAATATTGGACTTAACTACTCAGACCAGTATATACACACACACACACACACACACACACACACACACACACACACACACATATATATACTTTTTTTTTTTTTTTTTTTTGCTGCATGGTACAGCTTGTGGGATCTTAGTTCTCTGACCAGGGATCGAACCTGGGCTCTCAGCAGTGAAAGCGCAGAGCCCTAACCACTGGATCACCAGGGAATTTCCCCCAGTATATGTTTTCAACAGGATGTTATCGGTATATAGGCTTTTATAGATGTAGAGTGTGTGTCCTACCTTGCTAATGTCTCCGGTTATCTTCGGGTCATTCTCCTGAGCTTTTGTGGTAGACAATGATGTCATCTTTAATAAACATTTAATCTCCTTTCTATGTTTTACTTTTTCTTGTTTTATTACTATGGCTAGAAGTTCTAGAATAATAGTAGCACTAATTGTTCCCCTTACCTGCTTGCTATGGACTGAATTATGTCCCCTTCCTCTGCAAATTCCTATATTGAAGCTCTAACCCCCCAATATAATGGTATGTGGAGTTGGGGCCTTTGGGTGGTAATTAGGTCATGAGGGTCCTCATGATGGGATTAGTGGCCTCCTAAGAAGACACCAAAGAGTTGGGTCTTGCTCTTCTTTCTGTCTCTCTGTCTCTCTGTCTCTCTCTCTCGGTCTCTGCCTCTCTCTCCCTTTCTCTCCCACGTGAGGATACAGCAAGAACATGGCCATCTGCAAGCCTTCACCAGAACCCTATCATGCTGACACCCTGATCTCTTCCCAGTCCCAGAACCGTGAGAAATAAACGATAAATGTCTGTTGTTTAAAGCACCAGGTCTATGGTATTTATGGTATTTTGTTCTGGTGGCCAGAGCTGACTGAGACACTGCTCCTTTGCAGAGAGGAAGTAGACATATAGATAGTAGGTGGCCCGAGGGACAGAGCCAAGTGTAGAGCGAGGCCCCTCTGACCCGAAAGCCAGGGCCTCTTCCTGCTGTATAAAACACAGCTTTCCCTGCCCTTGGGTTTTCTTGATCAGTAGGATACCGAACATTGATTAAGACAGAAGTTCTTAATGACATTGAGGAGATATGAATTTTTTCCTAGTTTGCTTAATTTTTTTAAAAATCAGAGACGTATTTTATCAAATTCCCTCTGGCATCTACTGAGCTGTTTATTTTAGTTTTTTCTTTTGGCCTATATTTTGGGTTGAAGTTTGACCCACTCTTACGCTTGCATCTTCGCCACGGTCACAGGGCAGCAGAGCCTGGGGCCACACGTGCTTCTCCGCAGGGCAGGGCCCTCAGTGGTTCCGAATTAGCTGGGAATTTCCTCCCCCAAGCTGGGGCCTGGGGCTGGCCTTCCCCCTCCTTCCTCCTCTGAGCTCCGAGAGGTTCTTGGATGAACGATATGCAGTCCAAAGCCTTCTTCTTCAGCAGTAGGAGAGAGTCACTAAAGAGAAGAAGGCCCCAGGGCCGGAGATCACAAGTGTGTTATCATCTGTAGCTGGCGTAGCGGACATTCCCCAGACCCAGGGGCCAGAGGGTCGTGGAACCTGAAGCCATGCAGGCCGCTCAGTGCTGGGAGCCTGGACTGGGTCCACGGAGCCCACTTCCTCCCTCTCCTCCGGGAAGCCCCCAGCCACTGGCTCCCTCCGTGCGCAGCTCCTGCTTATTCCTCCACTTGGAGTCTACTGGGTATTTTCATTGGCCTGCTCCCCGCGCTCTGTGTCCCCTGCAAGGGCCCTTCATGGCAACAATCCCTCCTGATGCCCCAGCCTCACCCCTATCCGCCCCACCACTGAGCCTTCCCCATCCTTGGGTCCTCGTGGCCGGCACCACCCGGCACTGAGCCCACACCCCACACACTGCAGCAGCCCAGTCCCTCCCCCCCAGGGCACCCCAGCCCCCCCCACCCCTGCTGACCCAGCCCACCAGCCACCGCTGCCCCGTGGGAGGGGGCAGGTCCCACAGGCTGGTTGGCTTCTCCTCCCAAGTCACCTGCCTGACCCTCGGCTTGTCTAGCAGCCACCCCAGTTGTCCGTCATAGTTGCCTCCCTCCTGGACGCTCCGGGGCTCACTGTCTATGAGTGCATTTATTAAAACGAAGTTAGACTTGCTTTCCCAGAAAATGCTCCACTTGGTCATGAGTTTTTAAAAAACATTTGCCTGTTTGGGTTTGTTATTGTATCAAAGATTGTGTTTCTCTACTTAGGATGGTTAACTTGGTTAGCCTTGGGGTTCTCCTAGCTTTGAAAAAAGAATCGAAAGATCTTCTTTTTTTTTTTTGCTCTAGGACTGTGTCTAGCCTGGGCTTCCCCTGTTCCACCAAAGGGTCAAATATTCCGCACCCCAAGTGAGGTAACAGAGCTGGGCCACTTTGGGGTCTTCTCCCAGCACTAGTCCTGCTGGCCATATTGAGGAATTGTGATTATTAATATAAAATTCTTTCCATAGAAGTTTCCATGTTTATAACCTCAGCTTTGCCATCCTATTTTTTTTATAGTTTCCGGAACAGCATCCGTCCCTGAGGTTGTATCGCCCTGGCCATCCCTCTAGTGTGTTCCTGCATTGATGAGACACCCACCACCCACCTTCCCAGCTAAGTGGGGGGGGTGGCCAGACAGGAGACCGGAGCAGCATGGAGGGAAGAGGTGGGTCTGAGAGGGGAGGACTCTCAGGGGGCCTGGGGCCCGGAGGGGCAGCTGGGTGGACAGTGGCAGTGACCTGGCAGAGGCAGCCCCAGAGAGGACGTGGAAAGGAGACCCCACCCCAGGGCTGCCAGGCCAGCAAGGATAAAGGACTTGAATGAGGCTCCTTTGCCCTCGGTGGGGACTCTGGCTGACTCTTCTCGGGTGGATACTCCATGGGTGGCTTTACTGAGCTGAGTGGACATGCTTGTGGCCTGCGGCCTGGGGCCAGAAGAGAGGCGGGTCCCTCCGGTCATGAGCGGGGCCCAAGTCAGGAGTGTACGCGGGGCCCATATTCCTCATGTGCCAACGATGAAGAGATTCCAAGTCCCCTTAAATTAGTGTCAAACAAAATCTGTTCCACTCCCTCACCTGGGCAATCCCACTTTCCCTAAATCCTGGAAGGCCAGAGGTGAGCATGGAATTCTCGGATGCCCTGCAGTTCTGGTCTGGAATCTGGTACCTGGGGAGAGCTGGCCCCCGGCTCTGCTTCAAGGGTCCTCAAGTGCTCCCATGTGGAACCCCTCACCCCCGCACCCCTCACCCTCACGCCCCAGCTCCATCCCCACCACCCACAAACAGCCACCCATTGGAGACAGAGGAGAGAGGCCCTGCAGGCCCTGGAGGTGGGACCAATGGGCAGGAAATGCCTGTGCTCCCAGCCCCAGAGTGTGATCTGCGAGGCCCGTGGCCTCCTCTGCTGCATGGGAAGGACTGGATCGGGCCAGAGCAAGGCCCTCCAAAGTGTGGGCCCCTGACCCTACTTGCCCAGGTCAGAGACCACCAGCAGGGAGGGACGTGTGTGTAGCCCGGCGCGTACAACAAACCAAAGCAACGCATGAGGTAGCCCTTGGTTTTTGTTTATTTTTTCAATAAACAAAAGTTTTTTTGCATGTCTGGTTGCAGAGACGGGAAAGCTAAAAAGAGCTCATCACTGACATGTTTGAAATTTTTTGGTCACAAGATCATAACGCCTGCTCCTCTCTCAGTTTGGGGACCGAATTGGTGATCATGTCTCCGATGGCTGTCTTTAAGCTTCCCCGTTATTGACGTAAACTACACACTACTCCAAACACACCCGAGGTGTGGATGGGCAGTCAAGGATCCCGACACTCTCAGCAGAATCTGGTTACCCCATAGAGGATGGAATGGACCATTTCTGCGTGACGTGAAGACCGTGGCAAGGCTGCTGACCCTGTTCTGATCTCGCGGGATGTGTGCGGTGGGCGCGTGGAATTTGGGTGGGGAGGCCTCAAGTGCTGGTAAGAGAGAATTTGTCACGTGGGCAAGTGAGATGGTCAGGTTGTAAGGGAGGCGTCTGTTCAGGACTCTCCACTCCCACGTTAATTTACCTGCACTGTGCTAGGCTCCCTGGGGACCGCTGTGCGTCCAACCCTCCCAGGCGGCCCCGCGTCCTGCGTGCCCTCAGCTCCCTGCGCACCGCCTTGCACTCAGCAGGTGCTTCGAAATGCTTCCTGATCAAATGGATGATGCACGGATGGATGAACCAATGAGGACTTCGTCAAGGATAGACTGTGGGGGGTCTTTTCCTTGTCATCGCGGGACGTGGCTGTTCTCTACAGCACGGAGACCAAAAACGTGAAGTAGAGAATTTGATCATTGCGTCCCATCTTAGAATTTGGCGTTGGGAGAAAACAGGATCAGAACCGTCAGCAGACTCGATCGGGGTCTCACGCGAGAGGCCGGGCGGGGTACCAGACACCCGCCCGACTATGCCAACAGTTCTTTTTTTTTGTCTTTTTAAAATTTTATTTCTTAAAACGAACTCAAGATGAGATGAGATGGTGACTCCAATGACCTGGAAGGGGGGGAAGGAGGAAGGGGTCGGGGTGAGGGTTTTCGGAGGCTGGGGGTGGGCGCCAGGGAGGGGAGGGCAGGGGGGTGGCAAAGGGAGCTGGTGATCTGGGGGGGGCTGGCAGTGGTGACAAGGGTGGCGAGTGAGGGTGACAGGGTTTGGGGATTGAGGGTGAACTGTGGGGAGGAGGGTGGAGAAGGTTGGGGAGCTTTTAGGGGTTTGGGGTGATGGTGGGAGGGGGGTCACCTGGGGGGGCGACGGGACTGTGGGGTGCAGGGTGATCAGGGACAAGGCGACGAGGGTAGTGGGGGTCTTGGGCTGGGGATGATAAAGTGCCTGGAGTGGTGGGGACGATGTCTTGGGTGAGACGTCGGGAGGAGCTTAGGGGAGATGAGGGTCGGGCTCTGAATCAGGATGACAAGGGACTTGGGACGGTAAACCGGTGGCTGAGACAGATGAAGTCAGTGGTCATGTGATGGCGGTGACGCGTGTGGGTGATCTGAATGACCGAGATGACGTAGGTGACGATGGCTTAGCAGGGTAAACACAGCAGGTAGTTAATACTCCATAAAGCTAATATAGATTCTTATTCAAATAATTTAAGAAGCAAAATATTCCTGGCACTCAAGGGCTGTTTAGCTGCCCAACTCTAAGAGCTGGAAAGCTAAACAGAGCTCTGTCCCATTTCCTTCTATTTTTTTGCAAAAAAATATAGATGCTCTTTTTTTTAAAAACGTCAAAATCTATCACTAAGAAGCTGGCTAGGTCTTTGGGGATCTGAGGGTTATTAATTCAGCAACACAAATGAAACTCGCGCTGTGTAGGCCAGGTCCGGCACCACTGCGGGCACAGAACGAGAAAACGCCCCACGAGCGACAATTTCCGCTAAACCCTGTGAAAACCTTGGTGAGGGCTGTGTTGCTGCTCAGACTCGCCGGGGCACTTGTGGTTCAAGGTGCATTTACATTCCCTAACCTACAGGGTAGGAGGCAGGTATACGGTTGCTGGGCCTCTGGGGAGGTGGGTAGACAGGCAGGTGGCGGAGGCGCTGCCGAAGGGGCAGCCCCTGACCGCACATCGTGACTCAAAGGGGGCGATCGTTTCCAGATGGGCAGTGGGCCAGGAGGCTCCCCACTTTGAGAAATGCAGTTACAATCCATTACAATGCATCAAGTGTACGTCCAGGATAGGCCCGAACCTTCGGATCCCAGGATGAGATCAGTGTCCGTCAGATCCTAATTGTTTAGGGTCAGGGACTGTTTGGGCTCATCACCCCCTCGTTCCTAATTCAGAGTTTGAGAGCAAGAGAGGGGCCTTGGTGGTCACTGTGTTCAAGCCCCTGCCTGGAAAGGGGCTGAAAGGGCAGCCCGGGGTGGGAAGGGGACTCGCCAAGGATCACACAAGCGAGTTAGTGGCAGGGCTGGGATCAGGTCCCGACCCCCGCCAGCAGCCAACCCGGGGTTCTCTCTGCCTGACACGCGGCCGCTGCACTCTGCTGGACCTCAACTCAATCGGAAAGACTGAAGGGCTTGCGGTGTTGATGTGAGTGCGAGTCGGAAGTGGCGTGTGAGAATTAACGAACGAAAGAGATTTTAGCCCTTTGCACAGTGGTTGGTCAGGCCAGCAATCGTAACGGTTTCACGAGGACCCTGTGGCCGAGACCCCTCGGAGAGGGACGTCGGCACAGAGCCCTGGTTCTGTTGCCATGTTTTTTTTTGGTCTTTTTGATTTTAGGTTTAGAGTTTAGAATAACATACTTATTTCTCTTACTCGTTTAAAGATGACATTATTATTACCATTATTTTTTTTTGTATCATGCATTAAGAAGGGAGAAAGCGGATTCTGGCATTGCGTTTGTCACACTGCAACACAAAGGTAATAGAGGGAAGCACAGCGTTCACCAGATTTGACACAAAGGAGAGCAAACTCCACCACAAAGATGAGAACAGACCGCATATAGTGAGCTCTGCGGGACCCCGAGAACAGAGAGGGGCCGCTGGGAATGCTGCCTAGATCTCCTCGTCGCCAGCCTCCTTGCTGAAGGTGGTCATGTCGATCTTCTCGGGGAGGATGATGTTGACGGCCAGGTCCTCCCCGCTGTTGTAGTGAAGCAGCAGGTTCTTCTTCTTGCGCAGCATGTGGTTGTAACGCAGGTTGGACACCCAGGCCTCGCACTTGTTGAGGAAGACGATGCCCATGGTGCCCAGGACCACCAGGCTGGTGAGCACGCCCAGGATGGTGAAGCAGATGGCCTGACCCTCGGAGAGGAGCGGAGTGCTCTTGTTGAGCTCCTTCATGGACACCTTGAGGATGCGGTGCTCGGGCTGCGGCACCGGCAGCTCGTGCACCCCGGGGGTCAGGCGGTACGTCAGCCCGTAACCGCTGGGCAGACGGGTGACCTGCTGGGGGCCCGCCGCGCGCTTCCGGCCGCAGATGGGGCCCGTGAACTCGGGCTTGCACAGACACCCGAACCTCACCTGGGAGTGCTGCAGGCAGGTGCCCCCGTTGAGGCACGGCTCGTTGGCGCAGGTGGACACCGGGCGACTGCAGGTCTTGTCCATGAAGCCGGCGGGGCAGCGGCAGCGGAAGTCGCCCCCGATGTCGGTGCAGATGCCCTGGTTCTCGCACGGGTTGGGCGTGCAGCTGTTGGTCACGATCTCGCAGAAATTGCCTGAGAAGCCAGGGGGGCACAGGCAGGAGGCATGGGAGGCCCGGCCCTCATCGTCCACGCAGCTGCCTCCGTGCTGGCAGGGCGAACTGCAACACAACAGGGGGACACGGTAAAGGGCCCTCGGGCACTGAGCTAGGACAGTGGTGCCGGGAGTGGGGACGGACGCTCCGCTCCCCCTCGTGCCACGTGGCAAACCTCCTGGGGCCCGACAAGAGGGCAGGTGCTCAGAACGCACGAGGTGAGGGAGTGAGAGCCAGCCAGGGGGGCCCCGGGGAGCACCGGGCACCATGACCCCTGCCTGCGAGGGGCTCCGGGGCCGTCCGAGGTGGGAGGCTCCCCCCCGAGTGGGGTGTGTGCCTCACCCCCATCACGCTGCCAGCCTGGAACATGCCTGACCTCCCGAGTCAGGATGCCCATCTCCTCTCCCACCTCTTAGGTCATCTCTCCGACCAGAGGCCTGACGGTTAGTCACTGCACAGGTCGGGAAACTGAGGCTGAGAGAGGCAAAGTGAGTGACACCCCAGGGCTGCAGCCAGCTGCCCCCCGTCAGCTCCGTCCCCAGGCCGTGGAGGCCGAGCAAAGCAAGGTATCCCTCAGGGTCTCCCACCTCCACCATCCCCAGCCCCTCATTATTATTTTTATGTTCAGCGGAGTGAGCCTGCGGGCTATTGTACAGGAAACCCTTGGGGACTCTCAGAGTAAAAGAAAACGCGCTCTGTCTGCACCGGCTGGAGCGGTGTCTGTGCCCGGCTGCTTAATAGTGGCCCATTCACCCAAGTACAGCTTGCAGACCGAAGCTGTGTGCTCAAAGCGGAGCGCACACAGCATTTAATGTAAGTGCTTTTAAACGAGCAGACCCTTTGTCATCTGATAAATGCCAAAACTCCGGGGAAGAAAGGGGCTCCCAGCACAAGAAATCAGCATTGCTGCTTCAAGGATGAGGGTGGCATAGGAGCTGGGGCTCTGAAGGAATTTCAAGGACCTTGGGCTCTATTTTGACAGACTGGCTCCAGTCTGTTAGAGAGAAAAGCAAAATATTTTAAAGGTCTCGCTCCGTATTTCCCCTTCCCACCAGCAAGCAGAAATGGAGTTCGGTGGTCACCCCTCTCCTCTGAGCCCGCCCAGGACACTGATCTTGAGATGCTGCAAGAATGCTGGTTCCTGGCCCTTGCGGCTCGGGGCTCTCTGCCCCACCCCTGGAATGCATTTTACGCTTTGGTTTCCTCACGGGACGGGAGCGCCCCTACCCGCAGCTACTGGCCCAGGCCTGGAGTCTACTTTGAATTCTCGCCTCTCTCGAGATCTCTCCTGGTCTCCGTTTAAGCCCCCTCGGAGGGTGGGACTGGCTCCGTGCACTGAGCAGATAAGGGCCGGAAATGGCTGAGCTGCTGGGAAGCCCGCTCAGAGGCACCAGAGAGGCCAGGGGCCGTTCCATCTGCTAGGCGCGCTGCCCAGAGCCCCAGAGCCCCCTCCCCACGAGGGGAGCTGAGGGCCGAACACCCCGCCTTCCGGGGCCCCGTGCTGGCTGCAGCCCCCTCTCCCCATCTCCTAAGACATCCCAGAAAACCCCAAAGCAGAGCCTACCAGCTCCCCCAAACCCGCCCCTAAAACACGGTGAGCGGGTTTCACAAACAGCCTTGGGCGCTGCCGAACTCTGATCTCTTGTTATGTTGCCTTTAGAAAATTATGCAGCTCGAGCTCTGGTTCACAGTCCCAATCTACTCTCATTCACACACATCAGGACTCGGGAACGTCAGGGGAATATGAAATTGCCTTCAGGATTGTTTGAAAAAATTATGGAAATGACACACTCCCCCACAAATACCCCGATCCAGGGCGGCCCCCCACGGGGTGCAGGACGAGCACTTACTTGGTCTTTTGTCAGGCGACAGGTCCGACTGGGTTAGGCTGAAAGGGTCTTTAGGGGGTGTGAAAAAGGAATCTAAAGCGGCGTTTATCAGAGCACACATAGCCCGGAGAGAATACTTACCCATTCATCACGCAGGGCCCGTCCTTTTTCTGGCAGTCCTTTCCTGAGAATCCAGGGGCACAGGAACACTCGTACTGGCCGTTATCGAGGTTCACACAGGTTCCGTTGTTGGCACAGGGGGTCGAGGCGCAAGCCCGAACGTCTGTGGGGAGAGAGAACCAGGGAGATGAGGGGGACACAGACGCTGGACGGAGAGCATCCTAGGTGGGGACAGGAAGAGCCCCCTCCATCTGGTCGAGGGGGACCCCGTGTGGCTGCCGAGACGTCTCTGCTTGTGTCCACTGCCAAGGGCCACCCAGCGGGGTCCTGAGGAAGAGGGTGTAGCGACCCCCCGAACCCTGATATAAGTAAGCAGCTCAGGGAGCTCGAGGGTCACAGAGACAGAAAGTCACGGCCGCTCACTAATATTCAACAGGCCAGCTGTGCCCTTCTGCTGGCGCCAGGTCAACTCTTCGGTCCAGCCACACTGACCTTCACCGCAGACCCCTTCCCTCCCCCCAAAACTGTGCCGAGCTGAGATCCCCTAACGGCTGCCTCCCAGACAAGTCTCTTGTGTTTGAAGGGGGTCCTTGCCGCTTGGGGGGCTAGTGCAGCCCAACTGTTAGCAACGTCAGCTGCCCTTCATACTCCTCCATCAAAAAGGAGCAGGGGGGGAATGAGATGTAAAGCCCCCCGTCGGGAATGAAGAGACCTGGTTTAGACCCAGCACCGCCTCCACCGCTCGGTGGTCTCTCTGAACGAAGGGGGTCCGGGATAAAAAGGCTGCATCTTTTGAAGGCAACGCAGTGAGAACTATTGAGTGCTCGCCTGTGAGCATGGGTTTCCATGAACACTGGTGTGTTTCCACCACCTCCCGTCACGCACACTTCATTATTCGGGGCTCAGCAAGGCAGGGACGGGCTGAACAAAGGGGCCTGGGTCAGGGGCTCTCTGACAGTGGAGCCCCCAGCCCCCAGGCCTGGCCAGGGAGAGACCCTTTCTGTGCCCGTCTCCAGCCGGCTGCCGAGTTCAGCTCCCTCCTCCCCCCGCCGCCCCGACTCTGTGCCTCACTTTCCCCAGTTAGAAAAGGGGGGGCTCTCCCTGGCCCATCTCTGAGAGCCCCATCAGCTTTGTTTATCTACCCCTCGAGCTGCCGCATCAGCCAAACACAAAGCCAGGGCCAACCAGAGACGCAGCGAACGAAGGCAGCCTGGGTTCGGGTCCCCGGGGCTGAGGCCACACACGTGCAGATTTATTCCCTCTTTTCAAGAGCCCCGCACCCTCATGGAGTAGATGGCAATCAATCAGGAAGGAAAAGCTCGCACGCCAAGCTGATGGCTTATCCCAAGCACACGAGGCGCTCCTCAGGAGCCCGGCTTGGTGCGAGGAAACATAGAGGATTTATCATTACGGGAAGGCGCCAGGCGTTCGCACGCAGCGCCTCCGTGGCAAGCTTCTAATTCCCTGCTCCGGGCTCTCCTGTCAATAGGGATCTTAAATTTAAGCTGGAGAGCTGGCGACCACCCTACTCCTCTCCCACAGCGTCAAGCCTCGTGAGCCGAGGATCAGCCCACCTTCTCCTCTCCTGGGCCTCTGACCCCAAAGTCGGGTGGATTAAGCGCCACCGGGAGAAAGCTGCCGGGGGGGGGGGGGGTCTCTGCCTGCCTGCCGGGGCAGCAGCTGTGGCGAGGGCAGCCTCAGAGACGGGTGAAAAGGGAGAGGGCCGGCGATTACCCAGAGGGCTGTTTCCTCTGGACCCAGCCGTCCCAAGCTTTTGTCAACCCAGTGGGGAAGGGACCTTTTGTCTGGAGAACTCCACGGGGGGCGTCCTGGACTAGATATCAGAAAGAGTGGGCTCCAGGCTAAAAGCCCTGATCCCGAATGGTGGCTTTTCTGGGACCCCTTGGGTCCCCCAAACAGCTCAGAGGTACTTCAAGGGTGCACAGCCCAAGCTCTGTTGGCCAGAGCGTGAGTCAGCTGTGGGGCAAAGCCTGCATCATATTGGCTGGGGAGACTTTAAAGTCCCGAGACAACGTGATGGGGGATTCTGAAAGCCCCACTGCCTTGGCTACGCAGGGCAGGGGTGCTCACGACGTGCTCTTAGGTTTTTCTTAACGGGAGGGTGTTAGAAACAGCCTCAGATGAGAAGGAACCCATTTCTGGGGCAGAGGGAGGGGTTTTGTAGTTGGCTGTCCCCCCAACTTCTTAGGTGTCCTGAGCAGACCCCTTTGCTTCCCGAAGCCTCAGTTTCCCTACTGGTACCACTCGTCTTTACTGACGCTGCCGTCGGGACCGAGGGACAGAGAGCCCACAGCAGCTGCCTACACTGCTGGGAGTTCTCTCGAGGACCTTGGTTTGCCTGGGCTTCAGGGCAGGTTTTGCCAAGTGAGAATGGGCTCGGGGGAACATTCTGCAGCCTGAAGGTGCAGCGACGGCCAGCTCTCAATTGCTCAGGGTAACGGAGGGCAAAGACTGCATAAGTTAACAGAATCAACAGATCACGCCAAGCTGCACTTGAGCTACTTCTCAGCCTTTCCCGACCCCCCACCTCCCCTTGCACTTGACCTCTTCCAGCACAGCCCCCGGCCCTGTCCCAGTGGCCCTGACTCAGCTCCCGCTGCGCCCAGCACTCGGCACCCAGCACCCCTCCCCGCGTCTGTCTGCTTGCTTGTTGCAGCATATCCTGAACAGCCTGGCGGGTGAATTTCATGGAGTCTTGGCTCTGCGACCCCCTGAGTCCTTTCCCCTCTCAGAGCTT
Organism: Lagenorhynchus albirostris; assembly: GCF_949774975.1. NCBI lineage: Eukaryota > Metazoa > Chordata > Mammalia > Artiodactyla > Delphinidae > Lagenorhynchus > Lagenorhynchus albirostris. The sequence goes on from NC_083095.1 coordinate 4,500,524, forward strand.
CAGTGCCCCGAACAGGTTTCTCGAGGCTGCGGTCCCCACCCGCTCAGCTTCGCGTGGCGTGTTTGCGACTCTTTATTCAACTGGCAGCCCCCCTACCCCAGTGCCTTCCCTGGTGCTCGGTGCTGGCAGTGCAGAAGGGAGCAAAATGAAGTCCCTACCTGTGAGGAGGCTCCCAGCACCAGCAGGAAGTGTATAAACAGATCATTACCATACAGAGCGCTGGGGTGTGTTGGGCTAAGGCAAGAGGGGGAGGGGCGGCAGCCACCGGGCTGGGAAGAGGTAGCTGGGGGCAGGGGGCCGGGGCCAGGGTGGGCGGGGCAGGTGCCAACCTAGGTCGCAGAGATGTCCATCCCAGCCGTCCTTGCAAATGCACTGCCAGGGCTCCACACAGAGTCCATTAACACAGCCGGGAAAGGTCACGCACTGGTCACACAGGGGACCCTGCCAGCCAGACTGGCACCTGCGGGAGTTGGGGAAGAAAGGTGCGGATGTATGGGGGGGGCAGGGATGGAGAAGGGGCTCCGGTTGCTTTCTGTGGAACCAAGAGCCCTCGCGGGTCTCTGCCCAGTGCCCGGCCGGGGGGTCCCAGGAAACCAATACCAGTCACCTGAATGGAAAAGCTTAAACAGGAGATCAGCTGGGGAGCAGGCAGAGGGGTCCCCGAGAGCCAGAGGAAGAGCTGCGTTTTGCCGCAGTGGCCTGCAGTGGTCTCACCTGCAAGAGGCTCTCCCGCCACCCACCCCTCTGAGAACGCCGTCCTGTCCCCGCCACCGCTCCCAGCATCCCCCGCCTCCCGGTCCTCTTGTCCCCCTCACCTCCCCCCACACGTCACTGGTTTCCTGCGGGGGCGAGGAAGCTGTTTGCTGCAGTCCAGGGGCCAAGCCCTCCCCGTTTTTTCTGCCTGACGTCATGACTCCCCAGAATTCTGCCCTGGCCCTCCAACACGCTGCCTCTGGGGAGCTGCTCCATTACCTGCAAACATTGTCATCCTCGCAGAATCCATTTTGGGGGTGGCAGGCCGGGAAGCATTCAGCTCCTGAGACACAAGAAAGGTTACACCATTCACCCCACGAGGCCCTGCAGGCTGTGGCAGAGGCCACGACAGCCTCCCAGGAGGCAGCCTCCGACCCTCTGTGGCTCTCCCCGCTGGGCACACAGTAGGCACCGCATCCCAACCCACGTAGGAGAAAAATCTCCGCATGTCCCTGGTTATGGAGTGACCACAGCCCACTGCCCAGCTCCCAGGTCAGACACCCAGTGTCCCTCCAAGAAATTACAGACGCCAAATCCTAAAAGCAGGAATGAGGAGACAGTGAACGAGAACGAAAAGATTCTGACCCCTGGGCACTCGGCCAGACCCTCACTTTTGCCAAGTGAGCTAAAGGCGAGGGGGGGTGGGGCCAGATTTTGAGGTATTCAGCTCTGGGGAAGCCCAGACAGGTTCACCTGGAGGGCTCACAGGTAAGGCGTCTGGAGTTTTTAAAGGTTAATCCCAGTTAAGCCAGGCACCCAGGTCAAACTCCCAATTTTCCCCACACCAGACTCTTCGTATTAAAAAGACGAACAAGGGTTTTGCGGAAAAGACCGTAATTCTGACACTACTTAGAGACTCTGACACTTTAATAGGCACCTACTGTGTGCAGTGCCTGTAACTCCCGCCAGCTTTTCAGACAGGACCCCCGTCACCACTGGTGCAGCGGGCTGGGGGACCCTGCGGGAAGGGGGCAACTCTCTCGCTGTCAGAGACATATGGCCGCCACAGACAGGAGTGTCGCAGCCCCTCACCTAGACAAACGCCACGCAGGAGGGGCTCGGGCTGGGCTCCCAGCTGGCAATCTGAGGCGACGACGGCAAAGTTACCCCCCCACAGGCCTGTTCCCGAACGCACACGCAGGGACCCCCCGAAGTTGAACCTCAGAGCATTTTCACAGAGGGCTCCCCAGCATCACCTCGTTTCTCCATACCTCCTCTCTGCACACCGACACCCTGCGAGCGCCACTTCTGCGGGGCGGGAAGGGGCCGGGGTCCCACAGCTCCCCCGCCCCCGGGGACCCCAGGGCCGGGCTTGGCATGCGAGGGTGGCAGGGAGGACCAGGCAGGCGCGGCGCGGGGCTTAGGATTAGGCGGGACGGGCGGAAGTCGGGGCGCCCGGGACGGGGCGCGCGGGGCACGGCGGCCGGGGGGGCGTCGCAGGCTTCCCCAGAGGGGGCGCGAGCCAGGCCGCCGGGGGGCTCACCATGGGCACTGCGGCCGAAGGCCAGCAGGAGCAAGAGGACGGGCAGGAGGGCTGCGGTCGCGGTCATCGCGGGGCGGCCGGGGTCGCGGTCCCGGGAGCGGCGCGGGCGCGGGTCCGGCTCCGGGCGCCGCGCTGGGCTTCTGGTTGCGGACGCGGAAGGGGGCGCGGGCGCGCGGCGAGGGGAAAGCCAGGGCTGCACCGGTCTGCGCGCTGCGCTCTCCGCTGCCGCCGCCGAGCTGCCGCCGCCGCCGCGCGCGCCGCCCTTTTCGTACCGCCGCCCCCCCGCGGCCCCCGCCCCCCGCCCCCGCCTTCGCGCGCACGGGGCCGGCGCCGGCCAGTCCCGGTGACCCCCGCCCCTCGCGGGGCCGCCCCCCACCACTGCGGCGTCCCGGAAACCGGCTCGCGCACGCGGGGCACTCTTGGCTAGACGGGCACCGGTACCCCGCGCGCCTTTGGCACACGTTCCCCCCACAGGACGGCACACGGGCGCGCACACACGGGCCCGCTTAGGACAAGTCGCATGAGCTAAACACGGGCTGGGCCGTAGACCCCAGGAAGACGCGAGGATACGCTCGGAATACAGAAACACGTACAGAAACACCACAACACTTATCGCCAAGGTCCCGAGCACGCACGCCATGGCTCACGCACCCAGAAAAACCCAAACGCACGCTCTAGAGACGGGGAAAACGCACACTGTCGCACACGCACCGGGAAAAACACTTATGAGGAGCCTTAGGCACCCACACTCGTAGCCATAAAGACGCAGGGAAATGCAGACACACTCATAGCAGCACACAAGGCAACCCCGACACACCGTGCTACGCCACAAACACACACTGCAACACACGCGCACGTCCTAGAAATAGTCGGGAGCGCCACAGGCTCAGTCATAGGCACGCAGAGGGGCTTGAGGACATAACAGTTATGAAACCCTGGACATCCGTCAACATGTGCCCGGCCGTCCACACAGAGGCACGTGCACAGCCACATGCACACCTGAACATGCGAATACCCTTGTAAACATACAGACACCCGGGCACATGTTCAGTCACATACACCCACACACACGCAGTCAGGCCCTAGGCCTGCCGGAAGGCTCTCCCACATCTGATATTCACACACACACATACCCAGTCCCCGAAACTCACAAATCTCAGGCTCTTGGTTACACGCTTATCAAAACACGCAGGTACGGTCACCCAGCGCATACGGGCGCGCGCGCACACACACACGCAGACCCCAACACATCCATCCTTGTGCGCACTGACACATGTGGGCAAGTTCACATGTATGCTCACACTGACGTGCACGGTTGCACACCCGGCCCTCAGCACATATTCCAGAACCACCGGGAGGCTTCTGGCCTCGGGTCTCAGGGAAGTGCGGCTGGGGGATGGTGACCCTGCCACAGACCCTCCCCCTCCAAAAAACTCCTGGTAGAAGCCCCCAGCCTGAACTTAGAGCCCCACAGTCTGCTGGGCTGTCTCCCCCCCACCCCTCTCCCTATCAGGGAGGTTTAGGGAAATGGGGAAGGACCTGGTAGGCGGTGGCAGGTGGCAGAAAGGGAATCAGAGGTGCTTAACCTCTGGGGAGGGTACCGGGAGGTCCTGACGGCAGAAGGATCTTTTGTGTATGCTTCATTTGCATTGATTAGTTTGCACAGAGATGCCACAGGACTGGGAGTGGACGCCCACCCATTTCTTGGCCTACCCTGCCCACAGCGCTGGGGTGGGGGGGTGATCTCTGCCACTATGAACCTGGGCTGGGAGGCCTTGGCCTTTGGGCCATCTCACAGTGCCCTGGCAGGTCTGAGGACAGACTTGCTGTCCTTGGGATGGGTTTGGGAAGTCAGGCTAGGGGGAGCCCGCACTTCCCACCCTGCTGGCCCTGAGGCCCTAAGTCTGCAACCCAGAAGCAGGACCTGCTCTGGGAGGACTCTTGGAGGCTGGAGGGAAGCCCCCCGACCCCCTTGTGGGCGCCTCTTCCCTGCCATCTGCCGAAGACCCAGAAGCGGGGTCTGGGTGCGTTGGGAACGGCTTTGGTGACAGGCTGGAGGGCAGCAGTCACACAGTAGCCGCCCCGACCAGCTCCCCACCCCACATGCCTGCCTTTCCGTTACCCCATCCTCTTCCACGAGCTCTTTCCTCAAGTGAAGAAACTGAGTCCAGAGATGGAAGGCCTTTTGCCCAAGTCCTCTGGGCTACGGTGGGAGTGGCTGGAGGTCCAACTGTCCACTGCATGGAGATCGCACGGCTTCTCTGATGCCCCCTCCCTCCGAGGACCCTGACCTCAGCCTCCAAAATTATCCTAGGCAGCGGGCAGATAGGGAGGGCTGCGTTCCCAGCCAGACGCTAAGGAGAAGCGGGGATATCAGGACCGAGAGGCCTGAGGTGAGGGCCCACCCCTGCCCTCCAGACCAAGTCACGAGGTGCCCCGTGGGGACAGCACGGAGCGCCAAGGACCCCCCTCCCCCCGCAGCCATGGAGTGTGCCCCACCTAGACCCCTCCCTTCCCCACCTGGGTCCCTTCCCACCGCTGCCCTCTCCAGTTTTGGAGAGGGAGGGGGGCCTCGGGAGGGCAGGCTCCCTCCACAGCTTCCAAGCCTAAATGTCAGGAGCTTAGGCGGAAAGGGCACTCCCCTGGCCAGTTGGTACCTGCTCGTTAATCCCAGCTCCATCCCCTGCCTGCTGAGCGCGACCACTGCCACGCAGAGCCCAGCTTCCTTGTCTATAAACAGGGATGCCACACCTGTCCCCAAAAGGAACTCGGGTTTTCCTAAGTAGAAAACCACGGTACTTACAAGGCCTGGCCCCTTCCTGCCCTTCCTCCAAGAGCTGCCAGTGGGCCTCCACCCCAGGTGGCCAGAGAGAGCTGGCGGCGGAGGGGGTGGGGACAGGGTCCTGCGGATGGAGCCCTCTACCAGAGCCCCCTGCAGGGCCGCTGCAGGGAGAGGGGTTCCTGCCTGACGGTATCTATAAGCCTAGAGCTTTCTGTTGGTTTGCTCTAGTCTCAATAAAGCGCTTGTAAATTCAGGAGACCTGAGATTTCTTTTCAGCAAGCAGACGCCGAGAAAGGGTAGCTGAGAAACCATGGGGAGGGTGGTTGGTGACTATCGCAGACTTCAAGGCTGCACAGAAGAACGAAAATGCCAATCGGGTCCCTTGGGGAGAAGTCGGCTCCGTCTGCTGTTTGCAAGGGGGCCCTGGGGGCTGAGGAGCACAGGGCAGCCCCTCCTCTATCTGTGCATCCCTCCCCTCCCCTCCCCGCTGCCCTCCCCTCCCCTCACTCCCCTCCTCTCTGAAGTACAGGCCTCTGAGATCACAGAAGAGGCAAATAGCCCCCGCCCTCGGGAAATGCTTGACCCACCGGTCATCACAGCCTGGCGTGGCAGGCGGTCTACACAGGTAGCAGGGATTAGACCTGCCAACCGAGCTGAACTCTATCCTTCTGCTAGGCCGAGTTGGCTCTGCCTACTACTCCCCCCATCCCCAGAAAGCCAGTGGTCCTCTGGTAAGCAGGAACAGAGGCTGGGCTTCAGTCTCCCAGGGGGCAGCAAGGAAGCTGGTGATGGGTGAAAGTTTTCTAAGCGAAGCAAAGAGATGTTATCTCCAGCCCTTTTCCACGCCCCCTCCTCCTCTCCCCTCCCCCCCTCTCCCAACACTAACATGGCCCCCAGACTGCACCAGACCATTTTGCCCTTGATTAAAGACAGAATCACTGATCAGGCCAGCCCAGCAGCGTCCAGCTGGAGGGGCCTCAGAGACCAGCTAATCCTGGGCGTGCACAGCAGGGGCAGGGCAGCTGGGGCATCCAGTTCTGCACCCTGACTGGTCCAGTCCTAGTGGGACATTGTACAGCTGGGGAAACTGAGGCCCGATGAAGACTCACAGGAGCCTTTGTCCCCTCTTCCCCTCTGCCCCCCCAGACGCTGTGCATTCTCCATCCTCCCTCCAGGAAAGGGCACAGCTGCCTGGCCCTGCCAGAGATGCAGCTCTTCCCAAAGGGACGGCTCCTGTAACTAGGCGAGCCCAGTGCCCAAAATTCAGGGCACCTGGTTAGAGCCCTAGAGCTGAAATATCCTAGAGACAGTGGGGCAGTGGTCTCTCCGCCACCAGGCCACAGGCTAGGCGTTTACAGGCAAACCGGGGCTGCCTTCCTGCCTCTCCCTGACACCCCCGCACCCCCCAACCCCACGCCTGGGACTTAAATTCGGTTTTAGCCGAATCTCAGCGGGGCCTCCTCACAGCTGGGCTGGGTCAGGATTGCAAGGCCCACTTCAGAGATGAGCACACTGAGGCTTGAAGACCCCGAGACAGGTGTGCAGCTAATAAGTAGCAGAGCTGGGATTCACATCCGAGTCTACGGGGATTCCAAGCTCTGGGCTCTCTGCGCAGCCAGCCGCGGGGTAAGAGAGAGCAGGGCAGGGAGGACAAGTGGGAAGACACCGAGGACAGTCCCAGGACCCTGCTCTCCCCTCCTCGGGTGAGGGCGCAGCCCAGCCGCCTTGGAGGCTTCGGGGGCTTCTCGCAGTCACCAAAGAGCTACACAGCTGCCGCGATTATGATTCTTTTCCAAAGCTTAAGTTCATCTTTGGAGAGAGAAATTATCTTTTTTTTTTTTCTGCCAAGGGGAGGGGGCTTGGGGGCGGAGACAAATGAGAGACACACCCGGGTACATTCGGGCTGGGCTCGAGAACATGACGGCTTGGTTTCAAGTTCAATCAGAGAGAAGCCTCTTCAGTCTGAAGTGGGACTGAGCTCAGCCGAGGAGGCGCGCGCTCAGCTTCCGGCCTCGTGCGCGGGGCCTGGAGAGGCGCGTGACAGCGCCAGGCCCACTGCAGGGCTCTCCGTGGGGCTGCGGAGGAGCACAGAGCCGGCCCATTTCCCCGAGCCCCCCTGCGCAGGCCCGCGTGTGACACAGGGGAGGGAGCACAGCTCCCCCAGGCCCCACCAGAAGCTCCAGGGAGGGAAGAATACAAGAGGCGTCTTGGTCTGGGGCCATATTTAGTGTTGACCTATGCCAGGTCGCGCCTCTCCCCCGAGCAGAGCCAATTTCTCATCATGGATGGTAGGATTCTAAAATAGATTTTTCTCGCTTCCTTTCTCGCCGTTGGAATCGACATGGATGTCAAGTTCACAAGTCTAATTGTCTACGTCATCAATCAAATTATCCTTTTAAAGGGCGCCACTGAGTCACGCTGTGCGCGTGGGGGCGTTCTTGGGGTCCCCAGAAGGGTTAATGACAACTCCCCATCCCACCCCCATACTCTCTAGGTAAACTCACCCCCTCCCAGGAGCGAGCAAATCAAGACCAGAGGAAAAAGGAGTCTTTTCATCACTTAGCCTGTCTGTCGATGCAGGCTTTGGCAAAAAGCACAGTAATTCTTCATTCATCAGAAATTCCCAGAAGTTAATTTTCCGTAAAACAGAGGCGGACCTCTTTAAAGGTAGTCGTTTATCCATTCAGCATTGGCTGAGCTCCTACTGTGTACCTGGCGCTCTGCTGGGGGTGGAGTGTATACAGTGATAGACCCCCAGGTGGTCCCTCACCGCCAAGAGTTGAAGGGGCAGGGGAGACAGAGGGTTTACGGGCCTCTGACCTGCAAGGGTGTGCGTGCTGGGAGAGCCGTGCACACGTGGGGAAGGGGGTTGAGCTCTTCTCTGGGGGGGGGGGAGTGTGTGAGGATGCACAATTCTCCAGGGTGTGCCATTACGGGAGGACCTCTGGGTGTGCACGCGTGTGATGGCTAAAGAGTGTGGGTTGTTCATTGTGACTGGGACAGGGTTAGGCTGGAGAGAGACCACGACAAAACTTTAAGCATTTTGGATATGAATCCTTCTGACCTATTCTTGAATGTTCTTCAGCAAGCAGTCCAGGTAACACAAACCCCCCTTTTCTCATACCAGGGTCAACCCAAGAACAAGAAACAAGAAACCCATGAACAAGAAAAGGACTCCCGCCTTTTCTCGCCCAGACTTGTGCCAAGTCTTGGGAACGGGGCTGAGCCGCCCCCAGTGGTCCCTGCTGTGCCCGCCCACACACCTTCCCAGGAGGGTCCAGCTTGGAGACCTTCACAGGCACCGACAAAGTGCCCGGAGATCAGTGTAAACAGGGGACCCCCTTTAGCCAGTGAAGAAAACGTCTTCTCAAGCGCTGAGCCCCTAGAAGGAGGACACCCATCCTGACCCCAGTTTAGGAGTTTGGGTGGGGGGTGATTATGGCAGAATCACAGCCTCTCTCCATCTCCAAGAGTCCGGGTCTAGGAAAAAGAGGCTGTGCATCGTGGCTCGGCCTGCCACACCTGGCAAGTTTAAGGATGTGAACACACACAGCTCTCGAGGAATTTAAGATGGTCCCGTACTATATTTATTCTCTTACTTGTAAGAAAGCACGAGCATTTGCATTCCATTATATTCAAAGAATGTTCTTGGTGTCCTTCTGCATCCCAGGCGTTAGGGATCTCTGGCAAAAGAAAGACACTGCCCTGTGCCCAAGCAGGGCCCTGGGACAGCCGGGCAGGAGGTCAGGGCATCACCTATTTGTCCTCTCTCCCCTCCTCCTCCGAGGCCTTCGCCACCACCTGCCAGGTCCTCCCAGCTCTTGCCCCCTCCCCGCCTCCAACCCACCCAGGACTGGAAACCAGTGAGCCTGTGGCCCCCCCTCAGCCACCCCCACCCCCGCCACCCAGCAGCACCATCCGCCCCGAGCACATCTCCCCCGCCTGGTGTTAATAGATTTTGCACGTGTGCCTGACCTCAGCAGGACCAGAAGCGCCTGCTCAGCCTTGCGCCCCTCAGCCGGCAGCCCGCAGGGCTCCCCACAGGGTGTTTGTGGATTAAGTGAGTTAATGAATAAATGGATGAGGCACCAAGTGTCCTCAGGGGTAACCATAGGCCCCTCGCAAAGGTCCTGCGTCCTAGCAACTGGCCTGGGCCGGGGCCCTGGCCACCAGCACCTTCTGGCCATCCCTGATTGCTGCATTCTAGGGGTTGCTGACCCCCTCAAACTGGGCTTCCTGAAGGGCGGCCTCCAAGGTTGCAGTGATAACCTCACCTTGTTCCCTCCCCCCCAGGACCCCCCAGTAGAATGTGGGGAGCAGCTGCAGTGAAACCTCAGCCGGGGCCCCCACTGTCACCTGCCCCCCTGCCCACCTCCCCCAGCGCCTGGCTCCTTGTGCCGCTCTCCACAAGCCCGTTCCTATGGTGACGCTCTGCGCCTCACAGGCCCTACCTAGCTGCCTGCAGCCAAGCTCCAGCTAAGGATGGGGCGCAGGGGACACCCAGCCTGAGCTGACCCAGCTCACCCCCACCCAACACACATGGGGTTTCTCGCTATCCCCAAACTCAAGCATGGTCTTCCAAGACGAGCCTTAATTTGATACCTGCACAGAAATGTCTGTTCCTCCTCCCTCTCCACCTGTAGGGGCTCCCCTATTAGCCATAGAGCTTGAGGCTGGGGCCCAGAGAGGCTGAGCCATTCTCCCAAGGTCACACAGCCAGGTATTGAATGAACAGGACCAGAATGTTGGTGCCTGGTGCCCCGCCAGGATGACTCTAAAAGTTGATTGTAAAAAGTGTTTTGAGGAACCTCCAGGTTTCCTTGTTTAAAGGGGTGCATCTGAAATCTGACCAGAAAGCCCACAGACTCAAAACAGAGAAGAAATCACGTCATGAGAATAGGATTCTAGCTGGGACGAATTTAGGGAAACAAGACTGGTTCCAGGGACAGCCGCACTCTCTCTCCACCATCATTCTCTTTCCTTCCTTCTCCCTGCCCTGTCTCTGGCCTGCCCAGCCATCTGCATGATGGGGTCCAGCTCTCTCTGGCTTTTTTACTCCAAAGCTGGTGTCCGGGTGGGAGACCCACTGCCTTGGAGCACCTGCCCTCAAGGACTCTCTGAAATGCTCATCTCCATTTGTCATCCTCAGGCCTCCTTGAAGGCCACCGCCATCCTGCAGTTACCATCTCCCTCAGCCTTACCTGTCCAGGAACACACAGACCCCAAGTCCAGGGGACTGTACCTCCCCAAAGACTCTCCCATCCACTCCCATACCCCCATCCCAGCTGCCACCACCCTGGTCCAAGCTCCCAGCCTCTCTTACCAAGCCTTGCATCAGTCACCAGTCCTCCAAACTCCAACTCCCCCGGGTTTGTAGGGAGGGAGGGAGGGAGGGAGAGAGGTAGGACTCCCGCCTCTTAGAAACCCATTTTAGCTCCTCCAGGGCTGCACACTCAGAATTAGGCGCACAGTAGGTTCTCATTAAGAGTTTGTGGAATTGAATTGCACCATCTTATCAAGGCATAGATGAGGATGCATTTGGCAGGGATGGGGGACACCTTGGGGATCGGAAATGGTCTTTTAAAACCACTTTAAAAGGGAGCCCCTCTTCCCTGCAAAGATTTGCCTCCATCCTGTAGACGAGTTTCTTTTCAGCACCTTTTTCCTGCCTCTCTCCAATGAGCCAATTATTTCTGATTGTATTTTACTTAACTCTGCCTTCCCTCCATGAGCGGAGGGCAACAGCCTTCGCTGGCCACGCCAGCAAAGGGGCCCCGATTGATCCGTGCACACCACGGAGGGGCCCCCGCTGGTTCATTCTCACCCTGGCCATGGTGGGTTTTTTTCCCTCCTAACTAGAGAAGATACGAGGAACAGTCCCGCATTTGTTGTTTTCTGAGTATTTTCTCTGCCTAAGAGGGGGTGACAGGAGAAGGGAAAGGGCACGGAGGGCGGGTGGGTGAGCGTGTGGGTGGTGGGTGAGCTTGGGAAGCTGGTTCGGGCCCCCTGGGACGCTCTTTATTCCCTGTGAGGCTATAACCGCTCCGTGGAAGAGTTGGGCAGGGAAGGGAGGCTCTGGAGGGAAACCCCCACTGGGTCCCCAATAGGGGCTCAGGGCCCCATCCTGCCCCGCCTCTGAAATGAGGGTGCTAATGATGGCGGCAAAGGTCACTTGCCATCCGGGTTCCTTGCTCACTGCCTTCCAGGCCCACGTGCCCTGAGGTCATGCCGTTCCCCGATCCGGCACCTGGATCCCTCCCTGGGGATCTGGGCCCAGCCTCGCCTTTCCCCACTTGGCTGCTTGAGTCAACAAGGAGATACAAACCGGAGGGCCGGGGAGGCTGCAGGATTCGGGCAGGGTCCCAGCAGGAAACAGATGGTGCATACAAGATGGTAGATTCAGGGAGACTTTAATAAAGGGTTATTTACAGAGATGTGGGCAGGGTGTGAGGGAACTGGAGGGATAACAGCAGGCCCAGTCACCCTGTGGGCCTAGGGGCTTAGGGGGTGCACTGTCACCTGAGCTCGAAGCGCATAGAGCTTGCTGGAGAGGGTGGGGCTTGGATGACCCCTCCCATCCATTGATGTGCTTAGGCCCTGGGGGCTCACCCAGCTGGGAGCAGAGGCCTGGAGCCACTGACGTAGAAGTTCAGGTGGGCCTCCAGGTGCACAGAGCAGGGGCCGAAGGACCAAAGGAAAAGAGCCCTCACAACCGGGGGCATGGCCGAGCCCAACTGCCTCCTTCCCAGTCAGGGAAACTGAGGCTGGAGAAGCCTCTTTGGGGCAGAGCTGGGATTTGAACCCAGGTCTCTTGGCTGGAATCCTGGCCCTCACTGCTCTGGGGTGTGTGCCTGCTTGGAGCAGTGCCCAAATGATGGCCTTCTGTACTGGGAGGGTCGCAGTGGGCCACGAATTCGGGGAGCACCCGAAACACCACGTGAGCTGAGCCACGCGCTGGGCTGGGGGCAAGGGGGGCTGAAATCAGCAAGAGCCCCGCGTTGGCAGAGTCGCGGCTTGGGGCCAGGTGTCAGGATGCGGGTAGGGCCAAGGTGATCTTGGGCAAAGTCTTTCCCCTCTCAGGCCTCAGTTTTCCCACTTGACGTTCTCCAGCTCTGACTTCTCACCTGTGCACATACCCTGCTGCCTGGGTGGTTGGAGGAGCCGTGGACCAGGTTGGGGGAGGTGGGAGGGGAAGGGGACGGTCCCTGTGGACTGAGCTGAGCTGCGAGTGTGAGCTGCAAGCACGGCAGCTCTAGGAGGGAGCCCGGGGCTGGGAACTTCAGACCGTGGTGATGGAAAGTGGAGGGGTGACCCTTGGAGAAGGGGAGTCAAGAGATTCGGCGGGGAACGGAGCGCCGTGACACAGCAGCCTTTCAGCAATGGGGAAGGAGAGGAGTTCACAACGGAAATAGAAGACGCTGTCAAAAGGCAGGCGGGGACCAGCGACAGGCTTCCTCTCATCCAGTTACCCCATTCCCCCTCCTGGCTCCGAATTTCTAGCTCCTTTCACACATCCCCCCCGTCCCTCCTTGACACCCATAAACAGTCTCAAATCCCTCATCTTTGTAAATACCGAGGAATCCCCGATGCCAAGAGAGACAGCAAGTGAGGAAGGAGGTGGCCTTTGGTTCCCAGTGAGGCAGGGACATCAGTTAAGACCAAGGCGGAGAGGTAGCCACCGGGATGGGTGAGGTGATGGGGCAGGACGGGGCAGGCTGCAGAGGGCGTGAGTAAGCAGTGAGGCATTGGAGGCCATAAACCATAGCTGTGAGCGGGAAGAAAGAGAGGGTGAGATGGGAAAGGGCTTCACTTTGCAAAAGGTTTTGTGTGTGTGTGTGTGTGTGTGTGTGTGTGTGTGTGTGTGTGTGTGTCTACATTTAAAGATGGGAGAGACTAGAGCGTGTTTACATTACAGGCAGACAGGCTGCAGATGTGGAGTGAGGGCGTAATTGATTAATTGAATGAGAACACGGTCTCTCCCCTCTGCGAGTTCCTGGCCTGGTAGGGAGAGGAGGATTTGAACTGACACCTCCGCTAATGGGAGACTCGCCATAATTAAATTACCATGTCCAGCCGCCGCCGTCTGGGCCATAGTAAGTGCTCCATGATTTCCCTCCCGGCGATACACCACGGGTAAAGGGAAAGCGCTCGACAACTGTCTTTACAGGTGGAGCGCCTGCATTAATTAACAATTGTGCTTTTAACTTTCAAAGTGGTTTCACATGGATTTTATTTACTCCCCAGAACCCGGCGTTTGTCACGTTCAGCTTTAGATGCTAGTGAGCCACTTCGTGTAGTGCGAGGCTTGGGGGGACGGCTGATTCTCCTTTGTGCCCCAGCCATGTAGTAAGAGTCCAAGGCGTGTTTGTTGAGTGAATACATGATGGATGGATGGATGGATGGATGGGTGGATGGATGGATGGATGGATGGGTGTGTTGGTGGATGGATGGATGGATGGCTGGATGGACTGATGGATGTCACTGTGGAGTGTCCAATAGGAAAATTCTCTCTCTTGTCATGTGGGTAAACTGAGGCCTGGTGACCAGGGCATGTGGCAGAGTGCCCATCTTTGGAGGCATTAATGCATGAGTTCAGGCCAAGTTCAGGCCAAGAGTCAGTCATCCGCTGCCCCCAGAGGAGTCCTGGACACCCTCCTCTTCACTCCCTCTGAAGGTGGTGGGGGGGGTGGCTTTAGGCTCTGCGTCCCCCCATCCATGGACGTGTTGACTCTGGGAGCCCCACGCAAGACGGCCTACTCCTGGGGAGGGTACTGAGTGCTTTGCCACAGGGCTTCTCCCCGATACTGTCACTGCCCCTGAGCCTGTGCATGAAGGCCAATACCTCATCCTGGGCTCCAAGGACTGTCTGTGAGCAGGACACACCAAACACCCACCTCTTTTTTTTTTTTTTTTTGCGGTACGTGGGCCCCTCACTGCTGTGGCCTCCCCCGCCGCGGAGCACAGGCTCAGCGGCCGTGGCTCACGGGCCCAGCCACTCCACGGCATGTGGGATCTTCCTGGACCGGGGCACGAACCCGTGTCCCCTGCATCGGCAGGCGGACTCTAAATCACCGCGCCACCAGGGAAGCCCACCCACCTCTTTGACCCTGAGCCCTGGCTCCCGCTGGGCTGTTCCTGAAACGTCCACTCCTCGCCCGCCCCTCGGGGCCACCCCGTGCTGAGTGCCACCTCTTCCAGGGGGCTTTCCGTGAACACCCAGCCAGGCTCCTTGCACTTGTGCCGACCTGAGGCTTCTATGCGGGCTGCAAATGTCCGTGAGGGGAGGGGAGGGGTGCAGCAGGGTGGCGGCCACACGGAGCCCCTGCCCACGGCCCCTCAGCACCCAGGGGCGCAGGGCTGCTCTCCCACTTGCGCTCAGCGTGGACAAGCAGGGCCGGCACAGCTGCAGTGGCCGCCCCGTCTCCCTCCAGCTGGGCGACGGGCAGGACGTGGGCAGGGATTCCCCTGGGAGGAGCTGCTCCGGCTTCCTCGTGGTCGGGGCGCCCGTCTCGGCGGCTCCCGGGGCCTGCACATCCCTGTCACCAGTATTTTTAACTTGGCACGGCTTTTAATAAACCCTCCGTGTGTGGGGAGCGGTACATGATTTGAGAACTTGACTAATTAAAACACGGCTCTGGGGCTGCCGAGGGAAGCCTCTGTGGTTGGTTCCAGCCCTGGGAGAACCCTGCCCTCCCGGGGCAGCTCCACTCTGCAAACACAGGGCGCAGTGCACCCAGGCCCCAGAAGCCTGGGGCCAAGGAGCCAACAGGCCCCCCGGGGGTGGGCGCAGTATGTGCTACAGCAGGGGGCCCCCACTACACACACCTCCCTGCAGCCTGGCTCCATCTCAGACCCCGCCACCTCCTCCAGGCAGCCCCCTCACAGATGCACATCTCTCTCCCAGGGTCAGGCCAGAGGTGGGTCTGTTCCCACTCCCCCAGGGGCAGTGGCTCACAGCTCCGTGGCCAGTTGCTCAGCCCCTGACGGCCACACTCCTTTACCATCGTCATAGGCCCCGGGGGGAGTCAGCCGGCCAGCTCGCCACCGGGCAGCCTACCATCCTTCCTCTGAGTTCGGCCGCCTTGGTGGCCCCGTGCAGATCCCGTTGGACCTGTCCATGCTCTGCTCCCCACGGGATGTGGGGAAGCATCCCTCCTCCTGCTTTCCCCCCACCTCCTAACCTCCTGGGCCTCCAGGTCACAGCACCTGGCCCTTTCCTGCTCCTAGCCCTGCCAGGGAGATGCACGCTCGGGCCCAGGAGGGTCTCTGGCTGCTGGGGGTGCTCCCGAAGGACAAGAGTGCCCCTCCCCTCTGTGGGAGTCTGTGGGGGAGGAGTGTCCCACAGAGGCAAACAGTAGGCGCTCAATAAATGTCAGAGAGACCAGGGTTGGTTTTGCAGAAAACCAGTGCAGGCGATCACCCTCTATATGTGACCTCAGGGATCACCCTACCAACCCAGAAAGTATCTACCTGCCTCCCGGACTGATGACCACCCCACCGTGCACTTCCAAAGTTAGCAGGTGGAATGCCGGCACGCGGTCCCACCCACCACTGCCCGACTGGTGCCTTGGAACGGGGCTCTGGAAGCCCACTGACCTCAGTGGCCACATCCGTAAGATGGAGCTAAGGACCCCTGCCCCGAGGGCCCGTCTCGGGCTCCGGCAAGGCCGTGGGGCTGGGCTTGGAGGGAGAGCTGGGAGCAGAGCGCCTGGACTGGGCTATCACCACTCCTACTAATTGTTATTACAGTAATTAGGAATGTGCCCGCTGACCTTTGGGGTAACCGAGCCTCTCTCAAGGGCGGGAGAGCCTTCCTGACAGGCGCCCCCCCCTCCTCAGAGCCTGGCCACCTGCTTGGGGGCGGCCAGGCGATGACTGGCCAGTGGGCCGGCCTGCGGGCACCCCGGAGCCCCCGATGGTCACGGAGCTTCCCCGGTTCTGCACGCCGCTTCGTTCTGCCTGTGATGGGGAACGCTGTCTGAAAAAAGCGCTTGGCCCAGTTCCCGGCTTCCACATCTGCCTGCCTCCGCCCCAGCCCCCCCTTGCTCGTCAAGACAGAAGCTGGCGGGGAGGGGTTTGCAAACATGAATCGTGGCATTTATTCGTATGTTCTCTGGCCCCGACTTTGTAAAAACATCTGCGGGTGACTCTTCCTCGAGAGAAGGGAAGCTGCTGGGTTTTTTCTCCGGGCCTTGCCGGGAAAGAGGCAAACCGGAGTGCTGGCAAGCTGAGCGTGGAATCAAAACGGGCACATTTCTCGGGGTATGTAGTTACCAATTAATTAGCAAGTCCGTGACCAAGGGGCCCAGCAAGGCGGCCCAGATGCCACTGCGTTCCTTCACATGGTCCCCAGGCCCGGGGGCAGGGGGGGCAGGCTGCGGACGGGCCACCGGGAGTCCACAGGCTGGCGGGGAGCAGCCTGTGCAGACACATGGGTGTTCTGGGCGAGAGTGGCACAGAGAGCCGTCACCGCACCTCCGCCCAGGCCTCAGTTTCCCCCTCCGTACCCGGGGGATGGTCATGACAAAACCCAAAGACCGGGCTTCCCTGGTGGCGCAGTGGTTGAGAGTCCGCCTGCCGATGCAGGGGACACGGGTTCGTGCCCCGGTCCGGGAAGATCCCACATGCCACGGAGAGGCTGGGCCCGGGAGCCATGGCCACTGAGCCTGCGCGTCCAGACCCTGTGCCCCGCAACGGGAGAGGCCACAGCAGTGAGAGGCCCGCGTACCGCAAACAAACAAACAAACAAACAAAAAAACCCAAAGACCATCTGGATCCTGGTCCACACTCCCGTCCCACAGTGCTGCCCAGTTCGAACACCTTTGTCACGCCTCCCTCCTTTCCTTTCACCTGAGGCAAACGAGGCTGGCAGCGAGGGTCTCCCAGCCCTCTGTCCCCTGCCAGGGCCAGCCTGCCTGTCCTGATGTCATAGCTATGCGGACTTCAGCCTGCTGCCCGCTTCCCACATCCCCACGAGGTCCCCCCTCTGGGCCTCAGTTCGCGCTCATCCCTCCACCTGAGTGTCCTTCCTCAACCTTGTCACTGGTCAAAACACAAGCCCACCTTGCAGGTGCCGGTCTGGGGGAGACGCAGCACAAACGCCAGCCTGACCGGCTCTCCACGGGCCCCTGGGGAAGGGCAGCCCGGCATGTTCACCTCACAAAGCAGCAACTCTGGGCCCAGAGTCACAAGTGCCAGATGTGCGCCTTCTCCCGGGGACCCCAGAGTGACTGAACAGGGACCTCGCGTACAGGTCTTGACCGGGCGAGTCTTCCTCCGGCGAAGCCCCGGGAGCAAGCGCCCGGTTACTGGAGGAAGCTGGAATTTCGTAAAGGGAGGGCAGGGTTGTAGAGAAGAGCACCGACAGGCAGACTGAGAGACTGTGGGATCTGGGCGAGCAGCTTACACCCCTCTGAGCCTCTGAGTCCTGACCTGCAAGATGGAAACGACATTAGGACCAACGACCTAGGTCTGCTGTGCCCAAAGTAAGTGCCCGGGGACAGCCGGTCGCCAGTGGCGCCTAGAGGGACAGGAGGGCACAGCTGACCCAGAGCCCCCAGAAGGGCACAGCCTTGAGCTGGTTGGGGAGCCCAGGGCTGGGCCAGCCCGGGACCCTCTCCCACCGGCAGAGCCACGAGAGTGCCTGGGTGGCCCAGGCAGGCCTGAGAGCCTTTGGAAGGCTTCCCAGTGGAAGTGACCTTGGGGATGGGCCTCGAAGGGTACCAATGAGTTTGCCAGATGCAGGGGAGGGGGAGGCCTTCCAGGCAGCGGGACAAACTTGCGCCAGGGAAGGCCAGGGCGCCGCCGTGCCCAGCTATTTTGGGAGCCTCGTCCGTCAGTCAGAGACCCAGGGGCAGGTGCCCCGAATTAGAAGTCGGAGTAACTTCCGGGCCTTGCCCCCAACTCTCGCTCCCTTGCAGCGCAGGCCCCTCTTCCCCCCGCTAAAGGCCTGAGCTCCCACGGCCCTGCTTTTCAGCTAGTAAAGGCGGAAAACATGGCTGGAGAAGGCCTGCCTTTGCCTGACCATCAGTCATGGCTGGGGGACCATCCAGGAGGTGGTGAGGGCCTGGAAGTTTCCAGAAGGCTTGGCTCTCCTCCCTGCACGTCTAGCTGGCCACTGCCAGCGTCCCCCTGGAGGTCTCCACAACCGCCCTGTCCTGGCCAGCACCCCGCTCTCGGCGAGCCCGCGGCGCCCCCTGCTGGAGGAGGAGGGGGCCGGGGCGAAGGGGATGCTTGCTCTCCCTGCCAGCCGCCCCGTTTCTCTCGCCGGTGTGTGTATATTTCTGAAAAGGGTGGTCCGTGTGGCAAAAAGATAAGAGGGAAGCCATAATTAATGAAAACAGGTTAGGGGAAGATATTCATTATCATTTTCAGCCTAATGAAGCCTGTTGAAGGCTCTCCCTGGAGTGATAAATCCCTCCCGGGCCCGAGTGCTCCCAGCCATGGAGACGCAGGCGTGTCATAACTCATGTCACAGAAGTCACACCGCTTCTCTCGAATTTCCTGAATGCGGCCCCGCTCGGGAGAACGGAGCGCAAGGCTGATAACAAATTTTGGAAACACAGAATTTCACACCTCATTGCGCAAGCATTAAGATGACAATGCATTGGATTATTTTCTCCCGGTCGCCCATCCCTATCGGCCTTGGCGGCGGAGGCTGGGCGGGGCGGGGGAGGGGGGCGGCGGGGAACACTCCCATGGGCCCCTGCGGACGCCGGGGGGGTGGGATGGTAGGGCGACAGACCCAGCCAGGGGTGACCCCGAGGCCCAGGACGGGGACAGTGACAAGAGAGGTCTTTGTCTTACGGGTCACGGAGTTTGGCAATTGTGTGCAGCGGGAAGGCGCCCCGGGGCCCCGTGGAGCTGTTCTCCCCCTGCCAGGCCCCTGTGGAGGCCCAGGCCTTCCAGTTACTGTTCCTGACGTCCGTTCCCAGCAAGCACAGCCAGGTGGCTAGATGTTCTCACCCCTCCCGGGAGCACGCACAGACAGCTGCGTTAGACAAAACCCAGACTGCAGGGCCTGGTCAATAAAACTTCCCATCAGGCCGCGCAAAGCCCAGCCAAACGGCTCCCTTGGCGTCATGACGACCTCGGGTCTGGCCACACTGGCTGGAGGGGCACACGGGAGGGGTTCCCAGGTCGGTCCCAGCGGTCAGCAGATGTGTGGGAGGACAGAGAGGGGAGAAGCCAGTGGCCACCCCAAAGTGTGCAACAGGGATGCGGGAGGGGAGGAGGGAGAGAGAAGCCCACTGCCCGGCCTGGGATCCACCCTGCCCGCGGCCAAAGTGAGCTGGATTTCTCCACCTTTGTCCAGCCGCCGCCCCCCACCCGCCCGCGGTGACGCGTCCCAGGTCCCTGGACTTCTCTGCACAGAAGCGGAGCATATTTCCAGCCTACTTCCCAGCATGCAGGGATTTGGGGTGCACAGGGGTCACTTGATGCCCCACAGGGCCACCTTGAATAGAATAAGGAGAGAGATGTTTCTAGGCCCCCCCAGCCCTGTTGCTCTCAGGCCCTCAGCTGTCGCCGCTAGGGAGGACAGACATTCCACATTCTGGGAAGGAGCCCGTTGGGAGGGGTAAGAGGCAGGGTAGGGACAGTCTCCCAGCCTAGGGTAGGTGGAGCCACCCAGAGGCCTCGGCCAGTAACTGACGCGCGCTCTACCTCAGGGAGGCTCCGGACCAGGTGACCAGGTGAGGGCAGAGAGGCCTGGGCCCTGCCAGGGGCACTCCCAGCTCCCACAGCCCCTGCCGCGTCCTCGGGCTGTGCCCCACGTGCCCGTGGCACTCGGAGGCAGCCCCAGTGGTGGCAGTCACCTCCGGTTCCACTGGCTGCCCCTGTGGCCCGAAGCTCTGTGAGGGCAGGAAGGATGAATCCAGACACCTCTTGACTCCCCGTGTACCTGCAAAACGGACAGGACAAGACGCCTTGCAGGTGTGGGGATCAAGACATCTTTTAATGGGCTTTGAAGATGGAGTAGGAGTTTTAAAATGAAAGTAACTTGGAGTTGTTTTTCTTCCTGAAAGGAATATATGCTGCTTAAAGACAATTTTAGAAAAGGCTGAAAATCAAGAAGAAAAAAAAGCATGGTTTCCCTACACAGAAAACATTGACACCGAAGCATTTCCTTCCAGTCTTTTTTCTGTTCATTTTCTCTTAGGCTGGTTTCACATGCCGGGAATCCGACTTCATCTGTAATCTTGTTTCTTGATGGTTCCCATACAGAAATATTTCCCTCTGTTTATACAAATTCAACAGAGAGAAAGTATCCATGGCTACATAATAGTTCATTGTGTGGTTTGCAGCACAGTTGGCTGGTAATTTTTTATTGGAGACATTTAGGATTGAACATTTTACCATTGATTAGTAGAGGCAGTTCGGACACGGTGTCATTGTACCTAATGGTACTCTCATACTTCAGATGAATTCCTTTCAAAAGTAGAATCTCTGTATCTAAGATGATGGAAATCTTTTAAAGGAAAACAATAGGGCTTTTTTCGGGGTTGATGCAATATGTATTCATTTTAGAAAACGTAGACGATACAGATGATTATAAAGAGCAAGACACAAGACACCAGGAACCTTGTCAATATTTATACATCGAGGACCCAGATGTGAGTGTGTGTGTGTGAGTGTGACAGTGCACGCACACTCTCATGGAGAGGGGAGACGGTCTCAAGCTTTATCAGCCAACATGTTACGTGAGATGGGTCCCACGGCTTTACTGGGTCTGGAAGGCTCCCAGCTGCCCTCTGGGTGCCCACAGGAAGCACCACCATCGCCCGGGAAGCTGGAGGTGCGCTTGGTCCAGCTTGGCCATCCCCGTGTCTCCACCACCCCCTCATCACCTTCACGGGCCCACGAGGTGAGCTCCCACCTCGTGCTCCGATTGCTCTGGGCGCGAAGCCCGGAGGCATCCTGGCGGCCCTCCTCTCACACCCACATCCAAGCCATCAGCGAGTCCTGCTGGTTTTATTTTCAAAATATGTCCAGAATCCAGGCACCTCTCACCCTCTCTGTGCCACCACCCACCTGAGCCTCCAGCGTCTGCCGCCTGCATCACAGCAACGGACTCCCAACTTCTCCCCTGCAGGGCAAGCCTGTGAAAGCTAGAACACCTCGGGGGCATTAACCAGGGCCCCATGTAATCTGCTCTTCCCCCACCTGCCCCCAAGCCCCCACCTGTCACCTGACAGCCCTTCTCTCCTCCCTCTCTCTCGTCTCCAGCCGCACTGGCGCCCCTGCTGGTGCTCGGACACCAGCCTAAGCCCCTACTCCCGGGCCCTCGCACGGGCTCATTCTTCTGCCGAGTGCGCTTTACGCGATCGCCACGCGGCTCACTCCTTTACTTCTTCCAGGTCTTGGTCAGATTTACCCTCTCAGTGATGCGTCAACTTCCTTGCTTTATTTTTCTCCAAGCACTTGTCGTTTATCAAGTGATTTGCTCATTTATTTAGCACGTTACCACCAGCAAAGCTTCATAGCTCATCAGATACCCACAGCCATCCCATCGGCAGGCAGGGCGGGGATTTGTTCCCACTTCCCGGGAAGGAGGAAGGAACCCACCAGGTGCGAAGTCCCTACCTCTCTTGGTCTCCATTTGACATCAGAGGAAAGAGATTCCCACCCCGTGCTCCCTCTGTCTGTTCTCCCAGGACCCTGGGGAATTCCGGAAAGCTGGGGTAGCCATGCCTCAATCAGCTCTGCAAACAATATTTTGAAGTCTCCTCCTCCCCGCTCTGCCAGGGAGGGTGCCAGGGACTGTGTGGACCCCTGAGCCCCAGGACTGGCAAAAAGCTGGCCTGCACCTCGGGTGCCCTGGGGTGAGACCCCCTGAAGCAGATTCAACCCACCATGTCGGTTCGCCCTGTGGTGAGGAAAGCCCAGCCGTGGACACCGGCCCCCTGAAATCCATTCAGATCAACCACGTGCATCTCACCACAGGCCGACCTCTGCCTCTCGCGTCTGCTTGAGGGTGCTCGGCCCTCGCGCTGCGGTCAGTGCCCACGTGGGGTGAATCTGCTCTGCTGGATCAAGAGTGACGCTGCTTCCAGCTGGCCCTGCCTGCCCTTCAGCTCCCGCACCCCTGGGCTGCAGGTAGGACATGTGCTCCGCCGCCGGCTCCCGCGTCCCTTGGCAATGAGGGGCCACCAGAAGGGGCATCAGAAGGGGCCACCGGAGGGCTGCCGGGGGGCATCAGCTCAGGTCTGGAATTCCCTGTCCACCCCCTGAGCCCGGTCCCCTCCCCGTGGTGGAGTCAGGCTCCAGAAAACTGCCAGGGTCCTCCTTCCCTCGGAGACCCACGCGGACTCCCTCCCCGACTGCCAACCCTACACCAGACTCACAGCTTGATGTTGGTACCTCCCCAGAGCCCCCCAGCCAACGCTTACTGCAGACTCACCCAGTGCCAGGCTCACCTGCATCGTCCCCTTTCATCTTACAACCGCCCTGCTTCACAGCAGTCCCCATGTGTCCAGGGGCGCAAAGGCTCAGAGAGGTTAAGAGCCTCTCCCCAGGACACACAGGCCAGTCAGTGGGGCAGAGGCCCCTCCCTTCAAAGTCACCCTGCTTTGGGGGGTGGGGGTGGACAGCCCAGCCTCATCAAACACCTGCCTGAGAGGCCAAATGCCCAGGGTCTTAAGGAGCCGCCGCCCACCCCTCCCCAGACCCCTCCCCGGCCTCCACCCCAGCCTCCCCTGGGCTCTTTTCACAGCTGTGGCGCTGAGAGAAATCGACCCAGAAGTAAGCAAACAGGACGCCAAGCCCCGGCGCAGAGCTGGTGAGGGCAGGGGCTCGGTTGGGGCAGTTCTGAGGTTCCTGCCGACTTGGCTTTGCGCCCTCAGAGCACAGATTCCTCATCTGTGAACTGGGCAGCTCGCCACTTTCGTCACCCGAGGTTCTGAGAAAGCTGCTGGACTGTGCCGGCCCCACCCCTGTGAGTGACTCACGATCGCAGAGACCAGACCTCTGAGGCCGGGGCCACTGAAGTCCCTCCGGGGTCAACATGGGCCCAAACGGACAGACAGGCGGCCTTTATCGGCTCCTCCCAAACACCTGGTCCTGCCACCGCTCAGCGCCCGGGGAAGAGGGCTGCAGAGGGAAGGCCTGAGACTGCAGCCTTGTTCCAGGTGGCCCACACAGGGCTCCCTATGGCATCCGTCTGGCCCCTTACAGCAGCTCTCCTTGTTCGGGGCCTTGGTGGCCTCGGGGGCCGTGTTGATCTTGGAGGGCTCTCAGGCACTCGCAGGGCTCCGAGAGGTGTTCCACGGCCGCTTTGTGGAAATTATTTTATGGCCCGTGTAGGTGTTGGGCGACTCCCATCCTCAGATATTTCCAGGCTAAAAATACCGTAGTCACGCTCCGCGGTGGAGAACTTTGGGGCCCAGTGTAACAGTACAGCTCTCAGGCCACAAGCTCAGGAATACAAGAAGGATAACTTTATTTTTCTACAACTCAGCCCTTCTGAGGACCCACCCTGTGGATGGCAAAGCCAGCCCTCAGGTCAGTGCCACCCCCCTCATCCCACATCCCATTCCCAAGGTTGGGAACTTCGGTGGGGGGAGGGGCTGACAGAATGAGCAGCTCTGGCCCGGGGTGGGGGGGACGAGATCTTAAAGATCCATGACATACCTGCCCCAAGCTCTCCTTCCGCCTCTGCAAGTGAAACTCCAAAGTCTGTTTTGAAATTCAAAAGTCAAGAATGAACTTCTGAACGGTACAACGGTTCCTCAAAAATCGAAACATAGAATTACCAGATGATCTAGTCATTCCACTTCTGAGTATATACCCAAAAGAACTGAAAGCAGGGACTTGAAGAAAAGATAATTTTCCACCCTGTTCACAGCAGCATTGTTTACAATAGCCAAAAGGGAGAAGCACCCAATGGCCTTTGATGGACGAATGGATAAACAAGATGTAGTCTATATGCGGCTTCCCTGGTGGTGCAGTGGTGAAGAATCTGCCTGCCAATGCAGGGGACACAGGTTCGAGCCCTGGTCCCGGAAGATCCCACATGCCACGGAGCAAGTAAGCCCGTGTGCCACAACTACTGAGCCTGTGTTCTAGAGCCCGCAAGCCACAACTACTGAGCCCGCGTGCCACAACTACTGAAGCCCGTGTGCCTAGAGCTCTTGCTCCACAATAAGGGAAGCCACTGCAATGAGATGCCCGTGCACCGCAACGAAGAGTAGCCTCGGCTCGCCGCAGCTATAGAAAACCCGTGCACAGCAACAAAGACCCACTGCAGCCAAACATAAATAAAACAAAATAAATAAATTTTAAAAAAAGATGTAGTCTATCTGTACAATGGAATATTATTCAGCCTTAAAAAGGAACGAAGTTCTGACACGTGTTACAACCTTGAGGACATTATACTAACTGAAGGAAGCCAGGGACAAAACGATAAATATTATATGATTCCACTTCAATGAAGTCCCTAGAATAGTCAAATTCATAGAGACAGAAAGTAGAATGGTGGTTGCCAGGGGCTGCAGGGGGTGGAGTTAGTGTTTAATGGGGACAGGGCTTCTGGTTGGGAGGATGACAAAGTTCTGGAAATGGGTCATTGTGTTGGTTGTATAACACCTGAAAGTACTTAATGCCACTGAATCTAGTACACTTTAAAATGGTCAAGATGGTAAAGTTTATATTATGTATATTTCACTACAATAAAAAAAAATCACATACACACACACACATTAACTTCTTTCTTCCCCCTTCTCTACTGTATCGTCCAGTGTCTGAGCTGTGAATGCAGGAGTCCCTAGGACAGAGGCGCTCAACCAGGCGAATTTGTCCCTCTTCTGGGGACATTTGGCACTGCCTAGAGGCATTTTTGTTTGTCATAACTGGGAGTGGGGAAGGATGCTACTGGCATCCGGTGGGTAGATGCCAGGGACGCTGCTAAATGCCTTCCGGTGCACAGGGCAGCCCCACGGCAGACGGTGACCCAGCCCCAGATGTCAAGAGAACCAAGGCTGAGAAACCCTGCTTTGGGGGAAGGACCAGAGATAGCTAAAAGCAAAACATTAATGCTTCAGAAATATCTAGATTCTCTCCTCCTCTGTCCTGCCGAAGAAACAAAATATTTTCTATGGAAAAAAATCATATTCTTATTTTCTGCACTAGCTAGCCTCCCTGGCCTGACTCGGGGGGAGAGGGGCACACGTGTTCTTGCGGGGTCTCTGTGACCCTTGCCCAGTGGTCTGTGAGCCCCATGGGTCAGGACCTGTCTGTCTTCGTCCTTACTCTAGGCGCCTCCCCAAAACACACCTAAGTAGTGCCTGGCCCACAGTGAAGCCACAGCAGTACTGATGCCAGAAGAAAACCACCAGTGTCAGCCCATTATCCATGGAGTGAGGCCAATGAGGGGCACCGTGTCCTAGGTTCAGGGAGCACAGCTGGGGCCCATCACAGCCCAGTGACCATCAAAGAAAGAAACAGGAATTAGCAGTCACCTGAAGAGTACTTCTCCCTCACCCCCATCCTTCTCATGTGAGATACTTGCAGAGCTCAAGTTGTTCCTTGCAAGAGCAATCTGTGTAAAAGAAATTTATGAGGACCTTGTTGACCCTCTTAACTGGGAGGTCTGTGGAAAGATGATGGATGTCAGGCATGGCTGGATCCAGGAGCAAGAGGAATGTCACTGGGACTCTATCTTTATCCCATCACCTTTCCTTTCTGCTCAACCCTGCTCTCCCTTGGGCCCTGGCCTCATTCCTTCTTGAAACAGATGGCCACCTCTGGGAAGTCCTGGAAGATAGACGGGACAGCCTCCTCCCACTTACACTGTCACCATAGCTCACAGTCTCCCCCGCCCCCCCGCACAACCGTGCATCTCTCTCCTCACCCACTCTGATGGGCCTGTCAAGTCACACCCTCACCCCTGCAGGCGAGGTGGGGCTCCATGATGAGCAGGGAGAGCTTTCCAAGGGAAAAAACAATGGTAAACGAAAATGGACCATCTGTCCGCCCCCCCCAGGCCAGATTTGGCCACCCCAGCAGAGAGAGGGGGTCCAGCCTGAGGCCTTCTGTCCCAAGCAGCGCTGTGGCCCTACACCATTGTCCAGCCCTAGCCCTCTCTCTGCTGGTATCTCACACTGCCCATGAGCCCCTCTTCCCTCTGGCTACTTGGAAGCTCGGTGCCCACCCTGTGTCCTGCCCGTGGAGGTCTGCACAGCTCACACTGCCTTCTGAGTTCCCACTCCTTCCCCCCCTGCCCAGTTTCCCTGCCTCCCTCTAAGTGAAATTGCTGTGTGGGTGTCATTGCTTCCTAAGCCTCTTTAAAGCCGTCTGGAACAGAGTGAGGGGAAGAATAAAACAAGGCCATCAATGGTGACACAGGTGTGACGGCTGCATTTCCCCTCAACTCTTAGGGTATCAGCACAGTGGGAAGCCTGAGTGGTCCCGGCGTTTGGGGGCTGACGGTCTGCAAGGGGCTCCTGCAGGCACATGGGCTGAGGGCGTCTCCCGGGGGACCTCTGGCAGGGCCAAGGACTGCTTGAAGGACATGTTTAGTCAGGGCAACACTCAGAGTCCACGAGCCCAAGGTCCCCAGGGATCTCAGTGAAGACTGAATTAACGAGACCCGTGGCCCCAGGTTTCCCACTTCAAACCAGCACAAAGCCCCGTTGCCCGGTTCCTGTAGGGAATCCGAGTCCCCCCGCCCGTCCACTGTCCTCCCTGCCCCCCATCCACCTGCCTTCACAGGGCAGTCACCAACTGTGTAATCTTCGGTAAGTGTATCTGTTTCCTGTGGCTACCGTGACAAATTGCCACAAACCTGGTGGCTAAAAGCAGCAGATATGTCTCCCCTCACAGCCCTGGAGGCCAGAAATCCAACATCAAGGTGTCGGCAGGGCCGCTCCACCCGGAGGCTCCCGGGGAGGATCCTTCCTGGGCTCTTCCGGCTTCTGGCGGCTCCTGGCATTCCTTGGCTTGTGGCTGCATCACTCCAGTCTCTGTCTCCTCCTCTGTGTCTTTCGTCTGTGGGTCTCCTGTAAGGACAGTGGAGAGACCAAATGCACAGAGGAACAATAGCCAGACCGTACATGGAAGCAGAACTCCGACCCACAGCCTGCAGCCACCTGCCCGGGAAGCCGAGCCCTCCCCTGCAGTAAACAGCCCAGGAAGCCAGCCTGCAGGAGCTCAGACCAGCAGGAGGCAGGAGCAACGACGCTGTAACAGTCGGCCCCAAATGGCCGGGACTTGATCAATAAATCACCGCTGCCCTAAGTTTTGTCCCCGCTTCCAACTTGGGACCCAACAGAGAGAGCAAAGTACGCCCCCTAACGGGTCACCTAGGAGCCCCTCCTCCAGCGAGCTGCTCCCACCGTCCCAGACCAGCAGCCCCGTCGGGTCAGGAGCCTGCCTTTCCCGCCATGAAGCTCCCCCTCCGCCTGCCCGTGAGGCTCCCCAGTCGTAAGCAGGGGTGCTGACCCCCCGGCTCGAGCGGCTCCGAAAGAACAGCCTTTGCTTTTCCCATCTGGTTGGTCTCCTTTATTCCCACGCTTGCCATTGGATTTAGGGCCCCCCCACCCCGATAATCTCATCTCGAGATCCTGGACTTCATTACATCCGCAAAGACCCTTTCCCCAAATGACGCCACAGTCACAGGTTCTCAGGTTTCAGACGTGGACACAGCTTTCGGGGGAGGCCCCATTCAAGCCACACAGGAGGGAACTCAGCCACTCCCCTGCCTCCGCTTCCGTGGGCATAAGTGGCGGATGATAACAGGACCGGCCCAGCATGGCTGCCAGGACGGTTACTGAATGTGTCCTTAGCCCGCAGAACAGGACCTGGTAGGGGGTACAGTGCACACCGAGAGTCCGCCGTTACTCAGAGCGGAGAGGAAAGCCTCCGGCAGTGAAGATACAAAATTAGGAGGGCTCGGGGGGGGGGGGGGCTCGGGGTTTCTTTTCGGTGATGGAAATGTTCTAAAATTAGATTCTGGCGATGGTTGTACAAAACTCTGCAAATTTACTAAACACTATTGAATTACGCACTTAAAATGGTAATTGCTATGATACATAAATTCTGTCTCAATAAAGCTGTTAAAGAAACAAAGTAGGCCTCCGGGGACTGGAAAGGCTTTCTGCGTGATCCTAGGTTCTCTGAACTTCCGCAGCCCAGAGGGGCGAGAGAAGCACAGCCCGGCTCCTGGGCAGAAGGGTGGGCAGGACGGGGCTGAGGACGTACCTTCCAGAACATCCCTCATGCCAAGGCTCCGGGGGAAGAAGGTCATGACACTTTGCTCTTCTAAGGGGCTGAGTCACAGCCACAGCAAAACTGGTGCCGTCCTGCTTTTCCACGTCACCCAGCCACGTGCTCTGCTGAAGGCCGGAGGGATTGGAGAGCTCGGTGCCCCTGTGGGACCCGGGACCGGGCTTTCGATATCAAGTGGTGCTGTAGCTCTGGCCAGTCAGCCATCTCGGACTGGGAACCAGTCTCATCACATCCTGCCTGTGTCTACACAGCTCATGTTGTTTCTGAAAGACGAGTTTGTCATTTGGGGACCCCATGCCTTTTGGACTTTGGGTCCCCCGCAAGCCCCTGGCTCCCACACGCCCCCCTCCCCATCCTCATCCCAGCTGCCCCCATCCCAGCTCTGCCACTGAGCGGCCGGGTGGCCTTGGGCGAGTTGCATTATCTGTGCCTCATTTTCCCAAGTAGGAAATGGGGGAATCTTTCAGAGTCCGAGGAGCCCCACCCTCACTGGACCTTCCTCCAACAGGCAGCACCTGCTGCTGCTGCTGCTGCTGGCAGGGGCTTCGCCCACCCAGTAAGAAGGCTAAGTGCCCCTGCCCCCAGGACTGACTGTGGACGCCCTGGCGTCGCTACATTCCTGAGTCCCAGGCGGCGGGGCTCCCGTCCCCAGCCCCCAACCTGCATCAGCCTCTGGGACTCACACACACATTCCTGCTGAGGGTCAGGCCTCTGCCCCTGCCAGTGAGACACATCAATGACACAGGAGAACCGACAAGATGGGATTTGGAGAGTCTCTAAGCAGCTTTGGTTTACCTTTCAAAGTGCACTGTTTTGGGTTTTTTTCTTTAATTAATTCTTATGGGAGTAAAGTTCATTTACAATGTTGTGTTAGTTTCAGGTGTACAGCAAAGTGAATCAGTTATACATATACATATATCCACTCTTTTTTAGCTTCTATTCCCATATAGGTCATTACAGAGTACTGAGTAGTTCCCTGTGCTATACAGTAGGTCCTTATTAGTTATCTATTTTATATATACTATAGTGTGTATATGTCCATCCCAATCTCCCAATTTATCCCTCCCTCCCTTTCCCCCCTGGTAACCATAAGTTGGTTTTCTACATCTGTGACTCTAGTTCTGCTTTGTAAATAGGTTCATTTGTACCATTTTTTAGATTCCACGTATAAGGGATATCACGTGATATTTGTCTTTCTTTGTCTGACTTACTTCACTCAGTATGACAATCTCTAGGTCCATCCCTGTTGCTGCAAATGGCATTATTCCATTCTTTTTTATGGCTGAGTAATATTCCATTATGTATATGTACCACATCTTCTTTACCCATTTCTCCATCAATGGACATTTAGGTTGCTTCCATGTCTTGCCTATTGTAAACAGTGCTGCTGTGAACATTGGGGTACATGCATCTTTTTGAATTATAAAGTCTTAAATGGTGTTTCAACTGGGAACAAGGATCACGGGTTAAAAATGGAATGTGAAGGGAAAGGTTGAAAGCAGGGAAAATACGATGCGAATGATGAAAATATTCAAACTTACGTGGCCATGACCCCCTCTCCACGGCGACCCCGAAGCCATCACTCTCCAGTCCCATGCAGGTAGGGCGAGTCACTGAACGTCTCAGGACCTCAGTTTTCTCATCTGCAGAATGGGGATGATGAGGAATAGCCCCCAAACTAATACGCACACAAGCGTGCTCGTAGCAGCACTCTTCACAGTAGCCAAAAGGTGGAAACAACCCACATTTCCATTGAGAGATGAATGGGTTAACAAAATGTGGCCCATCTGTTCAATGGACAATTCCTCAGCCATAAGAAGGAATGACGTTCTGGTACAGTGTACAACATGGATGGGACTTGAAAACGTGTTAAGTGAAAGAAGCCAGGCACAAAAGACCACACATTGTACGATTTCAATTGTATGAAATGTCCAGGATAGGCAAATCCACAGAGACAGAGAGTAGATGGGTGGCTGTCAGGGGCTGGGAGCAGGGGAAACAGGGACTGATGGATTAATGGATATGCGGTCCCCTTTGGGGTGATAAAAACCTTCTGGAGCTGGGTAGAGGCAATGGTGCACAACATTGTGAATGTACGAAATGCCATTGAATTATTCATTTTCGAAGTGTTCAGTTTATGTTATGTGAATTTCACCTCAATAAAAAAAAAAATGGTCCCCAGCTGATGGGATGCTGGGGAGAACTAGATGAATTCCTCCCTCCATGGCGCTGGGAAGGAGCCTTCACACAGTCGGTGCCGGCTAAGCGCTAGCTCTTCCCAGAGCCGCCCCTCCAAACACAACCAAGTCCACAGTCAGGGGCAGCCGCCTGAAAGCAGAGGGTGTTCTCGGACGCGGGTTTAGAAGCATCCAAGAAATGAACCCAGTACTTGGTAAAACCTGGGTAGTTTCTTTAATAAGAAACTGCAAGAAACCAGCCCCTGGCAGTGATATTTACAAGCCGGTCATGCACGTTGGAAAGGAGTAACACCAGAGGGTTTTGCTACTAAACAGCGCCTGACTCTGCTCAGCCCAGCTGAAAGCAGGGTCCCAGCACAATCACTAGGCAGATCAAAGACCTACCGCTGCCTTCAAGGTCATTTCCACAATCTCCCGGCGTGGGGACGTGGGGGGAGACAGTGCAACACGGGAACTTGCTGAGAAGCCCTGAACGTCAGACACCGTTGATTTGTCTGTGAGGGGTGGCTGAGGCTGCAAAGGGCGCCCCGGTTAATGCCACCTAACTCTCCACTAACCAGTCCGGGCGTGACATCGCTCTGGTTCTTGACGTGAGGTAAAAGTGGCGCCGGTGATTGGGGCCCTTCTTTCTGACCCCTGGATGTTAGGTTTGCAGCTGTGTTTACGAAGACGTGTTGATGTGAGAGACGCTTGATGGTAAAATAACTAGGGACAGAATTGTCAAGAGCGAGAGCTTTTTAAGGGAGTACAGGTGGCATTGGACTAACCCTCACCTTGGCCTTGCTGCCCTGAAACTATCAACAGCCACACTGTTGGGAAGGGTGGGTGGGCGGGTGACCAGTTTTACCAACTGTCAGAGTTTAGAACTCTCATCTTTTAGAAGAATCTGGAGAGAAACCGTCCACAGCGTTGAAAGTTGCTCTGTGTTCCAGATGTGAGCTGGGGGGTCGCGGGACCCCCTCACTCTCTAACTCAGCGTCAAGCGGCTATTTTTATTTAGAGAGTGAAGGGAAAAGTGCTATAAAACAAAGGACAAAAATATGGAGAAGATGAACGAATTCACCGTTCATCTTAATGATAAAGAGTGACTCGCAAAGCCAGTGGACATGGAGGCCAGTTTTTCAAGGCTGAATACTCTTGTTCGACAATTTAACTTCCTCCAGGACACACTTTTTCTTTTGGTGTTCGGTTTGGAGAACTTTGGGTGACAGAAGAGGTGAGCCGTGGCCAGGGAAACAATTTCAGTCTCCTGGCCGTAATAGAAAAATCGAGTCTCGGAACAATTACGTTCGAAGTTTTTCTGGTCACCTTCTGGGCAGATGTGCCTGGGATTGAGGGCAGGTCCGGCGGTCCCACCGGGCCGAGGCTGGCGGCAGTTATGTTATTTATCCCTGCTTCATTTTGCAGAAGCTTTAGGAGGGCTTAGGAAGTGACACCAGAGCAGCCGGATAAATTAGAAGTGGGCGAGGAAGATGAGGCAACGGAATACAAAGTCAGAGGCGGGTGAGTGTGGGCCATAGGGTGTCTGCGCCAGCCTCCACTCTGCACCCCGCCCCACCCCCGCCAGGGCGGCTTAGCTCTGAGCCTCCCCCCGAGACGGAACAAAGGAGAGGCTTCATTTTCCTGCCTGCATCTCAGCTCACCCCCTCCTCCTCGCGGCCCACAGGCCTCCAGGGTCACTCTCTCATCACGCCACCTGCTTCCTGGAGCCCTGTGTCTGGGTGGCAACAGGAGTGAGGGCAGGGCGGCGTCTAAGTTCTCCCTGAGTCCCCAGGGCTCGGGGTTCACTTTATGTTTAATGAGTGAATGAATGAATGGGTGGATGAACAAATGAATGAACACAGATGGCTGAGAGAATTCGCTTCTCCCCATCATCGGGCCAAAGGGCAAGCTGAGAAGAAGAGATTCTGTCCCTGCCCCAGCACCACTCGTCACCATGCCCCTTGTCAGCGGTGTGTGGGGACCATTTCAGCCTGTTCATTCACATCACAAACAGCTTTGGGTCATCTCCCAGGGTTTGAACCCCTGCTCTGTCACTCACTAGCTGTGTGACCTTGGCCAGGTTACTAAACCTCTCTGTGCCTCCATCTCTCCATCTGTAAAACGCGGATAAAACCGGCACCTTCCTTGGCAGCATTCTGGAGTTTGTATCCATGCAAAGGTGCCTGGACGGGTTCCTGGAGCGTGGTAAGCCTGAGGTCTGGGTTGATTTGCATTTTTATTATTCTGACTTTGAGCCAGGCCCATGGGGGGAGGCAGAGATGAACGGGAGTTCCCTCCAATCCTTAGCCCCGCATTCCAGGCCCACGACCCTCAGCCACATGTGTTCCTGGCCTAGTTTCCCATATGTGCCCCAGACATGAACTGTCAAAGCACTGGGACAGTGTAGGGCTGGGGGCAGCGGCTGGTGACGGGGTCATTGTGGTTACTGCTGTTCTCTGGGTCCTGCATGTTCCAGTCGCCTGGACACCCCCCAGCTCCCCTCTGTGTGCCTGGACCAGGTGGTTTCCCGGCCTGGATGCCCCTTTCCTGGGACATCACAGCATGGCCACCAGTCCCGTGGACGCTGAGGAAGCCGGTTCCTCCTGCCGCCCCCTCCATCAGAGGCCCCCGTGTGAGGCTGAGTGTGAGAACTGAGAGGCTGCGCCTCCAAGGGGCAGAGGAGACAGGAGGGAAGGCGGGGGTGGGAGGACAGGGTCGGGCGGAGGAAGCGGGGGAGCAGAAACAAAGCCGCAGGCGGAGCAGGAGAGGCGGGGCAGCGGCGGAGGGGAGCCTCCCGCAGGGCCTGGCCCGGTGCTCTGCATGCGGCTGCAGGCGCTGAGTAAATGTTTGTTAAGCGGATCGAACTGAATTGTATCAACAGAGAACGCGAGGCGCACCGCCTGGAAGCTTCCAGGCTCGCTGCACATGCCCCGAGGCCACGCTGTACTCCTGCTCGTCTTAATGGGGTTTGTCGAATGCATAAGTGGTACCTCATTACCCCAGCAACACCGGCACTGGGCCACACGGATGCCCGCTCCAACCCACAAGCTGCAGCCCTGCCCTCGCCCGCCTGGTACGAGGGGAGGGGCGGGTTCACAGGCTGGAAGGACAGTGGCTAAGAAGCAGCGGTGGCCTGGGAGTCCAGAGGAGGGGGCAGAGGAAAGGGGGAGCAGGGCCGTGGGTGGGGAGGCACCCAGGGTCCCCAGGTTTCCATCTGGACCATGGGGTGGGGGCTGATGCTATCGGAGCAGGTTGGGAGAGAAGGAGATTTTATTTTATTTATTTATTTATTTTTTAACATCTTTATTGGAGTTATCATTGCTTTACAATGGTGTGTTAGTTTCTGCTTTATAACAGAGTGAATCAGCTATACATATACGTATATCCCCATATCCCCTCCCTCTTGCGTCTCCCTCCCACACTCCCTAACCAACCCCTCTAGGTGGACACAAAGCACCGAGCTGATCTCCCTGTGCTATGCGGCTGCCTCCCACTAGCTATCTGTATTATATTTGGTTGTGTGTATATGTCCATGCCACTCTCTCACTTCGTCCCAGCTTACCCTTCCCCCTCCCTGTGTCCTCAAGTCCATTCTCTACGTTTGCGTCTTTATTCCTGTCCTACCCCTAGGTTCTCCAGAACCCTTTTTTTTTTTAAGATTCCATATATACGTGTTAGCATACGATATTTGTTTTTCTCTCTCTGACTTACTTCACTCTGTATGACAGACTCTAGGTCCATTGACCTCACTACAAACAACTCAATTTTGTTTCTTTTTATGGCTGAGTCATATTCCATTGTATGTATGTACCGCATCTTCTTTATCTATTCATCTGTTGATAGACACTTAGGTTGCTTCCATCTCCTGGCTATTGTAAATAGAGCTGCAATGAACATTGTGGTACATGACTCTTTCTGAATTATGGTTTTCTCAGGGTATATGCCCTGTAGTGGGATTGCTGGGTCATATGGTAGTCCTATTTTTAGTTTTTTAAGGAACGTCCATACTGTGAGAGAAAGAGATTTTAATCGTGAGTTGAGGCTTCCCAGGGAGAGCCGGGAGGAGGGAGTATCCAGAGGGACCGGAAGGGGAATAGTTGAATAGAAGGTTCCAGAAGGGAATTGTGGGGCGGGGGCTGATGTAGCCAGGGCACGGAGAGTGGGTGGCTGACTGAGCCAGAGTCCACACCAGGCATGACGAGGGCTGGACGCAACAGATGGGACAGGTCAGATGGGGGCCAGCGTCCGACTCGTCAGGCGGGAAAGGATGTCACCACAGTGAAAGAGCCATGACCAGAAGTCTCCCAATGGAGCCGAGAGCTTGATTCCCTGATGAGGGGGCAGGGAGCAGCCCTCTGGAGAGAGAGACAAGTTTCATTCATTCACTCATTCATTCATTCATTCCCTGCGTACTTCCTGAGCGCCCACAGTGTTCCAGGGCAGGGACCACACGGAAACCCCCGCCACTCCCTTCCGCTCTGTGGCTCTTACACTCCGCTGGTGGCGTCTGGGGTTAGCGGAAAGTGCTCAGGGAGAGGTACAATTTCAGACAAGGTGACGAGGGAAGCCTCACTTCTGGGTACAGACCCAGGAAGAGCATCTAGATAGGGGGCCGGAAGTGCAAAGGCACTGGGGTAGGAGTGTGGCCGGGTGTTTGTGGTGGCTGCAGTGGAGTGCGGCGGGTGGAGAGTAACAGTTCAGGCCAGGGAGGCACAGGCAGTTTGGAGGGCTTCAGAGAGACGTGGGTAACCCAGGAGCCTTTGGTGAGCTTTGGGCAGAGGAAAGGCTCCTGTGGTTTACATGTGCAAAGGATTCCTCCAGCTGTCGGGCTGAGATCGGGGGAGGGGCACGGGCAGAAGCAGGGAGACCAGGTAGGATCTCCCACGGTCATCCGGGTGGTGTGGGCAGGCAGCTTGGGCCTGGAGACACGGCTGGAATCTGGCTGGTCTCGAAAGGCAGGACCCGGAGGGCTTCCCAACAAGCTGGAAGTGGGATGTAAGAGTCAGAGAAGAGTCCCAGAGGGACCCTCCATCTCCAGCCTGAGCCGCCGGAAGAACTCGAGATGGGTCTGGCTGCACTCGGACGTGGCTGGTTTACGATGCTCATTAGACATCCTGGTGGAGATACAGGGTGGGCCTTGGGATAGCAGGGTCTGGGGTTCAGTGGGGAGGTCCCAGCTGCAGATATAAATTCAGGACTCATCAGCGAGGGAATGGGATTTATGGCCACGTGCAGAATGAGATCACCAAGAGCGATCCCAGACGCTTGTCCCCAGATCTCCTCCTTGGTTAACCGCAGCTCCTGTGAGTGAGACCATTTCTGGGTTGCTCGGCACCCTTGGCCCCAGCCCGGCGCCCAGCAGGGGTTGAACAGGCCCCCAGCCCTGGCTGATGTGATGAATGACTCACCCCAGAGACACATGCACCAGGAACTAATTGGGTCCGAGCTGGTTGCAGAACATCAAGGCCAGACTCCTTGCCTTGTGCCCTCTCGTGCCTCTCTTTCCAGTGGCCCCAAACAGCCTTTATTAGCTTAACCAACATTAAGGCAAAAAGATTCCTATGAGGAGCATGATTATAGAGTTCAAGGAATTGATCGCTTCTTGTGGTGGAGTTGTCTACGTTAATGAATTTTAAGCAGATCTGTCTTTGAAAGGACGCATCTGACTCGATCGTATGGTGACCATATCTCCCAAGCCCAGGGCCAGAGAAACTGCCTGACACACGGGCTGATGGATGTCCAAAGGACACGACAGAGTGTCTGCAGTCGGGGCTGTCTCGCCTCCGTCCCTCATTTATTCCTTCTGCATGCCGGGCAGGATATTAAGAACTCACAGTCTTCTCTTATCTCCGGGCATGTCCGCACTTGTAATGGGCTAACCTCAGTAAACCTATTTGGGAAGGTGTTATCTCTGGCTTGTGTTTCGGTGGAGGAGAGAGGTGGCGGGAGGCTCTAGGAAAGTAATATGCTAGTTTGATTAAGTTTTTCAATTTTCTGCTCATCCTCGTGCTGCCAGAGTAAAAGGTGCTGCCCGGGGAAGGTGAGGTGGCTGCAGAGGAGGCTGGCGCTGCAAAGCCAGTCCCAGCTCTGCCACTTCATCATCATCACAGCGAGCCTTGAGGGAGCCCATGAAAGGGGCCAGAACCACGCCAAGAGTGTTCCATGAGCCACCTAGTCAAGATGTCCCGAATTCCTTCCTGGGAAACAGGGACCATGTCATCACTGCTTTGCAGACAAAACAGCTTCATTTCAGAGAGGCAGAGCCACTTGTCCAAAGACACACAGCGAGTAAGGAAAAACAAACATCACCGCAAACCTTTATCAAATGCCTCCTCTGTGCCTGTCCCAAGTGCTCAGCCCACCCATCCCTTCACTCAGCCCTGGAGGAAGTGTGTGACTGTGAACCCTGAAAGGGCTAAGAAGGTGCAAAGAGTAAGAATCACATGATAATCAGCGGTCAGTAGGATTCCCATGTGCAGGTGGGGACCTGGAGGAGGGAATGTTTGACAAACTTTCCCAAAGTCATGGAGCGAACAGAGGGTGTCGCGCTCGGTGGCCTGAGAGCCCAGGATCCAGAGAATTCCTACTCTGACCTCTTCGGTCTCTGTGCCTCCCCATTCTGAGGTCAGATGGAAGGGCGTGGGAGGAGATGGCAGCTGTCGCTCTCGCCAGGGCTGCCCCCCCTGTGCTACAGACGGACGGTACACCTAGACAGTGTGTCTGATGAAGGTAGCCAGGGAGGGGAGGCAGGTGGCCCACTGGGTGTGGGCAATTCAGGGTAGGGGGTCGGCGTCCTAAAGATGAGGTGTTCAACCAGACTCTCAAGAGTCCTTTGACCACTTTTTCTCTCATCTTCTCCCTAACGAATGCCAGGGTTCCACCGGGTCCACCTTGGAGGCGTGTCTTGAATTTCACCATGTCATTGCCTCCTCTGCCACCACCCAGGCCCAGCCGACTTCTGCTTTCAACCTCCACTCCTCAGTCACCTCCTCCAGGGCCTTCCTGCTTCCTGCAGTGTGTTCAGGTCTGATTTCTCACACCCCACCTGCCACAGGACAAAGATAAAAGTCATCCCTCAGCTCCAAAGGTCCAGCCCCTGTCCCCCTCTCTAGCTCAATGGGGTGACCTAAACTGGGAAGACAGACTGCAGCCGACAGCCTAGGTTGTCATCCCACCTTCTGCACATAGAAGCGGTGTGACCTCAGGTGAATTACCTAACCTCTCTGTGCCTCTTGGCCCCCCATTAGTAAAACGGGAGGATAATCACCCATCAGTAAAATGGGAGGCTACCCTAAGCCCCGCACACGTGGGGAAATGCACACCCTCCTTGCAGCCCACCAGCCCACAGGAGGGGGGACGCGCCAGAGGCTCACCCCGGTTCTGCAGGCCTGGGCCTCGTCCCCGCCCCACAAAACGCACATTGTGTGCGGCGGTGCTTCCTCCGGAGTTATCCTCATTATACACTGTTCCTGGCATCCTGGGGAGGTTAAGTAACTCGCGGAGGCCACAGAGCAGGTGGGAGCTAAGCTGAGACTCCGCGTCTCACTCGCGCCCACTGAAGGTGAGCCGACAAAAGACGTTTCTATTGTCATAAACAGAGGCCGTGGCAGAGCCGCCTTCCCAACAGAAGGAAAGGTCTAGAACGAGGAATAAAATCTCCATCGCTTAGTTCTTAAGATTCACTGAACCTTCCCACTTGCAGCAAAAACAGCTTACTTTCAAATTAGTCAATCAGAGTGTGAGTCATTTCTTTGCAGGCGCCCGTGCAGGGAATACTAATGCGGGCCGCCCTGCGGGTGGGGCCCTGCACAGGCTCACAGGGACCTTGCAGAAGCAGGGGAGGGGGCACCTGCAGCGATTAGCACCCCACCAGGGACGCAGCCCCCATCCCCGCGTGTCCTCAGGGCCCCGGGGAAGCAACACCAGGTCGCTCTCCCCGCCGTTCCTGTCCAGCCACTGGGCCTCGCCTTCCAGGGTGATTAATCCCCCCCCCAACCCCGAGCCGGGGAGACAGGAGGACGCCCACACTGACAGGAGGAAATGGAGGGGGCCGGAGCCACGGCCCTGCCACAAGCCCCAGAGACCTCTGTTCTGCTTTCTGCTGGGAAGGGGAGGTGGGCATCAGGAAGTGAGTCAGACAGAGGCCCACGCTGTCACGAGGGGCCGTGGGGAGAATGGCCTGGTGGGCTGCACCCTCGCCCACCCCCAAGCCTTGCAGAGGCATCTCTAAGCTCACACATCCATATAGTCATTCATTCATTCACTCACTCATTCACGGCCATCTACTCATCCATCCTTCACTCGCATTCCTGCTGCTTGGAACTAAACCCATTTAGACTGGGGTGGAGGTGGGGGTCAAAAGGACAGAGGATGGGGAGTTCTATGAGGGTGGTGGTCAGGGAAGGCTTCCTGGAGGAGAGGACAGGTGAGCTGTGCTTCCCGAGGGATACAGGTAGCCAGGCAGTGGAGGGTAGGGTGGGGTGGGGGATGCGAAGGCCTGAATGTTTGGACCACAGGAGGAGCCGCTGGTGCAGCCAGAGGGGGATGGGGCCGATTCAAGAGGGCCACGGACTCAGGCTGAGCCCCGAGGCTGCTGGGTCCCGGGAGCTGTGGGCAGGGCAGCGGCATGGTCAGCGTGGAGGTCTAGGCCGCTTGCCCAGGCTCAGAATAGATGTGAGACTTGAGCTTGGCGGCCACCTGGAAGGTGGTCTGGGTGGGAGGGACGTGGCCTCAGCTGGGGCCCTGGCTGCGCGGCTGGGAGAGGCAGATGGTCAAGGGCACCCTGGAGGCTGAGTTGATGGTGCTGTGCCATTCAGAAGAGGAGGCCGGGACATCCCCAGGTGCCCTCAGGGCTCCCAGCCTGGAGAGGGGCCAGTGGAGCCAGAAATGTTGTTCCCGGGGAGTTCTCGGAGCTACTCACTGAGGCAGCGACGGGAGCTGGCCACGCCAAGGTCACTGGAGGCCACAGGAAGATCTCTCCACCTGACGGCGCCTGCCTGAGAGAGACCCTTCATTCCTCACGCTTGACAATGAGCTTAGGCAGGTCTGCAGCTAACAGGTCCTGAAAGATTCCGTGTCCAAGTCTCACCTCCTGCTTTGCAGTCCCGAAACACACAGCTGCCTCTGCCACCTCCCCGGAGCCCATGCGCTCAGCGAGTGGGGGGGGGGCATGGGGATCCCTCCCTGGGCCCCCCACGGAGGGTGCAGAGCAGCAGAGAGAGCTTCCCGGGTCTCACTCCCCATCCTCGGCAGCCTCTGGGGAGCAGCCCACACAGGTCACTTCCATTTCTCCCTCGGGGCTAATCGGTCTCCCTTAGAATTAAAAAGGTCTCGAATGTCAGATGGAGGAAGGAGACCCCAGAGAGCACCTGCCTGAACTCTCACCCCCAACCCGTGCTCCAGGACCCAGGGTGATGACTGGTTCAAGGCGTCCTGGGAGAGGGGAGGGCACCTGGGACCCCAGGACCAGGAGGACGTGGCTGCCAGCTGGGGACAGTCAACCCGCCCCTCCCGGCAAGGAGCTCGCAGGCCTGGAGAGGGCAGCTGGGGGCGGGCGAGGAGATGCCTTTAGCACGGGTTGGGCGGATAGTAGGTGTAGTCAGTTGGGGGTGCACCCCGCACCCCAGAGGTGAGCCCCAGGCCCCTCCAGCTGGCCACCGCCTGCCCCCACCCTCCCCTCCCCACATGCCTGATGGGGCTGTGGCCGCGGTGAGGGTGTGCTGACGTAGAAGGGGGGCAGCAGGGTTTGGTCCCCTTGAGGCTCTGGGAGGTCCTAGGAGGGATCAGAGGAGATCTGGCAGGGATGGGAAGTATGAGGCAACCTCACAAGTCTGAGCACAGACAGGGGGCAGCTTTCTTGGTTTTTCACCTTAAAAAAAGTTATGAACATTAAGCACGGAAGTCAATGCTGACAGGAAGAAGCAGCACCGGCCTGACCCCGCCCCCTCTGCTCCGCTGCGCTCGGCTGCCTTGTCTGCTCTCTGCCCACCGCAGTCAAAGGCACGACCACGGTTGCTCTCTGCTTTTTCATTTTGTCATGTTTCATTAGCCATCTCCATTTTCTAGTTTAAGAAGTGTGCACACACACACGCACATGCACACACACACACACAGGTCTAACCCCTGAAGTTTCCACGCTGGAGTAGTGAAACTGACATATTTGAACTGTAGTGCAACCAACCCAAGTCACATACGCTGGAGGAAAACCTTCCCACGGCAGGGTCACCAGGGCGCTCGGGCACCGCCCGGGTCTGATTTGGAAGAGCCTCCAAATTCTGCTTCCCTGTGGCTCGTTACCAGCTCGGTTATCGCCCTGCCATTGGAAGTAAAGGTCTAGGTCTGTTTTTCAGAGTCTGACTCACACTGCAGTGAACATCTTCATGCAAATGCCTTTTTGCTTTTCTTGGGTGGTTTTTTTTTTTAATTGAAATATACTTGATTTACAACATTGTGTTAGTTTCAGGTGCACAGCAAAGTGATTCAGTATTTTTGCACATTATATTCCATTATAGGTTATTACAAGACAATGGCTATAATTCCCTGTGCTATACAGTAAATCCTCGTTGCTCATCTATTTTATATATAGTAGTTTGTATCTGTTAATCCCATACCCCTAATTTGTCCCTCCCTGCTTTGGTAACCACAGTTTATTTTCTATGTCTGTGAGTCTGTTTCTGTTTTGCATATACATGCATATGTATTGTTTTTCACATTCCACATATAAGTGATATATAGTTTGTCTTTCTCTGTTTGACTTACTTCACTAAGCATAATATCCTCTAGGTCCATCCACGTTGCTGCAATTGGCAGTATTTCTTTTTGTGTGTGTGTGGCTGAGTAATACTCCATTGTGTGTGTGTGTGTGTGTGTGTGTGTGTGTGTGTGTGTGTGTAAAACACATCCTCTTAATCCAATCATCTGTTGATGGGCACTCGGGCTGTTTCCATGTCTTGCCTACTGTAAATAGTGCTGCTGTGAACACTGGGGTACATATATCTTTTCAAATTAGTGTTTTTGTTTTTTCCAGATATATACCCAAGAGTGGGATTGCTGGAGCATATGGTAGTTCTAGGTTTCATTTTTTAAGGAACCTCCATACCGTTTTCCACAGAGGGTGTGCCAATTTACAGTCCTACCAACAGGGTACGAGGGTTTCTTAGGGGGGTTTTCTTAGGAGCACATTTCCAGAAGTAGGATTGCTGGACTACTGGGCCTCAACACATATATAACAACTCTTTGTACCTATTTCCACATGCGCCTCTAAAGGGGCCATGTCATTTTCACATCCCCCTCCCGCCCTTGGGACAAGTTTGTCTCTGGGATTGTAATTAAAGGTATATACAGTTGACCCTTAAACAACACAGGTTTGAACTGCGCAGGTCTACTTCTATGCAGATTTTTTTCAATAGTAAATACTATTTACTACGTGATCTGAGGTTGGTCGAATCCTCAGACGCAGAACCTTGGATATGGAGAAACCACGGATACGAAGGGGCCACTAGAGGTCATATGCAGATTTTGGACGGAGCGTCGGCGCCCATAACTCTCGTGTTGTTCAAGGGTTGACTGCATTCGGCTAATTCAGTAGATGCAAAATAATCTGATGTGAATCTCAGTCATACCACTTACCCAGAAAATAGATAGCAGAGGTATTTTTCTCCGTTTTTCTCTGGTACAGTATTTTCATAGTTATTTCGAATAGATAGAACCACATAAAATTGCCTAGATTCTATCATCTCTGCCCTACAGAGAAGACAATTTCATACATTTCATCCCAAAACTAAAGATTTGAGTGCAAGCCGCAATGAGCTATCAAGAGAGCAAGGACCAAATGGCCATTTCTTCTTCCTCCCCGGCGAGAGATGCTGAGGTGACTTTTCGATATAACACTCAATTTTAGGAAATTAATTCCATCCTCTGACTTGCTTGTTCTCTAAAGGCTGGTGTCAGCTGAGCAGGGAGACAGCGGAGGTCTCCGAAGCGTCTGATATCG
Organism: Lagenorhynchus albirostris; assembly: GCF_949774975.1. Lineage (NCBI taxonomy): Eukaryota > Metazoa > Chordata > Mammalia > Artiodactyla > Delphinidae > Lagenorhynchus > Lagenorhynchus albirostris. The sequence goes on from NC_083095.1 coordinate 4,542,937, forward strand.
CAGGGGCCGACAAGGCTGCACGACTCTGGTCCATCCAATAATTGTCTGGCTTTCTCTGACCCGGGCTAGGTGGGCGGCTGGCAGAGAGCTTTGGGCGGTTTTCCAGCTAGAAGGGTGTCGCCGAGACCCCTACCTTCTGCAGTCTCTTCCCAAGCCGGGCTCATCCGGTCCCTTCCCCGGAGCTCTGGGCTAGATGCCAGGAGATCCGGGCTTAATTCTCAGACGGTTCCCTAAGGAGGTGGCTTTTACTGGCAAGCGTGAAGGGGGGGGAAAAGGAGAAAAGAAAAATGACGTGCGGGCTGGTGACGCGAGCAATCCCGCTCTCCGGGCTGTGAGGCACACTGGTTTAATAAACGCTTCGTGAAATACAAATCTTGATTTTTTTTCTCGGTTGTGGTACAATATACAAATCATAAAACTTGCCATCTTAACCATTTTTAAGTGTACGCTCCAGTGGCTTTCCATACGTTCACATGGCTGTGCAGCCATCGTCACCAGGCATCCCACAATGTTTTCATCTACCCAACCTGGAATTCTGTCCCCAGCAAACAGTAGTTCCCCATCCTCTCCTTCCCCGAGTCCCTGGAAACCACCTTTACGTTTCCTGTCTCCAGGAACTTGCCTGCTCTACGTACGTCACGTAAGCGGAATCATACAACATCGGTCCTTCTGTGTCTGGCTCATTTCACTGAGCATCACGTCCTCAAGGTTCATCCACGTTGTAGCCTGCGTTGGAATGTCCTTCCTTTCCAAGGTTGAAAATATTCCACCGTATGGAGGGACCACGTTTCGCTTATCTGTTCATACGTCGATGGACATCGAGTTGCTTCACTTTTTGGCTGTTGTGAGTAGTGCTGCTGTGAACACAGGGGTACAAATACGAAGCAGGTTATAAAAACATGTCTGAGTTGGGAGCAGAGTTGAGCCTCTCACACACACTGACCCTGGAGAGAGGTTTCCAGAGGAGAAACTGAGGCACGGTGGGCAGTGACATGCAGAGAGGGCAGGAGGTGGGCCTGGCTCCCTCCCTGTGGGCTGGCTGTGCCCGGGTCCCGTAGGCCTGTCTTTAAGGTCAGCCGCAGGAAGACCCTTGCTTGGGACAAGACCCTCCAGAAGTCCTGGCAGTAGGCAACACACTACAGACCCTCCCACCAAGATTCAGGGGACATGGGCCTCCAGTCCTGCTTTCCCATACCCAGAGTCCCCATTTACAGATGGGGCCACTGAGGCCAGTGACCCTCCTGGAGACTGGGTCGGCCTCCCCATCGGCCACTCTGTAGGTGGGAGAGGAGGAACGTGGCTCCCAGCCTCTCGGGCGTATTGAGTGTGGGGACAGCTGCCGAGAGACTCAGGTAATTGACGTTTCCTCTGACCTCCGGCACTTTTGATTGGATTGAACACGCACTTAGAGAAGGGCCAGATCCGGGTGCACCAAGGGGCGGGCCCGTAAATCGGGCTCCCAGAGAGGCCTCCTGCGCCGGGTACGCTGAATCCCCACCTGGAGCTACGGCACGACTACCAAGGGGCCCTGACCACCTCCCGCAGGTGCAGGGAAACCTACGGGCGGATCTTCACCACGCCCCGGGAGCACGTGGCTGCTCTCCCATCCTGCGGGGGAGGACGGTGTCCCCCCTCCACGGCCCCAGCTGCCTCCCAGGAGCTGATCCAGGCCCTTTGGAGACTCGAGCCCCTCACCGGAGAGTCCCTGGCAGCGGATGGAGGGACAGGAAAAGGGGCCCGAGGGAACCTTCCACCCCCAGCTGCTCATCCGAGCGCCAGGGTCTCAGGGTGAGGTGCTCCCCCTTCACAGAGCTGCTCCCACCCCCTGTTGCCTCCACCCTCACAAGGATGCCCGTGAGCCCAGAGTGCTAAGTCTGACAGATGCCCCTCGTGGCTCCGGTCATTGCTGTCCCCCGACCCCAGCCCCTGCAGCTGCTCATTCGCTCCTGTTAAAACACTGTCTTCTCTTGGCTTCGGGGCCCACCGGGGTCTCCTCCTGCTTCTTTGGAAACCCTCCCAGACTTTCCTCAAGGGTCATCCTGGATGCCCAGCCCTCTCTCTGTGACACGCCCCCCCAAGACTATCCTCCCCCAGCGTTTACACCCCACCTGTGTGCCCGGGAATCCCAGACCCCGTCTGCCGCTCAAGCCTGAGCTCGCTCCCGGGGCCCCACCTGCCTCACGGGCCCTGCCGCCACGAAGCACCCCAGAATCACACACCTAGCACCTGTGACTCAGGATCCCATCCCTGGGATCGGGGCCCAAAGCAGAAAGTGCTTGCCTGCCTCCACTTAACCCAGCTCCCTCATCCCTCAGGTCCAGGTAATCTCTAGTCTCCAAACTTCTGCCTCAGCAGCCTCCCTCCAGCCCACCCACTCCCCTGTCCTCCCGCCTGTCTGGTCTCCCGTGCCCAGCTCCACCCCCTCCCACAAGGAGCTCCCCAGTGACTCCCAGGACCGTGCTCAGGCTTCGGGGCCCCTAGCACCTGCCCTGCCTTCCTTCTCTCCTGGACACCCCATCCCTTGTTTGGAGAACATCAAGGCAGACACATGTCCCTTCCTCCGAGGTCCCCAGGCACAGGAGGCCCTCTTGGATAAAGACATCTCTGCATTCCTATGGAGGGAGGGGAAGGGCATTCTGTGCAGAAGGAACAGCACATGCAAAGGCCTGTGCTCAGCGGGAGGGGAGCACAGGGGTGGGTTACAGGCGGCTCAGGGCGGTGGGCCAAGAGCTCCAGATGGGAGGCCATGGGGGTGGCGGGGCTAGGTGGCCGGCACGGAGGACCTCCTTGAGCCACTTAGTGGGGCAGCCTTTATCCGAAGGGCCACGGTGGACAGGTCCGGGTCTGAGGCCTGAGGGAAAGATCCCGAGCACAGGCAGGAGGTGGCCTCTGGCCAAGATCACTGGTGCCCGGCCTCAGTGCCTCCGCTTTCCCACAAGGCTCCCGGCCAAGGTTGTTCAGGCCACTGTGCACTTTTTTACGAGGCTGGAGGTTTGTAAAAATTATTAGTTGGTGGAAACTCAAGGGCTGCCGGCCAGCCCGCTGCAGCGGTGGCGGCAGCCTGCCCGTAGGACACCCGCACGGCCTCTGGTGGGGCGGGGGCAGGGGCAGGGGCAGGGAGGGCGGAGGGGGGAGGGGGGGAGGGGGGAGGGGGGCCCAAGGCTGCAGCTTCCCACTGTGGAATGTTCTCTGCTGGGACAAAGGCCAAGGCCATAGCCCCACACCCACTGCTTCCCCAGGACCACTGGAAGCCTCAGGTCGGGGACCAGACTGGTGGCGATGCAGGAAGGCAGCCACTCCGGAACAGCGTGGCCCTTACCACCTACCATGGAGGCGCTGCCCTGGCTCGTGGACACGGGTTCGAATCCCAGATCTGCTACGGGGATGGTGACAGTAACAGCGAGACTCAGTGGCCGCCCACGGGCTCCGGGCTCTGAGCTGGGCCCCCCCGTGAGCTAAGTCTTTTGTCGACAGTCCTGCACCACCCCCATGTCAGGTCACTGCCCCCTCGGCAAGGAGAACACGGCCGAGTGGCACAGGAGAGACGCCCCCCTCCCTCGCATCGGCACCTGGTGCACATTAGCACCCAGCGAACGCGAGTTGCCTTTCTTTTCCCACCAGAAACCCTCCTGGAGCTGGCCGGTGCCTCTCCACACTTGCCGGGAGTTCCCTCAGCAGAAAGGAATGTGCAGGCCCAGCGATCTCAGAAACACCCAGAGTTTGCAGAATGAGCTGGACGAGGTCAGCTGTGCAGGACCTTGGCCCCCAAGCCCCTGGGCGCTGCTGATTCCCTGGAACAGTTAGCAGGACATGGGGCCCGGGTCCCCTCCTGCCCTGCGCTCACCCCTCCACGCGTAATCATGACCATCTGAAGGACGTGGGCCTCACCTTCTCTGGCTTAGCTTGGAGGTTCTCAGGAAGTGAGGGCGGGAGAGCAGAGGGAGGAGGAGGGAGCGAAGGGTGCATGGGGGCCCTTCTCTCTGTCTAGATGAAGGAACCGTGTCCTAAGAGGACAGGCAGGAGCTCTGGTTCTTCCCCCAGCCCTACTGATGGTGCACTGTGTAACTCTGAGCAGGGTCCTTCTTCTCTGGGCCTCAGTTTCCCCAAGCTGCACATGTTGTCCTCCTGCTTCATCCATTATCCCCATCAGAATGACCAACCCCACTCTGTGCAAGACTCAACAGTGTGATGGGTCAGAAAAAGACACCTAGGGTTTAATTAATAGGAGCATGGTCTTCACAGCTAGGGAGGTGAGAGTCTGCTGCAGACTACAGCTGGGGCACTAACGCTCAGTTCCGGGAGAAGTTGACAGATGACTCCTGTTCAGAGGAAGGCACTGAAGTGCATCATGCAGGAGCAGATAAAGAAGCTTTGAGGCTTGGTCTGGAGGAAAGAGGTCAGGAGGTTCAGGTTGAAGCTTTGAGGCTTGGTCTGGAGGAAAGAGCTCAGGAGGTTCAGGTTGCCACCTCCAGATGCACTGGGACCCAAGAGCAGTTCTAGAAAGCTCTTTCCTAATGATGAGAACTCCTCCACGAAGGAATTGGCCCCCAATGAGGTAGTGAGCTCTCCATCCCTGGAGGCAAGCAAATCTGTGTGTGGGATTCTGGGATTCTGTGTGTGCCCTGCACTCTGGTCTGCAGAGGCTCTGATCCTCAGGGGGTCTGGAGGGAGGGATTTGGCCCTTCGGCCTTGTGGTTCATGAGGCCTGTGCTGTTCCTGGCCATGCAAGTGCCTGGTACACATCAGAGATGCTTTAAGGGGCCACATACGTTGCTACAAACACCACATTCTTAGTTTCTAAGCAGAGAAGGCAGAGGAGGGGCCTGCGCACAGTCCGCCGAGGCCCCAGCTTCTCTCTTTTTCCTGCCTCAGCTCTGCCAGCTCCTGAGGCCCAGTGCAAGATCCTGGCCACCAGACTCACCCACCGCGTTCCAGCTTCAGCCCCTTCCTGCCCTGAGGCCCCACTTGCAATGCCATCTCCACTCACCCCCTTCCTGAGTGACCTGAGCTCTTCCGAGACCCCTCAGAGCCCTCCACCAGCCCCTCTTTGTTGGCATGTGGGTTTGCCAGGGTGTGGCTACCGCCTCCAGGACCCCATGGATGGGCAGGCAGACTCCGCCCCCATTTACCGATGGGATGCCTGAGGTCCAGGGCGCAGCACCCTACCAGGGACCACGTGGCAAGGCTGGGCCAGAGAGACCCAGGGCCCCACTGGCCTGGGCACCCAGCCCTGCGCCCCCGGCTCCCCTGGCCCCCGCCCCTGCCCAGCTGCTGGGGCCTAATCCAGGCCTGTGGGAAGTGGACCAGGGCGAGGAGGCGGATGGGGACGGAAGGCCCCCGATGCCGCTGGGATGCCTTGATGTCACAGATGCGGCTCTGGGCTCCTGCCTCGGGATTTTGACGAACTTGCTAAATTGCAATTCTCCGTGGCACAGGGGAGCTGGGCCCAGGCCAGGCCTGCATTATCCTCAGCAGCTGCAACTACGGAGAGCCAAGGGGTGGAGGCCTGGCCGGGCAGGCGGCTCAGGGGCCGCAGGACCTCTAGACCTTGCACCCAGGGGCCCAGCAACTCGAGGGAGGGGTACCATTCTGGGGAGGTGCTGACCTGAACCAGAAGGAAGAGACGGGCCCCAGACCCAGCTCAGGGAAGGCACAGCCCAGGAAGGATTTCCGTCCAGAAAATTAACTTTCCCAGCATTCTTAGACCAGAGTGGAGTGAGGGAGTGCTGTGCACACAACCTTTGTGCGGAGCAGGCTAGGCCCCGACAGAGGAGGGGGTGGTTCTCATCCAGAGTCACGTGGCAAACGAAGAAGTGGGTGCTGGGATTTGAACCAGGTCCTCCCAGGCGAGGGCTACACCCACCGTGTTCTGGCCTGGGCTGTCTAGAAACACGTTTCCCTAAGCTGGACATTCATCTCCCTGGCATTGCCTCTAGTTCTAGTGCAAGGGGAGTCCCCCTCAAACGGCAAGCCAAGGAGGGGCCCGAGCATGAGATTCCACATCCAAGAAAAGGGCAGGGCTGTGCTGTGCCCCCCAGGGCCCCCCAGCGCCGGCTCTGTGCTGAGGGACAAAGGCCGCAAACCTGAATCCTGGGGCGGGGGCGGGGGCGGGGGTGGGGCACGGCTCATCAACCCAGTGGCCGCCCGGGTGAGGCCGACCCCATGGACATCACTGGACTGATGGGCCTTCAGGAGAGCTAGTCTCCCGAAAAAAGCAGAGGCGCTATCCCCCATAGCGGGGCTGCTCGAGGGTCAGTGAGCCCAGACGTGCACCCTGCTGGTCTGCAGGCCTGCAGGGGGGACGTTTTCTGGATCCGGGTCTTTACCACCCCCCACCCGCAGTGAAGCAGCAGATGTTTTCAGCACAGCAGCCTCCAGCAGAATTCTGTGCTCCAGACAATAAATTTCCACACACGTACACAGAGAGCAGCGTCTCTGCTTCCGGCTGCCTCGCCTCCTGGAATAGCTGCCTTTTAATTACATGGAAAGGTCACCAGAAAAAAAAAGAAAGAAACAAAAGCCAGAGTCCCTAGAAACTTCCCCTCCGTGCCCAGAACTTTGCAACAAAGTAGCTGAGAGACAAGCGGAGAACAGAGGCTGGAGCCCCGTGGGGCAGGGGATGCAGGTGCCTGGGCCCCTGAACCCTCTACTCCTAAAGTGGGTTGACAGGTCGTGAAGACTGTGAGCTCTGTTCTTCAACCACTGGGCGCCACCGTGGGTGGACCCTGGGCTTGGCACTGGCGACAGTGAGCAAAACAGCCCCAGCACCACGGGGCAGATGGTTTACTGGTGGGAGTGGGGGAGGTGGCAACACATGTGAACCAATCAATCATGTGACTCTGGCATCTCAGTAGTGCTAAGTGCTGCGGGCCTGGAGTAGGACAGCTGGCTGAGTCCGAGAAACCAAGGAGGCCTTCCTGAAGGAAGTGGCACTGGATCTTGGAGGAAGAGTGGGCAGTAATCATGGAAAGCAAGAAGTCTTTTTTCTTCAAAGAGGGAGTTGGGCACACAAGATGGAAAGCACCAGAAAAAAAGCAACCTGCATTTCAAACCAGCTGGACCAGGGGCCATCTGGCCTCCACGCTTTTGCTTAAGCTATCACCCCTGACCCAGAAAGCCTTTCCAGGTCAGAGCCGTCACAAACCTTAGGTGTGTCCCCGCCTTTCTAAGCCACAGAGAACCACAGCTGGAGGGGAGCGTCCTCCTCCAGGGGCTCCACCGGATGCCCCGGAAACCCCAGGGACGCTCAGGTTTTCCTCAAGCCGCCAATGGTGTCTCTACATCTTAGGAATGTGGAGGCTGGGGTGAGGCGGGTCCCCTCCATGGCTCCTGTCATTGACCCTGCATGCCCGAGGGGCTCCTGAGGTGTGCATGGAACAGACGGTCGATCTTGCTAGGTTCGGGGGGCACAGGTCTATAATGATTTTAGGTGTATAAACTATTCTCCTTTCTCCCCTCGTAAATTGGATTTACTGGTCAAATGAACAAAATTTTCACGATCAGTTCAGCCCCACACCTGAGACAAGTCGCTTACTTCACAATACGCTGGGTCAGACACTGTTCTAGGCTCCACGGACACAGCAGTGAACAAAACTGGAAAGTGGGGCTTCCCTGGTGGCGCAGTGGTTGAGGGTCCGCCTGCCGATGCAGGGGACACGGGTTCGTGCCCCGGTCCGGGAAGATCCCACATGCCGCGGAGCGGCTGGGCTCGTGAGCCATGGCCGCTGAGCCTGCGCGTCCGGAGCCTGTGCTCCGCAACGGGAGAGGCCACAACAGTCAGAGGCCCGCGTACCACAGAAAAAAAAAAAAGTATTAAAAATACAATGAATCATCTCCATAGTGTAAAAACAACCCAAAGCAAACAGATAGGCACAGAGCCGTGGGAACAAAACCACTGCAGCGCGTTCACCCCGGTGATCTGCCTCTGGGTGGGATCACGGGGATTTTAATTTTCTTCTTTGTACTCACACAATTCCCACTGATTCCACAGTGAGCTGATTCCTTTAATAATCAGACAAAAAAAAAAGATACACTTTTTAATAAAAGGATGATGCGTCCATGTTACTAATTGCGGTTTTGAACTGTTCAAAGCCGCAGATTGTCCCCTCCCGCTCCCACCATGGAAGTGGCAGCTCTCCTGGCCCCCCTATTTCTAGGCAGGCGTTTGCGGACACGGCTGCACACACACCGGCAGGGCATCTGGTCTCCTGCTCTGTTCACTTAACATTAACGATAAGCATCTCTTTCCACGAAGACTTCATAATTACGGTGGTTAAGGGCTGCGGCATCTTTCTGCCGGCGGCCTGGATCCTCGCTTTAAATTCGGCGGGGGGAGCAAGCTACAGAGCTATTAGGGGCCAGTGATTGATGGTTCAGGCCGCGCTGCTAGCTCCGCTGCACACCCCTGGGAGAGCGTGTCAGCCTTATTAATCCTGTGTACCTGTCTGGCCTGGGGAATGGCTGTGTCCCTGTGCCCAGGAAAACAGCCCGGAGCTGGCCTTCCTGCCACCCCTGCAGCCCCCCAAATGCAGGGGGGATGACTCAGAGCCTGGCCATGGGGTCCCAGCCCAAGGGCCCCTGATTGCTCACTTTCAGACCCATTTTTCTCCTTGATGTTCAAAGTCCTCTCAGCCTTGAGCTGTTCCACGTCTCAAGCTGGGGTTCCTGTTTTCCCCTGGCTGGTTTATGGGGTACCCTCCCAGCACCCCATCGTGTCAGGACCCGTCAGTCCCCTGTGTGTATAGATACGGGCACCGCCTATCTGATCTACCTCATACCCATTCCCCTACTGAGCGATGGCAGGCTGGGCCTTGCGCAAGGGCCCCCCGGCCCTGGAACAGAGCTGCCCACAGGGGAGAAGCCAGGAGGAGGCAAGAGTTTTTCTTCTTTCCCCCAGATCTCACTCCCCCTCCCATTTTTTCCCCATCCTGGAAAGAGGCACCAGCATCCACTAGGTGGCCAAGCTCTTGACCCTCCTCTGACAGCGCCCCTCCCCCCACCCCCCATCACTGCCTGTTTTGGTCCTGAGCCTGCAGCATGGCGGTCTCATCAATGCTCCCTGCATCCTTCCCTCTCCCTCCACGAGGACTGGCCCGCAGCCTGCCTGCCCCCTCCTCTCTGCACTTGGGGGAAGCTTATTAAAATGCCAATCTGCTCCTTCCCCACTTAAAAAGAAATAGCTTAACCTTGCCCTTGGGACGAAGGCCAAGCCCCTCACCACATCGGCACTGCCAACCCTCTGCCCCCTCCCCTCCCCGTCTCCAGGGCAGACACCCAGACTCCCCAGTTCCTCCTGTTGGGAGTGACCCCTCCCCCCAAGCCTCTGCTGGGCAAAGCTCACTTTTTCTGGAGTCTCAGCGGAGACACCCCATGCTTCCTCCAGGCTGTCCTAACTGCCTCCCCCAAGGCTGGAGCAGGGGCCCCTTCTCTGACCGCTGCATCTTCTTCATCGGAGTACAATCATTCCCTTCTATTGAATGACTGTGTTGTTTCTATGGACGGGACCATCTGCCCCACCAGAACAGCAGAGTCAGTTACCAGGGGCCCAGCACCCAGACGGGTCCTGGGAGGCGAGAGAGGGAGGGGGAGGGAAGGAAGGAAAGAAGGAAGGAAGGGGATTGGAAATGAGCTATGTTCTGAAGATGGCTTGTACGGGCTCGCAAGAACCAACTGCGAAATCTCCAAGAGCTTTTGTGAGTTGGTGGTTGCACACCCGGCAGTTTGAAACTGGCCATGGTGGGAGTATTTATACCAGGGAAATTGGCAAATGCTACACACCAGGGCTTTTTATTCCCCAGAGAACCAGCCTCCCGGCTCACCACCAACTGAATTCCCAATTTTGCCCACACGATCCCCCATTTCAACTAAGACTTACGGACTCCCAGGATGGAAAAGTGTCATCCCGTGTATACAGGCCCCTCACACAGTCCTTCGAATAGTATCTGATCACGTCCCCAAGTCAGTTCCGTACTGGGCCCTAGGGTTCAGGAGCTTACGGTCTGATGGGGGTGTTACTCGTGTATATGGCAACAGCGTAAAATGCTCCGAGCACGGGACGGCCAAGGTCAGGGGTGGGGGCGTGGAGGGGGCAGTGGTCAGTCCTGGGTCACCTCCTGAGGGCGCCTAGGAGGGGACCTGCAATGTTTAGAACATGACTCAGTGATTTAAATTTCTACGGTGCGTTCAGATTTCCTCTGTGGGCCAGTACCTGGGCTTATCAATGAGGAATGATCTTGGAGGCAAGTTGCAGCAAACCCGGCTAACGGCGACTACAACAAATGAGGCTTTTTTTCTCACTTAGCAAGAAGCCTGGAGGCAGGCCGTGCTGGTGTTGGTTCCATAGCTCAGGGAGGCCCTCGTGGACCCCAGGCTCTTTCTGTCCCCTCCCCACCACTCTCAGCTTACAGTCTTTCGTCACAAGATGACAACTTTGGTTCCCACCTCTGAGCCTGCAGGAGGGAGTGGGGAGGGGCAGGTGAGCCTGTGCCCTGTTATTAGGGGTCTTAGCTGGGACCTACTCTGTCTGCTGGGAGCCCTGGAGAGAGGCCGAGCTGCTTCTGAGCCCCCAGCCCAGCCCCGGGCAGGCACAGAGCAGGTGCACTGCGTGTGCACGTGAGCCGTGAGCGGAGCCGACAGCAGAACAACACGGAGGGATCTGCAGAGCCGACGGAGGGGCTGGCAGGACGGCCCGTGGCAGCTTCTCAGCCCGAGGAGCGAGATAGGGCTGCATCCTCATCTATCTGCTACCTAAGAAGCTACAGCATGGGCTGCCCAAGCCGCTACCTGGCAGGTGGCCGGGAGCCTGCAGAAGCCCCGTTAACCTCTTCAGCTCTTTCAAAGAGCACGTTTACCAAGGGATGAGGGATCTCTGCTCCTGATGCGCCAGCCCAGGACCAAGGCTTGAGAATCCATCTCTGTTAGAGGCAGAGCGGCACCGGGCAATTACGGAGGTCGGTGCCTGGCGCACAGCGTGGGCCGCTGGGCCCGCCCGGGGCCTCCGCGCCCTTGCCAGTAAAAAGGCGGTGATGAGAGTGATGATACCTGAAGGACCTGTCAGGTTCTCAGTGGCCGACGTCAGAATCCACTCTCGCTAATTTAATCAGGAGGGTTTCGTGAGGGGAGATTAGAAGTCTCGTGGGATCTCAAGGCGATGAAGCCTGATTCCACCCTCCGGGAAACGAAACAGCGAAGAGATAGGAAAGAACAGCTCTTTGGGGTTCGCAGAAGCAGACCAGAGACAAGGACTCGAGGGCAAGCCATTTATTTGGGAGGCTATGGCAGGACTCATTGGGTCGAGGAAGGCGGCAGGGAGGCCAGGAGCCAGCATGTGGTTGGGTAGGGGGCTGCTCCCACTACAGCCAGCACCGCGGGCCCTCGCTGGAGAGGACGCATCTCGGCATCCTGCCAACGGGTGCCCCGGGGTCGGTGACTGGTTGAGGGCTACTCCCAGGGGGCGAGGGAAAGTCTCTGGCACTTGGACTTGCCCTGTGCACGGGAAAGCTCAGGGGAAGCACTGCCGGTGATTCCAGTGGGGAGTCAGGCCAGAGGGCAGGGAAAGCCTAGGTGCAGGGGGGCTGTGGCAGCCCTGACCCCCACTGTCATAGCAGGACCCCTCTGCCGCCACCTCTCTCCACACAGCACCTGTGACACTTGCCCCCAGGTGCACTAGAAAGTCATTTTCTGCCGTCACCTGCCTTTCCCTTCCCTGTCATGTGCAGGGGCATCTTCAGGTCCCATGTACGCCCTTCACCTCAGGACCAAGGTTTCTATAGAGAAACACTGCTTTAGCTTTCCAGGCTCTGCAGCACAAGAAGGCAAGGGCAGGTGGTAGATGGAATGGTGCTGGGTGAAGAGATCTGTGGTGTCTACTGCACCCACCTCAGGGCCTTTGCACATGCTGTTCACTCTACCTGAATGCTTTTCCCAATCTTCATGTGTCTGGGTATCTCCTTGTCTTTAGGGCTCTGCTTGGTTATCACCTCCTCAAAGAGGCTGTCATGATGATCACGCTCTCTCATTTTACCTCTCTCTGGTCACCATCTGCTGTATCATCCTGTTTTATTTTCCCCAAAGCCTTCACCCCCTCATTCCCCAGAAGGATCTCTTTTGTTTACGTTTTTATGCTCTCTCTCCCCTTCCAGAACAGAAGCTCTAGGAGAGCCTGATCCTTACCTCTCTTGTTCATCACTGTGCACTCAGTGCCTATAACCATGCTGGGCACACAGTAGGGCCTCAATAATATTTGGGGGTGCATTGTGGACGGCCCTGCCTGTCAGGCTGTTGTGGCTTTCTCACCATAATGCACATTAAGAGCCTAGTATGGTGCCTGGCACATGGTAGGTGCTCAACAAAATGTCAACTCAGAAAAGGGTGATATTAGTATCATTGTCTTGTCCAGCACCTCCATTTTCTGGGTAAGGTGACTGCAGCCCAGAGAGGGGCATGACCACACAGAAGGTCACATAGCGCACCCTGGCCAAGAGAACCCGGGCCTCCTCCACCATAGCCCCCTCTGTTTCTACTTTGACCCTGGGAGAGTCAGTCTGGCGGATTTGAAATAATAGAGGGGAAAGTTACAGCTCTCCTATTCCCCAAGAAAAATTAATTCCACTGCCAGGCATTTGTCCCCAAAGCTTCGGGAAGCTGGGGATCAAATCATGGCCCTGTCTTTGTAGTTGTCGCACTTCAATGTTTCAGAGGCGGGTTCCCAGGTAAAATATTGCAGTCCAGCAGCCCTGCGCCCAGCAGCACCTGGAGTAATCTCTCTCCGCACAATACAAATGGGATACAATCTCGCCCATCCGTGTTTTAAATGAGAAAGTTAGAAAAACAAAATGCAGAGGTAGTAAGTGGTTCTGATTATAGGGAGCTCAAAGTAATTGCCTTCCGGCAGAAAGCCAGGACGGCTCCACCACCGTGGGGGAGGAGGGGGGAGGGGGGAGGGGGGAGGGGCTGCCTCCCCACCCCCCCATCCATCATCCCTTCACGGGGACTTTGAATATTAAGTAAAGTTTTATTTATGGTTCTTCTTGCAGGCTTATGACTCTCAAGTGAGGCAGGGATAATAACAAACCGTCTCACACAAAAGTTAGGCTATAAAAAAATAATTAAGGAAAATTTTCCCCACAGTCCAGGCGGCTGGGAAGCTGAGTCCTTCTGCAAACATACTCGCGTGGCCTTCGTAATGAAAGCAAATTGCTTCTGGGCTGGAAGCGGCGGGTGCAGCGGGCAATGGAGAGCCAGTCTGGTTCTCTCGTTCCAGCCGCCCTCTCAGAGATGGGCCCCGGGGGAGGTTGCGGACAGCACCCCCGAGGAGAGGCCCACCTCTGGGTCCTGCCCGCCTCCGCCCCCGATGAGCCAGCCGGAGAATGCCAGGAAGCCGGGAGATTGATTTTTTCTTTGCAGAAAGTGAAAGATGCGCTTGTAACAGATGGCGATAGAATCGCAGGCTGTTTGTTGGCAAATGTCAGCCCGTTTCAATAGGCCCCAAATTGCAGGGTGAGAAATCTGCGTTGGGGTCAGATCAGAGCGATCAGGTTGGGACCAAGTAGCCCAAGAGCGGCTCAGGATGCCAGGTGCTGGGGGAGCCCCGGGGTGGGGGGCAGATTTGGGCTCAGGACCAAACACCAGTGTTGCAGGATGGCCAGGTGACCTGGTAGAGGTTTGCCACCGTCTCTGAAAGAGAGTGGCATTCCTGGTTCTAAGTGGGGGGCTGCTCCCACCTCAGTAACGACCGCCACCGCTTCCAGTGCCCCTGCCCTGTGCAGGGAACTGGGCTGAGTATTTTGCCCGAGTTACTGTGAGTAATCTTCACAATGACCCTCTAGGGTCATCACTGGCTTCGTGCTGCAGGTGAGGAAACTGAAGCTGAAGGGTAGCTCAGTAAGTGCCGAGAAACAGAGAACGCTCCGAGCTCTGCAGGAAGAGGCAGTGGCTTCCACCAGCAGCCAGGAACCATTTCTCTAGGTTTCTTAGCCTTGGAAACAGGTTGCTAAACAGAAACACTGCATTTTCCCCCTAGTTTGTCTCTTCCCTTGCTGGATATCAGTCAGTCTCCTGACATCAGCCAGGGTCTCTGTGTGGGTATTCACACACCTACGCGTTTCTAAATCTTTATTTCATACAAGATATTGAACATTTACTTCTGTGTATTGGGCACATGAAATCAGGCAATGAATATTTACCAACGGACAGCCCTATGCTTGGCAAGGCGGACACAATGGGAGCGAGACACAGTACACTATGAAAAATGGCGGTGAAAGTGGGGTGTGGAACAGGGTTACAGGCAGAGGGGACAGCATATGCAAAGATCCTGAGGCTGGAAGAAGTGTTTTCCCCCAGTTGTTCCTATTTCACTGTGTATCAGCCAGCATTCAGCATGCTACTTTTGCAAGAGTATGTGGTGTATGTCCGGGGGGCGGAGGGGGGTTGCACAGTCATGTATTCAACTGATATTTATTAAGCCCCACTCTGTGCCAGGCACTGTGCCAGGTAGGGGGATACAGCAGTGGACACATGGGCAGTGCTTCTAGCCAGCCCTCCTGAAGCCTTCAGTAGCCCTCCCAGAAAGAGGCTGCGTTCCCAAAGCTCCAGGGCTGTAGATCTGGCTTCCTCCTTACCCTAACACACAGTCTCCTGTGTCTGAAAGCTCTCTTCCACCTTGTCTGACCATCAGAGTCCTCTTGCCCCATCAGGCACCAACTCCAACATCACCTCCTCCAGGAAGACTTCCATCAATTACCCAGCCCAAGTCCTTGCTCCTCCTCTGTCTGCTCCATCTGGGTAAGATGTTTTATGGTTTCCTCCCCTGGGACTGTAGGGTGAACCTGAGTTTGTCAGGTAGCAAAAGAGGAATAGGGGGTTGTAGCAGGGATGTAGCTTGTGCGAGGCAAGCACGTGGTCTTATCAGTGCAATTGCTTCAACGCCGCACAGCGCCTGGCACCTGGTAGTCTTAAATAATTATTGCTAGGGATGGGGTATATGCATGAAAGAAGACTCCAGGAAGACACATTCCCCCCAGGCCCTTTGCTTTGCAGCAAGGACTGCAAAGATGCTCTTTGCTGGAAAAGATGCTCTTTCACTTGGGACTTTGCAACAGGCTTGGACCTCCTAAAAGTAAAAGCCATTAAAACAGACGCAGCCTTGGAGGCCTCAGCCAGGCCAGTGCAACCCATGACGTATGGCCAGTTTACGAGACAGACTGAGATTCCAGGAACCAGGCACAGACAGGACGCCCGTGTGGAATGACAAGCTGGCTGAAACCAGTGGTCCCGTGTTCGATATCCAGCTCGTCTTCCCCTCCTCACCTCAGGCCCAAGAAAAGTGCTGGGGCACAGCCAGACCCCCCAGCAAGGCCTCCTCCTCCCCCGGCCATTGCATTCCCTGACGCACGAGTGGAGGCGGGGACCGTACTGTCCATGGCGCTAACATGCAGGCCCATTGCTCCCAGGGCATGGCCTGGGCCTCCCCCTCCCAAGCCTGATTCTAGCAGTTTCCTTCATGCCCACCCATTGCCCCTGTCCTGCTCCGTCTTGGTCCGTGATACCCTCCCTTTCCCGTCAATCCCCCCACTACGCTGAGCAGTGCTTTCTACACACCTCGCCAGAGCGTCCATCTGAGAGGCCAGGGGTCACCACTCCCCCCAGTCCCCTGACCCGGGCCCTGGGTGAGACTCCTGGCCCGGACCACTGAGGATGGGCCCAGGTGTGGACACAACTGGCCAGGTGGTCAGGGCAGGCCAAATGGGCCATGGGAAGATCCGGCCACTGCTGCCCTGGGTCCCCTGGGCCAAGAGGCCCCCTCCGTGAGAGCCCAGCTGCCTGGCATTGCCACGGGGAGAGTTTTTTCAAGATGAGACCAGGCATCGGAGTTCAGGGGACAAGAGAGCACTGATTTCCACGTCCGCCCAGCCAGGGAACATTTGATCTGTTGGCAAGGAGCATGGGTATGCTTCCCGCTTCCCGACGCTCCATCTGTGCCCGTGGCGAATGGATGTGCGTCGCGGAAGGCCTGGAGAATGTGGTCCTGGGCCTGGTCGCCTCCTGGAACGTGAGTGGGCGACTGGGGACATTTCAGGCAGGGTGCCCGGCCATCCCTTCTTAACAACTGTGCGGACATCCGTGTCCGGCCCAGACCCAGAGGGCCAACCCCACCCTCTCTACAACCCGGGGAGGCTCCCTGCAGTGAAAGGCTAAGTCTGTTGACTTCAAACTTTTTCACTTTAGAACATAATTCTTCAAACACGCTCTCACACACATGCCCCAAATGCACAAAACAGATCAAAGTGGCCCAGGTAGGCTGGGGCCACGCAGGGGAGGGGGGGCGATGCAGAGCCCTGGGTGGGGGCCGGGCACCAAGGTTCCTGCCACCGTCCTTGGGTGTGCGGCCGAGTCTCTCTGAGCCCTCAGTTCCCTTGCCTGAGAAATGGGGTGACATCTTCCTCCTGCTAGAGGTGATATCCTGGGTCACACACGCATCCCCTTCTCTGGTGAAACTCAGTCTTGACTGTGTCCTTGGCCTCCCTGGGCGCACATTCGTCATTGTCAAATGGAGAGCCTCAAACACTACCCACCGGAGCTGTGCCTTTCAGACCCACAGTGGTGGATCCTGTCTGTGTAGGCTGCAGGGAGAGAGGGGACCGTGAGCCAGGAAGAGGTGGGGCCGGGTTGGGGGTGAAGGAGTGGGCCTGGGAGGTGTCCCCTCAGACCCCTTGAGACCCAGGCCAGACCGTTAGTGGTTGGCACGTTGGCTTACTCCCCGAGTTCTTCCCTGAGGAGAACAACCTCAGGGTTGTTCAATCCTGAGGAGATTCAACCCAAGGAGGAGTTCAGTCTCATATACCCACGGCCAGAATGCTGATGGGGGCCACCCTGACCTTGGGCTCCTTTTCTCCATCAATAACGTTAGGAGGAAGCCAGCCTGTCTGACCTCAGAATCCATCACTCGGCAATGCCCGCCTGGCTGGCTGCTGACCTTCGCTCTGAAAACCTCTGAGACAACAGGACCATCTTGAAGAGGGAGGAAGACATAGGCCTCTCCGTGGCAGAACATTGTGGGCAGCATTCAGGTCCCTGGGCGGGGATCCACAGGCTCCTTGGGCACCGCGCATTGCTCCCGAGCCTTGGGTACCCCTTGCACCATGGGAATCCCTGGTCCCCAGGAGAAGGGAGGGGGAGGGGCTGGGAGAGTGGAAAGCGGGCGCCTCAGCCAGGCTGGTTTTATCACATTCATCCTGCCTCCACCAGCTCTGCCCATCTTGACACAGCTGAGCACCCGTGTCACTAAAGCACTTGTACTTACAGTCATTTATAAAATTGATGGTCCACACCCACTGCCCCCGGTCTCCCCGGGCATCAGAATCACCTGGGCAGCATGTTCCAAAGACGGAGGCGGGGCCCCTCCTGCCTCTCCCGAATCAGGATGTCTGGGGCTGCAGCAGGGGAACTGGACTTTTTAAAAGTTTTCCAAGCGTGATTCTCCTACAACCACTGGGAAGACCCACATTAGGATCCGTGTCTACACTCCACCAGAAACACCTGGGGACGTATAACAGGGAACATACAGGCATTAGAATCAGAGGGTCCTGGACAAGCCACACACACGTCCTCCCCGGGAGACTAGGTGAGCCACCTCTCTGGACCTTGGTCCCTCCACCTTTGAGAGCCAGACCGAGCAGCACCCTCTCTGCGATGGAACCATTCTGTCTTTCTCCCGCCCTCCCTCTGTTCCCATCACCACCACCTCGCACCCCGTCTGCACCAGATGCATCTGCTAGCTCACTTCATTCGCACCGCAACCGGAGCAGATGCCGTGGGTCATTATGCCCACTTTCCTGGTCAGTAAACTGAGACTTACAGAGGTGAGACCTGGCAGAGTTGCAACTCTGCTCCCCAGACTCTGATGCTGGGCATGTCTAGACCGTGTCAGGCCCTTGAAGGAAGGTCCCTGGACCTCACCCGCCCTCCCTGCTCCCCTCTCTTCCTCCCACGAACAGTTGTTCAAGGTCCTCTGTGTGCCAGGCATTGTTCTCGGTGCCAGGGGTGCGAAGACAAATCGGACGCAGGCTGCCAGGAAGACAGATGCTGAAGCAAATGTTCGCAGGACAGGGCGGCACAAGTCAGAACAGAAGCGAATTCAGGATATGATTCAGACGACAGGGCCGCGAGGAGGCAGAGGGCACGGCTCCAGTGGTGTGTGTGTGCGGGGGGCCGGGGGGGGGCAATGGGAGATGCCACAAGAAAGACACAAAGGCTGAGGCGGGAATCAGGGGCTGCTGAAAGCCCAAAGGACAATACAAAAGCCTCAGGCCTGATCTTTGCTAATCTCAGTTTGTTGAAACCCATAACCTCATGACTCCACCGGCCCCGCATCTGTTTATGCGCTCATTGGAATCCTCACTGACAATATATTTGTTTAATTTCCAGCAAGAGGGGGAAGATTTGTCAGGGTCAGGGATACGTCTTGCATAAAACATTTTGATTAAACTCTGTTGGCCGGAGAATTACTTTCCCCATCATACTCAGAGAAAGCTGGTTGTTTCCTAATTGGAGTCACTGCCTCGCCGGCGTGTTCGCCATTTACCGCGCGTTCTCTGCCAGATGTTGCTGGATGTAAATTCCTCCCCCGAAGAGAACCCGGAGAGTCTTGGGAGAGGTGTTAACTGGCGCGAGCCACAGGAGACCGCTGTGCGCTCGGTTGGAGGAGAGCCGGCATCCTACAGGGAGGCTGGGAAGCGGACGTCCTTGTCTACAGTGGCCGGGAGGGAGTAATTAAGAAACATGGGGCTGGCAGAGTGTCTCAGACCCATCAGCCGTCTGATAGGTGTGGAGGCCCCACTCAGAGCTTGTAACGGCATGTCTGCCAGTGGAGCCCAAGATGCTAGGGCTCTTGGGCTAGGCTGCTGAGAGCTGAGGCCGTCCTTGGCTTTGAAGGAGGGGTTGTCAGAGGGTCATGGCTAGGAGCGAGTGTGCAGGAGGCCTCCCTCAGTCTTGGATGGGGCGGAGAAATCTCTGGGTAGGCGCAGTAAGGAGCTGTGTGCCTCCCAAGAGGGTTTCGAGCGGGGGCAGACTTTGCCTGTGTTCTGAGTGGAATGGAGAGCAGGATGGGGCAGCGGGGGGAGGGGGGGACACAGAATGAAAAGAAGGGAGAGCAGGGAGCTACTTCCTACTCCACACCTGCTGTGCACCAGCCCTTCACACGCTCCATGCCCTTTAAGCCTCACCACAGTCCTGCTGAGTAGGGGTTGTTATGCCCATATTTCAGATGTGGACACTGAGGCTCCATGAAGCAAATTAGCTTCTCTGGAGTCACACGGGCAGAAAGTGGAAGCACAGGGATCTGGGCCCAGAACCCAAGCTGTGTACATGGAGCCTGGCCCCATGTGGACAGTAAAAACTTCAGGAAAGCAGAGAAGGGGGTGTTTACCAGATGACCCTCCATGTGTGTTCCACGGGCCTGCCTACGGGACTGCAGAGGCAGGCTGGACTCACTACGCGCTGGAGGGGCACAGACCCCCTCTATCGCCCCCTTCCGTGTTCACGGCAGGCATCGCTCCTCTATCACAGCATTCTTCCACACAGAATTCTGGCACTGCCTCAGCACGCTCCTCACGCCGGGCCTGCCGGTAGCCAGCAACCAGGGCTGGCTGATGGTACGGGCTGGGCTTTGCCATCCCAGGCTAGTTCTTCGGTTTTAAGTTCCCAGATTCTGGGCCTGCACTGTCCAGTATGGTAGCCACTAGCCACACTACCGAGTGCCTGAACGGCGCAGAGTGCTTAAAGGAGATGCGTTCTAGGTACGAAGGAGATGCCTGATTTCAAAGATGCAGCACAGCCAGAAAAGTGTAAAATAGCTCATTAACAACTTTTATGTTGACTACGCGTCAGGATGATAATATTTTGGATACGCTGAGTTAAAGGAAGTATATTAGTAAAATTAATTTCACCTTTCATTTACCTTTTTAAAAATGTGGCTCATTATTCTTTTTTTTAACATCTTTATTGGAGTATAATTGCTTTACAGTGGTGTGTGAGTTTCTGCTTTATAACAAAGTGAATCAGTTATGCATATGTTCCCATATCTCCTCCCTCTTGCATCTCCCTCCCTCCCACCGTCCCTATCCCACCCCTCTAGGTGGTCACAAAGCACCGAGCTGATCTCCCTGTGCTATGTGGCTGCTTCCCACTAGCTATCTGTTTTACATTCGGTAGTGTATATATGTCCACTCTCTCGCTTTGTCACAGCTTACCCTTCCCCCTCCCCATGTCCTCAAGTCCATTCTCTAGTAGGTCTGTGTCTTTATTCCTGTCTTGTGTGGCTCGTTATTCTGTTGGACAGCGCTGGTCCAGGGCTTAGGCTGCTGTGAAGAGCGCCCCTGGTGGCTGGGAAGGGGAAGTTCAGCCCATCGAGGACCTGTCTTACTAGCTGTGACCCGGGGCAAGTTAATATTGAACGGCACTGCACCTCAGTTTCCTCATCTGTGAAATGGGGATAATAACAGTTATTATCTCATAAAATTGCGATTGAGGAATAGATAATTAATGCATGTAAAGTATATAGAAGAGAGCCCCACGTGGTAGTAAGTGCTAAGCGAGGATTGGCTCTGTTTTTAACAACTTGTTGACTGGGAAGTGGAGCCCAGGCCCTTTTCTCTCCTGGGCCTCCTGACTTTGGCCCAACGTCAGAGTGGCCTCCACTCTTTGCAGGAGTGACGGAAGAGATAGGCAAGCCCAGCCGGCCCCCAGCAGGAAGAGAACAACTTCCTATAGTGTGCCCCTCCCCAAAGGCTCCCCCATCGCGGCTTCCTGTGTCACACCGACAGAGCTCCCTGTGACCCTCCTCCCATCTGGGTCCCTGCCCGCCAGAGCCCTGAGCTCGCAGACCCTGAGCCCCAGTTCTAATCTTTGATGGCCTCAAAGCAGCACCCCCCGTTTCTTTGGCTGTTTCCCACCCCCATCTCACTACACAGATGGTGATACTGTCGCTTCCAGGGCAGCTGCTTAGCTCAGTTCCAATTCCCACAGAGCCCTGGAATTTGTTAAAAGCAATAGTAGCTGAATTATTAGAGGAATGTAAATCAGAACTACAGTGAGGTATCACCTCACACCGGTCAGAATGGCCGTGATCAAAAAGTCTACAAATAGTAAATGCTGGAGAGGGTGTGGAGAAAAGGGAACCCTCCTACACTGTTGGTGGGAATGTAAATGGATACAGCCACTATGGAGAACAGTATGGAGATTCCTTAAAAAACTAAAAATAGAGTTACTATATAATCCAACAATCCCACTCCTCGGCACGTATCCAGAAAAGATGAAAACTCTAATTTGAAAGGTACATGCACCCTACTATTCATAGCAGCACTATTTACAATAGCCAAGACATGGAAGCAACCTAGGTGTCCATCAACAGAGAATGGATAAAGAAGATGTGATACACACACACACACACACACACACACACACGCACACACATATAACTGAATATTACTTGACCATAAAAAAGAATGAAATATTGCCATTTGCAGCAACATGGATGGACCTAGAGATTATCATACTAAGTCAGTCACACAGAGAAAGACAATTATTATACGTAGAATCTAAAAATGATACAAATGAGCTTATTTACAACACAGAGACAGATTCAACAGACATAGAAAACAAACTTATGGTTACCAAAGGGGAAGGTGGGGGAGGAATAAATTAGTTGTTTGGGATTAGCAGATACAAACTACTATATATAAAATAAATAGGGTTTCCCTGGTGGCACAATGGTTAAGAATCCGCCTGCCAATGCAGGGTTCGAACGCTGTTCCGGGAAGATCCCACATGCCGCGGAGCAAATAAGCCTGTGTGCCACAACAATTGAGCCTGTGCTCTAGAGCCCGCAAGCTACAATTACTGAGCCTGCATGCCACAACTGCTGAAGCCCGTGAGACTAGAGCCCGTGCTCTGCAACAAAGAGAAGACACCACAATGAGAAGCCCGTGTACTGCAGCAAAGAGTAGCTCCCACTTGCTGCAACTAGAGAAAGCCCACACGTGGCAATGAAGACCCAACGCAACCAAAAATAAATACAAATAAAATAAATAAATTTTTAAAAAATTAAAAAAAATAAAATAAACAGCAAGATCCTACTGTATAGCACAGGGAACTATATTCAGTATCTTGTAATAAAACATAATGGAAAAGAATATGAAAAAAAAAGTGTGGTATACATAGACAATGGAATATTACTCAGCGGTGAAAAAGAATGAAATATTGCCATTTGCAGCAACACAGACGGACCTAGAAAGTATCATACTGAGTGAAATAAGTCAGACAGAGAAAGGCAAATATTATATGATATCACTTACATGTGGAATCTAAAATATAATACAAATGAACTTATTTACAAAATAAAAACAGACTCACAGACATAAAAAACAAACTTATAGTTACCAAAGGGGAAAATGCGGGGAGGGAGGGATAAATTAGGAGTTTGGGATTAACAGATACACACCAATATATATAAAATAGATAAACAACAAGGATTTACTGTATAGCGCAGGGACCTGTATTCAATAACTTGTAATAACCTATAATGGAAAAGAACCGGGAAAAAAAATATATATGTATAACCGAATCACTTTGCTGTATACCTGAAACTAATACAAAATTGTAAATCAACTATACTTCAATTAAAAAAAGGAAAAACCCGTAGTAGCTGTGGCTTTTCAGGTATAAAGCAAGGGTGGCTAGTTTTGAAGTTTCTGCAAAACTTAGAAAATACACAAAGTATAAAAGAGAAAAAAGAGTCTTCTGTAATTCCACCAGAAAGAGACAGCGGCTGGTTCCTAGCTTCCTAGGTTCCCTTCTAGAGCAGCTCTCCAATAGAGATATAAATCAAGCCACCAATGCAAGCCACATGGGTAATTTAAAATTTTCTAGTGGCCACGTTTAAAAAAGGAGAACCGGGTGAAATTAATTTTAACAATATATTTTATTTAACCCAACGTATCCAAAATATTATCATCGCAACACATAATCAATATAAAAAATGATGAATGAGATGGTTCCCATTCTTTAAAAGCGCTGAATCTTTGAAAACCAGGGTGTTGTTTACATTCACAGCACATCTCAATTTGCATCAACCACATTTCAAGCGCTCAATAGCCCCGTGAGGTCTGTGGCTACTGTATTGGACCACGAGGGTCTAGAGGGGTTTTTTTAAGCAAATGGGCGTGGACAAGTTTGACATTGGACTGGCAGGGCCTGGAGAGCTCGGGACCCTGCTGGGCCGCACTTGACCCTGAGCAGCCTTGAAATCACAAAATCCCTTCCTCCCTCGGGGCAGGCTGTTCCAGGTGCCCCACACAGAACACACATATGCTTTCCCAAGAGCTCCACGCATCATTCCAGATACGTCGGATGCCAGCGAAGGAAAAGGCCAGATGGCTCCACAGTACTTTGGCCCACGATGGGGGACCAGGCCCGCTGGGGTCCTCCAAGATTAAAAAACACGGAGTCCTCAGAATTCCTCCGTCATCCTGGTTAGCACTGCTGCTGCCCCATTGTTCACACTTTCTGAAGTTTCCTCGGTTTTGTACTCTAGGGAGAAGCTCCAAGATGCCTAGTACTTCAGGCTTGACATCCTGCCAACTTGGGCTCCGCGCGATGGGCTCCCCGTACTTTCTGAACTGCAAGTCTCCCAAGATGAAAGACTGCAAAAGAAGATAAAAATAGTCCCAAGGAAAGGGACTGCTTCAGCTGGCCCAGTTTGCAGAATCCCTGTTTCATCTCTGATGTGAATAATTCATCCCTTCTAAAGCACTGCTGTTAAGTTAGAAACATCATTATTGCATCTTCTTTGATGAGGGCCTTAAAAAAAAAATCATAAACACCGAGCACATTAGGAGGAGAACCCGAAGAGCATCACTTAGAGTCATTTCCTCAGGCAGAAAGTAGCGCCCATTATCCGCTGTGACCAGCTTGTTCCCCAAGTCCACATATCAAAGCTGCCTTTGGTTCCCTCACCGACCCACGAGGGGGTACAACCTTGTTTGTTTTGAAAGGTTTGCCAAGGTGACCCCAGGGAAGGGAAACAGCCTGGACTAGGAGGCTGGCGACCCGAGAAACTGCTTCAACTCCATCACCAGCACGCTGGGCCAGGCACCTCCCCCCGGGCCTCCAGTTCTCAATTTCCTCAAAAAGACGAGCCCAAGTATATCTCTGGAGTGAGGTCGACTGAGTGTGTGTTCTTGTAGAAGCTGAAAGACACCTCGTGGAGCTCTGGGGACATTAATAATGCTATGAATAATAGCTGGCACCCCACCACCTTTAACTGAGCACTTACTATGTGACCGGCCACCCACACTGAGAGCTTTAGGCGCATTATCTCACTTAATCCTGCAAGTCTGTAAGGAGGTACTCGTACTATACCCATTTTCCAGATGAGAAAACTGAGATATGGGGGAGGGTGAGTCATTTGCTGGGCTCTCTACCCTGTCCTGTCCTTCTCCATCTCTCAGGAGATGGCCCTGATGGTGACGGCCACTCCACTCTGATTTCTGACAGTCTTTGAATCTCAGGTAGATCCCAGGGCATATAGGTCTGCAAGGAGGCCACTGAGCTGAGTGACAGAGGCTAGGGGACATCCTGAAGCCAGCCATTTCCTACAAAGCCACGCTGCCCCTCCCCATGCAGGCTGCTGGGCCTCTGCTCAAATAGCAGACGCAGGTGCAGGACGGCGGTGGGTGGCTGCCTGCTGCACGCCCTTTGGGGCGGAGGCTCTCCCGCCTCATCCTGCGGTCCCCTCTGGCTCTCCCAGGTCACCAAGCCTGGATTTCTGGGACGGGAGTGCCGAGGCAGGATGCACACTCCCAGACCCACACCTGGGCCATCACGGGTTCCTCGGCCGAGGCGGTCTTAACACTCCAAACCCATGACAGCTGATGGGTTCCAGATTTTCTGTTTTACTTCTTCAGGAAAACGGAGCCCAGAGCTTTGGTTTGGCTCCCCCCATGGAAAATCCACCCTGCCGTTTGGCCGGTGTTGCTGCAGGCTGCCTGGGTACTCCTGGCCTCGGGAACCTCCCCTCCTGTACAGCAGAGCCTGGTCGGGGGAGGCCCGGCTGGACGAGGCTTGGCAGGGCTGGGGACGGTGCGGGGGGCAGGGGGGGAGCGGGCAGCGTGGCCCCCAGCTGCAGCCCAGGCCTGCCCCGCAGTGGAGGCCAGGCCCAGCTCCGCCCTGTGGGAAGGCGATGGAGACTTTTCCAGTCCACAGGGCAGGATGAGCTCACTTCCGCTCCCTGTGGGAGGGGAGCAGAGGGGCAGTGTGTCTCCTTAGATGGAGCCCAGGGCCCGGTGCTGGGGCCCCAGGCCCTGGAACACCTGTCTTAGCCACACTCCCCCCTTCCCGAGCCCCCTGTCTTCTTCTGAAGGTGGCTCAGCTCTTCCTGCCTTGGCCCTCGGATGGGCCAGCAGCTCTGTGTGTGGGTCTCTCTTGCTGTCCTGACGCCGTGTGGGTCCCACGTCCCAGTGTCCACGCCGCAGCAGCCCTGAGCCCTTTGGTGGCTCCAAACAACTTCCCCTACCTTGGCCTCAGTGTATCCCCTAACACCCCCCACACCCCCCAGAGCAGCCCCCTGACGGGCGGGGGGACTGAGGATAAGACTGAGCGAACTGACCCCCCCGGCCAGCAGGTGTGCTCCGGAGACAGCTAATGCTCCTGGGAACTCCCTTCAGAAGCAGCCCCATCCGTCCAGCTCCATCCCGCAGGGCTTTGGGCTTCGCTTCAAGCAGGGCCCCCAGGGTGGTGTCTGGGTGAATCTGCAGGCACCACCCCCTGCCCAGGCCCAGGGGCGCTGCCCCGACCCAGTCCTAAGCCGCTAAGCTTGGACGGAGGAGGGTGGGCTCCGTCACACCCGTGTCTGCGGGCCCCGCACGGCTGCCCGGTTGGCCGGCGCTGGGATAGGTCTGCAGCCGAGACAGAAAAAACAGAGGAAATCCATGACGTCTGGGCTCAGCTCAGGGGCCCCTGCCCTGCTTTCGCTGGGTCCCCAGGCCTGGGAAGGGGCACACAGGCTGGTTGGGGTGCAGGGGCTCCGGAGGAAGTCATCTGGGCTGGAGGGGAGGGAGGCTGAGGCAGACCCCTGCTCCTGAGCTGCTGTCGGAGGCCTTCTGCTGAAGCTGCTGAGAGGGAGGGAGAAGGAAGGAGGGGGGAGGGAAGGAAGAAAGGGGCTGGGAGGAAAGCCCCGGAAGCAGCAGCGGTGTCTGAGCAGAGGCTGGCCAGTGCAGAAGCAGCGTGGTGCCTCTGAACTCTTCTCTCCCCCATGACAGCGACCTCCTCTTTGGCTGTGGGCTTCCCGCTCCCTCTTTACCTGAGCCACATCACAAATGGAATCTCAGTCACCCCCAGCCAGACCCTCCGGCAGCTCCCCATGGTCCAACGGGCTAGTCCCAACTCCTCCCACCAGGGACCGGGACCCAGCGTGGAGCGAGCGACCTCACCGGCCCTCCCTCCGGCTCCTTGCCAACCCTCCCCCACCCCGGCCACGCCGGAACCCTGACTGTCTGCGACTGTCTGCGGGGACCCAGCAGAGCCCCAGGTGCTGGGGAGCTCCTGCTGTCTTCTCCTGCTGGAAGGTTTTCCCACTTACTGCCCATCCCCTACGACCCTTCAGTGGCCATCTTGGGCTCCTGTCCGCCCCCCTGGCTTGTCCACGGCAGCCCCACTCTGCTTTGTCCAGGCCCTACCCTGTACTGGGCTGGACTGTCACAAGTCAGCCTGCGCCCCAGACAGGGGCTTCCTGGGGCAGTGACAGCCCCAGCGACTCTTCCGGAGCTTCTCTGGGCCCAGCATAGGATACGGTACATGTTTGTTGAATAAATAAGTGACCTAGAAAGGGGGTAGCTTGCCCTTTCACACCCAGAGCAGAAATACTAACGCCCTTCAAGGGCCATTCTGCCCCAGATGCCACCAGCGCTGTCCTCCGGCACACCTCCCCTCCCACTGCCCCCACCAAGTGTCCACCTTGAAGGCAGCCTCACTCCGGACAAAGTGGAACCCCAAAGTCAACAAGGGGCTCATCAGACCCTTGGCTCCTGGCACCTCCCCAGCCCACAGCTCCTCCCCAGGGCCAAGCTGCCCCAGCTTCCCTGCCCTGGGCTGGCCCAGGGCCACCTGAGCTGGACCCACCTACGCTCCTGAGAGCGTGGCCTTCTCCGGCAATGGGCTCCGCGTCCCCCAGCCTCCCCACGGTCGCCTTCCCCAACCTCTGGAGGTGAGCTGCTCTTTCTTGCCTCCCGGTGAGGAGCCCCTGTGTTCCCCTCGGCTGGTGTCACTATTTCACAGGACATTGCCCGAACTCTTCAGAGCCGTGTCCACTTTTCCATGAAATACATTATCCCTCTTTCCTGGGGTCCTCTCTCCTCACCTCTGTGGCCACGAGGGCTGCCTTTGTCATAAAATAATTTAGGACGCTTTCATCTTTCCCACATCCTCTTTGCCTTTCTCCTCGAGGCAGGTTGTTCAAGTCTATTCCCTCCGACTGACTTTCATGTCGTAAAACTCCATTAAGCTTTTATCTGCCTCGGGGAGCGGTGCCTTCAGGAACCTGGGAAGGGAGGGAGTTTCTTGACAGTGAACAGAGTAAATGTGTAAATGGGCACAGAACTCAGAGGCTGTCTCGTCCCCCCACAAATCCACCCACCCCGCCTCCGAGATAGAGCATCTCTACCTCACTCTGCTCCCTGTGCTGGGAAGGCACTGTGGAGGCAAGCAGGGCAAAACCATTTATTTCGAAAGCCTTATCTGAATATTTGGTTCATTCCAGAGGTAAAGAAGCTCATTCCCAGAAAACTGGATGCCTTACAGGTAGCTGCTCTGGCAGGAAGAGCTCTGGAGAAGGAGTCTGAGATGTGGGTTTGAGTCACTGCCAGGGCTACTTTGTCCCGGCAGGAGGACCTGGCGGTGTTGACATCTGTGACATTTGTCTGACTTTTTTGGGATTTCTCTTCTCCTTCTGAATATTCACCCTTGACCTGACTTTGAGGGACCCCCAAATTGTATAAGTTGAGATGCCACCAAGACTGGACCCGCCTAGATCTGAGCTGTGATGTGTCCCCGCTGTGTGGCCTTGGGTCACGTGCCTCAGTTTCTCACCTGTCCCTCCCCCAGAGCATCCTGAGGTCTGAGTTACATCACAAAAACCATACTTCGTGTTCCAATGAACTGTTACTGTTTCTAAATGAGTTCAGCACCGTGGATTTGAATTCCCGCAAGAACACGCTGAGGTTGGCGGTCTCCCATTTCACCAACCAACCATCAGGGGCATCGACAGCTTAACTGGGATGAGAGCTCAGTCTGCAGCTAGAGCCCCGAGGCTCAGGACAACCAGCCCCCGCTGTTTCAAAGTAGCCAGTGGACCTACATTTCTGTTCCCACGAGG
Organism: Lagenorhynchus albirostris; assembly: GCF_949774975.1. Lineage (NCBI taxonomy): Eukaryota > Metazoa > Chordata > Mammalia > Artiodactyla > Delphinidae > Lagenorhynchus > Lagenorhynchus albirostris. The sequence continues at coordinate 4,571,360 of NC_083095.1, forward strand.
CAGCTGCTCTCCTCCAAGACTCCAGTTGGGGAAGGAAAAAGGCCCCGTCTTCTTTCACTGCCCCGAAACTGAGGGGAATGCATCCCTGAGCTGGCTGCTCACAGATACACTCACCTTTCATCCTCCCAGCAGCCCTTACAAAAGCCCCATTTCATAGATGAGGAAACTGAGGCTCTGAGAGGTGAAGTAACTTTCCCAACATCACACAGCAGATAAGGTCTGGTCTGTCTAGCAGCAAAGCTCCTTCTCAGTGACACGGCACGTGCCGCCATCTGTATGGCCTGTGGTCACCCTCCCCCTGCCCTTTGGCCTCTGCTCTGTCGCCCACTAAAGGCCGTATTGCTGCTGGACGCATAAGGCTGGGGTGGGTGACCTAGATTCTGCTTCTGTCCTTCCTTACTCTGCCCCCTGCCACCAGATGGGCGGAGGACCTTCTAGTAGATAGGGGTTCTGCACCTGTGAGGCAGGAAACTCTCCGGGCAGGGTGAGGGGCCACCCTCTGGACTCCCAGAGGGCATGACCCGTTGGCCCAGGGTTCCACCATGGCTCTCTGCCTCATCTGCACCCTCAGTTGTGGTCCTTGCCCAAGGCCAGGCTCCACACGTGTTCTTCTGAGGCTGCATCCCATCCCCCACCATCCCGACCCATGCCCAGCAACCCGGCACCCAGGTGAGCAGTGGGACGATGGGAAGTTTCCAGAAGCGCTGGGTGGGGGCAGATACACCTGTTCCCCAAAAGGTCACCATCCAGTGGATTCAATATTTTTCAGCCAGGGAGGCATCCTTTGTGTATTTCGTAAAAATAAAAGGAAGAACGTCCGAAGGCTTGTTTCCTGCCTGGAGCCACCGGCAGCTCACGGCTCATTTCTCCCGTCTCCTCCGGCTATAATTAAGCTCGCAGTACGGAGCATTTCTGCCTGCTCAGCTCCAGTCGCAGAACAATATTTCAGCCCACAGTTAAATGACGTGGATAAATAAAGACGCCCCGGACTCCTGCGAGGATGACAGTCCCCCCTGCCCCCGTCACCGTGCTCTGAGGACCCCAGGAGCACCCTGTTGCCTTGGACACTGTGACAGTGGCCTCGAGATGGACAGAGGCTGCAGGGCCTCCTCAGTGGGGAGGCCGTTGAAGTGCCCGACCTCTCTCAGGGCCTCAGTTTTTCCATCTGTAATATGGGGGAGCAGACAAGTCCCTCTGGGCTCAGCCCTGCCGGCTTGAGCCTCCACATCCTGACTCAGAGTCAGACTTGCAGAGGCACACCTGGGGATCTGCATTCCCCCGGGCCCCCAGGTACCCTCTCCATGGGACGATTTGTAGGGGGCCGGCTGCCTAGAGACCTGGGGAGGAGGGCCAGTTTCAGGATGATCCTAGGGTCCCTCTCTCCGCCTGACCTGACCCCAAGCCCCGTGGTGGAAGGGCAGCCCCAGGCCAGCAAGTGCTGCAGTGCCCTCGGGCCACAAGGGGGCAGAGGCACCCAGGCACAGCACCTGCCTCTGCTCCAGCGAGCTGGGTCGGGCACCACCGGGACGCGTCTGTCCGTCCTGGTCTGCAGAGGGGACCAGGCGCTGGGCAGGGGCCGACCTCTCCCCTGCAGCCTGGATGGCCCTCGGGCCTCTGCCCCAGCCTCTTCTGGAAAGCTCTTTAAAACTCAGCCAGATCCCCTGCGTCCGAATCCTGGTTGAGGGCCCAGGGATGGGAATTTCACACCAGGCCCCGCTCCCACTTCTGATGCGCACCAAGTTTAATTACCACCGATCCTGATCCAATGCTCAGTCACCCCATTTCACAAGTGGGGAAACTGAGGCCCAGAGAGGCAGGGGTTTGAGCAAAGACCCTCCCCAGCCAAGTAGCGCTCCCAGCATTGGGCGACTCTGCTTCTTGTCATGGTGTGAAACGCTGCTGAGAATTTCTTAATTCCCTTTCGCAAAAAGACAGGTTGTGCTTTGTGCAGAAATCGTTATTCAAAAATTACAGACTCTGCTTGTTTCTATGGAAACATTTTTCACCTTATGCAAATGAGGCAAGAGGCATGAAAACAACGCCTTCCCTCTCTGCCCCCCTTCTTTCTTTTTGGAACCTTGAAAAGCAGTGGCTGAAAGTTTAGTCCTGGGCAGAGCGGGTGCGAGGCAGCCCCTGACTCTTCCGGAGCCCTGGCTCTGGGATGCTCGGCCTTGACGCCCCCAGGTTGGCAGGGCTCAGAGCCTTCCGGCCAGTTAACTTCCACTCTGATCGTTAGTGAGCAGAGGCTGGCAAAGTTCTCTTCAAAGTGCTCCCCAGCCCTTTGAAGGGGAGCCCGCTGCCCACAGAGAACCCCACAGGGAGTCCACCCAAAACATAGCCTGGGGGTGGCACCCCACTTCTGGCCATCTTCCACCCTCACCTGCTTTGAGCACCTGTTGTTTGCTGGGCCCAGACTGGCATCCCTTTGAGGGGCTTTTCCTCTGTACCCCTCCTGCACCCAGCTCTGCTGCCAGGAGGAGAATGTTTGGGGATCCCCGAGGCCAGGGGTGGGGATGGCAGGTATATCTTTCCTCCTGTGTCGATTCAAGCCCCAGCGTCAGTACCTCCCGACTGTGTGGCCTTGGGCCAGTGTCTTTGCCTCTCTGAGCCTCACTTCCTCCCCCGCTTAGAATGGGGGTGATTGCACCCATCTTGCAGGGTTGTGGTGAGGGTGAAATGAAAGCACACAGTGGGGTCTCAATCATAGGAACCCCAAGTTGCTCCTTGGGAAGGGGGAGCCAGGATGAGCACAGACCTCTGGGGGCGGGGTGTACTGCGTGGGGCGTGCGCACTCCAGGAAGAATCTCCACCCCCGCCCCCGCTGCTATCCAGAGCCGCTCCTGACAGAGGCGGCCACCAGGAGACAGTGTCCCACAGAGCAGGGGCACCAAGTTTGGAGCCCAGAGACCTGGGTTCAAGTTCCGACTCAGAGGTGTCCTCCCCGTGTGATCTGGAGATCACTGAGCCTCAGTTTCCCCAGCCACCCCAAGGGCTGTGTGGGGACCAGATGACGGAAGTATGTGAGAGGTAGGCGGGTGAGGGTCAGTGAAGGTGGCGGGTCCGAGGCCAGACATGACTGTCCATCCTGAGTATCAGCCACTACTTCATGGCCATGACCCAACTGTACACTCTCTGGCTCTGGGGCCCCTGAGGACACTCTGCTCTTCTTCCTCTGCTGGCTTCTCCCCAACCCCCTGGAAGAAGGTGCTAAACACTGTTCTGTGTGGTCCATGTATATCACTTATGTAAGTAAGCAGGTATGTAAGCCCAGTGTGTGGCTACTGTTATTGTCCCACTTTACAGGTGAGAAAACTGAGGCACAGACAGGCTGAGCAACTTGCTCAAGGTCACACAGCTAGGGAGTGGGAGATGGGATTAGAAACAGCAAATCCAACCGCAGAGGCCGAACAATTGACTACCATGCTATCCTGATTCCGTCTGCATTTGGGAGTTGCATCAGTTTCCTGGTGCTGTCATAACAAAATACCACCAACTGAGCGGCTCCAACAACAGAAATGTACTGTCTCAGTTCTGGCGGCCGGAAGTCCAAGATCAAGGTGTCGGCAGGGTTGGTTCCTTCTGAGGCCGAGGGAGGACTGTCCTGGGCCTGTCCCCTCGGCTTGTAGACGGCCATCTTTGTGTTCACATGGCCATCTCCCTCTACATGTGTCTCTGTGTCCAAATTTCCACTTTTAAGGACACCAGTCATATTAGATTAGGGGTCACCCTGATGCCTTCTCTTTAACGTAGTACCTCTGTAAAGACTCTGTCTCCAAATAAGATCACAGTCAGAGGCACTGGGGGTTAGGACGCCAACATACGAATTTGTGCGGGAACACACTTCAACCCAAACAGGAGTTAAGAGACCGTCTGAGGTACGGGACCCAGGGGTTCGAGGATGGACAAGGATGGTGAATGGGGACTTTCCTCTCAGAGTAAGACCTTAACCCCCAAAGTGCAGGCAATTAGCCTGAGGGCCCCCATTTTCTAAAGAAGTCCCCCCGAAACAGCCCAGTGGGACTAGGACGGGGGGGTCGGGTCGGGGAGACAGAGCCGCTCTCCCCACCCTTCGACCAGGCCTGCAAAGTCCGCGGGCAGAGAGCTCAGCCGCTTCCTGTCTGTATCCCGCTGAGTTCAGTGGTCTGATACACCAGCTATTGGAACGTTATTTAGAGGAATAGAAGAAAATCAATAGGAAAAACGAAAAATCACAATCTAGTGAACAAAACTCAGGAACTGGGGCAAAGGGAGAAATGAGCGATGTCTCAGTTTTCCGAGGGGCCCTGGCCGGGTTCTCTGTGCGCCGGTTATCACCTTACTGCCTTTCAGCTCCAAAGCCACCTTGATGTCTCTCCTAGTGAAGGACGAGGAGCCCCTGAGACTTTCCGGGCTGCTGGCATGGTACTGAGCTTTGTCCCAGAAGGCTCTGGAGTCCATGCAGGAGGAAGAGAGCTCATTCCTGGTCTGGTCCGTGGCGGAGCAGGTCCTGCAGCGCGCCCGGCTTCCCCGCATCGGCCCCTACCCAGCGGTTAGGCCATGGACCACTTCTCCATGGACAGCTTTCCCCACACCCCAGAGGGCAGATTTCCAGCAAGTTCCCTGCGATGGACTTCCAGCTTCTGCCAGCCTGGTACCACAGTGACCCCTTCGCCATTCAGTAAAACATAACCACTCCTCCCACAATAATATCTAGAGCTCAGTCCAGGGGTGGGCGGCATCTTCTTTGGGTGCTGTCTCAGCCCTAAGAGCAGGGGCTGCTCCTTATATCTGCTATTCTTCAGAGTTCTCTTTACTTCTAACCAGCCAGTCTCTCATTATTACAATCCTGTTATAGGTAATAATCCCGGAGGACAGACTTTCCTTGTTCAAATTAATGTGTAGGGACTTCCCTGGTGGTCCAGTCATTAAGAATCTGCCTTCCAATGCAGGCGACGCAGGTTCAATCCCTGGTCTAGGAACTAAGATCCCACTTGCAAGGGGCAACTAAGCCCGAGTGCCGCAACTACTGAGCCCGCCTGCTCTGGAGCCCACGCGCCACAACTAGAGAGACGCCCAGGCACCTCAATGAAAGATCCCGCGTGCCGCAACTAAGACCTGGCGCAGACCAATAAAATTAATTAATTAATTTAAAATACAATAACAAATTAATGTGTAGTTTCTGTCTCCTGGACCCTGACTGATACAAAACTGGTAGCAGGAGTGGTCCCAGGTGGTAGATGAGATGTGGGGATGGGATTAGTTATGCCTCTGGGCTTGCACACGGCGCTGAGCTTCCTACTGCAGGAAGCGGTGTGTCAGTAATCCATATATACAGCAGCATCACCGTTAACCAAACCATCACCTGTTGTTGATGTCAATGAAAGGGTTCAGGAGCCCGAGGAGATGTTGAACTTGCCGCTTACAGCAGTCACGGTGCCTATGAGGGTTCGGGTGAGCTCCGGGTCCTCTCGAGGGCACTTGAGAACTTTCAAAGAGAAAAGGACAGGCTGAGCCCCGTTAGCTCTCAGCTCGAGTCGCAGTCTGGGAAGCAGCCAGCTTCCAAGACAGCTCTAAAGCAGCTCAGATTTCTTTTAGCCGCAAGCCTGATATTACTGGAAATCAAATACAAAATTTAATTGTGCAGGTTTGCTGAAATACAACCATTGAATTCATAGTCTCAAAAAATGTCTCATGACACAGATAGGGCATTGATTCGCAGAGGATAGGATCCTGAACCTTGGAAGGGGGACATCGGATTGGATCCAAATGAAACTGTTGGCCTTGAACCCCCAAATCACGCTGAGCCACCCCTGCCAGGGGAAGTAGCTTTCCTTTTTGTGTCTGAAGAGACTAGCCTCCCTCTGCCTGGAAATTCTGTGAAAGCTCACCTGGGGCCCTGAAAAGGGATGCTTCGCCCTCTCCAGACCCATCACAGCCCCGCCCTGTTGCCACTAGATACATGACTAGGTCCATTTTCAATATACTCCAGGAGCACAGGTATACACTTTGACCATCGAAAGCTTAACCAGCAGAAGAATTGTGAGGCTTTGCTAGTATATACGGGCAGAAACCTGGGAAACCAGTGTGGGAATGGATTTTAAGGGGATTGGACCAAAAAGGGAGGAATATAACATTAGATCAGGCCACATAAGACGGGCATAGCTGCGCTTACTAGAGACTCTGCATTTAATGTGGTAGCTTATGTAACTATGTATTAATTATATAACCAATTACCACAAACTTAGAGACTCAAAACAACACATTTTTATTATCTCACAGTCTCCATGGGTCAGAAATCTGGACATGGCTTAGCTGGGTCCTCTGCTTCAAGGCTTCTCCCAGAGCTATAACCCAGGTGTCGGGCGGGACTGCAGTGTCTTGCCCTTTCATCCGAAAGCTTGACTTGGGAAGGATCCGCTTCCAAGCTCACATGGTTGGTGACAGAATTCCGTTCCCTGCAGGCCTCAGTGACCAGCTGGCTGCTGTCCTCATGAACCGCTTCAACGTGGTCACTGTCCCCAAGCCTGCAAGCTGAGAAGGCATAGACCGAAGACCCAGTCTTGTGTAAGCTAGTCCCGGAAGTGACAGCCTACTGTCACAGTCCATTGGTTTGAAGTTTGATACAGGCTCCCCCATCCTTAAGGGGAGGGAATCACACAGAAGCATGAATACCAAGAGGCGGGGGTCCCTGGGAGCCGTCTTCGAGTCTGCCCACCACCGGCCCGAAGTGGCTCTGACCGCTTATTTGGTTGGTTGACCAGAAGAACTTGGCCTCAATGGTGGCCCACAGCTCATGAAGTTGAGATGCCAGGGCTTCCTCAGGATGACGTGGAGGAGAGACTGCGGGCTCAGGTGAGTAGGATGGTTGGATTGGATCTAGAATGTGAAACCTGCTGATTGAGAAGATTAAAGGGCTATAGCTGATCCTGTGCCTGGCCCTGGGAAGGTAGTCAGAGATGTTTAACCAAAGCAGCTACAACAAAACCCAGTAAGATAGGCAGGGCAGGAAGTTCTCCTAAATCCATTTAACAGAACAAGACCAAGGCTCAGAGGAGTGAAGCAACGTGCTCAGGGTCGCACATCACACGGGTGGTTCAGACTCCGGGTTGAGTGCCATGCTTCCCCACCTCTCTGCACCTCCTGTTGGGGGGTAGAGGGACCGAGGCAGAGCACACAGCACCCCTGCTAGTGCAGATGAGGCCTCAGACCCAGATCCCCCAGCAGTGGGGAGCACGTGCCTCTCACGCTCACGTTGGTGTGACTGGGCTGGACTGCCAGGGAGGGGGCAGCCAAACTCTCGCTGGCCGAGGGGGATGCAGAACTAGAAAAATCATTACAGGCAGATGAATTATTCACAGAATCGTCGACCTCCTCAGGCCCCGGACAGCCGGAAGCTCGCTGAATAACCCAGCGCATCTTATTACCCACGTGTAATGGCCTCTTTTTCTCTGTCTCAGAAGAAAGCGATTCAACACCATCAAATATTAATGCGGGGCAGCTGATACGGTGGCTGCTTACACACTGGCTCTCCAGTGCTGCCCTGGAGGTCAGGGATGTCGCCAGCCTGGGATCCAGAGACTCGACCGGGAGGGCCCAGGTAGCCGTGCCCTCCCTCCAGAGCCTGAGAAGAGAGTCCTCACACACGGCGGCAGCCTCCACCCCGTCCATGATCTCGGGTGCGCCAGAAATGCCGTGCTTTGCTTTCCTAAAACAGAGATTCATGTTCATTTTGCACATCATTCCCAATCTCAGTGGGTTTGAGATCCCCCGGGGGGTTGTCTCTGCCCCAGAGCCCTCCTGGGACTAAGGATTCGGAGGTGCCTTGGGGTCCGTATTAGTGCCCCGTGGCCGCTGTAACAGATTGCCCCAAACGGGGGGAGGCTTAAAACAACAGACATTTGTTCTCTCAAAGTTCTGGAGGCGAGAAGTCTGAGATCGAGGTGTCGGCAGGGTTGCACGCCCTCTGAGGCTCCGGGAAAACACCCTCTTCAGCTTCCGGTGGCAGCCGCAGCCCTCGGCTTTGCGCACACAGCGTTCCCATCTCTTCCTCCATCTTCTGCCGTGGGTCTCTCCTCATCTCATAGGACCCCAGACGTGGGATTCGGGGCCCATTCTCCTCCAGGATGACCTCATCTTAACTGCAGCAGCCCTATTTCCAAATGAGGGCACCTTCTGAGGTTCCAGATGGACATAACTTGATGGAGGATGGAGGATGGAGGATGGAGGATGGAGGATGGAGGATGGAGGACACTATTCAACCCGTTATAGGGTCCAGGCTGGCACTCATGGCCACGGCTCACCTGGATCCTGACTTTTGGTCCATTCAAGTCACACAGGTGTCCTGACCCCAGAGTTTCTCCAGGTTTCTCCTTCCTCTCTGGTCCACATCCCCACTTCTCCCGCTGTTTCTGCAGCCCCCCTGGGAGTGGGGAAGCTCAGAGGGGCTGTCCAAGCCCCTCTGTCCAGGTGCCCCTCACCTCACCCCCATTGCTCAGAGCAACAGGGTCCCATCAGTCCCCCAGGCTCTGGCAGGGAGTGGCGCCCTGAGTTCTCAAGTCAGGGTGCAGCCAATGCAGTCGACGCCCTTCCCATGTCCCTTCGGCCATCACTGTCCCCAGCACACTGAACCAGCAGATTCCAATTCCACACTCCTGGGCCCTTCACCTGCAGCTCCTCCAGCCATCAGAGCCCACTCAACTGCAGCGTGGGGCAGCCCAAGGGCCAGGATCACGCTCCTCCCACCAGATCAGCCCTCAGCCAGTGTCCCTAGCACCCTCGCCCCTGGATGGGTCAGCTCTGCTGCACGTTCCACGCTGTACCCTGAAGACCCCTGCGGGCATGGGCTCCACTTCCTGGAGTGGCTTTGCAGCTCCCTTGCCTTCCCATCACAGTGCCTCGCTCATCACCTCCCAAATAAGCTCCCATTCATCCTCTCAGGGTCTGCTGCTGGGGAAACCTGCACCGAGACACGGGGTCTAACGTCGTACCAGCTGGGCCCAGGCCTCATCTCGGGAGACCCTCCACATCCAAGCTTCTCTCTTCCTGCTCTGACCACATCTCCTGCCTCACCAGGACGTGGCTTCATTCGTTTAGAAAATCAGAGTCTGAGATGAAGTTCACCAGCAGCCCCCAACCAGGCCGCCCCACGCCCTACCCCCGCTTCCTCCTCCCCTCGGCCGCCCACCCTGCGTCCGCCCAGGGCGATGCCAGTGTCATGCCGCATCGGCTCCAGTTCAGTCTGGCCCCCGGTCTCCCCCACTCTCTTCCCTCTATGCTTTAGCTCAGGAGCACCCGCACTCTGCAGGTTCCCCTGGGGACCCCTCTGCCTCGCTCGAGGCCAGCCCTGGCCCCCCTCCTGCAGGAAGTGTCCCCACACCCTCCAGCCACATGCAGCTCCCCTTCTACCTCCCAAGCTCTTTGCAGACACCGCCGATGGCCTCCACCCATGCGTCTCATCCACCGGCTGGAGACCTGGGACTGAGCCACATCTGTGTCCCCAGCACCCTCACAAGACCAGGTCTGTAGTCGGCATCTGTGGGTATTTGACATCGAGGATGGCCACCTCCCTATTCTTAGTGAAAGAAGGTATGGGCACACGGTCTGACCACAGTGAAATTCTCCCACAGATGATTGCAAGCGGCTCTCATGCTTTTTCAAGGTCCCGTGCAGCAGGGGACATCCCAGGCCCTCCTCCCACTCAGACCTACAGCAGCACCACCTCTGAGCCTTCACACATGCTGACTCCTGGGCCTGGAACCATGCCTGTCATCCAGCTCCCACCAGACCCTTGGCCGGGGATGGAGGTGCTCCGCTGGGCTCCCCCAGCCCCAAGGCCTTGCCCCACCCCTGTCCTCGGGCCTCTGGATTGGAGCAGTCCGCTTATTTGCCTGTCCCCTCAGGGATCAGCTCCTCGGGGTGTGGGCTTCAGGAGTGAGCTCAGTTATCAGGGTCAGCGTCACCCCCCAGCCCCTGGGCCCTCCTCACATTGTCCCACGTCCCCCCACCTACAACTTGCCCGTCTCCCCGCAGCCCTCGCACCCCAGGCCTCCATCTTGCCCTAAGCCCGGGAGCATGGCCCGCTTCTGCCTCTGTGCTTCCTGCCTTCTAAACAACAGTGTCTGCCACACCGTCAGCCCTTCCCCAGCACCCCTGGAGCCCCCAGGCCTGGCCTGGGCAGGGTGACCCAGCGACCAGGACACAGCGTGGGTCTGGAGCCGCTCCGAGACCCGTGAGAGACAGTCAGAGAATGTCTCCAGCGGGGTGACCCATGAAGGCTGGGCTGAGCCAGCACGAGGGGAGTGTCCGGGGGACCCGGGAGTGATGGCTGGAGACAGGATGACTGCCAATGGTCGGCTGTGTCTGGAGCATTAGGGCCAAGGAGGGAGGCTGCGGAGGGCGGGTCTGCCCTCACCTGGCGCCGATGGGAGACGCTGCAGTCTGGGCCACGTGGTGGCTTTCGGGGACCTGAGGTGCTTTGGCCTTTGTGAGCCCCTTCCAATATTAAAAAAAATTTTTTTAAATAAATTTATTTATTTATTTTGGCTGCGTTGGGTCTTCATTGCTGCGCACGCGCGGGCTTTATCTAGTTGCAGCGAGCAGGGCTGCTCTTCGTTGCGGTGCGCGGGCTTCTCACTGCGGTGGCTTCTCTTGCTGCGGAGCACGGGCTCTAGGCGTGCAGGCTCCGGTAGTTGTGGCACGTGGGCTCAGTAGCTGTGGTGCACGGGCTCAGGAGTTGTGGAGCATGTGCTTAGTTGCTCCGCGGCATGTGAGATCTTCCAGGACCAGGGCTTGAACCCGTGTCCCCTACATTGGCAGGCGGATTCCCAACCACTGCGCCACCAGGGAAGCCCTAAAAAATTTTTTGATTACATTTTACAACTGCACTGGTATAAAGACAAATATAATCCAGGCTGGATTCATATTATTTTATCTTTTTCCTCTTGATTCTATGAGAAATGAAAATGAACACATTTTTGCAGACCCCTAGAGGACTGCGTCCCAGGCCCTGTTCCTGCTGCATTTACTGTGGCCGTCGGCCTGGACTGCGGGGCCCAGCCAGACCGACCCACACTGCCTGGAGGCTGAGACGCAGGGGGCACTGGAGGCGGGGGGCAGGGGGAGGAGAGCCAAGTTCCTGCAAGTGGCAGTGGCCTTGAGGGGGGCTCAGCCGGACCTGAGGGTGGGGACTTGGAGGGAGGCAGGCGTTCAGCACCCCCATGGCTCATGGGGCTTTCAAGGCAGCCGCCCTGTCTCCCACCATCCTGGACGGGGAGGGACAGGGCGCTGGCCGTGAAGCTCAGTTGCCCAAACTTCCAGCCGTGGGACCCTGGGCAGGTCACGTAATGCCTCGTGCCTCCATTTCCTCATCTGTAGAATGGGGACATCCAGGTGGTCTGAGAAACACTTGGTGCTCGGTGAGTCCTTGACAAGTGTCACCAACTTCCATTATTATCTCTGTTATTAATAATTACCTCCAGGGGTCCTCCCACAGCAACCTGGGAGGATGACCACATCACTATCCCCTCTTTACAGGTGAGGAAACTGACCGGCAGAGGGAAGGGAGCTGCCTGGGGTTCCTGCAGCAGCTCCAATGAATGACAGAAATGTCAGTCCCCACCAACCAGACTAGAAGGAGAGGTACAGGGCAGCCCACACACCCACCAGGCAGTGGCAGGGCCGGCACGTCCACCAAATCACCAACTCCAGAACCCAAGCTCTTCACACCTGGCCTGCCAGGGCCGGACAGGATCCCAAGCCTCCCACTGCATCCCGACGCGGGAAGCTTCCGCAGCAGGATCGTGGCTTGTTTTCTCTTTAAGTTGTGACTCACCTTCTGGAGAAACCATGTTGCAAGAACAGTACATTATCTGGGGCCCACACTGGAAGAGCGTATTTATCAGGACAGCCCAGGACTGACGGAGCACCATGCCTGAGGGATTGGCATCTCCATAATTCCCACTTCCCCGCAGCCGGGACCCTAAGAGCAGAGAGCAGGGAGTCTCTTGGAGCTGCTGAAGCCGCCATCTGCCCCTGGAGCAAGCGATGGGGTATGAAAGCAGAGCCCGGCCGCCCGCAGACCGGCATCCCCTTCACCCCAGATCATCAGTGTAGTGAACAGGACCCCACAGGGCGGGGAACGGTCTTCCACCTTGGGGTCTCCATCGGGTGATTTTAGCTACAGTCTGTCACGAGCCATTATCCATTTTACCTATTTGTTCAACATTCATTCCTTTATTTAACAAAGTTCACTGAGTGCCTGTATGGGGCAAGCATCCCTCCAGATGCTGACAACACAGACATGGACGAGACAGACCAGGTCTAGCGGGTGAGACAGAACCGAACAAATCATCACGCGATGCGCTAGTTAATGACACTGCCGTGAGGCACAAGGAGCAGGGGAAGCCCACCCAGGGCGCTCGCCGGGGATGCCGAGAGCTTAGCGTCTGTGCACCGGTGCCAAGCCGAACCTCAGAGACAGGGTTTTGGGTGAAGTAGAAAAGAATAGCTTTATTGCTTTGCCAGGCAAAGGAGGAACACAGTGGGCTCCTGCCCTCGAAAACTATGTGTACCAGCCCGGGAGGATTTGATAAGGAGTTTTATAACAATACCTCCCAAGGGCGGGGTTGCTGAAAAGATGAGGGGCCTCGGGGTCTCAGGCGCCGGCCTCCTTGATGAGCTTCTCGAGGCCTTGCTGAGCTTCTCGGGTCCCTGTGATCTCGCCTCCTAGCCTTGGCCGCTCCTCCCTTGATTAGCAGCTGTTCGAACCTTCCCTTTGGCACTCAGGGGAGGTCATGGAGGCTGGAGTCTTGCCTACAAGAAACGGGGGGCCAAAAGGCTTCCATGCCCAGCAGCCCCATGGGGTCCTCCTCAGTTTCACCTGGGAGGCCCCAGAAGGCTTCTTGGGGGCGGAAACCCCTAGAAAGAGGGCGACCAAGGAGAGGAGGAGATGCTGGGTGAGGGAGTAGCATAAGACGGGAAGGAGCCTTTCCATTTTCACTCCAGTATCAGTGAGGCCCTGACAGTGCCCTTCCTGGGCGTGTTTGCTCTAGGACTCTGCCCCTGGGCTCTGCCCAAGGCCCCGGGACACACAGAGGCTTTGCCATAAGGGAAAGGCAGGCATTTCTGGACCATCTCCTGATGCACTGCCTTCTCCCTTCCTCTCTTACCTGCCCCTCCTGCCTCACAGCTTGGCCATGAGGATTCCTGCTTTAGGAGGGAAGTGGGGACCACTGAAAACAGGGTGTCCCTGGGACTGGCAGATGGAGCCTCTGACACAGAACTTCCCACCTGACTGGAAGTGGAAGCTGGAGGCCAGTGGGGTGGGGGGAGCAGTGAGGGTTTCCTGAACCCCCCAGGGAATTCCAGGAACGTGGCCAGAGCCCTGGAAGCTGCCCAAGGAGCCACTGGGCGAGTCTACAAACGGCAGAGGGAAATGTCTCAGGTAACCCTGCATATCACCCCTCCCCCAGACCCTGCAGTATCCCCTTGCCACTCTGCCCACCCATCCTCCACCCCGAAGCCAGGGGAGCTGTTCCAAACCCAATCCCAGACTTCCAGTTTCTGGCCTAGCACAGAGGAAGCTTGGAAGCTGCCCCTCAGTCCTAACAACAAGTAAAACACTGAACAAGCTGAAAAATCAACAACTCTTGTTAGATTCGTGAAAGAAGCGAGGCCACAGGGCAAACCACATCAGAGGCACCGACAGGCGAGCGCTGAGACCCACGGCTCCGGGAGCAGAAAGCTGCCCAGGAACCAGGGCTAGGGAAGGGAAACGGAACGGAAACTGACGAGCTGCTGGAGGCCCAGTGTGGATGAGGCTGAGAGTTGAAACTCCAGAGGGGGCCCAGTGCGAGAGGGGTCCTCACCTGTTTGTGAACTTTACCTCCAGGTCCCCAGTCTGCTCTCACAAGTGAATATTGGAGGGAAAATCCCCGTGTGCTTCCAGCAGGGGAGGAGAAAAGGAACCACCGTGAAATACACCAAAATATCCTGTTCTTAACAAGGCCAGCCCTCCTAATCTATCAGATTTAATCTATTAGTTTAACCTAATCAGAGCCTAATCTCCCGGGGTCTTATCAGAGCCTAACAGAGGTGAGAAAGGGGAAACACCCAACTCCAAGCCACTCTAGCCATCCCTCCCCACTTATGGGGGTGGGAAGGGATGAGAAACACTCATGAAGTTCACAGTTCTGTAAGCACAGGTTCACTACAGGACTGAGACCTAGAACTCTTCCCCTCCCCCCACCTAACCACTGCATTACTAAAAGCCTATTTCCGGAAGTTTCTTTTACCCAGTACATCATGTCCGGCTTTCAAGAAAAAGTTACAAGGCATACTAAAAGGCAAAAAACATAGTTTGAAGAGACAGAGCAAGCATCAGAAGCAGATTTTTTTTTTTTGCGATACGCTGACCTCTCACTGTTGTGGCCTCTCCCGTTGCGGAGCACAGGCTCCAGACGCACAGGCTCAGCGGCCATGGCTCACGGGCCCAGCCGCTCCACGGCATGTGGTATCTTCCCGGACCAGGGCACAAACCCGTGTCCCCTGCATCGGCAGGCGGACTCTCAACCACTGCGCCACCAGGGAAGCCCCAGAACCAGATTTTGATATGGCAGGGAGGTTAGAAATATCAGACCAGGAATTTAAGACAGCCATGATTAATATGCTAGAGCTCTAATGGGTAAAGTCAACTGCATGTAAGAACAGATGTGACGTGTAAGCAGAGAGATGGAAATCCTGAGAAAGAACCCAAAAGAAATGCTACAGATCAAACACACTGGAAAGGAAATGCAGAATGTCTTTGAGGGACTTATTAGTAGAGGAACGGCTGAGGAACGAATCTCTGAGCTTGAGAATATCTCAACAGAAACCTCCAAAATTGAAAAGCCAAGAGAACAAAGACTTAAAAAAAGTAGAACAGAATATACGAGGGCTGCAGGACAGCTACAAAGGTGCAACATATGTGTAATTGGGAATTCCAGCAGAAGAGAGAAAGGAACAGAAGAAATATTTGAAACAATAATGGCGGAGAATTTCCCCAATTAATGTCAGACACCAAATCAGAGATCCAGGAAGCTCAGAGAACACCAAACAAGATAAATGCCCCAAATAAACTATACCTAAGCATTTCATTTTCAAACTTCAGAAAGGCAAAGAGAAAGAGAAAAAAAATCCTGAAAGCAGCCAGAGGGGAAGAAAGCACATTATCTATAGAAGAGCAAAGGTAAGAATTACTTCCAGCTCCTTGAGAGTGGAGTGAAATATTTAAAGTGCTGAGAGAAAAGCCCCCCAAATTTAGAATTCTGTACCCTGTGAAATTACCCTTCAAAAGTGAAGGGGAAATAAAGACTTCCTCAGACAAACAAAAATTGAGGGAATTTGTGGCTAGTAGACCTGCCATTCAAGAAATGTTCAAAGCAGTTCTTTAGAGAGAAAGAAAATAATATGGGTCAGAAACATGGCTTAACATAAACAAAGGAAGAGCATGGGGAAGAAATAAAGAAAGTGAAGGTAAAATAAAACCTTTATTTTTTTTATTCTTAACCTTGAACTAACAGATAATGATGTGTTCAAAATAATCATACCAACAATGTATTTGACTATATACATAATATATATGCTTATGAATGTTTATGTATAAGTGAAATGAATGACAGCAATGATACAAAGTATAGGAGGGAGGAATTAGGATTATTTTGTTATTATAAGGGATTTGTACAACCCATGAAGTGATATAGTGCTATTTGAAAGTGGATCGGAGTAGCTGTAAATGTATATTGCAAACTCTAGGGCAACCACTAAAAACAAGCAATATAACTGATAGGGTAAGAAAGGAGAGAAAAGGGAATTATATAAAATGCTCAGTTAAAACCACAAAAGGCAGATTTGCAACAACATGGATGAACCTTGAGAAAACATGCTAAGTGAAATAAGTCAGACAAAGACAAATACTGTATGATCTCACTTACATGTGGAATCTAAAATAGTTGAAATCATAGACACAGAGAGTAAAATGGTGGTTGCCAGGGGCTGGGGTGTGGAAGTGCTGGTCAAAGGATACAAGCTTTCAGGTATAAGGTGCATAAGCTCAGAGGTCTAATGTACAGCATGGTGACCATCATTAACAATACTGTATTATATATTGAAAGTTCTCAGCACACACACACACACACACACACACACAAAGGTAACTATGTGAGGTGACAGATGTGTTAACTACCTTTATTGTGGTGATCATTTCACAATATATATGTATATCAAATCATCATGTTTTACACCTTAAATTTATACAATTTATTTCTGTCAATTATACCTCAATAAAACTGGGGGAAAAGAGAAGAGTTACTCCAACACAAAAATCTCCAAATATCAAGGACTTGATAAATATTTATTTCTTACTCAAAAAAAAAAAAAAACAACCCCACAAAAAGGCAGAAAAAGTGAAAGAAAAAAATAGTAACAAAGAACCATTGTAACAAATACAAAACAGTAACAAATGTGGTAGATATTAAGCCAACTATATCACTAATCGCTTTGAATGTCAATAGTCTAAGTGCACCAATTAAAAGACAGATTGGGGCTTCCCTGGTGGCGCAGTGGTTGAGGGTCTGCCTGCCGATGCAGGGGACGCGGGTTCATGCCCCGGTCCGGGAAGATCCCACATGCCACGGAGAGGCTGGGCCCGTGAGCCATGGCCGCTGAGCCTGCACGTCTGGAGCCTGTGCTCCGCAACGGGAGAGGCCACAGCAGTGAGAGGCCCGCGTACCGCAAAAAAAAAAAAAAAAAAAAAGATTGGTAGAGTGGCTCAAAAAACAAGAGTCAACTATATGTTGTCTAAAAGAAACTCACTTTAAATATAAATACACATATAGATTAAAAGTAAATGGATGGAAAAAATAAACCATGCTAACACTAATCAAAAGAAAGCAGGAATAGCTAATTAATTTCAGAGCAGACTTCAAAGCAAAGAGTTTTATCAGGGATAAAGAAGGGTGTTAAAAAGTGATAAATTTCCAAAAGGACATAACCCTTAATGTGTGTGCATCTAACAACAGAGCATCACAATATATGAGGCAAAAACGAATAGAATTTCAAAGAGAAATAGCTGAATCCACTATCATGGTTGGAGACTTCAACACCCCTCTATCAGAAATGGACAGGTCCAACAGGTGGAAAATCAGTAAGGACATAGTTGAACTCAGCAACACCATCAATCAACTGGATAAAATTGACATCTATAGACTACTTCATCCAACAAGAGAAGATTGTACACTCTTCCCAAGCTCACACACAACATGCACCATGATAGACCACTTCTGGGCATAAAACATACCTTAACAAATTCTAAAGAATAGAAATCATACAATGTCTGCTCTCAGACCACAGTGGAATTAAACTAGAAATCAATAACAAAAAGAATACTGGAGAATCCCAAAACACTTACAGATTAAACAACATACTCCTAAATTACACATGGGTCAAAAGAGAAATTGCAAGAGAAATTTAAAAATACAGTTGACCATTGAACAACATGTGTTTGAAATGCACAAGTCCACTTAAATGTGGATTTTTTTTTCAATAAATATATACTACAGTACTACACAATCTTTGGTTGGTTGAATCTGTGGATGTGGAACAGCGATATGGAGGGTCAACTGTAAAGTTACATGCAGATCTCCACCTGTGAGGGTATCAGTACCCCTAGCCCTGCATTGTTCAAGGGTCAACTCTATCTTGAACTAAATGAGAATGAAAACATAACTTATCAAAATGTGTAGGATGCAGCAAAAGCAGTACTTAAAGGGATATTTATAGCACTGAGTGCCTGTATTAGAAAAGAAGGAAGATCTAAAATCAATCATCTAATCTACCTCAAGAAACTGGAAAAAGATCAAATTAAAATGACTGTAAGCAGAAGAAAAGAAATGATAAGAATTAGAGCAGAAATCCATAAAATTGAAAACAAGAACTCAGTAGAGAAAATCAACAAAACCCAAACCTGTTCTTTGAAAAGATCAATAAAATCAATAAACCTCTAGACAGGCTAGCTAAGAAAGAAGACTCAAATTACTAATATTAAAAATGAAAGGGGGAACACCACTACAGATCCCATGGACATTAAAATGAATACTATGGACTATGAATCAAGGAATTCTATGCCCACAAATATGATATCCTACATGAAATGGACGAATTCCTTGAAAGACACAATCTGCCAAAATTCACACAAAAAGAAATAGACAATCTTAAAAGGACTACATCTATTTAAGATTACTGAGTCAATAATTAATAACCTTCCAAAACAGAAAGCACCAGACCAAGATGGGTTCACTGGTGAATTCCACAAAACATTTAAGGAAGAAATTATACAAATTCTCTACAATCTCTTGCAGAGGAAATACTTCCTAACTCATTCTGTGAGGCTGACATTATCCTAATACCAAAGCCAGGCAGAGAGATTACAAGAAAAGAAAACTACAGACCAATATCTCTCATAAACATATATGCAAAAATCCTCAACAAAATATTAGCAAACCAAATCCAACAGTGCATAAAAAGAATTACAGACCACACCAAGTCGAATTTATCCCAGGTAAGCACCGCTGTTTCAACATTTGAAAATCAATTAATGTAATCAATCACATCAACAGGCTAAAGAAAAATCACATGGTCAATTAACAGATGCAGAAAAATCACTCGATACAATCCCAAACCCATTTATCATAAAAAAAAATTAACAAACTAGGAATAGTTTACTGTTGAATGTTGAAACTTTTTCAACATTGTATTGGAAGTTCTAGCTAATGTAATAAGACAAGAAAATGAAATAAAAGGTACACTGATTGGGAAGGAAGAAATAAAACCGCCTTTGTCAACATGATTGTCCATGCGAAAAATCCAGAAGAATTGACCAAAAACAAACAAACAACAACAACAACAAAAACCTCCTAGAACAAGTGATTATGTATATCAAGGTTGCAAGATACAGTACGAGATTAATATAGGCATTCTTTGGAGATATAGTGGGTTTTGTTGCAGACCACCAAAATAAAGTAAATATCTTAATAAAGCAGGTCACGCAATTTTTTTGGTTTCTCAATTAATATAAAAGTTATGTTTACATTCTTCTGTAGTCTATTAAGTGTGCAATAGCATTATGTCTAAAAAACAATGTACCTACCTTACTTTAGAAATATTTTATTGCTAAAAAATGCTAACCAACATCTGAGCCTTCTGTGAGTAGTAGTAGTAACATCAAAAATCACTGATCACAGATCATCATAACAAATCTAATAATAATGAAAAAGTTTGAACTATTTTGAGAATTACCAAAGTGTGACACAGAGACACTAAGTGAGCAAATGCTGTTGGGAAAATGGTGTCAACAGATTTGATCGATGCAGGGTTGCCACAGACTTCAATTTGAAAAAAATGCAATGTCTGTGAAGCACTATAAAGCGAAGAACAATAAAATGAGGTGTGCCTGTGTACAAAAATCACTTGATTTCTTATATTCCAGCGATGAACAAGTGGAATTTGAAACAAAAAGCACAAAACCATTTATATTAGCACTCCCCAAAATGAAATATAAACCTAACAAAATATGCACAAGTCTTACATAAGGAAACTCTGATGAAAGACATTTTTTAAAAAAAATCTTAAATAAAAGGATATTTCATGTTCATGGGTAGAAAAACTCAAACATTGTCAAGATGTCAGTTCTTCCCAACTTGATCTATAGACTCAATGCAATTCCAAAAAGTCAAAATCCCAGCAAGTCATTTTGTGGACATCAGCAAAGTGATTGTAAAGTTTATGGGAGCTGCCTGGTGGTCCAGTGGTTAGGACTTGGAGTTTTCACTGCCATGGACCTGGGTTCAGTCCCTGGTCGGGGAACTAAAATCCTGTAAGCCGTGTGGCACAGCCAAAAAATAAATACATACATAAATAAAGTTTACATAAGAGGGAAAAGACTCAGAATAGCCAACACAACACAGAAGAAGAACAAAGTTAGAGGACTTGCATTACTCAAATTCAAAAAATACATACTAAAAATCTACAATAATCAAGACAGTGCGTTATCAGTAAAAGAATAGGCAAACAGACCAATGAAACAGATTAGAGAGCCCAGAAATAGACCCTTTATATAAATATAGTCAATTAACCGTTGACAAAGGAGGAAGAGCAATACAATAAGGAAAAGATAGTCTCTTCAACAAATGGTGCTGGAACAACTGCATCCACAAGCAAAACAATGAATCTAGACACAGACTTTACACCCTTCACAAAAATTAATTCCTAATGGATCACAGACCTAAATGTAAAATGTAAAGCTGTTAAGACTTCTAGATGATAAATAGGAGAGCATCTAGATGCCTTGGGTTTGGTGATAACTTTTTAGACATCAAAGGCATGATCCATGAAAGAAAAAACGGATAAACTGGGCTTCATTGAAATTTAAAAGTTCTGCTCTGTGAAAGACACTGCCAAGAGGATGAAAAGACAAGCCACAGACCGGGAGAAAACATTTACAAAAGACATACCTGATAAAGGACTGTTATCCAAAATATAAAAAGAACTCTTAAAATTCAATAATAAGAAAGCAAACAATCCAATTAAAAAATGGGCCTGGGGTTTCCCTGGTGGCGCAGTGGTTAAGAATCCGCCTGCCAATGCAGGGCACACGGGTTTGAGCCCTGGTCCGGGAAGATCCTATGTGCCACAGAGCAACTAAGCCTGTGCGCCACAACTACGGAGCCTGCCTGTGCGCCACTCTGGAGCCCGTGAGCCACAACTACTGAGCCCGCGTGCCACAACTACTGAGGCCTGTGTGCCTAGAGCCCGTGCTCTGCAACAAGAAAAGCCACCGCAATGAGAAACCCGCGCACTGCAACGAAGAGTGGCCCCCACTCGCCACAACTAGAGAAAGCCCGTGTGCAGCAACGAAGACCCAACGTAGCAAAAAATAAATATAAATAAATAAATTAATTTAAAAAAATGGGCCTAAGACCTTAATAGACACCTCACCAAAGAAGATAGACACATGTCAAGTAAACATACCAAAAGATGCTCCACATTGTATGTCATCAAGGAAATTCTAATTACAACAGTGAGAGGGACTTCCCTGGTGGCACAGTGGTTAAGAATCCGCCTGCCAGTGCAGGGGACATGGGTTCAAGCCCTAGTCCGGGAAGATCCCACATGCCACGGAGCAACTAAGCCTGTGTGCCACAACTACTGAGCCTACACTCTAGAGCCCGCGAGCCACAACTACTGAGCCGGCACATCACAACTACTGAATCCCACGTGCCCAGAGCCCGTGCTCCGCAACAAGAGAAGCCACCGCAATGAGAAGCCCGCACACTGCAACAAAGAGTAGCCCCCCACTCGCCACAACTAGAGAAAGCCCACGCGCAGCAACGAAGACCCAACACAGCCATAAATAAATGTATTAAAAAATAAAAATAGGGCTTCCCTGGTGGCGCAGTGGTTGAGAGTCCGTCTGCTGATGCAGGGGACACGGGTTCGTGCCCCGGTCCGGGAAGATCCCACATGCCGCGGAGCGGCTGGGCCCGTGAGCCATGGCCACTGAGCCTGCGCGTCCGGAGCCTGTGCTCCGCAACGGGAGAGGCCACAACAGTGAGAGGCCCACGTACAGCAAACAACAACAGCAACAACAACAAAAACCCTGCAGTTTGGTGTTTATTGAAGTTTTATTCATAATTGGCAAAACTTGGAAGCAACCAAGCTGTCCTTCAGTAGGTGAATGGGTTAATAAACTGTGATCCGTCCAGACAATGGAATATTACTCAGCACAGAAAGAAGTGAGCTATCAAGCCATAAAAAAACATGGAGGAACCTTCAATGGATATTACTAAGTGAAAGAAGCCAGCCTGAAAAGGCTGTAGACCGCATGATTCCAACTATACGACACTCTGGAAAAGATAATACTGTGGAGACAGTAAAAAGTTCACTGGTTGCCAGGGGTTAGAAGGGAGGGAGGGATGAATAGGCAGGGAACAGTGGACTTTTAGGGCAGTGGAAATACTCTATATAATAACATAATGATAGATACATGTCATTACACATTTGTGCAAATCCATAAAATGAGCAACGTCAAGAGTGAACACCAATGTAAACTATGGACTTTGGAGGAAAATGTGACAGTTTTATACGTGTCAGCTTGACTGAGCTAAGGGATGCCCAGAGAACTGGTAAAACATTATTTCTGGTTGTTTCCAGAAGAGATTAGCATTTGAGTCAGAGACAGAGCAAAGAGGACAGCCCTGAAACCCGGGAAGGAAAGCAACCAGCCCATCATTCTGCTCTGCCGAGATGGGGAAAGTGAGAGCTGCAGCCTTGGCTGTTGGAGCCCAGGGAAATTGGGCTCAGGGGACTCTGGGCATCCCCGCCCAGGCTGCACCTGCCCAGCCCGAGGCACCGGGGGGTGGGGCACAGGCTGTGAGCCCCAAGACCTGGGCGTGTCCCCTCAGCTCTCTGAGTCTCAGTGTCCTTCTCTCAATGGACCCCCTGGACAGGGCCACCCTGTGGCCACCTGTCCTCACAGCTCCCTGCCTCTGTCTCACCCTTGGATAAGAGCACTTGATCAGCTGTCAGCAGACCTGGCACCTGGTGAATGAATGAATGAATGAATGAACGAATGAATAGCAGTGGGAATACTGACTTGTGATGAGTCATAAGAACTAAGTGAGAGAGCCCATGGCCAGCCCCACATTGCACACAGCAGGTGCGTAACTGATGTCAGCCCCTCCCTGTTCCTTTCTCCTTGTACCTCTCACACGTGTCCCAGAACTCTGAGCTCGGCATTCAAGGCCTGACCTTCGTAGCCTCGGTCCACCACTCCTCCTGGCCATTCCCTGTCCAGCCAACCCCCAGGGCGACATTGCCAGGGAATCGGCCCCAGCCTCGGTTCCCAGATGCTGCTCTCCACACCCCATGGCAGCAGGAGAAAATGGAAATGGCTGGGTGTGGAAGTCAGGGACAGGAAGCTTAAAGCGCTTTTTAAGAACCCTGTGGAAGCCGCCAACACCCGGGTCCAGACCCCGGCTCCTGCCACTGGCCACACCCCACACACCCCTCTTCTCGTCTGCCCAGGGGGCAGCTTGCCAGGCAGAGGACACGCTTTTCCTGCACTGTCTGGCAAGACTTCCCCCTAACATGGGGCCGCGGTCAGTCCCCTTTCGGCCCAGAGCCCATGGAGACCCCGCGTGTGACACATGGACTCCCAGGCAAGGAAACTGAGGCCCCAAGGTGGAATGACTCGCTCTGTCTCACTGCTGAACATGGTGGCTGTGCAGGTGGGCTTCCCATTTGCATAGACCTGGGTTTAAAGCTGACCCCCCCAGCCTCAGTTTTCTCACCTGTAACCTGGGAGTAAGGACACCTTCCTCTTGGGTGACAGTGAGCACTGACGGAGATCATCTTTCCTCCATTCGGTTGGCATTTATTGAGCATCTACTGTATGCCAGGTGCTGCTCCTGAAGCGTGGGATACGTCGATGAACAAAACAGGGGGGATAAACTTGCCCTCATGGAATTTACATTCTAGTCAGGGGAGGTAGAAAATAAACAAATCAAAAAACCTTACAATGCCAGGTGGTGGTAAATGCTTTGAAGAAAAATACAACGACTAGAAGGAGAAGGGGGAACATTGCCAATCTATGTCCCTTACCCGTCGTCAGGAAAGGTCTCTTTGAGAAAGTGGGGTTTGATGAGGGGCTTGAAGGAGGAGAGGCCACGAGCCATGTAGCTACTAAGGAAAGAGTCTCAAGACAGAGGGAACAGCCAGTGCAAAGGTCCTGAGGCAGGAGCACGACTATGTGTATAGGAAGAGCAAGGAGGTAAGGGCAGTGGGACAGAGCAGGGGAGAGGGCGAGGTGTGCAGATCAGAGGAACAGCAGGATAACAGCGGCCTGCAGGACACGTGAGGGCCTGGGGAGGTGGCCCCACTGCAGGGTTTTGAGCAGACTTATTGGATAAGAGACTGCAGGGGCAAAGGCAGGAGGGCAAAGGAGACTCGAAGGGGAGATGATGGCTGGGACACGGTGGGCGCCTAGGAGGCGGGAAAGGCGATCAGATTCTGGATATTATCTAGAACAATGCTGTCCGATATGGTAGCCACTAGCCCTAGGTGGCTATTTAAGTTAATTAAAATTAAAGGAAAACGAAATCAGTTCCTTGGTCACACTGGCCACACATCAACTGGTCAGTAGCCATGCAGTTGAACACAGACAGTGTCCTTCCTCGTCGAAAGTTCTACTAGGCAGTGCTGCCTAGCAGTTCTACTAGGCAGTGCTGTATCTACTAGGATACAGAGCGCCAAGAGAGCAACCTGCCTCCTGGATACAGGGTGTGAGGGAACAGAGGAGTCAAGAATGGCCCCAGGGTTACACAGCGCCCAGCACACACAGCGACCTTGCTATTGTCACCTTATTATGACCATCATTCACTCATCCCTACACATGTTCGGACAGGGATGCCCTCAGTAGAACCCTTTTCCCTTCTCTCCAGCCTCAGGGTCCTAGAAGTCCCCCTGCAAATACTCGGGAGGTGAAGCCACCAGTTCCCTACCCTACTCCCATAAGCCTCTTTGAAGGCAGCAGGCCATCCTTGAGTTCACGACTTCCCGGCCCAGAGAACACGGGCTGGGCCGGGGAGCTGCCGCTGGGTCCCCTCTGGTCCAGGTTCGGGCAAGTCACCTCCCCTCTCCCGGCCTCGGTTTCCCCACTGTGGAATGATGGGCTTGTCACATTCCAGTCCTGCCAGGGACAGAGCCCCAGCTCGGGGGCTGCAGTGAGGGAGGGGGTCTTTGGGCGAGGAGGCGGAGACAGAGATGATGAGGGGGTGATTCAGCGCGAGGATGATCACAGCCCCAGCTGAATCCTCTGCACCTCAGAAGCCAAGAGGCCAATTGCGGCCCTTCACAATCGTGATGTGCAAAGTATAGGCTCCGTCACTCAGGCGCCGGCAGAACGAGGAACCCACTCTGAAACAAGTGACTCTCCGGTGCCTCCTGACTCTTCCCTACGTAACCCGGCTCGCTCTGTTTCCTGATGAGCTACCGACAAAAGGGCCAGTAGAAGAGGACTCTCTACCGCAGACACCCCTGTGCTGGGGCCAAGGTTTTTGTGCGCTTGGGCAGGGCCCATAACCCCAGAGCCTTCTGCTCTACAAAAGGGCAGCTAATGGCAGCGTGAATGGGGGTGAGGGGAGGAGGGGCGGGCCCACACCGGGCTGATGCTGGAGCATTCGTTGCGTTAGCGTCCAGGCTGCGGGGAAGAGCTGGCTGCTCTCGCTGCAAATGACATGAAAGCGTGTCTCTAACAGACCGCCCTGCCCATCCCAACTGCTTTGTCTGAGGGTTTGGTTTGGGGCCGGGAGTGGGACAGTCCCAACCCCTGCAGACATCCAGAGGGAACACCTGTGTGTTCTCTCTGCATCTCGTGGTGGGCTCCTGGGCTGTCTGTCCTGTGGCCAGCTCACTGGTCCGCTGTGATCCTCGGCCCCCAGCGCTGGCTTCCCAATGCCTTTGCCAGGCTCAGAGCAGCAGCCCGGCCACTGAGACGCCAGCCCTGGGCAAGAGCCAGCCTGCCTGGGTGAGCTCTTCCAGCAAGACTTTGACACGGCTGAGTCCAGCTGCAGGGGCTGTCTCATGAGGAGCCGTCCTGGGCAGGTGGGCGGGACCAGAGCGCTGTCCCCAAGGGAAACGGGATGGAGAGTACCACTCCCCTGCTAAGCTGTCTAGTCGAAATTCCACACATCTTACGCCCTCGCTGCCTGAGAAGTAAGCTATCTGCAGCCTGTCGGACCTGTGGGAGGGGAGGCAAATGGACACGGAGGCCAGGAACACAGGCACTGGAGTCAGCACGTCCTGGGTTGGGATCTAGGCTCTACTGCTTCCTAGCTGGGAAGCGCTGAGTGAGCCAGTTACCCTCTCTGAGTCCTGTTTCCTCATCCGCGAAACAGGGATCACGACGCCCACCAGGGTCCTCGGGAGGGTTCAATCACACAATAAGGAAAGACCCTCGCACCAAAGGCACATCAGAAAAGACACCAAAAAGCATGTATAATAACATACTGAATTGTCAAGAGCAAAACAGAGCATGTGCTCATCACCAGATTCTGAGTCTAAACATTCTTGGGGGGACTCAGAATGGATATAAGGACCAGAGAGTGGAGGGTGCTGGGGGCTTGGGGTCCACATCTGAGGTGGCCCTTTAGGTCAGTGGGGCCAATGAGAGGCAGAGTACGGGAAAGGGGGGGGTGGGTCCAGGGACTTTTCTGCATTGTGCGGTCCGGAGCCCAGACTCCATCCAGGGCTGGGTCCTCCTTGGCTGGCTGTCGCTACGTTCCCTGTTTGGTGATAACCTTTACCTTTCTCCTTCTTCCAGGTAGGAGGGTGTGGGCATTCCCTTCATGGCCCAGTAGAGCCTTGATTCTGAAGGGTCTGGGGATATTTCAAGCACATCTTGTACGGCCGGCAGGTACTGACAGCTGGCCACGCCACCTCTTCTCCACAAGTCCTCCCCCAAATCAGGAGCACAGTGAGTGGGCCACAGTGGAGAACCCCGACAGCATCCCAGGAGACGACAGGCAGCAAGTCTCGGACTTTGCTTCTTTTCTCTCTGCGCACCTGCTGTGTGACTCTGGGCGGGTTGTCCGGCCTCTCTGAGCCTCCAGTCCTCATTCCTACAAAGGGGGTGACAATACCTATTGCACAGTGACCCGGAGGCCAATTCAGCTAAAATTCAAAGTAAGATGGGGCTCCTGAGCATTGGCTATAGGGCTGCTATGGACTGAATGTTTGTGTGTCCCCAAAATTCGTTTGTTGATGCCCCACGTGATAGTATTTGGAGGCAGGGGATCTCGGGGAGGTGATTAGGTTTACATAAGGTCGAGGTCGTGAGGATAGAGGTCCCAGGATGGGATTGGTGCCTTTCCAAGAAGACACCAGAGGATTCATTCCCTCTCCCCATCCCCAGCACCATGGGAGGTACAGAAAGAAGGCAGACATCTGCAAGAGCGCCTCCACAAGGGACCAGATCAACCAGCACCTGGATCCTGGACTTCTCAGCCTCCATCACCGTGAGAAATAAATATCTGTTGTGTAAGCCACGCCACCCGTACTATTTTATTACAGCAGCCCGAGCTGACTAGGACGGAAATTAGTACTGAGAAGTCAGGTGCTGCTGTAATAGCCACTGAAACATGCAGAAGCAGCTTTGGAACCAGGTAATGGGAAGAGGCTGGAAGAGTTCTGCTAGAACATGCTAGAAAAAGCTGATATTGCGAGCAGACAGTGAAAGGTGATTCTGTTAAGACCTCAGAAAGAAAAGAGGAGAGCTGTAGAGCAAGCCTCCATCTCCTGGAAAGCACCCAGATAATCACGAACAGAACATTGGTAGAACTGTGAAGGTTAAGGGGGACTTGAGGATGGAAATGGGGAACGTGTTACTGAACAAGGGAGAAAAGTTGATCCTGCAACACAGTGGCAAAGAATCTGGCTGTTTTATGTCCGTGTTCTAGTGTTTCGTGGAAGGCAGAACCTGCAGGGGATGAAACTGGCCATTGACCTGAGGAGATGCCTAAGCAGAGTGGTTCCTCCTGACTGCTGACTGTAAAATGAGAGGAGACAGAAGTGAATTGAAGAAGGAATTATTAAGCAAAAAGGAGCCAGAACTTAAATATCTAGAAAAGTCTCCGCCTGTTCCATATTGTACAAAATGAGAAAGCGTGCTGGGAAGAGTCCTGTGGGCGTGGCTGACTAGCCCTTACTGCAGGTGTGAACCAGCCAGCCCAGTTCAAACCGAAGGGGATGGAGATGGGACAGAATGAAGGAAAGCTGTGGACTACTTAGATTCTGTAGGACAGGACGGTAAAGCTGTTCAGCTGCGAGTGTGCGCTATTCTTCAAGAAAAGAGGAAGGGGAACTGGAAGAAGGTAGTCAAAAGGCACCGACTTCCTGCCGCAAGATAAATAAGTACCAGGGATGTGATGTAGTACGTGACGCCTATACTTAGCACTGCTGTGTGACGTACAGGGACGTTGTTAAGAGAGTTGGTCCTAAGAGTTCTCATTGAGAGGAAGAACACTTTTTTTGTCTTTATTGTATCTGTATCAGATGATGGACGTTAACTTAATCTAGTGTGGTAATCATTTCAAAATATACATTAATCAAACCATCACGCTGTACACCTTAAACATATACAGTGATGTATATCAATTATTTCAATAAATAAAACTGGGGGGATCAAAGAAAAGAGGAGAATGGTCCCCAAGGTGATTCAGAGACCATCAAGGCCACCACCTAGGTTTCAACAGGCCAGGTGGCCTCCAACAAAAGCCATGGGTGCAGGGCTGTCAGGAGCTGTGGGGGGTACCACCCGCTCCCGGCAGAGCTGTCGTTTCAGCCACCCGGACTATGGTCATTGTTATAGCAGCTCAAGCAGACTAAAACAAGGGCCAAGCATTCAGGGTCCGAGAAAAAGGAATTCAGAATCAGCCCAGGTGGGGGCAGACGATGACCCATATGTAGGTCAAAGGTGCAGGTTCAGAAGCCAGACCTCCGGGACTTAACTCTCTTCTCCATCACTCACTCACTGCTGTGTGACCCTGGGCAAATTATCAACCCCTCTGTGCCTCAGTTACCACATTAGAAAAATGGAAATAATAATGGCACCCAGCCTGCTAGGGCTGCACGTCGGGGCCTTAGCAGGCACCTCGCCCATTACCTTATGAATGGCAGGCAGTAGGCCTGTCACCACCACCCCAGCCTTGAAGCGTCTATGGTTCATCATGATTGTGTCACTGGGGCCCCTGGGTGTGAAGTATCAGAAACTTAGGGTCAGTGACAAGCTCTTTGTTCTGGGATCCCAGATCCTGACACCTCAGGTTATGTCAAGAGGTGAAAGCTAAGAGATTCAGCTGGCAAAGAAACGACTTATTCCTTCCACAGACAGCAAAAGTGCGAGCAGCCAATGGCGTCAGCTCTGCTTGACCGTCATACAGGGGAACAGCAAAGCAAACGGGGCAATGACCGCAACACGGATCGTGGACACCCTGCTAAGGACAAGCCTTTTTATGGCCTGCAGCTGTACCCTTTGTACCCTTTGTAAAAGCTTTTAGACCCCGTCAGAACCTGGGAGGGGATAAGAGTTTCACGTCTCACGCCGGCCGCCCTGATAGGTGGGGCGGGGAATGGGAAACAGCCTCGTGGCAGCTCCTCACAAGCCCCCAAGCCTCCTGTTCCAGGAGGACAACAGGACGTCCCGCCAGGCTTTAGATCAGCTGTGGTCCGGCCTTGTATACATGGCTTCTGTGGAGCTGTACGGAGCTGCCAGAGCGCCAGGGTGGAGCCGTTCCCCTACAACTAGATGGAGGTCAGCCTTAAGGACGAGATGGCCTAAGAGACCTTGAAAGATGGGTTAGATCAGAAGCGGCCAAGCCTCAGGAACAGTGTCCTGGGTGGCAGCTACGGCTGGAGCAAAGCCAAGGAGACCGGAAAGGAAAGGGCTTCCTGGGAAGTACGGGTGTTCGAGTTTGGTTGCTTCAACGGGTTTGAACATGCGTAGTTTGGAGACAGGGGTATCTGGAAAGGCGGCACTGGGATGCGGTGCGGCATCAGGCCGCAGGGTTTCAAGGGCTAGTCGGGGAGGCTGTACGAGCAACGCAGGCACCAAGCGCCCGGGAAGCCAGTGCTCAGAGAGCAGCCAGGGCATGGGGCAGAGGGCGTGAAAGAAAACCAAGTGCCTTAATTGTCTACAATTCAGAAGAGTTTCGGGTTTCCATCTGAGGTCTCCCTTTTCCTGGGAGGGGTGGAGCGAGCTGCAGCTGGCCCCCAATGTTGTCTGACGCACCTGACGTGGAGGGTCAGGGGAAGAGGTGACCTACAGGTGCAGCCTTAGTGAGAGCTGGGTTGGGCCAGGTCAGGGAAGGCAGGGGCTGCCGACAGGCCCCATGAGCGAGGGCCGGGCCCCGGGTCCCCAGTCAGCCTTCTTGCTAATCAGGGTTGCCATCCATGTTGACGCCACAGGTTAAACCGACCCCAAGACGCATCGACTGAGGCTTCCTCTCATTTAAGTCATTCCTGAAAGAAACCGCCCTGATCTCTGGCCCTCCCAGAAGGTCTCTGCTCCTGCGTTCTTGAAAAGGTTTGGCCAAAAGCAATACAAACCAACCTGAAATCGAACGTTTCCCCACCTGGGCGGCAGCCTCAAGGTACTCATGCCAACCTGCCGTCGGTACAGACACACACCGCAGCATCTCTGAGGACCCCGCCCCCCGCAGCAGCTAATCAGCTCCCCGGTCCCTCCTCGCCAGCTCTGGAAGGCAGGCAGTCATTTATTCCGTCAGCTGCACATCAGCCTTTCTGGTTTGGTTTTTCTTGATCAGCGTGAAGGCAAACTTTAAAATGCATGAGAATCCTTCAAACAGAAACCCCGGCCCTGCCCTCCATTGCAGTGCAGGCTGGAGGCAGGCGGGGCAGGGAAGGGGAGGGGGCAGCAAGCCGGGGAGGCTTCAGAGGAAGGGCAGCCTCAGGATGGGCTCGCAGCCATAGTTGCGGTTCTTAAGAATCGGCTGTTCCGTAGCCCCCGCCTGCCCGCTCTGCCATCCCCCGTTCCAGCTTCACTCCTCCCGGGTGAGGGAGTCCCCATGATCCCTAATAATGCACGTGGGCCTTAAAGTGAGGACAACAGCTCCTTCCTCACGTCGCTGTTACAAGGGTCCTGGCGCGGCTCTTTGAAGTGTGGGGTCAGAGCCTCTGGCCGCTGAAGGGACGCGGGACTGCATTCGGCTGCCACCATGGAGCAGAGACATAGTGACCCCCACCGGGGCTCATGGGGGGCTGGCTGCCCGTCACATCCAGCGGGGTCTGCAGGCTGGGAGGTGGGGACTGCTGGGGCAGCAGCAGGACGTCTGGCGGCCCCAGGCTCCTTGCTGGATGGCAGGGTGTGGCCTCTGTCCCTGCGGTCACCTCCTCATTCCTGGAGGACCCAGGACAGCCAAACACGCAGGCCAGGACGGGAGTGGGCCAGCCTCCTCCTCTCCTCCCTTCGGCCTTGGAGTCTGGCTTCCCCCGCACCTCGGACCCTCTCTGCACACCTGCCCTCTGGGCAAGGTCTGGGCCAGAGCCCCTCTCTGCTTCTCCCCTCCAGGCCTGAGAACTGGAATCTGATTGGTCCTGCCCGTCTTTGCATGCCCCGCCCTGCCATGCGGATTGGCTGCCTTCCAGGCGAGCGTCTGTCCTAGACCAATCAGCTGGGGCCATGGGTGGGGCACGTGGCCTTCCTGGGGCCGCCCCCCGTGGAGGCTGGGGCATGGCCCACGTAATGAGGCCTCAGCCCCAACTGGTGCGAGTGGGGTGCGTAGGAGCCCCTTGTTGAGTGGGTGCAAATGGTGGTCGGTGCTAATGTAGACCCGCAGAGCAGGGCAGTGGTTGAGGAAGTGGGGAGGGTTGCCAGGCAGCGTGGCCTGGGAAAGGTACTCCACCTTTTTGCATCTCTCTTTTCTTCTCTGAAAATGGGCTGATGATGGCCCCATCTCGTCAGGTTTGAAGTACAGAATGAATGAGGAAATGCACATAATTGGGCCTGAGTATAGTGACAGCTCAGTAAATACTGGCTCCCTCTTCATATCGTCACCATTATCACTGGGAAGACTGGCGTGGCACCTGACCCATCTTCAGTGGTCTCCCAGGACCCTCCTAGCTCTTAATCCCTGAGCCACTTTGCTCAGTCTCCTCTGCGCTTTGCCAAATAAAGGATCTGAGAGGAGCTGGGGCCAGGGTGCTGGGTGGGGGGGGAGGAGTGTGAAAAGCTGTGATTATCGCTTGCTCGCTGGCTCAGCAGAAGAGAAAGCGTATGCCCAGCCCACCTAGCAATTACCCACAATGATGATGGTGATGGAGCCAGATGCGGCACCGTGGGGGAGGGGGCTGGGAGGGGGGGGATGAGCTAATTCTCCTCCTCTGGAGAGGGTGCTGGAGGAGGGGGGTCATTGGGGAAGATGCCTGGGCCTTTATTCCCTTGCCCGACCCCTGCAGAATCCCAGTGCTCTTAGAATGAAGTCAGAGAGAAGAGCAAACACCCCAGCAGCCCTCCAAGACCCCACCTAGGCTGGTCCTCGCCCGCTCTGAGGCTCTGCCATGCGCTCCTCACTCCTGTGCTCTAGCCACCCTGGCTTTCTGCCACGCTTATTTCTGACTCAGGGTGTTTGCAAGGGCTGTTCCCCTGCCTGGAATGCTGTTCCCTCTGCCCTTTGCCTGGCTAGCTGACTCCTACTTTGGGTTCCTGCTGAACCGTCACTATCTAAGTCACCATATATAGGCCCTCCCTGGCCCCCATCCGAAGGAGGTTCCCACTGTAGGGTTTCTTAGTGCATAGCCTGGGGCCCCTGGAAGCCTGCTGTGATATTCCCCAAATCCCCATTAGGTTCATGTTCAGGAACACCCCCAGGTGGTGACTGGCTTTGGAACACCCTTTCTGGCAGGGAGGTGGGCTTGAGCTGGAGGGTTTGGGGACCTGCTGTGGCCTTCCCACCATCACTGTCGGCCCAGCTGCAGCTCTACATTCTGACTTCCAGCAGCCAACCACCGCCAGCCAAAGGGCAACATTTTACTAACGAGGATCCTTTTTATGCTGCGGAGCTCATGTCTGAGCTAATTAATTTCCAGGTTCCACATGAACGCAAGAGCTAAAAATTAGCACTTGCAAAAAGCCGCTCTCCTGAATTACAGGGGGGCCTGGAAGGCCAGAGGCGCTGACAGCTCCTGGCATGGGTTAACCAGCAGAGGTTGCTTCCTCTTCACCCCTTCCCTGGCTGGCCTTTCCCCCTGGCTCCAGGCAGCGGGGAGGGTACAGCGTGAGGCCACAGACACCTGGGCTCATAGAGCCCTTGGTCGGGCCCTGGAGGTGCCCCGCCTTACGCTGGCTCTGCCCCTCTGCCGGCTGCAGCTCGCCCTTGAAGTAGACTAGGGGCTCCCTGGGGGAAGGGGCCAGGTCAGACCCATTCCTGGTCCCAGAGGCATCTAAAATAGTCTTGTTTAATGAGTTTCCCCTGCCTCCTGGACGTAGCGGAAACTTCTGCCCAACTGGGACGAAGCCCAGAGACTCGCTTCTCCTCCAGGCTGGGCCTCCTGTGAGCACTGTGACAGGAGTCCTGGGTCTCACTGTAAAATGGTGCACTGTCCCCTGGGCCATGAGTAACTGTGACCGTGGTGACAGTGGTCACTTACTAATAATGTTTGATGGCATTGAACGAGCTGAACACAGCCCTGTGACCTCCCAAAGCCCACACGGCCAGAGAAAGCCGGAGAAACCCTTTCCTTGGCGCTAACTGAGTCTGGACCTGCGGGCCAGACGGGATTTGGGTTCACAGGAGCCTTACAAAGTGCCCGGCTTTGGGGTCTCACAGGCCTGGGAGCAAATCCCAGCTTCCCTTTCTGACTCCAATATCTCACAGGCCCCTCTGTGAAACAAGAAGGGCCCAAATCCCTCATCTAGACCCTCGAGGCCAGATGCCCTGTAGGATTCAGAATTTCTTAGATTCAGAGAGTCATCAAGTACACATACCAACTATTGTCTGACACCCAGCAGGACCTGGGGGAGCACCCCGGAATCAAATGTCAGTATCTCCACACTGAAATGAGTGCATATTCCCCCCTCGTCCTCGATAAAGACCACGGGGCCTCTGGTCAGTTGGGGCCAGGCTCTGCGGCCAAGCTTAGGAATACAGGTTCAGTTTTCAAGCTTGGTGGGTTCGGGAGTGTGGGGAGAGCTGCCGGGGGGCTTACGGACGATGATTGAGAGCTTGGCAGTAGGCCTGGCTCCAGAGCGACTCCTGCAATGGCCCCCGGTCCTCTGGAAGCAATTACAAACACGTTGGCATTTGCAGCTGCCGGTAAACTTGACCTTGCCGCCATCCCGCGGATGGAGATGGCTTAAGGGGGACACAGGGTAGCAGAATTTGGGGAGGCTTTATTGGCACCCAGAGTTCAATCAGCCTTGGAAGTCACCTTGCCCTTTCTGGACTCAGAGTCCTTTTCACAGAGGTGACATAAGCCAAACATCACAGCAGTCTCCTTCCAGGAAGGGCAGAAGGGACACAACTTCCCCATTTGTTTTTCCTCGCCCCAGGGTGGAGACAGCCTCGTGGATCCCCAGCTTCGAGCCTGCAGTGCCCCAAAAGCCCCAGGCAGGCAGCCGTGCTCTGTAGTAATGGAGACCTCTCCCAGTGGCAGCTCCTGCTTCCCCCCAGACCCCGGGGTGCGTGAGGGGGGCAGGAGGCGGTCTCCTGCTTTAGAAATACAGAAACACCAAGTGAAACCCGAGAGTCGTTAAAAAAGGAACTGTCCATTAGAAAGGATTATAGACAGGATCCACATGGCTGATCAGTGCCCCATTCATGGCCCCGGAGCCCGTTTCTGTGTCTGTACATCCTTCAGAAAAGCGAGGGGGGCGGCTCTGGCTTCTGAATGAAGGCCTCATTCATGTCACCACCCACCCCACCCACCCCCCCGGGAGCCTGGCCGCCGAGTCCAGCACGTGCTGAGCTGGCGGGGCACAAGCGGGCACACATGCTAAACTCCTCTCTGTTTGCACAACTGGGCTCTCATCTTTCTTCTGAACAGTGTTATTTTAGGAAAGTTTCCCAAACAAATTAGGCTTTTTCTAAAAGCCCGCCCTCCCTAAGGGGCCTTGGTTTTTAGCTCAAACGCTGCTAATTCTGGTTCCACCTCAGGGACCCAAATCTTTAAGGCTCCACCCTCATTTAAAAAGGAGTGTTCCTGGGCTTCCCTGGTGGCGCAGTGGTTAAAATCCGCCTGCCAATGCAGGGGACACGGGTTCGAGCCCTGGTCCGGGAAGATCCCACATGCCGCGGAGCAACTAAGCCTGTGCACCACAACTACTGAGCCTGTGCTCTAGAGCCCGCGAGCCACAACTACTGAGCCCGCGAGCCACAACTATTGAAGCCCGCGCGCCTAGAGCCCATGCTCCGCAACAAGAGAAGCCACCGTAATGAGAAGCCCGCGCACCGCAACGAAGAGTAGCCCCCGCTCGCCGCAACTAGAGAAAGCCCGCGTGCAACAACGCAGACCCAATGCGGCCAAAAATAAATAATTTTTTTTAAAAAAGGGGTGTTCCTTTAGGGAGCCCCAGCACCCCTCCCACTGCTCTTGGAAAGCCCTGCCCGGACCAGCCTGCCAGTTTCCCTGCAAAACTGCAGCTTCCCACCCTCCCTGGCTCCGTCCCTCACACACCCAGGGCAATCAGACTTCCCTTCTCCAGTTTGCCTAGAGCTTAGAGATCTTCCCAGTTGCTTTGGCCAATGGGCGACGGGAACCTGTGGACAGTGTTTTCTCCCTTCCATCCCCCAGACATATGTTCCAGACAAGTGTTTTCAGGCGGCCTCTCTGAAGTCATCCCAGGAGAGAGAACAAAGGCGGGGCTTCCTCCAAGTTGTACCAGCACGGAGATGCACCCCCCAACGTACGCACCCCCATTCTCGCACTCTGACATTCTGGGAATATATTGTATGTATTACCTATATATACTCCTATATATAATATAATATAGGCACTGCCGATTCCCCAAAAGAAAAGAGCCCCGGAATAACTTGTTCTGCGGCAAAGCCAAGTTTCCTACCTCTTGCTACCTGCTACCTGGACAGTCTCTGTTGGGTCTCGGAAGGGGGAGTTGAGGGACTAATACATATAGGGGTTGGGGGTCTGGGCTTGGGTGATTTTAAGACAACCCTTTCAATGCAGGGGTTGGCAAAGGCTGTTTTGTTTTGTTTTCCCTCAGGATTTTTTTAAACTACACATAACATGAAATTTACCATCTTAACCATTTTTATGTGGCATTAAGTACATTCACATGGTTGGGCAGCCATCTGTCCCCAGAACTCATTTCTTTTTTTTAACATTTATTTTATTTATTTATTTATCTGGCTGCGCTGGGTCTTAGTTGTGGCACACGGGATCTTTGTTGCCACGCGTGGGATCTTAGTCGCGGCACGCGGGATCTAGTTCCCTGACCAGTGATCGATCCCCAGCCTCCTGCATTGGGAGTGCGGAGTCTTAACCACTGGACCGCCAGGGAAGTCCCCAGAACTCTTTTCATCCTCCCCAACTGAAACTGTGTCCTCATTAAACACTAACCCCCAGCCCCCTCCCCCAAGCCCCTGGCAACCACCATTCTGCTCTCTGTCTCTATGAATCTGACTCCTCTGAGGACCTCATCTAAGTGGAATCATACAATATTTGTCCTTTCGCACTGCCTTATTTCACTTAGAATAGTGTCTTCAAGGTTCATGCATGTTGTAGCCTGTGTCAATTTTCCCTTCCTTTTTAGAGGCTGAATAATATTCCGTCATATGAATGGACCACATCTTGTTTATACATAGCCATCGATGGACACGTGGGCTGCTCCCACCTCTTGGCTATTGTGAATAACGCCGCTGTGAACAAGCGTGTACAAATATCTATTTGATTCCCTGCTTTCAATTCTTTTGCGTATACACACAGAAATGGAATTGCTGGATTTGGTAATGCTATGTTTAATTTTCGGAGGAATCTTGGTCAAGGTTTTGCTATAACAGCTTAGGATGGGTGGACACAGTGAGGGGAGGGTCTGAAAGTGGGTCTTGACGAGTAAACAGTGGATCCATAAGTGAGCAGCCCTCCCCCCTTTGAGGGATCCGCTGACCCGACAAGGAAACGTGGGTCCATATGGGCACCCGCTGTCCTGTGAAGGGGGTGAGTTGAGCGACCCACTGTGTGGATAACTTGATGCTCACACGTCATCCTGTGGTTGACAGACTTGCCGCTGATCCTGAGATCACACCTCCTGGTGTTCACGCCTCCAAGTGTGGGCGGGACCCTGACTTGCTTATAAACAGAAGACAGCAGCAAAGGGAGTGTGGAAAGCACATGAGGAAGTTATCCACCGGCTTGTCTTATCTTCCCGGGCAAGAGCGTCCTAGAGCAGCCCCTCCTGTGGACGTGGTGGTCGTAGGTCCCGGTCCCGATGGATGCTCTGCGTGGATGCTGGTAGGTGGGTTCTCATGCTCTACCCGCCCCCCCGCCCCCCACGCCAACGAGAGACGCTTTTCTGCCCCAAATCTACCCCGCCTCAGCCCGTATCAGGACCAAGGCTTCTGCATGGCCAGGAACCAGGGACCGAGCTGGCCTGGGGCCACCCTGGGCGGCCGGGGCTCGCTTCCTTTCTCCTCCCCTACTGCCAAGAGCGGCAGATTCTTCTTTCCAAAACCGCCACACGACCTTCCTGCTACCGGAGCACTCTCCCCACCCGGCCCTCACTTTTGGGGCATGGATGGTGGTGACGGTTGCCCAACCCTGTGAATTTAGTTAATCCCACTGAACTGAACACCTGAAGACGGTTAAGATGGGAAATTTTATATTGCAGAGACGCTTCCCCTGACTGCAGTCTCCAGGTCCAAATAGAGGGCCAGGAGTGACCGCTCCCCCTACACCCGCCCACGATTGATTTGCTTGTTGACTTATGTCTTCCCTACTAACACGTGAGGGCAGGGGTGCTTCTTCATGGCAATGTCCCCAGGTGCCACATCAGAGCCTGG
The DNA here is from genome assembly GCF_949774975.1 of Lagenorhynchus albirostris. Lineage (NCBI taxonomy): Eukaryota > Metazoa > Chordata > Mammalia > Artiodactyla > Delphinidae > Lagenorhynchus > Lagenorhynchus albirostris. Next base: position 4,608,955 of record NC_083095.1, read on the forward strand.
CACACAATAGGTGTACAGAGAACTGCTACTGAATGAATGAATGGGGGCGTGATGCACAGGCCCCACGGATGACGGCAGGGGATCATGTGGTGGGGGGAGCAGAACTGAGCCTGGGTAGGGGCATCCCTTCCCAAGACAGGATGAAGGGCTGGGGTGGGGATGGACACAGTCTGCCTTGGTTTCCCCTGTCTCTCCAGCCTATTAGTAACAAGTGTCCCAGTTTGAACGTAAAGTACAGGGTTACTGACCTGGTGACCTCAGTCCACCTCAGGCTCACCATGGAAAACCAGGGGGAGGGACGGGACCCAAGAGAAAGTTCAGTCTGGGTGCTGAGATCCCAGAAGAGATGAAGGAGCTCATCGAAGCCTTTCCCCGAGAGATCCTTCTAGAAACTTCTTCTCCTGGAGACAACCACCGTCGTGACTTGAAGGCACCTGAGGTGGGGGCTTCCCGGGCACGTGCCCAGAGGCGTCAGCGCCTGCCCTGCTCTCCACGACACAGCCGGCTGCTGTGATGATGGTGACAGTGGTGGACAGGGGCGGGCACGGCCCGGGGCATGGCCCTCAGCTCCGCACGGCCCCCTCCCATGCCAGGCCGCCCGACCGTCAGCACAGAGGAGAGGGTCTCTTCCCGGAGCTCCGGCTGCCTCCTGCTTGGGGGGCGCTTCACCCGCAGACTCAGAACCTCCGGGGACATGCTCTCCCGTTCACGCCGCCAGAGCCTCTGAGGTGACTCAAACTCAACCCTATTTTTCTGCTGCTGGAGCCGTGGCGATTCCCCCCCGGAAAAATACCTGGGCCACACCCAGAAGGCGGAACAGGTAGTTCAACTCCAGGAGGGGATGGTGGGTAGGCAGGGGGTCCACCCCCGGGCCTGATGGGACCCCTCACCTACAGTGTCGGGAGCCGGGGCTCACGGCCACTGAGGGGCTCGCGAGCAGCCCGGGGCGCTCAGGAAGTCCACCTGGGACCAAGGATCGTGAAAAGGGGCCTCTGGAGCCTTGCCTGGGGCCTCCCCTTCTCCTCAGTCACTGACGGCCTCCCACATTTCTCTACCCTCCCTCCATCCAGGCACGTGTTCCCTGGGCCCTGCCCCAGGCTGGAAACCAACAGTGCGGATGCAGGCTCTGGCCGAGCTCCAGGAAGCCCATTTCCACCCCATTGATTATCCCTGAGATGCCCGCCACCCAGGCCACGTGGCCCTGGCTGTCTGGTGACCCCGCTCCCAGCTTCCGGGCCCTGGGTGACAGCGCTGAGGGTGGGAACTGTGGCCCAAGGATCCAGCCTCCCGGGGGCACATAAGTCAAGCGAGAGTTATGATTAGGTGAAGAAAGTGTGAGAGCGGCGGTGTGCTCTCTCCCCAGGTGGGGGCTGGGTGGAGGACACACATCCACCCAGGCTCTCGGCAGGATCAGAGGAAACACTGTGAGCGTGGCCTCCCAGGCAGAGGCGTGGCGGCTGCCTTCTGAGTAACCCCGAGTCATCCCTCCCCCAAGGCGGCTCTGGCCCCGGGTCCCTCCATCGGCCCTCAGGAAGGGAAGGCGCTGATGGTGGCACCCCCGCCATCTCCCGGCCGAAGCGGGATGTGTCTGTGCTTCGTCTGGAATCAAGCGCGGTGGCCATGAGCCTGCCAGGCCCCAGGGGTGGGGTCCTGGGAGGCATGCACATTGGAGGTCAGAAAAGTCAGGCAGGAGGGGGCCTCCCCAGAGCCAGCAGGGCTGGGAGCCAAGGGGCCACGGCTCTGCAGCGGGAAGGTGGGCACTGGGGCCCTGGTCTGGCGGCTGAGGGCTGGTGGGTCCTGTCGTCCCCGCTGCCTGCTTCTGGACTCTGCTCACTCTGGTGTCCAGTGCCCCCTCCACATTGTGGCTCCGGGATGAGCTTTCTCGGCTGCAGGCCTGACCCAGTCCCCGACCGCATCCACAGCGGTCACTGGGCCCCCTTCCCCTGCAGCACACAGGGCAAGCTCCGTGTCTCCCGTGACCCTCTCCCAGTGCCGCCTCACCACCCTGCACAGGCATCAGCCCGTGCCACTCTGTCTCGCCTCCACGCCTTTGCATGCAGTGTTCCTTCTGCCCAGCAGGCCCTCCTGCCACCCCAGCCGGCAAAATCCTCCTTTCAGTCCAGTTCAAAGCTGGGAGGCCGTTGGCATCTGACCGTCCAGCCTTCATCTGAAAGGCAGCGAGGGGGGGCTGCTCTCTGCCTGGATCACACACCCACTTCACGCTTGTTTCTGTGATCGTCCCCTCAGCAGAGCGCAGGTGCCTTTAGGGCCCAGATATGGCCCCCACCCCCCCCACCCTCAACCACAGGGGCTGGCACTGAGTAGCTGCTCAGTAAATATTAAATGAAGGAATTAATGAATGAGGCCCTAATGAAAAGCTAAAAATGGAATTCCCCTCCTGGGGCCTGACCCACTTTCGGAGATGTCACCAGCTGCCCAGCAAGGCAGCATCGATTCTTCTGATGTGCACTGCTGTCACCCCAATGCGCCTCTGATTGCGGCTGGCTCTGGCCCCTAGCGCAGGGGAGCTCTGGGCAGGGCAGGCCGGGCAGGCCCAGGCCACTGGGCTCACTAGGACAGGAGGGAGGACCCGGCTGTCAGAGGTCCTGGGGCTTTGGGGTCATTTTGTCCGTCCCAGCTGCCAAGCCCCTCACGTCCTGCCGTGTGTGGATTCGGGGCTCCCTGACCCGGTTGTGCCTCAGTTTCCTCAACTGGAAAATGGGGTGACATTGCTCACAGGCATGTAGACAAGGGGCCAGCATGGTGTTTCTGTAAAATGCCAGATAGTAAATATTCTAGGCTTTGTGGGCCAAACCGTCTCTGTCGCAAACACTTGTGCTGCGGTGGCAAGGAAGCAGCCACAGACGAGATGTAAATGAATTCGTTTGGCTTTGCTCCAGTAGAACTCTATTTATGGACACTGGATTTTGAATTTCATATAATTTCACGTGTCATGAAATCTTCTTTCTATTTTTTTCCCCAACCATTTAAAAACATAAAGACCATTCTTAGCTTGCAGGATGTATGAAAACAGACAATAGGCTGGATTCAAGCCACTGGCTGTCTCTGAACTAGATTACAGAAGTGCTCCCTAATGTCCTCGTTCCCAGCATTATCGTGTTTCTGACTCTTTGCCTCCAAACGGAGGCACTGGGAGAGTTGATATTAAAATAACTGTTTTGTTAGTCATTTACCCAACACACAGTATTTGTGCTAAGAAATCACCATTGATAGATGGAGGAGGTTGCTGGAGTGGTAGTGAGCTCCCCATCCCTAGGGGTATGCAAACAGAGTGGATGACTAGGACAGGGAAGCCATACAGAGAATTTACGCATCAGGTAGGGAGTGCAGGAGAGTGTCCACTGAGCCCCCTTTTGCCAGATTATGGACAATGTGCAGGCCTCTGACCTCAGCTGGACCTGGAGGGCTGGACCCCATCTTCTCCTGCCGCATGCCCCATGCCCAGACCCCGTCCTCAGGCCCTGAGCCCAGGGGTTGGATAGAGGGTCGATCCCAGTGTGCCTGGCAGCATGCACCCCTCGAGCTCCAGGAGGGACTCAGTCCCAGCTGCTGCTGTCTCAGTTTGGGTCCCCAAAGGCAATCCTGAGACAAGGATTTGGGTGCAAGTTGTTTATCCGGGAGGAGGTTCCAGGAAGCACACAGGGAAGGGAGTGGGGTGGGCAGCAGGTTCATACGGGCTGTGTCAATGATCCGTTACCACTGTGGCTCACCTTGCAGGGGACCCTCAGAGAGAAGGTGGAGAACACCCTCAGGCACAACCCACAGCCAGAAGAAGAAACTGGGTGCTTATCCGCCACTCCCACCCCCAGCTCTGGAGAGGCACCTCATAGCTGCCCAGCGCTCCGAGGCCAGGGAACCCTCTGCAGGATAATGCAGGTACTTGAGGTGGGATGGGGACAGCTTATCCAGACACTGCTCACAAGCTCAGGATCCCCCGGGGTGGGCGGAGGGCATGGCCAGTGCTGCACTGAGGGCCTAACTGACGCCAGCTCTGGCTCCCGCACAGGGCCCTGCGGTGCACAAAGGGCCAGACCTAGGCTCCCCTCCGTCCAGTTCCATGCTTTTGGGTGTGTGGCCGTGGCTGCGTGGCTTTCCTCTCTGAGCCTTAGCTTCCTTGTTGTAATACACACACACCCCCAGGGTTGTCATGAGAACTAAATGAGATGATAACGTGTGAGCGCGGCAGACAGACCCTGTGCATCACAGATGCTCGATCAATGACGGCGCACTGTCACTGTGTTCCCTTGGCTGCCCACGTCTCTGGCCAATTGAGCCTCAGTTTTCCACAGTTGACCCCAACCTCACTCTAAAAAGTGACCAGGGTTGGCTTAAGCCAATCAGCATGTTCCCCCCGCCCCGGCTATTGTGATTGGTCAGGGATGGGCATGTAGCCTAATTCTAGCCAATAAGAGAAGAAAATTCAGGATGTGTTTGGTGCTACTGAAAATGACTCTCTCTCTGCCCCGGGATAGGGTGATGGGGAGATTTAAGCATGTGGGGCAGACATTTTGCTACCAAGAGGAGAGCAGCTGGTGCTGCTAGGGGTACCATTTGGAGCCCAAAGAGGAAAACAAGTGGAGAGACAGAATACAGTTGGGTTATAGTCTTTTGAGCTGCTGGATCAAGCCTGACCTGAAGCTTCTAAACTTTTCAGTTATATGAGCCAATAAATTCCCTTTATGTTGAAGCCACGAGGAGTTGTTTTTTTGTCCTTTGCAACCTAAAGAGTCCTATAAGAGATAGAGCATCCCTCCTGGTTGCCTGAGGCCCAAGGGCAGGGCCATAAAATACAGGGTTCACTGAATAGACACAAAAAGCAAGGCCTTCTCAGGCTGGGCCAGTGGGCAGGAGAGGAGGCTGGAAAGCTCAGCTGGGCTTCTGCTCGTCACTGCAGCAAAATCACTCAGTTCAGCTACTATGAATCTGAGAGGCACTATGAATGACTGGCTTGGTGGCCGGCCAGGAGCCTCCGGGTGTAACTACTGTCCCAGGGACGAAGCTACGGCAACGAGGAAGGTGAGCACCGCCCACATTCACAGTCCCACGCAGCCAGCACGCCACTCGGCAAACACAACCCACGGAGGACAGACAGGAGCTCTTTCCTTCCCTCTCCATAATTTCAGAAGGGGAGAAAACCTCCAGCGACACAGCCCACGTTGATCGCTGTTATCACTTTTCGAAGACTTGCAGACCTCAGGCGCCGCTCCCAGCCCGGAAACAGAGGGTGGAGGGAGGGGAGGGGCGTGTGGGAGGAAGATGGAGGCCGGGAGTCCTGCGGTTCAGTTGCGCTTAGAAATCTCCAGCTTTGCTTTACACGGTTAACACGTTTGTACCTCCAGAGACGCTGCTGAGGAGGACGGGTGTGAGAATTGTGGGGGTTTTCTTTTTGCAACAATAATAGTGAAATAGCCACAAGGGCTCAGCGTTTAACCCGTACGTGAGCCGGCTCATCGGCCAGGCCAGAGCTGCCTGTCCAGGATGGAGACAGCGCGCATGGGATGTCTCAGCCCAACTCCCAAGGTGTCCGCTGCTCCGCGTGCAGGTGACCCGGTGGCCATGAGACCCCAGAGAAGGCCAAACAGAGAGCAAGTAAATGCTCCCAGTAGGCAGAGGGCAGGGCCTCTGCAAGTTTCGGTGCTTGGAACCGGGTGGCCAGCCCGCCCACGGAGGAGGGGAAGGGGGTGGTAGTTATTGAATGAGGCAGGCACCAGGGTGGACGTTTTTGGTTTTTCTTTTCTTTTCTTTTCTTTTTTGGGCTCTACCCCGCAGCATGCGGAACTTCCCCGACCAGGGATCAAACCTGCACCCCCAGCAGTGGAAGGGCAGAGTCTTAACCACTGCACCACCAGAGAAGTCCAGGGTGGACGTTTTACATACATTTTATTGACCCCTGAGTTGTCAATATTAGACCCATTTTATGAAGGGGTAAACCCGAGGCTGAGAGGCAGTATGACTGGCCCAAGGTCACTCAGCCACTCTGAACCAGACCGGGACTGAACCCTGCTCTGACCCATCCGGGCCCACCAGCCCCACTTTTCTCCCTCAAAGAGTCCAATCCTCCCCAAACCCATTCCCGTCATGCTCAGTTTGCGCCATCCCCTACCTTGCTGCCATCAACCCAGCCCCTCCTCCAAGTCATCCTCTGCCAAACCCCCGTGGACCCGGGCACCTGGCAGGGGCAGCGAGACGTGCAGGAGGGACTGAGGACACATGACACTGATTGGAGCCAGGGGACCTCCTGGGGCTTCCTGTCACTGTGCATGTGTTGGGATCTACTAGTTGCTCTTCGGGACCCCACTGAGGGCATCCTTTGACCCCCAAGCAGTAAAGCAGGACCCCCAGTGACACTAGGTTTCTTGACTGTGTCTCCTGCCCCCGACACACGCACACACAGCTGTGGTCTGAAAGCTGCTGGTTCAGGAGCAGCGGAGAGCGCCAACCCTCCCTCGCCCCTGGCCCCCATCTCCCCCGACCCTCCCCGACCCCCCGCAGGGACCTCCCGGCTCTCAGCCCATGGCAGGCCTCGCACAGCCTTGCCCAGGAGCTGCTGGAAGGCAGCGTGGCCCCGGCACAATGGCAGGGATCAGGGACAAGCTGGAGGGCGTCAGGGAGGCCCCTGGAGCGCCATCTGCTCCTGTGCCCCGAGCACGGTGGGCTGCAGAGAGGCGCGTGAGCCGGCAGCTAGGACGCCAGCAAGGGCTGCTGGGCTGGCAGTGCCCCCCCCAACCCTGATGCGAGCAGAGCAGGGGCCACTCCTGCCCCGCCAGTGGGCCTGCAGACCCGCACGGGGGAGGGAGGAAGGGCAGCTCCGCACCGCCTCTGATTTCTTTTTGGAAAAGTACACGGAACAAAGAGCGCACAGCTGTGCACGCGCCGCGCAGACATGACAATCACTGGCATTTTGTTCCAATTGTTTCAACTCTTTCTCTCTTTCAATGCAGAATATAGAAACATTACAGATAATACTGAAGTCCTCTGTGTGCCCCCAGGTGGGCATCCAGGACCCAAGGGTTTCTTGCCACGGACACCGCCTCCCGTTCAAGGGAGGAAAGCAAGCACTTCGGGGGTGCACAGTGTGCCCAAGCTGGTTGGGGGTCACTGGCTCGGGCCCTTTGCTCCTCATGACCACGTGGCAAATGGTGACTCTTGTCCCTGCCTCACAACCAGGGACACTGACCTGCAGGATGTGACTGCCTCAAGCCATAGGAAGGCGTGTCACCCAAGGAAGGGGACACACCTTGACGGCATCACCGGGACTCAGACCCCTCCGTTTGTCTGTTCTCCTAGCCGTGGCGTGTCGACCTGGCTTCCACCTGCCCTAGGGTAGCCCCGGGTTCCCGATGTCACCTGCATCCACAACACATCTTCAGGGGAAAGAGGTGCTGTTTTTGCTGTGAGTCTCTTTGATGGGTCCCCACAGAGCCCTGCATACTTTCCTCTGGTCTCCTCAACCTGTCCCAGTGGCCTTCCCAGACCACTGCTGGTGAGGGCAATGGCACTGCTGTGACTGGCTTGCTGGCTGCGTGCAGGAAGCCAGGTGACCAGAGCAAATAGATGTTCCCTTGGCGAGGAGGAAGGGCGGGCAAGGGAGTGAGCAGAAGGGTGTGGGTGGACAACTCCCAGTCAGTGTCGGCCACCCTGGCCAGTGGACCACAGTCAGCAGGAGGAAGAAGTGGAAGCGAAGTCAGACCATCCGCACCAAAGCCACACCCTTGCACTGCACCACCCACATCACCTGCACCACCTCTGCTGCCTGCCTGTGCCACCAAACCACCAAACCCTCGCCCCCTGCACGACTCTGCCACTGCACCACTCATCCCATTGGACCACCCTCCCCACTGCCACACAGCCACACCATCTGCACCACTGCAACTTTTTCTAAAAAAATAAATTTATTCATTTATTTATTTATTTATTTTTGGCTGCGTTGGGTCCTCGTTGCCGCACGCGGGCTTTCTCTAGTCGCAGCGGATGGGGGCTACTCTTCATTGCGGCGCGCGGGCTTCTCATTGCGGTGGCTTCTCTTGTTGCGGAGCACGGGCTCTAGGTGCGCGGGCTTCAGTAGTTGTGGCGCACGAGCTTAGTTGCTCCGTGGCATGTGGGATCTTCCCGGACCAGGGATCGAACCCATGTCCCCTGCATTGGCAGGCGGATTCTTAACCACTGCACCACCAGGGAAGTCCCACCACTGCACCTTGTAAGGTGAGTGGGGCCCAGGAGTGCGGGACCATGGCTGGGGGTGGGATCCAAGGAGCACGAGCACGGTCAGGAAGTAGAGCCCAGAGCAAAGGCCACCCATGGGCCAGCTACAGAGGGTGGGAGGGAAGCCCAGACCTGCCCAGACCCAAGCCAGATGGAATGACCGGTGGTCGGGGGCCATGCCAGCCTCGCCACTCCTCACTGCGGAGCCACGTCCTTTGGGCACTCTTTGGACATTTGAGAGGAAGATTGGGGTGGGATGGGATGAGGGGCTGTATCCACTAGAATCAGGGTTGGCTGCAAAGCAGGAAGCACAAAATAATGAGGATTAAACACACAAGGATTTGTTTTCTCAAGGAAAAGAAATTGAGAAGTTGGCCGTGCAGAGCTGGCATGGCTGGGTCCTGGGCTGCTTCCATCCATCTCTCTTTTCCTACAACCTTAGAAGGTAGCTTCCATGCTGTAAGTCACCTCCTGATCTAAGAAAGCTCCTGGAGCTCCAGCCATCGTGTCTTAATCCCAGATAACAGGAATGAGGATGGGGGAATGCAAAGGGAGACTTTGCCCAGCTGTCTCCCTTCGCCAAAGTCATGCAAAGCACTTCCATTTCCAGCCAAAATTGAGTAACAGGGATAAGATTTACCCTCCAATCTTAATCTACACACACACACACACACACACACACACACACACACACACACGCTAATGAAACTGTGGTTTTTCAAACAGTGGATAGAAGGCAGCCCAGGATAGGAAGCTCTGAGAGAAGGTAAACAAATGAGGTGAGCACTACGAATGTCCCCTAGAGACAGTTTCCAGGCCACATCCAGAGAAGGGAGACCTACTCAGAGCCCAACAGTGTCTCTGAGCTGGGACACAGAGATCAGAGCGTCCAAGACAGCTATAATTCACAATCTAGAACACCAGAGAAGAGAGAGCTGCACAGAGATAAAGAGCTTCAGAGATCTGCAGAGGGTTCTCCTCCAGTCTTTAGCTAAGTACTGATCAGTGCATGAGTGTGAGGAAACTACCAAGGCTGAAGAAAGAATGGAAGAGGCAGAACAATCCCCTGGACTTGTACAGGGATGAGAATAGTTCATCTTCCCACCAACCCAAGTGGAAAGACTTCATAACAATAGGGCATAAGTAGAGTCCTCAGAAGACTATTGCCTTCATGGTTGGGCCCAATTAGCCCTAGACTAAAGGCTGACCTGCATCTGCCTCAAAGCTTAAAAGTAAACCTTGAAAGATTCAAATTGTCTCCAAGTAACTACAGCTCAGAACAAAGCCAAAAATATTTAAAGAAATATGAAAAACTCTAGCACCTAACAAAGGAAAATTACAATGCCTGGCATCTAATCAAAAATTACCAGGAATGGGCTTCCCTGGTGGCGCAGTGGTTGAGAGTCTGCCTGCTGATGCAGGGGACATGGGTTCGTGCCCCAGTCCGGGAAGATCCCACATGCCGCGGAGCAGCTAGGCCCGTGAGCCATGGCCACTGAGCCTGCGCGTCTGGAGCCTGTGCTCCGCAACGGGAGAGGCCACAACAGTGAGAGGCCCGCGTACCACAAAAAAAAAAATTACCAGGAATGCAAAGAAGGAGGAAAATAGGATCCATAAGAAGACAAATAAATCAATATAAATGAATCCATAAATGACCTGATGATAGAATGAGGAAAAAGGATGATAAAATAGGTATATGTGCAAGAAGGTAGAAGAAACCATGAGCATGAAAATGAAAGAAATAGAATATATTTTAAAAGGCCCACATTGAGCTTTTCGAGTTAAAATATACAATGTGCAACATGAAAAGATGCTCAGCATCACTAATCATTAGAGAAATGCAAATCAAAACCACAATGAGGTACCACCTCATATTGGTCACAATGGCCATCATCAAAAATGTCTACAAATAACAAGTGTTGGGGAGGGTGTGGAGAAAAAGGAACCCTCCTACACTGTCGGTGGGAATGTAAGTTGGTACAGCCATTATGGAAAACAGTACAGAGGTTCTCAGAAAACTAAAAATAGAATTACCATATGATCCAGCAATCCCGCTCCTGGGAACATACCCAGACAAAACTATAATTCAAAAACATACATGAGGGCTTCCCTGGTGACGTAGTGGTTAAGAATCTGCCTGCCAATGCAAGGGACATGGGTTTGAGCCCTGGCCCAGGAAGATCCTACATGCCACAGAGCAACTAAGCCCATGCGCCACAACTACTGAGCCTGAGTTCTAGAGCCCACAAGCCACAACTACTGAGCCCACGTGCCACATCTACTGAAGCCTGCACGCGTAGACCCTGTGCTCTGCAACAAGAGAAGCCACGATAATGAGAAGCCCACGCAACACAACGAAGAGTAGCCCCCGCTCACTGCAACTAGAGAATGTCTGCACACAGCAATGAAGACCCAACTCAGCCAAAAAAAACAAAAAACAAAAAAGGTACATGCACCCTATGTTCATAGCAGCACTATTCACAATAGCCAAAACATGGAAACAACCTAAATGTCCATCAACAGGTGAATGGATAAAGAAGATATGATACATATATATAGCAGAATACTACTCAGCCATAAAAAAAGAACGAAATAATGCCATTTGCAGCAACATGGATGCAACTAGAGATTATCATATTAAGTGAAGTAAGTCAGAAAGAGAAAGACAAGTACCATATGATATCACTTATATGTGGAATCTAAATATGGCACAAATGAACCTATCTACAAAACAGAAACAGACTCATAGATGTAGAGAACAGACTTGTGGTTGCCAAGGGAGAGAGGGGGAGGGAGAGGGATGGACTGGGAGTTTGGGGTTAGTAGATGCAAACTATTACATATAGAATGGATAGACAACAAGGCCCTAATGTATAGCACAGGGAACTATATTCAATATCCTGTGATAAACTGTAATGGAAGAGAATATTTAAAAAAAAAAAAAGGTGTTCTCAAACCCAAAAAAATACAAAATGCAAGATGGAAAAATACACTAGGTGGGATTTAACAGCATATTAAACACTTCAAAACGAAAGACTGGTGAACTGGAAGCCACAGCAATAAAAACTACCCAAAATTAAACATAGAGAAGAAAATGACTGGGTTAAAAAATGAACAGAAGATCACTGACCTGTGGGACAACATCAAGTGGCCCAACACACGTGTAACTGGGGTCACAGGGAGAAAAAAGGAGAGGGGACAGAAAAAATAATTGAAGAAATAATGACCAAAAATTTTCTAAATTTGATGAAAAGTATAAATCTACAGATCCAAAAAGCTCAATGAACCCCAAGCAGGGAACAAAACAAAGCAAAGAATCTCACTGAACCTCAAGCAGGTAAAGAAAACTACACCAGGCCATATTATAATCAAATTGCTGAAAACCCATAAAAGTAGAATAAAAAGACAAATTATGTACAGCGAAAAAAAAGATAAGAGTAAGAGTAGATTTCTTGTTGGAAATAATCCAAGCTAAAAGGAAATGGAGCAACAGCTTTATCGTAAGAATAAAAGCTGACCACCTTAAATTTAATGCCCAGTGAAAATTCCTTTCAAACTTGGAGGTAAAATAAAGACTTTTTCAGACCATAATAATTGGAGGGAACCCATCACCAGCATTACAGCTCAAAATGTTAAAGGGAGTCCTTCAAGCAGAAGGAAAATGATAACAGAAGGAATCTGGATCTACAAAAAGGAAGATCTGCAGAGGGTTCTCCTCCAGTCTTTAGCTAAGTACTGATCAGTACTTAGCTTAGCTACTTAGCTAAGTACTGATCAGTACCAGAAATGGCTATTATGTAGGTAAAGATAAATGGCTTTTTTTTCTTATTTTTAAAAATCTCTTTACAAACTGATTTACTGTTTAAAGGGGGGGAAAACAAATTGTGGAGCTTATAGTATATGCAGAAGTAAAATGTACAACAAAATAACCTGAAGTCTAGAATGGGGGGAAATGGAAGTGTATCGTGATAAGGTTCTTATATTAACCATGAAGTAATAATACAATGTTATTTGAAGGTAGAGTGTGATAAATTAAAGATGTAAGATCTAAACCACTAAACCACAACATCACATACACAACCAAGGAAGCACAGCTGTTAAGCTAAAAAAGGGTAAAATGGAATAATAAATATTACTCTATTAATCAGAAAAGAAGGCAGGAAAACAGGAAAAGGGAATTAAGAATAGTAAAATAAGTATTAAGATAATCAATTTAAACCTAACCATAATAATCATCATACTAAATACAAATTGTCTAAACTCACCAATTAAAAAGCAGAGATTTTCAGATAAGATGAACAAGCAAGACTCAATTATACAGTATGTACAAGAAACCCACTCTAAGTATAAAGGCATAGATAAATTAACAGTAAATATAGAGAAAAATATTAACACTTGTCAAAAGAAAGCTGAAGTGGCTATCCTAGGAACATACAAAGTAGATTTAAGAGTAAAGAATATTACCAGGAATAAAGAGGGTAGTTTCATAATGATAAAGACTTTAATTCCTCAAGAGTTCAGCTTGAGGACAATCTTAATGTTTGTGTACCTAGTAACAACACTTCAAAATGCATGATGCAAGAGCTGATGGCAAAGACAAATAAACAAATCCACAATTACAATGGGAGATTTTGACACTATTCTCTCAATAATTGATAGAAGAGACAGAAAATCAATACGGATATAGAAGATCTGAACAATAATATCAATGAACTTGACATTTATAGAACACTACTCAACAAAAGCAGAATACACATTCTTCTTAAGTGCACACAAAACATTTACCAAGATAAAACATATTTTGGGCGATCAACAAATCTCAGTGAAGTTTAAAGAATTGAAATCCTACAAAGTATGTTCTCCTATCACAATGGAATTAAATTAGAAATCAATAACAGAGAGATGCCTAGAAATCACCAAACATTTGGACACTAAACAACACACTCCTAAACAAACCATGGGTCAAAGAAGAAATTACAATGGAAATTGGGAAATATTTTAAGCTGAATACAGTAAAAACACAGCATATAAAAATGTGTGGGATGAAGCTAAAGCAATGGTTGGAGGGAAAGTCATAGCACTAATTGCTTATATATAAAAGAAGAAAAGTCTCAAATTAGTGATATCAGTATTCACCTTAAGAAACCAGAGAAAAGAAGAGAAAAACCCAAAGTAAACAGAAGAAAGGAAATTATAAAGAGCAGAAATCAGTGAAATAGAAAACACTAAAACAATTTTAAAAATCAATGAAACCAAAAGCTAAGTCTTGAAGAAGTCAATAAACTTGACAAATCTCTGACCAGACCGATCAGAGTAAAAAGGAGAGAAAACATACATTACCAATCTCAGGGATAAGAAAGGGGACAATGGATCCTACAGAACTTAAAAGGATAACAAGTGAATATTTTGAACAACTTTATGCCAAAAAAGTTGACAACTTAAGTGAACTGAACAAATTCTTTGAAGGATCTGAACTACCGAAGCTCTCTGAAGAATAAATTGATATCTGAATAACCCCATATCTATTAAATAAATTACATTTGTAGTTAAAAAGCTTCCGCAAAGAAAATTCCAGACCCAGATGGCTTTTCTGGCAAATTCTACCAAACACTTATGGAAGAGATAATACCCATTCTAAAGAAACTCTCCCAAAAGGTAGAAGATGAGAAAACTTTCCAACTTATCTTTTGAGGCCAGCATTACCCTGATACCAAAACTAGACAACAACATTACAGGAGAAGAAATCTACAGACCGATATTCCTCATAAACATAGACACAAAAGTTCTTAACAAAATATTTGCAAGTGGAATTCAACAAAGTATAAAAAGAATGACAACATGTCAAATTAGGGTTTATCCCAGCAATATAAGATTGGTTTAACATTTGAAAATCAATCATTGTGATTCAGCATATTGAAAAACTAAAATATATATATATATATATATATATGATCATCTCAACACACGCAAAAAATTTTTTGACATATTTCAACTTTCATTCCTAATAAAGATTCAGTAGGGCTTCCCTGGTGGTGCAGTGGTTAAGAGCCCGCCTGCCAATGCAGGGGACACGGGTTCAAACCCTGGTCCAGGAAGATCCCACATGCTGCGAAGCAACTAAGTCCGTGCGCCACAACTACTGAGCCTGAGCTCTAGAGCCCAGGAGCCACAACTACTGAAGCCTGCGTGCCTGGAGCCCGTGCTCCGCAACAAGAGAAGCCACGACAATGAGAAGCCCACGCACCACAATGAAGAGTGGCCCCCACTCGCCGCAACTAGAGAAAGCCTGCACACAGCAACAGACACCCAACACAGGCAATAATTAATTAATTATTTATTTAAAAAAAGACTCAGTAAACTAGGAACAGAAAGGATTTTTTTTTTTTTTTTGCCACACCGTGTGATCTTAGTTCCCCAACCAGAGATCAAATCCATGCCCCCTGCAGTGGAAGTGTGGAGTCTTAACCACTGGACTGCCAGGGGAGTGCCAGAAAGGAATTTTCTTAGCCTGAAAAAGGCATCTAAGAAAAACCTAACAGCTTAATACTAAGTTACACTTAATAGTGAAGAATTCAATGCTTGCCCCCAACACAGAGAACAAGGTAAGGGTGTCCACTCTTACCACTTCTATCCAACACTGTAATGGAGTTCCTAGCTAGTGCAATAAGGCAAGAAAACAAAACAAAGTGAGAATCATACTGATGTAAAGAAAGAAGTAAAGCTACACTTTACACACAGATGTCATGGTCACCTACGTAAAAATTTCTAAGGAATTTACAAAAAAAGCTATTAAAACTAATCTGTGAGATTAGCAAGATTGCCAGATACAAAGCCAATTGTATTTCTACATACTAGCAACAAACGATTGGCTAGGTAGGATTTCTTAACACAATAAATACAAATTATTTTTAAAAATTGATAATATGGACTTTATCAAAACATTACTCTTCAAAAGACAGTTTTGGGACTTCCCTGGTGGCGCAGTGTTAAGAATCCGCCTGCCAATGCAGGGACACGGGTCCAAGCCCTGGTCTGGGAAGATCCCACATGCCACAGAGCAACTAAGCCTGTGAGCCACAACTACTGAAGCCTACATGCCTAGAGCCTGTGCTCCACAAGAAGAGAAGCCACTGCAATGAGAAGCCCATGCACCGCAACGAAGAGTAGCCCCTGCTCGCTGCAACTAAGAAAGCCTGTGCACAGCAACGAAGACCCAACACAGCCAAAAATAAAAAAAATAAAAAGAGTTTTAAGAAAGTTAAAAGGCAAGCAAAAGCCTGGTAAAGAGGGGCTTCCCTGGTGGCGCAGTGGTTGAGAGTCCGCCTGTCGATGCAGGGGACATGGGTTCGTGCCCCAGTCCGGGAGGATCCCACATGCCACGGAGCGGCTGGGCCCATGAGCCATGGTCGCTGAGCCTATGCGTCTGGAGCCTGTGCTCCGCAACAGGAGAGGCCACAGCAGTAAGAGGCCCATGTACAGCAAAAAAAAAAAAAAAAAAAAAAAAAAGCCTGGTAAAGAGTATTTGTCTGGTTTGGTTTTTTTAAATGTACTTATTTAATTTTGGCTGCCTTGGGTCTTTGTTGCTGCACGTGGGCTTTCTCTAGTTGCAGCAAGCGGGGGCTACTCTTTGTTGTGGTGTGCGGGCTTCTCACTGCGGTGGCTTCTCTTGTTGCGGAGCACGGGCTCTAGGCGCGCGGGCTTCAGTAGTTGTGGCGCACGGGCTTAGTTGCTCCACGGCACGTGGGATCTTCCCGGACCAGGGCTCGAACCTGTGTCCCCTGCATTGGCAGGCGGATTCTTAACCACTGTGTCACCAGTGAAGCCCGAGAGTATTTGTAAAACAGGTCTCTGACAATGAACTCATGTCCAGAATAGAGAGAGAGCAGTTATAACTGAATAATAGTAACCCAATCAATCCAACTAGGAAATAAGCAAATGATTTGAACAGACGCTTCACTAAAATCGATTCTTAACATCATCAGTCATTCAAAAAATGAGAATTAAAAGCACAGCGAGGTATCAGCCCACACCCATTATGAATGGCTAAAATTTAAAAGACTCACCATATCCAGTGCCGGCAGGGATGTGGAACGGCTGGATCTTTCATACTCGGCTGTTGGGAAGGTAAAATGGTGCAACCACTTTGAAAACAGTTTGGCAATGTTTTAACAAGTTAGAGATACACCTACTATATGATCAAGCCATTCCACTCGGACGTATTTTCCCAAGAGAAGTTAAAGCAATATGTCCACACACAAACTTGGACCCAAATGTTCATAGTAGCTTTGCTTATCATAGCCAAAGAGTGGAAAAACCCAAGTGTCCATTAATAGGGAAATGGATAAACAAATGATAGCTTATTCATACAGTGGAATATGACTCAACAACAAAGAGGAATGAACTACTGATACACCCAACAGCATGGATGAATCTTAAAATCATGATGCTGAGTGGAAAGAGCCAGAACTCCCCCAGCCAAAAATAAAAAATAAAAAAAGGAGAGCAAATACACACTGTAGGATTCCACTTATATAAAACTCTAGAAAGTGCAAGCTAATCTGTAATGGTAGAAGGCAGATCAGGGGTTGCCTGGGGACGGGGGAAGTGATGCACGGCTTGCAAAGAGGCAGGAGGAAGTGTTTGCAGTTGGTGGAAATGTTTGCTATCTTGATTGTGATGGTTTCCTGACATACATGTCGAAACTTATCAACTTGCGCAGTTTACGTGTGAGCAGATTATTGTAAGTCAATTGTGCCTTAATAATGCTGTAAGAAAACGACGACGACAAGAAATCCCTTTTAACACCTTCTTCCACACGATTCCCCACACGATTCACCTGGCCGTTCTGGCTGTGAGGATGGCTGGAAAATGTCGTCCTTCGGCTGGGCCTGGGCCTCCGCCCCCAGAACAAGGTTCTCTTCAGGAGGGAGGGAGGGAGCCATGTGGGTGGGAGACACTGGCCACAAGTGCAGTCTCTGGGTTAGCACCCCCTGGGGGCTGTGGATGGGCCCCCGGGGCTGACCGGGGTCTGGGAGCCCCTATCCAGCCCCTGTCTTCCTGCTCAGCAATTCAAACTTGTTCCATTCGTTTCCAAGCTCCTTGCTCCCGGACCCAATGCCCAGGGGAAGCTACACTCCCTCGGTGCGCCGGGGTCCATGCCAGGGCCTCCACAGACCTTATTTCAAGTCTTCCAGCTTCACAGCATCCTTGCAGAGAAGAGTCAGTATGCAGTCTTGCAGATGCAGGAACAAAGGCGCGAGCTGCAATGGCCTCTCCCAGGGAAAGGAGGAGGCCAAGCTGAGAACTGAACGAAGCCCTGACTGTGCTCCCTCTGCCTCCTGGTTTGCTCGTTTGGCCAGAGAGACGCTAGCAATGAAGGGATGGCTATCCAGATTGTCCGGAGGCCGGACCCAGCATCCGGGGGTGGCTGCCCTGAGGAGGGGTGGGGTCCAAGACCGGGTCCCGGAGGGGCAGCTCCACCAGGAAAAGCCCACAAGTCCCTCAGGACTGTGCTCAGCTCCTGGCAGACCCTTGGAACACGCCGACCTGACCTCCCTCCCAGCCAGAAATGCTTCCAGAGGCAAAGCCCTCCCCCCCTCCCTCCCCCCCCCCCCCATCCCTTCTAGCCCTGCAGCTTCCACTACCTCCCAGTCTACCGTTTTGGACTTGAACCCTTGCAAGTTCTTTATCTGCCTAGGGTGACCAACTGATCCTGGTTTGCCCAGGACTGTCCCATTTGAGAGCTGAAAGCCCCAGGTCCCGGGAACCCACTCAGTCCTGTGCCAACTGGGTCAGTCACCCTAGCTGTGTTCCAGGCTGCCCCAGTCCCTGGCGCCCCTGCCCCCAGCCCCAGAGCAGCACGCTGGGCTCCCAGACCTCAGCTGTGACCCCACCCCTGGCCCGCATCCTCAGACGCGAGGCTTTGGTTGTGTTCTCCCTGCGTCTGACCGCCCGGACGTGACTTCTCTGTCCTGGGCGCTTCGGTACGGGACCATCTCCACTGCTTTACCTGCTGCGGCTTCCCTCCGCCTGGCTGGCCCCATCTGTGGACAAGCGAGGCCACTGGCTACGGGGAAGAGCTCGGATGTTGTGGCAGACAAATCGCAGCCTCTTCACTCCCGCTGGGAACTTTCACCTCATCCTCTGTGCCTCGGTTTCCCCTCTAAGGTGGGACTGAGACTCTTCCTGGCAAGGCTGCCATGGGATCAGCAATAATGGGCAGAGGACGTGCGGGGCGGTCCCACACGCTTTTCTTTCGGGCCCCTCGTTTTGGACGTAAGAAGCCCAGAGCGAATCCACTGCCCTGGCGTGGGGGCCGTCAGAGCAGAGCCCACAGAAAGAGGAGCTGGAGATGCTCCAGGGCCCCGAAGAGCTCCGGCCACTGCGGGCAGGCTGCCTCGGCCTCCAATCGCGGCCGGAGCGGGTGTCCCTGCGCTGCGTGACTTTGAGGCTCGCCGCAGCCACTGTTCCGACCAGCCTCTACATCTCTTGCAGGTACGGAACCGGCGGGAACACAGAAGAATCCGAAGAAATAATTTTCCTGCCCAGTGGAGTGGAGAAAATTGGCGTCCACCTCTGCAGCCCAGTTTCACCAAGCGCAGCCCCCCCAGTTCTAGCGGCCCCGGCCTGCACGCCCACCTCGCCGTCTGCGTGGCTCCGCGTCCCAGCGACGGGGCGTCCGGGGTCTTTGACCCCCAGACCGAGGCTGCAAACTCCTCTGTCCCTGGGCTCACAGGCTTGGTTCCCATCCACCAGGTGAAGAAACAGATCAGAGGGGAGAATGTCTTGCCGGGGAATCCCAGGCCGACAGGACTGGAACCGCGGTCTCCTGGGGCCCAGGCCAGAGGCCTAACCAGTGGCCGTTTGGACATCTAGGGGACTTACAGGTCACCCATACCTTGTCATCGTCCTGGGTGGGAGCCACCAAGAAGGGACCACAGAAGGGGTCACCCTCTGGTTGGAGAAGAGGGTTTACAGCTATTGAAGAATGAAGTGGTGAAACGGTGTGTGCTGGGGGCCAGGAAGGGGGGACATCTGGACAGAGGTGGCACCATGCGGACCCCGCCCCACACCCGGGGCCCCCCCTCACCATTCCAGGGGCTCTGAAGCCCGTGCCTTTATTTTATTGGAGTGTTGTCTCCTGTTCTGAGCTGGGACAAGAGGAAAAGTAGCTGAGTGGGCATTCCTGGGGGTGGAGGGGGGCAGCGGGCAGTCTGGAAGGGACATGAGGAAGCAGAAGAGCCTCCACCTCTGTCAAGAGTTTAAGTCACACCAGAGACTCAGGGAGGCCCGTGGAAGGCCCTGAGTGCCGGATGGGACGTGTCAGGCAGTGGGGAGACATTGCAGGTTCCCGGAGACTCAGGGAGGCCCGTGGAAGGCCCTGAGTGCCGGATGGGACATGTCGGGCAGTGGGGAGCCTTTGCAGGTTCCCGGAGACTCAGGGAGGCCCGTGGAAGGTCCTGAGTGCCGGATGGGACATGTCGGGCAGTGGGGAGCCTTTGCAGGTTCCCGGAGACTCATGGAAGCCCACGGAAGGCCTTGAGCGCCGGATGGGATGTGTCAGGCAGTGGGGAGCCATTGCAGTTCCTGAACAATAGAGGGACAGGGTGAGAAAGGTACTGGGGACACTGTCCAGGACCCAGAACAGACATAAGGCAGGTTTCAGAGAGAGGGAGCGACAGGGAACCTGGGGGGGCTCCCTGGAGATGGGAGCTTCTGGGCTGGGAATAGTGGGTGTGGCGACCTGCCCAGATCCAGGCACCCTCAGCTTCCACCCTGTTGGACCAGCCCACCCACTCGGCACTGCCTTGCCCCCCACCGTCAGCCATGCCATTCAGCACAGTGCCAGATGAGCACACCAGGAGTCGGTGCTCCGCCTCCAGGCAACCTGGCTTGTGGCCATCCCTGACCTCAGGCTCTGCCTCTTGGTCTGTTCCTGCCTCCTGAGCCTCTCAGAGGGCTGGCCTCCATTTCCCTGCCCCAGTGCCCAGGCCCCTGCAGGGTCCCCCTCCTACGACCTGCTTGGTGACCCCCAGGCTGCTGCCGTTTGGAAGCCACACACACCGATTGGGGTCACACCTCCTGAGAGAAGGCAACTTTGGGAGCTGAGATGAGGAGTTTTCCAGGAGGACACTCCATGGAAAGGCGTCCCACGGTGAGAGGACACCAGGTGCAAAGGCCTAGAAACGGGAGCGTGTAGACATTGACAATGGGGCTGGAGCTGAGGCCAGCTGCGGAAGGGCCCTCAGCCTGGCAGGAGGGCGGGAGCCCACCCACCCCAGGAGCCAAGGCCTGGACCAGGACCAAGCAGGTGGGCTGCTGAAGAAGCCTGGGTCCCCAGGTGTGGCCTTACTTAACACCTGCCCACTGGCGGCAGGTATACACTTAGTGGCAATTTCGTCCCAGTGAGGCCACCTTGGTACCATCCCGTGCTCCGTGTCTCTCACCACATCCAGGCCCAGAGAGAGGCTCCCTTGCCAGGCCTGCGCCCCTTCCCAGCAGGAATCTGGACGCTGCCCTTCCCCAGGGGCTACAGGTGGTCCAGAGGGAGAACAAGGCACTGACCAGAGCTGTCCCCGGTGGGATGAAATGATCCATGTCCTGTGGTGCCTGGAAGCCCCTCCTTCCAGGAGGGCTGCCCTCATTTTTCTCTGCCTCACCTGGCTTGTCTATTTCTGCGTGATAAGTAAGTATATTCACATGTATTGTTTTGATAAATATTTGGTAGAAATGTTTCCCCTCCTTATAGTTTCTGAGCCCAGGTCACAGCGCCCAGTCCATCCTCCCTGGTAGAGCAGCCCACCACGGGGCAGAGTCCTGGAGAGGCTGCTGCCGTTTCCCACAGGGATGGCCCAGGGTGGGGACACAGCAGGGAGGATGAGGAACCCAAAGACAGCCCTGGGCCAGAAGCTGGGCCCTGGGACCTGTGGGTGGGATGCAATCCCGTGAGGCGGGCCCAGGACCGCGGGAGGCGGGAGAGGGCAGGACTCTTCTTGGAGCCTTTGCTACATGGTGTTGACTCCCCTATTTTTTTGAGTGAATTGGGTACAATTTTGTTCTTTGGTTGCCTGGAAGTCTGGTTATCCCCAGAAGCAGACACTGAATCCTTGACTTTTTTTTGGCCATACCGTGCGGCAGGCAGGATCTTGGTACCCCGACCAGCGATGGAAGCCATGCCCCCTGCAGTGGAAGCACAGAGCCCTAACCACTGGACTGCCAGGGAATTCCCTGAATCCTTGACTTTTTAGAAAGTGTTCCCAGGAGAAATGAGTGAGGGACGGTGAGGGCAACAGGATGGGGCAGCAGTGGTTTGGGGGCGTTGGCCCTGCAGAGGGCAGCTCCACCAGACCCTGCAGGGCAGCCTGGAGGCTAAGTCACAGCATCCGTAGGGGCATGGAGTGAACAAACTTCTCAGCTGCCGCAAGGTCCAGAGCTCACATTCCAAGAAACTTCTCCATCCCAGCCTTAGAGGCAGCAGGAAACACAGAAGGCTCGCATCTGGCCAGACCGGCCAACTCTGGAGCCCGAGGCAGGGATGGGCTGGACTCCTACACCCGGGTGTCTACAGGAACCTTACTCTCAATGACCCCTGATCTGCTGTCCTCCCTCTTCCACTCGGCCACCGCAACCAGAGGCCTCCTCCAACCCTCCCTCCTTCTCCTCCCCTCCCTCCATCAATCCTCCACTCATTTGTTCATTCTCCTCCCCTGCTCCCCTCCTCTCATCTCAAAGCACACACTCCGGCTGGGGAGATCAAGTAAACACACAGAAACAAGTAAATCAGGTAACCGCAGAGATTAGCAAGAGCCATGAAGAAAATAAAACCAGGGAACGGGATTGAGAGACAGAGGGCAGGGATTGTGGCCAGGGTGGTCCACAGACGCCCAAATGAGGGCAGGAGGCCAGGGGACAAGGGACCTACCCCGCCCCAGGGCATGGTCTCCAAGCCCTGCCACTTTTATCTCTTCTTCCCACCTTCACCTGAAACCCCACCTCCTCCAGGAAGCCTGCCTGGATGCCACTGATGCTCCAGGCTCCTGCTACACTGGCTTCAGAGGCCCTTCCAGACCAGCCCGTCTTGCAAGGATCTTCAGGTTGCATCAACTGGACCTTCTCCTCAGAGATGCCTAGAGGTGGGTCCTAAGGTGAGACTTGAATGGGGGTGAACATCTGACCAGAATGACCAAGGTACTAAATCCCAGCTTAGTCCCTATTTGCTGAGTGCCTTAGGCAAGGGACTTTGCCTCTCTGAGCCTCAGTTTTCCCATCAGCCCAAGAGGGCTAGTGCCACCTCCCTCACAAGGTCCCATGGGGGTTAACTGAGACCCCCCCCCCCACCACCAGCCAGTGCTGGCATTCTCCCCTCCTTCCCATCATCAGTGAGCTGGGGGAGGGGAGAAGAGAGGGCTTGCTGGGTGGGGATTAGGTGTGCAGCGTGGGGGAAGGGCTCTCCTGGGGCCTCCCCAAGCCGGCCCCAAGCTCAAGTGTGCAAGCTGCCAGAGCTGGGCATGGGCGCCCCGCCCCTCCCCCGCCTCCCCAGCCATCTGCAGCGTTGGCAGCAGCAGAGCCAGGGCTGCTGGCGAATGTTATGGCACCATCTGAGCAGGACCAGTGTCTGGGCAGGAGATGTGGGCAGAGCCCTGTGTGCACACTTCATCCACATTCCGCCGTTACTGTTGTCCCCCTGGGACCTGGGAGGGCAGGGACCTTAGGGCTGGCGGGTGGGGGGTTGGGCTCCCACTGCCTCTTGTGGGCCACTCCCACCCCTGCCTGTGGCCTGAACCGTGTCAGAACCCTAAAGGGCAGGAGTGAAGGTCACGGAGCCGCCACCTCTCCTCTTGTCCGGATCGTAGACCCTGTGTGCCGCCTGGAGACAGAAGCTTGTCCTCTGACGCTCACCGCACCCTGCACCTCCCTTTCTCCATTTGTTACTCAACAATGTCCCCAGGGCCTGAGGGGGAGGAGAGAGAGGACTCTGCCTCCACATTCATGCCTCCAGTCAGCTGCTGGCTCCTTTTTCCTGTCTCCTTTTATTGTTTTTCTCACTTCCCTTGCTTTCAATGCCTTTTCACAGCACTGTCCTGTGCCTGAATGTCTGCAACCTACTCCCCTAATTAAATGAGTGAATAGAATCTGCAAAGTACACAACACATAAAATATAAGCTGGATGGCTGCACAACAAGGTGAATGTACTTAAGGCCACTGAACTGTACGCTGCAAAATGGTTAAGACGGTACATTCTGTGTATATGTTTTACCATATGATGAAAAAAAGTCAAAAAATATATTCATTGGTAGCATGTGCTTGGGAATTATATAAACACGTGTGAACGATGGGCCCGGAGGTCCTGAGGGAGGACACGAGTCAAGTGCCTGTGCGTTGTGACCTCTCTTCGCACCAGCCAGGATCCTTCCTGGCCCCCTTGTGTTTGTTTCCAGGGTTCGAATACTGGCTGCTGCTGGGCTGGGTGGGCTGGCAGACTTGTCCAGCTGCCCCCAGGGGGTTCTGATGCCCTCAGAACTGAGGCTGCTTCTTGAGGAGGCCCCAGCCTGGCTTGGACCAGCAAGGTCACCTTGCCCAATGCCTCAGGGAGGAAGGGCTGAGGTTCACCTTGCACCCTTCCTCAGGGCTAGGAAAGGGCCAGCCTTGGGCTCCGCTGGGGCCAGGGATAGGGGTGCTCCAGCTAGAGGTTCCCGGAGCAACACTGACCCATCCAGAGGCCACCTCCCCTTCCTGATTGCTGGCGGCGTGGGGGAAGGGAGTGCCCCTCCCCCATCACTTGGCTACCTTGGCACACGTGTGCCGGGTCAGGCAGAGAGGGAAAGTGGGGCAGACATCTGCAGTGCTGGAGTGGGCCACCGAGTGGGAAGTGGGGCAGAGCAAGGGACAGGGGGAAGTCGCCGGGTCGCACCCTTCGCCCTGAATTTTCTAAATCTGGGAAGCGTGAGCTCCAGGAGGCGGAGTATCCCCAGGGCCTAGAGCAGGGCTGGTATACAGGAGGTGTTCAATAAATGTTGAGGGATGGATTGAGTGAATGTGTGAATGGGTTAGACAGGTGAGTACTGAGGGTTCCCGCCTTCAAGGGCTCATTCACTCTTTCCCTCAAAGCTCGGCCTGTGCATTCATTCCTCATTCATTCGTTCCTCCCGCACGCTCCGCACTCATTCATTCACGCGCTCTGCCATTCATGCTCACGCAGGTTCATTCATTCCCTGCCCCGCCGCCATTCCCTCCCCGGTTCCCGTGCGCACGTGGCGCCCCGCGCCCCCAGTCCGGCCCCGCGGCCCCCGAGTGCGCCCCACCAGGGCGCTGCGGGGGGAGCCGCTGAATCAGCCGCGGCTGCGCGGGGCCGGGGCTGGCGAGGAGCCGGGCTGGGGGCGGGGGGCGGGCGCTCCCTGCGGGAAGCCGGGCGGGGTGGGGGAGCCCCGGCCGCGCCGGCTCCGGGCGCGCTCGGCCTCGGCGGGGAGGGCGCGGGCCGGGGGCGGCGGCAGCGGCGGGACCCGAGCGCGGCGGCGAGCGGCGTGGCTGCCCCGGGGCCATGTGGACGGGTGGCCGGCGGCCGGGCCGGCTCCGCCGGGCGGTGAGTACCTGCGAGCCGGGAGGGCAGGGCGCGGGCACGGGCGCGGAGGCGGGGCGGGCACCACCCACGCGGCAGGGCGGTCTCCGCGCGGCGCCGGAGGCGGCCCGCGTGCCCCCTCCCGCTAGGGGGGCGACGGTCCAGCGTCGTCTCCCCCGCCCGTGGCGCTCCCTCCGGTGCCGGTGCGCCGGGGCCCCAACAGGAACGCTTGCCCGGCCGCGGGGAGCACTCGCGGGGCGCGCTCGCGGGGCGGGGCGGGGCGGGGACTCGGCCTCAGCGCGCTGCCCTGCCCCCCACGCGGCCGGCCTCGGCACCTGGGCCCGAGTTGCCGGGTCTTCGCCCCCCAACACGTGCGTCCCTGCGGCGAAAGGGAGGGTGGGACGGGGGAGGGGGGCAGGGCGGGGCCTAGGGATCTGGGACCCTCCGCTGTGCCCGGCGGGTGGCCGCGGTGCAGGCAGGCCCCCTCCTGCCCGGGGTCAGGGCTCGGTGAGGCCGACCGCCTGGGAGAGGTCGAGGAGCCGGAAGGAGGCTGGACCAGGGGCTGGTTCACTGAGCGTTTGCAGCGCGTGGGCTTGCGCCGGCCCCAGACCCCCTCGGTGGTCTCATTCGGCACCTGCGGGGCAGGTGTTCCCCTTCTCCTCAGTAAGAAGCGAAGCCGCTGAGGCTCAGGGAGGGGAGGGCTCGCCCAGGGCCGCTCCACTGGAGCTTCCTCCCTCCCTGAACCCCAGCCCTGTTGGATGGGAATTGCTGCCCTAGCGTTTCCGCTTCCTGCCTGGTTTAGAGGTGTTTCCTTCCTTGTCTGGGCCCCACCCCATCCCCAGTGTGGTTCCTTTGGGGCAGGAACAGCGTGGGCGACATCCTGGAGCCTCCTGGACCAGCAGGATGAGAGCAGAGTAGGCACCCAGGAGTGAGCGGGGGTGGCAGAATGAGCTGTGCCTACAAAGGAGGAGCCCTGGATGGCCAAGGTCAGCCACAGACCTGGGCTGTGCAGACCGAAAGCTGACCAGGGGTCAAGGCCTTGGGGCCCCAGGCCAGCAGGACAGGGTCTCCATGGGCCTGGCTCCTATGGAGGCCCCAGTGCCCTAGATCTTTGGGGCCGGGGACAGGTCCTTGCCCTTCACTGGGCCCCAGTTCCCCTGCCCACTGCCTGCAGCAGAGCCCTCTGCACTCCCAGGGCCAGGGAGGACTGTGGAAGAAAGCCCCTTATACACTGTGGTGTGCCGTCCCAGCCATGCCGGGTGCGGCCCTGCCGGCTGGGGCAAGTGGCCCATGGAGGCGGCTCCGCTGGCATCTGTGACGCACAGGGCGGGAAGGCAGCAGCCTGGGCCCTGGCAGCGTCCCCGAAAACCCTTAATATCCCCAAGTCTCACTATAATCAGGCCGGCACAGAAAAGCAGGCACGGTGGCAGATGCGGCTTCTTCCCGGCTGCTGAGCGCTGACGCCGGGCGAGGGGAGGCTGCGCTGCTGCAGAGGGACCCTCCCGAGCTATTGTCTCATATTTATAGGTTCCTGCGCTCCGAGTTCCTCTTATCCTCAGAACCTGGAGCTGTTCGCACCTGGGATGCTGAGTGGGCAGGGCTAGGGGTGCCTAGAGCCTCAGTGGTGTGGGTCTGGCTTTCCATGCGCCGGGCGTGGGGAGTGGGTCGTTTACGGGTCAGGGAGCGGAAGTGTCAGAGCATTCTGGAAGGTGATCGATACCCCATCCTCTCTCAAAGACCCTTGGGTACAGGGTCTGGCCCCAGGTAGCTGCCACTTACTGAGCACCTACTACGTGCCAGGCCCGGTATAAACATCTTCACGCATCGTCTCCCCGGCAACACTTTGAAGTAGCACCCCTACTCCTGTAGGCACTTAAGGATGGTTAAGAATGAATGAATGAGAGGGGAGGAGGGCAGTCCGTGGATCCAGGGCTTGGTTGGAGATGGTTCACAATTTCCCAAATCCCAGGAGGCTCGTGAAGCCCAGGAGTGAGTAGGAGTTGAACAGGGGAGGGGTGGAGGAGCCTGAGAAACACAGCCTGAGTCAAGGCCTGGGGGTGAGAGGGGGGCGTGCGAGGATCAGAGGAGGGTCAGTCCAGCTGGAGTGTGGAGGTCAAGGGCATGGCCATGGGTCGGCGTGTGTGTGTGTCTCCTCCCCTCATAGCAGGTAAAGATCTCTGGAGACAAATCCAAGGGTGGCCCCAGGCTCACTGTGTTGGCCTAGAATCACCCCCAGGGTCCCCTCCTGGTTCCCCCTCCTGCCGCAGAGCAGGTCACTAGCCTGGAGGAGAGGCCTGGATAGGAGTGTGGAGTCTCGGGTTCCAGTTCCTCCTCTGCTGTGTGACCTTGAGCAAGGCCCTGCCCCCTTTGGGGCTCAGTGTCTGAGGTGCAACACCTCTCTCGGTCAGAGGAGTGGCTTCCGTGGCCCGAGAGCAGGCCCTCGAGGGTAGCTGGTGGCGGGAAGAGCTGACCAGAGCTGTCTCTGTTGGTTCAATATTACAGGAATGAATGGCTGAGTGAGCAAATAAATGAAGAAATTCTCCATCCCCCTAGCGTACTCTCCCCATGTACCCCTCTGCTCCTTTCATTGGGACCACTTAGGTGACTCTGACACAGACCTCACCTTTCAAGATCTCAGTCTACCGCCAGGAGACATGGACCTTGACTAGTGTGGCAGGTGTTAGGAGAGTGACGGGGGCCTTCACTGTCCCCCCACCCCCAGCCAGGAAGGGGACGCAGCAGCGGCTCCAGCCCCCAAAGGCCATGCGCCTGGAGGCTGCCACTGCAGCAACACGTGGATGCCGGGTTGGATGGATGGGGACTTGAATAATGTCAATAAGGGGATGGATGTAAGAACGGATGGGTGAATGGATGGATACAGGAAGAGTGGATGGAGAAGTGCCTGAGGGTGGATCAGTGCACGAATAGACACATGTCAGTGGATGTATGCAACCGTGGATGGACAGATGGATGTGTGGATACAAGATACAAATGACAAGGATGGATACATGGGTGAATGGGAGGCGGATGGCAGGTCCAGGCACGGAAGGACGCACTGAGGCGTGAATGGGTACATGCTAGCAGATGAATGGTTACGGGGAGGGATGGGTGGAGCCTCTTTTCATGTAACCCCCCGTCCCTCCAGTTCCGTGATCCCATAGCAGGAAGACTGCAGAGCTGGGGAGAGGGCAGGGGGCCACGAGGCCTCTCCAGTTATGCTGGAAGACAT
The DNA here is from genome assembly GCF_949774975.1 of Lagenorhynchus albirostris. Classification (NCBI taxonomy): domain Eukaryota; kingdom Metazoa; phylum Chordata; class Mammalia; order Artiodactyla; family Delphinidae; genus Lagenorhynchus; species Lagenorhynchus albirostris. Next base: position 4,636,962 of record NC_083095.1, read on the forward strand.
GCTCAGGGAACGATGAAGCTGCAGTATAGCCTTCTGTAAAGACAGGTGACCAGCGGGGACTCCTGCATGGAGCTCCTTGTCCCGGGAGACTTTCTGGAAGGTCTGGATGGCTCAAGTGCACCCCCCCTTCTGAGGAACAAAGGCTGGGGCCAAATTCGGAGTGCAGGAATGACGGCACAGAGCATGAATGCTGGGCCTGTGGCCGCCCTCGAGGGTTCTGAGGCCAGCACAGAAATAACCAGAAGCAGAGGCAGGGTGATGAAAGTGTGAGAATCCTCAGACCCGGAAAGTCCTCATCTCTAAAAGAGGGGGATGGTAATAGGAACTTCTGCACTGGCTTGAGGGAGGCTTGGATGGTAATAGAAACTTCTGCACTGGCTTGAGGGAGGCTGCGCTCTGTGGGTGTTGGCCACAGTCCCTGGCCTGTGGCAGGCCATGGCTGTTTACCATTCAGCCCTCGAAGCCCGTGTCCTCCTCCATGAAATAGGGTAGCACGGCCCAGTTTGGAGGGTTGCCGTGAGAATAAGTGAGGTGATGTTTGGAGCTCTTAGCGAATGCTCAGCCTGCCCTCCCCACCCCCCAGCCCCCGCTGCAGGGTCCCACCAGTGCCCTGTGGCCGGGTTTTCCTGTTCCAGCCCCAGGAGGCAACCAGGAGCTGGGTCCCTCCTCCCTCGGAGCTCACAGACACCAGCTTCCCATCCTTGGGAGCAGGGTGGGTCTGGGTGGTAGAGGAGGGACTGAGGGGGTCCAGGAGTGAAACAGGGCATGAGTGCCTGACCTCTGGGGGGTCCCATCCTGGGTCTGCCGCCTCCAAGCCACGTGACCTCAGACAAGTCACTTGGCCCCCGTGAGAGGCTGCTCCTTTAAGCATAAGACAGTTCACGGCTGTCCCCCCTCACAGGACTGGGTGAGGATCCGGGCGATGGTGTGGAGCTTGGCACACAGTAGGGGCTCAGGAAGCGGGGCTGGAGCAGATGAGTCAAGAGGCAGGGGAGCCGGAAGCCCTTTCAGGAGAGGCAGCCCGTGCTGCTAAGAGGTGAGCAGGCCCAGGCTGCGAGCCGTGGCAGCCGACAGCATCCTCCGGGGCCTCGGGCCCAGGCGGCGGACAGCCAGTGGGTTGTTATGACAACAGGAACTTGTCTGATACAGCCAGCAACTCTGGGAGAGGCTCAGAGGACCGGCTGGCCAGGGCCCCCAGCACATTCCTGTGACCGCACATAGTAGGGGAATGGCCAACTTAGAGCCCTGGGCTGATGGGTTCTGAGGTCCCCCGAGATGCCAGGCTCTGTGCTGAAGACACCCAGCGCGCTCTCTGCACTCTCACTACATCACTGCCCGGGGCGGAGTACTGCTGTGTCCCCACGTGGCAATGAGGAGGGGACGTGACTTGCCCAGGATCAGTTGGGGTGTTGGAGGTAGATTTGACCTTGGACCTGCCGGCCTCCAAGTTCAGTTCCCACTAGTAATGGAGCAGGGCTGGATGACTGCTGCGGGGGAGGGGGGTGTCCATGCGTAAAGGGGTGGCCTTCCAGGGCCTGCAGCAGTGGCTGGGAGCACTGTGGCCTTCCAAAGAGCCTGAGACCCCTGACTCCCCACGTTCTCCTGCCCAGTGCCCAGCCCAGAGGAGGCCCACACCAGGCTGGGGATGCCTGTGAAGAGAGAGTCGGACCTGGGGTGCCTTCACTTACTCATTCATTCGAGAACTACTTGTTGAGTGCCCCCTATGTGCCTGGCCCTGTGCGGGGAGCTGGGGTAGAGTAGAGCTTACTTTCTAGGGGGATACAGATAATAAACAAATAATTGCAATGTCGATTACAGGTAGGGGTCATGTTAAGAAGAGCAGGGGTTATGAGAGGCTGCTGCAGGGGTGCCTGATCTGATCTGGGGCTAGTCCAGATCAGACCAGGTGTGAATGGGTACATGCTAGCATCATGTACTTTCAGGGCCCCAGTTCAATAGCCTGGGGACAGGCTGTTGAACTGGGGCCAGGAAGGTGACAGGCTATTGAACTGGGGCCCTGAAAGTTAGCTGGGAGTTAGATGATGAGCGGGAACAGCAAGTGCAAAGGCCCTGAGGCCAGAGAGAGCTTGGCACATCCAGGAACTAGACGGAAGTTCCTGGAGTGGTCTGTGGGGGAGGGTAGAAAAGACACTGGGGCCTTGCAGGGCGTATGAATGTGTGATGTTGTCTGGTTATCTGGTCTGTGATTTTAAAAGTTCACACTGGCTCGTTTGTGGGGTGGACCAAGCTGGGGTCAGGGACCCCAGGGAGGGGTGATTATAGGAGTTCGGATGAAACATGGTGGCACCTGGGACCAGCAAGGTGATGCTGAGGATGGAGGGAGGTGGCCAGGTGTGAAAAAGGCTGAATAGTCAGGGCCTGACGGCTAGGGGTACAGTGGGGGAAAGGGGGAGAGGGAGAGGGAGAGGGCAGGTCCAGGCAGCTTCCATCCCTGTCGTGGGCAGGTGAGCTCATGAAGCTTTTCAGACATTTAGTCACAGGTGCTGTGAGGCGTCCAGAGAGGTGTCCAGCCGAGCTCAGAATAGAAGGGTCCCCAGCACTTGATGTGAGGCACCTCGGCACTGCCAGATGGGCAGAGGCCCCAGGTACACAGCCGTGAGCAGGCAGTGCCAAAGAGAGCCTAGGCCATCCTCCAAGCAGCACCAGAAGCCAGGGCTGGGGATCATGGCCAAGAGCCTGGGGCTGCCACCCCCTAGCGAGCCTTCCTTTGACTCACGCAGCTGCATCCCAGGAGTTCTGCGTGGACCCCTGGCTTCCTGAGATGCCAGGGATCTGTGTGTCTCCCTTCACGCAAAGGAGCAAGGGCTCTGGCCCTTCTCTGGGGTATTCTTCCCCACCTCACTCCCCATCTAACTGCACCCTGGGCCCCCATGTGCCAAAGGCTCTTGCCTCGTAGCGCTGTCAACCATGGTTCCTAACCTTATCCCCTGTGTATCAGTGAGGAATTGCACACAGCTGCTAGTAACAGGGACTGGAAATAACCATGGCTTAAATAAGACAGGGGGTTATTTCTGTCAAGTTAAGGCAGTGCCAGAGGCAGGTGGTCCAGGGCTAGTGTGATGACTTAGTGGTCATCAGGAACCCAGGTTCTTTTTTGTCTTTCTGTTCCTCCAGCCTTTATATATGGCTTCTGCCTCAAGTTTGCCTCGCAGTGCGAAACAGCTGCAGTAGCTCCGACCATCACTTCCGTGTTCTAGATAAGAAGCAGGAGGGTTTGGGAGTGGGAGCAAAAAGGGCACAGCCAAGCTTTCTGATCCCTTTTAAGGAGCAGTCACACCCAGTAATTTCTGTTTATATCTCATTGGCTACCCCTGGCTGCAGAGGAGCCTGGGAAATGCAGTCTTTTAGTTGGGTATCTTGCCTCCCAGAATAAAAGGAGGGTTCTTCACTAAGGAAGAGTGGGAGGACAGTGGGCAGCCAGCAGTCTCCACCACACCCTCCCATTCTGCCAGATGGTTGCGGTTCTAATTTCCCCTCCTTCAGGCCCCATATTCACCCATGTCCCTGCACCCAACCCCACACCTGGCAGAGATGAGGAGACGTGGGGAGTGCAGGGTGTGAGGCCCAGCCCAGGGCTTCCCCCCCGCCCCCCGGCACACAGCAGGTGCTCATTCAGTGCAGGCTGCCTCCCCAGGCAGATGAAGAGCCCAGGACATGACCTTCCCTTCTCTAGCACTTTCTAAGCCCTGGAGTCCAGCTTCTATTTACTGAGAATCAATTTAGGGGGCGGGAGGCCCCCTGCCACGTGCTCTCTGGATCGATGGGGGCGGGCGTTCAGCTGATCACTCTGGCCAGTGAGGGACGGGTGGCCCTGCCGCCGCCCCCCACAGAGGGCAAAGGGGTCCCAGCCACGTGGGAGGAGAGAAGTAGGTGTCAGTGAGGTACTTGGAGAGGCTTGGCCTTGGACTGCCCAAGGAGGATGCTCTCAGGGGCCGGCTTCCAGGCACGGGGCTCTGACCCCGGCAGCCGCAGACAGGATGGCCACGACTCCCTTGTGGAGCCTAGGGCCGAAGCCCCCAGGAAGGAGGTCTGCAGAGAGGACCTTCAAAGCTGCAGACTGAGCCCCAGCTCAGGTCAGAACCCCAAGGGCCCACCATCTCACCCCGGCTGGCTGAAACAGCCTGGCCAGGAGGAGACAAAGGCATCACCTGGCCTGCTGTCCATCCCGGAGCCCCTGGGCACTGGCAGCAGGGCTGCCACCGGCCCTCTCGCCCGGCTGAGCCGCCGACAGGAGGCCAGGCTGCCCTTCTCCAGATTCTTGGATGAGGTCGCCGTGCGGGTTCTGGACCCCGGGACCCTGGAGGCCTTCCGGGGCCCCAGAGGCCGCAGCCCGGAGCCCTCCCCAGGCGAGCAAGACCCAGGCCTGGCCCGGGAGCCCCTCGCAGGATCTGCAGCCCCAGAGAAGACCCTGGCCCTGAGCCCCCAGCTGTCCTCGGAGGTGGCCCCGGAGGCTCCAAGCAGAGGGGGGCCGGGCCGGGCCACAGAGACTCGCGTGGGCGGCCGCAAGCATGGAGGCCCAGCTGCTTCCCCCCAGAGGCCTCCAAGCCCGGTGAGTCTCAGCCCCCGCCCATCCCCCAGGGGGCAGTTGGACAGAGGTCTGCTGGGGCCCCTTCCCTTCTCCTTGATGGGCCATTTCCTCACAAGTTCTGGCTGACCCCCTCCGAGTTCCCTCATCACCCCCCTTTCATAATCACTGTCACGGGAAAGACCTTAAGCACCCGAAGAATGAAGGTGCTTCTAGGATGAAATTTCTGGCTTTGGGGCAGGCAGGCTATTTCTGGAGTACGCACGAGTAAACAATGATAACAATAATATCACACCCCCAGGGGCAGAGACCTTGGTGTTTCACCACGGGATTTTATATGATGATTCTTTTGAAGTTTTGAACCTCAGACACGTCCACGTGAGGTCGGATGTCACAGTCCTGTCAGGCAGACGGGTGGGTCCACGTCCTTCCTAGCTGCCCATTTTATGGAGTTGGAAAACTGAGGCTCTGAGTTGCCCCGGGGCCCCCTGGGGAGTCTGGGCTTGGACTGAGGTCTTCGAATCTAAGTAGCACATCATCACCCCCTCCACACACACACACTTTAGCCTCAGACAGATGGGAAGAAGGACTCGGTGAGACCTGCTCGGCCGTCCTGGGGGATCGGTCGTGCAGGGTGTCAGGATGACGGCACCCCACCTCGCTGCTAGCCTTCGTCTCCCAAACCACCTGCATCCCCAGGGACCAGGGCGGGTCCTTATGGGCTGTTGAGGGCCTTGTCCTGGCCACAGGCTCGAGGTGGGGCTGCAGGGCCAGGTGGTGGAGATCTCGTCCCGGCCCCTCCCGGAACGGCCGCCCTGCACGGAGGGGTTCTTTTAAAAATAAAATCCTGGGCGGTAGCAGAGAGCTGATGCTTGCCGAGTGCTTACCAGAGTTGTTCTAACTCTTCATCCCTGTGCACCCCCAGCGGGTCGGTGTCATCCTTGTGCTGCGGAACTGCTGCGCACTGGGAGGCGACAGGCGAGGGGAGGTCACGGGAGGAGCCGGGGCTGGGCACAGGCTGTCTCACCTCCCCCTCTGCACCTACGCTTTTCCGCGTCACTTGCCTCCAGTGACCTGACCTGCCTTTCTCCAGGGAGAGCCAGGGAGCAGCGTGGCTGGAGGGAAGCTCTGGGTATTTGAAGACCACCAGCCCTTCCTCTGGGGTCTGCTGGGCCAAGTGCAGCCGGGGAGTTCTCAGCTCAGGGGGACCCAGCTCAAGGACCTGGGCAGGTTGCCCACCCACTCGGGGCCTCGGTTTCCCGGCCGTGGAAAAGCGGTCATGGTCACGAGTTTTCTTTCGCCTTGTCACGGGGAAAGCATCCAGCAGGCACCCAGTAAGGATCGCGTCCCCGGCCCCCTCCACGTGGGCCTGGCCATCCGGGACCTCCCCACCCTCCGCTCTAGGCTCTGCACACCATGCAGACCTCACTCCAGGGACCACTGGGCCCGGGGGAGCCCCGTGATGCTCAGGCCTCTGGAAGATTCTGTCTGAAGGCAGCACAGGGCCTCGGGGACCTGTCGGGGTCCTGCAGCAGGTGCTGGGGGGCAGGGCTCTGTCCTGGTTCCCGGCCAGCATGTCCTTCCCAAGGAGCTGGTGTTGGCTCCTTGAAGCGGGAGGTGGGCCTCAGCCCCCAGCCCAGCCCAGCCCAGCCCAGCCCAGCCCAGCGTCATATGTGGTCAGCTCCAGCCTCGCGTCGAATACTCCAAACAGGCCAGTGAGAGATACTAGGATCTGGCCCATTTCTCAGACCAGGAACTGAGGCTCCGCGAGCAGGGCCCGGCAGGGTCCTGGCTGGGCTGTGCCCCGGCTCAGGGAACCCGGACAAGCCGCATCCCCCAGTGTCTTCGTGTGTGTGGCCAGTGGAGGTGCCTGGCGCACGACAGGAATCCCGTCCCTGGGACGATGGTGGCCGTGAAGGTGATGACGACGGCCCCTCTACCTAGCCTGGACAGGCTTGTGTCCTCGGAACAGTTCCCAGGGTGAAGGTGGGGCTCCAGGAAGGTAGGGAGACCCCGGGCTTCCAGGCAGCAGTCTGAAAGCCCTTTCTGGAGGACAGTGCCTGGAGCCGCACCGTCAGCCCGTTCAGGGAGGAAGTGGCAGAGCAGGCAGGGGTGGGGAAAGGCCTCTGCCCCGCCTGGCGGCACGGTCGTGGGGGACTCTGGTCCGCCCCTTCACTGTCCAGCAAACGAAGCCACTGTGGAAGGTCTCCGGGACCTGCAGCGGTCACTGTCACAGACCTGGTACCAGGCTCACTCGTACTACAGTGTGAGTGACTCAAGCCAGGTGTTTCCTGAGAACAAAACGGGCAGAAGAGAGCAGAAAGCACAGGCCGCGGTCAAGGAAGGAGAGGCGGGCTGGCGGCCCTGAAGTGGCCTTAGTGATGTTGTGACAAGACCCCAGACGCCAGGCCTGGAACTCCCCAGGGCTGCGTTTGGATCCGGCCTGAGGGGCTTTCCCACCGTGAGACCTCACGAGCGAGCCCCCTCCACCCTCTGGGCCTCAGGCTCCCCGTCTGTAGGGCCAGCGTAAGGTGTGATGGCACCCCTCCCCGGTGGGGGACCCCCAAGGTGCTTCTGGAGGGGGCAGCTGCTTCCCTGCTCCCCAACTGTTGCCATGTGGGAATGTGGGCCGGAGTTGCCAGATCTTCCAAAATTTCAGTAGAAGCCAAAAATACGGATTTTAAAATGTAAACTCTCCCAATTTTTAAATGTTGGCTCAAACGTTTAAAAAAAAAAAATTAAAACCCTCTCGCAGGCCAAATACAACATGCCGGCGGGCCCGATTTAGCTCAGCGGGCCAGTTTGCTGCCGCGGGCCTAGTCCGTCTGCACCGGCGCACGGCTGGGAAGCCGAGGCCCTGCCCAGGCCACGCAGAGAAGCTTGGGGCCCGGCCGGGGGGATGGGACGGGGCACCTCTCAGCCCGCAGCGAGGTCCTCCAGAATCCCCAGGGGAAGGACATTCTTGGCCCCATCTGGGGACAGCCCCAAGCCAAGGTACGGGTTCAAGCCCCCAACTTGCTGAGTGACCTTGGGCCAGCGCTCGCCCCTTTCCCGTCCACCTGTGCTCACCTTGGTATTCCGACTGAGGTATCAGGATGACCCACTGTGTGCCCAGCGCAGCGAGCCCTGCGGGGGATGCTGAGGGACCCGAGGCTGGCTTCTCACCCATGACACTCTCCTCCTACCTCCCCGCCTGCCCCTCCTCGGTGCCCTGGGCTGGCCCCGCCCCCTCTCTGAACCCTCGCCTGGCAGAGCCCCTCCTCTTCCCCATCTACGCTTGCTCCCTTGGCGACCTCATCCAGTTTCCAAGCCTAATTGCTGTCTCCATGCTGGCCACTCCCAGATTCACATCTCCTGGACCCTCCTCTGAACTCCAAACCCAAGTCCCCACCCTCTTGTCCGTATCCCTGCTGGGATGTCTGGACCCGAATCCCGAGCTTCTCCCCAGCCCCCTTCAAGCTGCTCAGGCCAAAACCCGTGGCCTCATCTTTGGCGATTCTTCCTTCCACCCCCTTCTCTAGTCTGTCAGGGCATCTGAGTGCCTCTCCCGCCTCCACCCTGGTCCCCACTGGATTTGTGTAGGTGCGTGCAGCTGGACTCCTCGGGCCCTGCCCTCACCCCTCAGTGCGTCCTCCGCACAGCAGCCCGAGGGGCCCCCAACTCAACCTCTGCTGCCCACTGGTGACCGGACGCTTCCTGAACTCAGGGCCGGACGGGCACTGCACTGATGCCCTGGCTAATCTGCCTCCCCGCGGTGGGAATCTCAGCACCGTGAGAGCAGAGAAGGTCCTCTAGTTTAGTCTGTTCACTGCTGAGTCCCCTAGAACAGGGCACACAGTGAATGTTTGTTGAGTGAATGCAAGAAGGCAAGGAGTGATGTAAAACCTCTTAGAAGAGGGTCCACCCTGAGTGATGACGTCTAGAGTCTGGCTCGGGAGTGGCTGCAGCCCTATCCCCAGGACAGGCCCATACGCATGCGTGGCCACCGTGTCACTCACAACGTCCTTTGAAGATCTTCCATCCTCCCTAGATGAGGGATTGAGCTCGGAGAGGTTGAGGGTTTTGCCCAAGTTCACAAAGCTGCATAGGAAGCCCAAGTCTCCGTCAGTGGGAGGTGGGTGGCCGCTGCCTGGGCCACATCTGGGATTTGGTCCCCCCCCCATCTCTGCCCTCTGTACTCTTCGGCTCGTTTCCTCCCATTGAGAAGAGGGTGAGGGAACAGGGTCAGGAACAAGGAAGCTGGAGCTCAGAGTAGATCTAAGGAGGGCCCAGGGGACCCATCACAGGCCCTGAGGGAGGCAGGGACTCGCCCAGGGTCACAGGGTGAGTCGGAAGCAGAGGGGAGGCCTCAGCACCCAGCAGACCCCTTCCTGACCTGGACCCGCTTTCCTTCTCGCGACAGTTTCCAGGCATCACAAGATTTGGGTGGGAAAGGGCAGCAACACACCCGGGCCAGATGGTCCAGTAGAGGGTTCACACATCTGCTCGTGGGGGCCAGTGTGGGACTGACCCCCATCAGCAGAGGGGTTCCCTAGGCAGGGCTCTGTGCAGGTGTGTGTGTGCTGGGTACCAAGCGGGCTCAGGTGCCCCCAACATGGGGGTGGGCTTGGGGGAGGGGATGGGACGACGGGTGAGTGACAGGGACCGTGAGAGCAGACCAGAGGCTGCTCGAGGTGGAGAGCAGATGCCACTGGCTGGGGATTAAGAGCGATTGCATTCATTCAGGCGTCACCAACGGCTCATCAGAGGCCTCTGCAACAGGCCCTGGTGATGGAGACACCGTAGCTGAAGCAGAGGGACCCTGCTGTCAGGGGTGTCTCTTGTAGTGCAGGTGCAGGGGCGGGGGCAGGCAAACGGACACGGAGGATGCGTCCAAAGGGACAGGGCATGATGAGAAATCATTTGGTGGGAGAGAGGAGCTACTTTAGGTGGGTAGTCAGAGAAGGAAAGATCCAGGCAGAGGGAAGGAAGTGCAAAGGCCCTGAGGCAGGAGTGAGCTGGGTGAGCTTGGGACCAGCAAAGTGGCCAGTGTGGCCAATGTGTGCCAAGTGAAGGGCAGGTGGTGGGGGTGTGGTCAGAGGGTTAGGCCGGGCCCAGTCAGTATTTACCGACCCCTCGTTGAGGCTTGACTTGTGATGCAGAGTCGCCTCCCTCCATTGCCCTTGGGAGCACCTACTGTGTGCATCAGTCACGTGCCCAGGTGCCACCGGGAGGATGGCCGCTCGGGAAGCTGCCCCAACCCTCCACGCTTCTGCACCCGACCTGCAGGGGTTTGCCTCTTGGAGCCTCTGTTTTTGCATCTGTAAAATGGGGGTTGTAAGACCCGCCTCGCAAGTCACGATGGGGATTAAACAGGATTGATTTCCTTAACGGCCAAAGGCTGCGCTGGCTGTACAGCAGGCAACTAAGGGTGGAGGGGCCTGTCTCTGGCCCTCGGGAAGCTCAGAGTCTCTCAGGGAATAGGGAAAGGAGGGAGGTGGTGGGGCCGTGGTGGTCGGCAGGGAGCTCAGAATATGGCTTGGGGTGAAGGAGGGTGAGCATTCGGGGCGGCAGGGGCCAGCACCAGCAAAGGCATGGAGGAAGACGTAGCAGGTGGGCTGAGGCAGGGATGCATGGTATGGTCCGGTTTAGCCAACAAGTGGGGCTTGTGTGAAATAAAGATGGCCACTGGGCTGGACCACCTAGAAGAGACAAGAGGAGAGTCTAGGACAGACAGTGACAATGTCACAGGTGTGTCGCAGGAACAGGCGTGGGGCTGTGAGTATGGGGTGAACCAGAGGGACAGCGCCCAGGGCAGGGATGAACTCTCCCTCTGAGGGCACCCAGAGTGCCAGCCTGTGTTCCTACCTGTATCAGGAGAGCACTGGGACCCCACTTGCCTGTGGTCCCTGGAGGGGCCAGATGGGACCTTGAGGGTATTTCCTGCCCCATCATTTCACACTGGGGACCCTAGACATCTCAAGGTCCCTCATAGTCATGGTCTCCACCAGCCCCGGCCCCCCTCCTATAATGGAGGCACCACCTCTGGTCTGAGACCCACGCAGTGCCCCATTCTCCTCCACCCAGCCCAACAGGCAGCCTCAGCTAACCTCAGGCGACTCAGGGCAAGCCACTTCGTGCTCTGGCCCAGGTTTCCTCATCCAAAAGAGGGGCATGTCAGGAATATCCCCAAATCTTGTGATTATGATTTGCAGAGTCAAGACTCAAACGTGGTTCTCTGGCCCCAATACCAAGACCATTGCCAAAGGCATAGCCCCTCCGCACAGGGCCAGCCACACACAGCTGTGACTGCTCTTCGCACACACACCCAGAGCTTCACGCACAGCTCCCACCCCCTGGGTGAGGTGCTGGGCTAGCCCCGGGACACAGCTGGGCAAGACACAGGCCCTGCCCCAGGGAGTACAGAACTGGTGTGGAGGCCAAACCCAACTACTCCGCTGGGCCTCCATCATGGAGGGCTGACTGGAGGAAGCGGCCTTTAAGGGTGAGGGCGGTGGTGACCACACAGGCACTGGGTCTGGGGAGACTGCGTGGTAGGATCAGAGCCAGGCTTCAGGGTCTGGATTAGCAGAGTGAAGGCAGGGGCTGCTGAGGTGCTGGGGCTGGACGCCCCCTCCCATTCCCTGTGAGCCTTCTGCCCCTCCCACCCCCTCCCTCCCTCCCACCCCACCCCCTCCCACCAGGGCGACTCAGCAGCCTCTCCTAGAGTCCCTTCTTGGGGAAGAAAATCCCAGACAGGCCTTTTAGAAGAGCTGAAACATTCAATATAAATAATAAATGTGAGATTTTTATAATTAAATTTTAATACATTCTTATTAATTTTAGACAAACTCCCTGGCAGGTCATTCACTGTGAGTGACTGAGGCAACTGGAGACATCTGAGGGGTGTCCCCGGGCTTTGGGTGGGAAAGGTCTCTGAGGAATGGGGTCCAGGCCCGGCTGGGCTCTGTCTCTGAGCTTCGCTCTCCTTATGCGTAAAATGCGAGTGACTGCTTCCCTGAGGAAGAGCCGGACAGTGCAGTGAACGCAGGGCTGCTGGGCGGTGGTGTCCTTATCTCTGCCGTTCTGCTGTGAGTGGACACTCCCGGGAGGCGAGCCGCGGTTTCATTTTTCAACCATTAGCCCCTGAGGGCAGGGCTCGCCTCATTTGCTGCCGCCTCCGAACCGCAAGAACCAAGCCCAGAGCTAATGAATGAGCGAGACATCGTGGGTGGATGATGGAACACTTGGACTTTGGGGCTTGGGGCTGACCCTCGCAGCGCAGGGCTCCTCCCACCCTGCGTTGGCGGGGTGGAAGCCAGGCCTGCTGGGTGCTGGGGGTGCCCTGGTGAAGGGACAGGGCTCCTGCCTGGAACTCACAGCCAGAAGGGAAGAGGCAGGAAAGACACGCCAGAGAGGTGTAGGATTCAAGCATGCATTATCCGTGTTTATTGAGCGCCTGCTGTATGCTGGGATCTAGTGTGCTGAGCGCGGTGATGGGAACCTGGGAAAGGTGGGCCTGGGTACATAGGGGGCGTCGGGGAGATGCTGGCCAATCGGCCAGCTCTTTGTCTTGGGGGAGGAGGGTATATAGAGGGGTCTGGGCTCGTGGTCTCCGACAACTTTTAGAGCGTCGGGGATTGTGTCTGGCCGCCAGTCCAGACGCCTCGGGGATCCTTTCCTCTGGAATTCCTTCCCGCACCCCAGCCCCTCCGCAGTCCGCGATGCAGAAGGGCAGCAGAGCGCCTTGTCTTGCTCCCCCTGCCCCCAAGCCCAGCTCGCAGGTGAGGAAACTGAGGCCAGGGGAGTCTCGGGAGGGCCTGACCAGCAGCCGGGGAATTGGTGGCCGAGCCTGGCGGAGGGCCCCCGGTCGGGCCTTCCAGCTCGGCGCTGGCTGCCGGGCTGCGCCCTCGCCCGGCGGGGCGGTGGGGAGGCGGCGTGGGGCCCCGACCGGAGCGGAGCGCGCTCCCGGCGGACGCGGCGGCGGCTCCTGGCGCGAGGGGCCGGGATGGGCAGCCATCAGTCTTCCCAGGTGTGTCGCGTGGTCCCTGGGCTCAGCCCCCCGTCCCCCTTTAATGCCGGCCATGGTACGGAAGGACGGGGAAAAGCCCCCGGGAGCGGCCTCTCCCGGGCGATGGAGAGCCCTTCCCGCGCCCCCCGCTTCGCGCAGGAAGTGCGATCCCGCCCGGGCCGCTAGCGGTCCGGGTTGTTCGCCGGCGCCCGCAGGGTTAATGGCAGCCGATGGGCCCCCCGTCCGGCCCTCGGAGGGGCTTCCCGGCTGCGCCGGGCTGGGCGGGGAGGGTCTCCAAGCCGCGCGCGGGCGGGTCTGCGCAAGCCCGGCAGGGAGCCCCGCTGGCGAACAGGGCGCGCAAGGGTTAATCCCTTGGGCCCGGAGGGGCGAGCCAGGCCCGGACCCCAGGAGCTGAGGGCAGCAGGGTCCCTGATTGAGGAGTCTGAGGTCCCGACTGCTAGCACCCTCGGATCGTGTGCGTGTCAGGTTCTGCACTTCCATATGGCCCCCAATTGCCCGATTTGAACATTCTCCGACTCGGAGATTCTGCAATTCAGGGCTTGGCTTCCTCCGGGAGGGAGCGCGGGGCTGGAAGGGTTAACGGGCGGGGTGGGGCGGGGGGGGGGTGCAGCGGGGACCGCGGCCGCCGGAGAGTTAACGCAGCCAGTCCGGGTCCCCTCTTTTTCGGGCAGGCGAGACTGGGATCGGCCCGGTCAGCGCGGTCCCGAGTCCCCGGGCCAGCCCCTTCCTCTCCCCGGGGGGCGTAACTCGGTGCGCGGCGGCCCGGGCGGGCTCACCTGTTACTCGGCCGAGGCCCCGCGCACCCACTGAGTCCCAGGGACTGCGGCCAGTGAGTGTGGGCTGGGGGCGCGCGGGCCGGACTTTCCAACAACCGAGCCGCGCGGGGGTGACCCGCCGCCGCGCCCGCCTGTGCCCGCGGTGCCCAGCTCCGCCCGGCGCGGCCGCGGAGCGCACGCCTCCTGCCTGCTGACCCTCTCGTTTGGTTTCTCGCAGGCCTCTGCCGCAGACATGGAGAAACTCAGGTGAGTGGAGCGTCTTCCGTGCCGCGGCTCCCGGGGCCGGGGTCGGGGATGGGGGCGCTAGGGAGGGCGACGGGAGAGGGCTTTGCCCGAGCGCATCTACGGCCCGCGGCCGCCCGGCGGGGCTGGCCCGGGCCGGTATGCGTGTGTGTGGTGCGTGTGTGTGCGCGCGCGCGCGCTCGGCTAGACCGCGGGGAGCGCCGCGCGGGGGGTCCCCGGCCGGGCCGGGGCCGATGCAGCTGCGGGTGGGAGTGCGCCACCCAGGGCCGGGTCGGCGCGCGCGCGGGTTTACGCGGTACCTCGGGCCCTGCCCTGGACTCTGGATTGTCCCCCGGGACGCTGCTCCTGCCGTTACGCATCAGTCCCCCGCGCCGGCCGGTCTCCCATCCCCCAGCTGACAGTTGCCTGTTCTGAGTTTTTAAGTTTCCACCTTGTGGGGGCAGGGGCGGGGGATGGGGTCCTCCCGGCGGGCCAGGCAGTCGCGTCTTGGAGCCATTTTAGGGGAATCCCGAGAGGGCGTCTGGGGAGAGTCTCCCTCGGCCTCCCTCCAGGTGCTAAACTTTGAGCCTTAAGGACTCCACTGGGCGCCCTTCTCGGCTGGCTCGGGATCAGTCGACTTGAATATTCACAACTTCCCTTGGGCGCCCTGACCCCCACTTTGGGATCACCCCTCCTGTGTCTTCCTTCCGGAAGCTGCACCGAGGCCCAGCTCTGGCTGCTGGGTTTCAGGAAGATCCGCGGGGCCTGGAGGGTCTCTTGGCCTCCTCCTTCCCCCTCTTCCCCCCTCCCAAGGCCAGGATCAGCATCCCTGGGGAGGCAGCTCGGTAGCGGGTGCACCCATTCCCCAAGGGGCAGGGACCCAGCAGAGCCCAGCTTGTCCCAGTGCAGGCCCCACGGGCTAGGGGAGAGGGCCCCGGGGCCTTCCCAAGTGACCCTCATGTGCTGTGGATGAGTCACTCAGGAATGCCCGGGGGACCCTGGGGACAGGTGGGCCCACACGGAGGCCCCAGACTGGACATGAGAGCAGGGCCTTCTTCTGGCCGCTGAGCTGGAGTGCAGCCCTCCCTTGTGGGTCCCACAGGACCAGAACCCATCTGTCTTGGGCTGGGAGGAGGAGTCCAGTCTCTTAGGTCGTAGGAGCTCAGACACAAAACCAAACGTCCATCAACCAGGCCCACCTTATCATGGTCAAGGTCCAGGTGGGGCTGATGAGGCCCAGACAGCGGCAGCTCTGCCTCTGGCCACATAGATGAGCTCAGGCCTCTGACCTCATGCCAGGACCCTCCTCTATACCCCCATCGGCTATCATCTCACCAGTACCCCTACTGGATGGGGCTGTCTGTGGAGGAGGCATCACTACGTAGCTGGGACTTGAAAAGAAGGTAGCATTCATGGGGCACCTTGAGGCCAGCCTGGTGGGGGGGCCCCTCTCTGGTTCTCTTTCCCTCTCTCTCCATGCCCACCCTGGAGCTTGTGAGCAGTAGGGACAGAGACATGGCCCAGCCTGGCTGGAACACAGGTGGGCAAGTGAGCCAGGTGGGCAGATGCACTGTCCCAGCTGCTGAGGGCACGAGCATCTCTTTGTTGGGTGGGCTGAGGGCTTCCCTGAGCGGAATCCTGAAGGTTGGTCGCAGTGGCCAGGGCCCAGGCTTCTTGGCTTCACTGAGGCATCGGAAGCAGAGCTCAGGAGCTGGTGGGATTGGGGGTCCCGTGTGGCCAGGACACAGCATAGCCTCCCAGAATTGGGGAGCATCCTGCTCTCCTCTCCTTCTCACCCTATTAGTAGTTTCAGAGCGACCTCGAGGGCCTTTCCAGACTCTTTCTTCCCAGCCAGTACTGGGGCTGCCCCTGTAGGGTTCTGCCCTGCATTTAGTGTCGGGGGTCCAGGACCTAGAGGCCCTAAGGTATGTAGGGAAGCTGGTCAGCATGGCCTCCCATGGTGCAGGCCACAGGGTCTTCTGGCAAAGTCCTGACCCTCTCTGGGGCTCAGTTTCCTCATCTGTAAAGTGGGTATCCTGAGCACCCCCACCTTGCAGGGCTGTTGGGAGGACGACCTGAGACACTGGGGTCTGACGGGCCTCACCTGGGACCTGGCCCACAGCAGGTGTCCAGGTAGAGGTTCACTGTGGGGCATCCGACCTGCACAACTCTGGGTTCTCAGGCGGGAGAAGATTCATCTGTGGTCCAAGTGAAGGGGTCTTGGCTGTCCAGCAGGATGGCTCTGTGCCGGGGTCCTTCCTCCTGTCCTGGGGCCCGCATCGCAGGCTGGGCCTAGGAATCTGAACTGAGCTCCGAGAGGGCAGGCCCTTTGCCCCGTCCAACACTTGTCACACAACACACACACCCAGCCGCAGTGCCCGAACCACAGGGACTGTGTCCTGTGACCCTCAGCGGCTCCCTTTGTGAGCAGGTACCCAGCTGGGGCTCCCTCTGCCCGAGCCTCTCTCCTCACCACCCCCCCACGGGGCAGCCCCACTTCTGAGTCCCGAACTAGCTGTCACCTTCATGCCTCTCTGCCTTTCAGGCCTCCCATGCTGTTGTCTCTGCTCAGAATGCCCTTCCACGCACCTTCTTGTCCACATGACAGACTACTTATCCTCCTTGTCACTTTTCTCTGAGGCTTTTGTGACTCTCCTATCCCTCACCCCCAGATGGGCTCATTCCCCCTCTGTGTACCAGGTCCTGCGCTGGTGCTGAGACAGGTCAGCCCTCCAGAACAGGGACCCAGGCCCAAAACACAGGCCCCCGGGGATCCCAGGTTGGAGACACTAGCCTGGGGAATCAGAGAGGGCTTCCTGGAAGCAGGGACACTTGAGCCAAGGCTTAAAGAATGAATAGGAGTTTGCAAGGAGGACAGATAGGACGAGCCTTCCTAGAGGTGCAGAGTCCTGGGGGCCTGAGGAAACAAGGCTGTGTTCAGGGAGACCAGTGAGGGGTGGGGAGTGGAGGTCGGTGGGGTGTCCTCTGTCCTCTCCGCCCCATAAGGAAGCCCCTGCGACAGAGCATGGGGTCCATTTCTCCAGCCCCAGATCTGGCCGCCTCTGCTCTGGCCTGAT
Source organism: Lagenorhynchus albirostris (assembly GCF_949774975.1). NCBI lineage: Eukaryota > Metazoa > Chordata > Mammalia > Artiodactyla > Delphinidae > Lagenorhynchus > Lagenorhynchus albirostris. The sequence goes on from NC_083095.1 coordinate 4,653,594, forward strand.
GCATGCCCCCTGTCCCTCGCTCACCCAGCTCTCCTGCCTCTGACTGCTTGAAAAACTCTTCCTGTGACACTCAAATATTTGCAGATATTAGCGAGTCCCGGCTGGCTGTCAGCACGCGGAGCCGCTGCACCGCTAATCCCAAGCTAATCCCCTCCTCTGCCTTGCCTGCCCCGGCTCCGCCTGTTTTAACAACCGCCGTGGCCGCTTTGCTGCATGCCTTTTGGCAAGCCATTTCCTCTGTGGGAGCCTCAGTTCTCTCCTCTGTCATAGAGCAAAGTGGGTCAGTCGCCTCACATGGCACCTGGGACACAGAAGGTGCCTAGGAAACCCAGAGCTATTCCTGTTCCAAGTCCATCCCTCCCCCCACAATAGAATTGTTCAAAGTTGTGAACTGTGATAGGCATCTAGAAAAAGTAATAAACATCTGTGCCGTTTAGAGGTTAACTTTAGGACGCCCGCCACCCAGGTCAACACGTTGAATGCTGCCAACCTCCCAGGGATCAGCCCCCATCGAGACCCTTCCCCAGTCACAGCCCCCTCCCCCTCCCCCGGAAGTCTTCAGGATCCTGGCTTTTGTGATAAAGTGGTTGCTTGTTTTCTTCGCGATTTGGCCGCCTGACAGCATCCCTAACTGACATCGTTTTGTTTTGCCCGGTCTGCAACTTCACATGCATGGTGTCTATTAGCCTGTGCTTTCAGGTTGGCTTTTTTTTTTTTCCACTAAAGCATCATGTTTTCGAGAGGTGTCCTTAGAGTGCGTGGAGCTGCCCATTGCTGGCTGTCTTGGGGAACGGCATTTGTGAGTGAAGTTATACCTCTTTGTTCACTGATGGCCATCCGGACGGGCGGCTTCCAGCCTGGACCACTGTGAATGAAACTGCTGTGACCGTGCCTGTCCAGGTGCTGGGGAGCTCGTGCAGCCTTCCTGGGGTACCTCGGGGCGGCACTGCGGGGGCACAGGGCACGCCCACCGCCAGCTTTAGGAGATGAGGCCACGCCCTCCCCGCGGCACTGGGACTTCCTGTGTCTCCGCAGCCTCCCCTCCCTGGGCTCCCTCAGGCCACAGGCGGGGAGCTGCTCCTCCGGTAGCTGTAGTGTTAATTGCACGGCCCTGGATTACTGCCCGTTTGGGCTTCCTCGTTTGTGACTTCTGTGTGTTTTTCCATCGCTTGTCCTATTGATTTGGAGCTCTTCAGAGAGCCCTTGTCAGTCACACGTGTGGCAAACGCACCTCCCGCTGGTTTGCTTGCTTCTCACTCTTTCAATGGTCCTCTGATGAACAGAAGTTCTTAATTTTAATTCCGTTGAATTTCTCTTGAATCTTTCAGGCTTTCACTTTTTGATGAAAGCTTTTTGTGTCTTGTTTAAGAAACCCTTCTGTCGTCATGAAGCTATTGAAAGTGATTTTCGCGTATGGTTTTGAGGTCAGGCTCCTCTTGGTCGTCGTTCTTTGTGGGTTTTTGTTGCTGCTGTTGTTTGGTTGGTTGGTTTGGTTTTGGTTTTTCGTTTTGTGTGTATGTGTTTTTTTGCTTTTTGGAGTTTTGTGGGGTTTTACTTTGGGTTTTTTTTTAATTGGTTTTGGGGATTTTTTTTGTTTTTGGGGTTAAAAAATTTTTTTCGGTTTTTTGGCTTTTTTTATTTTCTGGTTTTCTGGGTTTTCTGTTTTTAAATTTTTTTTTTGGTTTTTGGAGATTTTTTGTGTTTTGGGTTTTGTGTTTTTTAACTTTTTCGTTTTTTTGTTTGGGTTTTTTTTGGGTTTGTGTTTTTTGGGGTTTTGTGGGAGTTTGGGGGTTTTTGTTTTTTGGCTTTTTTTTGTTTGGGGGGTTGTTTTGTGTTTTTGTTGTGTTTTTAATTTTTTCGTTTTTTGTTTTTTAAATATTTTTGGTTTTCCTTGTTTTGGGTTTTTTTTTTTTTAGGCTCCTGCCCCAGGGCCTTTGCAGGTGCCTTTCTTTCTGCGTGGAATGTTCATCCCCAGATATCCACGTGACTCCCTGCCTCCCCTCCTCTCACATCTTTCTCAAATGTCATCCCTGGTCAGGGTGGTGCTCCTGACCACTCATTCCATGTACAATTATAGCCCCTCCCGCAGCCTCCTCCTCCTCCCTGCCTTGATTTTCCATCTCCCTCATCCCCACCTGACTCTCAATTTGTCTTATTTATTTATCTTATTTACATCCGTCTCCCCGCCAAGAACAGCAACTGACTGCTGACCCCCAGCACTTAGAGCTGTCACGTAGTAGATGCTCAGTAAATGCTCTGGAATGAGACCAAAGTGTGGTGCACAGTGAGGAAGGAGGATGGGGAACAGCGATTCCCCACGCTTCATGATGCCCGAGAGGGGGGCCTCCACTCTGCCCCCCAGGAAGGGGAGTGTTGGGGACACTTTTGCCCCCCACCCCCTCAGGGAGTAGTGTTTTTTAAAAAAAATCACCCCGTGAGAGGCCCTCAGAGGTGTGAGAGCCTCCACCGGAGGGATCTGGCCTCAGCAGCATGTAGAGGAGCCTTCCTGAGAGGGAGATGCTTGGACGGAGATAAGGAGGAGTGGGGGGAGGGCATTCCCGGCAGGGGGTCCGACGTGGGCAAAGGCCCGCGGGCAGGGGGGATGCTCTTCCTCACCTGGCAGCTGAGCTCTGCTGTTCTCGGGCTCTCGGCCTCCCGCCCCTGCCAGCCAGGAGGGATCACGGAGCCGAAGGGGTTTGGGGAAACAGAGGCCAGAGGCGGAAAGGGGCTTGTCTAGGTCTCCGGGGTCAGGACAGCCACAGCCTCCCAGAGCAGCTGGACACTGCCCAGTGGGAGGAGGCCTCTCTGTGTCTGGGCCAAAATTTGCAGCCCACTCGCCCCTTCCCTCCTGAGGGCCAGACCCACACCCTTCCCGAAGCCCAGAGTGAGGATGCACCTCCGAGGCCTCCGGGCCCCCACTGACCCTTCAGAAAACCCAAAGCTCTTGTGTGGCACCCAGCGCCCCTCTGTGTGGCCACCTGAGCCCTGGACCCAGCTGCTCCTCCCAGCTCTGCCTCACTTCTAAACATGATTCTAGCAGAGGAAGTCTTATGCGCTAATTCTTACTAAGCTGTGAATGACTGCCTCACTTTGATTTCTCCCTTTGGGAGTCAGGGCATTATAAAGGGACCATCCACATGGACTGTTCTCTCTTACCTTCTTCTGCCCTGCCCTTCAAAGTCTCCTGTCCTCACAGCCCTTCTGAGTCCCACTCCTCTGCAAAGGCTCCCTGATGAAGTACGTGGTTAAGAAGGTGGACTTACCTGGATTTGAATCCCAGACCTGCCACTTACTGGCTGTGTGGACCTGGGCAAGTTTCTGAACCTCTCTGATTCTCAGTTTCTGCATCTCTAAAACGCAGATCATAATAATAGCACCTAACTTGGAAGGTTGTTTTGCGAATGAACTCGTGAACATGGAGCTGGGCACGTGGCTGGCGCTGTGTGGGCCGCTTCACCCTGTTAGCCTCCTGCCCGCCTCTCACATGGTCTCATTTGTTCCCAGACCCTGTTTCCCCAACCATTGGGCAGATGGCATTATTCCCATCGTGAAGGAGAGGACCGCCTGGCGAGGGGGGGTGTCGGGCTGTGACCTGCAGACCTAGACTGAATTAGGACTGCGAGAGCATTTCAGGGTCGGGGGCAGCGGGCCGGCTCTGCTGTGCCCCCAGACTGCATCTTTCCCAGAGAGGGCGCATCACCAGTCCTGGTGGTGGCTGAGTATTTCAGAGCAAGGACGTGCCGTGTACCTGTTTCTCAGCGTTCTGCCTCACCCCCGTTGACCACGGGCAGAAAGCCAGCCCTGACTGTTTGAGATCTCTGGCCCCCTCCTGCACGCTCTCACCCTACCTTCATGACAGCCTGAGAGCTGCTGCATTGCCTGCATCCCTCGACAGGCCCACTGAGGCTCTGGAGGCGTTGCCCATCAGGGCGCCGGTGTCGGGGGCAAGGCCTGGGTGTCTTTCTTGAGCGATGGAGCTGCTGCTACCTGACATGGGGAGGATGGAGATGGGGCAGGCGGGGATGCACGAGATGTCTGTGGGATGGGTGCTCGGGAGCAGGTATCCTGGGATCCTCAGCCCTCGTGGCAGACAGCATGGGGGGGTGCCCTGCCAGGGCAGGGGGTTGCGCCTCTGTGTCCTGTGTCCTGGCCAGAGGGGCTGCCATGGGGAGGGTTCTATCCTGGCTCCCATGCTCACTAGCTGGGTGCCCTTGAGAAAGGCCCTGGCCCTCCAGGCCACAATTCTTTCATCTGTACAACGGGTAGCTTCCCCACTCCCTGCCAGGCCTCGGGTGAGGATTCAGTGAGGGGACTGTCAAGGGCACGCAGTAGGTCTCACTGGGTGATTGAGTGATTGAATGGCGGTGATCTCGGGGGAAGCTTCCAGAGGAGGTGATGGTCACAGGTGTCCTTTGGGCTTTGGTTACTGATGGGGAAACTGAGGCCCAGAAAAGCAGCCTCCTTCCTCGGCCCCAGTGCCTTGCAACCACCAGCTGCTGCTAAAATCTATGATCATAACGCCAGTGTTCTTTTCTTCCAGACTCAGTTTGGCCCCCAGGACTGTCTCCTGTGGGTGTGGAGAGGTGCGGGGTAGGTGGGGAGGTGAGGGCAGAGGGACCAGGGACCAAGGGCATCCCGGAGGGGCCCAGGGGCACGTAGAGAGTGCTGGGATTGGGCAGGCCACCCTATGCCCCGCGCTCCAGGGTCATCAACAAGCCTCCCACAGCCCTGATTACCTTTATGATCCCCAGAATTCTGGAAAGCGGGCCCCACCGCCGGTCCAGTTAATGCGTGCCCGTGTCTGTGGTGGGGTGGTCACATGAGTGAAGCCAGCGTGGGCTTCGTGGTGGGCAGAACCTGATCATCAGAGTGTTGCACGGCAGCCTCTTCTCACCTGGGCTCCAGGGCAGCGTGGCGGGCGCTGGGAGCTTCATCTGGGAGCCTCACCTGCGGTCGCACCACACCACCCACCTGTCCTCCCAGCGGACGCCCCCTGCACACGGATTCTGGGCAGAGAGCAGGTGTGGCCTTGGGGCAGGGGAGGGGTCCAGGGCCAACGTGTGCACAGTCCCACCCTCCAGGCCCCCTCAGTCTAGGGGGTGAGGAAAGAGAGTAGATGAGCAGCGGTGCTGGGCTGGGTGCTAGGAAAGACGAGGCCAGGCGGGGGTGCCCAAGGAGCCCCAACACAGCCAGAAAGGGGGGCCTTGGGGGCTTCCTGGGGCCCGCTGTGTGGCTGGCCCTACCTCTCCTAAGGCAGCCTCCTTGGGACTCCCTGTCCCGACTCACCCACCAGAGGGACAGCCCCAGGCCGGAGCCTGTCGCCAGTCGCTTCCACTGTGGAGCTCCCCTGGGGCTCCCGGCGCCCCGAGCAAGGGGACCGGACACTTGGCCCACACTTAGGGCCAGGCGCTCTCGGCCTCCTGCCAGCTGCCCCAGGCCTGGGCTCTGGCCACACTCATCTCCCGGCCTTTGCCCAAGCTGTGTTTCCCGCGCAGATGGCTGGCCTTCTTCATGACGGGCACGGGATGACCTCTCCTGCCGGTGCTGGAGGCCCTCCTCCATGGGGTCACCTCTGTCTCCGTACTCGGGCTGCCAGATAGAGTACAGAATGGCCAGTGGAATTTAAACGAGTTTAAATAAATTTCACTGGGCATCCTCTACTTTGTCGGGCTCCCCGACCTCAATAAACAGCTGGATGCTTACTTAGTGTAAGTACTTCCATGCCGTGTTTTGCACATACTTACACTGAACACTCATTATTGACCTGAAATTCACATTTCACCCTCTCATGATCATTTCAGGGCGCTCAGCCCTTATGGAAATCAGAGAGCAACTTCTTCTGGCAGAGCCAGACAAACAAAGCCAACCCCCTAAAGCCGCTGACCTCAGAGGCAAGGAAAAGCCCAAAGCACTGGAAGCTGCGGAGGGGAATTCGGGTTGATTGCCAGGAGGCCCGCAGCCTGTTGACCTGGGGCGGGGCGCGCTTTCTCCCTCGAAGCCCCAGTTTGCTCATCTGTAAAATGCATTCACTCTGTGTTTTGCATTCATTCAGCGAATGTTTATTGGGCCCTCCTGGTTGCCAGCCTCTGCTGCAGGGTCTGAGGACCCAGCAGGGAACGAGGCAGACAGAAATCCCTGTCCTGGGGAGCTGCCACTCCAGGGGGGTGAGGCCAAGGACACACAGGCCCGGCAGGGAAACGGGGAGAGAGGATGCCTGCAGAGTGTAGGAAAGGCCTCGCCAAGAAAGTTGCGTTTGAATGTTGAGTGAAGGAGGAGAGGGGCATCTGGGGTATCTGGGAGACAGATCCAGGCAGAAGAACAGCATGTGCAAAGGCCCTGAGGCAAGGCCGTGCTGAATGCGGCTGGAAGGTGAGGTCCAGGGGGCAATGGGAAGGCTACCTGCCATCAGGTAATCCGTGAGAACACGTTGGGCCTGACCCTAGCGATGTAGGAGCTTTGGAGATGGAGAGTGGATTGGACTTAGCCTTCAACAGGACCCCTCTGGCTGAGAGCAGGTGAGGGCAGGAGCCAGTTAGGAGGGTGTGCAGCAATGCCGCACAAGAAAAGTTGGACTCAGCGTGGTGGGCGGCGCTGGAAAGAGAAAAGGAGTCAAGGGTGCCTCCAGGCTCGGGGAGGAGTGCTGGCCCTGCTGGGTCGGGGCAGGGATTGGGGAGGGAAGCCTGTGGATTTGGGGAGGGCGAGCGGAGTGGGATACAGCGGGCCCCGCAGGTCTGTGCCGCCTGCGAGATATCCAAGCAGAGACAGAGGCAGCAGAGGGTATGCACGCCTGGAGTGGGGGAGACACAAATTTGGGGGCCCTCAGTGGAGCGATGGTGTTTGTGGCTGGGGCCACCATGGGGTGAGTGTACCCAGGGCAGGAGAGAGATTGGAGGCACTATTCCTGGGTCCTGCTGGTTAGGAGGCCAGGGAGAGGAGGGCCACCCGCAGAGGGGGCTGAGAAGGATGGCCAGGTGAGGATGGTGTTTGCAGGAGGAGGGAGGCGTCGACCGTGCTGTTGGCCGCTGAGGGCTCAGGTCGCCTGGGCACTGAGCTCAGGGACCGGCGAGAGCTGGTTCAGTCGCGTGGAGGGGACGTGAGCCAGGTTGGGTATTGGTCCTGGCAGGCTGGGTGCAAGGACAGGCAACGTTTCTTGGAGCAGAGAATGAGGACAGGTCCAGGAGGGTCAGCAGAGGGTTGTTCTCAATATGGCACGCGTACCTGCATGTTCTTGTGCTGGAGACAATGATGCAGTAAAGAGGGGAAAATTGGTGGTCTGGGAGTGACGGGAGGGTAGCTGGAGCCGCGCCTGGAGTGGGCGGAGGGGCTGCCTGGCGGGCTGTCTATAGTAACAGGCGGGCAGATGCTGGTAGGTGGGGAGACCTGGCGGTGGCATCTGCGAAAGTTCCCTAGGGGTGGCTTCTTTTTTCCCGTGGAAAAGGAAGCGAGGTCATCAGCTGTGAGTGGCGGTGCGGGAGGAGGCGCTGGGAGGTTGAGCAGACAGGAGAAAGTGAAGGAACGGAACGGGATGTGGTGAGGTTCCCGGGTCAGTCTGCCGGATGAGCAGAAAGGGAGGCCTGTCAGCTCGGCCGTGTGACTTCCTGCCATCTGTACAGGTGCAGGCGCCGAGTCTATGGAGAGCTGACCCTAACCAGAGTGGGGTTTGGGAGGTCCGGGAGGGCTTCTTGGAGGAGGTAGATAGAATGAACTAAAGAACAGGGGAGGGGGTGTTCTCAGCAGGAGGGGAAGCATGTGCAAAGGCCCGGCTGTGACTCTGCAGCTGCTCCGCCCACTTGCCCAGGTTGCTCTTCTTTGTCCTGGCCCTGAGCACCCCTGGGTCCACCCGCCCACTGAGGGCTCCCAGGCTGCAGAGCTGCCAGCTCCCAGCACGTGGTTCTGCCTTGATGGGCGTGGGGGGAGGGGGTGGCGGGAGCAGGGCTGCAGCCGCCTGATAAGATGAGGCGGAAGCAAGATGAAATGTTCCCTGCAGCGTCTCCCGTCTCCTGTCTCTGGGCAGGAGAGCAGTGGAGCGTCCGTTTCAACGGGCCGCGAGGAGGGAAGAGGGACTGGTTCCACTGGATGACCTCGGTCAGCAAACCAGGAGAGAGCAGGGCCTGAGCAGGCGTAGAGTTTGAGGTCACCCCCTGTCTGGCTTGAGTGGGTGACCCCTCCTGGCTGTGGGCCCCCAGGCCAGCCCTGTGACAGTCCCCTCCCCCAGTACACACGCACACGCTGTTGCACAGTGGCCTGGCGTGTCCAGAGTCCCCTTCTCCGTGCACGTGGCGGTGCTGGTGAAATTGCTACAGAGTCAGCCCAGGGGCTGCCCAGGGGCTGCGCAGGCGTGTCTGAGCTGCAGACCAGTGCCAACCGGATGCCCAGGACTGCTTCCCTCCAAGGAGAAGCTCACGGCCCACCAGGAAGCGGGATGAGCTGTCCTGTGGGACTCCAGGCCCCTGCCCTTGACCCTGCCAGGTGGCTCACCTCTTAGACTCCAGCCTCTGCCCCGTCAAGCTGGCCGTGGTCGACCCTCACAGGGAGACCGTGCCTGTGCCTTGTCGTGATTCTGACGTGCGGGAGGCAGTTCAAGGAAGAGTAAAGGGCTGCGATTTGCACTAAAATCTGTCATCTCAACGTGAGGGGAAGAACAGCTGCCCAGTGTTGAACCCCAGGAGGGCTGTGTGACGTCATTGCCATGAACCTCAGTTTACTCATCTGTCGTATGGGTGTGGTGCACGCCTCCCTCACAGGGTGGCCTGAGACTAGATGAGTAGGTATGTGTGGGCACCTGGGGCAGGGCAGGCTCTCGGCAGGTGCTGGGGGCGTTGGTGAACCATTCATGCCCACCTGCCCCTCGAGAAGGGTCCTCAGTAGGTTCCCACTGGGGACACAGGATGGAATCAGTGCGGCAGTGAACAAGTTCAAGGGGAATAGAGAAAGACTGTTTGTTCTGAGACACAGAAAAGTGGTGGCCACCAAGCACGGGGGCACAGGCCAGGGCACGGGGGCCGCGGCAGGGGCGAGGGGGCTCTGAGGCCCTGCAGGGGTTGCCTCTGGCTCCTTTTGTGGAAGGATGGTGGTACCAGACCTTCTACAGGGAGACTCAGAGATGATGCCAGCATGGGACAGGGCCAGAGGCTATTCTGCAGGGACCCGCCCCCGGGCCCACGCAGGGCATCCCAAGAGTCTGATGCGGTGGTCCCAAGGTGCCCACTGGAGGCCCAGCTGGGTCTGAGCAGCTCTGGGGGCAAAGACCTTCTCCCAGGGCTGGGCTCACCTTGGCCAAGGTGGCCCGTCAGTGGTAGCTCTGAGGGTGGTTCCATGGTGTCTGCCTCTGCTGGGCATTGCCCTTGACACTGGGAGCTGGCATGAGTCCCTGTGCCGTGAGTTCCAGGGTGTCGGCCCCTGCGGGAAGGGGAGAGGCCAGTGGGGGAGGGGCCGGGTGCTCTCACCAGCACCTCAGGGGAGCAAGGAGGACTTGGGGGGGCTTACCCCCCATTTATCCAACCCCAGAGTAGGCCCCGGGGATATAAAAATGCACCGGACCTTGCAGCCCCGGAGACAAGATCGGCTCCTCTCCTGCAGATGTTTCTGCAGATGTTTCTGCAGCCGTTCACGCAGCACATGCTGCTGGTCCCTGGCTCCACGTGGACACAGCACGGGGCACCGGGACGAGTCGATGAAGGAGGGAGGTGGTCCCAGGGGAGGGCAGGCAGGTAGGTCCCCAGGTCCTTGTCCCCGCAGGAATGAGAGAGGGTGGAGGAGGGAATGCTGTCCCTGGCTGCAGGGGCCTGAGGTGTGTGTGTGGGGGGGGTACCTGGCCAAGAGGATGGCGAGGACAAAGGCCCTGAGGTGGAGAGGAAGGGGCTCAGGGTAACTCGGGCACAGCCTGGAGCCAGCGCGCGGGAAGGGGGCCAGCGCAGGGCGAGGTGGGGGCCGTGGGGGTCTGAGGGGACGGGGGCTTCGGGGAGGAATCTTGAGGAATTTTGCCCAGAGGCGGGAGTGGTCTGGCTGGGTTTCGTGACCTGGCGGAGGGCGGAGACCGGACTGGGGGCCGGCACGGGGCAGGAGACCGGGCCCCGGGACAGAGGCTCAACCCCAGTGACGCTCCCTGGCGGGCAGGCTGGGGCGGGATGGGTGTCAGGGTCCCACCAGTGAGCCCTGGGTGGGGAGGAGTTAACCTGAGCGGGAAGGAGTGAGTGCCGTCCTGGCAGAGGGGACACAGCGACAAAGTCACCAAGATGAGAAGCTGCCTGCAGCGTGTGAAGAATGACAAGCAATTTGGTGTCACTGGAGCATGACTGGGGGCCAGAGCCTGAGCGCGGACAGTGCGTGTGGAGACAGGCAGTGCCACGGGGGTGCCACGGGGACCGGCTCCTGGTACCTGGGAGCCGGAGGGCGGACACTCCTTAGCCCCACCCGCCCCATCACCACAGCCCACCAGGGAGCACCTCTGCCCCCAGGAACCTTGTTCACACCGCGGAGGAGGGAAGGATGGCCCCCGGGCCCCAGAGCTCACGTGTCCTTCCACCCCGTGCCCAGCACAGCATCACAGGCATCGGGGGATTTCAGCCGCATCCCAGACTTGCTGTGTGATCTTGCTTAACCTCTCTGGGCCCCAGTTTTCTTAACTCTAGGAAGAGGCGCTCCCCCATGCCATAGGCCTGAAATGAGAATCCGGGTCAGAACAAGAGCGGTTGTCAGGGATAAATGCCTTGTGTGTGACCAGCGGCAGAGTCTGGGTCAAGTCACAGCCATGCCCCCCATTCTCTGTGCTTCCAGGCAAGCCCCGCCCCTTCCCTGGGCCTCAGTTTCCCAGGGTCCCAGCCTCCCTTCTACTCTTCTGAGAACTCACCTGCCAGGAGTCCCCAGCGGAAGGGCCTTCTGGGGTGGGGACTGGCTGGCGAGGGCTGGGACGGGGACTCCCCCAGGGATTGCTGGACCCAGCTGAGCCGCCAAAGGGGAGACTGGGTCTCTGGCTGCTCCCACGGGAACGGGCCAGTCCTGCCCCTCCTCTCCGTTCACTCAGCAGCGTCGGGGTCATGGGCCAAGAGTGAACCCTGGGCCTGGACTTCCAAAGTCCAGTTCAAATGGAGATCAAGCGGCCGCCTCTCCCCCCACCCCTCCCCCAGCCCAGCCTGCAGATCAGCCCAGGAGGCCAGGGCCAGGGGCAGCCCATTTCACAGATGAGCAGATGGGGGCTTACGGAAGTGGTGATCGACGTGCAGCTCGCGGTCCCCTCAGCCCCCAGCCTATCAAATCAACACTTTCAACCTTCTCTGGGGGGAGGGACAAAATTTGATCCTTAGTAAATTTTTTTTTTTGCTGCACCCCACAGCATGTGGGATCTTAGTTCCCTGACCGGGGAACAAAACCGCGCCCCCTGCAGTGGAATCACGGAGTCTTAACCACTGGACCGCCAGTGAGGATTTTTCATCCTCGCTGTAGGAAATATGACAAATCCAGAAAAGTATAAAAGAAAATTTTTTAATTGCCCAGAATCCCACCACCCACCCAAGACAACATTAACATTCCTTCCCTTCTGCTATCTTGTGTGGCGTCTGTACGCAGTTATTTTGTAAATGGGGTTGTGCTGCCCTTTCTCTTAGCACATACACTCGCCCGTGTCTCTTAGCCTTGTCTGGACGCCTGATGTCCGGGGCAGCGTCCTCCCATCAGATTTCTGCTCCGGCTCCGGGGCCAGCCAGGCCACCGGGAGCCCTCCCTGGAGAGAGTACAGGAAGGGGGCGACCAAGCCCACTTGCGCCTAAAGCTGTGATGTACGTCCCGTTGCCCCCAAGCAGGGTGGCACCGTGGGGCTGGGGTGGGTCATCCACCCGCCTCTGTCCCACCCCCCGCCCAGCCCAGACAGGCCACAGGCAGGGTGAGTGAGAAGGGGTGCCAGGAGGGGTGAAGTGGGTCCTGCCCTGGACCCCTAACATCCAGTAGGTCCCACAACCTCCAGAATACCCCACTGGTGTCCGTCAGCAGAGGTCGGGGGTCACACGCCCTCCATCCTCCTTGCCTCCCAGGCTCTCTGACCAACGGGTCCTGCAAGGAAGGAGCAGTAGCCGGACAGAAACCTGGAGCTGGGGGAGCCTGCCCCCCGTGGCTCCCCTCTGAGGCTGAGATGGGGATGCAGGCCTGGGGTGGGACTCGGTGACAGCAATGCACTCGGGCAGCCGGGGCTGGCAGGTGCCTACCCCCCAGCTCCTACGCTCCTACCCTGCCACCCTGCTGATGACAAGGAGCTCTCCTGCCGGTGGGGGACGATCCCCCATCTCTCTGTGACTGCGTGCCCATGGTGGGCCCGGCGTGGCCCCCGGTCCCCGTTCTGAGCAGCTCTGTCCTCTTCACCCACAGGCTGCGCAGCCCCTGGGTGCCCTCGTGCCTCGGGCAACCCCGCGTCCTGCAGGGCCGACTGGCCAGGTCCTCACCCTCGCTCTGGGACAGGTAATACACCTGTTGTCTCCCCGGCTCCTCGGTGTCTCTGCGCCTGTCCCCAGACGTCCATCCCACATCTGCATCAACTCCCCCGATGAGGCCCAGAGAGGGGGAGGGTGTCGGCTGCCAGCACACCCTTGCCATTGCTTCCCGGCCATCTGGTCTTGGAGGCGAGGCCCCGGTGTCCCCACAGACCAGCCCTGGGCTCGGTCATCGGGCTCAGGCCTCTGCTGAGCAGCCAGAGGGGCTCCTGGTGGGAGGCAGGCGGGGTCCCACTCTGCGCCGAGGGAGCTCATCTTTCTCCCCTGTGAGGTGGGGAAGCCTTCCAGGGGCTTCCCACGGGCAAGGAGGGAACCACGAAGCATGCACCCACCAGCACACACCCTGCCGGGTGAGGCCAGATACTGATCAATTCACCAGGACCCAGGTCAAAGCGAGGGGACCCCCCCGGGCAGCAGTGTGAGCAGGGCTTCCCGAGCCCCCCAGCCGGGAGGGTGACCCTGATCCGGAGGGTGGCGCATGAGGGATTTCCAGGCCCTCCCTGTGCATCTGCTGAGGGGCCCCCTGAGCCAACTCCACACCAGGGGGGAGGCAGAGGCACTGAGCATTCCCCCCATGGTGCCTGCCCCCGGCATCGTCTCTTGGCGGTTCTGATGATCCGGGGAATGCAGGGACCACGGTGACAGCCCTGCTCCCTGAGGGTGGGTGCTTCAGCGTGTGGGTGCACACATCCCCGTTTTACAGATGTGGAGACTGAGGCTGAGGTCAGGCAGGGCTCGGGCAAATTCCCTGGGAGGGAAAGGCAGGAAAGGATGGTGGTACCAAACAGGTGACTGAAGACCTCAGGGTGCCCAGCCCAGGGCCCTTCCTGGACCAGGCAGGGGAGGGGACATGTCCAAAGCTCTGGAGTAGTTGATGGCCAGGACTTGGTGAAGGACTGTGAAGGGTGGCCACAGGCAGTGAGAGGGGTCACCACGGCTTCTCAGGGTCTGACTGGGGACCGCTGGTAGCTGTGACCTTCCCGGGGCTGGGGAGCACAGGGGGCAGAGAAGAGTCAGCACTGGACGCACTGGCTGTGAGGTGCCTGTAGGCCTTCTGGGAGGAGAGGCCGGTGGGCGGCTGGACGTGGAGGGCAGTAGAGCCCTAGAGAGAGGTCGGGGCTGCAGATGGAGGCTGGGGAGGGGTTCGTGTGTGGCTGGGCACAGAGGACCTTAGGCCTGAGATGTGCGGGGAGGGGGCGAGGGGTAAACCAGGGCCCTGAGGATCAGCCTGGGCGACGGAGCTGGAGCGGCAGAGGTGGGGAGGCGTGGTGGGGCACCGGGGTTGGCGCTGCTGTGACTGAGGGACCAGGGGGGCGTGTCCAGGGCCAGGGCCCAGGTACCTCCAGCAAGCGGGCTGGGGGCTGTGGCAGCCCAGGGCCGGACCCGCTGCGGCTGAGGGGTGGGTGGGTGGGTGTGAGGGGCTCAGGAGGTGAGAGCAGTACTTGACGGGTGGTGGGACAGAGCCGCCCAGTATGTCTGGAAGGCCATCCGGAGGCCAAGGGTAAACTGAGGCTGGGGTGGGCCGGCTCGATGAAGCTGGCTGCCTCGCGAGGGGCCGTCGCGGCTCAGATGCCCGTCTGGCGGGTCCCGGCTCTGCTCGGAGCCCACCTTACAGCCCTGTCATATTTTCCTCCTCCACGTGCCTTGTTGGTGAACCTGCTCCCTTGTTCACTGTTTGTCTCCCCTCGAGACTATAAGCTCCGCGGGGCGGGGACCACATTTGTCTCATTCGTGCTGTGAGGCGCAAGGAATGGTGGGACAGGGCAGGAAAGGAAGGAAGGAGGGTGACGGGTGGATGCATCGTAGGGGGATACGGCTGGGTCACGTCAGGTGTGGAGAGTCTTGACGGCAGGGTCCGAGCTGTGGCTGCAGGCGAGTGACCAAGGTGGGGGGGGGCGAGGGCTCAGGTGGCCCCACGGGTGCTCTCACCTCTTTCCGAGGGTGCGGACCCCGCCTGTACCCTGTGACCGAGGGCTGTGGGTGACCTGCAGCCCCTGCAGGATGACTGACTTCAGGGGCCGCCGCCCCACTCCCACGCCTGACCCCATGTGTGCAGGGGGCCCTGGGTGACATGGGAGAGCCCCCAGGAAGCTCGCCAGCCCCCTGGGGAGAAAGGCCTGGGCCAGGGGCAGTCTGGGACCTGTAGCTGCAGGGGGCTTGGAGTGAGTCAGTCAGGCGTGCTGCCTGGAGGAAGCGGCAGGGCCTGCTTGGCAGCCATGGGCGGGCACTCTGCCACTGGTCTCCCTCCTTGCTTGTCACTCTGCATCTTCCTTGGGGACCAACTCTTGGGAGGACCCACCCCACCCTTCTCTGAGGTTCTGAAAACGTAGGCAACTCTTTATTTTTATTTATTTATTTATTTATTTATTTATTGGGGGGTATGCGGCCTCTCACTGTTGTGGCCTCCCCCGTTGTGGAGCACAGGCTCCGGACGTGCAGGCTCAGCGGCCACGGCTCACGGGCCCAGCCGCTCCGCGGCATGTGGGATCTTCCCGGACCGGGGCACGAACCCATGTCCCCTGCATCGGCAGGCGGACCCTCAACCACTGTGCCACCAGGGAAGCCCTATTTTTATTTATTTTTAAGAATGTAGACCTGGGCAGGAATCCAGGAAGGCTTAATCGGGGCTCTCTGGGTGTGCGCCTATGGTAACACGCGTGGTTTACAGACAGGGCCCAAGACTGAAGCCCACTCTACCCCGGGCTCTGGAGGAAGCCTCCTGCTTGCCCACAGCAAACCCACCAGAAGTTACCATCCAAAGGGTCTTAGCTCCAAATGGTCCCCTGAGGAGGGTTGGGCTTCCTCCAGCAAACAGCCCAGTTGGGCCCCTACTCCGACCCGGACACCTCTCTGAAGCCAGGGCTTTGTGTCCCCAGGGCAAGATGAGGACAGTCGCAGGTGGACTGGGGGGGTGCGTGGCGGGGACCAGCAGCCAGGTCTGTGTGATGGCAGGGACCCCGCCCACCCCGTGACACCATGGAGTTCACCTTCAGGCTGCACCGTTCTGGGCTTCGTTGTGACTGTAACGTAGGGGGTGACGGGGGCAAAGTGCAGGGAGTGACAGAGCAAAGCGCACACCCAGGGCACTGAACGGCAGCTTGAACCTTAGCCTCACTCGTTCGTGGCTAACAGCCAGCAGAACTCCCCTGGCGCCCCTCACCCACCGGGCCGCTCTCCCTTCCCTGCAGAAATCAGCCCTCCCGGCTATTTAAGGTGAGTCCTTCCCCCTGGGCCCCTTCTGCGTGCTCAGCCAGTCAGGGGAAAGGTGCCTCAGGTCGGCCCGTGGTTAGGTGCTCCCTGGGACCTGGGTGGCTGCCGACAGGAGGGTGTGGCCCCTGCCCTGGTGGAGTTCGCGGCCAGTCCCCTGGGTGTGGCCACCACACCTGTCCCTCCTGCCTTGTGCCCAACAGTAGCTGATGTGAATTGATGGCATATGGCTCAGAGGGTGAATCATCCCGTTCCTCTTTCCTGAGCATGGGAACTCGGCGGCCTGGGGTCCCAGAGGAGCCCTCAGTCTGTGGGGAAAATAGCGCCTCAAGAGCCAAGCCTGGCCCTGGAAGGCTTCCTGGAGGAAGGGAGACATGAGCAGGCCAGTGGTTTTCTGAGTGTCTGATGCTCTGTGCAGCTAGCTGGCCACTGTGGCGGATGCTACCTGGACGTGGGGCATCCAGGCTCATCCTCTCCCTGGCCCAGAGATCACACAGCCTGCTGGGACCACACAGCCGATTTGGGGAAGACAATCCTGGTCTAGGGTGTGGCACTAGTGCCTCTGGGCCTCAGCGTCCCCAGCCAGCGCTGTGGAGGAGCAAAAGTGGGGGACCCTGTAAGCGATGCCATCTGGAGGTCGGCTCGCAGACCGAGAGACTGGGTGCCGATGGGTGCTCTTTAAACCAGGGTCCTTTAAGCCGCCCCAAGCACTTGCCCCCCCCAGTGCCAGACTGGCTCAGGGTCAGAGACCCTGACCCCCGGGGCGGGGGCTGGGCGGTGTGCGTGCTTGTGGTGCGTGTGCGCGTGCGTTGGTGCGGCCTGGCGCACCCCGTGCGCACCCACCGGCGCCTCGAGCTCAGCGCCGCGGCCCGGCCCGCCGCCGCGTGTCGTTGCAGCGCGCTGCAGGAGCAGAAGGGCGAGCTGCGCAAGCGGCTGTCCTACACTACGCACAAGCTCGAGAAGCTCGAGACCGAGTTCGACTCCACCCGCCACTACCTGGAGATCGAGCTGCGCCGAGCGCAGGAGGAGCTGGAGAAGGTCACGGAGAAGCTGCGCAGGTAAGGGGGCGGGGCCTGGGAGGGGCGGGGCCTGGGCGGCGCGGGGCCAGGGAGGGGCGGGGCCTGGGGGGCGGGGCCTGGGCGGCGCGGGGCGCGGGGCCGGCGACCTGCCGCTAGCAGGGCCGTGCCTCCCACCCGAGCTGGTGACCCCATTCGTACACGGGGAGTCCAAGGCTCAGCGAGGGCAGGCGGCTCTGACAAGAGTCGCGCTTTGTGCCAAGAGCTGCCACACCAGGATCTGAACTGGCGCTGGCTACTGCCGGGTACAGGCTCTTCCCAGGCACCTCTGCGTCCCCTGCTCATTCTTTCTCTTGTATCTATGTGGTGGGGCGGCAGCAAGACACAGGAGCAGCCATCCCTAGACCCAGACCCCAGCCACTGGCGCCTGGGTCTCTGACCGGGAAATGATGTCCAGCCTTGGAGGTGAACCAGCATTTAGAGACGGTTCCCTTGAGCAGCACAGCAGCCAGTGACAGCAGGCTAGGGTGCGGGACCCTGAGCAATGGCTCCCTTAAAAACAAAACTTCTGTAAACATCGTGCTGCACGTCTAAGATGGGTATTCTTCTCAAAACTATTACACGCTTTCCAGGCTTCTTTTAGGAAGAATGAAAGGAAACGCAAACTTTGCTGTTGGCTTGGTTTGTTATAAATGTTTATAGAGCATTGGATTTGCAGGGAGGCTGTTTGTCCCTCACTACTTAAGCACCTCCAGCCTCAGTTTCCCCACTCGCAAGACAGGGGCAATAACACTACACATAGGTTGTCGAGAGGATGGACACTGCCCCTTCCACCGTCACACCGCATGGCGTCAACGGCTTCCCACCCAACACCTGCCTCCGTCTCAGCCTCTTCCAGGGGGAACCGTATCCTATTCACTGTGTGTCCCCAGCACTCACCCCAGGGCACATCACACAGTCTTCAGGTTAGACCCCTGCTAAACTGCTATTGAACTGTGAACCCTTTCGCCAGCTTTGTAAGGACTGTGTGTAAACTGTGAGTTAACCGGCTCTGAGTGAGGACCCGACAGAGTCCCTTGTGAATAACAGGCCTTCCCTTCTCATCTACAGGGGTCCTCGGCCCTGGCCCAGGAACTGTTGCAACAAGTTAGCTTCAATCAGATGCTTTCTAGCACAGGAGCAGTTAGAGCAGGGTGGGGCCTGTGTTCAGCCCTCAGCGGGCTGTATGGCTACGGGGGCCGTGGGAGGGTCAGGCCTGGCACAGCAGTGACGTCAAGGCCTCCGTTCCAGGATTCAGAGCAACTACATGGCGCTGCAGAGGATCAACCAGGAGCTGGAGGACAAGCTGTACCGCATGGTGAGGGCACGCCACACACCCCCACACCCCAGCACTCCCAGCCCTGGGCCCCCAGCTCTGGAACCATGGTGAGGACCTCGGGCCTGGTGGTCATGCCCTTACCCATGAGGAGCTGGGCCAAAGGCCTCGTTTCCACGCTGCCCACTCCCTGCTCCCCGGGGTTGGGCCAGTCCCACCTGTCTCTGCCCTGATTGGGTGCTCTCCAGCACTCACCTATCACTGTCCCCATGGTGCAGAGGAGAGACTGAGGCTCAGAGAGGCAGTGACTTGCCCAAGGCCGTCTGGCTCCTCCCTGGCAGAGCGGGACTGGAACATGGGCTGCTCTGTGCTCTGACCCTTGCGTGCCTTGGCCTCCAAACTCCTCCTCGTTATCGGCTGCGAGAGGGGACCCAGGAGGCCCCAGGCCTTGGCTGGCTGCTGAGCGCCTCCCTCTTCTGCCTGTCCCCCACCTCCAGGGCCAGCACTATGAGGAAGAGAAACGAGCGCTTAGCCACGAGATCGTCGCCCTCAACAGCCACCTGCTGGAGGCCAAGGTGACCATCGACAAGCTATCGGAGGACAACGTGAGTGCCGGGCCATTCTGACCCTGAGGGGCTGGCGCAGGGCCGGGTGGACAGACGGGATGGTCAGGACCTCACGGAGTACCTGGGCAGTCGGGGAAGGACGGGGGCTGCCTCACAAACTGCATCCCGCGAGACCCTCTACTGGAAGGAGATGGGACTTGAGATAGGGAGCATGGGGCCACGCTGTCCCAGTCAAGGCAGGGCTTCCTGACCCCAGGGTTGGGGCGTGGCCACTCAGGACTCCTGCCTTCGGCCACTCGCAGTGGACATCAGAGTCCTGTGGCTACCCGTGGGTCCTGACTTCCAGGGTCCCGCGAGAAGGGCCCCGCTGCCTGCCACAGACCCGTCAGCTGAGCACACACTCACTGATTAGCCTCTGCTCCTCGCCGGGCCAGACCCTACGAGGCTCTGAGAATACGTGTGAACAACACAGGCAAGCGCCCTGCCCACGTGGAGTTTACATCTGAGCAGGGGAGTGGGGAGGGCGGACAGTAAACAGGATAGATATGTCAACTGTGTAGTGACTTAGAAGTGCTAAATGCTGCAGAGAAAAATAAAGCAGGGGATGGCGCTGGGAGTTGCCAGGTGCAGGATTAAGGGAATCTCAGTCGGGTGCTTCTGGAAGAGGCTGCTGGAGCCGAGACCTGAAAGCGATGAGGGAGCTAGCCAGGCGACAGCGGGGAAGGGCGCTTCCCAGGCAGAAAGAGCCACAGCGGCAAAGGTGGGTCTGAGTAACTTGAAGACCAGCAAAGAGACCAGAAGGGGCTCTTGTGGGGAGGAGAGGCCGAGGGTCTGAGATCAGAAGGAAAACAGGAGGCCGCATTGTATAGGCTTCGATAGGAATCTGGGGGTTTTTTTTGAGTGAAGTAGGGAGCCACTGAAGGTTCTTGAACCGAGGGGTAGCCTGACTGAACTTACTCTTACTGGGCTCCAGTGGTTGCTCTGCTGAGGACAGACCGTAGAGGACAAAGCCATGAGTGGGAAGGTCAATGAGACAGCAACCTGGGAGAAAGACGATGGTGGCTTGGCCAGGATGGCGGCCAGGGAGGTGTGAAGCGGGGGGCTTGGATTCTGGTTATATTTTGAAGCTGGAACCAAAGTGATTGACTGATTTGGGATGTGGGTTATGAGAAGAAAAAATGGGTCCAGCCCCACTGCAGGGGTCCGAGTCTGCTGGAAGGGAGCCACCTGCCATCTCCTGGGCTGGGACCTTCTGGGGGAGACGTGGGAGGGGTGGCAGGCGTGGGGCTGGAGCCGGGCCCTGGACAGCCAGGTGGAGATGCCACAGGTAGGAGATGGCGGAAGAGTGCACAGAGATGAGCGGCGGCTCTCAGAAGACTGCTAACAGCTTGGTGGCAGGTCTGGGCTGGCCAGACGGTGCCTGCAGCCCTCTGACGCCAGCGGCAGCCAGTCTGGGGCCTCACAGGAGCCCAGTTCCCAGCTCTCAACCAACTATACCCTTTCAGGGATGCACTGAAGGAGTGGGAGACCCGGGTTCCCTCCACTGTGCAGGCCAAGCCGGGGCACCAGCCTCAGTACGGAAGGTGGAGGGGCGCAGCCACCAGGACCAGGGTCAGGGGATGGCAGGGGCGCCCACGCCCTCAGCAGCTCACCTGAGCTGCAGGACGCCTGGGCCTGGTTGACTTGAGACAATGGGAGCAGGTGGACCTCAGGGCCCATCGGTGGACCCCAGGCCCCCCGCCCCCGTCAGAGCCCTGGCTGCAGAGGGTCCCAGGCCGGCAGTGGGAACCAAGGCCCAGCGGCAGGCACGTGCAACAGAGATTTTCCAAAGATGAAACCAAAACCCCTCGAGGCCTACTGTTTGCATCTGTTTTCAGCTCAGGAGGCTGAGCTGGTCCCCGCCCGGACCTGGGGTCACACAGGCCCTCTGCCCCCCACTCGCCCTGACCCTTGCCCGGCCCTGCAGCCACGTCCAAGTCCAGGCCTCACTCTGAGACGTGGGAGCGGCAGGCCCGTTCCTCGTCCCTCGCCGTTGCCGGCGCTCTCCACCGCGTTCCCTTGGGAGGGACTCAGAGGCCGCGGGCAGGGAGACCGGGCCTGGTGTCCATGCCTGGGGCCTCTGGGACTTTAGGGCACGTTGCAGGCCCTTCTTCTCCCACTGCCCCCCACCCTGTGGGAGCTTCCCACCCGGGTCAGTGGTGGGACTGCCTGGGAGGGCGCCCTCCATGCCCCAGAGGCTCCAGGTCAGAGCAGGGGCCCCCGTTCTGCAGGAGAGAGTGTGAGGCCCAGAGAGGGTCCTCGTGCTGCCCACTGCACAGCTGGTTCTGCCCGCCGGTTTCCGCATTGGCCACTGGGCACCGGTCAGGGTGGCAGCGACCTTGGCGAGGGGCGAGCCTGTGCAGAACAGCTTCTCTTGTCTTTTAGGAGCTCTATAGGAAGGACTGCAATCTAGCGGCCCAGCTGCTGCAGTGCAGCCAGACGTACGGCAGGGGCCATAAGGTGTCCGAGGTAACGTGAGCCCCGCCCCGGCCAGGCCCACCGCTGCCCCTGCCACCACTCGGGGCCCCTTCCTCGCAGGTCCCACCCTTGAGAGCGAAGGGGCTGGCTGCGCCCGAGGCCCCCTGGCCCTACTCGATCCTGCCGTGCCCTGGCCTATCTGGGTACGTGGTGGAGGGACCACCGCATAGACACCTCCCCGCCAAGCCCGGACAGCCGGCGCACCCCCCACCCCGTTTCCTCCGGGCACAGCCCCCAGTCCCCACCCGCTGTGTGAGCCCCCCCGAAACGCTGTGGTTTGGTTTGGGTACAATTCCTAACAGTGCTCATTTCAGAGATAAGAAACTGGCTTCACATGAGAGTCACTGGGCCAAGGCCACAGGGCCCAGCCTCGGACCCAGGGCTCCCACCCCAGCCAGGCTGCCCTTCCCCTCACCCAGGCCTTTCCACCTGCCGCCTCCCGGAGCCTGGGCCACACCTAAGACGCTCACAAAATAGATCAAACAGTAGCGGGACGCCCCCCACAGGGCACCAGGCGCTCCTGCGGAAACCGCTGGGCGCCTGGCTCTCAATCTTTGTCGCATCTGTTTCTGAGTCTGTCTGGTTTGGGAGCACCCAGGTCACGTGCGTGGGCCGGGGGTGCCCTCCCAGAGACCCTGGGGCTGGGAGAGCAAGTCAGCACCTCAGGGGAAGGCCCGAGAGAGGCCTGAGTCAGAGCCGGGTTCCAGCCTCCAGGCTCTGCAGTGCCCCACTGGAGTGGGCCGGGTTGGGTGGCGGTGACCAGGGGTTCATAGGCACATCCCGGGAGCTTGCGAAATAGAGCATCCCGGGCGTCGGCTCCAGCTGGTGGGATTAGAGAGGCCCTGGGCAGGTCCCCGGTGGGTCAGCCTCGGCTGCCGGTCCGGGGCTGACCGTGACCCCCGTCCCCTCCTCTTCCTCGCGGCATCCCGTTCTAGCTGCCCTCAGAGTTCCAGGAGCACGTGAGCCTGCACATGGAGAAGCAAGGCTGCAGCCTGCCCTCCCCGCTCTGCCGCCCGGCCTACGCTGACAGTGTCCCCCCCTGCGTCCTCGCCAAGGTGCTGGAGAAGCCAGACCCCGGCAGCCTGTCCTCCCATCTGTCGGATGCCTCAGCCCGTGACCTGGCCTTCCGCGACAGGCTGGAAAAGCCGGGCCCCCGGCCCCCCTACAAGGGGGACATCTACTGCAGCGACACGGCCCTCTACTGCCCCGAGGAGCGGCGCCGTGACCGGCGGCCCAGTGCGGACGGGCCCGTGACCGACGTGGGCTTCCTGCGGGCCCAGAATTCCACTGACAGCGCGGCCGAGGAGGAGGAGCCCGAGGCGGCGGCCTACCCCGCGGGCTACCGGCACGGGGCCTTCGGGGGCTACGCGGCCTCGCTGCCCACGTCCAGCTCCTACTCGAGCTTCAGCGCCGCGTCGGAGGAGAAGGAGCACGCCCAGGCCAGCACGCTCACCGCCTCGCAGCAGGCCATCTACCTGAACAGCCGCGACGAGCTCTTCGGCCGCACGCCGCCTGCGGCCTACGGGAGCAGCTCGCGCTATGCCTCGGCCGCGGCTGCGGTGGCCGCCCCGCTCGAGGCCGAGGCGGCCCCGGGGTTCGCGAGGACTGTGTCGCCGTACCCCGCCGAGCCCTACCGCTTCCCGGTCTCCCCCGGCCCCCAGCCCGCCCTGATGCCCCCCAACCTGTGGAACCTGCGGGCCAAGCCGGGGTCGGCCCGGCTGGCCGCAGAGGACGCGCGCGGCCAGTGGCGGCCGCTGAGCGTGGAGGACATCGGCGCCTACCCCTTCCCGGCCGCCGCTGCGGCCGCCGCCGCCGCCCCCGGCCGCGCCTCGCCCGGCGGCTTCAACGACCGCTACTTCGGGGCCGGAGGCGGCCCAGGCGAGAAGGCCGAGGGCCGCGCCAGCCCCCTCTATGCCAGCTACAAGGCTGACAGCTTCTCGGAGGGCGATGACCTCTCCCAGGGCCACCTGGCCGAGCCCCGCTACCTCCGGGCGGCCGGTGACCTGAGCCTCAGCCCCGGCCGCTCGGCTGAGCCCCTGCCCAGCTACGCGGCCAGCGAGGGGGAGCGGGAGAGGCTCGGGGTGCAGCTCTGTGGGGCGGGGGGCAGCCCCGAGCCCGAGCACAGCCCTCGGAGCTCCAGGGATTCCCTGGAGCCCAGCTCCATGGAGGCCTCCCCGGAGATGCACCCCGGCGCCCGCCTCAGCCCCCAGCCCGCCTTCCCTCGGACTGGCGGCTCGGGGCTCAGCCGCAAGGACAGTCTCACAAAAGCCCAGCTCTACGGAACCCTGCTCAACTGAGCACCCACGTGCAGGCCTCGGCCGTGGCCACCCCGCACACCGGGTCCCGAGGGGTGCTGCCTCGCCTCCCTGATACCCGTCCTCCCGGCCCCGCAAACGAGGACCCCGTTGAGCCGGGGGAGGGGGCGCACCCCACCCACGTGTCTCGTCCGCCCCCGCACCGCCACGGTGGACCGTTTCTCACACAGCAGCCTCCTTCCCCACCGGAGATGAGCATCCCCCCTTTTATAAAGCGCAACTATTTTTATAGAGCAAAAGGGTCTTTCTTAACGCACTCAGCCTCCAGCTCCCTGGATGGTGGCCTAGGCGTTTTCGACGCGACGCTCCTTGATTTTCGGGTGAGGGTGAGTGGGGCCTGCCCCTCAGAGGGAAGGACGGTGTCCTGCGGAGACCCCCCGCCAGCCAGTGACAAGGGAACCCTGACGCTCTGTCCACAAAGAGGGGGACTGGAACGGGTGGAGGGATGTGTAACGTTTTCAGCTGTTCTTGCCGTGTGGCCGACGACCGACCACCCCCCAGCTCCCCCGTGGTCCGTAGTCCCAAGTGGGGCCGGTGCTCGTCCCCCCAGTGTCCCGCTCCCCGGTACCACCTCGCTCTACCTCAGATGTAATGAGGCCCTCCGACCCCGGTTTCTGTAGCTTGCTTTCCTGTCGTCTGTGATGCATGCCCCGTCTCAGTACTGTATTTTGCATTCATTAATAAAAGACGTCGGTGGAAAGAATTTGGGTTTGGGTAGTTTCTTCTCTCCCCTGCCTTTTGATCTCGGGACGTGTGGCCTTGGGTGTCTCCCCCCATCCTCCCCTCTCTGAGGCCAGGGCAGACTGATGATAACACTCCTCCCCCGCCCTGGCACCGTGTCGTCCAGTGTTTGAATTCTTCCATCGTCTCAACCCACTAAACGTTGTTATTGCCATTTCATACAATGTTCCTTATAGACTTTGCTTCTGCCTCAAGCTTCCTTAGGATGTCCTTTAGTTCGGCTCTGCTGGTGACAAACTCTTCTGGGTTTTTTTTTTTTTGCTCTGAAGATGTCTTTGCCCCATTTCTGAAGGATATTCTCACTGGGGAGAATGTCAGCGGGGGTCTCTTACCCTCAGTGCACAGAGATGTCCCCTGGCTTCCTGCTGGGGTGGGACTCGCCATCAGTCCCCCCCCTTCCCAGGAGTTGTTCTCTTGGTGCTAATCTGTCTTCTTCTCTCCAGCTGTGGAAGATCTTCCCTTTGGTTTTCTGCAGTTTCCCTGAGGTGTGTCTCGCTGTGGATTCCTCCTTGCTGGGAATTCACAGGGAGTCTTGCATCTGTGCATTGGTGTATCTCAGTAGTAGAGGAAAATCCTCAGCTGCTTCTTAAACTATTTCTCCACCCTTCCCTCCTCCTGGGACTGCCATCAGAACCTCTGTGTCCCTGCCTCCTTAAGACCCACACCTTGGTGTCACCGTGCTCAACCTGCATTCTTCCAGGTCACTAATTCTCTTCTGCTGCGTCCATTCAGCTGCCCAACACAGCCACCACGTTTTTAGTTTTGGTTATTAATGTTTTCCATTTCTAGAAGTTCTGTCTGGTTATCCTACAAACCCACTATGCCACTTTCTAATAGTTTCCTATTCCCTGGAGAGATTTCCAGGCTTGTCTTTTGTTTCTTTAAACAGAGCGGGCACAGCTGGCTCACGGTCTGGGCCTGACACGTCCATCAGGTGGGGTCTGTGTGGACTGTTTATCTTGGCTCCTGCCCATGTCGCCTTGTTTCTTTGTGTGCCTGGTTATCTTTGAGCATGCTCATTGATGCCCTTGAGAAAGTACTTGTGAACGTTCTGCAAGGCCTAGGATGGAGCGCCCCTCCTCCAGGGGGCTTCATGTCTGCTTCTTCCCACTGGGAGGGGACCACCTCGGCCCAGGTGCACACCTGAACTTCTCCGGCCCACCCAGCTTTGTGTAGCTCCAGGGTGCCTGCACCTGACCTGCCACTGCAGGCCCGGCTGCCCACCCCAGGAGCAGATGCGCCCCAGGAAGCAGCCTGCTGGCGGGGGAGGGGCTGGGGAGAGGCTCCGGAGTCAGCTCCCCTGTGTGGGGCCCGGTTTCCCTGTGGGCAGGTGGGGAAGCAACCCTCACGGAACTGGGGGGCAAATGAGTGGGTGGAGGGGAAAACACATGGCCCCCGGCACCCAGCAGGCTCTCGCTCAGAGACGCTCCCAGAGGGGCCCTGAGCCTCGTCAGCACCACGTGGGCTGTGAGACTGGACAGCAGGGCTGGGAACCCCGAGGACTTTGCAGTCTGGGCCCAGAAGGGCGGGCCCCTACATGGTCACTTCAGAGTCTGACTGCTCGTCCCTGCAGGTGGCCAACAGGCCTCACAGAGCTGTCCTGCCATGGCCTCTGAAGCCAGCCACGGCCGGGATGGGCTTCCCTCCTTCCCTCCTTCCCTCCTTCCCTCCTTCCCTCCTTCCCCAAGCACCCCCTCGCTCCACTCCGGTCCTGCCTCCCTCCCAACAGGACCCTGGCTGTGCACCCACCGTCCACCGACCCTTCTGTCCATGTTTCTTCTCAGCCCACAGCAGGCAGTGCAGGGCTGTGTGACCTTGGGCAAGTCCTGGGCCCTCTGGGCCAGTTTCCCCTTCTGGAGCCTGAGGACTCTGACTCGTGAGATTCCCAGGGGCCCTCGAGACTGGTGGCTGTCCCACTGCATGGAGAGCCCCAGGCTGGGCCAGAGATGGGTCCCGAGGGAGGGGAGGAGCGCAGGCTTCCCGGGCCTGTCCGTCTGCCCACCGGGACGGTGGGGCTCACAGCCACCTCACGGGGGCTGCGAGCATCAGCCTCGCTCAGCAACAGACACAGCCACGCTGGCATCTCAACATGAAAGCGTTCTTCTCCCACGACGGCTTCAGATTCACGGGTGAGGCGAAGGTAGGCACTCAGCCCCAGGAAGGTGGGTGGAGGGGCAGCCCACACTCCTTTTTCTTTCCTGCTCCATACTTTCTAAATTTAGCTCTCTTATTTTAAAATTGCAAATGGTGAACTCGTAGACGCCTTGCAGAGGATCAGGGTATGGAGAGCACCTGCCATTCTTCCCAGTAAAATAACCTAAGAAGGGGTAGGGCTTGCAGGGCACGTAGTTAGGAAATCAAATCCACAGGGGAGGGGTGCTAAGAAGCAGCTGCAGTGGTGTCTGGGGATCCCTGGATATCCCTGTCCCAGGAGGGTCAGAGCTTCGGCTGGCTCCAGGTGACCAGTGTGGTAAAGAAACGGCCTCCAAGGACAGAGATTTGGCTGGTGTTTGCCCCGAGAGAAGTCAAAAGGGTCCCAGCCCACAAAGGCCCCATGCAAGCCGGTGACGGGTCTGGGACCCATGGTGTCCCACAGGGCTGCAGGTAGCCGGGGTGTGGACTCAGCACAGGGGAGGGGCCGGGCAGCTCGGTGGACAGGGAGGTCATCCCCTGGCCACACCCCAGCAGCCACGCCAAAGCCAGTCGAGTACGTGTGTAACTGATGCTCATTAAACAAAGGAGTGGTCATATTGACATATCACAGTGGGGAGAGCAGTCAGCAAACCACGCGATGAAATTCTCACTCAGTACACACTCCACATCAAGGAAGGCAGAAAAACGCCCGCTTCGGGCTGGGCTAGAAAGCAGGATGTCTGGACCCCAGGATCTGGGGCTGGATGCAAGGTGGGGGCAGGAGAGGCGGGCGAGAGGCACCTGGGAAGGCCGGGCCCCGCTACGCCCCAGACGAGCACAGCCTCCCCTCTCGGCCTGTGTCTGGGCTCATGCACACGTGGTCAATCCATCCGACAAATGCCAGCCAAGGGGCTGTTCAGGCTGGACCTGGGGGGACACGCCCTCATGACAGTACTGCGGGGGTCCCGTCACTCTCCCCTCCAGCTGCAGAGTGGCAGCTATGCCTGGCCAGGGATCCCTGGTCTGGGGCGGGCATGTGACACAAGCCAGCCAGTCAGAGGCCTTCCCTGAGACTTGTCAAGTGGGAGGAGCTCACTGGGGGTTCTGCCGTGAGAGTGAGCCAGAGCTGGCCAGAGGGGGCCTCGCCAGACCAGGTCTGAGGATGAACCCAACCGCACCCTCTGGCCTGAACTGGCTCAACTCCTGCACCAGTGGCTGGGCTGACACTGATGCTAATACTATCGCTAATACTGATACTCCCACTGCTGGCTCCCGAGCACCTGCTGCATACACGTCCTGCCGAGAGCCGTCGCACCCAACCTCACGAATCCCCACAAGCTGGGTGCTGTGAGTTCTCATTTACAGCAGGGGACACTGAGGCACGGGGCAGCTCAGCACTGGCTGTGACCGCACAACAGCGAAAGGGGGTGACGGGGTTGAAGTCCACGGCCGTCTGATCCCAAAGCCCACATCCTGTGGGCAGGTCTTACCTGCAGTTATTCACAGAATGCCCCCCGCACGCAGGGGCCAGGGATGCAGCCGGGAGCAGGGCCCTGCGAGCCCGGGAAGTTTGCACTGCACTGAGCACGCACGCTGGGAGGCAGCGTCAGGAGGGGACGGGGCTCAGGGCGCCTGTTACACTCGGGGTCCTGAAGGAGCGGGGTGCGGGGTGCGGGGGGAAGAGGGGCCCAGCAAGGGGGCGGCGGGAGGCAGCTGTAACCTGGGAAGGCTTCACAGAGGAAGTGACCCCAGGGCGGGCTTCACAGGTCACAGAGCTCCCCACTCACAGCAGGCGAAGCCACCTGGGGGCATGAGGGGCGAGGCAGGAGTGTCCACTGCCTGCCCAGGCTCTGAGCGGATGCACACTCAACCTCCCCTCTGCTCAGGCTGGGGCAGCCCCCCATGCGGGCCTCCACTTCTGCCAGGGCTGAGCGTGGGGTGCGGTTATCTTTCCCTCCACCAAAGAAGCCATTCTTGAGCCTTGAGCCATTCTTGAGCCATTCTTCACCTCCCTGGTGTGAGGGACACCCAGGATCCTGTGCTCGCCACCCACCCACGCGCTTGGCCCTGGCCTCTCCAGCCCAGCTCGGGGACACAGCGTCCGCTCAACACCCACTGCAGGCCAGGCTTCGTGCTGACTGCAGGGGAAGAGGACGAAGGACAGAAAAGGGGTCGGCCCTCAGGATGAGTCCCGCCTCAGGGCCTTTGCACTGCCCTTCCCTCCACTTGGGATGCCCTGCTTGTGGACCCCAAGATTCCCGAGGGCCCGGGGGTGGGTTAGACACACTGAAATAAACGTTTACCACCAGCCCCAGCAAGCCCCAGAGCCCCCCCAATCTGCCCAGTGCCCCTCCCAGACTGGAGCTCCCAGGGTGCTGACACCCCCACACACTTGACCTTTTTGGACCCTCACAGCAAGCCTGCAGGCTGGGGATCCTGACACCACTTTACAGAGGGGGGACTGAGGCTCCCAGAGGAAATATGACTTGGTCTCGGCTACACGGACAGCAGAGCCGGGCCTGGAGCCCAGGCTCTGGAGAGGCCAGGCTGGGCACCACCTGCTCCGTGGCTTCCTCCTCGGGTCCCCTGTGTTTCCTCACTGACCCCCTGCCGGGGACACCCTCCTCACAGGCTCACGGTCTGCCCCCTCCAGGGAGACTCCCAAGGCTTCGGGGATGCCCGTCCTGAGACGTGCGCACCTTCGGTCCCCACCCCCACCCATCGGTGGACCTTGGGCTCCTGGGGCTTAGGGCTCCTTGCGGCTCCTCAAGGGACCTTTGCTTCTCCACGTTGCTCCCTCCCCCGGGGCAGACGCACTCCCGTGGGCAGCGCGCACACCTGACAGGCAGTGGGCAAGGAGGAGCGCAGATGGCCCAGGGCTCGGACAAACCCGGGGACCCCGCTGGCCACACTTCGGGGGAGGGAGAGGGCGGCCCGCGCCTGAGCAGGCCCTGTGAGACCGGGGGTGGGCAGACCCGGACCCAGCGCCCCCGGGGGCTGCCCCCCCTCCAGCTCCCACCCCAGGCTTTGTCTCCAAGCTCCAGCAGGCCTGCGAGTGGGGAGCCGATACATATTTGTCGCTGAAATAACCTAAGAAAGAGCAAAACACTCGTTTATTGAGCGTCACCAGCACCGCGCCAGGCGCTTTCGCTCACGCAGTCCTCAGAACCCCGAGGCACACGGGTTTTGTCCCCATTTTACAGATGAGGACGCTGAGGCTCAGAGGGTGGAGAAGGCAGCGGCCACCCGAGCCGGACCCCGAAGCCAACCCCAGAGCCTCCTCATCACACACACGCCCACCCCGGCCGGTGTCTGGAAGGTTCCGTGCTGGGAGGCTCAGTGCCAGACCTTAACGTCGCCCTCCCAGGAGCAGGTGGCGAGGACGGAGGGCAGCACGGGGTGGAAGGTGGTGCCCACACAGGCCTGCGTGTGCCCGTGCAGCGTGCGGGCGCGGCTGGCGGTACGGAAGCTGTACACGAGGACCCGGCCGTCGGCACTGCCCGTCAGCAGCAGGTCACCATCTGGAGAGCACTCACAGCCCACCGAGTAGCCTTCCACCTGCAGAGGGCGACCCGGGGTCAGAGGGCGACCCGGGGTGAGCAGGCCGCGCGGCACAGGGCGCACGGCCTCGCCCGCCCCTCCCACAGGGGAGCGGGCTGGGGCCCAGAGCCGGCCAGGAGCAGGGCTGGGCCTCACACCCAGCGGCCGAGCTCCTGCCCTGAGGCCAGGGCCCCGGCATCGGCCTGTGTCACGAGGCTGGTTTAGCGTAACCCAGACAGCCCAGCTCCAGCACAGCTGATGGCGTCTGGCCTCCGCGCCAGGCGCTGGGTCCCCACTGGCTCTGCCCCATGAGGCAGCCCTCAGCAGGGAAAGGGGGCAGATGGAGAAACAGCCCCACTCCCGTTCCGTCCTGCGCCCCTCCCCAAGCCCCGTGACCTGTCCATGTGAGCTGACAGATCAACGAAACTGTCCCTGCCCAGATGTGGCCCGGGGCCTCGAGTGGACACCAGGCCACGTGGCATGGGGTCACCCAGGAAAGAGGAAACACGAATTGCCTGGACAGAGGGTCCCTGCCCTCGGGGGCCGCAAGCCCCTTGCTGGCGTTGTCAGTGGGACAATTTTCCACCTGGGGGACAGGGACGAGGTACCTTGTGGCCTTCGTAGCGCCGCCTTCTGCTCATCCGGTAGGGCCACACGGCAGAGAAGAGGGCCAGGTAGTTGCCGTTGGTCTGTGCCAGGAACACAGGCTCCCTCGGGTGCAAGGTGAGGCTGGGGCAGGTGTACCTCTCCTGAGAAACAGCAGGGCCACAGAAGGGCGGAGGAGGCTCCCAACTGGGCTTCTGCCTCTGACGGACTCGCCCCCCAGACTCTGCCCGCGGGGCCTCGGGCCCTCTGCCCAGACCTGGCTTAGGGGTCTGTGTGAGTTTCCTGCTGCTGCTGTAATAAAATGCCTCCAATGTCGTGGCTTAAAGCAACACATTTATTATCTTACAGTTCTGGGGCTCAGAAGTCCGAAACGGGCTCTCTGGGCTAACTGAACTCAAGATGCCAGCAGGACTTTGTTCCTTCTGGAGTCTTCAGGGCGGAATCTGTTCCCTTGTCTTTTCTGGCTTCTAGGGGCCCCCTGCACTCCTCGGCTCATGGCCTTTGGAGTAGACTGAAAAATGTCCCACCAAATACTTCCATGTCCTAATTCCTGGGACCTGTGAATGTCACCTTATATGTCAAAAAAAAAAAAAAAAGGCGGTGGGAGCTTGCAGGTATAATTAATTTAAGGATCTTGAGATGAGATTATCGTGTATTACTGCCCTAAATGCAATCACATGCACCCTTATAAAAGGGAAGCAGAGGAGATCAGACACACAGAGGAGGCGATGTGAAGACGGAGCAGAGAGAGACCTGAAGATGCTAGCACGGAGACTGGAGTGATGCAGCCACAAGCCAGTATCACCAGAAGCTGGAAGAAGCAAGGGACAGGCGCTGCCCTGAGCCTCCAAGGGGAGCGGACCCTGACAACATCTTGATTTCAGCCCCGCGATACTTTTTACAAATTTCTGGCCTCCGTCACTGAAAGAATACGTTTCTGTTGATTTAAGCCACCAGGTTTATGGTAATTTGTAATTTGTCACACAGCGATAGAAAACGAATCCACACGCCCATCTCCCCACCTCCACAGTGAGCCGTCGAGGGTCCCCGGCCCAGCCCAGGGTTCCGCGCAGCCAGAACACATAGTAGGTGAGAAGGTGACTGGCCAAGCGGGGAGGTAAACGCCTGCACAAGGGGTTCCAAACAGGAGGGAAAATCTCACTGTTTAACTGGCTCGGTCACACAGAAACACCCCTAAAAGCTCCCTTCTCCATTGTACGTGTTCCGTGTTCTAGGTGATGTCCTGAAGCCACAGCCTCTAAATGAGCCCAAATTCAGAGGGTGACGTCAGGAGCAGTTGGAACCATGGCTGCAGACTGATGTGCTGTCAGAGGCACATGGGAACCTGATGATGAGCTCCTGGTGTGATGCTACCAGGCAGAGTGCCTGCTTGCCTGCACAGAAGGTGAGGAGGTGTGACCCTAGGAGGGCTGGTGGCTCAGGCACACAGCACTTTCTCTACCTCACTTGCTTCCCTGGTCTCTGCAGGGCCGTCAGAGGCAGGATGCCCCAATGGCTAGACATGACCCTCCGGGCCCTCCCAGGGCTTACTGTTCCCGGTGGGTTGCACTAGAACCCTGAAGTGAAGGTCTAGAGGCAGGTTGGCTCAGGGTCACTTAGAATCCTCTAAGAACAAGGGGAAAAGCAGGGAGAGGAAGATGGTGTATATATACACGTGACATATATTTTTAAATTCAGGGTGGCAGCACCAAAGAGACTAGCCATAGCTAATTTGAAACCTTAAAAGATGATGGTGGGTGGCGATAGTGATGGCGGTGATGGCGGTGACGCGTGGTGATGGTGTTGGAGATGGTGATGGTACTAAAGGTGACGGTGATGACAGTAGTGATGATGATGACAGTGGTGATGGTAATAGAGGTGGGTTGGTGACAGGTGGTGCATTTTATGGAGAACTCCCTGTGCCTGGCACTGTGCTGGATTCTTTATGTCTTTTAATTCTCAAAGCCACTCTATGAGGCAAGAAACATTCTCACCCTCAGTTTATGAAGAGAAAAATGAGAATCAAAGAGGGTAAATAATGGGCCCAGGCCCTCTGCCTGTAAGTGGTGAACGCAGGATTTTAACGCAGGTGGTCTACCTTCGGGGTCCCTGCTTGAACCCTTGAGCCACAGCCCCTGCCAAAACCACTGAGCCAGGGCAAGGTGGAACCCTGCAGACTGGCTGGGGTGGCGGAGGGAGGGTAGGGGTGTCTCGGGGGTGCATCCGCGTTCCCGTGGATCTGGACCAGGCCGCCCCTCCACACGCTTACCCCGGAGCCAGGCTGTGCTGGACGGAGGATGAGTGAGAGGACCGTTAGGGAGTCACTCCGATCTGGGAGCCAGTGGAAGGTTCTCTGGGCAGGCCTGGACCTGCATTTTGCCTTCCCCGACCCTACAGATTTCAGGCAGCCCATCTGTCTCCAAAGGTCCTGTCTGCTGAACCGTCTCCGCAGAAGTGACCTGGGGCCCCGGACAGCCTGGGACTACATGGATGCACCCTGAAACTGGAAGCAATGCCAAACAGGGTTTCTCACGTGGAAAATCTGGTTGGAGATTTTGGCGGAGCTCCGGAAATCCCAGGCAATAATGGTGCGGTCGGCAGAGTCCCGGCTCGAAGCATCTGTGCTGCTCAGAAACTCGGAGCCTTCCCGGAGGAAGAGGATGTCCAGGGTCTGCTGGATGGTGGCCTTGTAGCTTCTCACCACCTGCAAGAGTGGGCACCCGTCATGCCGGTGGGCCCCAGGGGTACAGGGCGGGTGCCACAGACAGGGACAAGGAGGGCCGCTGAGTGCCCCGAGGGCTGGAGAGTTTGGAGAGGCTGGTGCTGGAAAATGCGCCCCCAGGCTGAGGAGCCCAAGCGTGGAGGTGGGGCTGCTGCGGGGTGACCTCAGGCCCTGCCCCGTGATACCTCCACAGTGGGCGGTCCTCCGCGTCCCCTCCCCACACCCACTGGCGCATGGGTGCAGGGAGGCATGAAGATCTCCCCAGTCAGACTGGTCCCCTGGAGAGCAGCGGGGGTCCAGCGAAGGAGAGCTTAGGGAAGGGCCCACGCCTAGCCCAGGGCACCTAAAGGCACCAGTGATGCCCATCAATGCCAGGGCCATACTCTGTGCGAGGGTCTTGCTTCTGAAGAGGTCACGTAATTCACAGCTTTCAAAGCCTCAGCCTAACGTCCCTGGAGCGATAAGTGCATCGTGGGAGCCAGTGTTCTCGAGCCCACGGAGCCAGAACCGCAGCATGTAAGTTAGCTTTAAAGACACTCTTTCTTTCTTACGTCATCACCAACATTCCACAGCCTCCTGTCTCTAAACTAACACAATCAAGTGGCAAGCTGCTGTCCCGCTTCCTTCAGGGCGTTTTCTCACCTGAACCTTCCAGCCTACAGCAACTGGGCTGGGCAGGGGCAGGGTGGAGGTCCCAGCACCCGGACTAACACGCACCTCCATGCAGTAAACTCCTGGGCAACACGACTTCAAATTGCAATAGTGAGCAACAGGCCGCGGGCACAGTGCCTCGGGCCCGCCTGCCGGGTCTGGCGGCCTGTTTACCAGCTCCCAGGGCGCCACCATGTGGCCACAGCATAAACACAGCTCTCCGGCACCTCGGCAGCCGGCCGTGAAACGAGCTGTCTTCACACTTACTTACAAACCGGAGTTTAGGGATTCCCTGGTGGCGCAGTGGTTAAGAATCCGCCTGAGAAGACAGGGTACATGGGTTTGAGCCCTGGTCCCTGAAGATCCCACAGCCGCAGGGCAACTCAGCCCGTACGCCACAGCTACTGAAGCCTGCGGCACCTAGAGCCCATGCTCTGCAGCAAGGGAAGCCACCGCAGTGAGAAGCCCGCGCACACCAAGGAAGAGTAGCCCCCGCTCACCACAACTAGAGAAAGCCCACGCGCAGCAACGAAGACCCAAAGCAGCCAAAGATAAATAAATAAACATAATTTTAAATAGTAAATATCTAAAAAAATAAAATAAAAACTGGAGTTTACAAACTTTCAAAATGTTTCAGACACAGATTTTCTATCACCCTCTTTCAAATATATATAAGTCAAATTCACATTAAATGCAGCACTCCATAAATCCAATTTAGACAGAGGGGTATTTTGAGACCCATTCTCCAGATGAGGAACACTGAGGCTCAGAGAGATGCAGGGATTTACTCCAGGGCGCAGGGCCAGGGTGTGGTGCTTCTCTGGGGCCCACATCCCCGTCTCCTGCTGGCCAAGTCCTGCCTCAGTAAACGCTGGGGCAAATTCCTGGTGGAGGGTGGGGAACAAACGATTACCTTCTCTGAGCCTTTTCAGAAGCAGCCCTCAGCTAGGGCGAGTTCAGGGTGGGCCCCCTGGAGCCTGAGGAGTAGTCCAGGGGTAGAAAAGTGAAGGCAGTCCTGCAGGCCTCTGAACACTGGCCAGCCTGTGTAGCTGCGCCCCAGGCAGCATGGAACTGCCCACCTTCCTCCCTCCCTTCCTCTCCCACTCTGTGCACCAGGATCCCACATGCCCGCTTTGCCCTCCCAGGTAGCCATGAGTCTCCTGGAGTGTGGACTGGAAGGAAAGCTCCAGAGCCCCCGCCAGGAGGGGCATAGGAGCCGTGCTGCTGGCAGATGCTCTGGCCTGCCCAGCCTGGAGCTGGGGCAGCGGTCTAGGGCCTGGGAGGGGACGTGGACCACCAGAGTCCCCAACACGTGCTCTGAGAAGTGCACAACATCCCGACTCAAAGAACAGCGCCATCCCAGGGCAGGGTTTGGAATCTGCTCTGGTGGGAAGAGAAGGGAGGGGAGGGAGCAAGGCCCGTCGTCACGGCTCCAGATCCATCCCCACCTCCCATCCCCAGAGCCACGGTCACCTCTGACTTAAACCACCCTCTCCACCAGCAGCCCCAGGCCTCCATCTGCCAAGGCCACATGGGGGCTGAAGGCCTTCCTGCCGCCTTTCCCGATGCCCTCCCCATCACCACAGTCCAGGCGAGGAGCAGGGAATCAAGGGAGAGGGATAAGTCCGGCCCAACTCACGTCCCTAGATGTGGCCTGTGCACTGAGGCGCGTCTCCTCCCGGGCGGCGGGGACACAGCCCCAAGAGCCCATAGGGAGTGGCTGCCGATGGGCAGGACCGTGACATCCGTGGGCACCTGAGCCCCTCTCCAGCAGCGGCACCTGGATCCCCACACGCACTCGGAAAACACACTGACCCAGGAAAGCCTGGAGGAAGAGGAGGGCCCGTTGAGTTCCAGCCACAGGCCGGGGGTTTCACAGAAATCATCTCCTGATGGCAGCAGGGGAAAGCGGCTCCCAGAGGGCGGTGCGAAGGCCCAGAGGAGCAACGTGCCGGGGTCCTCGGCCTGTCCCCGGCAGAACCACCCACGTGCCCACCGACACACCACCTGCCTTTTCCAGGAGAACGAAAACCCTCGTTCTGTACACTTCCTGAGAATGGATGGAAATGGCCCAATTCATTAGGGCGTCGTAAAATCGAATGGCCGGGAAACAAGCCGTGTTACGGGCGATCCCTGCCAACAGTGCTGCTGTAAGTGGAAGGCTGACCTTTGAAGTGATTGCCGCTGAACATGATTTACTTGCCTTCACAACTGCTGCTGCCCCGGGAAAGAGCAGAGGAGCCATTTGTGTGTCTAGCTGGTGGGTTTTATGGCAACCTTAATTACACCGACAGCTGGTACGTCCCATCCCAGGGGCGTGGGACAGCGCTACAGGGCCTAACTAGCTGGAGCCGGAGGGAACCTCACTCAGACCCTTCTGGCAACCAGGGCCTCTGTCGGCAGACAGTTGCAGACACTTGGCCAAAAGTCTACGGCTTTGGGAAAAATGGAAGACGTGATCAAGACACATTCAGGTGTGATGAAAATCACCTAATATCCTTAAAATCTTGTCTGCTTGGCCCACCAAACAGACCTCCGAAGGCTCACCTTTCCCTTCCCCGGGCCGTGCCGCTTCCGAGGTGCGCGGGGTTGGGGGGCAGGCTCCGGTCCTGGCCCGCTGCTGACTCACTGTGTGCCTGGGGCATCCCTGCCCGCTCCGCGGCTGGTTTTGAGTCATCACCACCAGGGGCCTGGACTGGACAACAAGCCAGCCTCTCGCGTCTATGCGCTGCTGGACCCCAGAAAGAGGGAGGCTGGGGGCCCAGCTCCCCCCTCCCCTCCACCCCGGCCAGTCCTCTGCACCCAAGCCTGGAGGGAAAGTGAGGGAGACACTGCTCTGGGCCCCCCAGGATGGCCGAGGCCACCTGCCCGCCCTACAGGACTGTGAGTTCCTGGGGACAGACGCCTGTCACATTTCTGGGACACCCTTGGCCAGGACTGGGTCTGCACACTGCAGGCATCAGTAAGTTGTGCTGAATTAAGGGTTGGATAAGTGAATGAGCAGATAACCAAATGGACGGACAAACGAAAGGACAGCTTGAAAGGCCTCTGGCTGCCAGTAACAGGCGGGCCCTTGGGGCTGAGGCAATGCACGTGGACCTGCTGCCACTGGCTCCAGCAGGCGCCCTGGGAGATGATGTTCATTCATGGGGCCCTCCATGGCCCTCGGCGTGGAGACAAGGACACCTCAGCCGCCAAGGACCTCCAAGACCGTGGACGGGGGAGGGGAGGGAAGGGCTCAGCGCATGCACGCCACCACCAGACGTCCGGAGGCGGGAGGGCCAAGCTCTCAGGCAGACACCCGGGTATCTGAGCCTGATGGCCTATCACTGGCTGCGCGCCGCTGGGCAGGCAGCTCACCTCTCAGCGCTTCAGTCTCCACACCTATAAGGTGGGGCTAATAGCAGGACCTAGAGCTTGGGCGTGAAGGACGGTGACAGGCCTGGCCAAGAGGCCAACACACAGCAGATGCTCATAAACCTCTTCCCAGGCCGGCCAGAGCTAGTCCCTGGGATGGGGCTCGGGGTCCCTGGGCAAGTCCCTTCTCCCCAGATTTCAATTCCTTCCCCTTGAATATATTGGTCTCTTCAAACTCTAAGATGCAAGGAGTCTCTGCACAATGGCAAACTGGAGAGGTGAGTAAAGAGCCCCTTTCTACGGTTTAAAATCACACAAGTAAAAGTAGCCAATCACATGGGATGGTGTACACCAAAAGTGCTCTGTGGGGCTTCCCTGGTGGCGCAGTGGTTGAGAGTCCGCCTGCCGATGCAGGGGACACGGGTTCGTGCCCCGGTCCAGAAGGATCCCACATGCCGCGGAGCGCCTAGGCCCGTGAGCCATGGCCGCTGAGCCTGCGCGTCCGGAGCCTGTGCTCCGCAACGGGAGAGGCCACAACAGGGAGAGGCCCGCATATCGCAAAAAAAAAAAAAAAAAAAGTGCTCTGTGGATAATTTCTTTTAAAAAACAGAAATTTATATTAAAACAAAAGAAACTATACAAGTATGAAAAGAGAGTATGACTGAATTTTTCTACAATCTGAGAGTAGGGGAAACTTTCCTGGTCATCACGCCAAGGCCAGAGCAATAAAAGAAAAGATGCATAAATCTGGCTACATGAAAATAATAGTAGTAGTAATAATAATAATAAACATTATTGCACGGCATAAAAAACAGGTAAATAATTAAGAAAAATAAAAAAGACGAATGGGAGAGATATTTGCAACTTATATTAGAGGCAAAGGTCACTGTCCCTAGTACACAGACAGGGTCTAAAAATCGATGAAAAAGACCAAGAGCTCTACAGAAAAATGGGCAAGAGAAGTGAACAGAGAGTTCATATGAGAGGGAATGTAACTGGTCCTTCAATCTTGCTCATAAGAAATGAAACTTTAAATTACATGGAGATATCATTTCTTACTTGTCAGATTAGAAAAGCCAGAAGTTTGACAACACACTCCGTTAGGTAGCTGTTGGGCATTACTTACTTTGCACACTGCTGACAGAAATGTAAAATGGTACGGTCCCTATGGAGAGAATTCGGGTGACACCAAGCAAAACAGCATGTGCCTTGTTACTCGGCAATATACATAACCCAGCAAACCAACTTGTAGGAACTGACCCCGAAGTTACAGCAGCAAACACCAGAAAACACAAGCACAAGGCCGCTGAAAGCAGCACTACCTGTAAAATTAAAAAGCAGAAATAACCCAAATATACAAGAAGGGACCAGTTACACAGACATCAGTCCAGACACACTCTGGAATACCATGTGTGCTGCTGTAAAAAAGAGGCCCATCTCCCCGCCTGCTGTGGGCTGGCTTCCAGGAGGTACTGCTCAGTGCAAAAGCAAGGTGGAGAGCAAAAGGGCGTACAGCAAATACGAGAGGTTTGTGTTTGCTTCCATAAAAAACAGTAGAAAGATAAACCAGAAACTAAATAAATAAATCAGTCAGACTGCCTCTAGAGGGGAGAGGACAGAATGGGGGAGACAGGGCTGGAGGCAGAAAGTAGAGGCTTTCTGTAGAGGGGCAGACAGTAAATATCTTAGGATTTGGAAGCTACATTTAGTCACTGTTGCATTCTCTTCTGTGTGTGTGTGTGTGTGTGTGTGTGTGTGTGTGTGTGTGTGTGTGTGTGTGTGTGTGTGTGTGTGTGTGTGTGTGTGTGTGTGTGTGTGTGTGTGTGTGTGTTACAGCCATTTACAAATGTAAGAATCATTCTTAACTCAAGGACCATACAAAAACAGGCCGTAGGCCAGACTGGGCCCATGGGCTGTAGTTTTCCAATCCCTTCTCCAGAACCATGTACATATTTTATAAAATTATACAACAAAATTAACTTAAAAAGCAGGCTCTAAAATGTGAAAGCAAAATTAAGCAAATGAAACTAAACATGTATTGAGTTGGTAGCTTAATCACACAAATGGGGTTTATTTTAAGAGACATTAAAGCATAGAAGTTTAAGGCAGATCCTCAGTTGAATATACATTATGAACAGAAAACCAGTAATCTGATGGTAAACCCTAATTGGATATACCTTATGGACAAAAAGAACTGTGAGAAATCTTCAATTGTTTTCAGTCATTACATTGCTAGTGTCCACATACACCCAAAAAATTGTGGTAAGGAAGACAGAAATAAAATTTTTCAGTTTAAAAGAGATCAAAAACATATAAAAACAAAGAAGCTAAAGAAAAATTCTGTAATGCTAAATTTGAATTGGACAAGTCAGCATAAACAATGATATATTTTTTTCTTAACAAGAAAAACATTTCTTAGCTCTGTCCACAGAAGAAGTCTAGAAACAATGACCAACCACAACACTCAGATTCTGGTCTCTAAACCCACAAGTGACACAGATGACAGAGCAAGGCATTACAATGGTCATCACAGCTATACATAACATATGTTTAAGAAGGTAGAAGGAAGACTGACCAAGGTTAGTAGAGACATGGAGGATGTATGAGCCCCTCACTGAATTTCTAAAGGTGAAATGCACAATGTTTGAGGAAAAGCTATATTAGATGGGATTAACATCAGATGAGACATTGCAAAAGAGAACTGAAACTAGAGGACATAGCAATGGAAAATTTCAAAACATACTGGAGAGAAAAAAGACTGAATTTTTAAAATGAACAAAATCTAGTTTTAAACCAAAATGGAGCAAATCCACTATGGTCTCTCACTCTCTTTCATAAGTTACAACTAAAAACTCTGGACGAAATTCAAGAAGCAACTACCCGAAGATTTTGAAAAGTAAATAACAGCTGATAGGTTGAAGAGGGAAGTCAAAATTTGAAGAAAGACCCATATGACAGGTAAGGTTCTAGTTTTTTGTTTTAGTTTTTACTTTGGGGGTTTGGGGGAGTTTTTTTGTCTTTTAACTCCTGGTGCTGACCCACAGACAGACCGAATCAAGGAATTACACAGTAGACATGGACAGCAAAGCTTCTGAAATAAATCCATCATCCTGGCCAGAGGAACAAGAAAGTGGGTCCTTGTAAGCCAGAGAGTACCGGGTGAAATTTTTAAAATATCTCCTTGCTCTCCTAGCCCTGCCCTGATGCCAATCCCAACAGCTCTGGCAGTGCAGCACAAATACCTAAAAACCAGAAGGGAAAAAAACCTGAAGAGAAGAACTGGGAAAAGGGACGGAAATTCATGTTATTTTTTCCTCTATCTTCTCTGGCCCATTTGCTTTGAAAGGGATCCCGGTTATGGACACTGTGTGACAAGGGAGAAGGCTAACATTCTGAAAGAACTCCATTGCTCTGGGCAGAAGAACCAGGAAAGGAGACCCAGGGAGCCAGGCAGTGTGGGTGAAATTCCAAAGAGGAGATAGCTGAGAAGGGAATCCTCTACTTCTGTATATGAACTGACACACATCCCAGGACAATCCCTAAGCTACATGTGCATGGAACATGGCCAAAGGGGCACAGCTAAAGCTTTGAGAAGTGGAGTACCATATAACTGCTGCCTCAGTCCGAAACTAACCCTTTAGTGGCTCCGCATAACAAAGGTTTTTAATACAGAACTGAAAATGGAGCCACTGACCACAGGAGATAAGAAACTTGCAATATGAATCTAGCAGGTTTGGTTGCCTGTTAAGACAAACAAATCACTATTCTCTACAGGATTTTAATAGGACCCAGGATCTTACAACATAATGTTCAAAATATTCAGGATATATTCTGAAATTACTTGACACACAAAAACCAGGAAAATGTAAACAGTACCCTTGAGAAAAGAGAAACCATGGATGTCAACCCTGAAGTGACCCAGATGTTTGACCCATATTATCAGACACATTTAAACAGCTATTAAATAATAATCATCAATGAGATAAACACCCTTGAAATAAATGGAGAGATGATTTCAACAGAGAAACAGAAATTATATATATACTTTTAAGTAGAAATTTTAGAACGAAAAAAAATTTTTTTTAATCATGGGATAAGCACAATAACAAAATGGAAGTGACAAAAGAAAGACTTAGTGAACTTGAAAAAGGATCAATAGAAATAATTCAATCTAAAGAAAAAACAAGCAAAGACTTAGGAACCTGTGAGATAATATCAGAAGCTTAAATATTTTTGTCAATGGAGTTCCTGAAGGAGAGGGAAAAGAGAGCAGTGCAGAAAAGAAATACTGACTGAACATGCCCAAATTTGGTGAAAGGCATAAATTTAGAGTCAAGAGATTCAGCAAGCCACAAAGAGGGTAAAAATCAAAGAAATCCAAGCCCTGACACACCACAATCCAACTGCTGAAAACCTCAAAGAAAAAAATCTTGAAAGCACCTGGGGAAAAAATGAACCATTAGGGCTTCCCTGGTGGCGCAGCGGTTGGGAGTCCACCTGCCGATGCAGGGGACACAGGTTCGTGCCCCGGTCCGGGAGGATCCCACATGCCGTGGAGCGGCTGGGCCCGTGAGCTATGGCCGCTGAGCCTGCGCGTCCGGAGCCTGTGCTCCGCAACGGGAGAGGCCACAACAGTGAGAGGCCCGCGTACGGGGGGTGGGGGGAAGAAAAAAAGACAAAAAAAAAAAAAATGAACCATTATATGAACGACAATTTAAATGCTGTGGATTTCTCATCAGAAACTATGGAGGTTAAAAGGCAGTGGGACATACTGAAAATGGTGAAAGAAAGGAGTGTCAACCCAGAATTTTATAGACAGTAAAAATATCCTTCAGGAATGAAGGTGAAATAAAGACCATGACAGATGAAGAAAAACTAAGAGAATTTGTCATCAGGAGACCTGCTCTATTTAAAACAAGCGCTAAAGGAAGTTCTTCAAGTTGAAGAGAAATAATAGCAGAGGAAAACTTGGGACTTTCGGGAATGAAGGAAGAACAACAGAAATGGCATACGATTGGGCAAATATAAAAGGTCATTTTTCTCCAGTTAAATTCTTTAAAATATGCATGACTGTTGAAAACAAAAATTCTAAGTCCTTAAGGCAGAAAGAAAACTATACCAGACTTGAATCTACACAAGAGGATGAAAAGCAGCAAAAAATGGTAAATACGAAGGGAAATAAAAAATGCTTTTCTATTATTAAAATATTTTTAAGATAACTTGCTGTTTCTAGCAAAAATAATAACAATGTATTGTAGGGGATTGTAATATATGTACAAGTAAAATTTATGCCAAAAATAGCACAAAGACCCTGAGGGGTAAAACTGAAAATCTGTATATTGTTCGAAGGTCCTCATACAATACAAAAGGAGTTAAGACTTGAAGGTAGACTGATGAGATAAAAATATGTATTATAAACTCTAAAGCAACCACTAAAAATAAACCACAACACAAATCCACAGATGATAAAGCAACAAAGGAGATAAGAAAGAAATCACAAAATAAAAGCTAAATTAATCTATAAGGAAACCATAAAAACAAGAAAAGGAGAAAAAGGAATAGATGGAACAAACAAAAAACAATAGCAAGATGCTAGATTTAAACCCAGCCGTATCAAAAATTACATTAAATTAAAATAGGGTAAATACACAAGTCAAAGGAAAAGATTGGTATATAGAATTAAAATGAAAGAGCCATACCCAACTAAATGCTGTCTATAAGAAACATGTTTTAAAAATAAAGACACAAATAGGTTAAAGTAAAAAGATGAAAAAGATATACCATGCTAACAGTAATCAAAATAAACCAAGAATGCCTGTTAGTAACAGGCAAAGTCGATTTCACAGTAAAAAATATTTTCAGGGATGAAAAGGGTCCTTCACAATGATAAAAGAATCAATTCATCAGGATAACATAACAATCCTAAATGTTTATGCACCTGATAACAGGGCTTCAAAGTAAGTGACGGGAAACTAACAGAACTTAAAAAGTAAATTAGACAAATTTACGCTTATAGTCACAAATTTCAACTAGGTGCTCATAACTAACAGAACAAACAGAAATATCAGAAAGGATACAGAATACTTGAATAACACTATTAACCAACTTGAGATAACTGACATTTATAGAACATTGCACACAACCCAGTAGAATATACATTATTTCCAAATGCACACAGAGCATTTACCAAAATAGACCATGTTATAGGACATCAAACAAAATTTCAATAAATTTAAAAGGATTCAAACATACAATGTATGTTTTGTGACCACAATGGAGTTAAATTAGAAATCACTAACAGGTATGTAGAAATTTCCCAAGTATTTGTAATCTAAACACTCTTAAATAATCCATGAATCAAGAAGAAATACAAAACGTAATTAGAAAGTATTTTTAACTGAATGAAAATGAAAACCAATATATCAACAGTTGTGTAATACAGCTGCAAAACCTAGAGGAAAATTAAAAGTACTGAACATCTATAATAGAAAAGAATAAAAATCCCAAAATAATGACCTCAACTTCCACTTCATGATGGAAAAAAATGATAAACCTAAGTTTTAAGCAGAAAAAAAAATGTTTAAAAGCAAAATTGATCACTTTTTTAAATAAAAGAAATAGAGAAAAATCAGGGCATCCCTGGTGACCCAGTGGTTAAGAATATGCCTGCTAATGCAGAGGACATGGGTTCAATTCCTGGGCCGGGAAGATCCCACATGCCGCAGAGCAACAAAGCCCATGCACCACAACTACTGAGCCTGTGCTCTAGAGCCCGCAAGCCACAACTACTGAAGCCCACGCACCTAGAGCCCATGCTCCGCAACAAGAGAAGCCACCCAATGACAAGCCCACAAACCACAATGAAGAGTAGCCCCCTCTCCCCTCAACTAGAGAAAGCCCACGTGCAGCAACAAAGACCCAACACAGCCAAAAA
Organism: Lagenorhynchus albirostris; assembly: GCF_949774975.1. Lineage (NCBI taxonomy): Eukaryota > Metazoa > Chordata > Mammalia > Artiodactyla > Delphinidae > Lagenorhynchus > Lagenorhynchus albirostris. The sequence continues at coordinate 4,697,693 of NC_083095.1, forward strand.
TAAATAAATAAATTTATTAAAAACAAGAAATAGAGAAAAATCAATGATACAAAAATGTATACTTAAAAAAGATCAACAAAATTGATAAATCTCTATCCAGACTGATCAGAGGAAAAAGAGAAAAGACTCAAATTACCAATATCAGGAATGAGAGAAATGAGGTGACATCACTACAGATTATACAGATATTTTTTTAATAATTAAAATAGCATGAAAAACTTTATGTCAAAGAGATAACTTTGATGAAATGGATAAATTTCTTGAAGGATACAAACTACTAAAGGTCACTCAAAGAGAAACAGAAAATTGGAATAACCTTATATTTACTAAATAAATTTATTTGAGGTTTCAAATCTTCCCGCAAAGAAAATTTCAGGCCAAGCCAGTCTCATCACTAGTCAATTCTAGCAAATATTTATGGAATAAATAATATCAATTATACACAAACTCTTCCAGAAAACTGAAGAGAAAGGAAAACTTCCCAAATTACTTATGAGGCCAGAATTACTCTGATACCAAAACCAGACAAAGATATTATAAGAAAAATATAGATCAATACCCCTGATGAACATACATTAAAAATTCTTAACACATTTTACCTAATAGAATCCCATAAAGATATAAAGAAGATAATGTATCATAATAAAGTGAGATTTATCCCAGTAATACAATGTTGTTTTAATATTTGAAAATCTATCAAGAAATTCCACCATATTAACAAAATAAAAGAGAAAAACCACACTATCCCTTCAATAGATGTGAGAAAGGCATTTGACAAAATCCAACGTTTATTCATGATAAAAAAATCTCAACAAACTAGGAATAAAAGGGGATGTCCTCAAACTGCTAGGGGCATCTACCGAAAAAAACTACAGTTAACATCATATGTAACTATGAAAAAGAATGAAATTTTTTTTTCTAAGATTGGAAAGGCAAGTATGTCCATTCTCACCACTTCTAAGTCAACATTGTTCTAGAGGTTTGAACCAGTGCAATAAGGTAACAGGAGGAAGAAGGAAAGAAGAAATTACATCCAAATTAGAAAAGAAGAATTAAAGCTGCCTTTATTCACAGATGACATGATCATCTTTGCAGAAATAGAACCTACAAAGAAGCAACTAGAACTAATAAATGAGCTTACCACAGTTGCAGAATTCAAGGTAAATATACAAATATCCACTATATTTCTATATTCTAACAATGTATAACCAGAAATTGAAATTGAAAAATACTATTTACGATAGCATAAAAATATATAAATACTTAGGGATAAATCTAAACAAAAACAATGTGATGGAGTTATACAATAAAAACTACAAAACATTGGTGAGAAAAAATAAAGGTTTAAATATATGGAGAAATATACTATGATTATGGATTGGAAGACTTGAAGTTAAGAATTCAGTGCTGACATTCACAGAAAGACAGACAAGATGAAAAGGCAGAGGGCTATGTACCAGATGAAGAAACAAGATAAAACCCCAGAAAAACAACTAAATGAAGTGGAGATAGGCAACCTTCCAGAAAAAGAATTCAGAATAATGAGAGTGAAGATGATACAGGACGTTGTCAAAAGAATGGAGGCAAAGATCGAGAAGATGCAAGAAATGTTTAACAAAGACCTAGAAGAATTAAAGAACAAACAAACAGAGATGAACAATACAATAACTGAAATGAAAAACTACACTAGAAAGGATCAAGAGCAGAATAACTGAGGCAGAAGAACGGATAAGTGACCTGGAAGACAGAATGGTGGAATTCACTGCTGCAGAACAGAATAAAGAAAAAAGAATGAAAAGAAATGAAGACAGCCTAAGAGACCTCTGGGACAACATTAAACACAACAACATTCACATTGTAGGGGTAGCAGAAGGAGAAGAGACAGAGAAAGGACCAGAGAAAATATTTGAAGAGATTACAGTTGAAAACTTCCCTAACATGGGAAAGGAAATAGCCACCCAAGTCCAGGAAGCCCAGTGAGTCCCATACAGGATAAACCCAGGGAGAAACACGCCGAGACACATAGTAATCAAATTGGCAAAAATTAAAGACAAAGAAAAATTATTGAAAGCAGCAAGGGAAAAATGACAAATAACATACAAGGGAACTCCCATAAGGTTAACAGCTGATTTCTCAGCAGAAACTCTACAAGCCAGAAGGGAGTGGCATGATATACTTAAAGTGATGAAAGGGAAGAACCTACAACCAAGATTACTCTACCTGGCAAGGATCTCATTCAGATTCGATGGAGAAATCAAAAGCTTTACAGACAAGCAAAAGCTAAGAGAATTCAGCACCACCAAACCAGCTCTACAACAAATGCTAAAGGAACTTCTCTAAGTGGGAAACACAAGAGAAGAAAAGGACCTACAAAAACAAACCCAAAACAATTAAGAAAATGGTCATAGGAACATACATATCGATAATTACCTTAAACATGAACGGATTAAATGCTCCAACCAAAAGACACAGCCTTGCTGAATGGATACAAAAACAAGACGCATACATATGCTGTCTACAAGAGACCCACTTCAGACCTAGGGACACATACAGACTGAAAGTGAGGGGATGGAAAAAGATATTCCGTGCCAATGGAAATCAAAAGAAAGCTGGAGTAGCAATACTCATATCAGATAAAATAGACTTTAAAATAAAGAATGTTACAAGAGACAAGGACGGACACTACCTAATGATCAAGGGATCAATCCAAGAAGAAGATATAACAATTATAAATATATATGCACCCAACATAGGAGCACCTCAATACATAAGGCAACTGCTAACAGCTATAAAAGAGGAAATCGACAGTAACACAATATTAGTGGGGGACTTTAACACCTCACTTACACCAATGGACAGATCATCCAAAATGAAAATAAATAAGGAAACAGAAGCTTTAAATGACACAATAGATCAGATAGATTTAATTGATATTTATAGGACATTCCATCCAAAAACAGCAGATTACACTTTCTTCTCAAGTGCGCACGGAACATTCTCCAGGATAGATCACATCTTGGGTCACAAATCAAGCCTCAGTGAATTTAAGAAAATTGAAATCATATCAAGCATCTTTTCTGACCATAACACTATGAGATTAGAAATGAATTACAGGGAAAAAAACCTAAAAAACACAAACACATGGAGGCTAAACAATACGTTACTAAATAACCAAGAGATCACTGAAGAAATCAAAGAGGAAATAAAAAAATACCTAGAGACAAATGACAATGAAAATGCGACGATCCAAAAACTATGGGATGCAGCAAAAGCAGTTCTAAGAGGGAAGTTTATAGCTATACAAGCCTACCTCAAGAAACGAGAAAAATCTCAAATAAACAATCTAACCTTACACCTAAAGGAACTAGAGAAAGAAGAACACACAAAACCCAAAGTTAGCAGAAGGAAAGAAATCATAACAATCAGAGCAGAAATAATTGAAATAGAAACAAAGAAAACAATAGCAAAGATCAATAATACTAAAAGCTGGTTCTTTGAGAAAATAAACAAAATTGATAAACCATTAGCCAGACTCATCAAGAGGGAGAGGACTCAAATCAATAAAATTAGAAATGAAAAAGGAGAAGTTACAACAGACACCGCAGAAATACAAAGCATCCTAAGAGACTACTACAAGCAACTCTATGCCAATAAAATGCACAACCTGGAAGAAATGGACAAATTCTTAGAAAGGTATAACCTTCCAAGACTGAACCAGGAAGAAATAGAAAATATGAACAGACCAATCACAAGTACTGAAATTGAAATTGTGATTAAAAATCTTCCAACAAACAAAAGTCCTGGACCAGATGGCTTCATAGGTGAATTCTATCAAACTTTTAGAGAAGAGCTAACACCCATCATTCTCAAACTCTTCCAAAAAATTGCAGAGGAAGGAACACTCCCAAACTCATTCTATGAGGCCACCATCACCCTGATACCAAAACCAGACAAAGGTACTACAAAAAAAGAAAACTACAGACCAATATCACTGATGAATATAGATGCAAAAATCCTCAACAAAATACTAGCAAACAGAATCCAAGAACACATTAAAAGGATCATACACCATGATCAAGTGGGATTTATCCCAGGGATGCAAGGATTCTTCAATATTCGCAAATCAATCAATGTGATACACCATACTAACAAATTGAAGAATAAAAACCATACGATCATCTCAATAGATGCAGAAAAAGCTTTTGACAAAATTCAACACCCATTTATGATAAAAACTCTCCAGAAAGTTGGCATAGAGGGAACCTACCTAAACATAATAAAGACCATATACGACAAACCCACAGCAAACATCATTCTCAATGGTGAAAAACTGAAAGCATTTCCTCTAAGATCAGGAACAAGACAAGAATGTCCACTCTCAACATAGTTTTGGAAGTCCTAGCCATGGCAATCAGAGAAGAAAAAGAAATAAAAGGAATACAAATTGGAAAAGAAGAAGTAAAACTGTCACTGTTTGCAGATGATATGATACTATACATAGAGAATCCTAAAAATGCCACCAGAAAACTACTAGAGCTAATCAATGAATTTGGTAAAGTTGCAGGATACAAAATTAATGCACAGAAATCTCTTGCATTCCTATACACTAATGATGAAAAATCTGAAAGAGAAATTAAGGAAACACTCCCATTTACCATTGCAACAAAAAGAATAAAATACCTAGGAATAAACCTACCTAGGGAGACAAAAGACCTGTATGTAGAAAACTATAAGACACTGATGAAAGAAATTAAAGATGACACCAACAGATGGAGAGATATATCATGTTCTTGGATTGGAAGAATCAATATTGTGAAAATGACTATACTACCCAAAGCAATCTACAGATTCAATGCAATCCCTATCAAATTACCAATGGCAGTTTTTACAGAACTAGAACAAAAAGTCCTAAAATTTGTATGGAGACAGAAAAGACCCCCAATAGCCAAAGCAGTCTTGAGGGAAAAAAACGGAGCTGGAGGAATCAGACTCCCTGACTTCAGACTATACTACAAAGCTACAGTAATCAAGACAATATGGTACTGACACAAAAACAGAAACATAGATCAATGGAATAAGACAGAAAGCCCAGAGATAAACCCATGCACCTATGGTCAACTAATCTATGACAAAGGAGGCAAGGATATACAATGGAGAAAAGACAGTCTCTTCAATAAGTGGTGCTGGGAAAACTGGACAGCTACATGAAAAAGAATGAAATTAGAACACTCCCTAACACCATACACAAAAATAAACTCAAAATGGATTCGAGACCTAAATGTAAGACCAAACACTATAAAACTCTTAGAGGAAAACATAGGAAGAACACTCTTTGACATAAATCACAGCAAGATCTTTTTTGATCCACCTCCTAGAGTAATGGAAATAAAACCAAACATAAACAAATGGGACCTAATGAAACTGCAAAGCTTTTCACAGCAAAGGAAACCATAAACAAGATGAAAAGACAACCCTCAGAACAGGAGAAAATATTTGCAAATGAACCAACGGACAAAGGATTAATCTCCAAAATATATAAACAACACATGCAGCTCAATATTAAAGAAACAAACAACCCAATCCAAAAATGGGCAGAAGACCTAAACAGACATTTCTCCAAAGAAGACATAAAGATGGCCAAGAAGCACATGAAAAGCTGCTCAACATCACTAATTATTAGAGAAATGCAAATCAAAACTACAATGAGGTATCACCTCACACCAGTTAGAATGGCCATCATCAGGAAATCTACAAACAACAAATGCTGGAGAGGGTGTGGAGAAAAGGGAACCCTCTTGCACTGTTGGTGGCAGTGTAAATTGATACAGCCACTATGGAGAACAGTATGGAGGGTCCTTAAAAAACTAAAAATAGAATTACCATATGATCCAGCAATCCCACTACTGGGCATATACCCAGAGAAAACCATAATTCAAAAAGACACATGTACCCCAATGTTCATTGCAGCACTATTTACAATAGCCAGGTCATGGAAGCAACCTAAATGCCCATCAACAGACAAATGGATAAAGAAGTTGCGGTACATATATACAATGGAATATTACTCAGCCATAAAGAGGAATGAAATTGGGTCACTTGTTGAGACATGGATGGATCTAGAGACGGTCATACAGAGTGAAGTAAGTCAGAAAGAGAAAAACAAATATCGTATATTAACGCATGTATGTGGAACCTAGAAAAATGGTACAGATGAACCAGTTTGCAGGGCAGAAGTTGAGACACAGATGTAGAGAACAAACCTATGGACACCAAGGAGGAAAGCCGCAGGGGGGTGGGGATGGTGGTGTGATGAATTGGGCGATTGGGATTGACATGTATACACTGATGTGTATAAAATTGATGACTAATAAGAACCTGCTGTATAAAAAAATAAATGAAATAAAATTCAAAAATTAATAATTATATATATATATATATATATATATATATATATATATAAAATGTCCCTTTAGATAGCAATAAGGAGTGCTGGTTGGTTGGTTGGTTGGTTGGTTTTTGGAGGAATGGTAATTAAGGTATAAATAAAACTAGAGTAGAGTCCTCCCTCATAAAGCTCACATAAGCTCACATAAGAACACTGAAACAAAACTGTAAGTCAATATAAAAAGAAAAAAGAATTCAGTCCTCCTCCAAATTGATCTGTAGATTAAATAAATGCAATATCATTCAACGTTTAAGCAGGCTTTTCTTGTAGAAACTGACAAAGTGATTGTAAAATTGAAATGTAAATGCGAAGAACCTAGAATAGTCAAAACAATTTTGCGAAAGAAAAATATTGGAAGACTTACACTACCTGATTACAAGACCCATTATAAGATTACAATAATGGAAACAATGGGGTAAAGATAGACAAAGAAAACAATGGAATTGAAGAGAGAGTTCAAAAAAGACCTACACATATTTAGTCATCTGATTTTCCACAGAGGCATAAAGGCACAGATATTGTTTTCAACAAATGTTACAGGAATATTGAATATCTATATGCAAAACCATTAATTTCCATCCATACCTTGCACCAAAAATAAAAATTAATACAAAATGGACCACAGACTAATATAAAGCCCAAAACTATACCACTTCTGGAAGTAAACAGGAGCAAATCTTTGTGGCCTTAGGTTAGGCAAAGTTTACTTAGATTATACACCAATAAGATATGTTGATAAATCGGACTTTACCAAAAATTTTTTAATTTGCTCTTTAAAAAAAAAACTGTTATGAGAATGAAAATACAACCTATAGACTGTGAGGAAGTATCTGCATATGACATATGTGATAAACATCTTATATTCTAAATATAAAGAACACTCAAAACTCAGTATTACAAAAACAAACAGTCCGATTTTTTAAATGAGCAAAAAATCTGAACAAACACTTCATCAAAAAAATCAACAGATGGCAAATAAGTTCATGAAAACATCCTCAACATTGTTAGTCATTAGGGAAATGCAAATCAAAACCACAGTGAGATACCACACTATATATCAGTACATTTTAGAATGTCTAAACTTAGAAAGATTGACCATACCAAATGTTGGCTAAGACAGAGAGCAATGGAATCCTCACAAAATGTTGGCGGGAATGTAAAATAGTGCAATCATTTGGAAAACTGGCAGTTTCTCTAAAAAAGTTACACGTACACCAGCATATGACCCAGACATTCCAGTCCTAGGTACTTATCCAATGTCTCAGTCAGCTCAGGCTGCCATAACAAAGTTCCATAGACTTGGGGGCTTAACACAACAGACGTTTATTTTCCCACAGTTCTGGAGGCTGGAAGTCTTAAGATCAAGGTGCCAACAGGGCTGGTTTCTGGGGAGGCCTTTCTCCTTGGCTTGACGATGCTGCCTTCTTGCTGTGTTCCCACGTGGCCTTTTCTCTATGCAGTGCACAGAGAAAGCTCTGGTGATTCTTCCTCTTCTTCTAAGAACACCAGTCCTATTGGTTTAGGGCCTCACTCTTATGACCTCATTTAACCTGAATTATGTCTTTAAAGTCCTGCTTTCAAAATATAGTTACATTAGGGGTTAGGTCTTCAACATACCAGTTTAGTTTGGGGGAAGGGGGCCGGGGGGTGGGGACACAATTCGGCCCATAACACCTAAAGAAATGAAAACATGTGTCCACACAAAGGCATGTACATGAATGGTCATTGTAACTTTGTTTGTAATAACTAAACACTGGAAACAACCCAATGTTCATCAATACGTAAAAAGATACACTGTGGTATATCCTTACAATGGAATACTATGGAATACTTAGCAATATGAAGGAATGAACTATTACTGATACACAACAACATGGATCAATCTCAAAATAATTATGCTGAATCGGAAAAAAAATCACGCAAAATCAAAAATCACCTGCCATATGACCATATTTACACAAAAATTCTAGAAAATGGACACTAACTTACAGTGACAGGAAACAGATCAGTGGAGGGGTAGGAGGAAAGCATTATGAAGGGGCACAGAAACAGCTGAAGGTTATGGATGTATCAATACTTAACCTTGGTTGTGGTGATGGTTTCATGGACATATGTGCATGTCGACACTTATCAAACTGTATACTTCAGATATGTGCTGTTTATTATATGTCATTTATACTTCTATAAAGGTGTTTTTTAAAGGGCTGACATGGAAAAAATGAAGGCAAAATAAAGACTTTTTTGATAAACAAAAACTGAGAGAATTCACAACCCGCAAACCTGTACTACAAGAAACGTTAAAGGAAGTTCTTCAGGCTGAAGGGTAATGACAGCAGATTGGTACTCAGATCAACAGGAAGAAATGAAGACCTTACAGCCAATTAAAAAACAAATTGAAAGAAATAATGATAAGAGCAGTTTTAGGCCAACAAATCTGACAACTTAGGTGAAATGGACAAATTCCTTGAAAGAAAAAAGTTACAAAAATGAGGAAGAAATAGAATACCTGAATAGCCCTACATATACTTTTTTTTAAATTTACTTTTTATATTATATTGGGGTATAGTTGATTTACAATGTTGTGTTAGTTTCAGGTGTACAGCAAAGTGATTCAGTTATCCATATACAAATATTCATTCTTTTTCAGATTCTTTTTTTTAAGAAAACAATTTTAATTAATTAATTTATTCATTTATTTTTGGCTGAGTTGGGTCTCTGCTGTTGTGCATGATCTTTCTCTAGTTGCAGCGAGAGGGGGTTACTCTTCGTTGCGGTGCATGGGCTTCTCGTTGTGGTGGCTTCTCTTGTTGCCGAGCACGGGCTCTAGGTGCATGGGCTTCAGTAGTTGTGGCACACGGGCTCAGTAGTTGTGGTTCATGGGCTTAGTTGCTCCGTGGCATGTGGGATCTTCCTGGACCAGGGCTCGAACCCATGTCCCCTGCGTTGGCAGGTGGGTTCCTAACCACTGCGCCACCAGGGAAGCCCCCCACCCCCACCTTTCCCCTCTGGTAACCATAAGTTTATTTTTGAAGTCTGTGAGTCTATTTTATAAATAAGTTCACCTGTTATCATTTTTTTTAGATTCCACATATAAGTGATATCATATGATATTTGTCTTTCTCTGTCTGACTTACTTCACGTAGTATGATAATCTCTAGTCTATCCATATTGCTGCAAATGGCACTGTTTCATTCTTTTTTACAGCTGAGTAATATTCCATTGTATATATATGTACCACATCTTCTTTATCCATTCATCTGTTGATGGACATTTAGGTTGCTTCCATGTCTTGGCTATTGTAAATAGTGTTGCAATGAACACTGGGGTGCATGTGTCTTTTTGAATTATGGTTTTCTCTGGATATATGGCCAAGAGTGGGACTGCTGGATTCTATGGTACTTCTACTTTTAGTTTTTTAAGGAACCTCCATACTGTTTGTTCCCCGTAGTAGTTGTACCAATTTACATTCCCACCAACGGTGTAGGAGGGTGCCCTTTTCTCCACACCCTCTCTGCATTTATTTTTTGTAGACTTTTTGATGATGGCCATTGTGACCGGTGTGAGGTAATACCTCACTGTAGTTTAGATCTGCATTTCTCTAATAATTAGCAATGTTGAGCATCTTTTCATGTGTCTATTCCATCTGTATGTCTTCTTTAGAGAAATGTCTATTTAGATCTTCAGCCCACTTTTTGATTGGGTGTTTGTTTTTTCGATATTCAGCTGCATGAGCTGTTTGTATATTTTGGAGATAATCCCTCATCAGTGGCTTCATTTGCAAATATTTTCTCCCATTCTGTGGGCTGTCTTTTCATTTTGTTTATGGTTTCCTTATTTATACTTAAAAAAAATTATTTTGTAAGTAAAAGCCTTCCAACAAAGAAAACCCTGGGTTCAGGTATCTTCACTGGTGAATTCTATCAAACATTAAGAAAGAAATAACACCAATCCTACACAAACATTCAGAAAGTATACAAGGAGAGAACCTTTCTCAGTTCATTTTTGTGAGGAAAATATTAACCTCACATCAAAACCAGACAAAGACAACATAAGAAAAAAGTATAAGCCAATAATCATCATGAACATAGATATAAAATCCTTAACAAATTATTAGCAACTAGAATTAAACTGTATATAAAAAGGATAATATATCACAACCAAGTAGGGTTTATCCCAGAAATGCATAAATATTGATTTAACATTTTTAAAAAAATCAATGTAATCCACCATATTAACTGAATCTAGGAAAAAAAGATTTGACAAAATTCAACACCAATATATGATAAAAACTTTCAGAAAATTAAGACTAGAAGGTAAGTCCCTTAAGCCAATTTAAGATATCTAGAAACCCCCACATATAACATCATTCTTAATGGTAAAACCCCATAAGATCAGGAACAGGACAAGGATGTTCACTCTCACCACTTTTATCCAACACTGTACTGGAGGTGCTAGCCATTGCAATATAGTGAGAAAAAGATAGAAATGCATATACATTGGAAAGGAAGCTATGAAACTGTATTATTTGCAGACAACATGATCATGTACATGAAAATTCCTAAGTAATCTATGAAAAAACTACTAGGACTAAGAAGTTAATTTAGTAAGGTCACAGGATACAAGGTCAAATGAGAAAGTAAATAGTATTTCTATATACAAGCAACAAACATTGGAAAATGAAATTTTAAAAGAATTCATTCACAATAGTATCCAAAACCATGAAATATAGTTTATACCAAGGAATAAATGTCATACAATATGTGAAACATCTGAACACTGGAAACTACAAAACACTGCTGAGAGAAATTAAAGAAGATCTAAACAAACAGAAAGATATATTGCTCATGAGTCAGAAGACTCAATATTGTTAAGATGTCAGTTCTCCTGAAATCAATCTATAAATTAAACATAATCCTAATCAAAATATCAGGAGGTATTTTATTGTAGACATTGACACGGTGATTATAAAACTGAAATGGGACGATAAAGAACCTAAAATAGCCAGAAAAATGTTGAAAAAGAAAAACAAAGTTGGAGGGCTTGTACTCTCCAATTTCAAGAACTACTGTAAAGCTACAGTAACCAAGAGAGAATGGTATTGGTAAAAGGATAGCTATATCAATCAATGAACAGAACTGAGAACCCAGAAAGAGACCATGCTTACATGGCCAATTGATTTTCAAACAGAGGTCCTAAAACAATCTAATGGGGAAGGGAATGTCTTTTCAACAAATGGTGCTAAAGCAACTGAGTATCCTACAAAATACTGTGACAAAAATAAAAACCTTACCTCAGGGCTTCCCTGGTGGCGCAGTGGTTGAGAACCTGCCTGCCAATGCAGGGAACACGGGTTCGAGCCCTGGTCTGGGAGGATCCCACATGCCGCGGAGCAACTGGGCCTGTGAGCCACAACTACTGAGCCTGCGCGTCTGGAGCCTGTGCTCCGCAACAAGAGAGGCCGAGACAGTGAGAGGCCCGCGCACCGCGATGAAGAGTGGCCCCCGCTCGCCGCAACTACAGAAAGCCCTTGCACAGAAGCGACGACCCAACACAGCCAAAAAAAAAAAAAAAAAAAAAAAAAAAAAACCTTACCTCATACCATACACAAAAATTAACTCAAAATGGATCATAGACTTAAAAATACAAGCAACAACTACTGAGCCTGTGCTCGAGAGCCTGCAAGCCACAACTACTGAGCCCACCGCAACTACTGAGCCCATGTGCCGCAACTACTGAAGCCTGCACGCCACAACTACTGAAGCCCGTGAGCCTAGGGCCCATGTTCCGCAACAGGAGAAGCAACCACAGTGAGAAGCCCACGCGCCACAACGAAGAGGAGCCCCCGCTCGCCGCAACTAGAGAAAGCCCGCACGCAGCAACGAAGACCCAACGCAGCCAAAAAAAAAAACAAAAAAAAAAAACAAGGAAAAACTATAAAACTTGTATAAGAAAACAGGAGAAAATCCTTGCAGCCTTACAGTGGACAAAGATTTCTTAGCTAGGACACAAAAAGCCATGGAATGGGAGAAGAAAATATACAAAGAATTCGTAGAACTTCTTCTTCATCATCATCATCATCATCTTAAATAGGCACAAGATTTGAACAGACCTTCATAGGAGAAGATATTCAAATGGTTGGTTTACAAACTCAGGAAAAGATGAGCAGCATCATTAGTCATCAGGAAAATGAAATGAAAGCCACAATCAGATACCACTACACACCCACTACAATGGCTAAAATGGAAAAGATCGACAACGCGAAGTGTTGGTCAGAGCGTGGGGGGAACCGAAACTCTCCTGCACTGTTGATGGGAATGCAAAATGGTGCAACCACTTGGGAAACAGCTTAGCAGTTTATTATAAATGTAAACTTACACATACTAGACCACTTAACACCTACACTCCCAGTTACATACCCCAGAGAAATGAAAATATCAATACGTATCCACACAAAGACCTGCTCATGAACAGTCACAGCAGCTTCATTTGTAACAGCCCCAAACTGGAGACAACCCAAAATGTCCATCAGCAGGTAAATGGATAAACAATGTGTGACATATTCATACAATGGAATACTACTCAGCAATAAGAAGGAATACTGATACAAACAACAATATGGATGAACCCAAAAATAATTATGCTAAAAGAAACCAGATACAGAAGATTACCTACTTATGATTCCATTTATAGAAAAGTCCAGGAAAATGCAAACCTCTCTTTAGTGACAGAAAGTAGATCAGTAGTTACCAAGGGGCTGAAATAGAGGAATGGATTTATCGCAAAGGGGCAAGAGGGAATTTTGGGGTGATGGAAATGTTCTGTATCTTGATTGTAGCGGTGGCTCCACAAATGTATACATCTGTCAAAACTCACTGATTTGTGCGCTCTAATGGGTGGCAGTTAACTGTATTAAGTTATACTTCAGTAAAGCTGAGTTTAAAAAAAAGATTCAGAAGCATATTTAAAGAGACTCACTCACGAAATACAGGGCAATTTGACCACTGCGGTAATAAGGGCCACAACTGATTGAGACATAGCAAATATTTTATAAAGCCAAAAGTTCATAATGACACTAAAAAAAAAAAAGAACACCCATGAAAACCCAATTAGGTACCTTTGGAGATGCTAGGGAAGCAACCCATTATTCTGAAAACTTGTGAATAAAGGAAAAGATTCAAGCCTTTCTCTTGGCTTTCCTGACCTCAGGGTAGCTAAGTTTGAAAGCAAATCTTTCTCTATAGAAGTAGTCCAGTATTTTCCAACTTCTAATGACTTCATAGATCTAGACAATGATCATTAGTAACTACTGAGACCATTAGGTGCAAAGCTGATGAGGATTTTATAAATGAGGTACCAGGCAGACAACCCCTGAACTCCCTGATCAATCACATCATCATCAAAAATGGTTCAAGCAGACATTAGGTGCCTCCTGATGGAAGTATGTACCACCACCTATGACCTCTTCTTCAAAAAACTGAGCCTGAATCTGATCAAATATTCTTGAAAAAAAGAAAAGAGCGTTTCCCTGGTGGCGCAGTGGTTAAGAATCCACCTGTCAATGCAGGGGACATGGGTTCGAGCCCTGGTCCGGGAAGATCCCACATGCCACGGAGCAACTAAGCCTGTGCACCACAACTACTGAGCCTGTGCTCTAGAGCCCATGAGCCACAGCTACTGAGCCCGCACGCCACAACTACTGAAGCCCACGCACCTAGAGCCTGTGCTCTGCAACAAGAGAAGCCACCGCAATGAGAAGGCCCCGCACCACAACAGAGTAGCCCCCGCTCGCCGCCACTAGAGAAAGCCCACGCGCAGCAACGAAGACCCAATGCAGCCAAAGATAAAATAAATAAATAAATTTATAATAAAAATTTTTTTAAAAAAGGAAAGAGAAAATAAGTCCCTGACTCTTATCAAGCCTCCATCATAGGTATTACCTGGGAGCTTATTAGAAATGTACCTTCTCTGGAGCCAGAGTCAATTAGAATTGGAGTAACAAGCTCCGCAGGTGATCTGCATGCACGCCACAGCATGAGAAGCCCTGTCTGGCCTTAACTGCCGGTTTATAAGACATACAGGGAACAGAGGAATGTGTTAAATCACACCACAGGGGATGCAGTGAGGAAAATGAAGGACAAACAACCAATTCATTCCCCAGTAAATAAGTTACAAGGAAAACAAAGAAGGAGAGAAACCCAGAGATTAAACAAGGCTTGGGAGATTTATCAACCAAATGTTCAGATGCCCATTTGAACAAGGCAACTGTTTTAAAATGTTTAAAATTATGAGGCAATCAGGGAAACTGAAAGATGTACTGAATATCTGATGATATAAAGGAATTATTGCTAAATTGTTAGAAGGGACAACAGTATGATAATCATCTTTTTCAGTCCTTATCTTTTAAAGAAACAAGAGTGTGTACAAATGAAATACTAGCATGTTTCTGGGTTTTGCTTCAGAATAATTCAGCAGCGGGGGCACAGAGGGAGAGACTGTTGGGAAAATGGGTAGGATTATAGCTAAAAGAAGCTTGGCCATATGTTTATAATTGTTTAAACAGGGTGCTGGAGGTTCATCAGTTTCTCTACTTTGGTATATATTTAACTGCTTCAATAATAAAAAGTTTCTTTAAAGTGCTCTGTGGGGAGGAATGAGCTCCACAAATGTTAATTCTTCTCATTGTCAGTGGGCCTGAAATAACAAGCAGAGTGGGGACCAGCGGAAATCAAGCAGCAGGTATAGAACAGACATAATTAAAGCAAAATTACAGCTGTGGCAACACACATCTGTCCTGTTTTGTCCAGAACCCAGTCCCAAACTGCCAACAGGACTCCAGTGGTCTTCAGAGGCTGGGGCCGAGTTGCTGAGGCTGCAGGCAACGCTGTGTTGCGTAAATGAGACTCCAGAGCTCGGCAATTCTCCTACCTAGGTGCCAGTGGTTTCTATAGAAACCACCAGAGAATGATATTTCAGAGAGCTCAGAGCATCTCCACTGGCCTCCACCGGCTTTGTTCACACTTACCCATCAGCATCTGAGATCCAGCCTATCAAAGTGGGCCTCGTGGCTCACTTTTAAAATAGGTACAGCTCATTATAAAGCACCTGCTCTCAAATGTTTCCTAGGAAACAGAGGCCCCAAGATGCCCTTCTGTAAATTCATTAGCATTTAACACTCCTTAATGAGGTTTAAAGATGGCGAGCTTTAATAACCATATGCTGGGGGAGGACACCTTTCCCTTTTACATTTAGGTGTAACTGATGAGCTGGCTCGGGCTCCCAGAGGACCAGCCTCTGCTCTGAGCCTTCCCTAAAGGCAATGTCGTGAGCACTGGGGGTGCCTGCGTGCCTGTTTGAGGGCACCGGGGGTGTCCGAGGGCTCCCTGTCTCTAAAGCCTCCCTCGAGGTGTTCAGCCCTGGGCCACAACCTAAACATGGCTGGGGTGGAGGCCCTGCACAGACAGCCACCTTGATTCCTAACCCTCCTGTACACACACACACAAACATACCCACATCGACTTACACACACACCCTGTGCGCACTCCAGCCACACAGACCCCTCACCATTCCCTCACCTGTCAAGCCCTTTCACGCCTCTGTGCCTTTGTGCATTCCTTATGCCTAGAATTCCTTACCCAGACTTGATGCCTAGAACACTCCTATGCATCCTTTAAAACCCTCTGCCAACCAAGCCTCCCAAAGTGCCAGGCAGACTCATCAGTTCCTTCCTCTGTGGGCCTCTCGTCATCCCCTCCACGGCAGCTACCATCACACTACACTCTGCCTGATTCTGTCTCTTCCCCTTGACTGTGAGCTCAGGGCTCGGAGCAGGGATGAGCCTCGTTTCCCTCCATCCTGTGGCCACATGCCACCCGGCAGGTATTTGGTGAGCGTCTGAAGGAGCCCCTGATGAATGGATCTAGACCAAGCACTCCAGGACCCTGGGGAGTCAGCGGGTGGGGAGCAGCCCCGTCTGGGCCTCCAGTTCCCCTGAGGGCGGGACAGGAGGCTGCCTGCTTGCAGCATGAAGCCTCAGCTGAGCCCTTCCCAGATACACCCTGTGCGGAGGGGGCTCTGCTCGGTGCAGACCCCATCACAGAGTCCAGCCCCTTCCTGACAGATGGGAGGACTACGGCCCAGAGGACGGGCCTTTTCCCCAAGGGGGTGGGGGTGGAGGAGTGGCGGGGACGATTGTCCCTCAGACCACGTGGGGAAGGAAGCCACCAGCTGTCTGCAGCTGGGTGGGAGGCCCAGGGCACCACACCTCTCCCCACACGGCACCTCCAGAAACTGCCTCAGGCTCCTCCACCACGGCCAAGCAGGAGCAGGATATGCCCCCCAAGGACCGCCTTCCTAGGTGTGACCCTCCACAATGTAGCCCGAGTTGCTGGCCAGGGAGTAGCAGGGCAGGTCGTGGGCCTCGGGCCTGGGGGAGGGGGACATGAGTGGACACCTGGAGAGAAGCAGCCAACTGCATCTCACTCTCCAGGAGCCCCAGGGAATCCAGGAAACCCACACCTACACAGTCACCCCTGGATAGGGCCTGAGTCGCCACCTTGCTCTGTCTCTGCACTGGCCAGTTTTCTGGGACTCACCGGACCTGGGACAACTCCTGGGCGCCTGGGGCTAGGTTCCCGATGAGGCATCTCCTGCGGTCCCGCTGTCTGCTCCTCCCCTGTACTCTGAGCATCCATGCTCACGAGGCAATAATTAATTCATTTCTCTCTTTTAAAAATTAATCAGAGACGCGGGGGAATGCATATCTGAGCCTCTGATCAGCTTGAGAGAGCCCATGTTATCACAACCGGTTAGAACGCCTTCAGCCGGAAGCAGGCACTTGACACTTCGGTCAGGCGCGCTGCCTGGCTGGGGGAAAGGTATGATCCCCACTCAGCTTTTAGCAAAGCTGAAGGCAGCTCCTGACTGCCAATTATCCCAAGCTCATGGAAAGCACGACCCTGTGGTGATCATCGGAGATGGCAGGGTGCATTAACTGAACACCTACTGTGTGCCATGCGCCTTGCTAGGGGCTTCACGTGTGACCTCACTTAATCCTCATGACCACCTTGCGGGGTGGAGATTACCAGCCCCACTGTGCAGACGAGGACACCCAGGCTCAGAAACGGGAAGGGCTTGCCGGTGACCACACAGCTGAGTAGAGGCAGAGCCGGCGTGACATGCGATCTGCGGCCGACACCGGAGCCCGTCCCCACCCCCCACCGCACCCCACAGGCTGCCCAGCCAGAGGCAGAGAGTAGCTGCTCAATTAGTGCCTGCTGAACCTGAGGCGGATCTGAACATGCCCACAGAGAAGCCATCAGGTTGGAGACCGTGAAATTTTAAATTACGGCTACAGAACACGAGAGAAAGGAAGAAAGGCAGAAATAGACAATTACACATGTATCCACATTGCTGAACCTCTCAAGTGAAAAATTGGTTTTCCTCACTTTACAATGGAGGCATGAATTAAAATAGGGTTCTAACAATGCAGCCACCTCCAAGGGCAGCGCAGCTCGGCGGAGTCTGGGCGCCTGCGCCGTGCACGGTATGCACCCATCTCTTCCAGGCGTCTCGGACCCTCAAGAAGCAACACGGGGCAACGCACAGAGGCTCAGGCCTACTCTGGACAGGACAGATGGAGAGTGTGAGGCTGTCCTGCCTGGGCCGGAGAGAAGGAAACCAGAGCACAAGGGACCTAGTCCATGGCCGAGACAGGGGCCCTGGAAGGAAGCAGGCCCCCCTGGCCTGGCTGCCCTGGCCCCCCGCCCCACTTCCTTCCACCTCCGGTCGCCCCGCCCACCCCAACCTTCAGCCCCTCCCCCTGAACCAGCTCTTCCCCGGAGGGTGGTGAGCCTGCATGCGCCTCGCCTATGCCCAAAACAAGCGAGCTAGCCCACCAAGCCCGTTCCCAGGGTGAACTGGTAATCCCTTCTGGAAGGAGTGGCTTCTGGATTCAGTGCGATCCAGAACCTGAAAGCACACGTACCCTTTGATCAAGTCTGCATCTGGGAATTTACACACAGGGATGTTCGCTTTAGTGCTGTAATAAAGGGAACACTGGGAATATGATAAATACCCGATCACAGAGGGCTGGTTAAATACATGACAGTATATTGGGTAACTATTAAAAATTACACCACCCAAAAACTGTTTAACAATACAGAAACACTAAGGATATATTCAGTTGGGGGGAAATTACTTAAAAATGTAAATATATGCATTGAAAAACTGGAAGGAAGGACCCCAACTGTCAACGGTGGTTCTGGCTGTGTTGAAATTGAATGCGTTATCGTCCTCATTACAGTTTTCCATTTTGCAAGTAGCCTGCAAAAAGCACAGATTACTTCTGTAATCTGAACGTCTAGAGAACAGCCTCCCTTTCTGCTCTCATGTCACGGGCACACCACGTCTCCAGGTCCCTGACATCCTTTCACACCTCTACCTCTGCATGTTGCTGGAACCCCGAGTCCACAGTCCCTCCCCCAATCCCCATCAGCTCGCAGCCCTGGACCCAGCTCTCCTCCCAGGTCTCTGGCTGCTCCTTTGCAAGCTCCCCTTCCTCTATCTTCTTTGGAAAATAATGTATCTACTCTTTTATTCTGAAGAGTAAATCCCACTCGTGGCAGACAAGTCAAACAGTCTGGAAAGGTGTGAAGTCCCCCAGTCCTGTGAGGTGGTGGCTTGGGGCAGGCTGGGCTCTCAGAGCCAAGCCTGGTGAGGGAGGCTGGGCTGGGCGGTGCGGAGCTGTCCTCACCAGGAAGGAAGGCCTGGACCTGCTCTCATGGGCACTGCAGGGTGCTGGGCCGGGAAGAGCCCTGAGCCCAAGGGCGATGTGTTCGGATTTGCGTTTCCAAGTGATGATACTTGCCGTGGTGTGGAAGACGTAAGGCGGTGGGCAGTGGGCAGCGCTGGCATCCCGGGGGGAGAGGGCGAGGGGCAGACCTGGTGAGGCTGCGGGGATGGAGAGGGAGTGGATAGAGCAGACAGAGGGTAAGGGATGGGGCCACGGCTGGCCCACCTGGCCCCTTGGTGCATCTCGGGAAAAGACCCTCCTTCAGGTGGAGATCACCCCATGCTAGGGGCATCGCTTGGCCAGCGGAGCACAGGCTGGATTCCAGCACCCAGCCACCCCCTTGGCCAGGTGCCTGTGCGCAGTGGACAGCCTGCACGACCCCAGAAGAGGGAAGCACAGGGTATGGGGGTGGTATGGGGAGGGAAATCCTAAAGCTGCCAGGGAGGTTTCCCACATGGTCTAGCAACTTGGTGGATAACGGTGCCAACAGCAGGCGTGAGGCGTTTCCTGTAGCTTCTTTGAGTCTTGGAAACTAGGAAGATGTCCTACACGGGGCAGGTGCTCAGCAAATGTTCAATGAATAAATGAATGAGGCAAACCAGGTAACCACATCTTTTTAAAAAAATTTTTAAGTGAAATACTAGAATTAAAAACTGAGAAATTCACTTGATATAAAAAGGGCACACAGCGGGTGAGGAGAGATGTCCACCCTTCATCTCCTCTCTGAATCCAGCGTGATGAGTGGACAGCTCGGCACAGCCTAATTACAGGATGCACCACGAGGTTTCCTCTCACACGTCCCCTCATCCTTCTCAGCTTGCGCACTACGTCTGTGAAAGGCACCAGGCAGTCTTCCCTCAGGGTAGGTAGGGAAGGCTGTGGCCACCAGGAGAGTCTGCCCACTGGCAGGGTACACAGAACATCCATGCACTGGAAACAGCACAGCTGTCCACACCGCCCTCTAACTGGGGGGCCTTGGTTGGGGCACGAATTTGGATTGCACAAACTTTCCTGAAGTCATAGAATCTTTGCAGAGTTAGGCTGCAGATTCACGGAGGTTGCTGTGACCATTTATTCGAGAAACACTGCTTGAGCCGCTGACCCCATGCCAGCAATAGAGTGTGGGGACACAATGCCAGGTTAGACAAGGCCGTCGTGTCCCCCAGCCCTCATGCGGCTCACATTCCAGTGCGGGGGTGACACTTGCCAAGCAGCTACAACCCAGACTGAGAGAAGGAGGGGGGCACCCGACCCAGGGGGGCTTGGGAAAAGCCCCTGGAGAGGAGACAGCAGTGGAGGCCCACGGGCAGGTGGCATCCAGCCAACAGAAGAGGGGAAACTCAAGGCCAGGAAAAAAATATGTTCAAAGTCCACCTGGGGCCACGTGGGATCCAGTAGGCCCACCAGAGCCTCTCTGCCCACTGACTACAACAGGCTCTGGCGTTTGAGAACACTGAAAGTGAACACCAGCAGACAGAGCCCGGAGAGAGGGCAAAGCTGGAGGAGTGCACAGCACGGGGACGAGCTGCTATTTTCTTTCCTTGGTCTTTTTCTTCTTCTTCGCCTTCTTTTGTCTAACAGCTTTGACCAGCAAGCAGGCCCCCAGTGGAGCTGTGATAGCAGCTTCAAAATATATAAGGGAGAAACGACAGAGCTGAAGAGACAAATACACAAATCCACAGCTATAGCTGGCGACCTCAACACTCCTCTCTCAATAACTGAAAGAACAAGCAGACAGAAAATCGGCAAGGGTCTAGAAGAACTAACCGAACAAAACCATCATCTAACTTGACGAAACTGTCGTTTGTAGAACACTCCACCCAACAACAGTGAAATATACATTCTTGCCAAGAGCGCATGAAACATTCAGCGAAACAGACCATATTCTGGGCCGTAGAAGTATTTGAATCATATAAAGTATGTTTTCTGAGCATAACAGAATTAATAACAAGGAAATTAACAACAGAAAGGTATCAGGGAAATCCCCACAAATTTGGAAGCTGAGTAATAAGTTCTAAATATCCCATAGTTCAAAGAGGAGGTAAAAATCAAATTAGAAAATATGTTTTAATTGAATGAAAATGTAAATACTGCATATCAAGATTTGTGGGATGCATTCTTAGAGGGAAATGTATAGCATTAAAATGCTTACATTAAAAAGGATTTTGAATCAATGATCTAAATTGCTACCTTAAGAAATGAGAAAAAGAAGAGCTAATTAAACCCAAAGCAAGTAGAAGAAAATAAATCTCTAGCCACACTAAGGAAAAAAAAGAAGACATAACTATCAATATCAGGAATGAAGGAGAAGCTAGAACCTAAAGACATCAAAAGGGATAATAAAGGAATATTATGAACAAGTTTATGTTTATAAATTTGATAACTTAGATGTAATGAACAAATTCTTTGAGAGACACAAACTACCAGAGCTCATTCATGAAGAAATATACAGTCTGCACAGTCCTATATCAAACCTTAAGGAGACCACAAGGAGACACCACCTCACACCCACTGGGATGGGGAAAAGCAAGAAGACCGATAACAAGTAAGGCGAGGACAGGGGAAAATCGGACCCTTCATACATTGCAAAATGGTGCAACCACTCTGGAAGACAGTCTGGCAGTTTCTCAAAAGGTCACCCATAGAGGGACCATGACTCAGCAATTTCACTCCCAGGTGGAGTCCGAGAGGAACGAAAACACATGTCCACACAAAAACTTGTAAATGAATATTTATAACAGTATTATTCATAAGAGCCAAAAAATGGAAAGAACACAAATGCCTATCAACTGATGAATAAACGAAATGCAGTCTATCCGTACAATGGAATATTATTTGACCGTAAAAAGGAATGAAGTACTGACACACGCTACAACATAGGTGAACCTTGAAAACATTATGCTAAGTGACATACTGTATGATTCTGTTTCTATAAAATGTACAGAATAGGCGAATCTATAGAGACAGAAGGTAGATCAGTGGTTGCCAGGGGCTGGGGGTAGGGGATAGAGGCAGGGGAGTTGGGGTGACTGCTAAAAAGGGTAGAGGGTTTCTTTCTGAGGTGATGAAAATGTTCTAAACTGACAGTGATGATGGTTGCATAACTCTGTAAATATACTAAAAACGAACGCATTGTATACTTTAAATGAGTGCATTGTATGGTATATGAATTACATCTCAACAAAGCTGCTACTGGGACTTCCCTGGTGGTCCAGCGGTTAAAACTCCGCGCTCCCAGTGCAGGGGGCCCGGGTTCGATCTCTGGTCAGGGAACTTGATCCTGCATGCCGCAACTAAGAGCCCGCATGCTGCAACTAAAAGAGCCTGCATGCCGCAACTAAAGATCCCACACGCCGCAACCCAGATCTTGCATGCCGCAACTAAGACCTGGAGCAGGCAAGTAAATAAGTAAATTAGGGCTTCCCTGGTGGCGCAGTGGTTGAGGGTCCGCCTGCCGATGCAGGGGACACGGGTTCGTGCCCCGGTCCGGGAAGATCCCACATGCTGCAGAGCGGCTGGGCCCGTGAGTCATGGCCGCTGAGCCTGCGCGTCCGGAGCCTGTGCTCCGCAACGGGAGAGGCCTGTGCTCCGCAACAGTGAGAGGCCCGCGTACCGCAAAAAAATAAATTAATTAATTAATTAAAAGAAAAAAAGCTGCTACCAAAAAAATTTAATAAGTATTTAAAGTATATTAAGACAAAAAATAACTAGGGCATCAAACCCATGATTTTTTTTGGATACTATTAGTTATGGCAAACTAAAATAAGTTTTTAGGTAAAACAAAAACTGTGAATCTATTTCATAAAGATATTAAATTTTTAAAAATCTCAAGGAGATAAAAAATCTCAACGAGAGATGTTCAGTGTATGTAACACAGCTTATTTTAGTGGCAAAACAAATTACAAAGGTCATATACATCAGCATTACATAAATATTTTATTTATATAATCATTATGGGTCCAGAGTCTGCTTTATATTTTCTGATACATCCTACTGCATCTTTAAGAGCCCAAGTGATCACACAGGGACGTGGCCCTCCTGAGTGCCATGCTCTCCCGTTGTCACACACTGAGCTCCAGGTGGCAACTCACATTTCAGGTTTTTAACTGGAGTCTGCTTGACACCCCAAGACAAGCGCTGCCGAGTGAAGGTGAAGAGAAGGACTGGGCTGGGGGCAGGGGTCTGAGGTTCTGGATTCCAGGGACCCCTTCCCCAGCTTTGCCCAAGATTTTGGATGACCCAGGAGACACATGGGGACCCCCTGGCCGCTTGTGAAGGCAGCCGGTGAGGCCGACAGATCAGGTCCAAGCCCCACAGTGGCCGTCCACCCCTGCGCTGAAAGCTGAGCCTTTCAGGACTGGTTTCCACATCCACCTGTGGAGGCCGAAGGGCTGCCCTCACAGAGGCGCCGGGGTTGTGACTTCAGCCCTGAGGCCGCAGGGCCCACCACTGTCAAGTTCACAGGGGGGCCCCTGACACCAGGCATCGAGCTGCAAGCGGCGGGACCGAGCAGGCGTCTGAACTCAAGGGCTGCCCCACGCAGGCTTCTCCAAGAAGAAAGCACACGGCTCTCACTGCCAAAGCTTTATTTAAACCCGAGACCAACGCTTCCTTCGACCTGTGAACAGGAGGGCCTGCAAGGGCGCGGGAATCAAGGCACCGGGTCAAGGTCTTACCCCCCTACCAACCAGCCGTGTGCTGGCTGCTGGAACCTTTCTGAACCTCGGGCACCCCGCCAGGGGGATGGGGTGACAGCAGCACCTGGTACACCTCCCAGGACTGCTGTGTCGCGGTAGATGACACACAGGGAGGGTCCAGTACAGAGCCCGGCAGGTGGTGGCCGCCCAGTCCATGCCACCCGAGAGCACCCCACCGCCACCTGACAGATGGGGCAATGGGAGCCCGGAAGAGACAAGGACCCATGGCGAGTCACACGGAGCGGCGACCACGCTTCCCTCAGCCCCAGGCTGTCCACGCCCTTCCCCGTCTCCACCTCCCTTAGGCTCCCGCTCTCATCTCATAAGAAGTTTGGCTGAAGGCAAAACTTAGCCAGAACTGCAGAAGTACGAAGAGTCCAAACAAAAGGCTTTTTAGTATAAAGCTGATGAAAGAGACAAATGGAGAGTAATCAGAACCTCATTAGGGCAAATAAGCAACCTGCCTACAACGCCACGAAGACTGATGGCGCCCAGGAACCAGGAGGTGAAGGTGCTGAGTCTTCCCGACAGCTGCCACTGCAGGAACGGACATTTCAGGACACCCTCACCTACACCAGCAGAGACCCTGCAGAACACCCTTCGGGACTCGCACTGATGCTCCCAAACCCTGGCCCCCAGGGCTGTGGTTCGCCACTCGGGCTCTTCATTAGAACCACCTGGAGAGTTTTCACAACGCTGGAGGCCGAGGCCACCTGCAGGGGCGGGTGGGTATCCTCTAAGGCTCCGGGTGCTCTGACCATGGCACCAGGGCAGCCAGTCCAGACCAGCAACCACTGGCTGCATGACCAGCTGGTTCATTCCCCCTCGGGGCAGGACGGCCAAGGTCGGTCGGTGCCGGAGAAGAGCGTGTTAACAGATGCTGACTCAGCTTCCACTTCACCTGGGTGGGCTTATCACTTGGGATTTTTTTTTTAATTGGCCTGGATTAAGGCTGTTAGTCATTCCTGCAACAGTCCCATCCCATCCAGCCAGCACTTCGCTAGGCTCAGGGAAAACAGCAGGAAAGGAGCAAATCCCTGCCCTCAGGGAGCTTACATTCTGTGGGGAAACTGCAGCAGAGTGAGGGGCTGTGACAACAACAGGCAGAGATGAGAACCCAAGCAGGTGGGAAGGACGAGCCAGAGGCCTCGCCCACTGTCACCTGCATGATAGGACACACACCTGCAGTGGGTTTGGGACAAAGCTCCCAAAGGAGGTCAAGGAATGAACTCAAGATCTGGAAGTCAAGACGGCCCTTTACAAACTTAAAAGGAAAGAAAGATGTAGAACAAGCATGGACTATTGATGATGATTCGGGTCAAACCAACACTAGAGCAAAAAAAGTGAGCTGGTCTGTCAGAGTAGATCTCATCCTGAGAACTACCCGAGCGGGTGGGGGTCGGTGTTTTCGAGGCCCCGTGGGGACCTGAGGGCACCTGAGACTCTCCTTCTCGGGAGCAGAGTAGACCTATGCATCGGAAGTCGTGCTGGGCCCTAGCCTGCCCAGTGTCGGCCCCGCCCACGGAAGGGAAGAGAACCGGAGCAGAGGCCAGGCTCCCAGTGTCGGGAGCCACATGTCCAGATGTTCCAGGGCTGCTCCGATTGGCAGTGCTCAGTTTTGCTTGGCCGAGAGGTCATTTGCTGAGGTTGGGTTCCAGAATTTAGTCTCACAAAAAGGGTGATTCACGAAATACGCAATAGGATTGTTAAGCCTCTGTAGGAGTTTTTCTACAACTTGAATGCATGATACAGGGGAGAAATTTTATTACCTATCCTAACTTTTGGCTCAAACTACATAGTCATCTTAAAGCAAACCTAAAAGTAACTACCTTGGAGCCTTTCCCACAGTGCTGGTGGGCCCTGCAGATCTGGAACTCTCCAGCTCCCATTCCCGGCCGGGCAAAGAGCCAGGGGGCCCTGCGAGGCTGGACACCCCGTCATCTACGAGACACTGGGGCACATGAGAGCTCAGACTTGGCTGAGGGCTGCAGTGTTAGAACCACTGCACCAGCCCTCATCTGGCCCAGGATCTCCCAAGTCCTCGGCCTCTGTCTACACTTCTGGAATGACCAGTTACAGCTGAATTGCAGCTAGCCTTTATTTCCCATTTGTTGGAGGGCCCACTCCCTCTGCAGAAATCCCAGGGAGGCCACTGCCCCCCGAAATGTGGGCAGGTGGATGCTCCTGCAGGGCTCCATCGTGATGGGAGGGGCGGCTGACCCCAGCAGCTCACTCCAAGTTACCCCCTGAGCACCTGCTCTGGTTCCAGGTCCTGTGGAAGATGCCAAGGCGCAGACGTGACTGGACTGAGCCCCCCTCACAGGCAGTTGTAAATGAATAGCTGTCAGGTGAAGGTGCTCACAACCTATTTATCGCTGAGATAGGTCACAGGTGGTGCAGGTCAATCGAGGACGAAGACCAAGGGTGCCCACGTGAGAGAAGCATGGGACCTCTGTGTTCAGAGGCCCTTTGAGACCTGGCTTCTCAAAGTGTGGTCCATGGGCCGTCTGTCTCTGCATCTCCTGGGAGCTTGCTGAAATGCAGGATCTCACCTGCAAAGGACTGAATGTTTGTGTCCCCCCCAAAATCTATATTTTGAAGCTCTAATCCCCAATGTGATGATATCTGGAGGTGGGGCCTTTGTGAGGTAATTAGGTTTGGATAAGGTCATGAGGGTGGAGGTCCCATGATGGGAGTGGTCGCCTTAGAAAGGGATGAAGAGGCCAGGGCTTGCTCGCTCTCCGTCATGTGAGGACACAGCAAGAGGCAGCTACCTACAAACCAGGAGGAGCCCCCTCACCAGAACCCGACCACCCTGGCGCCCTGACCTCGGACTTCCAGCCTCCAGAACAATGAGAAGTAAATGTCTGCTGTTTAAGCCCCCCAGGCTGTGGTATTCCATTACGGCAGTCTGAGCTGACTAAGACATCATCTTGCTGAAACAGAGTCTGCATCCTAACAAGAGTCCCAGGCGCTCTCCTACGCACAGGGGAGTTCAGAGGCCCTGCTTGAAAGATGGCCTCATCCTGCCCCTTTACTATACCACAGGGGAAACCCTTGACTGGGAGAGGCTTTAGTTTAGAGATTTGCCTAAAATCAGCCAGCTAAGCAAGTAGGAGAGGGAGGATGGGAACCCAGGGCTACTAGATCTCAGGCCAATAAGCACTGGCGGCCCGGAGGGGCTTGGACCCCCATGGTAACATGAAGGTCAGACCACAGACATCCTGGGTTCCAGACCAGACCCACGTTCGAGCAGACCGTCGGGAGACAGAAGAGTCAGAAGACCCTGCACTGGCAGCACGGGGCCGGCACGAGTAAGCAGGCTCGGAGGGTTCGTGCAGAACACATCCTGCCGACCTGCCGGAAATGAAGCCAGGCGCTCTGCGGCGACACGGGATGTGATCCACTCATCAAACCAGAGCAGAGAGAGATGGACCAAGAAAAGACAGGGGAACCAAAGAGCCCATTTGCTGTAATGCA
Source organism: Lagenorhynchus albirostris (assembly GCF_949774975.1). Classification (NCBI taxonomy): domain Eukaryota; kingdom Metazoa; phylum Chordata; class Mammalia; order Artiodactyla; family Delphinidae; genus Lagenorhynchus; species Lagenorhynchus albirostris. The sequence goes on from NC_083095.1 coordinate 4,725,105, forward strand.
CTGGGCTGGACCAGAGAAGTCCAGAATCCCAACATTCGTCGTGTGGCTAAGCTTAAGGAATGAAAGTCTATGACTGGAAAGTAGCTTTAAAGTTACCTGTTCCAACTACTCCTCAGACCCGGCAAGAGGCTGTCTGGCCGCACCGTCCTGCTCCAGTGGTGGGCTCAGCTCCGTCGTCGGAAACCTACCCCTTACCTTCAAAATGCTGACTCACTTTTAACCCAGCAGTTTGAGTTCTGGGGCACAAGCTGCAGGAAAGAAACTGCAAATGTGGAAAACACTAGATGCACAAACGTGTCCCACAGTGGAATGTATCACAAAGTAGACTGCGATGGTTTGTCTGGAGATTAAAAGAAGAGGGGGAAACGACCCATATACCCCTGACTGAGGCACGGTTCTCTGGAAAAGACATTCTCTGAGCACACGGCTTCCACAGGGTGCCCATAATAGGGTGAGGCACAGGGGCACCCATCTTGTCAGCCAGGTCAGAAGGATCAGTCCCCACAAGCCACAGCGTGACACACACCACAGCCAGATACGTCTTAGCAGGGATGGGCCAGATCCTAAGTATTTTTGGCTTCGCGGGCCATGTGGTCTCCGGTGCAATTACTCAACTCTACCACTGTGGTGTGAAAGCAGCTGCAGCCGTTACACAAATGAATGACAGGAACTGCATTCCGATAAAACTTTATTTACAAAAACAGGCAGCAAGTCAGATTTTGCCCCAGGCTGCACTTGCCGATCCCTGATCTCCACCTTCACATCTATTAACTTTAAATGGCAAACCAAACCAAACAAAAGGAAATGTCCTAAAATCCAACCTCAGGAAATGGCTTAATAAGCTCAACCATCTGAAATTGACTCATTCGATCCATGTTTATCGAGTGCCTGGTGTGTCAGACGTGGCCTTGAGTGCTGAGGCTAAAGCATGGGGCGAATTAGCCAAGCAGCTGCGTCAGAGGGACGCATTAAACACCTACAAGAGTTCATTTCACTGCGAGGAAAACCCTTGCAATGCTGCGTGAAAAGCAAAATAAGACCAAACAGTGTTTTAAAAAACACACAGTGGAAAAGAACAATGAAATAAAAATATTTAAATGTTACTAATGTTTACCTTTGGCTGGCTCAACTACCCCTTCTCTCTGTTTCTATTTGTTTTTTCATATAATCGCATATTACTTTTATAATAATAACAGTCCTTCCGTTGTTTTTAAAAGAGGAAACCCGTCTTGATTTTAAGCTAAGGTCTGTGTCCCTCCTGCAGTTTCCACAGCTGCCCCTGAAGGCAGTCAGAAGACAAGCCGCTCAGCCCTAGGTGTTCCTACACTCACCAGGGAGGGCTGGAAAGTTCAGCACCTGGGACAGAGCCCCAGGCCCCACGGGAGCCCAGCAGGAGGGCAGAGAGCCACCCCAGGTGGCTGTCCACACCTTTCCTCTCTGGTCCTCCTGCTGGGTCCGTACAAGGCACTTGGGCCACACCTATCAGAGGAAACAGAACTGAAGCAGGAAAGAGACTGGTCCCCTGAGTCTGGCTGATGCACATGGAAACAGTCCTTGTGACCCAGCAAGGGAGGACAGGCAGTCAGATTGTTGGTAAAAAGGAAGTAGAAACAAATATTGCACAGATCCCTTTACCCACATTATTAGCTGGGGAGAGACTGGCAAACATGCCGATACCAGTCACAGCAACATCTGCTCCTAATTGCTTCTCCCCCAGCATTCTCAGAACACGTCAGCTGGCGTCTGCCCTAGGAGAAAATCCGATATTTTTAACAAAGTCTTAAATCAGATGGCGTCCTTGATGAGTAATTTCTTACGTGTTTGCTCTTTGAGGCTAAAAACAGCACACCTCTAAGGGACGTGGCTGTCACCAGGGGCTGGTTGATCAGGAGGCCCCGCTTCAAACAGCATGACTAAGAGTTTCTAACTCCAGCAGCACTTTGCAATGTCTTCTTTCATTTATCATGTATTTATATCCCATATACAAGTGTTCAAGTGCTTTTAAAAGTCCACACATCCACTTCTTTACGGGTAACTTTTCTCTCTTTTCCAAATGTTCTTGTTTTTAAAAAGTCTTGTAAAAGAAAAATGTGTGTTTTTTTAAAAAAGAGTACATCTCTCTATGCTCTAATTCTCCCACTTGTTTAGTACTTTAGGCAAAATACCTACGGATAGAACATCCTGTTCTCTTTAAGGAAACTGTCTCTGGTTTTAGGTTCTCCTGCAAACACCAGCAGCCCCTTCCCACAGCCTGGGGGGAAAGCGTCTTTCTGCAGCAGCTGGTCTGACGCACCAACTCGCCTTTCGAATCCGGCACTGGAGGTCGTGTCCCACCTCCTTCCATCCTGGCCACGCAGAACGGCCTCTGCTCAGTGAAGACCTGATGGGGGGCTGCACCTGCCCAGGATGGGGCAGGAGGCGGCCCTGGAGGGGGATGCCTTTAGGTAGAGGCTTTGGCGCTGCAGATGCAGCAGGCTAGAGCCCTTTGGTGTGGGACCACTGACTCCCCTGAATCCCTAATGGAGGAGGACACTCTCTGACGTTCCACACCCTCTTCTTTCAAGGTCAAGATCAATGCCGGTATCATCATGAACTACCCTGTAGCATCCTAGTGGCTGTGTGCCTCCTTCAGACCAGGGCGGTGCTTCTCAGAGCTTGAAACAGCCATCCTGAAATCACTGAGCCCCCCCAGAGGCAGGAGGCAGTCAGGCTCTTCCCCACTGCCCCTCCCTGAGCCCCTCTGCACCCCTGATCCCAGACCCCTGCTCACAAACCTCCCATGGCTCCCCGCTGCTGATCCAAACCCAGACTCATGGCATTAAAAACCTCTCTGCCCAGCCTGTCCCACTGCCTGGGGCCCACGCCTGGCCAAGTTGAGCAGGCCACTGGCCATGTACACACCTTGTATCCCCCAAGTCGAGCAGGCCACTGGCCCTGCACACACCTTGTATCCCCCAAGTCGAGCAGGCCACTGGCCCTGCACACACCTTGTATCCCCCACGTCGAGCAGGCCACTGGCCCTGCACACACGTTGTATCCCCCATCCCGTGTGGCTGCCCTCTGCCTCCGTCCACTCATTCGGTCACCCACGGTCTGATGAGTGCCTACTATGTGCCAGGCACTGTTCTAGGAGCTAGAAGTCAGCAGCAAACAAAACAGACAAAAATCCCTGCCCTGGAAGAGCTTACATTCGAGGGGATGGAGACAAGGCAAATAGACAACGAAAATCCATAGTGTGCCGGGTGATCATAAGTGCTATGGGGAGAAAAGAGGTGGCAGGGGGACTAGTGAATGCAGGGGTGGCTGGCATGGTGGTCTGGGAAGGCCTCACTGCAGAGGTGGCATTTGAGCAGAACCCTGTAGGAGGGAGGGAGCCTCTCCATAGAAAACTGGGAGGAGAGCATTCCAGGCAGAAAGTGCAAAGGCCCTGAGGCAGGACTGTGCTGGTGTGTTCTAGGAAAGGCAAGGAGGCGGGTGGGGCTGAGGCTGAGCGGAGATCAGGAGGCCTTGTGGGCCGCCCTAGGGACACAGCTTTTCCTGTGAGTGAGACCTGAGCCTGGAGGGTTCTGACCAGAAGAGTGACACATCTGACTTCCACTGTCACAGGCCACGCCAGCTACTGTGTTGAGAACAAACCGTAAGGGGTCGGGGGAGGTGGGGGGTGTGGTGGGGGAAGACAGATACCAGAGAGGAAACTACTGCAATTATCTGAGCAAGAGACAACGGCAGCTTAAACCTGAGTTACGACTGGGTTTGCTGATGGTTTGGGTGTTGGGGGGATGACAGGAAGAGTGGAGAGAGGGATGATTCTGATGGTTTGGGCCTGAACAACCAGAAAGATGGAGTTGCCACTTTTTTTTTTTTTTTTTTTTTTGGCCACACTGTGTGGCACGCGGGATCTTAGTTCCCTGGCCAGGGATTGAACCCATGCCCCCTGCATTGAGAACGTGGAGTCTTAACCACTGGACCGCCAGGGAAGTCCTGGACTTGCCATTTCCTAAGTTAGGGAAGCAACAGGAGTGGCAGGCTGTGGTGAAGGACGGGAGTGGACATCACTTCTCTATGGGACTGACGGCGACCAGCCTTTAAGCCCCAACGGGAACACTGTCTCCTCCGAGAAGCCTTCCTTACACTGAGCTGAACTGAAAGCTCACCCGCTCTGAATGCCAGCCCCTCCCTCCCCACCACCCCTCCTCTCACTCACATACACACACAGAGCACTTCTCCACCCCACTTATTTGTATCTACATATTATTCCCCTGAGTAATCTGAGGTTGATTCATCTTATAACATCAGGAAGCATTTGCACACAGTAGGTGCTCAACAAATATGTTTAGTAACATGCTGTATAGAATTGCACCTATAGTGCTTTAATAATCTAACAACTCAAGAATGTTCTTTCAAAACATCTAAAAATTATGCTTCCCACTGATTCAATATTAAGTGGTAATTATTCCATCTCAAGGGTCCTATATATAGATGCTGACCCACCCCCAATCATTCAAAATGTCCAGGCAAGCTCTGCTGGAAAGGCCATGTGAGGAAGAGGGGTGTTACCTTGCTGGTCCTTACATCCCAAGCTTTCATTTCAGAGCTGAAGCCGCCACATACGAAAACGTTGTGGTCTCTTGGATGAAATTTCAAGGTAGTGATTCTAAAGTCACTTTGACCACTGAAGAGCTGGGTTCCTACAACACGAAAAGAGAAGAGAGGGTTAGAAACTACTCAGATCACAAACGAAATACCTTGACACTAAGATGCCAGCTGATACGGAGCCACGGGAAAGCACAAGCCCACCTGGGCCTGAGGCGGCCAACGGAGATTTTCTGGAAACACAACAGCAGCGGCATTTGCCCTCACTCTCTGGCCACCTGGTACTCAATTAGCTAAATCCCCCCACCCCCAGGGATAAACGAGACGTCTGAATCCACCTTTTAGGTGCTCTGTAAACATCATGCACATCAACTCATTTCAAGCACATAATCCAGTTTGCAGTTGAAAAAACCAAGACTCAGGGAGACTGAATAACATTTCCAGAGCTACACAATTAATTTTGTTAGATTATTTACTGGGAGTCTAAAAACCAAAAGCAGGGGCTTCCCTGGTGGCGCAGTGGTTGAGAGTCCGCCTGCCGATGCAGGGGACACGGGTTCGTGCCCCGGTCCGGGAGGATCCCACATGCCGCGGAGCGGCTGCGCCCGTGAGCCATGGCCGCTGAGCCCGCGCGTCCGGAGCCTGTGCTCCGCAACAGGAGAGGCCACAGCAGTGAGAGGCCTGCGTACCGCAAAAAAAAAACAAAAAAAGCAGAATGCTCCAAAGTGATTCTTTTTAGGATCAGCATCTTACAGTCACACCCTCATGATAACCCATCGATGGTTTTCCATAGAGCGTGGCCAGTGGGGTGGCGTCAGCGTCTGGGCAATAAATGCGAGTGTGACGTCACAGTGGCTCAGGCCACAGGTTGGAGGGGGTGCGTGGACCACCTTTTCTATCTGCCATGAAATGCTGTCAACTGCTCCTGGATGCTGTGCAAACGTCTGCGTGCACACACACACCTCTGCCATGGAAACTGTCTTCCTGTCACTGAGCTCTCTTAGAGGTAAGCCATAAAAACGCCAGAAATGTCGATCATTTAGAACAGGTCAGACTCGGGGAACAGATCTTTTGTGCTGAGCCCAGGTCTCGAAAGCCAGCATGCTTTCCTCTACACGGTGCCACAGCCCAGGAGGGACAACCTTGAAACCCTTCCCCTGGGCCTGAGGCGGCCAACAGAGACTTTCTGGAAACACAACAGCAGAGGCATTTGCCCTCACTCTCTGGCCACCCGGTACTCAATTAGCTTGAAACCCTTCCCCTGGACATAAGAAGCTGGATACCAATGCAACGCCAAGATCTCAAGCATCACCTCCTCTTACGGGAACCCAGGAAGTACACTTGGTCCTTCAATTCAGAGAGCACTTCCGGAAGGCTGTCCTGCTCTGTGTTTAGGACCACACTGTAGTTAAATGCTCCACCGGCTCACCAGGTAAGGAAATGAAAGGCATCAATTGGTCCTCTCGAGAGTTACAGCAGAAGCCTTGACAAATCCAATTTGCCTAGATCCTTGGTCTCCAAACTTGTCTGACAGTACATCCCAGCCATGAGAAACCCTTAGGCACATACCGCCAACATGTGTACATTTATTTATGTGCTACTGTACCAGTATATTATGAGTCTAAAAGCAATTACCAAAATAAGAACATTTTGAAAGATGAGACAAGGATAAAACAAACAATATTTTAAAATATATTTTAATATGCCATTTACTAAGAGTATCAACAAACCTCTTGGAAATTATTAAATCAAATGAGTTATAATAATTTTAGTAAGAGCAACAGGACTGAATATGCTTACACTTTTTTAAAACGTAGGGACCTTTTTGTGATTCAGTGATTTGACAGTAGCCCGGTTACAGCTTAAGTTTACACACTGAACACTGTCAGAGCCCCAAAGCCTCCTTCCAGAGATGTGAGGACCCAGAATGGAAGAGACGTTTACCACTAGCAACAGGGGAGACATCTTCCGCTTCCATCTACCACTGATGCAAAGGATTTTGTGAACAATTTGCCAATAAAGCTCCAGTTGCCCTAATGTCAAATAATGGCTCCTGCCACTAATCAGCGGCTATTACTGTATATTCTCCTATTTCTAACAACCTAATTCAAAATCCACTGAAATTTTCATTTACAGGATTTTAAAGCAGGATTAGAAAAACACTGTTCCCAGGTTAACAGTGCTGACACTGAAGTTTTTAATAGGTGACACGTTCACATAGTTTTTGGCAACAAAAATTACAGAGTGGTATAAACAATTAAAAACATCTGTTTTCGAAGTGTTCTCTCCAAAGCGCAGATTTCTTGGAAAGAGGCTGCTCCCTTGTTCTTTGTTCAAGCATCACCTTTACCTTGATGGATGACGAACTGTGTTGATTTTTTTCTAGTATCTTCTAAGGGCCTACAATTGGCAGTCAGTTGTCATCGGAGAAAACTCTGGAAACACTTGGCTTTTTGTAAATGAAGACTCTATACCTCTTTAGGCTCAACAAGCCCCTTAACTATTTTGCTACAAAATGCAACTCACAAAGATTTCCACGGTCATCCTATGTCATCACAATGCTGTCAAGACCTGGCCAGTTTGGGTCGGTGCACTGACTACGGTGACGGGACTATAGACAGCAGCCTAGCTGTCCGAGCTGAGAGGGCAGTTAAGGCAGATGTGGTTCTCTGCCTGGTGGGATGTTGAAAAGCCATTTCCAACTGGAATGATAAATAGCATTCTGTGGCAAGAGGGACAAAGCTCGATACCCGTTCTTATATTACAGGAGTATTAAAGAAGGACTGACGTGAACAAAGATAGGGAAGACGTGACTCACCAACAGGAAATGAGCTGTTCTAGGGGTAGTAAGGTAACTTCTTAAATTATACTAATACTGCTGTCATAATACTGTTTTTCTAATAAGTAAAGAACTCTTCTATAAAAGCACGAGGAAGATGAGCAGACTTGTCGTATTCTGTGTGCTGTGTCCCTCTCATTAGGTCAAGAGACAAGCAACACTCTCAAGTAGACCAAAAAAATCACTTCCTGAGGAACTGGTCTAATTGGAAACCTGGTATTCCCAGTTCTTATTCTTCTTTTCCTTTCCTGAAACTTGTCTGGGACCCAAACTCTTCCTCGCCTTTTCTGCTACACTTCGGGGTCAGAAAGCAAGCGTTACACGCCCGGTTAGCAAGCCCCCCGCCCAGGGAGGATGGAGCAGGGGGCCGCCCGCCCGTGCGGTACCGCGTGCCCTGGGGATGGGCTTCGTGCCTGTAGCGCTGGCTGCAGGAGCTTCGCTCCAGCCAGGGGGCTGGGGGAGCCACGTGGGGGCTAAGGGCGAGGGACTATCATTACATCCCCTCGATGGAAAAGGAGCACAGATGTCGCTGCGACCCTCACACCGGCGCAAGAAGGCCCCTGTAGGCCAGAAGTCTTCTCTCCAGACAGATACAGCCGCGCCTAATGCCGACTCCTTGCTCATTTGGAACTCACTGCCAACCCTTAAGTCCAAAAGGAAAAACAAACTCTATATGCCTGGAGAAAAAATTCTCCCTGTTTCTTGGACCATAGCATATACCATATGCTTATTTCAGGAAAAGCAGTGAATTAGCCATGTTTTTTTCAAAAAGTGCCGTGACAGTCTTGCCAATAATGGGGGAAAAAGATGAGAGGAAAAGTGAAAGTCGAGTTGCTAAAAGATAATGACTGGACTTTTTTGCTGAAAAAATGTATTTCTGACTACGTTATTCATCCTCAATCCCCCAAAGAGATTGAGAGAGAATCTATGTCTTTTAAGTACTAAAATTTTCCAGTTAGAAGACAAGCTGTAATTTCTATTTTTTCCTACTTTTACTTGTAATAACTAGGCCTTCACTGTACTTCTTTGTTAAAAGGGACCAAAATGAAATTTTTCCAGTTTTGAATAATAATTACAGATACCTATTGGGAAACACGAGGTAAGGAGGTCTGGGGCGAGACTGTGGCGCAGAAATCAGGACCCCAGCCATTGTCACCCAGCAACCTGTTCAAAGTGGGAGGTGATATAGCAGAGGGGTGGGGAGTCACACACACCCGGGTCCCACCCCAGCTCTGTCACTTCCAGTGGAGCGACCTTGGGCAGGGCCCTTCCCTGCTGTGTCACACGCCCTCATAAACACACGTCTGTCGGGAGGGCTGTACGGAAAGCATTCTAGAGGGCCTGGCAGACAGCAAACAACAAAGGGGAAAACTCTTACAGTTTGAAAAAAACTAAACCTCAAATTATTGAATTCACCCTTAGTTAAACTGCAAGCTAAAGCCAAGGGATATGAGTTTTTAAGAGCAGGGAACTTGAGAGATTACTGACGTTGAGTTTTTGTTCTGAGGCTATGAGAATACAATGCCTTGGGCTGCCTTTACATTTAGTTAAAGAGATACAAATAAAGGCTGGTAAATATTTATCAGAAACTGTCTTGAAGGTGATAGCCACGCTGGAGGTGAAGGTCCTTTGCTGTCAGATGTGTTCCTACTCTGCAACTTTTCATAAATGGAGTAGCTTTTTTTGTTTGTTGTTTTTGTTTTTTTTAATTTTTCTTTATTTATTTTCTTTATTTTTATTTTTGGCTGTGTTAGGTCTTCGTTGCTGTGCGCGGGCTTTCTCTAGTTGTGGTGAGCGGAGGCTGCTCTTCCTTGCAGCGCACAGGCTTCTCACTGTGGTGTCTTCTCTTGTTGCGGAGCACAGGCCCTAGACGCGCGGGCTTCAGTAGCTGTGGCTCGCGGGCTCTAGAGCGCAGGCTCAGTATTTGTGGCACACAGGCTTAGTTGCTCCGCAGCATGTGGGATCTTCCTGGACCAGGGCTCGAACCCGTGTCCCCTGCATTGGCAGGCGGATTCTTAACCACTGTGCCACCAGGGAAGCCGGGAGTAGCTTGTTTATCGCACCCCCTCCTGGGCAATGCTACTTTGAGCACAATGGTTAGTTGTATATAACCTTTAACCGTGAGACTTATCTGGCTTGTTTACATGTTTGTTATGGAAAATTCCATTTATTCACTGCATGCTGCTTACAAGAAACCGAGTTTTAAAATATTTAGTCCACTGACACTGACTTTATTGATCTTGTTCTAATGATCTCAACCAGGATAAAAGAACTGTTCAGACTCTCTTGGAGTTAGGAAAAACCACTTCTTTTCCTCCTTGAATCCATAATGATACAGATAAACTATAAATCGCCATTAAAACAAAAGCCTGTTTAAGACAGAACGCAGAAACTCAACTGGGTCTCTTGACACGACTAGCGCTGGCAATGCACCGTCACCAATATTGCTGTGATAAGGCAGCTGTAACACTGGCCGCGCTCCTCCTCGGGGAGCCCCCCTCTTTCTCCGGTGGAGACACTGAGCTTCCCAGGGTGACCACCTGCGTGGCCAGGCAACACTGCCTGTCAACCCTAACGCCTACCCTGTGGGACCCTATGGTCACGAGGGCTCCAGGGCCCTGAGGGGCCTCCTCTGTCCCAGCACGTCTGGTCCCCGGCCCAGTTCCTGGCACGTAAGAAGCACTTGACACAGGTCAGGTGAAACCCAAGTACGGGTCCCCAAGAAAGAGCAGGGAAGCTCATGCCCTCCTCTCCAGAGAGATGGCGCCTATCGCCTCCAGGCCTGCCTGGGGCTTGCACGTGTCATGCCGCAACCCTGCGTGGGAGGTGTAATTACCCCATTCCTCAGCGTTGGGGGAATGAGGGATGGAAGCCCAGAGAGGTGAGGCCTCGTCCAGGGCCTTGTGAGTCGGCCACGCTGGGACAGAGGCTGGACCCCTGTGACCCCGGAGCCCGCCCGCGAGCGATTCGTGACCTTTCCTTCCGCTGAGCTCTGCGCGCACATCACAGGCTCGGGAGCCGGTAGGGGAGATGCTGACGAGGGATTGGCTGGTGCTGTCGGCTGGTGGTGATTGAGCTCGTGTTCCCAGGCAGGCGGTGTATGACTCATCCTGTGAAAATCAATATCGTTACACTCATCCTCTGGGAAGTATTCAGCCAGCCGTAAATTTAACCCTCCTGACTCAAAGTTAACGAAGAAAGGAGCTTACTAACTTTCAAATCAAACTCTGTGAATCAGAAACGAGCACCATCCTGGCACGCCGGGCAGAGTCCCGGGGAGGGTCCAGGCCAGAGTCAGACGGGCCCGCGTCTGCACGCTCCCTGTAGGTAAGCTAGCAGCCCCGGGATCCGCCGGCAAGCCTCTCAGATCCGTGGGCTCCTAATACGTGCACTCAGGAGAATAAATCTTACCTTCAGGGCTTGTTGTGAGAATTAGAAATAATGCACATAAGACAGCAAGCCCCAGGCAAACGGCAGGCCCGACAGACAGCAAGCCCCAGGCAAACGGCAGGCCCGACAGACAGCAAGCCCCAGGCAAGCGGCAGGCCCGACAGACAGCGGCTGCGGCAGCAGCAGTAGTCACAGCAGAAACAGCAGTAGCTGTTGTAGAAATTTCTTTCATATCAAGTTTGGCCACTGCATTTCATTAACGGGACAAGACTGAATTTTCCAAAATTAAAAAAAAAAAAAAAGTTCTCAACTTGCAAACAGGTCCCAAGGGTACAACTTATGTTGGTTTTCTGGGACTCAGAAGTCACCACCAGGACAACGAACAAGCCGTGACTGTGTTTAGCCTCCGGGGTCAGTCAACAGAGGTCGTCCTACCTACAAAGGGAGCCAAACTGCAGTGCAAGCACAATTAAACACACACACGGATAAAAACATCACCTCTGTGCAATAATGGTAATGAATGAAATAGTGCTGTTGATTAAAAACCACCTTTGATTTATCCAGAGGGCTGGCACGAGCTTAACTAGAGGCAGATGACTAGTCAGAGGTTTGTGGAGGCGTGGAAGGACCTCGAAGGCAGGTTCTAAAGTGTGAGATACGGGGCTGGCAGGGGCTTTACTCAAGCTTGGTAACATCTGATTTAATATCCACAACTAGGTCAGCTTCTTACTCCAAAGCTGTATGGAAAGAGGGGGAGAAATCGAGGTTGGGACTGGAGAGAAATACTCCTCAGCGGAGGAGAAGAGCGTGGGTGGGAATGGGGACGGGTGCCCGGGATCAAAAGGGCACAGCCTTGAGAACAGACTAGTTTAAAGGAGGGCTGGGAAAGGGATGCCGGTGAAGGAGCGAGCTTAGGAGAAAGTGGGACTCCACTGTGTAGAGGAGTCTGCGGGGTCCCGCCTGTATCTGTGGGACGGAGGACAGGAGGGCAGGCGGCTGCTCCCAGGGCAAGAGGGCACTGGAGGGGCGGCAGCCAGGGACCGCCATCAGCTCAGACCTCACTGGGGCACAGAGCTCTGCACAGCCTCCATATCTGGATCTAGTAGTAAAACCCCGAGGACCAAAGGAGCAATGACACGAGACGTGCCCACACCCTCGGGAGCTCCATGTCCATGCCCGCTGCTGTCCGCGGGCGCGTGAAGGACACCTAACCGGGTTCCTCTGAGCTGTTCCAGAGAATAGTCATGGTGCTGGAAAGCCTAAAGGCTGGAAAAGCCCAGGCCCCTCTCACCAGCGCCTCCCAGGAGACCCAGGGTCAGGGGGCGGCACCACTCTGAAGGCTTTAGCCCAACAAGGAGCCCCCCTGCCGCCACTTCTCCAAAGCCGAGTGAGCCCCTGACACTCTTCTCCGGGCTTTTAATATGGACGCTTCTCACCCTTCCTCTGACAAGTGTTTTAAAATCGTCAGGGCAAACATTTCTCCTGCTGGGACGGCGGCTGTCGATAGCCGGAGAAGCACCCTTCAGCCAGTCACTTCATCAGAGGGATCAGTCTGGGCGCGCTTTCTTCCCAGAGGCCCCGAGTTATCCTCGGCAGGTGGTGAGCCAGCTGCCCGGGTGAGAGCGGGCTCCCCCGGAGTCGGCTTAAGCAAACTGTTCGGTCACAGCCCAGAAACACACGTGCTTGAGGGTACCCACTCTTGTCCTTGAACAGCCAAAGCCTCTGCCAGTCACACGGGCCGGAGCTGAACCCCAGCTCTGTCACTGCAAGTCATCCAACGCTCATCCAAGCCTCAGTTTCTGAGCCCATGAAATAGGGATGAAAACACTTCCCCCATAGGTTAGCGTGAAGACTAACTATGTAATAAGCAGAGAGCCTAACATCCACTTATTCATTCTGGCTTGATCCAGGCCAGGCAGGGTGCCAGGAACCAGGGCTACACGGCTCACAGCCTGGCCCACAGGGAGCGCCCAGCCGATTTGTCACTCCCCTTTTCCTTGGAGCATTCCTGTGATGGAGGCCCCAGTCATGATGCAAAAACAAGGGAGACACCAGAAGACACTTCTTGGAAAAGAAAAGTCATGATCATTCATGGGTCCAGTTCCAGTCGGTCACTCGGGCCCACGCACCATGACCCCCACGGAAAGACACAGGGACCCCAGAGCAGAAGGAGCCAGGCAGGGGCGGGGGCAGCAGGGCGCGGGAAGCGGGGTCTGAGTGAAGAGGACGCCCGCTCAAGTGAAAGGCACGTGCCGACCCATCACGAGGAGGAAGCTGCTACCCCGCTCAGGCCATTTTGTCACGGAGCAGCGGAGGACGTAGGAGAGGCTGGGAGACCCTGAAAGGCGGTCTTCCTGCTGGTCTGCCCCCAGACCCACACGTGGGATCAAGAGCGACACCAGGAAGCTGGCTCGGGGGGACCTCTGGGGGCTTTTGGAACTGAGCCACCAAAGCTGCCCCGTTTGGGGACGTGGTCCCGCCACTGCGGCTCTCCGGCTGCTCAGAGGGACACGGCTATGATCTCCTACCTTCTGAAGGGCCTTGTGGGGCAGGGGCGGGGAGGGGCAGGGCAGCCTTTGCTGAGTGCTTGCCGTGCCACAGGCACTCTGGATACGTTATCCCAGCTGTTCCCCTCCATGACCCCAGCTGCTGGGCATTGCTACCCATCTCACAGATGCGGGAACGGAAGTAAAGGGAGCTTCCCCGAGGACGCCCGGCTTGGGTAGGTGGAAGAGCCGTGTCTCCACCCCATCCAAGTTCCTCCTACCACACCGGGCTGCCTCCAGCATCCGGGAGCTGGGACCGGGTGGCACGGCCTGGATGCCCCGGATGGGCTGGACACACGTCAGGAGAGCTGACTGGGCACAGGAAGGAGGACAGGGTGCCCTGCCCATCCAGGGCCCTGGAGGCTCCAGGGAAAGGACCATCTCCTTTGCAGCCAACAAATGCAAAGTTCAAGGCCTCGTGTGCCTCCCAGGCCTTAACAGCCAGGCTGGGGGCGATGGTCTAAGGGGTGGAATCTGCAAGAACCACTACCACTTAGAACTGAACGAGCTCAAGCTCTTCGGGGGCTTTTGAGGAGACGGGCTGATGTGGTGTGCCGGACAGCTGACTCATAAAGCCGGCGGCACTCGGGGCCCTGGTGGAGTCGAAGACCAGCGCTCCCCGAGGCCGCCTCAGCCTGACGCACCAGAGACGTTTCCTTAGGAAGATTACAGACTGAAATGATAGCACCAGAAATAATTAACCTGTGAGCAGATTTTATTTAAGTGTTGATTCATGGTTGTTCTCTAAGCCAACAGCCCGTCAGAACTATAAATTAACGAGATAAAATGTTGCTGGCCCTCCATATTTCAGGCCGGGTATTGACGTTTTAGAATCCACAGATTTTTAACTGTATTGACTGAGGACACCAGGATAAATGGCCTTGGCGCCAAATTCCCATTAACGACAATGGGCACCGAGTGACTAATTCCCAGAGCGCTGCGGTGAGAACGCCCTGCGCTGCTTTCTCCTGGCGGGGAGTTCTAATTAGATTGAAATGGAACAGCCAAATCACCAAGGGCGGAAAGAGGCAAAGCAAGTGAAAAGGAAGATCAGACTCGGTGACAAGAAAGGACAGAAGTCAAACGAGGCCGAGAGCCACGGGGGCTGTATACAGCCCCCGCACGCCCTGGGCCAGGTGGGGTGCCGGAATGCGGCGTGGGCGTGCGTGCAGACCCCACTCCGGCGGCCCCTGATGAACCCACCCCCGCCTGGCAAGGGCCTCCTCAGCTCTGCCTCACGTGCACGCACGCTGAGCAGCTGCTCCGAGCCAGGCCTGGCCACGTGACAGAGACACAAAGACCACCTGGATGGGCCCCATCCTCAAGGAGCTCCCACACTAGCCATGGAGATGGACACAGAAACCAAACCTCTCAGTGGCAGAGGCCCCACCCAGGGGTTGGCGGCCTTCCCCAAGGGCAAGGCCAGACCCCTGGACCCTACGCACCAAGCAACAAAGGACATCCAGCACGCTGACCATGGTAGCCCCAGCCCAGGTCCTGTACAAGTAGCTGCTGAAGGAATGAGAGGGGGCCTTCAATAGGCAAACCGGGTGGTGAGCCCATTCCCAGCAGAGGGGTGGGGGGCAAAAGTGCCCCCTCACCTCCCCGGGGGGACGGCAAAGCCCTGAGGGCCCGGCCATGCTTTCCCTGTCCCACCCAACACACCACAGCTAGAGGAGCAGCTGGGACCGGGCCAGACAATGTTCCCTCCAGCGAGTTCCACCACCAGCTGGGCAGGGCTGCCACATCCCCTCCTGAAGCTCCCCCCCCAGCCTCGGGTCACCCCCAGCCCGCTACAGCCACCAGGGAGGCCTGCCCAGGGTGCACATGGAGCCATGATTCTCTCCTGCTCCAAACTCAGCAATGGCCCCTACTGCCACCTGCTGCGGCAGTGCCTAACTGGCCAGGTGAGAGGACTCTCTTCGAACGTCTGAAAATGTCAGAGCCCCCCCCCCCACTCACTCACTCACACACACACATACACACACACAATGGCAATGTCTGCTTAACATCTGTTGATTGAGAAGATAGATCATGACAAAGGGCCGCTAGGAATCCATTAATGTTATCAAATGAACTTGTATTTGATTAACACGACAGCATCACCAGCATGTGAGAAGCATCCCTTCTCCACTCTTGGGCAGGCAGTGCAGGTACCCATGGGTGCTCAGTGACACTGGACTGGGGAGCGGCATCTGGGGAATGCACACCCCACAGGCCAGGAAGCGCATGGAGCCCGAGCTCCCCTTCCTGCACCCCCAAACTCACTCCCCCCAGCTCCCTGCACCCCACACTTCCACACACACCACGTGGTTCATGTTCCTGAACTCCGTCCTCATTCCATCTGCTGAGAACCCACTTCCCTCCCCCTCCCCAGCCCCACTCCATCCTGATTCTCTGTCCCCCAGTTCCTGCCTCAGCTTGGGTCCCACTTCCTCCAGGAAGCCTTCCTTGATCTCCCAGGCTAGATGTCCTTGCGGTTCCTATATCTCTCTCCATCACTGTACCCTGGGACTCTCTGCAATTCTGTCTCCCCCAGTGGATGGGAGCTCCTCCAGGGTGCATCCTGGGACTTATTCACCTCTGTGTCTCCAATACCGAGCACGGCTTATTGGACACACAGGTAACAAAGTATAACAGTCAGGCAGCTGGCTTCGGAGCCTGGCGGACCTGTGTGCATCCTGGTTCAGCCACTTCCTGGTTGTGCCCCGTGCCTGTGTGTGGCGAGGGGATTCCGGTGGTGCCAGTCTCAAAGGGTGAATGGGCCCTCACCCCACATGCTAAGCTGCAGAGGGATGCCTTGCACACAGTCGGTGCTCAGTGACACTGAGCTCAGTGACTGCTGGCACCAGCGACCCAACTGTCACCGTCACCCAGGGCACCAAACCCCCTAAGCCTCGACTCCCTCTCAGAGGGGCTCACAGGAAGAGCGTGGTCTTTGTTGCCAAAAAGAACACCGGACACTCAGCACTGTGTAAAGGGCCCAGGGTTTGCAGCTGCATGGACGTGGCTCCAAACCCCCACCTGCCCTGCACCACTGGAGGCCCTGAGCCAGTCACTCGGCCCTTGCAGCCTCAGTCTAGTCGCCTGTGAAATGGGGATAACAATGGCTGGCAGGATTGAAATGTGTGCAAAGCCTGTGGCACAGTACCAGCCGCCGACACAGCCAACAGCCTGGTCAACACCCCACTGACGGCACACGGGGCCCAGCCAAAGGAGCTGCATGGCCTCAAAAGGGTCGTCCCTCAGTGACCCAGCAAGAGAGGAGGACACTCCAGGTGAGCAACAAACCCGCTGCATCCAAGCTGCGGGGCGGAGCTGGGTGGCTGGACCCCGGAGTGATCACCCCCTGTTTGCCAGGCTCTGGGAGAGGCACGGACCCCAGGACCACCACAGCTGGGCCAGGCAGGCAGGGGCTGCCTGAGGGCTCGAGGGACGCCCCGGGCACTGGTGTGAACCCAGGCCTCCCCTCCTGGTGCTGGCAGCGATGCCCAGCAGAAAAGTGACCCAGGAGGAACCCAGGGAGGAAAAGGCAACGTGGGCGCTGAGGGCAGCCGGCCCGGGGGTCAGGGGCAAGGCTGGAACCCAGGTCTGCGCTCGCTGGCTCTGTTCTCGCCCGAAGCACAGACAGGCCCCCGCTCCAGGGCTGTGGCCGGATTCGTGCTCGACGCGCCGGCTGCATCGGAACGCGGAACGCCGGGGAATGGAAAGTTCCTCCCACTGACTCCTCTCTCCTCCTCGCGCTGCTTGTCGAGAGCCCCCTTAGGATTTAGCCAGCGCGAATCCATCTCGCCCAAATGCCTTTTCAGTGTGGGCATGAAAGCAGAGCTCATTTGCTGGCTTTCCGTACGAGCTGGAATCATTCCTTACAGCCTTTCAGCGACAGTGAATTGACAGGAATTCTAAACTGATTCCAACCAAAGGACGCTGTGATGAAGCTAAATCTATCTCAGTACAAATTGCATGTCAGAAGTTGATTAAAAAGCCACCTCTATCCAGCTCCACAGGTTGGGGCTGGGACAACCTTGGGACTCTGTCCTCCGGGCAGGTTGGCAGAGGTCCACTGTGAAGCCTACGGGCCAGTCTCGGTTTCAGGC
Source organism: Lagenorhynchus albirostris (assembly GCF_949774975.1). Classification (NCBI taxonomy): domain Eukaryota; kingdom Metazoa; phylum Chordata; class Mammalia; order Artiodactyla; family Delphinidae; genus Lagenorhynchus; species Lagenorhynchus albirostris. Next base: position 4,742,570 of record NC_083095.1, read on the forward strand.
AAGCAGCCTGGAGACACGCTTGCCGAGTGTGAGTCTCCCCTCGTCCCGTCTGCCCCTGCCCTGAAACCGTCTGCAGCTGGCGGCTGCAGATCCCCCTCCCAGAAACCTCCCCAGTGAGAAAGGCGCCAACTCGGAGGAGGGGGCGCCTCGGGGTAATGAAACACACCTGTTTCGAGGTCTGTTAGGTGCAGGGCGGAGTCGAAGCCACCACTGAGGATGCGCTGGCCACAGGGGGACCACCGGGCGGCCCGCACTGCCTCACTGTGCAGGGAGTAGGTCTGCAAGCAGCTTCCCGAGTCCACGGCGTTCCACACCTACGAGGCAAACACAGCGCCAGATGTCACAAGCGGGGGCCTGATCCTGGGGGCTCAGCTCAGCCCCTGTGCACGGGGAAAAGGCTCTCACAGTGGAACTACATTCCCAATATTTTACCATCAAAGCAACATCTAGATGTTAAACTTCTCTTCGTGGAAATGTAATAAGGCCTTGGGACTGGCAAGTCGAGGGGGAGACTTTCACAAAATTTTTTCTGGGGGTTAAGGGAGCTCACAAGGAAACAGCATGTCCTGTGTTCTGCCACTCACCTGCCCAGCCCTTCACACCTGATTCACACCTGCTCACCACCAAAAAGTTCCAGCCCAGCCTCACCTGCACCTCTGACATGTGTCCTCCGAGACAGGACTTTCTGAGACCTGTAGTGGATGCCGCACAAGGCCAGGCTACCTGCACGGGTCCCGCTTTAAGACTAAGATCCAAAATAGAGTCTGCCACACCTGTGTTTGCAACCAGGCAGAGCAGATCTCTGCCCGAGGGGCAAGCTGGCCTTTTTTCTGGGAGAGAAAGTACTGCCCCTCACTCCCCACTGCTTTCCCTGGGGAGCGAGGCTTGTGGCAGAAAGCCCTATGTACACTTAATGACCTCTAAAATGTGTTTTTAGGCCCTCAAGTATGGAACGGTACATTCCAAGGGCCAGGACCACTTGTGCATGAAAGGGCTGTGTTCGGCTTCCCACCAGCTCTCCCAGGAAACTCTGCCGACCACCACACACCCCAGGGAAAGGCCGGCAGGCGAGGAGCCCAACCAGGCTGGCCCAGGGCCTGGCACGTGGAGGTGCTCAGCAGTGCTACTGGCCTCCCTTGGTGTCACTGCTGGAAGAAAGGGATACTCTCACCTGCCATCCAAGGTGGGTCAGAGGACTGAACACAGAAGCAGGAAGGCACCCACAGGGCCTCCTGTGATGCTCCGGCTTGCCAGCCTTGTGACGTGGCTGAAGCTGGGCCTCTTCAGGCCTCAGTCTCCTCGTCCATATAATGGGCATAAGAAGAGCCCCGTCCCAAGGGCAGTGGTGAGGAATGAGCGAGGGCTGGGCACAGCGCACCGTAGCTGGAGCACAGCAGGAGCCGCGGCGCCGGAGGCTGTGCTTCTTGAGGCAGGTAGTGCATGCGGTTCTTAACAGCAGGATTCCCTGACCCTCTCTTATTTCCTTGATAAGAGTAAACCCAAAGCGTGCCCACACAGATCCACAAACTGGATGTGAGAGATAAGCTCCCCTTTCAAGATGAGAAAATTCACCCCGCCACATCCTGAAGGTTCTCAAAATGCATAGGATGAGAGCTCTGAAAGCGTATTTCCCGGGCATACGGAAATGTCTAAGATTAAGAAAACAAGAGGTCAAGGGTAGCCTTGAAAGAATGGTAAGACAGCTCAGTTCCTTTCTTCCTAATTAGGGGTCAACAGCTGGGGTTTCAGACTGAAAAGCAAAAAGTAGCAACATTTACATTTAGAAATACGAACAGAGATAACAGAGGAAAGAGCCAGAAGACTTCAAAGTGAAGTGAGAATTCATGGCAGAAACGCAGAGCACAGGGAATGCTGTTTTCTCAAAACGATGTGCAAGTATGACTTGAAAGGAAAAAATAAAGTAAAATGAGTGAACTAGATCTACAGGGTTAACTTGGCTAAACAGTGAAAAGATAATATTGAATACATAAGGCAACTGCATATATGCAGTACGATGCCATCTAAGTTTTAAAAACACATGGAACACCACCTCACACCCAGCAGAATGGCTTCTATCAAAAAAAAAAAAGAAGAAGATATGTGTTGGCAAGGAGGTGGAGAAATCAGAACCTTTGTACATTGTTAGTGGGAAGGCAAAATGGTCCAGCCACTAGAGAAAACAGCAGAGCAGAACTTCAAAACATTAAGCATAGACTTACAGTGTGATCCAGCAATTCCACTTGTGTGTATGTGCTCAAAAAATTAAAACCAGGATCTCAAAGAGATATCTGTATCCCAATGTTCACAGCTGCATTAGTCACAACAGTGAAAATGTGGAAGCAACCCAAGTGTCCACTGATGGATAGATGGATAAACAAAATGTGATATATATATACATATATATATATATATACACACACAATGGAATATTACTGTCTTAAGAAGAAATGAAATTCTGACACAACCCACCACATGGATAAACCTTGAAGACAACACGCTAAGTGAAATAAGCCACTCACAAAAAGACGGAAAGTATAATTCCACGTATGTGGGGGTCCCTAGAGTAGTCAAAATCATAGACGTAGAAAGTAGAACGGCGGTTACCAGGGGCTGCGGGGAGGGGGAAATGGAGACTTTTTAATGGGGACAGAGTTTCAGTTTTGCAAGATGAAGAGTTCTGCAGATGGATGGTGATGACGGCTGCACAACAATGTGAATGAATGTACTTAATGCCGCTGAACCTACACTTAAAAATGGCTACGCTGGTAAACCTTATGTGTATTTCACCACAATTTTAAAAACACATATGAAGCAAAACTCTATCATGTTTCTTTGTGTACTTGTAGTCAGACTATAAAAAATATGCTTGGAGAGGGGAGAGGGAGAGGGGCAGGGTTGGGGGATGGGAGCTGTGAACACTACACTGTATTTCCCCTAAAGAGAGGCAAAGAGAGCGTGAGAGGGCTTCCCTGGTGGCACAGTGGTTGGGAGTCCGCCTGCCGATGCAGGGGACACGGGTTCGTGCCCCGGTCCGGGAAGATCCCACATGCCGCGGAGCGGCTGGGCCCGTGGGCCATGGCCGCTGAGCCTGTACGTCCGGAGCGTGTGCTCCGCAACGGGAGAGGCCACAGCAGTGAGAGGCCCGCGTACAGGAAAAAAAAAAAAAGAGAGCGTGAGAAAATGAATGTGCTCCAAAGCAAATATGCCCAAATGTCCCCATTTATTAAACCCATTCATTTAATCATTCATTCAGCAAACACCTCCTGGGTACCTGCTATCAGCTAGGTGTTGGGAAAGGAGGAGAAGGAGGTGGTGGGGGACGAGGAGGGGGTGGCTCATAACCCTAATCAAAGACGGAGGAAAAAAGAGACCTTAAACCCTGTGGCACAGAGGCCGAAAGCAGCAACCAGAGAGGTCTGAGTTCCTGGCCACGGCCTCCTAAATCAGCCGCGGAGACATGTTTAAGGAAATCCATCAATCCGTAAATTATCCAGTAACTCCCCTCTGAAATGAAAAATGCATACTTGGCTCTCCTGGTTGATATATACACAACGATAGCATCAGAATCAATGCACCCCAGTCAGCCACTTCTCAAAGTACCCAGGGTGAGGGAGAGAAGAATCTTTGCTAATCGCTCTCCCTAATTGAATTTAATGTTTGCTGTCAGGTTTTAAAGATTAATTCCCAAACACCACGCAGCCTGAAGTGTGTACCTTTTTTCAATTAAGTAATTAGAGAGCCCAATCTGCCTTCATGGAATTAAGGAGTTAAGCCTTCTGCCACATGTGCTAAGATGACTTGCTGTATTAACTGGAGACATTCTACGTGTCCAACAAAAGTCAGATTTAGAAAGAACATGACAAGTGAAATGTGGTGCAGGTGCACGTTCACTGCAGTTTCCGTGTTCTGCTTACTGAGACATGGCCCCACCAGGAGTTCCTAACAGTCTCTCAAGACCTATAGCTTTAGCCACGGGTCACCTTCTCTCTGCCTACCTGCCTGACTTTTGTTTTTTATTGGGTTGGCCAAAAGGTTTGTTCAGTTTTTTCCATAAGATGGCTGTAGTAGCACTTAGTTGTTTTTAACTTCATTCAAAACGATTTTGTTAGATTGTATGTGACAGCTGTCATATCAGCGTGCATTTAAAAAAAAGACTTACCGACACATGCACCCCAATGTTCACTGCAGCACTATTTACAATAGCCAGGTCATGGAAGCAACCTAAATGCCCATTGACAGACGAATGGATAAAGAAGATGTGGTACAATGGAATATTATTCAGCCATAAAAAGGAATGAAATTGGGTCATTTGTAGAGACGTGGATGGACCTAGAGACTGTCATACAGAGTGAAGTAAGTCAGAAAGAGAAAAACAAATATCGTCTATTAACACATATATGTGGAATCTAGAAAAACGGTACAGATGAACCGGTCTGCAAGGCAGAAACAGAGACATAGACATAGAGAACAAATGTATGGACACCAAGGAGGGAAAGGGGGGATGGGATGAACTGGGAGATTGGGATTGACATATATACACTAATATGTATACAACAGATAACTGATGAGAACCTGCTGTATAGCACAGGGAACTCTACTTCACTTCACTGTACGGTAGAAACTAACACAACATTGTAAAACAGCTATACCCCAGTAAAAATAAATAAATAAATAAATAAATACATCAAAATTGGTGAATTTTTGTGTTGCCATTTTAATACTGAAGACGGAAGAAAGAAAGCAACATTTTCGGCATACTATGCTTTATTATTTTAAGAAAGGTAAAAATGCAACTGAAACACTGAAAAAGATTTGTGCGGTGTATGGAGATGATTCTCTGACTGATTGAACATGTCAAACATGGTTTGCAAAGTTTCACGCTGGAGATTTCTCGCTGGACGATGCTCCATGGTCAGGTAGACCAGTGGAAGTTGATACCAATCAAATCGAGACATTAATTGAGAACCACTCAGGAGACAGCTGACATACTCAAAGTATCCAACTCATGCGTTGACAATCATTCGCAACAGCTTGGTTATGTTCATCACTTTAATGTCTGGGTTCCACATAAGTTAAGTGAAAAAAACCTTCTTGACTGCATTTCCACATGTGATCCTCTACTTAAACATAACGAAAATGTTCCGTTTTTAAAACAAATTGTGATGGGCGATGAAAAGTGGATACTGTACAATGATGTGGAACAGAAGAGATCGTGGGGCAAGTGAAATGAACCACCACCAACCACACCAAAGGCCAGTCTTCATCCAAATAAGGCGATGTTGTGTATATGGTGGGGTTAGAAGGGAGTCCTCTATTACGAGCTCCTTCCAGAAAACCAAACGATTAATTCCAACAAGTGCTGCTCCCAGTTAGACCAACTGAAAGCAGCACTTGACGAAAAGCATCCAGAATTAGTAAACAGAAAACGCATGATCTTCCATCAGGATAACGCAAGACCACATGTTTTTTGATGACCAGGCAAAAACTGTTACCGCTTGGCTGGGAAGTTCTGATTCATCCGCCGTACTCACCAGATATTGCACCTTTGGATTTCCATTTATTTCAGTCTTTACAAAATTCTCTTAAGGGAAAAAATTTCAATTCCCTAGAAGACTGTAAAAGGCACCTGGAACAGTTCTTTGCTCAAAAAGATAAAAAGTTTTGGGAAGATGGAATTATGAAGTTGCCTAAAAAAATGGCAGAAGGTAGTGGACAAAAGGGTGAATATGTTGCTCAATAAAGTTCTTGGTGAAAATGAAAAATGTGTCTTTTATTTTTCCTTAAAAACCGAAGGCACTTTTTGGCCAACCCAATATTATAAAACAAATACAATCTCTGTAAAAAATACTCAAATTATACAAAAGTGCAAAAAGTAAAACCCCATAGGAATCAACAACAGGATGGCTGTTTCTCTGATTACATTGTAAATAAGTGTTCTGCAAAAAATTTTTCAAAACAAACAAAAAAAACCCAGAAAAACACAAAGAAGAAAATAAGAGGCAGCTATCATCCCACTACCTGGAGATAATAGCTGTCAGACTTCTGGGTGAATCTTTGCCTCCCGTTTGGCCTTGTCCTGCCAGCTCCTGCCTCACAGACCCTCTTAGTTCATTCCCAGCTCATGGACTCCTGCTTATCCTCGACAGTCTCTGCTGTCCCAGGATATCATTCTAGAGACCGCTGTCAGGCTTGCACAGCTTAGCACAAGCCTGTGCAGCCAGTGCCCAAGCCTTCATCAGGCCATTTACCCGCAAAAGTTTTGGGAATCCTTCAGGGTGTGTGTGTATTCAAGGGCTGGAATTGCGTTGAATCCACAGACCAATTTGGGGAGATGTCCTAACAATATTGAGTCTTCTGATGCATGCACAGGATATTTCTCTCTTTTTATCAATATTTAGGTCTTTAATTTCTCTAAGCAATGGTTTATAGTTTTTTGATGAAAAAATCTTGCACAACTTTTGTCAAATGTATCCCTATTTTTTTCATGTTGTGATATTGTAAACAGTATTTAAAATTTTTAAATTTCAGGTTCTTTTCTAATGTAGAAATACAATTAATTTTCTATATTGACCTTGAATTCGGCAAACTTGCTAAACTATTAGTTCTAAGGTTTTTTTTTTTGTAGATTCAGAAGAGTTTTCTACATAGACAATCACATATGTGAACAAAAACAAGTTCACTTCCTCCTTTCCAATCCAGATACCTTTTATTTCTTTTTCTTGCCTTATTGCACAGGCTATAATCCCCAGAACAATGCTGAATAGACACAGTGTGAGTGAACACCCCTGCCTTGTTCCTGACCTCATGGGGAAAGCAGTCAGTCTTTTACACAGTTAAGTAAGATGCTAGAGGTTATGTTTTCATAAATGCTCCTTAACAGTTTGAGAAAATTATCTTCTATTTCCAGTTTGCTGAAAGTTTTTATCAGGAATGAAAGCTGGATATTGTCAAAAGCTCTTTCTATATCTCTTGAGATGATCATCATATGGTTCTTCTTTTATAGTTCATCAATAGGCTGTATTATATTAATTGATTTTCAAATATTAAGCTAAACTTGAATTCCTGGGACAGATCCTACTTAGTCATGACATATAAATAAATAAATAAATAAATGTTGGATTGATTTGCTAAATCTTATTTCTTCTCTTGGTTTGGTACCACAGTAATGGTGGCCTCACAGAACAAGTTGGGAAGTGCTTCCTCCTCTTTGATTTTCTGGAGGAGTTTGAAAAGAATTGTGTATTAATTTTCTAGGGCTGCCATAACAAAATACCACAAACTGGCTGGTTTAAACACTAGATATGTATTGTCTCGTGGTTCTGGAAGTCAAAAGTCAGAAATCAAGGCAGGATTGGTTCCTTCTGAGGGCTGTGAGGGAAGGATCTGTTCCAGACCTCTCTTCTTGACTTGTAGATGGCTGTCTTCACGCTCACATGGTGTTCTCCTTCTATGCCTGTCTGTCTTCATATATCCCCTTTTTATGAAAACATAGGGACTTCCCTGGTGGTGCAGTGGTTAAGAATCCACCTGTCAATGCAGGGGACACGGGTTCAAGCCCTGGTCCGGGAAGATCCCGCATGCCAGAGAGCAGCTAAGCCCATGCGTCACAACTGCTGAGCATGCATTATAGAGCCCAAGAGCCACAACTACTGAAGCCCGCATACCTGGAGCTTGTGCTCTGCAAGAGGAGAAGCCACTGCAATGAGAAGCCTGCTCACCACAACGAAGAGTGGTGAGCGGTCTTCTGCTCACCTGCTCACCACAACTAGAGAAAACCCACACACAGCAACGAAGACCCAATGCAGCCAAAAATAAATAAATAAATAAATAAATTTTAAAAAAAGAAAAGAAAATGAAAGTCATACTGGATTAGGGTCCATCCTAAAGACTTCATTTTAACTTGAATATCTCTATAAAGATCCCATCTCCAGGGCTTCCCTAGTGGCACAGTGGTTGAGAGTCCACCTGCCGATGCAGGGGACATGGGTTCGTGCCCCGGTCCGGGAAGATCCCACGTGCCGCAGAGCAGCTGGGCCTGTGAGCCATGGCCGCTGAGCCTGTGCATCTGGAGCCTGTGCTCCGCAGCGGGAGAGGCCGCAGAGGTGAGAGGCCCGCGTACCGCAAAAAAAAAAAAAAAAAAAAAAAAAAAAAAAAAAAATCCCATCTCCAAATAAAGACATATTCTGAGGCACTGGAGGTTAGGACTTAGAAATACAAATTTTGAGAGAGACACAATTCAACCCATAACAAATTGGTCCTATTTCTTACTTAAATGTTCGGTAAAATTCACTAGTGAAGTTTTGGGGCATGGAGTTTTCTTTATGGGAAGGCTTTTAACTATGAATTCAATTTCTTTAATAGAGACAAGGCTTTGGAGTTATCTAATTTTGTCAGTGAGCTTTTATTGCTTGAGTCTCTCAAGGGATTTATCCAGGTCATCTAAGTTGTAGAATTCATTGACAGAAAGTTGATCATAATATTACCTTAGTACTCTCTTAATATCTTTAGAATTTGTAATTAAGTCACTTCTCTTATTCCTAATATTGGTAACTTGTATGTTTTCTCTTTATTCCTGATGAGTGGCTAAAGGTTTATCACTTTCACTGATCTCAAAGAACCAGCTTTTGGCACCACTGACTTTTCTCTACTGTTTATCTGTTTTCTCTTTCAATTATTTCTGCTTTTTCTTTATCTCCTCTCTTTTGCTTACTTTGGGTTGTATTTGCTTTTCTTTCTTTTGTATGTAAAGTGGAAGCTAAGATCATTGATTTGAAATTTTCTTCTTTAATATAGGCATTAATGCTATAAATTACCATCTGAGAACTACTCTAGCTACATTCCACAAAATTTTATGTGTTGTGTTTTCATTTGCATTTGGTTCAAAATACTTTCTAATATCCCTATCAGTTTCTCCCTGAACCCAGAGGTTAATTACAAGTGTGCTGTCTAGTTTCCAAATATTTGGGATATCTGTCATTGATTTTTAATTTAATCTTATCACCATTAGAGAATATACTTTGAATAATTTCAATCCTTTTAAATTTACTGAGCCTTGTTTTATGGCCTAGAATATGGTCTATCTTGGTAAACATTCCATGTACACTTGAAAAGAATGTGTGTTCTGCTGTTGTTACATGGAGTGTTCTATCAATGCCAATTAGGCCAAGTTGGTGATAGTGTTGTTCAAGTCTTCTACACCTTTACTGATTTTGTCTACTTGATCTATTGATTATCGAAAAAATGGTGTTGAAAGCTCCAACTATAATTGTATATATGATTATTTCTCCATGCAGTTCTATCAGCTTTGCCTCATGTATTTTAAAGCTCTCTTATTAGATGTATACATATTTATGCCCTTAATGTTTATGTGCCCAAAGTTAAGTATCTAGTGTTATGTCCTTTGATGAATTGACCCCTTTCTCATTATAAGATGTCTCTCTTTATCCCTGCTAATATTCTTTGCTCTGAAATCTACTTTGTCTAATATTAATATGGCCACTCTTTTTTTTAATTACTATTAGTATGGTATATCTTCTTCCATCCTTTTACATTTAACCTTTGGTGTCTTTTCATTTAAGGTTTCTTGGCGGGTATTGTATAATTGGGTCTTGCCTTTTTATCCAACCTAACAAACTTTGTCTTTTTTTTTTTTAATTTATTTATTTTGGCTGTGTTGGGTTTTCGTTGCTGCACACAGGCTTTTCTCTAGTTGTGGCGAGGAGGGGCTACTCTTCGTTGCAGTGCACAGGCTTCTCGTTGCGGTTGCTTCTCTTGTTGCGGAGCATGGGCTCTAGGCACGTGGGCTTCAGTAGTTGTGGCTCGTGGGCTTTAGAGAGCAGGTTCAGTAGTTGTGGCACAGGCTTCCCAGACCAGCGATCAAACCCATGTCCCCTGCATTGGCAGGTGGATTCTTAACCACTACACCACCAGGGAAGTCCCCAAACTTTGTCTTTTAAATGGGTATTTAGGCCATTTTATCCACTACTGATATGGTTTGGGCTTAAATTTGCTATTTGTTTTCCATTTATCTCGATTGTTCCCTCTTTCCTAATTTTTTTTTGGCCTTCTTTTGGATTGAGTAACTTTTGTTACTTCATTTTATCTTTTGTTAAGAGTATCTTTTGTTACTTCATTTTATCTCCATTGTTAGATTACTAACCATAAATCTTGGTTTTGTTTTATTACTATTTGCTTTAAGACTTACAGCATACATTTGTAATTTATCACAGTCTACCTTCAAGTAATATTAGCACTTGCCTTAAGAATCATAACAATCATAATAACAATATACACCATTCCTCCTATCCCAGCTTTTATGCATGTTATCATATATTTTATACCTACATATGTTATAAACTCCACAAAACATTGTTATTATTTTTACTTTAAACATAAGTCATCATTTAAAGTGATTTTTTAATAAAAAGAAAAATATTTACATTTACCCACATATTCACCATTTCTGGTGCTCATCATTCCTCTGTGAAGATGTAATTTCTATCTGGCATCACCTTCTTTCTGTTTCAAGAACTTTAACATTTCCTTTAGTGCAGGTCTGCTGGAAATGAATTGCTTCAACTTTTAAATGTCTGAAACAGTATTTTGCCTTTGTTTTAAAAAGATGTTTTGCTGGGTTTTGAATTTTGGGTTAACAGTGGTCTGTTTGTTTTCTCTTGGTACTTTAAGTATGCTATTCCACTGGCATCATTTCCAATAAGAGGTCTGTTGCCATTCTTATCTTTGTTCCTCTGTATGTAACTTGTCTTTTTCTCCCTCTCTGGCTGCATTTAAGATTTTTATCTTTATCATTGATTATAAGAAATTCCATTATGATGTACCTTGGTAAACTTTTTCCTCATATTTCTTGTGCTTGGGGTTCATTGAGGTTCTTGGATATATGGGTTTCTAATTTTCATCAAATTTGGAAAACTTTCAGCCATTCTTTCTTTTATTTAAAATTTTTTTCTTTCTATTTATTTATTTATTTTTAATTTTTGTCTGTGATGGGTCTTCGTTGCTCCATGCAGGCTTTCTCTAGTTGCTGTGAGCAGAGGCTACTCTTTGTTGCGGTATGTGGGCTTCTCATTGCAGTGGCTTCTCTTGTTGTGGAGCACGGACTCTAGGCGTGCGGGCTCAGTAGTTGTGGCTTGTGGGCTCTAGAGCGCAGGCTCAGTAGTTGTGGTGCACAGGCTAAGTTGCTCCATGGCATGTGGGATCTTCCCGGAACAGGGCTTGAACCCGTGTCCCCTGCATTGGCAGGTGGATTCTTAACCACTGCGCCACCAGGGAAGCCCTCAGCCTTTATTTCTTTAAATAATTTTTTCTGTTCTCTCTTCCTCTGAAGACTCCAATTTCATGTATATTGGGTAAGCTTGAAGTTATCTCACAGTTCACTGGTGCTCTGTTTATTTTTTTTCCCAAGCTTTTTACTCTCTGTGCTGCATTTTAGATAGTTTCTATAACTATGTCTTCAAATTTGCTAACCTTTTCTTTTACAGTTTATGATCTGCAATTAATTCCATCTAGTGTAGTTTTCATCCAAAACATTTTTTTTTCACCTCTAGAGTTCGATTTGGACCTTTCTTCTGTCTTCCATGTCTCTCCTTATTCTGTTCATACTTTTCTCCACCTCTTTGTATATATAAGGCATATTTATAACAGCTGGTATAACGTTATTTACTAATTGTATCATCTTGCCATTTCTAGGTATGTTTCTATTTATTGATTTTTCTTCTCATCATGGTTCAGATTTTTCTTCTTCTTTCACATGCCTTTGTAATCTTTGTTTGGAAGCAAGACACAGTGAATTTTACTTTAGTGGATTTTTTTTTTATTTTTGTATTCCTATAATAGTCTTGAGGTTTGTTCTGGGACACAATTAAATTACTTGGAAACAGTTCACTTCTCGCCAGGAGAGTCTCTAAGCTTTGATAGGAGGAAAAAGAGCAGCATTTATCTAGGGTTGTTTTACTCCATTCCTGAGGCAATACCCTTGTGAATTACAAGGATTTCCCACTCTGGCTTATGGGAATATGACGTATTCTTGGTCCTGTGAGCTCTGGGGATTGTTCATCCTGTTCCTTTCAAGTGGCTCTTTCCCCACCTTGGGGAGTTTCCTCCTACACGTGTGCTGATCAGTATTTCACTGAAGACTTTGAGGGAACCTCCTGTAGGCTCTGGAGCTCTCTCTCTCTCTGGGCAGCTCTCTAGTCTCTGGTTCTCTATTCTGAGAACCAGAACTCTAGAGAGAACTCTGAGAACTCTAGCTGCCTTGCCCTTCCTGGATTCCAGCTCTGTCTCCTCAACTCAGGAAGATCACTGGGACCCATCTGGGTTTCTTCTCCCTGTGCTATAGTCCAGAAACTCTCATCGGGCTGTAAGCTGCAACAATCTCAGGGCTCATCCCATTTTGTTTCCCCTCTCTCAGGCATCACTGTCTACACTACCTGGTGTTCAGTGCCTGAAAACCACTGTTCCTTATATTTTACCTGTTTCTTTTAATTATTTAAGATTGAAGCATAAATCTGGTCCCTATTACTCCATCTTAGCCGAAAGCATAAATCCCCATAAGTTATTTAGAAGTATGTGATTTAACCGTCAAATGTTTATGGAGTTTTTCTTACTTTTCAGTATCTTATTATTATTTATTATTAATTTAATTCCACTGTGATCAAAGACTTGGCTTTCTATTGTTTAAACCCTCTTTTAATATTCATTTATTTACATTTATTTAGGCTGTGCCGGATCTTAGTTGTGGCACACAGGATTTTCACTGCAGCATGTTTTAGTTGCAGCATGCATGTGGGATCTAGTTCCCCGACCAGGGATTGAACCCGGGTCCCCTGCATTTGGAGCATGGATTCTTACCCACTGGACCACCAGGGAAGTCTCTAAGCTTTTTTAAATGTATTGATATTTGCTTTATGTCCTAGCACATGGCCTACCTTAGAGAAGTACTATTTGAATTTGAAAAGCATCTGTACCCAGCATTGTTATGTATAGTGTTCCATAAATGTCAGTTTAGTTAAGGTAGTTGATAATGTTATGCAGATCTTCCATCTTTATTGATGTGTCTAGTTGTTCTATCAACTACTTAGAGAAGAGTGTTAATATCTCCAATTATGACTATGGATTTGTTTATTCTCCCTTTAATTCTATGAAAACTTTTTCATGTATTTTGAAGCTCTGTTTTTAGGTACACAGATTGTTACGTCTTCCTGATGAATTAATCATTTTATCACTATGAAAAGTCCCTCTTATCTCTGGTAATACCCTTTGTCTTGAAGTCTATTTTATTGGTTAGTATTATAATACTTCCAGTCTTCTTATGCTTACTATTTGGATGATATCCCTTTATTCCACCTATTTACTTTTAGCTTATTTGTTTCTTTTTTACTTGAAGTGCACCTCTTGTCAACAGCATATAATTTAGTCTTGCTTTTGTATCCATTCTGACAATCTCTTTTTTTTTTTTTTTTTTTTTTTGTGGCCTCTCCCGTTGCAGAGCACAGGCTCCGGACGCGCAGGCTTAGCGGCCATGGCTCACGGGCCCAGTCGCTCCGCGGCATGTGGGATCTTCCCGGACCAGGGCACGAACCCGTGTCCCCTGCATCGGCAGGCGGACTCTCAACCACTGCGCCACCAGGGAAGCCCTGACAATCTCTTTTGATTGTAGTGTTTAGTCCATGTACATTTAATGTAATTGTTGATATGAGCAGATTTACATCTACCATTTTGCTATTAGTTTTCTGTTTTACCTCTGTTTTATTCCTCCTTTCCCCCTTTACTGCCTTCTTTTGAAATACCTATTTTTAGAATTCCATTTTATCTATTGGCTTCTTAGCTATGCCTCTTAACCTTTTTAAAGTGGTTGCTCTAGGGATTATAATATACATGCTTAATATTTTATTTTTTTCGTCTTTATTGGAGTATAATTGCTTTACAATGTTGTGTTAGTTTCTGCTGTATAACAAAGTGAATCAGCTATATGTATACATATATCCCCATATCCCCTCCCTCTTGAGCCTCCCTCCCACCCTCCCTATCCCACCACTCTAGGTCATTGCAAAGCACCGAGCTGACCTCCCTGTGCTATGCAGCTGCTTCCCACTACCTATTTTACATTTGGTAGTGTATACACGTCAATGCTACTCTCTCACTTCATCCCAGCTTCCTGTGCCCCCCGTGTCCTCAAGTCCATTCTCTACGTCTGAGTCTTTATTCCTACCCTGTGACTAGGCTCTTCAGTACCATTTTTTTAGATTTCATATATGTGCGTTAGCATACAGTATTTGTTTTTCTCTTTCTGACTTACTTCACTCTGTATGATAGACTCTAGGTCCATCCACCTCACTACAAATAACTCAATTTCATTCTTTCTACGGCTGAGTAACATTCCATTGTATATATGTCATGCTTAATATTTTAAAGTCTTCTTATAGTAAATTGTACCAGTTTACATAAAATATAAGAAGCTTGCAACCATAAATGTCTTCTCCAACCCCCATTCTTTACACTATAGTTGTCATATGTATTCCACCCATATATGTTATAAACCCCACAATGCAATGTGAAAACGTTTGCTTTAAATAGTCATATGTATTCTTTTAATTTAAGAGGAAAAAATAGTCTTTTATATCTTCCCACATATTTGCCATTGACAGCCACTTCAGTCCTTCCTAAAGATATGAGTTCCTATCTGGTATCATATTCCTCCATCCTAAAGAACTTCCTTTAACATTTCTGTAGTGCACATCTGCTTCCAATGAATTCTCACTTACTTCTCATTCATCTGAAAATGTCTTTATTTCACCTTCATTCTTAAAGGATACAGAATCATGAGTTGAGAATTTTTATTTCTCTATCAGCACTTTAACGATGCCATTCCAGGGGCTTCCCTGGTGGCGCAGTGGTTAAGAGTCCGCCTGCCGATGCGGGGGACACGGGTTCGTGCCCCGGTCTGGGAAGATCCCACATGCCGCGGAGCGGCTGGGCCCGTGAGCCATGGCCGCTGAGTCTGCGCGTCCAGAGCCTGTGCTCTGCAACGGGAGAGGCCACAGCAGTGAGAGGCCCGTGTACCGCAAAAAAAAAAAAAAAAAAAAAAAAAAATGTTTTCTATACCAAATGATGCAAGTTCCCTCAAAGTAAAGGTTGAGGAGAAACTTGATCAGAATCTGTAAGTACATGAGCATTTTCATTAGACAGAGAATTCCAAGAAATTATTCTCTCGTTCAATAAGGTCAGAACAAAGGGAAGGAGTTTTAAATGCCAGTAGAAGATGTAAAGGAGCAAAAAAGAGTTTTCTTTGCGTAAAAAGGATTAAGAGCAAGATGTCTGCAGAGGTTGCTGAAGAATGTGTGGAGAGTGGAGGCGGGGGCTCTAGAGGTCATCACTCCACCCTCCTTGTGGAGTGGGGAGGAGCCCTCGGCGGCCTGCAGGGCCCCCAGCAGGTGGTGCAGCCTGTCCAGCGGTGGGGATTGCCCGACTCCAGGAGGAGCTGGAGACCCTTCTGAGAGCACTGCAACCTTGGACATTATTCTGAGACAAAATACCACCTCACCTCATCCCTCCAGGTAACAGTAATCACGCACTCCACCATACGACACATAAGCCGTGTTTTAAGCACTTCACAAGAATTAACTCAATCCTTACCGCACAGTAGGAGGTGGGTATTATTATAAACATCATTTGACAGTTGAGATAACTGAAGCACAGAGAGGTTATCTGCCCCAGGTCACATGGTGAGAGGTGGAGCAGAGAATCAGACGGGGGCAGACTGGCTGGAAAGCCTTCAGGCTTAACCATCAACGCTCACCCACCTCCCACCTGCAATGTGCTCTGCGGTCCCATACACGGCTCCTAAGCCAGTTCTCTGGACTAATACAACACAAAGTCAGACCGAGCCCTCTTCCCACTGACAGCCCTTTAGGGACGGATGAATAGACAAATGGACAGATGAACAGATGTATGGACAAATGTACAGAGGAACCAAAGGATGGCTCTCCTAGTTTTGAGTCCTCTATAGCTTGGACAAGCAGACCTCCCTTCTGAAATGCTACCCAATCTGTTTACTATTAAGCTGTGGAACAGAAGAATGCTAAGTGTCGTGCCCTTTGGTCATGAGAAACCTCTACCACCCTAGAAGTAAATCGTTAATTCTTTAGGTTGGGTGCTATTTTTGAACAAGCCACGGCCATCTAGTTGGACACTATCGCATGGTAGACACCACCACCACCACCCTGCCATGTTCGCAAGAACAGCCTGAGATTCTCTGGCACCAGGAGGACCTGGGGTTCCAGCTCTTTTGCAAAATAAGGATGAGATAGAATCGTCAAGATTCTAAAGACCTGGGCCCCATGAGTGTCAGGTGCCTTTGCAAATTAAGATACACTTGGTCTCCGGCCTCAATATACACAGATCCTATGAGTCTAAGAACTCAAGAAAGAATGAATGGTTTTGGTGACTGAATGCTGGCTCCCAGCAGCACACCTGTCTTTTAGTCCTGCAGTGCCATGGATTCTACTGCTTGCCTGGTGTCCATGCGCCCACCTTCCTTGGAGAACCACGCATGCCCCACTCGGCTAGTGTGTTGCACGAGGCACTGGCTCAAAGCTTCTACAAAGGACACGTAACCCAGTCCTGGACAACCCGAGGCACTGGGGTACAAGCCAAGGGCTGCAGCAGGCAGTAGAGGGGAAGAGGCATTTCCTCTCTATTGGGGCTGCGAAGCAGTAGCCCTGAGGCTGAAAGGGAGCCACCACAGGGGTGGTGTGTCCCTGGGACCAGGGCACACCTAGAGACAGAGAAGGTGAGACAAAGACATGAGGACATCTGACCCCTGCGTGCAGCCACGCCTGAAGCTAAACAGCCCTCAGCATTGTCACCCTTGAACCAACAGATTCACTTTTTTGCTTTAAGCTACTAGGAATTGAGTGTTCTATCACTTGGAACCAAGAGTTCTAACACAAATCCATTGTAGAATTTTTCCAGAGGTCAATGTGAGTTTTATTGATAGTTAGCTTCTAACACCACCTTTTCTCTCTCTTGGAAACCCCATCTAGTCTCCTCAAATTTCCCCCCTTCTCCACAGTTTCTAAGCACTACCGCAGCCCATCAACATAGGTAGAATGCTCTAGGTCTCAGTTGCTGGAGCTCACTTAAACACTGCCAGGTGCTCTTCCAGACCAGCGCACCTCAGGGGGAACAGGAAGGGCAGTTAGGGACTTTTCCAGGCTGAATGTCACATCTGCCCTTGAGCCGCAGGCCTCTCTCCTCCGTGGCGCGCCTACCCTAAAGCCAGATCACCAAAAGGGGCTTCGTATTGCTCCCTACTCTTTTATGCTAAGAAGTACTCGTTCTCAAAAAATGCCTGGGGAAAGAGGAGGGTGTGACCTGGTTAGAAGGAGTCATAATATCATACTTTAACTTCTGTGCATCACTTTCCACAGTACTTTTCCAAATTACGGAACCATGTGATCCTCACATAGACCCATGAGGTCAGCAGGGAAGTTACCTCCATTTTACAGATGTGCAAACAGAGGCTTTGAAAATTGGGCAACTCTCATTCATTCACTGCGTTTATTCCACAGATATTTATTTATTCAGGGTCCACTATGTGCCAAGAACACTGCTCACTGCTAGAATCTCCGGGGAACAAAACAGCTCACAAGAGTCTAATGAAAGAAAAAGATATTAAGCAAATGTACAAACGGGTATTACAACTGGGGACAGTGCTAAGAGAAAAGAGCTGGCCTCCAAGAGATAATAATAGCAGGTGAAGCTTAATTCTGACTGGGGAGGTGGGCGGGCTGCTGAGGAAGGTGGGAGGTGGGAGGGCGGGGAGAGCCAGCCTGCAGAGGGGCCAGGGGCCCCATGTGGATGGGAGCGCAGCAGGGGCGGGCGAAACAGATCGGAGAACTTTGGAAGTGTCTCCCTCCACAAAAGATGGGGAGCTGTTGAAGGGTTAAACATAGGAGAGAAAAGCAGGAGTCAGCTTTCCTTTTGAAAGAACAGTCTGGCTGCTGCACAGGAGGCCAGAATCCTGTGGGGAGACCAGTGAAGAGGACGACCAGAGGGGAGGGAGCAGGCCGGGGCTAAGGACACACTGGACATCATTTTGGAGAAGTGTCACCAGGACCTGGGGGTGGATCTGACTGGCAGTGAGGTGCAAGGAGAGAAGGTGGGGTGCTGCGGGCAGAGTGGGCACCACTGGAGGAGTGGCAGGAAAGACAGACGGGGACAAGGGACAGTAGTGGCAGGGAGGTGGGACACCCCCCACCTGAGCCGGGGGAGGAGCCGGCTCGTGATCAGCGTGTCTGCTCCACCCACGGGCAGGGACGGGCTGCGTGCAGCAGTCACTGAGTGGGGGCCCCTGAGAGCACGGCCTGACTTATTCCCAGTGGTCTCCAACTTAATCCTTGTGCAGGCCCAGGCTGGGGGGCCCTGGTGTCCTGGCTGTCACACACAGCCTCGTCCCCGGGGAGCACCTCCCGACAGCTTTTCCAGAGACCCAGCTAAGTCCCCCACCCCACCTGACGCCAGCCAGGGCAGGACCCCCCAACAGGGTGACCACTCTCAGAAAGTGAGGCCACTCAGGTCCTGCTGCCACGGCAACCGCCACAGGCCAGCGCCAGGCTGTCTCTGCTCCCCAAAGAGGCCTTCCAGGGCAGCCCTGAGGGCAGGCTCCGTCAGGCCCACACTGCCCACCAAAGCCACGGTTCTCACCAGCCCTCCGTGAGGGGGTTTGGATGGGGGTGGTCATTCTCATTGTGATTTCTCAATATGCATTAAAAAACAAAACGAAACAAAAAACGCAGGCCCCTCACCCTAAAACGCATGCAGACACCCAGCAAGGAGGTACGCTCAGAGCCTTCTGGCCTTAAGGCCTTATCTGGCTGTGGGCTTCTGCTGGCCACGCTCAGGGACTCCATACGGGTTGCAAATGGACCCAGTCTAGCGGGAAAGCCTCCAGTTGACCTGAGAGCCACCCACTCACCTGCCCAGCCTCACCTCTCACCACCACCTCACCTGCGCATCGCCCTCTAGCTAGGCTTCCCAAACTCACCTTGCTCTTTGCGACCTGTGGCTTTACACATGCCCTTCCCTGTACTCGAAGCAAATTCCTCCCTCTCCACCACACTGGCCCCTACTCTTCCCTCCAGTCTCAGCTGAGATGTTCCTTCCTCCAGGAAGCCCTCCTGACTATCTGGGATATAATCCCAGTGGATGTTCCCATCGCGCTCCATGCTTTCCCTCCTGGAGGGCTGGATGCACCATGTGGCAGTGGTTGCCATCTGACCTCTTTCCTGAAGACAAGTAAAGAGTGGTCATTGTGGTCGGGACAGAGTGGTCGGTGGCACTGTGCAGCTAGATGGACTGCTTTGTTCTTCCATTTTCAGTCATTACTCCTTTCTCCCATTATTTATTTATAATGTTTTTAAGATTATGAGAGAAACACATGCACTTATATAATAACCCCCACAAGGGCTATCATTTCTTTTTTTTTATTTATTTTATTTCTTTTTTATTTTTGGCTGCGTTGGGTCTTTGATGCTGAGTGCAGGCTCTTCTCTAGTTGCAGTGAGCGGGGGCTACTCTTCGTTGCGGTGCGCGGGCTTCTCATTGCGGTGGCTTCTCTTGTTGCGGAGCACGGGCTCTAGCCATGCCGGCTTCAGTAGTTGTGGCACGTGGGCTCAGTAGTTGTGGCGCACGGGCTTAGTTGCTCCGCGGTGTGTGCGATCTTCCCGGACCAGGGCTCGAACCCGTGTCCCCTGCATTGGCAGGCGGATTCTTAACCACTGCACCACCAGGGAAGCCCAGGGCTATCACTTCTTTAGACCCCCACCTGCCCCACACTGCCAGGTGCTGAGCCGAGTGATGGAATCTTCACAGCACCCCTCTGAGGTAGATGTAACTGGGCCATTTGATAGGTGAAGAGACTGAGGTATGAAGAGAGTTGCCCAAGTTTATACAATGTGCAAGTAACGGGCCCAGGATTCATGGCAAGTGTCCAAATCTGTGTGATTCTCCCTGGGGTGCTCCTTGCCTGGGTGCCAGGTGTTGCCACTCTAGGCAGTGGGAAGTGGGTAAGGGACTGAAAAAGTACAGAAGGGGACACTGAATCTAATCCTTGTGCTCAGACGAAGGAGCCACTGGGACCCTGCGGGCAGCACCCGCCCAGTGTTTTTCTCTGCAGGCTTGGTTTTTCCTGGGATCTCACTGAATATATAATTTGGCCTCCTGCTTTCCTCACTTAACACTTTCCAGTGTTCTTAAAAACTTCCTTTTCAAAAGAGCAGTTACTCATCAATTCCAGAAAAGCCAAGCAAGGCTATGGCAGGGGCCTTGAACTTGACCATTTCCCCCTGGTGCCAACAGCTATATGCACACAGCAAGAGGATTTAACAGCCTGGTTCAGCACGGTGGGAAGGAGTAAATTGCTTGTGCCTGGGAAATACATTACCTCAATCTCACAAATGGTTTTTGAAAATCATTAGGCCACAGAAATGTCACTCTGCAGGCCTGGCTTCTGCCACCTCCCCGACCCGCCCAGTGGTGCCCCACGGCGCTGCATTGGTGTAGACAAACTCAGAGCACTCGCACCTGGGGTGGTAGCAGGCTGAGCCCCTCGGCCCAGATCACCCCCAAATCCCTCCTGAAAGACAAGGAGATGGTTCTGATCTGCTCAATTCACAGACAGTAAAAGAGCTGCTGACACTTGACAAGGAACAAGTCCCATCTCCCCCCGGAAAGCTCGCATGCCCACCATGCCCACCGGCAGCAGAAGTTCCTGCTCTGCGGCCGGCACTGCTGTTAACTCCCCAGAAATTATCTTTGTGATATCTCCAGGGTGGTGCCCAAAAATAAAATCATAGTACATTTATGCGTCTCAAGTCCATTTCTCAGAAACAACCCCTAAGTCTAATGGCTTCTGAAGGGGCCAGCTAAGGACTAACTAACCAGTTTCCAGTAGCTTTCGGTCAACTCAAACCTCAGCGCCCAAGCTCACGCCCAGGCCTGGGGTTCTTGGGGGTTGAATATTCATTATTCCCTAACAAACTGTGCCTGGAATGCATTCGGTGGTATTATAAATGGTGTCCCCAAAATTTCTAATAGTCTTGAATTAGTCTGTATAATTACATTACTTCAATGAGCACAAAATTATGTTACCTACAAAAGTCTAACAAGTGATTCTAAAGGATTAAGAAAAGTTATATAATAGGATAATAAGTCTATAGCACTTAGGTCAATGATTTTTGTGGTCACACAGCCTGTAATTTACAGAAGCTGCTTGGCTGTGAGTTTAACGGCCAGAAATCCCTTTACCTGAACCTGTGCTGACAGCAACAAGGATTCACACATCAGAGAACAGCAGTTCCCCCGAGAGCCAGGTGAGGTCAGCAATACCTGTAGTGATTACAGAAGGCTCATCTGGCCATCAGTCAATCTGTCTCTCCTACACTCTTGATCACAAGCTTTCAGACACGGCACGCGGCTTCCAACTTCTTTTTTGGAAGAGGAAAAGCAGGACAGCTGCTGCTGTCCTTTGTTGAGTTAATTATTACCAGTACTACGCTGTGTGTACCGTGTGCTGTGATTTATATATTTTTACTGATGTGATCATCAACGTCGGCAGTGTACCTGTTGTGGCTCCACATCACCTGTGAAGACCCCTGGGGACCCCAGGAGCAGGCGCACAACGCCAGCCCGCTTCTGCTCTGGACTCTGATTGGGCCTCGGTCGATCCTTCCCACCCTGCCCGCTGGAAGGTGGGCCCAGGGCTGAAACACCAGGTGGTCACAGTGCTGGGGAAGCGCCAGACGTAGCAGTTAACTGAAGGCTTGGGGTCACCGTGGACTGAGCCTCCTTTTCCTTGGCCGACCTAAAGTCCTTGCCCCTAAGGCTGGCATCGCCCAGGCAGCCCCATCACCAAGTCAGAAGCCCAGGGTTCTAAACTCGAAGGCACGGTAACAGCTCCCCAGCACCACCTCCGACACTTGGGTTAGGATGGAACAGAGTGTCTTTCTACACCAGCCCTTCTCCACCCAGATGCTCCCAGACAGGCTCCGTGCCCACTTCTTCCCAGAGAGAAGTCAGAAGCCCAACAAGGCAACCCAAGGGCTTGAGAACGAAGGTGGAGGAAAGCTTCCTGTTAATCCAAAACTGAGAAGCCTGCCACCCAGCAGGCCTCCTTTCAGCTCTAGCGACCAGGAAGCTTCCGGCAGTTTCGGGGCCCAGGTCAGCTGGCTACAGCATGTGTTGCCGCCTCCACCCCCTCCCCCGAGCTACATGGCTTCCAGGCTTTCTTTTCATCTCTACAACAGTAAGCTTTAAAATCCTCTTGCTGTGCTGTAAGTTTTTATGATAAACTA
This sequence comes from Lagenorhynchus albirostris, assembly GCF_949774975.1. Taxonomy (NCBI): domain Eukaryota; kingdom Metazoa; phylum Chordata; class Mammalia; order Artiodactyla; family Delphinidae; genus Lagenorhynchus; species Lagenorhynchus albirostris. The sequence goes on from NC_083095.1 coordinate 4,764,940, forward strand.
GTCTAAAACCTCTTTTGGAAGTTGTCGTGGCATAAATTATGAATAAAGACCAACAAAGCGAAAGCTCTGAGGTACAATCTTATTACCACCTTGCAGGCGTTTGGTGTCATTTTTCTTGCAGTAAACATGTAAATCTGCTGTCCAAAACAATACAAGTTGCTTTATTCTGTGTCTTATTTGCATGATTTTTAATGGCAAACAATAATAAAGTGTAACTGAATCCTCTAATCCTAAACTCATGTAGACGTCGCTGCAGAGAACGCATTAATAATAAAATCCCAAGTTCACAGGGGAACTGTAGCGCGGGGCTCTGAGAGTCCCGGGGGTTGGGAACCGTGAGAGCAAGCAGGCGGCTTGGGGGACACCGGATGAAAGCAACAAGGACATCAAGGTCCGATTCCACAGGGCACTTCAGACACCCCGAATCCTAACCCCGCTGTGCCCCTTCTATTGACATGGCCTGAGCAGACGACCATGTCTCTTGAGCTGCCATGTCCAGAGCTAGAAAATGGGGCCAGGCCTACTGCTTCCCAGAGCTGCAGGGAGGCTCAGAGGGCATTACGGTAAAGTAGAAGGTACAAAGGAAGACGCCACTAGCCGTCTGTTCTCTTTCCTGTCTTTTACCACCTGCTGCCGAAATGACCCTCTGTTGGAGCAAACAGGACTCGAGACCCTACAAAGTAAGGCCCTTCTTGAGTGCCTCCCTTCGGGATGCTGGCCGGGCCAGATGGCTCAGCTGCACAAGTGAAGGTACCAAGTGTCCACCCTCAGTTCGGTCCCAGAAGCCCAGTACCAAAGCCCCAGCCCAGGGCCAATGCAGACATGACGGGGACATCCGAAGTCTGCACAGAAGGGTCCAAAGGTCTGGCGGACCCTGAGGCCAGTGTGAGGAGGACGATGTCCGGGCCACGTGTGTCCGTGGAAAGGCAGCTGCCCTGATGACTGCCATCTTGGCTTCAGCAGCTGCCCTGGCCTTGGCCTCAGCTGGAGATGAGACCCGTCCTAAGCCGGAGCAGACCTGGACCGGGCCCTGGACAGAGCGGAGCCCAGGAGTGCAGGCCTGACAGAGCCCCACACCCCTGGGTTCCACCCTGAACCACAGGCTTCAGAGAGACATAGGTCCTGTGGTTCTCTGGGGCAGCTCTCCTGACCCACAACGAAACGGAACGGGCCGTGCTTGCAAGCGCGCCTCTCTGCGTCCCCATGGCTACTTTCAAAGTAGAAAACCCACCAGCAGCCTCGGTGAAGCATCAGCCCCCTCCTGCCCAGCTTTCCTTTCATTTCCACGGGTTCAACCTCAGCATTCAGCCCGGCACGGGTGCGTGCTTCTCAGGCACACCCCACCAGGCTGTGCCTGTCTTCCTGTAGGCAGCTCCTTGTAGAACTGAGACCACTGCTCGGGCCTGAGGACCGAGTGGTGCTGTGGACAGGACAGGGGCTCGGCGGCCCGACCTGGTGTGCGGGCCTGACTCTCCCTCCGGGCACCCGGGAGGACTTCGCCCTGTCATTCCTCTCTTGGCCTCCACATCTAATCTGCAGGACAGAGAAGCGTGACCCCCTCCTCAAGGTGGCTAGGAGGATAAACTGAGAATATGCTTTAAGAGCACCTTGCCCAGTGCCAGGCGTTAAACGACAGCGATTATTATTACCATGCTCCAATCACTCAACGCACATTCCTCATGCTTTCCAAATGCATTCATTTCACATCGGCCCGGAGCGCTCCCAATTAATGAAAGAACAAATTAAACTGTCATTACTTTGGTTTAATTCTGTAATTAAAGAACTTCAGGAAGCGACAGGCTCTAAATAATGCATGCTTTTGTCAAAAAAAAATGTTGAGTTCTGGGCAAAGAGAAAAAAATTAAGGGGGGAAAACCTTTGGGGAAAAGGAGAGAGAAGAGATACGAGGTAGGAGCGATGATATTTATCCCCAAAGATCGGAGGGAACAATCAAGTGACAGCTGAAGGACTTAATTTGTTTTTGAATTAAGGCTTCAGCCATCGCCAAAAACAGGAAAACATACGGCCCCCAGCCCGAGCGCCCGCTCTGCATCTGCCGTAAACAGAAATGGTGTCGCGAGTAATTCAGTCGGTGGCTTTTCCAGTTGATGAGGCAAAGCACGGCAGTCATTCTGACATCTGCTTGTGTGTGACTCCCCTTTTTATGTCAGTTCAGGGGAAAGCGAAATAAAGAAAGGAAAAGCATGCGGCACGTAAATTTTTTTAAATGTGTGTCTCTTAACCAGCAGATCATGCAGATGCCACGTGTGACAAACCTAAAGAGGTTGCCCGTGCAGGGGTGGGGAGCGAGGGGTGGGCTCGGAATCGGACGGATGGGATTCAAACCCAGCTCCGCCTTGCCCTGCCCCACCCCTGCTCCTGGGCGAGCCAGAGGGCAGCGAGTGCCTGTGGGCTGGCGGCAGCGCACGAGGTCTGAATCAGGAACCAGCAGCCAGGCCTGCAACCTCAAATTAAATAACTTACCGAGATGTTTTCTTCTCGTTAGGCATTAATGTTTTCATAAATCTCATACACGGGGTAATTGCAGCGTCCTGATTCTCTGAATCACATAAAGAAATGGCTTTCAGACATGGCTCGCATTTACGCTTCTATTAGCTGCAGAACCCAAAGGATGAAATTAAATATAACTTTTTTCTTCCTGCAATATCGCCAAGTTCCTAGAACAGCTTGGAGGTTTCCCTGAAAAGGTTGGCAAATGTGCTTAGTACACAGAATAGCAGCTGCTTTACAAACTGCATACTTTTATTAAATTACTGCCCCTGCAACATCCTGCCAGCCGCAGGATTAAAAGGGAGAAGAGATTAAACTGATGGGAAAGGCTCCCAAGCAACAGGTCTAAGTCACAAGTGATAAATCTCGTCCTAAGTCTGTACTGTGGGGGGGAGGGGGGGAGGGCGACAGAGGGGGCTTTAGCTGGGGCTGTAGGGGAGCTAGTATATAAAACTTTAATGACACGCACCCACTATTTCAAGGCTGAAACAGCAATTATCCACATTGCTGGACATGTCATAATTTTATTTTCTTTCCTTCTTTCCCCGCCAGGTACCCACTAGGGTACTCTGGATCTGGTAGAATACCTGGGATGCAGTCGGTGCCTACTAAATCCTGCTCAGTGACTGAGTGAACGTGTGTACCGCCCATCTGAAAGCCGGCCACAAAGCAGGTGCTCAGGAAAGATACGAGTCATTGCTCCACTCAGGGGCGGTGCGACAAACCGACTCTCGCCGTGATGGGCCACGTCCTAACCCCCTTGCTACACAGGCCCGCTCCTCTTCCAGGAGCCCCCCTGCACCCTCCCGGCCCCTGCACTGCCGTGTACGACCTTGGGCAGCTGCTTGACCCTCTTACGAGGAGGTTTCTCCACTATAAAATGGGAATAAAAATACCCAACAGAGAGTCAGAGTGAGGACTCTGCATGGCCGCAAACCTCCCTCCTCCCCCCGTCAGCATGCCTGCAGGCCCTCTGCCAGGCCCGGGCTGGTCGGGAGCTTTACCCCCAGGGTCATTCCCTCCTCAGAGCAGCCCTGACAGATGGGAGATTATGACTGCTTCTACTTCACAGATGAGGAAACTGAGCACACAGAGCTTCAGTAACTTGGGCGGCAGGAGAGGAAGCAGCAGGCCCACGCTCTCTCCACTGAGCCCCCAGCCCATCTGCAGGGACGCTCTTGCCAGCGGCCCTATGTGCCCTTCACCCTCCCCCCTCACGCCCCTCCACGTGCCCGCTCACCCCAGGCACGGCTGCTTCCACCTCTGCCTGGAGAGCAGACGCTCTCCCTTTGAGACCCAAATCACCCCTGTGCCACTTTCCCCACTCCCCTGGCAATGAGGGCAGCCCTGGTCGCGGTCCCAACAGCTTGGGTCACGCAATTAGTGATGAACATTTATCCATCCCCGCTCTGTAGTGACACCTCCCTCGAGAGGAGGGCCCCCAACCCGCACCTCTGTACACCTCGGTACCCAGCACACAGTAGGAGCTCAGCTAACGCTTGATGCCTAAGTGGGTCAATGAACAGAGTGCCTTCTAAGTGTCCATCATGACGCTCGTACCAGAATGTTCTGAGAACCTAAGCCAGGAAGCAGAGCCTTGGCTCCCTGGCTTGGCTTCAAGACCAAATCAGGCAGATCTCTGTATGCCTTGTTTGATTAAAGCGATGAGCAGGAAGTAAACACAAGGCTGTTTACTGGCTCCAACATAGAACCCTTGTTCAAAATGCCAGGGACTGAGCACTTTGACACAAATTCAGCAGTGGCATCTTTAATCATTTCAGGGTTAATAAAAAATGTCAATTACATTTGCCATCATGGCTCTCCTGGGGGAACAACCCCAGCGCTGACAATCTCTGGCCAAATGACAGCTTGGTCTGTTTGTCACACATCCTTCCAGCTGCCTCGCTGACAAATTAATCGAGTTGGTTACCTCCCCCTGGCCTGTCCCTTCGTAAATAATCAGTGGTAATATGGATCTTCCAAATAATCTGACCTGAGAATTGCTGCTCCGACTCTCCCTACATAAGAAAAGGGAACAAAAACAAGGAACGAGCCTCGCAATACCCCAGAAGGTAGAGGTCGCCGGGCAAGATGGGTGTCGCGCGGCCCCGGACACACAAGCTTCTTCCACCTCAGTGGACCGGGGCCTGTCTTTCTGTCCCACTGTCCCTCAGCGCCCAGTGCGGCCCCCGCAGAGCTAACACACCGCATCACACTAGCCGGCCTCCGTGCCCCCCAGAACCTTCCGAGGGGTCCCATCCTAGCCCCATTTTACAAGCGAGCAAATGGCAGCTGAGAACAGCTAAGCAGCGTGCGCAGCAGGACCCAAGCCCAGGTGTCTGGCACCAGCCCGCTGCCCGTGGCCAAGAGGCTACTGAGTGCGGCTGCCTGGCTGCATTCTGAGAGCAGCTACTTTGCAATTAAGGAATTCCTGCGCAACTTGCCAGGTACAAATGCAGCCAAGAGGAAAACGCTCCCCTGGTATAACGACACTTAACCCACATGGCAGAATGAAGTCAGGGAGAAACGTTCCACCCTGGGACGACTCCAAATGCCCTGAAACCATTAAATGTGCCTAAATTAAGCATTCTATCTTTATCAGAGAATGACTTGAAAATGACTATTCAGGGGCTGTTACTCACATTTGTTTCTAAAGAATGAATCCTCTCCTTGACATAGATCTGGACACGGACCAAAAGTCGGGGTCCTTGTTCCCCGCCCCCGAACAGAAGTGGGGCTTGGACGAATCTCTCAGCCTCCCCTACAGCACAGAACACGCTGTGCTGGTTTCGTTCCCAACCACTGCAACATGCTTTACGAAGGAGAGGAATCTTTGTCACCAAAACCTCAAACATTCAAAGTCGCTTTCATTTTCAGAGAAAACATGGCGGGATATGAAGAATATACAACTATTTCCAGGATCCATTTTAAAGCTTTTGCCATTCAAAGGGTTAAGCTGAGCGCGGCTCCTCAGAGACCACTGTTAATTTCTCCAACTCACTGTCATAGAAAAAGCACCGCCCCCGCGCAGCAATCAGGGGCTGCCCGACTACCCTTCCAGAGGGTTCCGTCTCCAGTGAGAAACCCAGATGACACTTTTTCGACAGCGCAACAGTCATTAGGTTTGCGAGTTAACTTTCACAAGACAGGCAGAGGCTCTTACTTTGACGGCGTCCCTCCATCTCAGCAATTTTATCACCTTCATAAACACTAATGGCTCTTGAATACCTGCTGTGGACGTGGCGTGCTGTGCCAGGCTGAACTGCACAATGCCACACAAAAGGCCGTCGAATGAATCGCCCGTCTCCACTGGCAATCAGCTCCATGATGCACAGGAGTCCCGGGGCTGAAGCAATGGCAGCTTCTCAGCCGCGGCAGCGAGCAGGTCTCTAAAGGGCAGGGCTCCTCACTGCAGGGCCCGCCACGCGCCAGACACACCGCCAGGTGCCTCACACATACTCTCTGTAATCCCACCAACAACCCAGGATGTGTCATCATGGCCATTCATTCACCTGCGGGAAAAGGGAGGGTCAGAGAGGACAGATGGCCCTGGCTGGGGCAGAGAGTTAGAAAGTGCCCAGGAAACTGAAGGCCAGCCCCGCCTCCATGCCTCCCCTTGCCTCGGTTTACAGGAAGGTGCCCCAGTCACTAGTGCTAGGCCACTTTCACAGCAGGCAGTCAGCCACATGCTGGAGGAAATGCAGACACTCCTCCCCCCACCTCCCCCCAGGAGTTCTAGAAGGAATGCTGGCTTTGGAGCCAGAGGGTTCTGAGTTCAAATCCCAGCTCCATCTCTCACCAGCTCTGTGACCTGGCGTGTCACCACACCATTCGCAGCCTTAGTTTCCTCAGATGTAAAGTAAAGGAAATGTAACAAACTTGAACTTCACAGGGTGGTTGAGAAGATTAAACCAGGTAACATATGCAAAGCCACTCAACCTGTCTCTTCTCTCTAATCAGCTCTGCCTGGAACCAGTGGGGGATGAAAGAGCAGACGCCTCAGCCCTAACTTCAGATCCCACCTCCCAGATTCGCCAGCCGGATGTGCGTGAGCGCGGGGCAGAACCTCGCTGGGCCTCCGCTAGCTCGCCCCCCGCTGCCACCGTACAGGCAGCGCACGGGTTAAGGAGACTGTGTCTAGCAGGGAGTGGGCGCTCAGTAAAAGCTCATTCAATTCAATTTAACTTAATGAAAAAACCCCACTCATAGCCTCAAGAATGGCAGGAGCACAGAAGGCTAAAACTACAAACTCAAATCCATTTGAAGCCCATAAATTTTATATCCTGCCGATGAATGCATTTTCTTATTAAGCAACAATATTATAAACCTCTTCTGAATTCCTGGCAATGTTTAAGAGTCATATCTTCATCAGGCTAAAAGCGGTTGTCAAATCACAAAGAACTTGAAGCGGTTCTAAAACAACTGATGAAAAGGAATAGCTGAAACCAAGTTTACTGAACAAATCAAATTATTTCACTGCTGCGTCTGTCTTTGCAAATCTTCTCCAAATTACACTTCATTATGAGACTCAGAAATTAGACACCAGTAACAAAATGAGAAAGCCAGAACACATAAATATTTACATAATCGTCAGAATAATATTCTTCTGTGCAAATCCTCCTACTACTTTGTTTATTCTTATTAACTCAAGTTTAGAAATGGGACAATTGTGTGAAACAGGGCCCTGGGGATTTCTCTCCCTGACTCAAACCATGTCTTTTTTTCTTTTGAGAAAAGTGTGGTGCGTCAGGAGAGAAGAGAGAGAGAAGGCGAGGAAAAGGGAGGGCAGCCGCTCCCTTCCAGCCGCTCCGGTCCTCGACCCCCAGTCATCGGCTGGGGCCTCTGAGCACCTTAGCAGACGTACACACTGACGCCAGCGTCTCTCTTGTCTCACTGAGGGAGAGTTAACGCGCCAGGGCTGTGGGTGAACACGCAGTGGGGGGAGTGTGGACAGTAGATAATCGCATTGGGGTGGCACAGTAATAGTAATGACAATGATGACAGCAGCAACTAATGTCCGCGTGTCTGGGTGCTGGGCAGGACACACAGCATTCCAAGTCCCCACAGCCACTCTCTGCAAACGGGGACACACTGTCCCCACTTCGAGATAAGGGCACTGAGGTGCCAGAGCTCGGCACCCACCTGGTCCAAGGCCGCACAGCTAGTGAGCACCAGAGCGGGAGTACGAGCCCAGCTTTGGGTAGCTTTCCCGAGCGCACGAGCACCACGTACTGGGTGCCGACACCACCACAACAGCAAGGTTCGGCCCTCGACGAGCACCGGCTGGTACCTTGGAGGTGGGTCTTGCTGAAGCCAAGAAGAAAGTAGGGCTGAGGCTGGATGGCGGTAGAGATGGAGGGACCCGCTCTCTGTAGCTGGACACTGTCCCAGGAGCAAGGCCAACAAGTGGGCTCGTCCCGAACAGAAGTCCCCGGGACTGGGTTTCACCTCCTCGTTTCTTATCATCGTCTTCAGCATTCAAGCCTTCATGCATTCATTCATTCATTCAATGAGCAAGCACTGAGCCCCTGCTCCATGCCAAGCACTGGGGGGACCCAAAAGGCTGAGGCCCAGCCGCAGACCTAAAGGGCCTTCTGTGCTCCACCAGGCAAGACCCTAACTGTTGTGTCACGTTTTCCAAAACAGAAAGGCAGAACAGATGGTTCAGCCTATGGTGTGGCACAGGGACAACTGCAAGCAGGGCACCCTAGCAAACCGAGGCCCTGTGGGGTCAGCGTCCTGGCTTCCAGGGTGGGTGCACGCCCTCCACATCCCCAAGGACTCGGGGACAGAGACTCGGACTTTCTCTTCTATGTAGATGATGCCCGGTCAGGTGCTGTTAGGTGGAAATCAACCCCAGGAGCGACCCAATGACGTGGCAAAGTGAAACCCAGGTGCACGGGCAACCTACGTCCCCTTCTCCTCTCCCCAGTGCACAGAGGCCTCTTCGCCCTGAGACACGCAGCACCCATCGCAGAGCTGTCCAACAGGCCTGGAGGGGCGCTCAGGCCGCGAGGAAGTCAGGATAACAAAAGTATCTGACTACAAATCCATGGAGACACCATTAAGAGGCCGTTAAAACACCATTAAAACATGTAAGCTCAATGCAAAACTATTCTATTGCAAATTATACTGCTGTAAAATAAACAAAGGAAATAGATTCCAAGAAACATTAAAGTAACGTTAAAGCAAACAGAACCCCTTTCTCAAGCTCAAGAGAATTCTAAGTAAAAAGCGCGCAGTCTGTGGTGAAAAGCGGAGCCCAGACTTGGCAATCAGCCCTGCGTTCCCGCCTGGCCTCAATCCCCAACTAGCTGTGTGACCCTCCATAAGCATTTCACCTCCCTGAGCCTCAAGATCCCGTATGCAAAAAATGCTATGTTGATGGGAGGGTTAAATGAGATGAGTTGGAGAGGGAGACAGTTACGTGCTCAGACACTACACATCTCAAGCTCACGTGGCTGGTCAGTAGAAGGAAGAGTCTGGAAGGGTGACGCCTGAGTCTGGGCTGGAAGCATCTACACTCATCTGAGAAGACTCGCCCTTGGGCTGGTGGTGCACAGCAGTCAACTGAGGCCCCGGGGAGATTAAAGATCTGTGCACGGTGAACTCCACCCACAGCTGCACTCTCCCTCCTCCAGGCCCCTCTTCAGCTGAAGGCTCGCAGGTGTCTCCTGCGCTGTCACTCGTTTCTCCCTGGAAGACGTGTCCAACCACCAAATCTCGCTTAGGCGCCTCTCCTGGGTGAGCCGCAGCACCGTGTTCTTCCCTGAGAGGCCTGGGAGTTCCCATCTGGACCGGGAGCCACTAGATGAGGTCTGGGCAATGCACTGCTCACCGCATTAACCCACCACCCAGCAGAGCTGAGTAAATGAATCAATGAGTGCCCAGCCCCTCACCCCGCTTGGCAGGGACAGGTCGGGTCACAAGAGTCACCTCTGGACCAAAGGCCCAGCCAGGCTCTTTCCACTCCAGGACAGCTTAGAGAACAACTCTTTCAGTAGCCTCCAAACTTTTTTGATCACTTATCACTAGCATTAAAAAAAAAATTTTTTTTTGAGCACACAACCTCGAGTACAGAAATACTATTCTACGAGACATTAGATACATTATAAAACACGCACAGGGCTTCCTTGGTGGCGCAGCGGTTGGGAGTCCGCCTGCCGATGCAGGGGACACGGGAAGATCCCACGTGCCACGGAGCGGCTGGGCCCATGAGCCATGGCCGCTAAGCCTGCACGTCCGGAGCCTGTGCTCCGCAACGGGAGAGGCCACGGCAGTGAGAGGCCCGCGTACCGCAAAAAAAATAAAAATAAAAAAATAAAACACGTACACACACAAACAGAAATTTCAGAATGATGATGTGAAAAGTAGCTCTAAATGGAATGCACAACAATTTCTCCTGGGTTACCCTCCCTCCCCCAGGATCATGGCACCCAGGGATGTGAGCCTTGCTTTTAGGAGCACCCTCTGTTTGATCCCCGTCTCCTGACAGAGGACGGGCCACTAGGGCATGTAATGTAGCCGTCGTGCATGAGCCTGATCTCCAGCACCACACAGACGGACCTCAAACCCCAGGATCCAGCTCAGTGTGCATAACATGGGGTCAATGCTACTACTCTTAGCCTCAGTTTCCTCCTCCAAGCACACTGCCACTCTTCCACCATCAGGTGGAAACGAGGTGACATCCAGGAAGGACTGTACTATTACCAGCACCTAGATACACGCAGTATAGTTCATTCTCATGTACCCAAATGATAGCCAAAAGGAAGGAGAATGCAATGGAATACTCTGCAGCTGTGACAAAGCTACCAGGGGAGCTCTAGGGACTGGTGTGGGCTGATTGGACACATTGTTAAGTGGGAGGGGAAAAAAAAAAAGCAAAATGTGAAAGAGGATCTATAATATGCTAATATGTTTTCATGAAGAAAGAAGGAGAGGGACTTCCCTGCCGGTTCAGAGGTTGGGACTCCACACTCTCACTGCCGGGGGCTCGGGGTTTAATCCCTGGTCAGGGAGCTAAGATCCCACAAGCCTCATGGCACAGTCACAAAAAAAAAAAAGAAGGAGAAGAAAGAAACTTTCCTGGTGGTCCAGCAGTTAAGACTTCACCTTCCAGTGCAGGGGGTGCGGGTTCGATCCCTGGTTGGGGAGCTAAGATCCCACATGCCTCGGGGCCAAAAAACCAAAACAGAAACAATGCTGCAACAAATTCAATAAAGACTTTAAAAATGGTCCACATCAAAAAAAAAAAGAAAGAAAGAAAAAGAAAAAAGAAACTACCCATTTGAGCAAAAAGAAACATAGAAGGAAAAGCCAAAGACTAATGAGATTGGTTACCTACAGGGCAGGGCTGGGAAGTAGGCAGATGGGATAGAGGAAATGGTGTGGGGATGGGGGATACCTCTCTAAATAGAACTTTTTTTTATAGATTTGACTTGCATATATATGTGAGTGGTTCACATGGAAGATGGAAGGAAAGAAGGAAAGGGGGAAGGGAGGGAGGCAGGAAGGAAGGGAGGGAAAAGGAGAAAACAGAACACAAAGAAAAACAAATGCACCAAATGGTATTTCAAACAAACAACAAAATCACACTGAAAGGGAAAGAGAAAAAGAACTTAGCCCAAGGAACATCTGAATACATTTGGACTATATACCCTCAGGCTAAAGGCATAAAAGAACTCTAATAATGAATTCTAATTAGCAGGCTTTTTTACAGAGGTTAACAATTCTGAAATGGCTTTTTGACATTCTAGAATTGAGCAAGTATATAAATATGTTGTGAAAATGGGAGCTAAGTTTCACATTACTAGAGAAGGAAGTCACAAATATGGAAATGGAAAAGGGCAAAATGAACCCCACAATACCGGGTAGGATTCAGAGAAACCCACATGAACTCGTGGGTTTAATGGAAAGAACTAGATAGAGGTATATATGGGTATGTGCACGTGTACATCTACTGATCTGTCTTCTGAGATGCACTGACACCCCAGCAGTGGTGAGCACACTTAAAACCCAAATCTTGGTTTCTAAATGCCTTTCTCCACTAAAAGAAGGCAGAGCTCCTTAGAGCTCCTTGGAGATAGCTCCTTGGAGATGGGACAGGGATAGAACAAGATGAGCCCAGATTATTTTGCCGTGCCAAATAGTAAGTGGGTGTTCACGGAATGATGGAGACAAATGGACACAGGAGCCAGCTTGAAGGAGCTTCCACTGGTCCAATGATAAAAACAGATTAGAGGGCTTCCCTGGTGGCGCAGTGGTTAAGAATCCACCTGCCAATGCAGAGGACACGGGTTCGAGCCCTGGTCCGGGAAGATCCCACATGTCGCGGAGCAACTAAGCCCGTGCGCTACAACTACTGAGCCCATGTGCCACAAATACTGAAGCCCGCGCACCTAGAGCCCGTGCTCCGCAACAAGAGAAGCCACCGTAATGAGAAGCCCGCGCACCGCAACGAAGAGTAGCCCCCGCTCGCCGCCACTAGAGAAAGCCTGCGCGCAGCAATGAAGACCCAACACAGCCAAAAGTAAATAATTAAAAAAAAAAAACCCACAGGAGAAAGAATCCCAGCAATTCTATTTAAAAAAATAAGATTAGGGCTTCCCTGGTGGCGCAGTGGTTGAGAGTCCGCCTGCCGATGCAGGGGACACGGGTTCGTGCCCCGGTCCGGGGAGATCCCACATGCTGCGGAGCGGCTGGGCCCGTGAGCCATGGCCGCTGAGCCTGCGCGTCCGGAGCCTGTGCTCCGCAACGGGAGAGGCCACAACAGTGAGAGGCCCGCGTACCGCAAAAAAAAAAAAAATAAGATTAGAATTTATTAGACGAAGAGTCCATGAACCCACACTCTTATAAAATAAATAAACTTATGGGGAGCGGGGGGTCTCTTTATAGTAGGAAGAAATGATAGAGTCAGAAATCACCATTTTCCAACCATCATCATAGGAACTGATACAGCAAGAATCATCAGTGTATGCTAAAACTAGTGGATAAAGTTTGAGGGATAACAGGCTATTTAGTCTCAAAGTTTCTCCCTACATGATACTTTTGAGTTACAAAAGGCAAAACAGGGCTTCCCTGGTGGCGCAGTGGTTGAGAGTCCGCCTGACGATGCAGGGGACACGGGTTCGTGCCCCGGTCCAGGAGGATCCCACATGCCGCGGAGCGGCTGGGCCGGTGAGCCATGGCCGCTGAGCCTGCGCGTCCGGAGCCTGTGCTCCGCGACGGGAGAGGCCACAACAGTGAGATGCCCGCGTTCCGCAAAAAAAAAAAAAAAAAAAGGCAAAACAGTAACTATACTGGAAAGACATCACCTGGCAGACATCACACTAACCAAACAAAGCCAGTAACTCCAACAATAGGACTAACTGACAGCATGTGCCTCCTGACACAAGGCACCGAGAAGGACACAGCATCACCCCTAGGACATTCCTGCCAAAAAGTCTACAACCTGAATCTAACCATGAGGAAGCACCAGACAAACCCAAGATGAAGTATAGTCTACAAAATAGCTGGCTTGTACCCTCCAAATATGTGAATGTCATGAAATATAGGAATGGCTGTAAACTAAAGGAGACTAAAGAGACATGACAATGAAGGTAACACATGATCTTGAGTTTTCTTTCACTATAAAGGACATTATTAGGACATTGTTGAAAAAAAATCTCAGTAAGGTATACACAGGAGATTAGATAATAATGTTGTTTCAATGTTATTTTCCTGATTTTGATAAATGCACTGTGGTTATGAAAGAGAATTTGTTGTTTTTAAGAAATACACACTGAAGTATTTAGAGGTAAAGGGCCATCAGTCTGCAACTTACTCTTAAGTGGTTCAGAAAAAAAAATGTACCTAAGTATGTATTTACGAATGTATATACACGTACATCTATATATCAAGAGAGAGAGAAAGAGAGAGGATAAAATGGTATTAACATTAGTGGAATCTGGGTAAAGGGTGTCTGGAAATTCTTTGCACTACTCTCAAAACTTTTCTGTAAGGCTGAAATTATGTCAAAACCTTAAAAAAGAAGAAGAAAGGAGAAAAGATTTCTTTTGAAGGCTGGTAAATTTGATGGAGTTATTTGCAAGGTCTTTTGTTAGGCTATGCTTTTGGGAGATTTTGGCATTGTGACAGTGAGCTTTCTGAAAATAATTAATGAGAGGAGTTGACTCTTACAAGTGGGGTAATATCCATTGACTTATTATATCCTCTTACAGTTAGTGTTTCTGAGGATACTTTCCTTTTCATTTCCTCTCTTTTTTTCTTTCTTTTGAAATTGCTACCTCTGGCAGGCTTCCTAACCTGAGTGAGATGAGAATAAAACACGTGAATTCTCCTCAGCTCTCCCATTTCAAGCACTGTCTTAATTCACAACTTGCTGACGCTGAAAGTGAGATGCACGTGGGCTAACACATCTACCGCACAGAAGAAACTCAAAGAAGAAATGCAGTCATCCCGGAGGAAGAATCGAAAAGGGAGTTCTAGACAGAAATGAGCTTTCGCCAGGCCAAACAGCTCTCCAACTGTCAGATTCTCCTCACATCATGCTCAACGTTAATTCAGTTCTGACGGATTTTTCCCCCGATACATAAAGAGGGAGACTTTAATAAATAATCCTTTAACTACCTGCCTCAAATGTATATGACTTTTAATTTGTATTAAGCAAAACCAAATGAAAAACCAATTTCTTCCAGTTAACTAGGGAATTGAAGTACCTTGCCAGGCAGTCATATGAGTCTAGAAAAATCCTTTAGAAAATATAATTAAGTCTAAACGTTTTAAAACCACTAGTCTTATCAGAAGTTGTTTTACTAACTGAGGCTCCAAGGGTTCAGATACCCGGATCAATCCATGTCAATATTTTAATGTCATGCATTAATTAGCCACACCAATAAAAGAAGAATGCACCTCAGAATGAATGTCAGGGGCCAAAGGGAGTGACAGGTTAACCAGCTGAGCAGAAATGGCCTCCATGTAAACCTGCGAGGGTGGTTAACGTGTCCTTGCATTGACTCACTCACTCACTCAGGAAACCCCTGCCTCGGGCTGGCCATGGAGACCCGAGGCAGGCCAGAAGGGAGGCTTTCTCCAGCGGTTTGTCCCTGCAGGCTGAGGACTGGAGCACCGCAGAGTGGGCACCTCCCGGGGCCCTCCCCACCTGCCAGAAAGGCACAGGCCGCCAGGGGGGGGACCCGAAGAGCAAGCCCCTCCCGTGCAGGCCTGCCCAGCCCGGTCCTCCTGGGACCTGCCCCACATCGCCCCCTTGAGTCCAGCAGGCCCAGGCTTCCTTACTGGATCACCTACACGGTCCCCGGTCCCCTCTGCGCCTCTGTGTCCTCACCTACCAGCGGGGACAGCAGCCCTGCCAGCCTCGTCCGAAGTTGCCAGTGCAGGAAGCATTAAGCGGTCCACAAGGACCCTGCAACTCTTTTGATTAAGTCAACACCCATTCAACGTCCATTCAGGGGGCACCTACTTTTTGCGGGGCACTGTTTAACATGCTGGTCATGAAACAGTCAAACTCCTGGCTTTCCTGGAGCTAATTCCTCAGAAATAAGGTATTATGATTAACAAACAGACTAAGAATTTGGGCTTCACAGTATATGGCCCCATTAGTATCATCCCCTCACCTTGGTCAAACCTTGCAACTCTTCCACTTCCCCAGGAGGGTCAGGAAGTCAGAGACCAAGGCATGTGGAGATGGCTCAGATTAAAGGGCACAGGTTCAGGATGTGCCTTCCTAGGAAGACACACCACTCCCCAGGGCCTCTTGATCTTCAGGATTTGGCTAGAGCCTTTGGGGCAAATTCCATCTTACCTAAGACGTTTCAGATTCAAGTGCAACAAATGTTCACTGAGCGGCACCCACCATGTGTCAGGCAATGTGCTAAACATATTACAGACTGAATTGTGTCCCCCCAAAATTCATTAGTTGAAGCCTAAAACCCCCAGCGTGGCTGTATTTGGAGACAGTGCCTCTAAGGAAGTAAATAAGATAAAATGGGGTCATAAGAGTGGGGCTCTGATCTGACAGCATTAGTGTCCTCGTAAGAGACACCAGAGAGCTTGCTCACTCTCTCTCCATGCAGGAGAAAAGGCCACGTGAGCATACAGCAAGAAGGTGGCCGTCTGCAGCCTAAGAGGAGAGCCCTCCCCAGATACCAACCCTTTGCACCTTGATCTTGGATTTCTAGTCTCCAGAACTGTGAGAAAATAAATTTCTGTTGTGTAAGCCACCCAGTCTGTGGTATTTTGTCATGGCAGCCCGGGCAGACTAAGACATGGCATTTCACATACATCACTGGGTTGAATCTTTGATTTTCTGAGGCTCTTAGAAGCTGTATGTGTAGGACTGCCTAGGCCTCCCCACAAGCCACTGGGACCTTGTTTATAAAAGACATCTTGCAGGGCTTCCCTGGTGGCGCAGTGGTTGAGAGTCCGCCTGCCGATGCAGGGGACGCGGGTTCGTGCCCGGGTCCGGGAAGATCCCACGTGCCACGGAACGGCTGGGCCCGTAAGCCATGGCCGCTGGGCCTGCGTGTCCGGAGCCTGTGCTCTGCAACGGGAGAGGCCACAACAGTGAGAGGCCCGTGTACCGCAAAAAAAAAAAAAAAAAAAAAAAAAAGGCATCTTGCAGATAAACAGTGGATTGTCCTACAAGAGGACAGGCTTGTATCCTGTACCACTCGAGCCCCTGAACCCTGAGGGGATGGCTCCATCTCTTTCCTTTCACTCTGGGCCCTGCTCACCTGCTAGTAGCTAGGTCTCCTGTGAGCCCCAAGCGGTGGGAGTATGCAAGGTCCCCTTTCCCTCTGCTGTGCTACCCTGCCCCCATACCTCCCTGGTCCCCAAGGACAGGGGGAGTGGTGACAAGCTGAAGGTCAGAGTTCTAGAAGGTGGGTGGACCACGTCCACAAAGTGCCAAATAGAAAAACAAAATGTCCAAAAGTTTTACAAATGAGCACCTGCGGCCCGGTAGAAAGCTTCCAGTGACAGCACCGTTCACTGATTCAATAGGTGCAGGACCTGAAATGACTTAGGTGGAGGCGAAGCTGCCACGCTCTGGAAAACTCTATCAGATGTCTCAGAGTGGCCTGGGGGATCGTGATGACGCGGGTGCCAGAGAGGCAGGAGAACGCTCAATAATACTGCTTCGTGAAGGTGAGAAGAAAAGCAAACCAGTATCATGAAATTAATACATATGAGGTTTTAAATATAAATGTGCATTGAAATTAAACTTACATTCAAAGTAGAATAAAAACTAAGGTGCGGTACTTTTGAAAAACGTATTATAGATTAAAAAAACAAAATACACGTGCATCCACTTGATTAAAGAGAAGTGAGAGGGCTCCGCTCAGGGGCAGCTGCAGGCAGGGCACGGCACCGGGAGGAACCACACGGAGGGGTCTGCTCCCCTCGACAGGCACAGAGCTCAGGGGCCAGCCCTCCGCAGACGAGGGGACGGAGCCCAGAGGGGCCGGGACAGTGGCTCCGCACACCCACCAGCGCGCACTCCACGCTGACCAGCCCACCCACACCGGAGCCCAGTCGTCCCGGCCCTCTGCCCGTGGGCCCCAGGCCACCCTCACCGTCCAGGGGCAGAGGGGACGCCGCCTGCCTCTAGCCGGCGTCTGGGAACCCACAGCACAGCCTCAAATCTCGCGATGGGAGCACACAACAGGTGTTTCCGCGGGAGGGAAAAGTGGCCTTGTGGGCGCTCCCCAGGGGAACCAGGCTGGGAACGGTGAAGGAGGAGCCTCCCACCCCAGGCGGGGCATCAGCGGAGTCACCAGAAGCACCCACCTGGCCGTTGGGGCAAAGACGCCCACTCCAGCGCACAGGCCTGCCTTCTTGCCTGCTCGGCCCTTCCGCTGCCTGGAAAAACAGCAGGAAGGAGCCCTGCACCAGGAGTCAGGCAGCCAGGGCCCCAGCTCCTCCCCCTGCCCTCTGGCCCCAGTGTCCTTGTGGGTACAGCGGAGCGGGCAGCAGGAAGGAAGCCCGTCAATGCAGCCTAACGGCAGCCCCGCCCACCCCAGCACTCTCGCCAGGAGTCATTTTTCTCCCAGCGGCAGCAGCCCAGACACCCCTGAACTTGTACTTTGAAACAGGCTATTTTTCCCTCAGTGGCGAAGGATGTCAAGTGATAGGCCCAGTTTAATAAAGAAAGTGATGACTGGGACCCCAGCACACATCCTTCACCTACACGCCACCTCCAGCTCCTTCCCTGAGACCTCCGCTAACATGCTGGCGGCTGCTGGGCCGTCACGCTCAGCCCACGGAGCCGGCGCCATCCCGCAGGGCACCGTGTGTCACTCCACAAACACTGACAAAGCACCATGATCATGCTGGGGACACAGCCATGAGAAAGACCCCGCGGCCCTGCCCCCATGTTAACCAAAGGGACACATTCCAAGAGGTGACAGACAAGTGTGGTGAGGGGAGAGATTAGGGGCAGTGGGGACACGCTGGGAGGGGCACCCAACCCAGTGGGGGGGGGGGGTGGACCCTGGGAAAAGGTCCAGCTGGAATTACGCGGATGAAACCGCAGAAGGGAAGAGGAAGGCCCCAGAAGGCCTCAGAGGCGCACGGGGGAATCGGGACTCTCTTCTGGAGATGCAGGGGCACCTCTGGATGGTTTGAAGCAAGACTGGGAGTGATCAAGGACCTCTGAGCCCCTCTGCCTGCAACTTCAGTAGCTGCCACTAGAGAAACGAGCGGGAAACAGGCACATGGCCCACCTGGCAGGGGAGCTGCTCTCTGGGGCAGGGCACACCTGCGTTCTGTGTGCTCCACTGCCCGGCCCCACGCCTGGCACCCAGCAGGGTCTAGTAACTGGAAAGATGCTGTGAGCGTGGCCGACAGATGGCGTGGCTCGGGCACACTCCCCCAGAGGGCTGGGGCTCGAGCGGATCACGCTCTAGGATGGGCTTTGGGGCACAAGGAAGTTGCAGGGCAAGAAACGCTGGAGAACTCGCTGTAATCCACCTTCTAATCCCGCGCAAAGTCCACACAGAATGCTTGACAGATGCTGCCTGGGTACACGCTGGAGCCTGAGGACTTTATTGACTTCTGACACCTCTACACGCCCGCCTGAAATATCGCACCACAGCACCATTGTCTGAGATTCATGCTTTCTTCAGAGAACTTGGAGCACAAATTTATAACCTGTTGTCAAATAGATGCCCACTGTTCTCGGGAAGGGCAATCCCATTCGGGAAAAATAGCCCATAACTCTTCCGAGTTGGAAGACCATTCTCGGGTTGATTTCCCAAAGCACAAAAGAAGAAAAACAAAGAAAAGTGTAATTGCAGAAAACAATAACCCTATAGACATAACCCAATACAGGGCCCATTATCTTCTCCACACTGACTTTTCAATAATTTTGTGATGGATTCTCCCAGAAAGCTTAATTTGTACTTTTAACCACAGGAGTTAGTGGGCCAGAAAAAATTAATTCTAAGCATTGGCTCACAGAGAGAGAAATAAAGGCTCGTCTATTAATTTTTTAAACTACGCCATGCGAAGCCGTGGAATGCATATGTGCAGTGACACCGTTTGGAGAATAACCGGGCACTGCTTTGTGCTGATGCAAATCCACTTGGGGGTGAAAATGTTAGCACGGGGCCTTCGGCAGCCTCAAGGTCTAACCCTGGCACCACCCGGATAGCCCTGGGCTCGTGTTGAGGGCTCCTTCCCCCAGATGGCTTCTCCGGCTGCACACCGGGCCTGAAACAAGCCAGAATTGTTTTAATTCTGCCCCGAGCTCATTACGTGCAAGAACTTTGGTAAACAGTCCACACATTTCAGCCAGGAAACACTGTTAGATTAACAAAGACCCCCGAAATGACGCCTGTCATTTTCGAGAACTCTTTTAAAACAAAAACTTGCCAAGGCCTTCATAACAGCCTGCCGAGTGCGCGTCGACACGGGACGGATCCCACCGTCGTCAGCATGGGACGCACTGCCTAATGGGTTTCACACAGAGGCGAGTCAGGCTGCCAGGAACGCTTCCTTCGAAATACACAAGGCGGGCTTTGGCCTGGGTATCATTCCCCATCACACCTCGAAGTTTTGGAATCTAACAGATGCGGGTCCAAATCCTGGTCTCCCTAATTATTAGCTGTGCACCCCACGGCAACATCTGTATCTTCACCCAACAACCAAGCAGGAGGTGGGATCATTCGCTGTGAGGGGCAGGCAGGAGGGGCGGGTGTGCCGGGCAAGGTATCACCTTGTTGGACCTACGTATCCCTACCAGGGCGATGAATGATTAAACTCTTGCCCTGCGTCACTGCAAGGTACCTGGCAGAGGCTGGTCCATCGCGGGTGCCCTCTAGGTGATGACAGCATCAGCTGCTGTTGGGTGGAGCCCCAAATCAGCCCAACCCACGAATCTCACAGACTAGGAAACCAAGACCCGAGCTGGGAAGGGCTGTCCCAGAACGCAGGCCCCAGACCCCTGGGCCCAGGATGCTCCGGCCCAAATGCCAAGCAACGGCGAGGGTCCTCGCCTTCAAGACCCACAGGAGGTTGGGGCCCCTTGGCAAAGCATAGTCAGGTCACACCTGGGTCATCAGATAAGGAAGCCCTGGGGTCAGTGGGTAGGTCCCCAACAGCAAAGGATATGTCCTGCTCACTCTCCTTATGCAAATGAGGTCTGAGTTTAATTAAGACAGCAGGTATTGTATTTGCTTACACGGGATACAAACTGTGAAGGCCGTGAACAAACTTGTCACAAAAATGGAGCTAATGCCCTGCCCTTGTTAGACCTTTGCTGGCCCCTGGAATGTGGTGTGAAAACTCCACAGGCTCTGAAACTTGGCTCCCCGGGAGTGGGATGGTCTTGGGCACCCAGACCAAGAGCTGCGGGCACCCAGCCCCCGCCTAGGAGGCCTTGCCCAAGTAGAACCCACATAGGACCCAGCGGCTCCACGTAGGAGCGAACGAACCACCACACAGCCTTCCTCCCCTGAAAAATACAGATAATGAACTCTTCATTTACACCCACTCTGGTTGGTACAGGGCAAGCCCCGTGAGATCAGCATTGGCAGTCCTGGCTGGCCGCCCTGTTCTGTGAAGCAACACCCATCACCAGCTCCCCAGGACCAGCATGGAGCCTGGCCAGGACAGAAGCTCCCCTGAGCTTCCTGCAGTGACCTGTGCGCCCGCTGCAAGGTCTGGACAGCAAGGCAGCAGCGATGGCATGAGGACACTGCAGGCAGCCGACCTAGAAGCTTCAGGCAGTGGCATGCACGGTTCACCGGGGGCCCTGGTTTGGAGGCAGAGGCTGCTTCCAGAGCGTCTGCAGAGGATCTGAGCCAGCTCTCAGCACACAGACGAGGCCTCATTTCCGGCACAGAGGCTCCGGCTCTAAGCACAGATAAGAAGCCCAGCGCCCCTTAGGAGGGCGATGGAGAAGATAATGTTCTCCAGCAAGCCGCGGAAAGAGTGTTCAGACGGAACCTGATTAAATTTAAAAGTAGCCCAAAGTTCGCTTTTCAAGGAAGGCCTAGGGATTCATTTTAAAACTCGTGATCAGATGTGGCTATTTTCCAGATGTTTGGGAGAGAAGCCAGTAGGTCAGACTGATCATTACAATAATCAAGCGTTTTGAATTATTTGGTTCAGTGAGCATTTCCTGAACGCTCCCAGGTGCCAGGCTTTCTGAAGGCGATAGACTGCCCACTGGACCTCACAGCGTCATTAAGCAAGGTGTGTTTGAGTAGTGGGGTGCCAGGCGGCCCAGGGAGGACCCCAACCCAGCCTGGGGGTCACGGTGAGCCTCCCAACCTGGGGCCTGCCAACCCCGATGGCTACCAGTCCTGGATGGCCTTCTGCCCAGAAGCTTCACGTACACGCTGTTCTAGCAGGAGACCAGGGTGGGGGAATCGGTACCAGAAGTAATTAAATGACCAAGGAGGCAGCAAGGCTCGAAGACAGACTCATATCGGCATCATTTCTTATTACTATTATTGTGATAACACACAGCAAGAACAGGACTCCCAGACAAGGAGAAAGCAAGCTTCAGGGCATTTTTAAATTGGGCAAATTATAGAGAGGTGAGAGATTAAATGAAAATCTATCACATTACAAATTCAGCCTGCAGTTACTGAGATCATATTTTTTTCATAAGTGAGTCACACCAATAATAACTCCAAGGTCTTTATAATAGTTTTCAATAAACTCTGTGGGATACTCACCACTTCTCTTTTGAAAAATTGACATCATAAGCCAAAAAAATAGCCCTTTGACGTTTCTGTCTTCTTTAGGGCAACCAGCTGGGAAAGGGAACACAACACCATCTCAGGAGGCAGTGTGGCGCTTGGCCTCACTGGTGGACAGACAAATTAAAACAACAAGATCCTGTTTCACACCCACCAGAGGGGCAAAACTCAAAATCCCTACCAGCAAGGGCTGGAGAGGGTGTGAAGTAATGGAACTCTCGAGTGCTGTGGTGGCGTCAGGAGAACAAACACCCAGGACAGCAATCTGGCAACATCAGGGTGGGCCAAAGGGGCAACATGCCAAGGCCTGTCAGCCCACCCAGAGGGGTCCAAGAGCCCCTCCCAGGTGTGTACAGGAAGCAGAGCTAAGGCTGTCGGTTTTAAAGCAGCTCTAAAAGCTGTGACGTTTGTCCCGTTAAGATGGAGCCGGATCCCCCCCAGCCTTAATGGGAGTCAGCCTTGGTGACTGGCTTCCAGCGAACAGAATGCAGCAAACAGGACGCTTCCTGACTTCTGAGCCAAGATCATAAAAGCAATCCCGTTACGGCCTGGCTCTTTCGCGCACAGAACCAGACGCCACGTTGTGAGGAAGCCCAGGCCACGGCACTCCAGGCAGCAGCATAGTCAAGGACCTGGCTAGCAGCCAGA
Organism: Lagenorhynchus albirostris; assembly: GCF_949774975.1. Lineage (NCBI taxonomy): Eukaryota > Metazoa > Chordata > Mammalia > Artiodactyla > Delphinidae > Lagenorhynchus > Lagenorhynchus albirostris. The sequence continues at coordinate 4,787,325 of NC_083095.1, forward strand.
GTCACCCTCGGCCATGTGAGCGCACAGCCTTCAGATGACTCCACCCCACATGACGCCAAGCAGAGCAGAGATGAGCTCTCCCCACGAAGCCCGGCCCAAATTGCAGATTCACAAGCAAAAGAAACATTACTGTTTTAAGTTACTAAATTTGGAGGTGCTTCATTATACAGCAGTGGATGACTGGAACACGTTCACTGAAATATTGTTTGCAAGAGATAAAAAGCGAAAAACAACCTTCCATGAGTAGCGGAATGAATAAACAAACTATAGGTTAGTCCATCCTGTGGAATAGTACACAGCAGTTAAAAATGAATAATCCAGAAAAACAGACAGATGCGAGTGTGTGTTTGTGTGTATGGAAAAACTGCAAAAACATAATGTTTAATGTTTTACGAATTACAAAAGGATATAGCGCATGGTAATATTTCCATAAATCTTTAAAGTACAAAGCCGATATTACACGTTGTTTATGGATAAGCACATGCAGTAAAGTTCAAAAGCAGATCCACCAGACTCAGGCGAGCAGCCATTGCCAGGGAGGGAGGCAGGCCTTTGGCTATATCAGAAATATTTTACTCCTTACAAAACAAGAAGAGGGACCCAACACAAACACGGCAAAACGTTAGTAACAGTTAGATCCGGTGGGGGTCCATGGGAGCCTTTTATTATCTTTTATTTTCTGTAGGATTAGAGCAGGTCACTAACTGCTCATTTCTGTGCCGCTCAGCTTGGTTTACACGATGATAGGCTGGTGATGGCATTTCTGGCTGATTCCTCCACTCTCCTGGGAGTTCCCTGAGGCAAGGACTGTGCTCGAGATCGCCACTGCACGCGGTGGGTGCTTGACGGACTTCCCTTTGCCAGGTCGACCGGAGAAACCAACAGGCCGCAGGAAGAGTGCATTCCCTCCCCTGGTGCATGGGAGCCAAGCAGAGAGCAAAGGAGATGCGCTAATTAACCCAAGGGACTCGGCAGGCCTCAAAACGCAGGATGAAAGACAGCTCCACTAAAGAGAAAGACGAGCCCCTTCCTTGGCCTGAGGCGCACGGCTCCCCCTTCTCTGCCTGGACACTGTTAAGATTGCAGCTTTGGCCAAACGGTATGTCACAAACACAGGCAGCTGCAAATGCAGAAGGTAGAGAAAATAGCAGCAAATATCTCATTATAATAACAGCCCAAATGCAGGAGACGGAGACGGTCTGCCTGAGGAGCAGAAGCGGACAGAAATCAAAAGACTCATCCAGAGGAAGGGATGGGGAAGGCTGCAGCCAGGCAAGGAGGAAGCTGCTGCATGGGGAAGGCTGAGCAGAGGACGAGGAAGCGGGCTGTGGACCACGGCCAAGCCACTGAGGACGGGGGGTGGAAGAGAACAGGCAGCACCTCTAACGGCTCAGCGGTACCCAGGAGCCAGCCACGGGCCCCCTCGAGCATCCTGTCCCCTGAGCCACGCGCCTCCACCTGGTTGAGCTGCCCTGGGGGGGCGGGGGGGGCGTTTCCTGTTATGTGCAGCCTAGGGCACTCCTAGTCGACAGGGTGCAAACGCCAAGTGAGGGGACAACTGGCCATCTTTATTCTCCCTTTTCTCCCTTTTCCTATTTTCCAAATGCTGTTACCATGATAAGAAAATTTTTATGTTTTTCTTTAAGTTGATCCGAGTCTTGGCTAGAAATTCCAGCCCTAGGAACCAAGCCCAAGAAAATAACTACACAGAAGCTAAACATTATGTACATAAAGATGATCACCGCAGCCTTGCCTATAAAACAACAATAAAAAACCTGCTGGAACAAACCTCAATGTTCAGCAATAGGGACACGACTTAGTAAGTTGTGGTGCAACCACATGAAAGAAGACGTCTACTTGGAAGCCTATAAAAAGAGGAGAGACATTAAGCTTCAGAAACAGGATCCAAAATGATATATGAATAATACCTACAGAACTGTAAAAAATCTGTTCACAAGGGAGAGGTGAAACACAAAACCCAGGTTACTCGCTGTGGGCAGGGACGGCCCAGCCAGCAAAAGGAGCTGAGAGGAAAGGGAGCGGCCAGGGCCTGATGCGTGCGGAGGGGAGGGGTGCAGGGGGCCGGGGGGTGGGGAGTAACAGCCTCCTTGCCCAGAAGATGGCAGCTCCAGGCTGCCAGGGGCCCTCAGAGGTCTGGGCAACACAGCCTGGTGAGGGAAGCTCTCGTGGGACTCGGTGGGTGCTGCCCCCTCCCAGGTGCATCCTCACACAACCCCAGGGCACGGGGCAACCTGATACAAAGAGTCCAGAAGGAATTTCAGAGCATGGGCTCATGTACTTGAAACTCTTCAGAAAAGAAAGTTTCCCGTTAACTTCAAATACGCGTGCTCTCTGAGGACTGAGTGCAGAAAGAATTTCTGAGCATTTACATCCCCGGCCCAAAATACGAAGTCTAGTCCAGAGACGTGAACCGCCTGTGTTTGCCGTATCATGCTTCTCGTGGGAGATTAGACGTGAGGCTCCACCTTCTTACCTGAGATCTCCTCCCGCTATAAAAACAGCTCCTGATGTCAGTGTCTGAAATGACTTGCTCACAATTATAATCATTATATTAATGTGGCTGACTGTAAAACTCTACCTCGGCTTGCTAAATGAAAACACCAGGCTGCCAAACCTTCAAGAAGAAATTAAACTGTTAATGTGTTAAAGACTATTACATCCCCAAAGACATTACCATAGAATTTTCCCCGAATTTCAACCAGGCAAGATGCTGGACTGTACTGGAAACCTCTGTGAATTGCCTAATTATAGTTAAAAAGGGCATCATCTTCCCATGAAATAGCCTTTTCTGTTTTCCAACAGAGCTTTTGACAATTCTAAAAACTGTTCATTTGAAGACTCCCTGAGAAGGAGATCCCATTACAGGGCAGGCAGTGAGAGGCAGGCCGTGAGAGGCACCAGGAAGCCAGAGAGACGAAGCCCCCACGGAGAGGGGAACAGAGCTTCCCTGGAGCGCGGCATTTCAGGGCCGGGGTCCCACGTGAGAAAACAGAGGAGAGGGGACGGGATTCATGTGAGTTGCGGCGTGGAGACCACTCCCCGGCCCGCTCTGCCATCGTGGGTGATGCTGGCAGGGGGGAGACTTCCACTCAGTACGGCCTGCGGTGACCCCTAGGCCTGTCCCAGGTGTGTGTCCCAGTCACACATCCTGCCTTTTACGCACGTGGCTGGGACTACGGCACCACTTTGCTCAAAGTCGTCACTTTTAATAGATGCAGGGAAGTGAATGCAGGGCCGTCATTGTGTGCATAATGTACAAAATCACGGGCAGGGAAGCAGGATGTGAGGAATTCAGTAATGACCTTCATGCCAACCTAAAAGTACACGCACGGAGTTTAAGTGTCGGGGCCCAGCGCGGGGAGAAGGTCACCATCACAGAGACAGTGGAAGGTAGATGGCAGTGGCCAGGAACAGCTCAGGGTCACTGCGGCCCCAGAGAAGTCGGGCGGAAAATGCGATGGCGGCTCTGTGTCTGTCACACAGACAGACCAGGCAGCGTCGAGGTAAAGGCTCGCTCTCCCACCTCGCAGGCAGACGCAGCCGGCACAAGGCTCGGTCTCTAGCACCCCTATCCGCAGGATGAGGTAATGCTCACAGCTCTCCTTCCTGTGGGAGGGAGATGCTCACAGTAGCATCAGGGCAGGGGCAGGGCCAGGGCCAGGGCGGCTGGATCCACAGCCTGGAGGCTCAGGCCCTTTCGGGGCAAGTCACCCAGGTTGTGGGAAAGAGCCTGGCCCCAAACATGGCTCCAACTCTAGCTCTTCAGGCCTGAGGTCCTCTGCCTCCCCAGGGACTCGCTGGGTGATGGGAGACTGAGGAACTCGAAGCCTCCAGCACGTGTTAAGTGTCCTGCTAAAGCACTCCTCCCTCAGCTGGTGTCGGCACAGGCCCGGCACAGCAGATGCCCACAGGTAATAGGTCGCACCCCTGCTCAAGATAGGTGGTTTCCTGCAAAGTTGAACGTACAATGACCATATAATCCAGGAGTTCCACTCCTAGATATTTACTTGAGGCACGAAAACAAATGTCCACACACAGGTGTTCATAAAAGTCCTAACTCTAATAGCCCCAAATTGGAAACAGACCAAATGCCCATCAGCAGAAGAACAGATAAACAAATGGTGGCATTTTCATGCCATGGGTACTACTCAGCAATAAAAAGGAACGCACTGCTGATGCACACGGTGATGTGGACCAGCCTCCAAGACATTACACCGAGTGCGAGAAGCCGGACACAGAGATTACACGCTGCATAATTCCATTTACGTGACATTCTAGAACAGGCAAAACTAATCTATAATAACAAGGCAGATCAATGGTTGCCTGGGGCTGGGGTTAGGAGGAAGAGGGTAACTGATAAAGGACACTAGGAACTTTCTGGGTCGTGGAAATGTTCCGTATCTTGATGATGCAGAAGGGGTGGATGACTGCACAAGTGTACAGATCTGTCAAAACTCATCTAACAGCACACTTAAAATGGGTGCCTTTCATTACATGTAAATTGCACCTTAATAAAGTTAATTCACTTTTTTAAAAATGTAAAACTTCTCTACTTCATTATGAATAAAATCCCACCTACTGTACCGCACAGGGAACTCTGCTCAATATTATGTAATGACCTAAATGGGAAAAGAATCGAAAAAGAATAGATACGTGTATATGTATAACTGAATCACTTTGCTGTACACCTAAGACTATCACAACACTGTTAATCAACTATACTCCAATATAAAATAAAAAGTTAAAGAAAAAAAAAAAAGGAAAAAAAAAATAAATAAAACAGTGCCTAGCAAAAAAATTAAAAACTAAAACAAAATCCTAAGGCCCGGTCATGTTCTTCGAGGCCTCTCACAATCTGGTTCCTGCCTAAGTCACCAACCTCAACTCACACCACTCTCCCCTTTGCTAATATCCCAAACCTAAGGCAAACTGTAGGGAACTCCCTCATTTTCCCAATGAGAAGATTAAAAACAAAACAAAAAGGAGAGAGGCCATCTTGAACATATACACTTGTAGAGATACTGAGGAAATAATCAAATATTTATATTTAATTTATTAACTTACACACATGCATATTTAGAATCTCCTATTATGACAAGTGCAGAAATACTGTCTCCTTCCACTGCCATCCCTAGGCATCCTCAAGATCAGTGTATTCACCACTCCAAGGAGACGATTCTATGCGTGTCCAAAAGGGAACCCAGCGGTTACTAAGCACCTAGTATAGGGCACTGCCTTGAGCATTTGCAATGAACACTTCACTTAAACCTTCACAAAACCACAAGAGGTAAACATCACTGCAGTTCCCAAACTCTGCACCAGGGCACCCCAAGGCACACCAGCAAACTCACCAGGGTGAGTGTCAAGAGATATTTTAACTTTTTAAAGGAAACGCAGTACTATCTGTTGACACCATGCAGACTGCTAGCTGAGGTCGTTAACCGTTTCAACGTTAGATCACTCTGCGTTTCTATATTCCATGGTCATATCTATGCAAAGCTGGGTTTTCATCAGAGGTTCTGTGATAAAAAGCAAGTATCACATGAAAATCAAGGTGGAACAGGACATGTGGGTGGCAGTGCCCGGCCCGGCCCTGACACTGGAGAACTTGTGCGTGTCCAACAGGTGCCGAGCTGTTAGGACACAAATACTTAAGCTGTTTGGCCCGAACTCCTTAGTAAACAGGACCACTAAGGGGCTTCCTTTGGCCTGGAGAAAGGTGGGAGACGTTACTGTGACACTAAGAGCGTTGTAAACTGAGACCCTCTGCACCACTGTCTCTATTTTACAGATGGGGAAACTGAGGCACCAAGCGATTGCTCACCCAAAACCACAGAGCTAAGAAGTTGGGGTCCAAACCCAGCACAAAGCAACATGGCCTTCACAGATGCATTTACTGCTAAATGCTTTATCAAGACTGTGTGTATGAGTGTGTGTGTGTGTGTATGTGTGTGTGTGTGTGTGTGTGTGTGTGTGAGAGAGAGAGAGAGAGAGAGAGAGATGGGCTGGAACAAACTAAGTGATAGACAAAATATCAAAAGATCTGCTTAAACTTTGTGGTCCAAAATTAAGAGAGTGTCCTATAATTTGAGAAACTTCAACAGACTCAACTATACAGGAAATGCCTCGTCTGAGGAGAACCTGAGGACGAGCCGGCTCTTGCATCTGTCTCCCTTCTTGCCACACCAACCCCCAGCCCCAGCCTCCGTGCCCCACCGCCTGCCCTGCCCCCTCCATTCTCGTTCCTGAGTCCTTCCCTCACACTTCCAAGCTCAGCTTCCATGTTGTCTTTCCACGGGTTCTCCCCTACCTACTGGCCATTTTCCTCTATTTCCCAGTAAAGAGCACTTTGCTACTTATAATTACCTTGTAAATGAGTTAAGTTATTAGACGGTGAGCTAGGCACAGCGGCCCCACACGGTGTCTGGCACCCCGGGGGCCCTCAGTGAGTATGGCCGCCATCACCCACGGCTGTCTTCCCCTGGGCCCGCAGGGTCAAGAGCCACACCTGAGCAGCGTAGTGGAGGCCGTGCGCTCTGGCCTCCATCCTCCCCTGGGAGGCCCTCGAGCAGCTCCAAACGCCAGGAAGCAGCTCCCTGAGGCCAGGGATTGGCCTCACACGGTTGATGGGGGCTGCTCTTTTTCCTGATCTCAGTGGCTGTCATCCTCAGAATCCCTTTTAAAACAGAGCTTTAACTATCTCCCTCTGGAAACTCAGAAGGGCTCTGGCCCCGACTGTTCTTATTTTAAAACACTTGTTTTCTAGAATGGTAAACTTTTTCAGCTACTGCAAACAATTAAAATCGAAAGTGATCCATGGGGAGATGGAAGGAGGGTGGGTAATTATTATCAACGAAACCAACGAGAGGGAACAAATGTATTGGGCCAAAATCTAATAAAACAAGTAGGAGAAATCTGGCGCGGCTCTGCGGGCAGCAAATTACTCTTCTGCGTCTTCACAGACAGTACACGGGAGAGGTAATTTATTAACTCGTGCCATGTTGGCCTCAACATTAACCTGTATCCCTAAAGTACTTAACTCCTACCCAGGAAACTGCTTACTTAACTTGCTTTAGGACAAGCAGGGCCAATGTAGGCTTGCTATTCACAGCTTCAAATTCAATTTAAAGGGATCCCTGTTCCAATTTCCTGTAGAAAGCTACTCTGTGTTCTAATACATCAGTGTCAGGAAACACGGCCTTTACTTAATTTCTTCTCATTATTCATACAACCAGGGATCACCCAGAGCAATTTCTCGTCCTCTGTGTGCCTAACAGTCATGATGGAGCTTTTGCTTTTCATCTTTTCGAGGGGCAGCTACTCTGAGGTCTCCCCTTCCCTCCAAAGCACGCCCTTTAGAGATCCTTGCTCACCCTGCGGGGGATCTCTGCACAGTGGCATAGCTTGGGATAACGACATTCAAGTCTGCCAATATTTCTGATGCATATTCTAAAAGGCAATGCAGAGTCAGAAAGCACAGAGACCAGCCCCAAGCCACCATGTCACCTTAGGCCAGACACATCTCCCCACGGCCTCAGACTCCTCACTTGTGAGATGACAGGCTGGGCCCGGATCACTGAGTCCCCATCCTGACATAAGCCACGGAGCCATTTGCTCCAAGGCAGCCATGTGAGGAAGCCCACCTGAGACAGATAATGCAGAACTATGCAGGGCGAGGGGGGAGGGTGCTCGAGCCCCCCAGCTCACCCTCCTTGGCGGCAGCCCCCGAAAATTTCCATGAAGCCCTCAGAGCCCCCAAAGCACAGTTTGCAAACCAACCATCTGAGTTATCTCGACAGGACCCTCCAATAAAATAAGTCTAGTGCTCCGAGTTTCCTTTGCACAAGCAAAACGCTCTTAATAGGACTGTAATGGAAAAATAATTCATGCATTTTATTTCCTATTTAATGCATTTATGTATTTTATACAATAAGCATACATTATTTTAATAACCGGAAGAAAACAAACATTATTAAAAAGAAAATAATTCACATGGCTTTAAAAAAAACAAAACAAAAACACCCGAGGCACAGAAGAGACCAGCCGGGAAGGTTTTTGTACTCTTCCAGCGTCATCTGCCAGCGTTAACAGCTAATTGCTTTCGTCCCTTCAGAGCAGCAAAATACCACGGTGTCTGGAAAGGTCTGATGAGTCACCCAGCGCTCTGCGGCTCTCTGCTGCGTCACCGAGCCCTGTGCAGGCCTGCGTAAACACTCATAACCCCAGCCGCCTTCAGCTTTAGAGACTGGGGGCGGGAGGGGGGGCACCGGAAGGAAAAGAGCCGGCACTAAGAGGGTAGGGGCTCTGTGGAAGCTTCCAGAAAGATCTTGGCCTTCCCGCACCTCGGGTTTCTTCACCCCTAACATCCGCCACACAGGGCCAGGCAATACTGGAGCTCAATATACGTACAAGTGGATTTTCAGTAAATGCAGGCATTTTTAAGCCCCTAAATTTTGATTACATTTATACCTAAATCTCGGGAGTCTGCAATAAAGGAGTGGGCAAAGCTGTCTGAAGTCGGGCTTGCTACACCCGTTCCCCATCTGCTCTACCCTGGGGTCTACATTATCACAGGAGCCTCAGAAGAGGTCTCCCCAGGGGGGTTTCCCTCCAACTGCGTACACACCGGTACACAAACTCGCCACGGCTCCCACTTCTTATACGAAACACTTGAGACCCAGCCACATGCCCCACAAAGCCCCGACCCCCCACTACAGGCCACTACCATGACCACGGCTCCCCACCCCAGACCCCTCCTCCCCTTCTGATGTGCAGGCATCTGTACTCTGCACCCAGGGGCCTTCGGCCTGCAGTCTCTCTCCCACCCCAACCACCTCCCAACCCCCAGGCCCAGCTCACCTGTCCCCTCCCGCCCCCATCAGGACTGGCTCTCTTCCTCGTTGCTCCCCGACACCCGGTTTACGCCAGCCAAGGGTCCTTCCTACAGCCCACGTTATTATAATTGTCTGGACGTTCACCAGACACCATGAGCGCTCAGGGGAGGGCCTGGCCACATCTCTGTCCCCGCTCCAATCTCTGGCATCCAGACTCAACCTAGCAATACTGGGCATCGGAGCCTGTTTGGGCACCAAAGTGTGAAACTGTGGTCCCCGCTCTTAATACATTTATGCTTCAGGGGACAGCTGCCTCCAAAGCCTCCAGAAAGGACATAGCCAGAGCTCCCAGAGTACAGGTGGCCTGGCAGGTTTCTCTGATTTGCATGTAATAAGCAGCCACCAGTAGCAGCTGCCCTGGGAATGCACCAGCTCCCAACGAGGGCACCCTGAAGAAGGAGTCGAGGGAGCCCACAGCAGCCAGCCAGGAGCCAGCCTCGCTGATCGAAGCCAAGTTGACTTTCCAAGCCCCATCTCACCTGAACTGGGAAGGTGAATAGCGCTTAGAACTAAAAGCTTTTCCTCACTGCCCCCGGACTGTGAGAGGTATGTGGGCCTGAGAGTAAACAGGGGAGTTATTCATGTCAAAGGAGAACAAGTACCCCGCAGAATGGGAGCACATCAATAAGAATGTGAAAGCAACTTTTCAGGAATATAGGACACAATGCAAATTAAATGTCTGAGCACTGCACATACATCAGTATATATATATATATATATATATATATATATATACCTAATCTCTGAGAAACTCTTTGGTTACTATCACGACGTTAACTGCAGACTCAGCCCGGCATCGAGCTTCTTCCCCTGAAAGGACTTCAGCAAACTTTGTCTTCTGCGCTTAACTCACTCCACTCCCAAACTGCAGCCACCACCATGCTGAATCCCCACAACGCACGCCTCGGGGCTTCCCTAACAAGTTGGGCTCATCCCCACCTTTGGTCCTGCTCGGTGGCCCCCTGCCCAGACAGCAATTCTGAGTCACAATGAGGAAAAAAGAAGGGAATGGAGAACGAGGGGACCCAACTACAGATCTACTGCCGAGTCTTTAAATCATGTTTCACATCTGCCCAACTGCCCTGAGCCTGCCCCTCCTTTCTCTGTCCCCATGGTGTGCCATTCATTCACTCACGGCACCAATGCCTAGCCGGCACCCACTCTGTGCAAGGCAGAGAGCCCGGGAAGTGCAGACGCGGCCCCGACCTTAAAGAACCCAGTCCAAAAGCACATGAAGATGATCAGGGGACCCAGGCTGCGCACATACGACAGGCACAAATTCTGGAGGTGCATGGGGCGGGGTGGGGATTAATGAAGCTGGGTGGCACGGATTCCTGCTCTACCACCGGTAGCAGCCTGACCTTGGGCAAGCCGCCCAGGAGGGACCTGGTACCTGCTGCCACACGTGCATTTCCCACTCAACTCCCAGCTCCTCACACTAAATACAGACACCGCCAGCTTAAGTCTCAATTTCTTCAACTGCAAAATGAAGACAGAACACCTACAAGTGGCTCCTGAAGAAGTGGGGGCTATCCACACGAAGGTCCACGCGCACGGTGAACAGCCAACAGCTGCTGCTGAATTATGTCACTGAATCGTCCCACAGCCCCTCCTGCGTGTATGACGACCAGGACACACGCTTGCCCTGAGCTCCTGCAGCGAGCCCACTCCATCAGTCCTCAGCAGCCCAACCGGCCTCCAAAGCCAGTCATCCAGGTCTCAGTGCTGGTACACGTCTCTCCATGTGAGCACGAGGACTTCAGACTTCCCTTCTCCGTCCTTTGCTTTGAACTCAGGGCCCACACGTCTTGATTGAGCTGGAGCCTCAAAGCCTTGGGAGAATCCAAATATGTGACTTACTCAGCACGCGAGGGTGGGAAGAACGCTGGCTTTGGAAGTAAACAGTCGCGGACTCCAGTCCCAACTCCGCCACCTGCTAGCGGCAAGCTCCTAGGCCCCCTGAGCCCTGGGCTCCTTGACTGTAGGATGGGCAGACCATCAACAGCTCAGAGGTTCGGGGAGGACTGATCATGTCTGTGATGCCAGCACTGAACTGGGAACATGGTGGGATCTCAGCCGGTGGGACTTATCCTCCCACCAAAATTCATCTCAGCCAACGGGACTTACCATCCCACCAAAATTCAATCTCACCTTGAGTTCTGGTCATACAAGACGCGGCCCATGGTAAAGTCTGCACCAGCATGGGCCCCTTCTCCTCGAGACACTTCATCAGGCAAGGCAGAAACCAGGCCAACGAGAATTAACTTAATGCTCCGTTTGGCAGTGCTTCCCTAGGTCCGTCATCCATTCTATTCCCTGCAAGCTGCCAGCCAAACAAACTGGAATATTGATCGCCGCAATCATCTCGATGGAAGTCTGAGGGCCAAGCACTTTATGTACGTTTCAATTAGAAGAGTAGGCTGGCCATTCTAATTCCACTTCATTCCAGCCAGCTTCACCCTGGGCAACAAATGGGCTCCTAAAAAGTTGAGTTAATCAGCAATCTATTAATGGAATCACACCTCCACAATGATTTTACATTATCATTTCAAAATGATGCATATTCATTCTCCATCTTGAATTTTAAGCACCGGGAAGGAACCAGGAGTTACCATGGCTGCGCGAAGCTCCGGGCGTCACTCAGGGCTGCCATCTTGCTGACTGTGCAAAGCAGCCCTGCAGGTGGAGTGGCACTAGCCTCACTTCACAAGACACAGGAGAGAGAGGCCAAGGGCCTTCCCTAGGCCCCAGGTAGACCGGCCGCTAAAGGACAAGTCCGCTAGCTTCTTTCAGGAGTCCCACTGATCCCAATAATTCCGAAGGCTTTTGCCTCCAGTTCACTCTCTCAATATAAGTGCTTTGGTTGGAAAGGCAGCTAGGTCCTTCTAATTCGACTGAGCCCAAGTCAGTTTGCGGTTGGGCGGACTGCTCCCCAAGGTTCAGAGATGAGTGAGGAGTGGCTCTTCCAGACTCAGGACAGGGGACCTGGGGGCACGAGGGCAGAGAGGAGGAGACCCATTTTTCTCTGTACATCCTTTGTCTCCTTTGATTTCTTTTAATTGCCTATTTTTTTCCCAAGTTATTTAAACTAAAAAAATTAAAAACAGTTCACCCATTTCTTTTGAATTTTGTACCAAATTCATGTATTTCTACTCTTAAAAATAAGTTTTTTAATGACATAAGTAAAAATGGTTTCTTCCTCCTGAGGAAGCTTACAGTCAAATAGGGGAGATGAGATTTGATCTACAGGAAAAATTTCATTCACCCCAACAGCCATTTATTGGGCTCTTGTGTTATGGAGGCCCTGAGCTCGGCCAGACAGGTCACAAAGGCAGTGAAACTCAGCTGTCAGTTCCTCCGAGAGGGAAGGACCCGCACGGTGCTGCTGCCTCGGTTTCATCCCCGTGGCATTTTCTTTCACGGTGGTCACAAGGTGTTAGTAACTTCCCTGCTCGCTTAACGACTTCCGATTCAGCATCCGGAAAGCTCATTTCAGTGACTCTGCAGGAAGAGCTGGGGTGACACCTGTAATCCTCTCATTGCCTCATTTAGCTAAAGTTAGTTTGCAGATCACAAAGCCACTTAAAAGGGCCCTGGAGATCCGTGGAACCTTCCTGTTTTCCCAATAAGAGACCAAAGCCAGAGCTGGCCTGACTTCTCAGGGTCTCAGCTGGTAGACGCAGATCCACACGCGGACTCCGGCCCCGACAGCCAGCCCACGGCTCTCCCCACCCCCGTGGCTCTCCTGTCTTGTCCCCGTCCACAGTAATAGCTGCACAAAGAAATGAGTCACTTGCTCACCCAGATCATGCCTGTAAAATCAGAAGGTTGTTTTTTTAGGAAAAAGTAATAACAGAGGCGGGGGGGGTGTCTTAAATAAAGCCTGTCCTTCCTGACATGATGGATGGAAAGCTTTTGGGCATGAGATGGAATGGTGTGTGATTATACCAAACTAATAATGGCTGTCACATGTCAGGAGAGCAGATGTCACTACCTTTTGACAGAGGGCACTTGGGAAGAAGAAGTTACAAAGAGAAAGCTTTCCCTTTACTTTCTGAGGGGTAGAATAATAATTCACCTGAATTGTCAAGACTTGTTCAGGGTGGCATATGTGTAATAAAGGGAGGTTCCAGAGCTCCCGTACCATCGCAGGCATTCATGGCAGCAGCAGTAATCACTGGGTTTTAAAAGCCCCACACGATTGAGCACGAGTCCTTTCCAGCACTTACTACTCCTTCCCCAGCACCTACTAATGCCAGTCAGACCCCAGAAAGGTGCACCAAGGAGAGTGAGCTAGAGCCCCTCCCAGGAGTCGTGCTAAAATGACACCCCGAGGGAATCCCCTGGCGGTCCCGGTCCACTTTCACTGCCGTGGACCCGAATTTGATCCCTGGTTGGGGAACTAAGATCCCACAAGCCGCACGGTGCGGCCAAAAATAAATAAATAAGATGACCCCCCAAAATCCAGGGAGAAGATGGCAAGCACCAGCACGCAGAGGACGAGCTGAACTACGAGGGCAGAGGGCAGCTGGGGAAGGAGGAGAGAGGCCCGGGCGCGAGTTACGGGCAATTCATCACCCGCAGTGTCTTGTCCTCTCCAGGACTTTTCAATTCCTCCACGTGAACATGTTTTTCTTTTAGAATCAGAAACAAAGTGAAAAGCCAAAGAAATAAAAAACTGTAAACAAACAAAAAAATTTTTTAACGGACCACTGGTCCTAAGAGCCTACTGGTCCAAAGCTACGAGGAGAAAGAAATGATCAATTCCAGCAGGGGGTGAGGATGGCCATCCAGCAGAGAGGGAACTCGCGGCAGCCCAGGAAGGCAAGGACCTGCCTCGTGAAGAACTGGAGATGCAGGGACGTGGGCCCTGGGGTCACTTCTGCCAGGGTAGGGGAGAGAAGTCTAAGACACTGCGGCGGGGAGAGGTGTCTTGCCCCCATAACACCTAGGACCCGTGGGCAGGACTGGTCTGAGACTCCCTGAAGCAGCCAGAGAAAGCCATAAGCAAGGAAATGCTTAATTAAGCAGTGCAAGGGGGGATCCACGCGGGCCCGAGGTCACCCAGGAGGCCGTGCAGATGCTCAGAGGAGAAGGGGCTGTGGTAGGGAGGGAGGGGGGCCCCGCCCCGCCCCGAGAATGGGAGCAGCCGCCGATGCGCCCCAGAGGCCCAGAGGAAATATTATTGCAAGACAAAAACTGAATTATGAAATCCGCAAGCAATAATTAGTTTAAATTACTACTTCTACTTGAATAATTAAACACGCTTATTTTCACTCACTGATGTTTTATTCATTACCATACATCTTTCCTGAAAGTTGTTTTTAACGTGAATATTCTTTTATTTGCAAAGATCCCACAGAGATTTACTATGCTAATTTCAATCCTTTCTTCTAAAATAAAAACCACAATAACAAAAACACTCCAGATTATCAGCCATTAGTGACTGCTGTGTGGGGCCCATTATCAACTTAAGTCACAGCAACTGGCTGGAAATACCGTGGGTTGTGATAAAGTTATTCACACACCAAAGCTTCCTTCCTTTAAAATTCACCGCTGAAAGGACGCTATTTAAATAAGCTCGAAATGACTATGAAAATAAAAAGACCCGAGTGCGGAAAGACCACTTAGGCATCAACGAGAAGCACCTTTTGCTTTTTATCACACCCTCTATTAATGAAAATGTTTTTGCATTTCCACAAATAATGCTTGGATTTTACAAGTCTTATTTTTACACCCTGGAGCTAAGATACCCATAAGCACAGTAATAAAGGCTTAAGGTTTTCATTAAGTAAAGTTACCTTTGGGAATAAGTACTAACTTAAATATAATCCATGAACTAACTCTTCCCTGCTGGGTTATTAGCTGGTATTGGCTGAATGGCAAAACTCCAAATCTGAGCTAATGCCAACAAGCTGGGCCTAAGTCAGACCCTGAACAGAGAGGAGCAACGCTGCCACCACTATAAACCAGCTCCACGAAGACGCAGAAGCCAATAGCCCTCTGAGGGGACCACAAAGCCTACTTAATGTGCAGGCATGCGGGCTGTTCCGCAGAACTGACAACAGCTAGACTCACTGGATTACTATGACAAATATCAAGGAATGTGACTCTGCAGTAAAGTGTGTGTGGGGGGGGTGCTCGCGCGTGCACTCTTGCGTACACATGCGCGCACACACGTACCCCAGCTCTGTTACTCAAGTACGGGCTTCTCCAGAGGAGCAGCGCCTGTCTTGGAACTGGCAAGTCCTCACTGAACATTTGTTGAGTGAAACTAAGTATCTGAAGATTTTTTAAGGCCCCAACTGTATTTCTCTTTCCCCCAACCTCCTTTGAAAGCAATCAGTCACCCACCCCAAGAACGCGACCACCGCGCAGCGCCCCCCTCCCAGGTGGAATGTAAATGGCTCTCTGAGCCGGGCAGCCCCGCTGCCGTGCCCCTGGCGCTCTCCCTCCGTTAATATAAGTAAACTCCACCGAGTATTCTTCACACGGGTTGCAACCAGTCTTCTGGGGTCACGGGGGAGTGGATGACTCAAAATTTTGAAGCTGCCAAATCAAAAGGGACCATCTACTGAACAGACGTACGAGCCGTGGTACCAGCTTGGCCTTTGATAAATGAAGGGACTCTGAAGGCCACAGGCCGGGGCTCAGCTGATTCTAGAGCTCAACATTATCTGCGTCATCATCGTTAGAAGCGTCCGGAAAGCAGAGCAGAGCTTCTGCTGGGCTTCTGTTTCTGTGGTAACAGCTTCACTGGCCTGTCACAGAAAGGAATGGAAGGAGGAAACTGGAGGGGGAGAGGGAAAAGAGGCAAGGGGGGAGTGGAAAGGAGGAAAAGCTAAAAAGAGGGCAAACGGGGACAGGACGTGGGGGAAGGCGGGGGGGGCGTGGGGGAAGTACAGAAAAAGACAGCGAAAGAAAGGATGGGGCAATGTGGGGAGGGGTGTGAGAGAAGGAGGGGAAGGGAGGGGAGGAAACATCAGAAGCTGAGACTTCAGTCAGGCCAAATCACCTACAGATGTGCTTCTATCTGTCCGCAAAGAATGTTCTAGTTTCAGTCATTAAATGTAACACATTTCAACTCTCAGTCAGTGCCCCGAGACACGCTCAATTATCTGATAAACCCCAGGAAAGCTGTGTAAAAACGTCAGTGCAGTGAGAGGTCTAACTCCAAACCCTCACTAATGTCAACATCAGCCCAAAGGTCTGGCTGGCTTAAATCCAGAAGGAAAAAAGAAAGAAAAAAGAAAAGGCCCCGGAGACCTGTTATCACTGACCTACAGCCATTAGGACAGGGACCCACTGGTGCCTGATGAGTGAGCGTGCTCGCTGAGCCTCATTAATGGGCCAACCTGCGGGTCCTGCTCGAGATTCCACAAGGAAACAGGTCCTGAAAACCAAAAAGTGTCCAGCCTGAGCTTGGCTGTAGAGCTCTGACAGGGGATAGCAGCCAGGGACTGGGGGACAGGGGGTGGGGGGCCTCAGTGCAAGGAGCTCAGAATAAGTGGCCAGGACAAGATTCAGTCCACTTCCTGTCCCCCCAGCTCCCCCCCCAAGAGAGGATAATTAACAAATAAAAATAACAAGCGCTCTAAATGCAACATGGGATCCTGGCTTGGATCCTGAAAGAGAAAAGGACATGAGGGGAAAAACTGGTGAAACCCCAGGAAAGTCTATAGTTTAGTGAACGGAATTATACGGATGTTATCATCTTGGTTTTGACAAACGCCCCACGGTAAGCTGGGGACGGGTATACAGGAACTCTCTGGATTACAACTCTTCTATAAATCTAAAATTATTTTTTAAAGTTTTCAAAGAAAAACAACGAGGTCTGTTTAAAAACGAGACTCCTGTTTTTCTCACACTGATTTAGTTTTTTCATATAAAACCAACGCCCTTGATAGGGTTTAACTATCCTAAAGCTTTCCTGGAAGGCTGACTGAAACATTACAGCGAAAGCTGTACTCCTGCAGCAAAAGTGAATTACTGAACTCGGAACATGTTAGCAGTGTCCCTGCGCTTTGCACCTGGGATATAAGGAGTGGCGTGTCCCCGTGCATCAAGGAGCGAGGTTTCTGTCTGACAGAACTAGAACAGCTTTGAAGAGCCTGCCTTTACAACCTCCTCACACTGCACGCTCTGGATTCCCTGCCTCCTGAGCCTTCTCCAGAGAACCTCGCTCCCCTCGGTCCATGGGTCCAACGACCAGCCCTGCCTAATCTGCAGGCTCCTCCACGCGTCGCAGCCTTCACACAGTCCACTCCCTCTGCCCGAATGCTCTTCCATCTCTTTCCTGCTGAACAACTTCTACCCATCCTCTAAGACCCCCTGTGACTCAGGCTGAAACTGCGCCCCCAGGGCTATCCTTTGTGCCCCATGGCATCTTATCCTCCACCCACCAGAGCAGCTATGATGCACTAGAAGTATACGTCCACCCGTTTCTTTCTCCCAAAGAGGCCAGGAGTCTTTCAAGGAAGGGTGAGACGCTGTATTCGTCTCTGCATCCCACTCCCATCCCCAGCACCCAAGTCTTGGGACAGATACTCAATGAATGAAAGCCTCAGAGTCAAGAATATGGGCAACTCTTTTAAAAGAGAAAGTACCAGTATACAACCTTCCATCGTCCGTTAAAGGGTCAAAAAGGTCTTATTTGTCAGAAGTGAAGGAAGCAAGCCCTTTTAAGAGAAACAGATTTTTGTTACAGAATGACGGGTTCATTTCCACAGATAACACGAGTCCCGCACAAGTATCCTCTTCTGACCAGAGAGCTGAAAATCTTTTCAAAGGTTTTGGTTTCCTTGACAACAGCATTGCTGGAGACAAGCAGGGAAATAATTAAAAAGTATGTTCTCTTTGCTTCGAACTCCTTAAGTGTTTATAAGCAGTAACGAACAGGCCAGGCTCAGTGTGCACGGCGTCAGTACGGACGAGCCGAGGACATGCGGGGGCACCCCGTCCTGCCACCGCCTCCAGCGGGGCCCCCGGGTGAGGACCTGCCCAGGACCACATTCATCAGGGCAATCAGCCCACACAGGTCAGATTCGCAACAACTGCGCTTGCCAAGTGCCAGGTCTCGGGCCACGTTTAATCCTCACAATGGTCCGCCGAGCCGGGTACGTATTCTCAGCACCCTTTGACAGGAGAGAGGTGCAAAAAAGTGAGGGGCATCCCAGGCCACTCGGCCCAGGGCCCCGGGGAGAGCACACGAACTCCTCAGGCTGTCTCTACACAACTGCCCCAAGCCTCCGCTCTGACCCTCAGATCTCATCGCAGGGCAGCCAAGGCCCTGGAATAAAATGCCTGTCCCCAAGCCCCACCGTCCTGCCAGCCCACGTCCCCGCTCGGGACCACTTGCTGTGGCTACGCTCAGGCAGCAAGACCGCGCATGCCTGCACCCCTGCCCTGGGGCCGCGAGGACACGCAGAGCCATGCCAGCCCTACGGCGGTGCTCAGCCCTGATTTAGGGGCCTCCTTCTCCGTTCAGGGTGGCTTTTCAGGCTGTGTTTTGTTTTAACAGCTTTACTGTATTCGTGTCTTTTATAGTAAGCCTCCTCAAACCTTTTCTCGATTTATGATTTATAAATAAATAATAAATAAACAAACATACAAGCTGCAAGCGTCGGCCCAAGCCCATTACCTGAGAGTGTACAGGCAAGCATTTCAACAGATGGGGAACAATCATTGCTTTGATTTAGTGTCCAGCTATGATCTTCGAAGCCCTTTCCAAAGCCCAGCCACCTCTGCAGGGATGCTTCCTGCACGGATTGGAGGTGGGGGACGGCGTCAAGGTGTGTGGACAAGACCAGCCCCAAGAGCCTCCATGCCCCTGAGGTCCAAGGAGGCCCACAAAAGTGCGGCAGACCGAGTAGGTGCTATTCATTCATTCCCAAATGTTTCTTCAGCACCTACTATGTGCTCAGCTCACCTCCAAGAAGGGGAGATACAACAAAGGAAGAAAATAAACTCCCTGCCATCATGGAATTGTTATTAGAGTTCTTCTCATTTCACAGATGAACTAGTTAAGACTCACGAAGATTAAGGGCCCTGCCAACACACACGTGACTGCCTTCTGGAGTTCCCAAGCAGGAAGGGCACAGGGAACAACCCCAGAAGGCAAGAGCAGAGAGAGGGGAGATCACATGCCAGCTCTGTGCTTGCCCCTCTCTGCTCCTCAGTTTCCTCATCTGTAAAATGGACATAAGGATGCTGCTAATGGCAGTACCAGCTTACATTAGGGAGCGCCTGCTGTATGCTCGCCAAAGAGTTTTCCACGAGTTTTCTTGCTTAATTGTCAGATGACTGAGATGGATGCTGTGATTACCCCTGCTGTACTGATGGAGAAGCTGAGGTCCCAAGAGTTATGTAACTTACTCAAAGCTACACAGTTAGAAAGTGCGGCGGCCAGGGTTGAGCACACACCCTCACCCTCCACAGTGAGACTCCAGCTCTGCTGACTGCCCTGTGCCGCAGCTGGGGGTAAATGAGATGAAAAAGCCCGTATGGAGGCTGACCCAACACAGGAAACAGCCGCTGGCCTCATGCCACCGACTGTCCAGGCCTAGAGCCCACAAGAACCCCCGCCTGGCTCCCCTCGGTGGGCCCCAGCACTGCCTAGGCCCACCCTCCCTGGCCCCCCTACAGCGTGGCAGTCAGCACAGCGCAGGGCCATCCCTGTCACCCAGCCAGCTGCCCACCGCCTCGTCCTCTAAGGCCCGGCTCAACCTTCCCCTTCCCTGAAGTCTGGCTGGTCCTCAGCCCCTGTCCCCAAGAGAGCCACCCCACTGCCCTTGACTTCCCGTCCCCAGCACAGGGGGCCCCTGGAGGGCCTGTCACACTGTCAGTCTGTTTTGATGCCTGTCCCCCATTAGCTTTCGTGCTGGCAAGGGGGTCTGATCCCCTCCGAGCCTGTCCAGAGCCAGCATTTAATCAATGGCTGGACCCACGGATGCTCAATCAGAGGAAGTGCTAGGGGAGGCAGGTCTCCTGATGCAGCCCCGGAGGGGCACCTCATGCGCTCTGCACCTGGTGCCCCCTGGGGCCCTCGCCGCTCACACCGCAGACAGAGCCTACAACAAGGTCCGAGCAACTCACTGGCCGCACAACAGAGAGTCCAGAAGGCCTGGCTTGCACGTCCCAAGTCTACACCCCAATGACCAGCGGCCGACGTCATGCTGCTGAGCCGGAAAATAGGCAGCGCAGCCCAGGTGCCTGGAGAGGCTGCTGGCGTCAGTGGGCGCCCGCCAGGTTATTCGTTCAACAAATCGAGGCAACTGGAGGCAAACCGGACCGCCAGCCCCGTGTGCTTAGGAACGAGGCTTAGTAGGCAATTACAGAAGAAACCCTGGCTTGAAGCTTCTTGATAATACCTTCCATTTGTAAGGGTTTAGAGTTTACAAAGTGGTTTCACACATCTAACCTCATCTGATCCTTACAGCCCTGTGAGGTAATTATTTCACAGATGAGAACACGGAAGCCCAGACAAATCAGGGGAGGACTCGCGACCTTATTCTGAACACGTGCAGGCCAGGGCTGCCGCGTGTCAAGACCAAGCTTGGGGCTGGCCGTGGGCAGCAGAGCCACTGTTCCAGAAGGGGCCTTGGAGCCTCGACACACACCCGCACCCACCTCCCTGCCCACTGGCCACGTGGGCTCCAGCCTGCCCTGAACCCTTCCATCCTCAGCCCTTTTGAGAGGAATCCGCTTGCCATGGTGACCAGTTCTTGAGTGCTGGAAGGTTCTCCCTCCCCTGTGCTGACTCTGTCCCCTGCAATTTCCACCTTTAGTCCTGCTCCTGCCCTAGGAGCAAATCAGAGTGCATCTCGTTCCTCTTCCCCACCAAGGCCCTGCCAGCACCTGGGGACAGCCACGTGCTCCCCACTCGTCCCCCCCACCACCTGGCTAAGAGCATCACAACGAGACCCTGAGGAGCCAGGACATTTCAGAACACACTTGGGTGAGAGCAAAAGAACATGAAAAGAAACCAGGATGAGAACAAACAACTTCTCTAACCAAAGGTTACAATGAAAATGAGTTTTAATTTGTGTTTTTGTACCTTTCAAAATAACACTTCAGCTAGTTTAGAAAGAAACCACTTCTGTTTATAAAAGCCCTTGAGTTTTCCTCCAGTTGCCAGGGCTTGTGTAAACACGCTGTGAGCGGGGAGAGAGAAATTGCTACTTGTGAAACTTTTAATGCTGGCAGGTATGCGAATTAGAATCCTAAACTCAGCAGGTTAAAAATGTTCTGAAAGCAATTTGGGTGTTAGTCTAAATAATTATAGGTCACATTCACTTAGATAAGAGCCTTTGCCCCCTCGGGGCTCCAAGGGAAAATTCTAGGCATGATAGTTAAGCAAAATAGTTGGTTATTACGCAGGCTTTGTGGTGGCACTGCAAATTGGTATAATCCTTTTGGAAAGCAATCTGACAGGAGATGTATCTGGACCCATGAAAATGTACAACCCTTTGACCCAGCAGTCCCACTTCTGGGAATCAATCTGAAAGAAATAATCCAACAGAAAAGGTTTCATGCATGAAGATAACCACTTCAGCATTATCTATAATAGCAAAAATTAGCAACCACCTAAGTGTCCAAGGACAGCTAAGTAAATTACAGTTAATCAACTCGATAGAGTATCATGGAACCAGTGGAAATTGACGGCCCTCCAACGACTCAGAGGCAGCCGGTAGCGCTGTGGCAGGAGAGGCTGGGAGAGAATGTTAAGTGGGAAAAGCAGGCTGCAAAATTGTGCGTGCACCCTGTGAGAAACACAAGCCCATATGGACCAGAAATTGATGGGAGGGTGTTAAAAGGATAATCATAATTTTAGTGTACGTTGGAATTGGGCGATCTTCCCCCATCATTTTGTAATGCTGTTAAATCATCTTCGTAAAGGGCAAAATGGAGGGCAGGGAGGAGAGGCAGGGGGACCGAGGGAGGCTTGGACCCTGCAGGGTCGTGTTTCGGTCACACAGTTTGGAAATCCAACCAAACAGGAGGCGGCAGTGGCAGAGCTGGGGCTGACCTGCACACACGCGCCGGAGCGGGGATGTGACAGCGTTGTGAACACTACAAACATGCCCCCAGGTGGAATTACAGATGAGGATAAAACTGCAGTTCTCAAACCCTCTGGTCCCGTTGACACTCTCTAAAGCGAGGGAGGACTCCAAAGAGCTGCTGTTTATGTGAGTTTTAATCCCTCCACATTTAGCATATTAAAAATTAAAACCGAGGACATTTTAAAATATTTACTAATTTATGTAAAAGTAACAATAATAAACTCATTACACGTTAACATAAATAACGTATCTCTTATGAAAAATAACTGTTTTCCAAGGCAAAAAAAAAGAGTGAGAAAGCACTGTTTACATTTTTGCCATCTCTTTAATGGCTGGCTTAATACAAGACAGCTGCGTTCTCATAGCTGCTTCTGCATTTAATCAATGGCAACAGCACACATCCCATAGCCTCTGGAAAACTCCACGTACACTCATGAGAGAATGAGAGTGAAAAGGCAAGGAACTTCTAGGTGTTATTATGAAAATAATTTTCACCCCACAGACCCCCATGAGAGGGTCTCGAGGACCCCTAGGGGTTTGCAGACACGCTGAAAACCACTGCAATAAACTACAGCATTAAAAACTGCTGCTGTAATGGGGAGGCGGCGATTTAAAATTATATGTATAGCTGGAACTCAACAACGTGGAATTTTTTTGAAGAGTGGATGGAAATACACTAAAAAGTCTGCAGTCATTGCCTCTGGGTGGAAAGACGCTGGGCAATTTCTTTCTTTATGCCTTCCTGTTTTTTCCATAGTGTATGTGTATTTCTTTTATGGTCAAAAACAACATTTCTTTTTGGAGGAATGGCTTGGGTAGCCGCGGTGTATCCATGCCCTGTGGAAGCAGCCGATGGGAAGAAGGTCATTTTAAATCATTGGTAGCCAGCATCCGTGTGGGGAGCGTCACCAAGCATGGCTGCTCCTGGTATACCCATCGATCGCTGGTACCCGGACCACATCCATCACAGCACGCACGGCCTGTCCAGACCCACGGAGAGCCGGGGAGAGATGACGAGAATTGAAGCGGGCCCCAGCCAATCACTTCTAGATGAAGGTCAAATATAGGTGACTATTTATCAGCACCCGGATGGGAGAGGACACGCTCTAAAGCCAGAGGACAGTTACAAAGGGGAAGGTCCACAGACTTGACCACAAAAAATGTTAGGTTTTATCTGCAAAAAATAAAATAAAATGATGAAATACCAAAGTCAAACACCACATGGCAGGGGGTGGGGAGGGGCGATTATTTTGACAGGTCAATAGCATTAGTATGTAAATTGCTCTGGTAAGAGAAACACCAAGACTACAGCAGATTAATGGGCAAGAACCACCACCACAAACACTCCTTCAGCCTTAACGAGGTGCCAGGCTCAGTTCTAAAAGAGCTGCACATAAATGAACTCATTTGGTTCTCAAACAAGATACCACTAGATTAGCAAGCGTTTAAAAATGTAATAATTCTAGCGCTGTCGTGGATGAGGAGACATGATCACATTCGTAAATGATGCTGTGTGCCATAAACAGAATTGGGAGATTGGGAATGACATATATACGCTACCATGTGTAAAACAGATAGCTAGTGGGAACCTGCCGTATAGCGCAGGGAGCTCAGCTCGGTGCTCTGCGGGGACCTAGATGGGTGGGATTGGGGGCGGGGGGAGGGAGGTCCAAGAGGGAGGGGATATATGTATACCTATAGCTGATTCACTTCATTGTACAGCAGAAACTAATACAATATTGTAAAGCAACTATACGCCAATTAAAAGAAAAAAAAAAAGAAAGGAGGAAGTAGATCTGGGCACTGAGAGGGAAAGATGTGCACCACACGTGAGTGAAAAATCCAGCTGGAGGACAGCACGGAGAGGGCAGTTTGCAGGCTAAACAAAGACCCCAGTCCTCTTTCCCACTCAGATGCCAGAATGCAGGTAGCAGGGCTGAGCGCACCCCAGGGAGTGGAAGGTTCCTCTCTGGGAAACTGACTAGGCTGAGAGAAAATCATCAGAGATGTTCACATGTGGGGGTCCAGCTTACCTCATCACTCTGTAACAATGTCACTGTGGACAAGCCACACACACACACACACACACACACACACACACACACACGCACACACGCACACACGCACACACAGAGCCTATGGTCACATCAGCTTTTTTGGGTCTCCCTCCTGAATCAGAATGAGCAGCAGAAAATCTCTAATGTGAAACACAGACACCAAAACAAAAAGACAGGGCTTCCCTGGTGGTGCAGTGGTTGGGGGTCCGCCTGCCGATGCAGGGGACACGGGTTCGTGCCCCGGTCTGGGAAGATCCCACATGCCGTGGAGCGGCTGGGCCCGTGAGCCATGGCCGCTGAGCCTGCGCGTCCAGAGCCTGTGCTCCGCAACGGGAGAGGCCACAGCAGTGAGAGGCCCGCATACGGCAAAAAAAAAAAAAAAAAAAGACAAAAGGAGCTGAAAAAAGACAGAAACATTTCAGAAAACATGGGAAAACTTTCAAAGAACTCAGAGAGCTAAGAAAAGACCTTGTAAACATGCAATAAAAAATAATACCCTATAAATATCTTTTAAAAGGAACATTCAGAAAATAAACAGCTCTTGGAATGTAAAAATATGATAGAACCGAATACTTCTCTGAATATATCTTATACTTCAGTAGAAAAGTTTAAGCATAGGACATCAGAAATAACAAAATCCCAGGAAAAAAAGGATTGAAAGATAAAGGAGGAAATTCCCCAGAAAAATAAAACAGAAAGGCAAAGCAACAGAAAACTAGATAAGAAAAATTAGAAGCTCAATCCAGGGACACGCAGATCATCTAACTAATCAGAGTCCCAGAGTCAACGCCCTTGACCAGCAATAGACGGGGGGTGTCGCCCATCTCCCCGTGGCCCCCCTTCCCTGCGAGGGCCTGAGGTCCCCACACCTCACTCCTCGTGAGGAAAGACAGCCCTGGACCAGCTCCAAGACCCCTGGCAAAGCAGAGCTACACCCTCCCCGGTGCTAGGTTTCCAAAGCCCTCCTGCCCCTCCTCCGTTTCATGCTGGGTCACAGTATCTTGTGAGGGGGGCTGAAGCATGCTCTCTTTTTTCTTGTCGAGTAAAGAAACTTCAGGAAGCTTGCCAAAGGGAAGCTATGTGAAGGCAGGCTTCCAGGGATGCTGGGCTGACAGCGCGGCCTCACTCAAGGGCTCTGGCCCCTGCAACCCGCTCTACTCCCCCAGTTCGTGGGGTCTTTGCTAGAGCAGTGTCCATCTGGGAGAGACGCGAAACTACAAACTGCGGAAGCCGGGAGAAAAGGCTGAGAAGTTGGAGAGACTCACCCACTCCTTCTTTTAAGGGATAAAAATCCTAGCAGTTGGGAGAGGAAATGACCACCATGACAGTTTTTAATGCTGGTTACACAAATAAAGTACCTAGGCTATGATTAAAATCAGCTGATGCACATGGGGAAAAAGACGGGAAGGAAACACTCCCTGCCCAATGTTCATAGTCCATATGTTTGAGTGGAGAGTCTATGGTTACATCTTTAATTTTCTGCCTTTTTTCTAAAAAAAAAGGAGAAGGACAAAGCCATCACTGGGCACTAGATAGGGGCCTTTAAGAGTCTTCGGTGTCCAAGTTTTAAAAGCAGCAAGAAATAATTTACTAGATTGTCTCAACTCCT
This sequence comes from Lagenorhynchus albirostris, assembly GCF_949774975.1. Classification (NCBI taxonomy): domain Eukaryota; kingdom Metazoa; phylum Chordata; class Mammalia; order Artiodactyla; family Delphinidae; genus Lagenorhynchus; species Lagenorhynchus albirostris. The sequence goes on from NC_083095.1 coordinate 4,812,967, forward strand.
AAGTGTGCCAATTTTGCAATCAGCATTTTTCAATTACATTAAAAGCATTTTCCCAAATTGCTCTATTCTTCCCTTAATGACACAGGATGAGACTGGATGAGGCCGGTTCCCGGAGAACAGAGTCTGCACCTTCACACGGTACTGTTTTCTCCCCATCAGCCTCTGGCACTGGGGACACTGAACTGTTTAAGTGAAACCGAATGAAGTTTTCAAAAGACATAAAGAAAACACAGCTTGGGTTCTGCCACACTTTCCTCTCTTATCCCTCTTTCAACCCAGGGTTTTTCCTGCAAGTCACAGGCTTACAAGGCCCTTCTGGCAGGCGAGGGAGAAGTGGGAAATATCTCATTTGTTGGCCTCAGAAACGTCGCAGCTTTCATATGGGGGAGAGGAGTGTCAAAACTTCACTTCCCACGAGGAGAAGGTTCCAACCCAGGATCTCACAGCTCCTCCCGGAGGCTCGGCAGCCCTGCTGTCGACCAGCCTAAAGCCCTCACTCCCCGGTCTGTTACAATTCAGATGGTCGTGAACTTTCCCTGGAAGGAAACCCCTTAAAGGATGGGAACAGAGAGGAGCAAACATAGGGTACAGAGAGGGAAGCAGCTGAACACTCCCTACACCTGACCTCCCTGCGTGCTCTCGGGCAAGTGTCTTCCCCTCTCTGGGCTTCTGTCAAATGCAGATGGAACCAGATGATCTCTGCGTGCACACACATGCGCGCGCACACACACCACCCATTCTCTCCTCGCCTTCACCTAATTACCCTCGATGCACTGTTAATCATTCACTCCCCAAATACCAAACGCCCACCACCACAACCCAGCCCTCCTCCCTAGCTGTGCGGCTCTCATTTCCAATAGATTTGCCTCGTGCTTGGAATACATTGCCGGTCATCTGCATAATGTTCCACGACTCCTCACTGTACACACCACGTCCTTTCTCAATCTCATTTTGTAAAATCCGTCAAGAATAATTCTTTCAAAACTGAAATAAACCCTCACTCTGGCACTTGAATCCATAAATTCCTTGTCTTTGAATCTGAGATATACTACTTTCTACAAAGCACATCTAAGATACCCTAACATCATCTGATACGCTAACAATGACAAATCAACGGGATCCTGTAATACATAAAAATGCAAATCCAAACCACCACGGAAATCACCTCGTCACCTGATGCCCCTTACAAGAACCACAAGGCTTTGAAGCTGGGCAGTGCTTGGGCACCCCCGAGGCGAGGGGATACGCTTTTCCATCCTTTATTCTCAGAGGCAGAGGAGCAGAATGGGTCTTCTAGCTTTTGTTGCTCAGGCTCTGGAGACTGACAGCCAGTTGCCTCTACCGTTTACCAGCTGTGTCACCGTGGACAAATCCCTTAACCCTCTGTGCCTCGACTTCCTCACCTGTAAAATGGCAATAATAACAGCGCTTGCCTTGTACGCCTGTTATGAAGACGAGATGGGGTGTTTTAGGGGTGTGCCTAGCAGGTGGTGGGCGCTCCAGGATGGTTGGCTCTCCCCATCCTCTCATCTGTATCACAGGCAGAGGTCGCAGCCTCCAGGACAATGTACATAAGAAGGGGACCCGAGGCCCACCTGGCGGCACACCTGCCCTACCGGGCACTCACTCTCCTGGGTCTCTTCAGGTGGGAAATCGCTGCCCCCAGCACTGCCAGAGGCCCAGACGCAGAAACACTCTGTGAACTGGCGAATGTTGCTGGGTCCATGCTCCTCCATCACACTTGAACGCGATCAGTTTGGAGACGTGGACCCAGCCCTCCAATGTAAACTTCCAAGCGCACGGTGCATGAAAACGGAGCGGGTAAATGGCTTGCTACAGACAATCTCAAAAACTTTCTAAATTTTAAAAGTAGCCATCTCAGGAAGTAATATTGAAACTCTTGAAAACTATATAGCTATAGACAGATTATGAAGAAATTCACAAGAACAAGAGTTACATGAAGTCGGAGGATTCTGGGTGACTTGTCTCTCATCCAGTTGTTTTTAATTAATAGATCCAGATGCAGGGGAGTCGGGAACCTGTTTCTTCAGCCCCTCCCACTGCTAGGCACTGGGCTGCATCTTCTCATTTCTCTTCCACAGCAACAACCCTAACAGGTAGCCATTATCCCCATTTTACCAGTAAGAAAAATGTGGGATCAGAGAGGCTAGGTGATTTTCCCAAAGTCACAAAGCTACCAAGCAGCAGATACGAAATGGCAACCCAGGAGTCTCGAATAACAATGGCACTGATGGAGGTTGGCCAATCTAATCAGGTTCTACTCACCACACACAAAGGTTTCAGCTAAAGCTTGCGTTCAAATCAAAGCCCTCCTTAACTGCATTAAAGCAGCAAAAAGACATTTATGTATAGCCATGTTCACTGCCGTACTGACTATTTGAAAAACAAAAGCAGGAAACAATAGGACACAACATGGAAATGACCAAGCAAAGTTTGGAATCTGAGAGAGTGAGAAAAATATGTTTGGGGAAAGTTTTGAATGAGGTAGAAAAATGCCCCTTACAAACAGTACAAAAGATGCGGGTTGGGGGCTTCCCTGGTGGCGCAGTGGTTGAGAGTCCGCCTGCCAATGCAGGGGACACGGGTTCGTGCCCCGGTCTGGGAAGATCCCACATGCCGCGGAGCGGCTGGGCCCGTGAGCCATGGCCGCTGAGCCTGCGCGTCCAGAGCCTGTGCTCCGCAACGGGAGAGGCCACAACAGTGAGAGGCCCACGTACCGCAAAAAAAAAAAAAAAAAAAAAAAAAGATGCGGGTGGGGAAGCGCACAGTCAAAACCACACACGCTCTGCAGCGCCAGACCGATTCTGTAAACGCAGAGGGATGCGCTGTCCTGACCAGGGGAGCTCCCTGTGTTAATGAGCTGCTGGCTCGGGTGAGGATTGTCAGTGATTTCTGTTTTCTCCTTCATTCTTCGAGTTTTCTGCATTTTCAAAGTCGGTCCCTGGCAGCAAGAAACATGCCGTATGCCTCTGGGAGTCTTCTCGGTGCCTGGCAGAGGGCTCTGCACACGGGGCTGACCATCAGGGCTGCCCGTGTTTGGCCAAAGCAGGATACATTCCGTTTGTGCTTTTTCCTTCAAAAAGGGCCTCAAAGTCTGAAGTCTACCTTTACGTGGAATGGGTATTCAAGCATGTTGAGCCAAGTGAAGACAGGGGGGAAATGAAAAGAGTGTACAGCAGGGTATTCGTGCTGGGATTACAACTATGGGAACAGACGCACAGTACCGACAGGGCAAGGGAGGGACGGGCAGGAAAGAAAACGGAGCATCGATGAGGAATTATGAGTCATTGTTTTGTTTTACTTAATTTCTCCAGCTGTAAATTTTTCAAAACTAATATAACCATAATTTACCGCTCACAGAACATTTAGAACATATTAAAATAAGTATCTTTCTGCTATAATGTGCCCAGTTGAACTTTATGAATTCCAAAGCTGCATTTTAAGGCAATGAAGGAACTGGCGCGCCACGTTCTTTAGATCAATCACATGGATTGTGCTGTTTTTCTCCTGATCAGAAAAGAAATCGTATTTCTGTAAATGTTACCTTGAATCAAGGATTCTTCCACGTTCTAGAAGCTTGGGTGAGCAGCTTATACTGTCTTACTGTGCCCCCTAGTGGCAAAGAGCATTTATGCACGTCAAAGAGAATCCTTTCCCAAAGGCTGGAAGTAAAATCCAAAATAATTTTTTAATCTTTATTGATCACTTAACATGTACAAAACTTTGTGCCAGGTGCTCTGGGGAATATAAAAGCGGATTTGCTACAGTTCCCATGCTCAAGAAGTTTAAAATCTACAAGCAGACACGGTTCCATGGCAATGCAGGTAGAAAGAGATACCGCCCCATGGTTAAGGAAGGGTGAAAATTCCCAGGGAGAGCAAGAGAGGGAGCACGCAGTAAGTGCCTCCTATGTGCCAGGAGCCGCACCAGGTAATTCATAACTAATAGCATTTATTTTTCATGAAAACCCAGCAAGCTATGCATAACTACCTCTACTTTACATAACACAGGTTGAGGCTCAGAGAAGTGAAGTAACTTGCCTGATATCACACAGCCAGTCAGCAGCAGAGGGAGGATTCAAATTGAAGTCCTAGGACCCCAGCCCCCAAGCTCTCCCCTCCTTCCTGACCAAGGCGGGGGGGCCGGTAAGAAGGCACTCTGGTAGACTTTAACTGAAAGACAAGGGGAAGGTACCCTCCAAAGAGAGTGCAGAGTGGCGAAGGGGGGGGAGGGGGGCGTGCCCTGTCGCACCCACCTCTTCTAGCTCATTCCCTACTCACCCAGCATCTGCTCTCCGCCCAGGACTGGGCTGCAGCAAGCCAGGACTCCTGCCTGTGCCCACGATCCTGTCCCCACCTCAGATGAAGCATCCACGCAGTGCCCCCCAAGCACCCCTCCAGCTCCTACCCGACCACAAGGACCCCCACGTGGCCCACCTTCCGACACCGGGGAGGGAAAAGCTGCCAGCTGCCCACCGGTACACACACAACCCTGAGGGCCCAGCGCTTCCAAGGCCCCAGCCGGGACTTCCCTCCCCGGCTTCCAGCCCCCCGCCCCCAGCTGCTCTCCATCCATCTTCCCATCCTGGCTCCTCCAGCCCTGCCTCAAGGTCTTCACACTGAAAAGTTGCTTAAGGTCGATTTGCCAAATAATTCTGTCACTGAAAACTGTCAAACATCATAAAGCAGAGAGGACCCTGGCCAGACTATTTGCATCTATGGCTTGTAGAGGCCCTGATTTTCGAGACACCCACGGTAAGAAAATGGTCAGGAGATGCGGACCGCAGCAGCCATGACGGCAGCCACACTCTGCCCCTGGGGCCACCCCCAACGCCACTCTGCAGCCCCACCATGAGAGGCGGACAGCGCCGGGGGCAGGGCTCCCTGGAGGGTGCCAGGCCAAGCAAGGAGCCAGTGCCCGCGTCATTGCCTGCAGCACACACCACCGTCCTCGGGACAGATGGGCGACGCAGCGGTGCCAGGCCCCGCCCAGGGCAGCCCCACGGCCAGGGGAGGCCTCAGGGAATTGCCCCAAGCAGGGCTTGCTTTCCTGTAACAGATAGTCCCTCTGCCTGAGCAGCCGTCCCAAGGTGGACCAACTGCGCCCTCTTCTGGTCATGAGCTGTCACAGCGGGTTGGCTGCTCCCAGGTCCCCTCCGCGGGGCCTCCCCGCCTCCCCAGCACACAGCCCGCAGGCTCATCTCTGCGCGAACACCCGCTACACGGCCGACGCCCCGAGTCAGCGGCGTCACTCAGACGCTCTGTGTTCCAAAACTATCATGGGATGCCCCTGCTCAGCAAATCTAAACTTTCTGGGCAAAAGTGACCGGAGCAGGGCCCGCAGAGCACCTGACTGAGGCCGGGTGCAGACCGGTCCCCACAGGGCTCCAGGCCTGCCCTTCCCCACCAGGAGACACAGCCCCGAGGGCGGGTGGGCAGACACATCCCTCCACCCAGCTCTGCCCACAGCGACCCAGCCTGTCCTCTGAGGCCCCCGGCAAGCTTGCCGCCTCCTCAACAAGTGTCGTATATTAACGCATGTATGTGGAGCCTAGAAAAATGGTACAGGTGAACCGGCCTGCAGGGCAGAAATGGAGACACAGATGCAGAGAACAAACGTATGGACACCAAGGGGGGAAAGCAGCGGGGTGGGGGTGGTGTGATGAATTGGGAGATTGGGATTGACATGTACACACGGATGTGTATAAAATGGATGACTAATAAGAACCTGCTGTATAAAAAAATAAAATAAAAAAATTTTAAAAATAGGAAGAAAAAAGGAAAAAATTTAAATACCTGCATGTTCGTGCACACACACACACATCACGCCACATACTATACACACATATACACACACACAAAAGCCTGGGCTGCCCATGTCTGGCAGACTGGCCCCACCCCCTGGGGTCCTAGGAAGGGGCTGCCCACGCCCTTCAGGTGGCCCACCTGTAACCATGCCACTCTCCACAGAACTCCACCACACCACGGGCCCGGCATCAGACTGGGGGCTTTCGACACAGCAGCCTGAGAAGCGCCGGCCGTAGGTCTCACAAGCTTGTCTCATCGAGGCAAGAGGCTCAGAGAGGTCAAGTGCCTTGCCCAAGATCACGAAGCTTTGGGGATGGAGCCAGCCCTTGAGCCCAGATCATTCCAACTCCAGGGGCCAGCCAGACACTGCCCACCAGGAACCCTCCAGACAGGCTCCTGACCAGAGGGACAGGTGCAGGCTCGCGGCAGGAAGGGCCAAGAAGCCCCAGGACTGGGGGATGGGTCCAAGCACGTGACAACGCACACCAGGGACGTGAGGAGCCTCCTGAGCTGACCACAGGGCCCCCGAACTCGCAGGAAAAGCAACAAAAATATGCATGTAAACCCTGGGGCTCCAGGCTGCAGACGGGACACGACACTGTCCCCACAGAACTCCATCAGCCTCGCGGACAAGAACACAGACACGTCATTCCAGGACTCAAACGTGCCACCTAAAATGACACTCATCGACAGAGGTCGTTTCCAAGACTTCACTGTACTTGGGCTTCCTTTCTTAGCTTCCAAAAATGCCTCCCAGGAAAAAAAGCTCAAAATGAAACGTGCAAATACAGTGTCCTCAGCAGGCAGGATCCAGAACCGTGAGGAAAACAGGCGGGGAAGCTGACATCTATTGAGCACCTATGGGGCTCCTGCCTCTGCGCCAGGGGCTTTGGAAGCGTTTTCGTCACACAGTCCCATGACCCAGGTACAACCAGGCCCTTCACAGATGAGCCTCCAGGCTCAGAGGGGGCGGCTTGGGCAGCTGGCCAGCCACTCACAGCAAAGCTGCATCCGAAGCCACGTCCCTGCAACTCCAAAGCTACTTTCTTTCCAGGAAGCTTTTGCTTGGCTCACGTGTATTTGGCACCAACTATGTACTGGGCTTTGCTAGGGGCCGAGGAAAGTGAGGAGGGGGACAGAGGACAGTCTGGGGCGGGGGGGGGGGGCAGGCAAGGGGCCTGGAGGGCAGGTTCCAGGCAGGTGTGACACACCTGTCACACTACCTACCTGTCCACATGGGCACTGCTTACTACAAGTCTGCCTTACCTCGGGAGCTTTTAAAATAAATAAATAACAACCAAAAAAGAGTTTCTGCGTAAACCGGAAGTCCCCAGCAGGGCATCCAGAGCCCTCCCCGCTCTGACCCTGCCCTCTTCCCCAGCCTCGGGCCCCTCACCCCATCATGGGCCTCATAGCCGCCCATGCTTAGAGCCAAGCCCACCCCCTTCACCAAGTGAAACTTCCCTCCTGGAAGCCTTCACCAAGCCCTTTCCAGCTGAGCTGCTGCCCTCCCCCGGGTGCCCTCAGCCCCCATGGAACCCCCTGGGGCCCCATCCTCACGGCCCCGACGCAGGCTTGTGAGCGCCTCTCCGCTAGTCCGTGGCCCCTAGTCCACTGTGCCGGCCTGGAAGCCAGGGTCAGCTCAGCAACCTTTACACCCCCTGCATCCGGCACAGCACCTGGTACAGAGCTAACTGTTGTTCGGCACTCAGTGGGGGTCGCAGTGGATGTCCCCAAGGTCCTGGGGCCTGGCCTGGGCCTTTCTTCCCCCTCTGCTCCCTCTCACTCAGCGACCTCATCCTCCGGGGGCGTGAGTGTGTCTGGGCGCCCCTGGCGCCCCCAGCAGGGGGCAGGGCTAGCATCCTCTGGTGGCCTGGGCAAGGCCGCCTCGGGGGAGGGGGGCGGCGATGGGCAGGACGCACCAGCCGTCCAGGTGGGCCATTGAAAACCCTCTCCCAAAGGCAACAAAGAGAACTCCAGAAATGCCCAAAAAGAAACCTGTAACCAGGCCCCACCTCACCGTTTTGAAGAACAAAACAGCCCAGCAGTTTATTCCTAAGAGCAGCTGAAAAGAGCAATTTCACTCAAGTCTTACCTTGAAGGTTTTATCCATAGAAGTTGAGAGAAGCATGTGGCTCTTGGAAGAGACTGGACACCACTGAATGTTGTTGACTGGGCCCCGGTGGCCTCTCAGATGGAAGAGTACCTTCCTGGGAATCTTGGTTTCCTTATACTGACTGTCCAAATACGGCTGAATAAACTCAGACACTTGGGGCGCCACACAGAGAGGGGCTGGGGCACGCCCTGCACAGGGACCCTGGGGCTCCATGTCTTTACTCTTGCCTGTTTCCGTGCTTAATGCTTGCAACTGTCTTAGTCTTTTTGGGGTATAGGGTACAACACAGTCCTCACACCACTGCCTCTGAAGAGAGCTGCTGTTTTTACCTGGGGTTTCAGATCCAGTTCGGGCACAGAAAGATGGCTCAGGGGAGCCAGAAGTTCCCCAGGAGAGTTTCACCTGCTTTAAGCGGGCAGCTGCCAGGGGCACGTGGCCAGCTGGAGCATGGCTGGTCCACAGGGAAGGACGAGCAGGCTGGCTGGTGGGGAAGGTGACCTCAGGCTCTGTCCTGGGCCACTGCAGCCTCTGGTTGGGGCAAGATCCTGAGTCACTGCTCCAGAGCCGAGCCAGAGGGAGACGACAGCTGGCTGCATCTTCACAAGAACCATGCTTTGTGGGCAGTGCGCCCCCGTCCTTCGCATCCAGGACTTCCGAGGCAAAATCCCGCCCAGGAGGTCTGTCGGCATCTGAAGCATCTTTCCTCTGGCCGGCAGGATTAAAACTGCCCGCAGGCTCAGTCTCAGCCTCTGAGTCCGAGTCATCATAAGCTACCAGCGAAGCCATTGAAGACACAGTTTCTCCTTGTCCGTCAAGGGCAAACTACCTAAGGCCAAACAAAGTGTCAGAAGATGTGCATGGCAGAATGTTTCCTACCACGTGCCGAAAGCAAACGTGCCACAGAGCAAATCCAAGACTGAAAAACCCATAAGAATAAACACATTAAAAATGAGGCCTTGGGACTTCCCTGGTGGCGCAGTGGTTGAGAGTCCGCCTGCCGATGCAGGGGACGCGGGTTCGTGCACCGGTCCGGGAAGATCCCACATGCCGCGGAGCAGCTGCGCCCGTGAGCCATGGCCGCTGAGCCTGCGCGTCCGGAGCCTGTGCTCCGCGACGGGAGAGGCCACAGCGGTGAGGGGCCCGTGTACCGAAAAAAAAAAAAAAAAAAAAAAATGAGGCATTGGGGGCTTCCCTGGTGGCGCAGTGGTTGAGCGTCCGCCTGCCAATGCAGGGGACGCGGGTTCGTGCCCTGGTCCGGGAGGATCCCACGTGCCGCGGAGCGGCTGCGCCCGTGAGCCATGGCCGCTGAGCCTGCGCGTCCGGAGCCTGTGCTCCGCAACGGGAGAGGCCACAACAGTGAGAGGCCCGCGTACCGCAAAAAAAAAAAAAAAAAAAAAAAAAAATGAGGCCTTGGGACTTCCCTGGGGGTCCAGTGGTTAAGACTCCGTGCTTCCACGCGCGGGTTCGATCCCTGGTCGGGGATCCCCCCACATGCTGTGCCGCACGGCCAAAAAAAAAAAAAAAAAATTTAACAACAAGAAAATAGTAAGACCTACACAAAGAAAATTTAAAATGTCCTGAAAGATATAAAAGAGGACCTGACTAAATGGAGACAGGGTGCCTGGACAGAAAGACTCATGGTTTTAAAGAGGCGCTTCGGAAGGGCGCTTTGGGCGGGTCTATCGTAAATTTAAACACACGTAGCTTTTACTGCCACAACCCACGCTGGAACTCTGTCCTACACAAATACTAGCGCGTGTTTGCAAAGACAGGTGTACAGAGCGCCTGCAGCACTGTTTATGAGCAACAGACAAGAAGCGCATACGCTCATCAACGCGAGTGAGGTTAGTTCTGAAAATACTGAAATGCAAAGATGACCAGGAACCACCGTGTGCTAAGAGCACGCTGCCCTCACCTTTGTCCTCCCTTTATGGTCCAGTCCTTCCTTTTATTCTCTCTGCCTAGAACGCTCTTCCCCAGATATCCCATCTCAACTACAAGCCAGTCGGAGAGATAGACCGGCAACACAGGGCGGAGAGGTGCCTGAGGCATGGGTCCACCCCATTCCAAGGGTGTGAACCAAATCTGCCGGTTTCACTCCAAACACAGGCTCACACAACAATTTCCCCTTTCTAAAAAACTCTTCCTGGAATTCTGAAACATCCTACAGAATCAGTTGTAGCCAACTAGTTTCTACAAAGAAGTACTTCCTCCTGGAATTCAATTCTGTGCAGTTAACATGAAGCAAGTAATCAAGAGGAAAACAACGATGCTGCACACATCCAGGACAGCAGAGGGCGCGGTGGAGCAGCCCTGAAAGCTCAGGCAACAGGCCACTTCCGGGAAAGCCTGCGTCCCCTACCTTAATAAACCATCCTGAGCTCCTCTTCCCACACGTGGGGTCAGGTGAGGCCTGAAGACTCCCTGGGGGTCCTCGGTTACGCCATTCCAGACAGCCTGTCTATCACCCACGTCTTCCCCTGGGCAGTGGGTTTCATGTCCCCTGGAATCAACCATCCCACCCCTTCCATGCCTTTCCCATAAAGGGTACCAAACAAGTTATGTCATCATTCAAAAAATGTCTGTTGCCTGCCTCCTCCAAAAATCCCACCCCCACCTGTAGCCCAATCCAGGCAGGTAACACCTTCCACACACAGCCATTATCTAAATAAAACTTCCACAACAAGCCAGCCCATCTCAAATGGAACTAATATAATATAACGGACGAATTATAAACAAAGGGGTGCGTGCACTGTGAAGGATTTGGCATTTCTTTTCTCTCACTACTTAGTCTGGTCCTGCATCCTGATCAGACACTTCATCTGTCTCAATTCCTATGCACAGGACCGCCCACCACAGCATTCCATCCTGCCAGAGGGAACCCACCAGGTTCCCACCACAAAGGCTCCTGTCTGCAGCCACTGGGATGGATTCCTACCCACCCAGTTGTCCAGAGTTGTCGAATCACAGGAGACGCCAATGACCAGAACTAAAGATGAAGTCTACAGCAAAAGATCAGAGAGTAGTGGGCTTGGGGCCCATGAGCCCCACTTCCTACAAGGCAAGGCAGCAAGGACTGAATGAATGCAGGCAGGTGGATGATAGGGCTCCCCATCTGCTTCATGTACATTTCATTCAGTCATTCAACAAACACTGACGGAGCATGGGCTACTAGCCAGGCCCCACACGAGGCACCAGGAACACCAGGGCAAATGAGACAGTCGACGATGCCCTGTGCTCGCCATGCTCACATGCCAGTGGGGAGAGACAGACCAGAACCAAGCGAAACAGAGCATGTCCGGAGGTGAGACATCCTAAGGAGAAAAGTAAAACAGAAAAGAAAAGGAGGCGTGGTAGTGGGCCTGGGATGCAGTTTAACATTGGGAGGCCGAGGCAGGCCTAAGGCAGAAGGTGATGCTCTGCAGGTGAGGGAGCAGAGGTGATAAAAAAACACTGAAGACCGGACCAACAAAACTGATCAAATGGGGTGAGAGAGAAGGAAGCAAGGATGACTCAAGAAAAACAGGCAAAAACGGAGAAGATTGTGAGCCACTGGGGACAACGTAAACTTTAGGGGGAAAGTGTTTGCTGCCTTTTATGTTTCTAAGGCAAAGGGGGAAGAAAAGGAAACTTTTTCATGGAAAGAGGGAGCGATTAAACCAAGAAGAAGAACAGCCAGAAGAAAAAGTCGTCTTTGGAGAAATAAGGCTACAAAAGGGAGGAGTGGCATTGGCAGTCATCAGCATGTCTGCTCCACCAGGGCAGGACTTTTTGTGTTCTGTTCACTGTTTGATCACCAGCATCTAGAAATATTTGTGAAATGCAACCTGGGGGGTGGGGGGGCACAGAGAAAGTAAAAGGAATAGGATATTCTCATTCAACAAATATTTCCTGATTACCTACTCTGTACCAAGCCTTATGTTAGGTCTTATGGACAGAGATTAAGCACAAAACACGGATCCTGCGCCGGAGGCCACAGACTGATGAAGGCAGCAAACAAGATACGACCAGAGATGGGTTTTGAAGAATGCAAAGGAGTTAGCCGGGCTGTCAAGAGTGAGAGGTGAGAATCGTTCAGAGCACTGCGCGTTCAGAAGTAACCGGAGACACAGGACAGGCGAGCGGCAGTGAACTGCCCGCGCGGAGTGGCGTGGAGCGCTCGGCCCACCGCCAGATCCCAGTCCCCTACCGCCCCCGGCCCTCCGCTCACCACACGCACCGGAAGCTCTCGGTCCTCCCGGAGGCTGTCCTGCCTGTACCCCGCAACCCAGTCGCGTTCTGCCGGCGCCGGGGCCGCCAGCCAATCAGCGGCGGCCTCCGTCCGGCCCCGCGACGCGAACAGCCAATGATGGCGCAGCCAGGCCGGAAGTTGTTCCGGCCGGAAGGCGTTTCCACGGACGCCCAGGAGGCCACCCGTGGCTGAGCCGGCAGCGCTGACGGCCCCGGCTGGGCGGGTAAGTGAGGGGATGAAGAGGGAGGGAGGCCGGGGCGGTGCCAGATGACCTGGCCCTCCCGGAGCCGCCTGCACGCCAAGGCCCGGAGTATCCTCCTCAGAGCCCGGCTCGCTGCTCGCCGGGTTCTGGCACCACGGGGTGCGCGGAGGCTGCCACGGCGCCCATCGCCCCCGTCCTCCCAGCGCCGCCGACCTGGCCTGTCGCCCACTGCCACCGGCACCGACCTTTCATCGTCTCCCTCCTCTTCTCGTTCGCCGAGGGGAGAGGCCCTCACTTTTAACGAGTGTCTGCCATGTGACAGGGGCTTTGCCGGTAGTATCGCACTTAGTCCCCTCCACGATAAAGTTACGAGGCTTCTTTATGCCCATTTCACAAATGAGGAAACGCAGGATGAAGCGGAGAGGGAATGTGACTTGCGCAAGGTCTTGTAACAAGAAGACTCCCAAACTGGGTTTGAAATCCGGGTCTGACCCCAGAACTCATGATCTCTCCACTGCCCTGTGCCGCCTCCGTGAACAGCAGCGGCGAGGAATTTACCATCCACCTTCCCCCCCAACCCCCTCCCTCCCCGCCCCAAGACTATACACAAACACAGTTATTCATACTGATCCTGAGAATAGGGAACGGGAAGAGGGTGGGGAGGTTATATGGAGGCCAACCTGGGATACGGGGTGGCTGATGCAATGACCAGCTAATGTCTTGCTTCCCGAGAGAGTTTCCCTGGTCCCCACCCGCATCCCCCCCTCCGCCCACCCCTGATTGGACAGTCTCATCGAAGAGGTTGGTCGAGAGGCTCAAGTGTTTCTGAAAAATTGGGTGATTTACGAGAAGCTCCTACATGCAAGTAGTAAAGGGTGGGGTGAACAGGAAAAAAAAAGAGAGAGAAGAGTCTTTTCTAGAAAGGAAACTGAAAGAAAAAGGGAAAGACTATTAAAGACGAGCTCGAGCTGCACTGGGCAGTCTCAGCTTCTCAACTGCCCAGCGTGACCAGTGGCCACCTCTGCAGCACCTCCTGCAACCTGGGTATGTATTGCCGTCTTTGCTAGGCTTAGAGTTTATTAGTATTTCTACCAGCCTTTTCCCAAAGTACTGGAAACCTTGGCTTAGGGCATGAGGAGTAGCATCTCTTAGGACCAGGGTGTTGTGCATTTTATTTCATCTCATTGTCCCAAAGTTCAGGTGGCTCACAGCTTCTGTAGGGAGTGGAGATACTGGAAGAGTAGCTGCCTATTTGGATTCGTAGCTTGACTTTCAGCACTTTGATGTTGGCTATCCTATTTTTCACTGATGAGGCCTCCTTAAATAGTCGATATCCATCCACGGTATCTCATTGTGATACTCATAAGTAGCTTATGCCTGGCTTCATATAAATTAATGTCCTCTTTGCCTTTTAAGATGATGTTCATTTTATTATTTGGAGGGGAAAGTAAGCTTTCCTCTCAGTGTTTAAAAAAGAAAAAGTGACCTCAATCTGTTCCAAGGTTTGAAGCGTTAAAGGACTCCTAGCTGGTAAGACATCATTTTCTTGTCCTCTGGAAACTTGACAGTCCAAGGCCATTGTCATCCACACTCAGGGGTCAGGATGTGGAAGATGGTCTCCCACCGCCTGGTAATATTCCAGGCATCCAGGAACTTCTGGGTACCCCACTCTTCTCAGCTGCTCCAGAATTGGCTGTAGTGCGTAATGCCACCCTTCCCCCAAATTGCAGAATCAGTGTATTCTGATCTTATCTGTGAGATGGTTTCATTGTGGCCCAAGGGATTGTCCTGCCGTTCTGTTAAACAGTTCTGTAATTCCTCTTTCCATTCCTCATCCCCAAACTGTGCCCAGTTTCTTCAGGTGCCTGTTATGCTCCTTGGGAACAGTGGAACCTTTCAAAATGAGCACAAGTTTCAAGTTCCTTAAAAAGAGGGACGGAGAGTTCATTTTGAAGAGTCTTGTAGTTTCCTCCTTAGCTGTGTGCTGACCTGCTGTGGACTCTGCAGTTTTGCTCTTTTCACTCCCAGTCCTTTTTTAGAGGAGATGATACATTACTTCACAGATATAGCTTCATTTCTTTGTTTTAGATTGTAGTATTTGTGAAATAGATAAAGCAGTTTTCCTTGACAAAAATTCAAAGCCCTATTTGCAGTTTACACAGTAAACACTGAAGGCAGTGGTCCTTAGTCTCTTGGCATCTCGGACCACTTTGAGAAAGTAGTAAAACCTGGATACTCTGCTTAGAACCGCAAACGTGCGGGCAAACCGTTGATGTCATTTCAGAGGTTCTGAACTCTGGGTTAAAAACCTCTGAAGCTAAATTAAATTCTAAAAGTTAGTTAACAAAGAAATAAAGGAGAACGTTGACTAGATAGGAGGACAAAAGGAGAATGTGTGCCCATAAATGGGCTAATGAAAGGATGCCTGACATGAGGGAAGTGATAGTTATATTCTCTTTGTCTCTGATCACTGCCGAAGCACTGTAATCACTCAGGAAGTTGCATCATGCGCACACACACGAGATTCCAGTGTGGGTGATTCCCACACAGTGAGTACATGCCTCGTGATCCTGAGAGCAGGGAGACCTCACCTGCTGTTTCCTCAGTCAAGTTTCATTCCCGTGTGCCTCTTCTTCCTTAAATGGGATTCTGATAGTTAAAGATACATGTTTTTCCCTACAACAGGGACCCTAAATGCAGGCTCAGTTCATCTAGCTGATCCTCTGCAGTTATCTGCTCCTTCGCAGGGGTAGATTCGCCGTCTGGGGCTCACCAAGTCATTCTACCTGGCGCTTTCCCTAGGAATTTTTAAGGGTAATTTTAATCTGTGCTTGATTTGGGTCCTACTCGCAGACTTCAAAAGCCACTTGTTGCCTTCTGTGCAGGACACCACATTTTTGGAAGGACAAGGGTAAACCGAAGGGAATTCCAAAAAGAGTGACCAGGATAGTGGGCAGATGTTCGCAATGGGTGAGGAAACAAGACTGGGTACGTGGGATTAACCTGGCTCTTCCCAAGTCTCGGAAGGCTCAGTGCAGTGTCAGGACGTTCTAAGAGGACTTCTAAAGTCCAGGTAGGAGAAATCTACCTTAAACTGGAAAACTGCAGAGGTATTATAAGAGGATATAAACCAGAAGGGGAAAATTAAACTAGATGATTTGTGAGACATTCATTCAGTAAACGTCTGTTGATGAGCTACTCTGTACCAGGTGCTAGAAGCACATGAAAGAATAAAACCCAGTACTTGCATTCTCTGTGTGACGGATTTTCATAAATAACTACATGCAGTGTGAGTGCTCTAATAACCTCACTCACGAGTGCTCAGGGATCCCCAAGGACAGAGCAACCAGCTTGGCCCCGTGGGTGCAGGGGTCAGGAAAGGCCGCAAAGAGGAGCCGAGGTTTGAATTAGTAAGACAGCGGGCAGAGGAGGGTATGAGACGTTCCGGGCAGGGGGAGCAGCTGGAATTTGAGAGAGCACATGCTCGAGGGGGGCTTTGGCATCGGATCCCGGTTCGGCTACTCTGGCATGGAACCTCAGAGGACGGTTCTAACTTCCCTGAGCCGTCAGCCTCTGGTCGCTAATGCAGAGCAGATACTGTACCACCCAGCTTTGAAGGTTGGGAGAATTGGGGATCATGGGTAAAGCATCTGGGCGTGATGTTTGAGCATTTGTGGCTAGAAGTAATTTTCATCACTTTGGTGGTTATTTGATATGGGCCTGAGTGTTTCTCCTCTCCAGCGCTAGTCAGAAGCTTCTTCCACATTCCTTCTCTTTTTTACGGGCCTCCCTTTCCAGGAATTGAGGCAATTCTCAGCAAGGAGGGGAAAGAAACTGGCTACTGTTCCATCCTGGTTTCAGTATTACGGTTTCATTGACTTATATAAAGATTGGTTTAAATTTTACGTATTTTTTAAACAGATATTTAACAAATGGATGAATAAAAATAAATTACCCCCTCAAATTTGTGTTTTGTTCATAGAGCTGCTAGAAAAAAAATTTTTAATGATCAAAGACACAAAATAGTCATTCGTTAAACCTCTCCTCTGTGGCTGATGCTTTGCTATTTACTTACCGACATTATCACACTTATTCCGTGACCAGTCCTGCAAGTTAGTGTTGTTATTGTTATTCCCATTTTACAGTTGAGAAACTGAGGCGTATGACAGTTAAGTAGCCCATAGGATAATGTTTGAGAGCATAGGTTCTGGGGTCAAACTGTTTGGGTTTGTATCTCATCTCGACCACTCACGAACTGCGTTATCTTGGGCAAGTGTTATAGCCTCTCAGTTTGTTCATCTACGAAACAGAGATAACAGATCTGTCCCATAGGATTGCTGTAGGTTTAAGTGAATTACTATGTATAAGGTGCTTAGAAGAATACCAGGCACTTAAGAGCTGGAGGTTAGCTGCTCTGGTGTAGCCGCACTGTCACGGTCATCCTCCTCGTCCAAGGTGTAACAGCAAGTTACAGATGGAACTGGAGCTCAGCCAAGCTCTGGAACCCTAACAAGTAATACTTGCAATGGGTTTGTGCCTTACTTTACATTTTGTAAAATGCCACCATGTCGTTTTTTCTCATTTCTTCTCATAACAGCCCTTGAGGTAGGTGACAGAGTTCCCGATGCTGCTGCTTTATAGCTGAGGAAGCTGACACTCAGAAAAGGGAAGTGACCAACCCAAAAGGGGCCCCAAGGCGGCCTCAGGTAGCCTGCCATGTGCCCCACCTTTCTTAAGGTTAATAGTAAATAATGACCAATAGGAGGTGCAGGGACACCTTCTTCAGAGGTTTGCGGTTATATAAGGCAGCATGTGGAGTGGACAGGCTGTATATGATTCTTACCTCATTTGGAACCCAAAAGGGATAAGGCCCTGCCTCCACCCAGACTTCCCTTCGTCTGAGAACGGAACAGCTGGCCAGCAAAGGAAGCCATTTGTTCAGCAGTATGTTGGTTATGACTGCAAAGGCCTGGGAATTCATCCCGAAAGCAATTAAGATAAAGAGTAAATAGCCATTTGCCAAATGTTTCTAGCTGTGGTGGACTTAGGGTTACTAAAGCACTTTGGTGTTTGCTGCCTGAGCAGACACGAGTCCTTCCTGTGTCCTGGGCACTGGCCGAGGCACAGGGGCACCTCGGCAGATGCACACTTGCCCTCGGTTAGGAGGGGTCTTTCTTTGCCCTCCCTAAGTCTGTATATCACAGCGATTCCTTTCGACCTCATCATTAGCATTTGTTCTTCCTCTTTTCCCCTGTTTCATGGCTCCAAATTTCTGCTTATATTTTTATTAATGTTATATTATCTATGCCCTTTCTTATAACTCATCTCCAACCTTTTTGGAAAGAAGAACTAGCTACAGTAAAGGAAAAACAGCTGCGATGGTTTGTTAATCTCTCTCTCTCCTCCCCCCACAGTCTTGTCTGGACCACTGAGCAAATCTGCCAACACCCTAGCCGGCTGTGAACGCAGGTCCTGGAAAATGGCAGATGTGCCCAACGGTGAGCAGGGCTGTGGGTGTCCACTGGAGCTGTTCAAGAACATTGCTGCTCAAGGGGAGCTCGTGAGGGCCCTCAAAGCCAGAAACGCGGCGAAGGTATGTCGTTTAGCTGGGTCCTACACACACACACACACACACACACACACACACACACACACACACACACACACACACACACACACACACACACACACACACACACACACACACACACACACACACACACACACACACACACACACACACACACACACACACACACACACACACACACACACACACACACACACACACACACACATCCAAGCCACGTCTGTAGGGTCATGTTACCAGGATTCCGTTCCCTCACCACCTGAGGTGTTTTGGCTCTCAATTTAAATGTATTTTCTCCTTTATCAGCATCGATGTGTGTAGTCTAAAGGGAAGCCGCTGGGAAACAGCAGCCGTCCACCCCGCCTCTCTCTGTTTCCTGCTCCCAGAAACAACGATTTTCAGTTCTTTTAGCTGATTCTTTGGCTATATAACCCCTACGTCTCTCAAAACCACACATTAAAAAAAAAAAAAAAAACCCACACATTATATTGCTCCTGATAGATGTTCGGGTTTGGGGCTTTCACTGTGGACGACAAGGAATTAGCACTTTCATAAGCACTTCCCATCCCCCCAGTCTCCATGTAAACGCTGCTGACCCACTGGGTATAGCATAAGTGCTTCTCCTTTCCTGCCCAACTTTTGTTTTCTCCAGAGTTGATAGTTGTCTTAATTGCTTTTTGCTTGGCTTTTCTTTGTTTCATTTTGGGGTTTTTTGGCCGCACCTTCCGGCCTGCAGGATCTCAGTTCCCCAACCAGGGACTGAACCCAGGCCGCGGTAGCGAAAGCCCAGAATCCTAAATACGAGGCCGCTTGGGAACTCCCCTGCTTGGCCTTTCTTTTTCCTTTTTAATTTGGCTGCGCCCGCCAGCTCTTAGTCACAGCACGTGGGATCTAGTTGCAGCGTACAGGATCTTTTAGTTTGTTCCTTTCAAACCAGAAATTCATGACCTTTAATTCTCAGAAATTATATTATTTCTTTGATTTATCCTGGGTTTTTTGTTTTGGTTTCTGTTTCTTTGTGTATTTTTTTAATTCAAAGACTGGTCCTCTGAATTTTTTATTTTTTGACTTATTTTCCTCATTTATTTTTCTTTTTGTTCTTCTTTTAGGTATGTTTCGTCAACTTCTAACTCTCCTATGGTTTTTCACTTATTCTGTCATTTTTGGCTTCCAAGAGCCGTTTGATCTCTGAACGTGCCTTTCCTCATAGCTCTCTGCTCTTATTTCATGGGTACACTGTCCTTCTGTCTCTGAGATCTTGGTGATAGTTTTTCCAGTGTTCTCCACCCACTTTATAAACTCGGTTTCTTCCAAGTTAGCTTTTTGTTCCTTCTGCCTTTTGTATTAGATGCCGTCGTCTGGTGTTTGGTGACGCTCAGCCATGTAGCGGCACTTTAGCGGGAGCGCTCAGAGCTGGGAGGGGCTTGTCCTGTGGCTTTCCCTTCCCTGGACGGCAGCCACGCTGCTCTCTGGCCTTGGGAAGGCTTCAGTGTCAGGGTCTTTAGAGCTCTTCTTCGAGGCTTGTAGAGTCCCCAGAGAGGACTCCTCCAGTCTGCTGTCCAGAGGGTACGGGTCCGGCCGCCAGCCTTGTGAGCTGAGTGGGGCAGAGGAGCTGGGCTGTGTGATCGCTCGCTGAAGCCCCCGTTCTCTGTGCACTGCCCCCGCCCCCGCCCCCGCTGGGCAAAGCGCCTCCAGTCTGGACACTTTTTACTCTCCTTGATGAGACACTAAACCTCTGGATGGGGGAGGGGGGATGTACCGGGTAGGGGGGAGATCTCAATAACTGCTTCTTAGACAGACTTTCAAAGTGCTCCTAGTTTTATAGCCCGCTTTCACCCTCACTTCTTTGAGTATCTAGGGCCGCGAATGCCCAGACCTCTCAGGGATTCCACAGCAATGTAAGTCCAGTCGCTGCCCAGGTTCCCCGTGTTGTCTTAGCATTTGTTCTTCTCCCGTGTTCGGTCAGGTACCACTCATCCCTCCGCTTTCCAGCTTCTGAATCTTGTTGCTGTCATCCTCTTCCTGTTCCCTTGGTCCTTGTGGGTTATGCCTTTTTTAAAGATCTCTTTGCTGTTGCTGCAGTGGGTTTTAGAAGTGTAACCCATTCAGTCTGCGTCTGTAACCATCACCTAAGCACTTTCTTTCACTCTCGGTCACCCAGCTTCTTCATGTCCATGACTTCCTCGTCTGTCACTTCCAATCCCTGTCGTCGTCTTTTCAAAAATCTCTTCCTAGGTTCTCACCAGATGGTATCAACCATATCACAGTCACTCCAGTAGTTTACTTTGACTATTTGGACCCTAAATAATCCATTACATTTTAAAAGAAAGAAACAGTGATATCCAAAAAAAGGAGTTGATTATTCACAGAAAGGGGTTTACAACACCAGGCAGGGCTCAATAGATGAGGCTAAGTTGTTTTAAAAAAAAAAAATCTGAAAACCTAAAATAAATAAAGGACCGAAATGTTGATCATTTACTCTATAAACCCATTTTAGGAACCTGACGGTGATATTTTTGTCATTTAACGTTAAATTCGAATAATGTTAATAAATGCTTTTAGTTAGTAACTCTTAGTGACTCCAGTTATGTTCAGCATTTTAGCAAACAATACTTAACATGGTTTTTTTTTTAACATCTTGATTGGAGTACAATTGCTTTACAATGGTGTGTTAGTTTCTGCTGTATAACAAAGTGAATCAGTTCTACATATACATACATCCCCATATCTCCTCCCTTTTGCGTCTCCCTCCCACCCTCCCTATCCCACCCCTCTAGGTGGTCACAAAGCACTGAGCTGATCTCCCTGTGCTAAGCAGCTGCTTCCCACTAGCTAGCTATTTTACATTTGGTAGTATATATAAGTCCATGCCTCTCTCTCACTTCGTCCCAGCTTACCCTTCCCCCTCCCCGTGTCCTCAAGTCCATTCTCTACATCTGCATCTTTATTCCTGCCCTGCCCCTAGGTTCATCAGTACCATTTCTTTAGATTCCATACATGTGCTTTAGCATACGGTATTTGTTTTTCTCTTTCTGACTTACTTCACTCTGTGTGACAGACTCTAGGTCCATCCACCTCATCACAAATAACTCAATTTCGTTCCTTTTTGTGTCTGAGTAATATTCCCTTGTATGTATGTACCACATCTTCTTTATCCATTCATCTGTCAGTGGACACTTAGGTTGCTTCCATGTCCTGGCTATTGTAAGTAGTGCTGCAATGAACATTGTTAACACAGTTTAGAATAACTCTTTCGAGGGTGGTCTTTGACTAATGCATAGTCAGCTGACTCAACAAGAGAGATCAGAGGTTACATGATGAAACCAGAGTTAAATGGAGTAAGTTTGTATCTGACCCTGAAATGTATCATACTAGAAGCACCTGATGTTTTGGAAATTCACTTTAAGTGAAATAGCTGAGCTACTCGGGGATCTCTGGTCCAGTGAGGGTGCCGCAGGCTCTTCCTCCACTCTCTCTGCTGTCTGTCCAGGTCATGGCCCTCGGCGTTCTTTCTCCTTCGTGTACCAAGAGAATAACACCCACTGCTTTCAGAAACAGTAGCTCACAAAGCTTCTCCTGGCGGGTAGGTCGGAATCTGGGGGCTCTAACGGGAGACAGTTAGAGCGGGATTCACGAAATGACACTGGATCGTAGGGGTTAAGGTAGAGAACAGAGCCTTTTTTCTTCTTCTTTTAGTTTAAGTAAACTTTTTAAATTGAAATACATCATTCGTTCAGAAAAATATGGAGATCACAAACAGGCAGCTCACTGAATTTTCACAAAATGACCAAACCTGTGTAACCAGCATCCAGTTGGAGAAATGGCACAGAAGCCACCCTCGGGCCGCTTCAGGCCCTGCCTCTACTCTCCCAAGAGAGGCCTCCACCCTGCCTCCCCCACTGTGGATAGTTCCTTCTGTGTTGGAACTTTATTTAATCAGGTAGTGTATATAGAGTCTTTCATGTCTGGCTTTTTTCAGAACATCAGCTTTTAAAATCTGTTTCAATGTCCTGGTCCATGTTAGATTGAGAACAAGAAAACGGACAAGACGAGCCTGCTTGTCTGTTTCGGTCCCATTCCAGTTAACAGGTGGTCCTTGAACTGGGACCCTGATTAGATGTTTGACTTTCAAAGAGCCACCTGGTTGGAAGCTGAGTTAGGCCACATAGAGTATGAATGTCACACAGCTGGTGATTAAAGGGTAGTGACTTCAGGGCACTTCAAAGCAAGGTAATTCTCCCATAGATAACTTGATAGATCATGCTTGCTAAGCCTTTATTCTGCTGCACGTACAGCCTAGGCACTACCGTAATGAGGTGAGGAAAACATGCTTGCCTGTCTAAGGTAGGCCAACATCCTGTCTCTTGCATGAGGTCTATCCATGGGGCTATTGATGCCACAACTCTGACTCATTTAAACGATGAATTCCAGATGGTTTCGGAGTTTGAAACACAAATCTGTGCTTGCGAAATCACCCTACAGTAACAGTCCTCTGTGGCCCAGGTGCCGTACCTGACAGAGGAGCTCTCTCTGAATGGAGTTTGGTGCTGTGATGTTTCTCCACTGGGAAGCCCAGTTTATAGCACATTATATATAAACTCTAAATGGAAGTGTTTGTATTTCTCTTGGCAAGCAGATTGGACTGTGTATATTCTTTGTGATCTAATCCAGCAAGGCCAATTGTGGGAGTAGAGCTTTAGGGCATAGCATGACTGATCTGCTTAATTAGGTTTGCTTTTTCAAATGCCAGGCTTCCAGGGGTGGCTAGTGTGGGCTCCTGGAAGAGAGGAGGTCTTTAATAGGTTTCCAGCTTACCCAAGGATATATTTTACATTTGTTTTTCTTATGCTTATTTTAAAACACTAAATGTGCAAACACTTTGGACAGCTTGATAAGACTCCAAAATGCTGTAGTATAACTGTTTCCCAGTGAATCCCTCCTTAATTTATGACCTGTATTTTTTCCTTGCCTTTATCTGTTTTCACAATGTCTACTTGAGTTGCTGTTGCTGTCCTTGGTGGCATCGTTGTTTAAGTTTCCATAAATATTCATCTCAACCTGTGTGGATTGTAAAAACAAGTTCCAGTGCAGAGCTCAGTGTAATTGATTAGTGGAGCTTGTCCCATATGTTCGCTGGCATTGGTGGTGTTTAAGTAACATTTAGCACATTAACTCTGTCATAAACAACGGTGTAAATTGTGTCGCTACACGTATCCTATAGTGTTTGTGGTAGTAATCCGTAGCACTAGACCAACAGATAAAAAAAACAAAGGGGCTTCCCTGGTGGTGCAGTGGTTAAGAATCCGCCTGCCAATGCAGGGGACACGGGTTCGAGCCCTGGTCCGGGAAGATCCCATATGCCGCGGAGCTACTAAGCCTGTGCACCACAACTACTGAGCCTGCGCTCTAGAGCCCGCGAGCCACAACTACTGAGGCTGGCGCGCCTAGAGCCTGTGCTCCGCAACAAGAGAAGCCACCGCAATGAGAAGCCCGTGCTCCGCAACTAGAGAGAGCCCACGCGCAGCAACGAAGACCCAACGCAGCCACAAATAAATAAATAAAATAAATAGATTTTTTTAAAATCATAAATTAAAATAAGTTCAGGCCCATGACTTGCTGTGTGTCCATGGGCAAGCTCCTTCACCTCTCTGAGTCTCACGTTCTTCAACTGGAAAAGAACAGTGACAATGACGCCTTCCTCGTAGGGTCATTGTAAGGCTAAAGGAGGTAGTGTGTGTGAAAGCAGTTAGCACAACACCTGCCACACAGCAGTAACATTCGGCAAATGTTAGTCGTTGTTAATACACTCAGCCTTCACCCTTGCTCCTTTGTGCAGAATGAAATTGATTCCGCAGTGGAGATGTTGTTATCCTTGAAAATGAGCTACAAAGCTGCCACGGGGGAGGATTACAAGGCTGACTACCCTCCAAGGGACCCGGCACCTGGGAGTGATGGTGGCCTGGATGCCACAGAAGCAGGCGAGGATTTTGTGGACCCATGGACAGTACAGACAAGCAGTGCAAAAGGCATTGACTATGACAAGCTCATCGGTACGTTATGGGAAAAGCCCCAGCTTTTAGGAGTGATTCCATTGAGTTGATTCCACTGATGTTTTCTAATTTGAATTAATCATACATCCAGTCAAGCTTCAATGCCAAGGAGAAAATAGATCCTAAAATCTTTTGTGGTGCATTTTATTCCCAGAGGATTATTGTTAATTAACATAACAATATAAAATAAATCTCAAAATAATGATTTATAGTAGAGAGCTTAGTAGAAGCTTTTTCCTTTTTTTGAGCAATTCAGAACTGGGGAAGGTCCATGGAACTGGGCATCTTTACAGTCACTTAAGTTGTCTCTAACTTAGTGGGTACAAGTCAGTCATAGATTACTTAAGGTTTCTCCTCCAGTGTGATACTGAGTGTGGAGCTAAACAGCTGGAAGTCAGCTTAAGAAAGATGACTCCTCACAGGGGGCAGGTCCTCACTGCCAAGCCCTTCACTGGAGGGCTTCCTGCTCAGGAAAATCCTTACTCTGAGAACATTGATGGCTGTCAAAAAAGAAACAGAACTAAAATGTTCTTACCTAAGTCTAAGCCATTTTCCATGATTTATTATAGACTATCAATGAGGGAAAATTCTCTTGAAGACAGCTGTTAATTCGGTTAAAGACTATTTAAATTTATGGTTGTGAGTGAATATAAATCATAGCTTAATGAGCAGTCAGCAGCGGGGGCGTGTGTGTGTGTGTGTGTGTGTGTGTGTGTGTGTGTGTGTGTGTGTGTGTGTGTGTGTGTGTGTGGTTGCCTGGAGTTGCTAGCTAAACTGCATTCTGGATCTGTTTCCTGTCAGAATCCCATCCCAGACAAAAGAGCATTTTGTTCTGTAATTTATTTTCTGTTCTGCTGGCTGTGACCTCCACTCTGGGCTGGTGGAAGGGACCAGAGCCTCAGGCCTGAAGAGGCCTGGGTCTGTTGAGACTGTGCGTGGATCACAAGGCTTTCCCTCTCGTTTCAGCAATATCACCAAACCTCCCACCACCTGAGATCGGCATCTCTTCTTTTTTTTTCCAGTTCGGTTCGGAAGCAGTAAAATTGACAAGGAGCTGATAAACCGAATAGAGAGAGCCACGGGTCAGAGGCCGCACCGCTTCCTGCGCAGGGGAATCTTCTTCTCACACAGGTCAGGGTCTTCTCACTGCAGGGCCTCCCACCCCTCCTCTTCTTCTAATGAAGAAAACTATCAGGGTGCTGTTCCCTCAGACCTCCAGGCCCTTGCGGCAAGTGGTTGCCAGTTGGCAGAAGGCCGGTTCCACCTCCTGTGCTGGCAGTGACTGGCCGTGGGATGGTGCCCGTCCCTTCACCTCTGGCCCTTAGTTTATTCACCTGTAAACTGCCCACCTCACAAGGTGAAGGTCAAGTACACAGCAGATGAGATTCATGCCAGGTTACGTGCAATAAACTATAAAATGTCACAAAACAAAAGAGATCAACGTGTCCAAGTTCAGCATTTCCCATGAGATAAGCAGGAGGCTTCCTGAAATTACATACTTCTTCCTCCTATTGTTCTGGCCTACTCATAAATAATAGCCAAAGAGTCGCTTTGCTGTGCACCTGAAACTATCACAGCGTTGTTCATCAGCTATACACCAATACAAAATTAAAAGTTAAAAAAAAGTTAAAAAAAGAGAGAGAAACTAATAGAGCGAACACGCACAGAATATCCCTACCTGAGATCATAAATTCCATGCAGATAACATCAGAGAACAGCCGGCTTCTGAGTGAGGTCTTGCCTCTCCCACCCCACACATCGCCTCGGGTTGGGTTCAAGGCCATGTTCGTGGAGTTTATAGTCCGAGGTAGGGTTGTTCTGTTCTGCCTGCACATCAGGGTTACGGAGAGCACGTGCAGGACAGAACTCGGCAGTCTGCCGAACACTTTAAATTCTACAGGCCGAGAACTCCAAGCCCCGCTCAGCCCTCTTTCTGGGCAGAATGCAATCAAAGCTTTTTCCTTAATTGAGATTTAATTCACATGACATAAAATTCACCTTCTGAAAGTACATAATTCAGTGGGTTTTTTTGGTGTATTCACAAGGTTGTGCAACCATCACCACTGTCTAATTCCAGAACATTTTCCTCACCCCAAAAAATAACCCTCTACCCATTAGCAGTCACTCCCTATTCCTCCCTCCCCACCAGCACCACTGGCAACCACTAACCTACTTCCTGTGTCCGTGGATTTGCCTGTTCTGAACATTTCATATAAATAGAATCATACCACATGTGGCCTTTTGTGTCTGGCTTCATTCACTTAGCATCATGTTTTCAAAGTTCCTCCATGATGTATCATATGTCAGTACTTCATTCCTTTTCATACCTGAAAAATATTTTATTGAATGGACATACCCCCCCATTCAACAGTTGATGGACATTTGGGGTATTTTCACTTTTGGGTTATCAATAATGCTGCTCTGAACACTTGCATACAGGTTTTTTTTTTTAATAAATTTATTTATTTTATTTATTTATTTTTGGCTGTGTTGGGTCTTCATTGCTGTCTGTGGGCTTTTTCTAGTTGCGGCGAGCGGAGGCTTCTCTTCGTTGCGGTGGGCGGACTTCTCACTGCAGTGGCTTCTCTTGTTGCGGAGCACAGGCTCTAGGCACTCGGGCTTCAGTAGTTGTGGCGCGCAGGCTCAGTAGTTGTGGTGCACGGGCTTAGTTGCTGCACGGCATGTGGGATCTTCCCAGACCAGGGCTCGAACCCGTGTCCCCTGCATTGGCAGGAGGATTCTTAACCACTGCGCCACCAGGGAAGTCCTGTATACAGGCTTTTATGTGGACATATATTTTAAGTTCTCTTGAGTGTGTACGTGGGAGTGGAACTGCTGGGTCATAAGTTAACCATTTAACTTTTTGAGGAACTTCCAAACTGTTTTCCACAGTGACTGCATCATTTTGCATTCCCACCAGCAAAGTGCAAACAAAGGTCCCAGTTTCTCCACATCCTCGCCAACATTTATTCTTTTCCATTTTGTGTTTTTCCATAACCATACTAGTAAGTGTGAGGTGGTATTTCACTGTGATTTTGATTTGTATTTCCATAATGACTAATGATGTTGAGCACCTTTTCATATGCTTATTGACTGTTTTTATGTATTCTTTAGAGAACTGTCTCCTCTGATCCTTTGCCAACTTTTTAATTGGGTTATTTATCTTTTCATTATTGAGTTATAATAGTTCTTTATATATTCTGGATACTAGTTTCTTTTTTTTTTTTTTTACTAGTTTCTTATCAAATACTTGATTTTCAAATATTAGCTCTTAATTTACAGTGTCCTTAGAAGCACAAGTTTTTAATTTTGATGAAATCCAGTTTTCTTCTGTTTGTTTTTCGTTGCTTGGTGTCATATCTAAGAAACCATTGCCTAATTCAAGGTCATGAATATTTACACCTGTTTTTTCTTCTAAGAGTTTTATTCTTTTAGCCCTTACATTTAGGTCTCTGATCCATTTTGAGTTAATTTTTGTATATATGTGAGGGAGGATTCAACTTCATTCTTTTGCATGTGAATATCCAGTTGTCCCAGCGCCAATTTTTGAAGACTGTTGTTGAATTTTCTTGACACTCTTGTTGAAAATCAATTGACCGTATATTTAAGGGTTTATTAAATATACTACATAGTCTTGATTACTGTAGCTTTGTAGTAAGTTTTGACACTGGAAAGTGTGAGTCCTCCAACGTTGTTCTTCTCAAGATTATTTTGGCTGTTCTAGGTCCCTTGCATTTCCAAGTGAATTTTAGGATCAACTTGCTAATTTCTGTAAAAAAGGCAGCTAGGATTTTGGTAGAGATTTTGCACTGAATCTATAGATCAATTTGGGGAGTGTTGCCATCTTAAAATATCAAGTCTTCCTATCCATGCACATAGACGTCTTTCCATTCACCAGGTCTTTAGTTTCTTCCAGCAGTGTTTTATAGTTTTCAGTGTACAAGTCTTGCACTTCCTTTTTTTAAATAAATTTATTTATTTATTTATTTTTGGCTGCATTGGGTCTTTGTTGCTGCGCGCGGGCTTCTCACTGCGGTGGCTTCTCTTGTTGTGGAGCATGGGCTCTAGGTGCGTGGGCTTCAGTAGTTGTGCCACGTGGGCTCTAGAGCGCAGCCTCGGTAGTTGTGGCACACGGGCTTAGTTGCTCCGTGGCATGTGGGATCTTCCCAGACCAGGGCTCAAACCCGTGTCCCCGACATTGGCAGGCAGATTCTTAACCACTGTGCCACCAGGGAAGCCCCAAGCCTTGCACTTCTTTTGTTAGATTTATTCCTAAGGTTTTGTTTGTTTTGATGCTGTTGAAGATAACGTTTTCTTCATTTCTTTTTTGGATTGTTCATTGCTGTTTCTGAGGGGAAAGCACACTCCTGTGTGTTTCCTCTAGCTCAGTGCTCACTGCAGCTCTGCTTCACTTCTGATACCGGATGTGTGGGGTTTCCACACATCAGGTTCTGCAGCACAAGCTGGTGTCTTACAATTTAACCCAGTTCTGACACTGTCTACCTGGAGATAGCGTCTGATCCCACAGGTTAAGGGCTCAGTCCCAGAAGACTGCCCCCCACCTCCCTACTTCAGACAGGAATCACGGGTCTGGACTGTTACCCGTGCCATAAATCAGAGGGTCCCATGACTGCTTCGTGGAGTGAATTTGCCAGAGCATCTCACGTAAGTCAGGAAAACATTTTACTTACTAGATTACCAGTTTATTATAAAAGGTATAATTCAAGAACAGCCAGATGGAAGAGGTGCACAAGGCAGGGTGTGTGGGAGCACAGCGCTTCCATGGTCTCCCTGGGCACCTCTCTCCCCACTTCTCCATGTGTTCACCAACCCGGAAGCTCTCTGAAGCTGTCCTTTGGGTTTTTATAGAGCCTTCACTACATAGACGTGATTATTTAAATCACTGGCCACTGGTAATTAAACTCAATATCCAGCCCCTCCGCCCTCCCCAGAAAGTGGGGCGAAGGCAGGGGGGACTGAAAGTTCTAATCCTCTAATCAGAGTTAGCTCCCCTGGGAACCAGCCCGCCTCCTTAGGTTATCTATGGGCTTTCCAAAAGTCACTTAAGTAACATAAATTTTGGTGTGGTTGAAAGGAGCTTATTATATGAATAACACTCCTATCTTTATCATTCTTTTCACTTAGGAAATTCCCACAATGGTTAAAGGAGCTCTGTGCTTGAAACAGGATAGAACGAAGACCAAATGTATATTTCTTACAATCAATCACAATATTGCACTACTGTATAGAAATACCACAACTGATTTTTGTTTGTTGATCTTACGTGCTGCAACTTTGCTGAGTTCATTTATTAGTTCTTATTAAAAAAAACAAAATTCAGCCACATAAATTTGAAGATCTAATTATCTTTATTCAGTGATTCATAAATTAGGCAGCATCCCATCTAGCAACTAGAAAGGCGCTCCAAGGGGTTTTACAAAATGGAAGCTTTTTACAGGGAGAGGGGTGGGGCAAGGGAGGAATTAGCAAAAGGGAAAAAAGGATTATTTTTAGGCCAGGACATCTTTTAGTAGAAGGGAATGGCAAGGGTTTTACCACGCAGATTGATTCTTGAGGGATCGAAGGTGTAGGGCAGGAGACAGTTTACCTCATAGGTGCTGAGCAGAAAATTCCAGACTGGTTGATTAAGATTACATTTCTGGGGAAGGTGGAAAGTGCAGTTAAATCAGATATTGAGTCTAGGTTTAGTGCCATGGGCTTTAGCGTGAACCATTTGGGGCTGTGGTTTTCTTTCTAACATTCTCTCTTTTTTTCTTTTTTTGTGGATTCTGGAGCATTTTTGTTACATAGCATTATTTCACCTGCGAGTGAGGGTAATTTTACTTCTTCCTTTCCAATTTGGATTTCTTTTTCTTGCCTAATTGCTCTGGCTAGAAATTCTAGTACAGTCCTTGTGAAAGTGAGCATCCTTGTCTGATTCCTGATCTTAGGGGGAAATCTTTCAGTCTTTCACCATTGAGTAGCTGTGAGTTTTCCATAAATGCCCTTTATTTTAAGGAAGTTCCCTTCTATTCTGAGTTCGTTGAGTATTTTTATCATGAAAGAATATTGGGTTTATCAAATCCTTTTTCTTCCTCTGTTGAGATGATCATGTGGCTTTTGTCATGTTTTCTATTAATACCGTGTATCACATTGATGGATTTTTGTATGTTGAACCAAGTTTGCATTCCTGGAACAAATTCCAGTTGATTATGGTGTGTAATCCTTTTTATATGTTGCTGGATTTGGTTTGTGAGTTGCTGAAGATTTTTTCATCTGTATTCATAAGGGACATTGGTCTGTAGTTTTCTTTTGATGTCTTTGCTTTGGGTATCAGAATAATACTGGCTTCATAGCATGAGTTGAGACGTATTCCCTCTTCCATTTTTCTGGAAGTTTGTGAAGGATTGTTGTTAATTCTCTTTTGAAAATTTGAGAGAATTCACTAGTGAAGCCATCTGGCCCGAGGCTTTTCTTTGTGTGACTTTTTTTTATTCCTAGTTCAATTTCTTTGCTTGCTATAGATCTGTTCAGATTTTCTATTTCTTCTTGAGTCAGTTTTGGTAAATTTGTCTATTACATCAAGGTTGTCTAACTTGCTGGCATACAGCTGTTCCTAGTATTATTCCCTTAAAATCCTTTTTACTCCTATAAAGTGTTTAGTACTGTTGATTTTGGTAATTTGAGTCTTTTGTTTTTTTAGCTCAAGCTTTATCAATTTTGTTGATCTTAAATCAAATTTTTTATCTTAGCATTTTACAGTTCTCACTGCCCTGTGACGTATTTACTTCAGTATAATAATGCTGTAGGCTCTTGGTTTAGGGAGGCATAGGACTTGAAGCTTTGGCCATGCTCAGATTTTAGAACGCCTCTCAGATCTGTGAAGTAGGCATTTGATGAGATCTGCCACGCGCTGTCTCCCTCTGCAGCCGAGGGGGCCCTGCGGGAAGCCATCCTCACAAAGCTGAGCCCAGCACGGGAGCCTCGTCGGCACCCTGCCCTCGGGACAGCACCCCTCGGGACAGCACGTCATGAGTGCTCAGAGACTTCCTGCAAAGCCATCTGGAGCAGCGCAGCCGGGACCTGGTCTCCGTGCTCCCACTGCAGGTGGCACAGG
This sequence comes from Lagenorhynchus albirostris, assembly GCF_949774975.1. Taxonomy (NCBI): domain Eukaryota; kingdom Metazoa; phylum Chordata; class Mammalia; order Artiodactyla; family Delphinidae; genus Lagenorhynchus; species Lagenorhynchus albirostris. The sequence continues at coordinate 4,844,101 of NC_083095.1, forward strand.
TTCAGTCCCTGGTCGGGGAGCTAAGATCCCACATGCCACACGGTGCGGCAAAAAATAAAAAGAGCAGCTCATGGGACGGCTGTGCTCTTTTTCTTTTCTATAAGCCGATAAAAGTTTGATTAGGTTACTCGTGAGAACCAAAGAAGGACTCTTTTTCTTCCAAAATCAAGTGTTTCATTCTTTCCTTATCTCAGAAGCACTGGGTGATCATTCCTTGGGGAAAAATCAAAACTATGCAGGAAAATCAAAACTATCCAGGAAAGTGTGTGAAGCAGGCAGTATGTCAACATCGATACTTGGAGGAATTCCAAGAGAGATCCAGTGTCTGACCAACATTTAAATATATTATTCCCAATCTGCATGTCTTCCACTTTTAAAACAATCACAGGAGAACCAGTTCAGAAGAAGTTTCCTGTTGTTTTTACAGCATAAGCGCCAAGGATAACAAGCTCTAGTGATTATCCGGGTTGTTTTGTCTGTTTATTATTTCCAAATGAGCATTCACACCGCGATTTTTTTCTCAGAACATCACACTATTTTCTTTTCTCCTTTTTCCTTTAGAGACATGCATCAAATTCTTGATGCCTATGAAAATAAGAAACCATTTTACCTGTATACGGGCAGGGGCCCCTCTTCTGAAGCAATGCACGTAGGTCATCTCATCCCGTTTATCTTCACAAAGTAAGTATTGCGTCGTATGACTGTTCTCACTTGTATTAGTGAATCAGAAATGTTAGTCACATTACTGATCGAGTATGGTGTATAAAATTATTTTGTTATTTTGAAATTCTTTTGAACCGTGGAGAGACTAAATCAGCAGTATATCTACCAATCATAGATAATATATGTATTATTTTGCCAAAAAAAAAAAAAAAGAAATGTTAGTCACAAAGCTTGTCTAGAACTGACAAGACAGTACTAGTTCACATCTGCTTGAACAACCAAGGTCTTGGGGAGTTGCTGCCTTTGTGGCTTCTCTTCACCCTGTTCCTGGTGTCGCTTTAGCAGGATGTGAGTGGTAGAGAGAGCACTGCTTTGGAGTCAGTGGACCTGCGTCCTCCTCTTCCCCTGTCCACGTGACCATAGAAGAGTTACTTCTCTGGGCCTTAGTTTCCACATCTGCCAGAGGGAGTAATAATACCTACCACCTACAGTTCTCGTAAGGCTTCAAAATAAAGTGTGCAGGGAAACCAGCACAGAGCTGACATGGTAATAAACAGTTGTAGCCCTTATTAACAGGAGTCAAATTCACAGTGTGATCAGAGCGTGTGATTTTGTGGGCAGGGACGTTTTGACATACATTGTTAGCAGGAACCGTGTTTTCAGAGGCACAGTGGCGTTTTTCTGCAGGGAAATGAGATGACGGCCTTCTTGCCCCCCTCTCAGGTGGCTGCAGGATGTGTTCAATGTGCCCTTGGTCATCCAGATGACCGATGACGAGAAGTACCTGTGGAAGGACCTGACCCTGGACCAGGCCTATGGCTACGCTGTGGAGAACGCCAAGGACATCATCGCCTGCGGCTTTGACATCAAGAAGACTTTCATCTTCTCTGACCTTGACTACATGGGGTAAGGAGAGAACGCCTGCCTGCCTTTTAAATAAGTAGATGCAGATTGTAGACAAGTCATCATGGCCACGGCTGCAGCTGAAACACCTGAAGCATCTCGAGGTCTGGAAGATGTTTTTCTTCCCTTATTAAATGTTATGGTCTGGTTTATTGGTTTATTGACAAATACGATTTCCATCCTCAGCTTGTGACAGATGTGCATCTGTGTCGTAGTTTCTCTCCACGTATGGTCAGTTGTGCCAATTTGGGTGTCTTTCTCTTTCTCAGTGTACCTTTTTCCCTACAGAGAAAAGACTCACTGGTGACACAGTTCCCTCACAGTCTAGTTAAACCAGACACTTAATAGTCCAAAAGATTTCCTTCTGGAAGTCCTCAAACTGTAACTTCTGCGGTTTTGAACTTCATTCCAGACGACTACCAAGAAGTGTGTTAGAAAAGTAAGACTCTGTCCACCGTCCCAAGAAGAATGCTCTTCAGGTCACCAAGTATTGCATGAGCCCCTAAGATATGGCGCTCCCCGCACGGGTCTGGCCGCCCGTGGGGGACAGTGCTTGAGGGCCCACCTTGCTGGTGGAGTGTGGCCCCTGTTAGGAGATTCGTTAGAGGCCCAGACGGGGTGTAGCGGAAACACCAAAGGGCTGCGTGAGCAGTAGGTGCAGAGGAGCTTGCTGGTTAACACTGCCCAGAAGGGTCCCTTCTGTAACTACTGAGATCTGAGGGGAAGCTTTATAGCCATTGACCGGAATACACGCCTTGGTATGAAATCTGACCTTTCTAGCAGCCAGTAAATCAATGAATTTTCTAATTTTACCTATTACATTTTTTTAACCACTCTCTTGTGGGCACAGAGGCATTGTGGGGTCCATGAAGAAACATGACCTTCCAAGGGAGGAAAATAGACCTGGGTTCGAGTCCCAGGTCTCCTCTGTTCAGGGTCTGTGAGTCAGCAAGTCTGGTCCATGAAATAGGGTTAGGTGAGACCTTAGCTGTCACCGTTATTATCATTTTCATGACACTTAGTTTTATTTCTCTCCCCCTATTCCTTAAAAGGACCTGATTCAACTGCTTGAACCCATAGACACATCATGGGTTCTGCTGCTCTTTTTAGGACAAGGCAGTGCTGGCATCACACAGTCACTGGCATCCTTTTGTGCAGCCTCTTCCCACCCACCGTGGCCCCTCTCAGCCTCTGGTCCCCCACCAGCCAGCGATCTTTCTAAAAGGCAGGTGTGGCTCAGTCCCCTGCTCACAGCTTTCCTGGTTCTCCATCATCATCAGGATAAAGTTCTCGCTTTCTCCTTTGCACACCAGCCCCTTGTGATTTGACCTGTGTTCCTCTCTGGTCACCGCCCCCTGCAGCTATACAGAACAATTTGCTGTTCCACACCCTCGCCTTTGTCCCTGCTCTTCTCTGCCCTGACCCCAGGACTCCCAGCTCCGCGGATTCCTATGCTGCCTTCCAAACACGTGGTCAAGCACCGCCTTCTCCTGGGAGCTGTCCCTCCTGCAGCCAGATTTAGGTACCCCTCTCTGGTCCCCCTGCGCCCCGGGCCCCCCCTCTGGTGCAGTGTGAGGGGTTGTCCTCTCACACTAGACAAGTAAAGCAGCCGTCACGGGGTGCTCACTGTGGCAGGTGCCCCCCGAGGCCCCGAGAACACAGCACTGAGCAAAACAAAGTCCCCTGTTGTGGTGCTGAGATGTTGATAGGACAGAAACAAACGCCTCTGACGAGTCCGTGAGAATGTCGGGGCGGGGGCGTGAACTTTTGAACAGTCCGCGTGAGAAGACCACCATGGCCCACCGTGCTTTCAGCTCGTTCTGAGAGAATGTGGCGTCTGTGGCGACTGGTTTCCACCCTGTCTTTCTGGTACCTGCAGCTTCAATTCTGCCACCTTTGCTCCCTAAGAACTCCCTTTTTCTTTATGAACGTGGGGTAAAGATGAAAGCCCAGACAAAGGGCCTGTCCTAGCTCTTCTTAGGTATTTTATGTTGAACCTAAAGTTAGGAGGGACATTTAAATGTTAAAGTCTGTTTTCAAGTGTCTTTTTCCCTTTAAGAGTTTCTTCTAAACAGTCAAGCATTTTACTGTTTTTCTTGAAGTTTAACTCAAAATCTAAACCTCTGACTTCATAAAGCTCCTTCCCAAGCCAATCTTCCTTACGAACAAGAAACACAACAAAGCCTCCTCCACCCCCTCGGGGGGCTCCATGGGGGAAGGAGTCGGTGCTGGGGCTGAGGCTTCCCGCCACCCTGTCCCCCCACACGTTGGGGCCCAGAGGGGCCTTCCTGACAGGACCCCCGAGGGGTGGAAGGACACTGCTCCGGGACGCTGAAAGCCAGTGGTCCAGACCCAGCTCTGTGCCGGGCTTGGTTTGGATCCTGTGGGCAAGTCCTTCAGTTCTCTGAGCTCCCGTTTTCCTGTGCAGTGGGGGCTTAATACTAGTTAGGGGTGGTCTAGCCGAGGGGTTCAGAGTGCCCGCCTGGGCTCACATCCTGACCGCCACCTCCTGTGTGACTCGGGCAGTGAGTGTTGGACAGGTGTTTATTGAGCATCTGCTACATGTCAGATGATGCTGGGGGTCAGCAGCCAAGACAGTTATCCAGCCGCTCCGTCAGCTTCTCTCTAACGGGAGTTAACAGGTAGTAAACCAGGTGAGAATGAGTGTTGTGAGGACAAAGGAAGAACAGAAAGGACGGGGTGGTTAGCTCAGTGGACGGGAGCACCTATGCTGCAGCTTCATGAGGACTGACCACTGAACTGCTGCATGTGGAGCGCTTCCAGCAGAGCCTGGCCCTGGTGAGTGCCCAGTGTCACTCTTGAAAATCTCTTCCAACTTAGAACCCTGTCGCTCATTTGCCTGCCGGTGTGAGGAAATCCAGGCCATGTTCTCCAAGCTATGTGAGTGTGAGGGGCAGGTGTTCTCGGGGGACAAACTGGTACCCAGCCCTCATTTACAGGATGCAGCTGGGTCTGTTCCTGGTCCCCAAGGCGAAGCCTCGGGGTGCGTCACGCTGCATCGGCACAGGGGCGAGCCCGGGGGTCAGACATCCCTGGGGGGGTGGCAGGGGGTGGCCATGCTCTCGGTGCAGCCAGAGAGCGACCCGGCCTCCAAGAACGGTCAAGGCGGTCTTCTTCAGAAGCACTGCTTCTGATACTAGGGATGCTATAGACTTTCCCTCCTTGTGGGGCTTGGAGGCCATCTTATGCAGCACGACCCCAGACACAAGAGGATGGGTCTACCGGCTGATCTGCCCAGGGGACTAGCATTGACGGTCGCCTCAACCCCAGGATGCACGGAGTTCTTGCCCATCCCCCCCCGGTGGCGGACAGCGCTGGTCCTCGCCAGGCGTAGGCAGCACGAGGCCTGCTGCTTCCCCCCAGGAGACCCCTGGCACGGAGGTCGCTCCTGTTCCGGCAGGATGAACGAGCGGGCATCTCTGCAGGTGGCTATCCCGCTCTGCTCTGGTGTGTTCAGTGTACGTCGGGGGTGTCGGGGGGGGTGACCTGTGCTGGGAGCGCTTTGCTGCCATTGCTCCTGGCGCGTCCTCGCAGCACTGTTCCCACCCTGGCCGGTGCCCCCAGGGCTGAAGTGGAAGCCACCATCCCTCCCCCGCCCTTGCTCCCTGTCTGAGTGGGACTCTGCTCAACTCGAACAGACCCTGCCGCGGTGGCCTTGGCCTTTACCGGCCTCCCTGCCTTGTGGCTGCCTAGACCCAGGCAGCCGGCATCCCTGCGCTTCTGACACTCGCCCCGTGCCTGCCCAGAGGCATTCGGTGGCCCTCCGTCAGGCCAGAAGCCTTAAACTCTTCAAACGCTGTGAGATGTGGTGAGAAAAGCACAGGCCTTGGGGCCAGACGAGCCTAGGTTTGGATCCCAGGTCCTAGATGCACTAGGTCTATGACCATAACCTCTCTGAGCCTCTGTGAAAGTGGAGGCAAAGCTGCCACCTCACAGGGGAGCGGAGCAGTGGCAGTGTATCTCCCGCACTCAGCACAGCTCCTGCCCCCGATAGTAAACGGCAGCTTTCCCGCCTTTTCGCTTTTTATCTTTATGGTGCCTGACACATAATAGGGCCTGGAGGAAGAGCTACTGAATATGTCAGTCAGAAGATGCAGTGTAAGAAGCCCCTCTGGGTTTTGCCCCTTCAGCCTAGTTCCTTCTAATAGCAGAATGGCTGCCACAGATCCAGGCCTTGTATTCACACCCCTCACTACCCAGGAGAGTTCGCCCTGTCCAGACAGCCTGGCTGCCCCACGGTGGAGGGGACAGTGGTGGCCGGATGCAGGGAGGACCAGCTGCACTGAGACAGACCCTCCTTCCTGGGCCCGTCAGTTGCTATCCGGACACTACATCCAGCAACAAGTTGCAAATACCCTTGAACAATGAAGAGGTCAATCCACGTATAACTCACAGTCGGCCCTCCACAGCCTAAGTTCCCCACATCCGTGGATTCAACAAGCCAAGACCATGTAGCACTGCAGTGTTAACTATTGAAAAGTACCACGTGTAAGTGGACCCGCGTTGTTCCAGGGTCGACGGTAATCTCCCACGAGGAAGCACGCAGTCCGTCTCAACAGAAAAGCTGCACTGGGGCCCCCAAACTTACAGCCCCGTATGCTCAGCAGTGACCCTGGCAGAATCTCAATATCTCACGTTAGCCGCTGAGTCAACCACTGAGTCGGTGTGTTCTTGCCTTAGTTGCTTATCAGCTTCATGTTGATTTCCTTCCACAGGTAGAGATGTGTTCGCCTCGCCTGCCGCAGGCATCTTTGCGTACAAGGGGCGTCACAGCGCCTTCCTCCCCAGTGTGTTCCGGCCTGTGTCTGGCCTGCCATGTTGTACCATGTGCTGCTTTGCCCTCAGTGGACGCCACTCTCTGGGTTCGGGGTTTGATTCTGACTGTCTTTGCAGGATGAGCCCAGGCTTCTACAAGAACGTGGTGAAGATACAGAAGCACGTCACCTTCAACCAGGTGAAAGGCATTTTCGGCTTCACTGACAGTGACTGCATCGGTAAGGAGCTGCTGCTGCCCGCGGTCCCCGCCCAGCTGCCCTCAGACAGGAGCCAAGCTCAGCAGGAGGCAGGTTGACGCGCTTGGTGCCTGCCCGGGGCTGAGCTCTCTCTGAGGTGGTAGCATTTGCAGTTTGTCTCTTTAAATAGGTGGGTTTTCCCTGGAACATCAAGAGCTGGTGTGATGCCTTTGGCCCCTTTTCTGGGCCACGTGGAGCTATCCCTCGGGACACCCTCTGTCCCTCTCCTTAGTTATCCGTTCATTTTAAGGTTTAGAAGGAAGAGAAGGGTACGGATGACTTCTGTCCTCCGCCTGCTCCTGGGACGCCAGTCCGCGTGGGAGGCCTTGGTGGGGGCCCAGGGGCTGCAGGAGGGCCTGCTCTATGGCCGGAACCTGCCGTCTTTGTCTCCCTGGACCTCAGCTTCCCCACCTGCAAAAGGAGGGTCCTGACTGGAGGCCCAGGGAAGCCCACCCTGCCTGCCCTCCCTCGCTCTCCTTCCAGGCTTGTCCGCAGCAGATAGGCCCCCTTTGCCCACGTTTACGCCCCTCTCCCTGTGTCTCCCTCCACGCCCCCTTCAGATGCGTTGGCTTTCTCTCCTTTGAGACCCTTAGCTCCTTGGGCAGAGAATCAATCCTGAGACTAGCGGCTGGGTCTCCGGACCCCCTCCCTTTACTTCGGGCGCACGGCCCCAGGCAGCTCCGGGATGTGCCTCCAGGCGCTGTGTGCCGGGTGTGCCTGCCGGGCCGGAGCACATTCCAGGGCCCACCGCGAGGGCCCTGTAAGGAGGAGCGCAGAGAGAAATGCGCAGAGGCCTTATTGGGAGGCTTTTCACGTAAGCAGAACCCTTCGATGTTTCGGTCAGATCATTCCTGACAACTGGGGCATAAACCCGGTGCTTTTGAAAGGGTTTTTTAACCCTGGGAATCCCGGCATGGAGTGGAGAGGTGTCTCCCTGAAGGCTGCCCAAGTGAGTAGGGAGACAGCAGGCGCGACGACGAGCTGCACACACTTTGCTGCCAGGAGACCTGGGCTCGAGCCCTGGCTCAGCCACTCACTGACTGCACACTAGTCCCGGGAACCCACAGAGGCAGTCTGAGCCTGGTGTCCACGTGCATAAAATGGGGACGACAGTGACACCTTCTCCATAGAGTCGTGGGGCGTAGACGAGCCCAGGGAAGGCCCTGAGCCAGAGCCGGGGCTGCTCAGTGCTGTAAAGGGGGTGCTGGTGCCAGTGGCAGCTGCCACGCGGACACCCAGAGGCAGAAGGAGCCCAGAAGTGGGGCGTGTCTTTCTGCAGAGGGGAGAGAGCAGCTGCCGGGAAAGAGCATCGCGGACAGCGTTTCAGGGCTGGAGCCACGTGGGCTGCCTGGGAAATGCCTGCGCAGCGCAGAGGGGCAGACTGGCCCAGCTCCACTTACCAAGGGTCACACCAAGATCCATGCCCTTTGACCCCAGAGTTCCGCTTCTGCAGGTCTAAGCAAATAGCAGTAGCAGTGTTAACAACAGCAGCATCCAAAATATTGAGAATGTTCTATGCACCAGGAGGTCATAATGTATCATAATTAAAGCCGAGGAACGACCCAGACGCCCAGGGGGTGGAGAACCGCTGACTCTCCAGGGCACGTGGATGGGGTAGAGTGTGGGTACAAAGTGGAGCCTGCAAAGAACAGACTGGAGGAGAATCACAGCTGAAATGCAGAGTGTGAAAGGGAGAGGAAATGGGTGAAAAGAGACACAAACTGGGACTATAGGGGTTTTTTTCTTCCTTCTACTCTTCTCTAGTTTTCAGGTTTTCTTTAATGACTGTTACTTCTCCAGTGGGGAGAAAGCCGATTTTTGTTCACCCCTTTTACAGTTCCAGCAGGAAGCGGTCTCGTGTATAAAGATGTTTTGTCCTCCTTTCCAGGGAAGATCAGTTTTCCTGCCATCCAGGCCGCTCCCTCCTTCAGCAACTCGTTCCCCCAGATCTTCCGAGACCGGACAGATGTCCAGTGCCTCATCCCGTGTGCCATTGACCAGGTCAGGAGGCAGGGCCAGGGTTGTGTCATCCTGGGTGTTGCAGGAGGTTCTTTGCCCTCTTCGGTGGGAAAGGAGGGTCTAAAAGGTGTTGCGGGGCGGAGCTGATTCTTTGAACTCACCGGAAGCTTGGGGGTTGCTGTGAGGCCCGCTCAGGGGTTGCTCCCGGGCTAGCAGCTGGCCCACTTCTCCCACTGTCCCCTCCCTCCCCACAGGACCCATACTTCAGGATGACCAGAGACGTGGCCCCCAGGATCGGCTACCCTAAGCCAGCCCTGCTGCACTCGACCTTCTTCCCCGCCCTGCAGGGGGCCCAGACCAAGATGAGCGCCAGCGACCCCAACTCTTCCATCTTCCTCACAGACACGGCCAAGCAGATCAAGACCAAGGTGAGCGGCAGCTGGGGCGCGGGCGGCCCCTGCGCAGGGCCACACCACGGGGAGACACGCACGCGTGGTGCTGCTCTGCCCTTTGGCCTCCGCTGCCACGGGGGCCCTGAATTCCAGGGTCCAGGCAGCCTGTCCCCGTTCCCAGATAACAGGGGGATTTTCTTATTTGTGTCTTTTCATGTGGGCAAGGCTTTGGAATTTTTTTCTTTTTTTTTCTTCTCTGATTTCCTCACCAACACTGTTCGGGAAGCAAAATCACGGCAATTTTCTTTAGTTACAGTTAAACAATAGAAAAAAGGTAGTGTATTTCTGGGCATCAGCCGTATTCCAGGAGCTGGGCCAGGTGCTTTCTTTATGTTTCTAGGTTTTAATTCTCACTGGGAGGTAGTGGTGTGTTCCCTTTAAAGACAAGAAGGATGAGGCCCGGAGAGGATGACCAGCTTGACCAGGTTTCCACCGGAAACCAGGAGATGCCCTCCTGGCCCACGGCCCACGAGCTGCCGTTACCAAGCTGGTAGGGGCTGGTTTTCTCCAGAGCGTTCTCACTGAGACTCAGGACTGATAAGCCTCCTTCCACAGTCGGCTCCCGCCTGGGAGTGCTATGCCCGGCCCGACATGCAGCAGGAGCTCAGTAAATATTTTCCGGGTCACCAGAGAAACTGGAAATCAGAATTAGTTTGAACTTCCTTACTTTTCAGGGCCGCACTTCTGTTGCTCAGTTCTGAACTGCCAGTATGTGTTCAGTCCCCTCTCTGTTCCACAAAGCTGTTGACATTTCATTTGGAACCAAGTACACGTTTGCAGGTTGGACGATCACAACAGGAGTGACAGAAACTGGATTTGAGGCATGTAGTGCACCCATCTGAGTGACCACCGGGCCCCTACGCCTTCTGGAAAGTCCCCGATTCTGGTTGACAATGGGGAACCCTTAGTAACAGAACTGTCTTCCAGGAAGTGGTAGCCACCAGCTTTCCCAGCCTCGGCAGGGCTTTCCTTTCTCTTTCACTTCTGGCCGAAAATTCCAGAGCACGGAGTGCATTAGAGGGGACGGGAAGCTCCTGTTCCCTCTAGCAGAGAAGTCATTTTGTTCTGTTTTTGGAAGTTGTTTTAAATAAGTCATTTTGGCTCTGGGACATTTTTCATTCACTCAGGACGAGCAAAGACCCGAGGGCTGGGTGAGCAGTGAGTGGAGGGTCGGGAGCCACCCAGGCTGCCAGGGTCACGAGCACCCTGTGGGGCAGGACAGGGTCAGGCCAGGCCCTTGTTCCCAATCCCCAAGCCCACCTTCAACTCCAGAAGCAGAATCTCCACGCCAGCCAGGAGAGGGGGCATCTGCTCCAGGCCCCTCCCACGAATAACAACAGTAGAGTGCTGGGGACACGGCAGCTTGGCTGCGTGATCACCTGCCATATGCTCACCTGTGCGAGCTCACTGAGTCCTGACAGCCACCCCGGGGGCTGCGTCCATTTCAGAAGCAAGGACGTAGGGCTCACAGGGGTCCGGCAGCTTCCCTACTTTCACACAGCTGGGAAGCAGTGGGGCAGGGCCATAACCCGGGTCCCGCACGGCTTGGGCCCTCAGGTGGCCTGGAGGCAGGAGCCCCGGGTTGTCTGGGCCCCGCCACTTACCTGCCATTGGTGGGTGACCATGGCTGTCCAGGTGTCACTGTCAAGTGGGAGCAGCTGTACAAAACTGCAGACTAGGGGCAAGGCTTCCATGAGATCACATATAAAGTGGTTGCAAACTGTAGAGTACCACCCAAATTTAAGATTTCAGTTCAAATGTGGATCGTGGGACCGCTCCTTTGTCATGCGGGCCAAAACGTGCCTCCCGCCTCCCTGGGCCGTCACGCCCAGGGACCGGTCGGAGCTTCTGCTGTCCCTCAGAGCGCTGACACTCCCACCAGAAAGTCCGGCTTTCTCTGGCCTCACTCGCGGCCGCAGCCTTTGCCCCCGACGTTAGTCTGCGATTCTGGATGATCCGGTTAGGAATCTGCTCTGGAGTCCTGCTGGGAGGCTTACCAAACGTCTCCACTGAGACTGCTGACACACCCTTTTCCGGAAGAAAATGAGGGTGACGTTTGTACGTGATAGTTTCTCAAATAGTCGTTGAAAGAACACTGAAGGAACTTTGTCTCCCCTTTTTGGGTTTTCTTCTCTTACCTCTTGACCCTGATTTCTCTAAGATTATCTTCACTCCTACAAACCATTTTGTTAGTTTCTGAGTCTGTCTTTCTTCAGCTTCTCGAAGTGCCTGTCTTTAGGTGGGCACCGCCTGCGGGCCCTGTCCACCTCGGCGCTCCTCACGGGTTCTGCCCTCCCGGGAGCCGGGTCCTGTGCCTCGTGTCCTCCCGTCCACGGTGGGGGGCTGGTGGCGGGTGCTCTGCTCTCCTGTCCTCCGCCAAGAGCGCGCCCTCCCAGGCAGCAGCCGCCCTTCCCTGCTCGTCCCTTTTGCTCTGAAGATGGCTCGTATCTGTCCCCTTACTGAATCCGAGGACACTTTAGGACATTTTCCCCAAATTTCAGCACAGGTGGTGCTTTGGCTTTCCCGATTCTATTCTGTGTCTCTGGGGAGTGGGGGGGTCAGAGCTCATCCCCCCCTCCGGTCCCCCCTTCTCTGCAGCGAGCCCCGCGGTGGCCCGTCCCGGGCTCGGTGGGAAGGAGCAGCCCGAGGCCTCCCCCCACTGCTCGGGCCGGCTTGCATGCGCAGGGCGGCGGCCCGACGAGCATGTGTGTCCTCTCGCTGGCGCAGGTCAACAAGCACGCGTTCTCCGGAGGCAGAGACACCACGGAGGAGCACCGGCAGTTTGGGGGCAACTGCGACGTGGACGTGTCCTTCATGTACCTGACCTTCTTCCTGGAGGATGACGACAGGCTGGAGCAGATCAGGAAGGTGAGGCGGGGGCCCAGTGCCCACACGGGACCTGGAAGGCCTGGCAGCCACGCTGGGGGCAGCCGGTGTCCCTGGTGCCTGAGGGGCAGGCGCTCAGCTGAGACCAGATTAGAGTTGAGTAGGTCGGTCGTGTTCTGACCACGTGCCCAGAAACCTCATGAACAGATAGTTCCCAAAAGAGAAAATACAAACCGCTAGTGAGTAGCCACACAGAGAGGTTTAATCCCACTAGTCATCGAGAAATAGAAGTGAAATCAGGATGCCTTCAGTGTTGAAACAATTCCACTACCAATTTAGCGGGTTTGTGCCGTATTTGCACTGATTGTAGTCCAGACGCTTTGGGGCCCACCCGGGTGAGTCGAGCGTTCCCTGCGTGCCTCTCAGCGAGCCAGAGAGCCCGAAGAATGTTCATAGCTCCTGCTTCAGGTTTTCCAATTCTCGGCATCTTTTCCAAGAAACTAATCCTGAATAAGAAAGAGCTCTCTATGCAAAGACGGTAAAAATGATAGTAGCAAAAAGTTCAGAAGAGACTCTGTACAACAGAGGAAACCTTACCTGAGAATCGTCAGGAGGGATTATCACGCAGGTGTGAGGTTTATGATCACACGGGAGAGTACGCCAGTGATAGTGATAAAAGGACCCCAAATTGGACGTGCAGTGAGATCCACTATGTTTAAATACAACGCACCAGAAAAAGTCTAAAAGGAGACATGCCAGGATAGCAGCAGTGGCCCTTAGCCTCTGGGCACTGGCTTCGCAGGGGGGTTTTTTTCTTTACTTTGCTGCTGCTCTGTGGTTTCGGTACCTTATTAAGTTTGTTCGGTAAGTACATGTTACCATCACGATCAGAAAATGAAAAAAGATTCGGCAGAGATTTTAGAGAAGCCAGTAAGGCTGAAGGGGGCAGCCACGGGCTCAGGGCTTGGAGTCCCCCGACCCCGCAGGAGGGTGGGCGAGGTGGGGCGCGGACCCCGTTGTTCCCCTCGCTGTGCCAGCCTGAGTCGCGGCTGCTCCCCAGGGCCCAGAGTCATTTTAAGAAAGGCATGGTTTAAGGTTCTCGTTTTTCTATGCCGCCCATGTGCCAGGCTCTGCATGGGTGGCGCCCGGGCAAGGGAGGTACCCAGGGCGTGCGCAGCCGTTTCTCACATGGCCTGTCTCCTCCCGGGCAGGATTATACCAGCGGGGCCATGCTCACCGGCGAGCTCAAGAAGGAGCTCATAGAAGTTCTGCAGCCCTTGATCGCCGAGCACCAGGCCCGGCGCAAGGAGGTCACAGACGAGATAGTGAAAGAGTTCATGACTCCCCGGAAGCTGTCCTACGACTTTGAGTAACGCTCACTTTCTATACATTTACTGAGATGTAATTTACCAAGAATCCCAGCCCAGTCGAATCACCACTTCCCTTAGGCTGTGTCACACAGTAATTACTGGCCTGGTGTCTATAAGCCCTCTGTGTATCAATGCTGTTTCTTCTGCTGAATGTCATTCCCTGTCTCCTGTGAGCATAACCCTGTGGGGTGATTGGGTGCCGGGTAACACTGAGTGGCCACACAGGCAAGTCCAGCTGGAGTCTCTCCCACAAAGCAGCCCCAAGGATGTGCAGCCTTGGGCTGGATGTCCACTGGCCAGCCTGTTCTGGTCCACAGGACAGCTCCTGTTTGAAAGCATCCTACATCCAAACATACTCTTAAACGTGCTCTATCAAAGAATATGTAGTCTGTGTATGCATACCTGGAATCAAGATGTTATTATCATAAAACCAAATAGAAGTGCTTCGAAAGATTGTTGTGGGGAAGCTTAATGGGCACAAGAAGCATTTCAGCAATGCCCCCAAAATCAAAAAAGAAGTGCTGGCCAAGAGCTTTGCTAAGCATTTAACCAAGAGACCTCTCGGCTTGGAAGCGGCCTTGAACGTTTCTGAATATTGGCCAGAGTGGGCCGGTTTTTACTAAATTGAGTCTTCTGTGGGTGAAGCTTCCCAGTTTGCGTGCCACACTCCAGACCGTGCATGTACTGTGCTCCAGAAATCATGCTGTTTTCCCTGAACGTACTAATACTTTGTTTGCACCAAGTAATCCTAGACACTCCATCCTGAGAACTGATGGCTGCTTTACTCTGATGGTGCCAGACGCTGGGGGGAGTCTGTTGCCTTTGCAGGTGCTTTTGTTTTGACACTTGACTGGCGTGGAAGTCTGTCTGCACAGAGCAGTGCCCTGCCTGTGCCCCAGACGGGTGGGCACAGCTAGGCAGCGTGCAGCAGCCCTCGAGGCCCTCGGCTGTGTGTCTGTGGGAGGCCTGTTTAACCAAGCGCCCTGTGTAGTTTCGGAAAAGCAATGGCCTGTCTCGGGGAAGCCCTGGGTCCGAGAGCCTGCCCTGGCTGGAGGTGCAGGGTCCACTCCTGGGTGCCCCGCTCTGGTCTCACTCGTGGCAGATAAACTTCCTTTGGTCCCGCCTGTGTCACTGTGCTCCGTCTGGGGTTTGAGGGGTGAGCAGAGGCCTCGCTCCAGCCCAGGGCCGTGCTGCGCCTGACCCTCCGTGGATGCCCTAGCTCCTGCACGGGTCACACCGGGATGCGTGTGGGATGGAGGCGTGGTCCCAGGAGCCCCACGGTGTGGAGGTACAGGCTTCGGGAATAGGCTGGAAGCGGCGCCTTTCTGGTGCTCAGCGGTCTCCCCGTGCTGGTTTCCACCCTCCTGGAGGTTCCCAGCAGCTGCTGGAGAATGCAAGCAGATGTCCTTGTTTCGCGGACGGCACGGGGGCATCAGAGCAGCGCCATGTAGTGACAGGGCCCAGGCCAGGGGCCCAGCCGGAATGGAGCCCTGGGCTCGCTCTGCCCACCCACCCTGTACTGCACGTGGGCAAACTGAGGCTCAGGAGAGGAATGTGACTTGTCCGAGGCCACACAGTGAGTTGTGACCAAACATGCCCATCCTGTCTCGTGTGCTGTCTCCTCGCACAGGCTGCTTTACACGTGAGGGCCCTGAGGTTTCCACCTGGGTGGCCGGGTGCCGTGTGCGGCACGAGCTCATCCCGTCTCCTCTCCCGGCCTCAGCTCCCGCTGGACCGGATGTGGCCCGTGGAGGTGAGCCCAGAAGATGGCGAGGCTGTGTGGCCTGGGCAGCTGAGACAACCTCTCTCTGCTCCATTGTGTCCACGTCACAGGAGGGACCACAACAAAGTCCCCGGGGTGGCAGAGCTGCCCCTTCACCCAGCCAGAGCCTCCAGAAGGAGTGGGTGTCATCCTGGGGCCACAGAAGGGCAGGGCTGAGGCCCCACACAGGCCAGTGACTTTGGGCGGGACCCCCCGTTCCCCGTAAAACAAGAGCACTGACACCTCATGTTTGGGTCAGCCGGGCCCTGGGCCAGAGGTCAGGTGACTTGCCCAAGGTCACTGCTGGTAAGGGCCACAGACCCTCCCACCCGCCACATTTTGCTGCAAACCAGTAGATTCTTAAAGTTCCCCGAGAGATGCCCCGGATGAGGATGGACAGGTGTGCGGCCCGGCAGTGTCTGGGGGCTGAAGTGGGAGGTTGGTCCCCAGCCCCCGTGACTGTTAATGTCCACCCCTCAGACCTTGCTCCGCCTCTGTCCCCAGTCTGGGGGAGCCCAGTGGAGCTGCATCTGAGGGGCACTGAGGAGCCCGCTGACGGCAGTGGAGAGCTGGGCCAGGCCCTGCGCAGACTGCGGCAGATGCGGCTCGGAGGCCCCATGACCCCCAGTCAGCACAGGCTCTGGGAGCCCTTGGGTGACCACCCTTTATCTCCCATTTGAAACTTCAGGTGCAGCCCGGACGTGGTTAGGGTGGCCCCGTTCAGTAGGAGAGCCCAGCTCTGGCCCGCTGACACTGGGCCCAGCCCTTCTCTTCCCTGTCCCTTCACATCCGCCCTCCGAAGGGCCCTGCTTCCCAGAGGATGCAGCCGGAGCAAGGCCCGGGCCTTCCTGCAGAGCCACTTCCCCAGCACAGCAGAGCTGGTGCTCCGTGACCGACGGTCCCCACCCTCCCATGAGGAAGGAGTAACTCTCCTTCCAGGGCCAAAGCAGGAGGACACACTAGTCGTCTTCTTGCCAAAAGTGGACACAGGGCTTGACGAATATTGAAACCTTTCGTCAGGAGACGCCCTTTTCCCCGCACCTGGCCAAAGCATCCCAGTGTCTTTAACCGCAGCCTGATGAACTTCCAGGCATCCACTGCGGGCCTTCGTTCACTCCCTCATGCATTCATGCACTCCACACTCCCTGAGCACCTGCTGCGTGCCGGGCCCTGACATCAGGCATGTGCAGCCCGTGCGCGGCTTACCGTCTCAGGGCGGCGGGGGCGGGGGGGTGCAGGAGGTGGGTAAGTGACCAGACCACAAACCAGGCCCCACGGAGCAGAGCAGGAGACACCTCAAAGCAGCTGAGCTTCCTGGGGGAAGTGATGTCTGGGATTAGTGATGCGTGGAGTTAGCCAGGCAGAGCGGAGGGAAGGGCGTCCCTGGCAGGGAGCGCAGGGTGTAAGCAAATGCTTGGGTCCGTACGACAGCAGAGGCCGGAGGAGAGGGTCCACCCACGTGTTCTGGGAACAGGAAAGTTGTGTTCAGCCAGAACACTGGAGGTGGACCAGTGAACACTGGACTTCAGTCCAAAGTCACGGTCAAGGCTAGTGTCTGAGTGAGCATCAAGGCAGGTGCTGTCTGGCTTTACCAGAGGGCTGCTGTGGTGGGCACCCGGAAGGTTCGTGTTGGACCGTCACCGGAAGCCACGTGATGCCAGAGAGAGGGCTGGGGCCTCAGAAGTGCAGGTGTGAGACCCCCATTCTCCCTGCTGGGTGGCCTTGGGTAGGCCGGTCCTCTCTGAGCCATTGTGATAACCTGTGTACGGACCCAGCGGTGTTGAGGACACACGGAGCCTCCCTCCTCCAGGCCCCATGGAAAGGCAGCTCACATCCTGGTGTCTGGAACTGGCTGGAGATCAGTTTCACTCAGAAAGGGGGTGGGTTTGGGATGGAGGTGGTGAGGAGAGCAGGCATCATGCTGAACGGCCCCCGGGGGCAGGTTCAGCGCACAGGCGTGGCCCCCGGCCCCAAAGGCCGAGGGAGCGGGGCCAGCCGGAGAGCTGGCGGGGCCTCAGCGTGCCGTCAGTGCAGTGGGAGCCCTGGTCACACAGGTTTGGAGGGCTTGGCCTCTGAGGACAAGCTGGAGATGGGGACCCAGTCACCAGCCCCACAGACCACGGAGCAACACCACCGAACTGCCCGAGAAACGTTTTATTGGCAACAGCTCGCCGCTGAGTCTCGGGTCCACAGGCGGAGTGAGGCGGGGTGACCGGGCTCGGGCGACACCTCCCTGAGCATCCTGGTGTGGGGACCGAGCGCGCCGGGTGCCAGGCGGCTGCACCCGGGTTCCGGCTGGTGGGGAGACCAGTTGGCTGCGTCTGAGGACCAGGAATGAAGAGCACGCTGCCCGGCAGGGAGAGCTGAGCGGGGAGAGAAGGATGGGGAGCCGAGGGGGTGGCGGGACGAGGTGGGAGGGGAGCCGGTATGAGCCACTGACCACACGCAAAGACGGCTGCAGGCGGCCGCATCCTCATCCCAGAGGCCCGCTTTTCCCTGGCTCCTGTGACTCTCAGGCCAGCCCTGGGCCCCTTGACCTCCTCGTGGCCAGTCGGGGGGATGGCCCCCTGGGGCCCAGACCCCGACACTCCCCTCCGCCCCCTCCAGCCCCTGCGGCCTCTGGAAGCTGCTGGCGGGTTGGCGCCGGGGGATGGGCGCCAGCTATGAGAGCAGGCCCTGCATGAGCCTCAGCACGGCCTCGTAGGTGACAAAGACCACCATGTTGACGGGGAAGGCGCGGCAGCAGTTGAGCGACAGCCCCTTGAAGAGCACCCTCGGCCCCTCCTCCCGAACGCTGGTCACCACGCAGTGCAGGAGGCCCCGGTAGCGGCGCTGGCCCTGCCCATCCGCCTGCAGGCGCGACTTGATCACGTCCATAGGGGTGGCCACGGCCCAGGCCAGCACCCCTGCACAGCCACCGGCCACCAGCACGCCCAAGACGTCTGCGGGGAGGGCCCCACGGGCACGTTGGTTGGAAGCCGCACTGGGGCCCCCGAGGAGAGCTGGTGGGCACCCAGGGCGGGGCCTGGCCATGAGGGAGCCCTGGGCTCTCGCCACCGACATGACCTGTCCAGGGCCACCCAGAGCAGGCCTGTCCTGACTCATGTTGAGGGCAATGAGCTTCCCACCTGGGAGGCACTGGGTGCCAGTGTGACCTCAGCCCGTCTCCTCCCCCCACGTCAACGCCCGCCAGGCTGAGCCTCGCCACCAGCACCGCCCCAGGCCCTGGCCCCGCTCACCTGGCCGGCTGCGGCCAGCGGGAGTCAGCTGCTCACAGAGGACGGCGTACGAGAGGAAGTAGGTGGCAAAGGAGTGACCGTCCCGGAAAAGCAGGGCCGAGCTGCCCTTGTAGAGGCCGCGCAGCCCCTCCTCCCGGGCCACCGAGGCCAGGCAGTGCAGCGGCCCGCGGTACTTGGGCCCCGGCGCCCGATCCACAGCGGGCGCAGGGCACGTGGGGGGCGCAGCCGAGGGCCCCGAGGCCGAGGGGCGCCGCTGCTGCGTCTGCGTCTGCGTCTGCGTCTGCGTCTGCGTCTGCGTCTGCGTCTGCAGGCGGACCTTGGCCACCTCGGTGGGCGAGGTCAGGAACACCTGGAGCAGGGGCGGGGCCGACAGGGATGAGGATGCAGCGCTGCCCGCTGCCCGCACTCCCTGCCCCTGGCCTCCCTCCGCCCCTGTGGCCCGTGGTGACCACCAGGGAGCCTGGGCCCCAGGAAGCTCCGGGCTGGCCCACGGGCCATGGTGGAGTGGGGTTCAAGGCCGGCTGCGCCCACCCAGCCGGAGCCAGTGCTTCCTTTAGCTACACATTCTCTGCTGGCAGAGTGGCCTGACACACAGTAGGTGTCGGGTAAGTGTGACTCCAGTTCACGGAAGCGCTTAATCTCATCATTAATCTATTAATGACATATTAATGTATTATTTAATTAATGTAAGTATTTAGTGTAAGAATAATGTAACACTTAATGTAAGCATTGATAAAGTTAATAGATAACATAGAGGATAATTTTACTAATAACATTGGCTACATGTCGTGCTCGCTCATACCTGTCAGACCCCGTGCTGGGGGCTTCACGTGCGTGACGTCACCACGCCTCTTACAGATGAAGAGACAGAAGCTCAGAGAGGCTCCCTAGCCTGCCCTCAGTTACCGAGTCAGCTGTGTCCTCAGCCACAGTCCCCCAGGATCCATCCAGCCTCTCCCCACCCCTGCGGTCCCGGGACCCCGTCACCCCGCCCCACTCACGCGGACGAGGCCGGAGGCGAATCCAGAGAGCGTGATGTCCGTCTTGGCAGGCTTGGCGTCGGCGCTGCCATAGCGGAACCGGCAGACGTGTGCAAGGCAGTGGCGATAGGTGCCGAAGGACACGGACGACACCAGGGACACGGTGCACACGGGCAGCGAGAGGCCCCTGTAGAAGCCCCACACCTGGCGGCAGGTGGCGGGGGCCCGAGGGCTCGAGTCAGGCCAGAGGCCCAGCTGGGAGGAGTGGCTGCCCGAGGGGGTCCTGAGCCCCTGCCCTGTCCCCCCTCAGGCAAGTCATGTAGACTGCCTCAGGCCTCAGTTTCCTTGGCTGTAAAATGGGGATTGTAACCCCCGACTTGTGAGGTTGTGCTGAGGGATTGAAGGGCGGGGGGCCAGGCCTGACCTAGGGCAGCTGTTTGATGATGATGACATTGAACTAGCAGCTTGGTCGTTGCTGTTTCTCTTTTGCTCACCCCTGGTCAGGACTGATTCCCAAGTTCACTTTGGTAAGTGTCCCTGAGACCCTCCTCTGGACGGGGCTCCGAGCTGGACCCTGGGACCCCTGATGACTCCACCCAGCATTCTTTCAAGGGGTGCCCAGGCTGGAGGGGACAGAAATGCAAACAGGTACCTCCCCAGACCTTCCAAGTCCCCAGATGTCCCCTCTAGACCCTCTTCTGGAGGCAGGACCTCATTCTGAGCACCTCCTGTGTGCCGGGCACCCTGGCTCTTGTTCTCGGAGGAATCCAGGAGGTTGGTACAACTTTTCCCATTTGGAAGGTGAGAGAACTGAGGCTCAGAGAGGAGCTCAGTATTGCCAGGCTGGTTAGTGAGTGGCAGCCCTGGGGTCCGAGGCCCCAACATCCCGCTGCCGTGACCCTCTCCCCAGGCCTACCCGCTCTCGGCGATACGTGTCCCGGATGCAGTGCCAGATGCCCGTGTACTTGGGCTCTGTCTGGATCCTGACCTGTGGGAGAAGTGGGCTTCAGGAAGGGGTGGCTCCAGGCCAGGGGCAAGGTTGGCAGGCCCTGGGGGAGGGGAAGAGCCAACACCTGATTGTCGCAGCCTTGCTGACTGTGGGCAGAGCAGGGACAGTGAGCCCCATTTAAGATGAGAAATTCGAGGCACGGGGAGAAAGGGGCACTACAGTCCCGAGGAGCCTGGGGCGACTGGCTCTGAATAGCAGGCTAGAAAGGTCTTCTGGCCATGAGTGGGGGGCTTAAGCCCAGGCAGGGGCCTTGGGGGGGTAGCAGGGGCCTGGTGATGACCGCACCTTCACCGTGTCCAGGGGGTAGCCCACAGCAACACCGCAGACGCCTGGAAGGAAACCGGAGGAACCGGTGAGAAGAGCTGGAGCCTGAGCCATCCCAGGGAGAGGGGGCGGGTGAACCCTGACGGTGCTCCTGTTGAGAAAGGCCACACCTGGCTCTTCTCTTCCACACCGTGTCTCATCAGTGAGGGAGCATGACCCCCATTTTACAGATGAGGAAACTGAGGCTCAGAGAGGTAAACTGATGTCTGCCAGGCTGCTAGTGGTTTCTCCTTCCCGAGTCTTGGCCCACTGGGGCCTCATTCTGAAAGCCAGGGACACCCCTTGGCCTCCCCTCTGGCGGTGTGTTTTGGGAGACTTGGTCCAAAATTTGCTGGGCCCTGTCTCCAAGCCAGGCCAAGCTCGCCCTCAAGTCTCAGTCTGTGAAGGGTTTGTCTGCAAGCCAGGAGGCAGCTGCACCTCACAGCTCTGGGGGTGATGGCGGGGGGACACAGCCCAAGCAGAGGCTGGGGGCTGGGAAAGTCCGGGTCACCCCAGGCCTCTGTGAGGAACTGCCTGGAAGCACAAGTTTGCATGGGACAGAGTAGGACTCAAGGCTTCCTGGACCAGGGCCCTCTGCCTCCTGCAAAGAGGGCCAGGTGCCACCCGCCTATCTCTTTCTCCTGTCTTGACACCAGGGTCTCAACGTCCAAGCCCCCAGCACTGCCATGAGAAAGACAGAGAGCTAGTGGGCAGGTCCCTGGGATTTCATCCCTGGTTGTGGGGGGCGGTGAGGGCCATCTGAGGACAGTAAGGCATGTGGGGGCTGTGCCCTATTTACTGTGTGTCCCAGGACTCGCGAAATACGCATGAATGAAAGAATAAACTGAATGAATGAGTGAAGGAACAAAGAGTGAAGCAAAAGACTGACTGACTGACTTGGGTAGAATTACCCCTCCTTGACCCTTACATATACCTCACCAAACTCCTACTCATCCATCAAAGGCCTGCCGTAGCATCACCTCCTCTCAGGATCCCTCCCTGACCCCTATACCCCGGGCTGCCTCTGTACCAGAAAACACGTTAGTCACAGCCCCGTCATACAGCTTTGCTGCTGTCCACCGCCTGCCGCCTCTGACTCCAGAACTAGAGCTCCTCAAGGAAGAGGCCCAGGTCTGATCCCCATGACCCGGAGCCAGGCACAGAGCAGGAGCCCTTGCCACCTAGGGTTTCCCTGGGCTCTGGAGAAAAGATGCAGGACTCGGGAGCCCTTCCTGCCGTGTGATCTTGGGCAAGTCAAGCCCCTTCTCTGAGCCTCCTCCTTAGGGGGCTAATGTCCAGGGAAGCAGCTGGCCTCAGGCCCGGCCCACAGCGGGACCTCAGGAAACCCACTGATGAGGCCAGGGCCCTGGTCTCTCCTGGCTCGGCACCGCCCTCCCCTTCTGAAAACACCCCACACCCTTCCCAGAAGTATTGACGGGCAGCCGCTGCTGTTTCACAAGAGGAGCAAGGCCAAGGGCGCCTCGCCCAAAATAGCCTCTGTGTGTGTGATCGATGCCGGTAGGAGCCCGTTCCCCGTGGGCCGGCTGTCTCTGGATCGGGCGTTCACAATAGCCCTTTCCCCAAAAGTGAGAACGGTCCGGGGGTCAGCAAGGCCGGGATTGGCCCTGTGTGTGCACACAGCCAGCGGACGGGGGTGCTGGGCTCGGCTGGGACCCTCCCTTTCCGCGCCCACCCTTGCAGTCAGTGTGGCAGGACCCAGGCCCCATCTGTCCTGACTGTCCACCCTCTCCTGGAGCCTCCCCTCCCCTCCCATGACTCCGCCATCCCACTCCATGCTTACAGCTCCCAGGCTCCCCCTGGCCACGCAGAGACCACCCTCTGCTCCCACCCAGCAGCCCCTCAGCCTCCCAGGCTGAGCCCCCCCAGGCCAGTGCAGACTCCCCCCCGCCGGCCCCCCAAAAGCTCCTCCTGGGCCCTGTGTCGCCTGCCCCGAGCCTCCGGGAAGACTGCTCTGTCCTCCCAGCACCTGTGGCCCACGCCAGGTGCCGGCCACTTCCGGGGGGCTTCAAACCCCACTGCTGCCCGGGCAGAGCACCGCCTCCAGCCCCTCCTGCTGGCCCCAGGAGCAGCGTTCCCCCCCGAGACCCCTCTGTCCCCACTGTTACCTCCGATGGCTCCAGCAGCAAACTCCATGGACAGCGTGGCTGGTGGGGAAGGCCCTGCGGTCAGCGTGCCTGAGGGAGGTACGTTGCCACCACCAGGGTGGCCTCAACAGCTCCCCGCTGGCTCCTCTCAGACCTTATACCTGCGGTGGGGGGCGGAGCCTGCTGACCAGTGGCCCCGAAGGCAGAGGCCGTGCTGGGCAGCAGGCAGGTCAGTGCCCACCTGGACTCCCTCCCCACTACCCCAAAGGACCCTTGTTCCAGTGTGCTCAGAACCCAGGTGTCGGGAAGTGTGTGGGAGACCACGGGAGGCTTAAGCTCGGGAAGCAGGATCACCGTCTGCACCGCCTGCAGGCCTGGCCCCAGGCCACGTCCAGGCAGCTCCTGGGAGGCTGTGATGCCCCCATCCCTCCCAGCCCAAGCTTAGACTTCATCCGTGTCCTGGGGCCTCCTCGACTCCCCTGGAATTGTTCCTGCCCAGGGAACCCTCAAAGCTCCGTCGCTGATTCATTCAACAAACACTATCTGAGTTGAGGCTGCACTGAGGCAAATATGACCCCGGCCCCGTCCCCAGGGAGCTCCAGTTAGCAGGGAGGGAGTTGGGGGCGACAGGCCACCGACGACTAAGCATCCAGGAGGCTGGCCAGAGCCCTTCTGTGAGCAGCCCCAACAGAGGTCACGGGCAGCCCACCCTCTACTCCACGCCCTTCACACCACCCTGGGCCCACACTTCCCCTGCCGCTTCCATACCTCTCTCCCTGCGCCCAGGGCCCCAGCCAGGTCTGCCTCTGCTCTGAGTCCCCAGCGCCCAACACGGACCCAGCTCTGAGCAGGGCTCACTGAACAAAAGGACGGGGGCAGGGGCTGCTGATTTGGCCTCTAACCAAACCAGGGCACTCCTGGAGGGGACGCCGCTCCAATAAGAGGCCACTTGTGTCTGCTGGGCACTGGAAACCACTGTAAAGAATGGTGACGCACCCCCCGGCAGTTGCAGCCCGCTTCAGTTAACCAAGCCCTCCTTCACCAGCTCAGGGGTCCTCATCACAGCCCCGGGAGGGAGGCAGGGCTGATGGTCTCGTTTTACAGATAGAGCCGCTGAGGCCCGGAAAAGGGACTCGTCCAGGGCCATGCAAGAGGCAGGGCCAGAGTTGATCGCTGGATACTTGCACAACCAGCCCCTCTCTGCTGCCGAGGGCCAGGCCCTGACGCCCGTGAGCCCTGCGCTCATGGCCATCGACCCACACGCCCCCACGTGACCCCACACAGCCCTTCGAGGTCACTGAGGCTCAGGGAGGCTGTGCACTTGCCCAGGGTCACCCCCGGTGGGGAGAGGTGTTGACAGGGCAGTGTCTGGGCAGCCCTGTCCAGGCGGCCCTGGGGCAGGGGCCATGTGTCCGCCCATTTCCTGTCCTCTGACAGAAGGATCTGCAGCCTGGCCTTGAACTGACTGGTGCTGACAGAGGGGGAGCCCTGCCTCCACCTGCCCAGCTGTTTGTGGAGCAAGGGGGGGGACACAGGTTGGCAGTGGCCGCTGCCACGACAGAGGACAAAGGGCAAAAGGCAGCCTTTCCAAGGCCAGTCCTGATATCCATCCTGGCCTTTAGAGAGATTCAGGCTAGCATCTGGTTAGGAGCCAGGCTGTCTGCCTTCAAATCCCAGCTCTGAGACCTTGCGCAAGCCCTTGACCTCTCTGAACCTCCGTTTCTGCACCCATGAAATGAGGACAGTGCCTGCCTCTCGTCTGTGAGCACTCAGGGCAAACCCCGCGTGTGTCCCTGTGGGAGTGGCCAGCCAGACACTAAGGCTGCATTAGTAGGAGCATAGGTTCTAGAAGGAGGGAGGTGACGACAGGACAGTTCTGAGCAGGGCAAATCCATTTGGGACATGGGTTCAACTGCAGATGTTACACTTGAGGGGCCGGAACCTTGGATGATGAGGGAGCTTGAGGCGTGTTGTCTAACTGAAAGAACAGGGAACTGTCTAGTCTCATGTTTCCTGCAGTGTCTAATGTAGTTAAGTGCCACCCAGCCCCAGGCACCTGAGCCAGAGCCCAGGAATTGCCCTGGCCACCCTTCCCCCTGCACCCCACATCCTGTGAGGCACCCAGTCCTGAGGTCAACCCTCTGAAGTTCACGTTGGGATCCACTCCCGCTACCCACGTGCACAGCCCCCAGCTGCATGGTCTCCACCCCTGGACAACAGTCCACCCCACCCATGCCCCCCACCTGGGCAACACACGCTGCATGCCTGCTACATGCCACATTCTAGGCACTGGGCCACTGCAGTAAACACAGGCAAAGGTCCTTTCCTGGCTCTTACGTTCCAGGGGAGGAGACAGAAAACCAACACAATAAATAACCAAAATAAAGAGTCTGCCAGAGGGCGATAAGTGCCAGTGAGAGTCAGAGTAGGGAGGGGACAGGGGGTGTTGGTGGGGGGCGGGGACAGTGCTAGAAAGGGCACCCCAAGAGGTGGCATTTGAGACAGGCGTGTTTTCTTGGTCACTGCAGCCAAGTTTCACCTGCCCTTTGTCTCCTGAACAAACATGCCCAAACTTTAGCCTTCTCCACAGCAGAAACAGAAAACATGCCACCTCACTGTTCAGGCTGCTTTTGCCGGTCTACGCGTTTCCCCAGCCAGCTGTGAGCTTCTGCAGGCAGGGTCGTACTGGACTTGTCCCTGAGCCCACAGCGCCCAGCCCAGGGCGAGCACCCTGGCGAGACTGGATGAGTAAATGCGTGAAAAAAATGAGTCAGTGAATGGAAGGGCGGATAGATGGAGAGATGGATGGATGGATAGATGGAAGAAGAGAAGGACTGATAGATGGAAGGACAGACAGAGAGATGGAAAGGTGGGGGATGGGTAGGTAGATGAGGGATGGTTGGATGGATGGATAGTGGATGGACAGATGGATGAACCCAGGGCAGGGTCATGTGCTCACCCCTGACACAGGAGTTGGCAAAGAGGCCGTCTGGTGGCAGGGTGGGCAGGGGTTTTGGCTCAGGAGAACCCCACATGGTTTGGGGGAGACCCCAGCCTAGACTTGGCTCCTGGCTCCACCTCTCCCAGCTGTGTGAGCTCGGACAGTGGTGTGACCTCTCTGAGTCTTGCATGGATGGCAGGAGACAGAGCCCATGGGCAGCTGCTGGGGCCATGCCTCCCAGTGGCAAGGGTTACTATCACCAGCAGCAAGGTCGGCTGTAGGCCTCCTCCACCAACGGCAGAGCCCCACCACGTGCGGCCCTACAAAGCCCGAGCGAGGAGTTCCGAGCCGCCCTCTAGGGGGAGACAGACATGGCACAGACAACCGTGGCCCCGCCAATGCAAAGGGCTCGGGGGAGCGAGACCCCCCTGGGCATGGCGGGGCTGTTTGCTGGCCGAGGCGCCATGGAGGAGCTTGACACATCCTAAAACGCGTTCTTACACTTCATAGCAAAAGGAATGACTGCACGTTACTAACAAAAAGTCCAGACCAAAGAGATGCAGCCAGCACAGAAGTGAGAGCCCCGCCACCCAGCACGACGCAGGCAGATACAAGTTCTTTTTTACCATCGTTTTGCGACTTGCTTCCTTTCCTTATCAGTACATCTGGGACGCCTTGCCACCGTGGCACCTGGGGACTCACTTCCTTCTCCTGCATGAACACAGTGCCCGTGGGGTGGCCGCGGGGCCTGGGTGGACAGGAGGCTGAGCCAGGCTGCCCGGGCATGGCCTTCACCGTGCGCTTCTCACTGTGTGATCCACTGGGGCCTCAGTGTCTTTGTAAGAGAGCAGTTCTGTTGCTTCCCACCGTATGGCTTTGAGAGAGCTAAGGCGTCAGCAGCCACGAGGCTCCTGGAGCCATGCCTTCAGCCAGGAGCTCTGAACATCACCCTTATGATTCAACTTGCTAGTGGTGTCCTTGGAGCTAGTGACGTCCTTTGGACTGTACTTGATACTCCGGTCTATTACAGAAAGTGCTCCAATAATCACGCTTTGGAGTCTTTGGCGTTTCAGTGGGCACGTTCTCAGAGAGGAGTCTGTTGGGTCAAGGATACCTGAACTATTTTTATCTGTCACATACGTTGCCATTTTTGGCAGGATTTAGAGGGGCGGGGGTGAGGGGGACAGTGGGATTTCCAGGCAATGAGTCCAGAATGGGCACTGGAGGACTGGGCTGGCTCTGGAGATTGGCATTTCCAGAAAATGGGGCTCCTTGGCAAGACTGGACAAGGTCAGGAGGGCCCGGGTGCTCTCCTGGCTCACCCTGTGACTCTCCGAGCCTCAGTTTCTTCATCTGTAAAATGGGACGGGAGAGAAGCCTGTACACTCTGGCTCGACCCCTGCCGTGCTCTGCGCGATCGCACCATGCCCAGCTGGGTGCTGCAGACCACACGGCCACGGGCAGGAGGCAAGGCTGCACCCACCTTTGGTGGGGGGGGGTATCTCTAGGGTGTGACTGGTTCGGGGGAAAGGGGGTGGAAGAGTCCCCACCTCAGTTCTCCCAGACACCCTAGCCCCCCTCTGATATCCTGAGGGGTTAGGGCCCTGGCTCCCAGGGCCTCGGTTGCAAAGCATATGACAGGGCGTCCCCTGCTGTCTCCCGTGCCCTCACCTCCACCCTGGCAACGGGGTGAACAGGAAGGGCTGCCCCCAGCTCCCACTGCTCCCACTGGGGGTGCCAGATGGTGCTGCCTTTACGTCTGAGCTCAGCTCAGAGCGCCAGGCCCCCTGGAGCCACCCCTGTGTTACAGATGAGGACACCGTGGGCCAGTGACAATTAGGGGAAGACCTGGAATTTGAGCCCCGCTGTGCCACCGGTGACACCGATGAACTGGACCCCATGACTCAGTTTCCCTATCTGCGAACAGGGACGACAGCTACCTAGGGCAGGGTTAATGCAGATAAGGACTTTTAAAATTCTTTTTTTCTTATTTTGTTGGCCTCACCACACAGCATGTGGGATCTTAGCTCCCCGACCAGGGGTCGAACCCACAGCCCCTGCAGTGGAAGCGCGGAGTTTTAACCACTGGACGGCCAGGGAAGTCCCAATGCCAGTAAGGACTTTGAAGGCTCCAGGCACCGGCTGTCAGACGGAGCAGAAGAGACCCTCGAAGGGCCAGCCAGCAGCCTCAGGTCCGGCTCCGCTGCTGCCTTGCTCCTGGGCCTGCGGTCAGGCTCCTCCAGTCCTGCCCTGCCTCCACCCACACGCCGGCCTTGTCTCCCCAGTTCCCCGGCACCCAGGCCATAGCCAAAACCCTCTGGTCACTCCTTACAGCGTCTCCTGTTTCCAGTCCCCTGTGACCCCTTCACGACCTGCCCAGGAGGCATCTTCAACCCTGGGGTCCACTGGCTGGAAGGGCTGAGAGGACCATACCCCCTGGGCCTCAAGCTTCTCGCCTGGACAAGGTGACCTCTGACACCACCCAGATCTAAGACCCAGGGGCGTGGATTGAGGAATGAGGCTCTGTCCCAAGCAGGGCCTGAGGCCCATCATATCTGATGATGTGGGGAGAGCAAGCTGTTGACGTCTGTCAGTCATTCATTCATTCCAGCGCACACCTTCTTGTGCAGGCCTCACATTGGGTGCTGGGATTCAAAAATGACTCAGATGCTGCCCGGCAGCCCCGGCCTGGCTGGGGAGTGTATTCGTTATCTATTACTGCATGAGAAATTATCCCCGAATTCCTCAGAAGCTTATGATACCAAATGTTTATTATCTCGCCATTTCTGAGGGTCAGGGATCCGGTAACAGCTTAGTTTCGGGGCTCTGGCTCACGGTCTCTCGTGAGGCTGCAGTCAAGCTGTCAGCCAGGGCTGCGCCATCGGACGCCTGCCGGGGGCCGGAGGACCGTGTTCCAGGCCGACTCGCTCACACGGCTGTCGGCTGGGGGCCTCAGTTCCTGGCCAAATGGACCTGCTCCACAGGACCGCCTGAGCAGGCTCAGAACACGGCGCCTAGCTTCCCACACAGCCGGGGTCCGGCCACAATGCCTTTATGCAGTCGTGGCCCTCTTGAAGGGGGTGGTTTCTGCACAGGCAGCAACAGGGGGACCTGCCTGGTGGTCCAGCGGTTAAGACTCCGCACTTCCACTGCAGGGTGCTTGGGTTTGATCCCGGGCCGGGGAAGTTCCGCAGGCCACGTCATGCAGCCAAAAAAAAAAAAAAAAGACAAATTGCTCACAGGCAGCAAGAGGAGCGCTTGCCTGGACGGGCGTCCTCAGCACATGAGACCTGGACGAGACCGGCAGGGAGCGCGGTGGGGGAAGGCCGAAGGCGGGCCAGGACTGGGAGGGGCTTGGACCACCCTGGCTGGAGCATGTGGACACATCTCATTGGTTGTGGGCACGGGCACATCCAGGGGAAGCGGCGGGCCTGGGGGGGCAGTGGCCAGTGAAGGAGGGAGGCTGGGACAAAGTGTCAGGGCGGAGGAGATGCCTGAGCCAGCTGCGAAGGAGAGAGAGGCACTCTGACAGGAAGCCCCTGAGGGCAGGCTCACCTGCACCCCCGCTGGCAGAACAGATGCTCAAAGGCGGATGACAGAAGCCGGCCGGCCACCCTCCATTTGGACAGCAAGGCCCCGAGAGGGTTTCACCTGGGAGGTGAGCCTGGCCCCTGGCTGAGTGGCACAGGAGCCGAGTGTCAGGCACCCAAGGGGCCCAAGGCCGGGCCTGTGGCAGGGGCTCCAGAGGGCAGAGCCCAAAGCAGCGGGGCAGGTGGCAGAGGGGGGATTCTGGCTTGGGCAGAGGGGACCGTTCTCCCTGCTCGGTTGCCCCAGTCGGGCGCTGGCTCACATCTGGCTGGGTGACTGCCCCAGGCTGGGCAGGCAGGACAGAGGAAGCCACAGGAGGGAGGAGGGACACAGCGCTGACAAAGGCCCCTCCCACCCGGACAGGTTCTGGAAAAGGGGAGCTTGGACTCTGGGTCCAACAACCACAGCAGGGCTCCTGGGTTCCAGGGTGCTGATGTCTTTCTCTCAGCCCCTTTCTCCGTGGTCTCCGGCGCTGGCGAGGAGCCTGCCTGCCACCCTGCCGTCCGGACATGCCCCTGGGCTCAGTACCCAGTACCCCTGCCCGGGGCCCCACCCTCCCACCGACTCCGCCTGGGTGGGGTCACACGGCCCTCCTCTGGCCACTGCGCTGGGTGCCTGCTCACACTGCCCGTCAGCCGGGGATGGTCTGCTCACCCAGCTGCCCCCACCATGACAGTGGAGCCCCCAGAGGGCACCGATCAGGCCTGGCCCCAGGAGGCCCGGGGGCAGCAAGCACACGTGTCCACGCTTGGCCGAGCTCCCCCCAGCCCAGCCCCTCTGTGCTGGCCAGTTAGCCCAACCCAAGCCGGGGTCCACCCCTACTGGCCTTCGGGTCCAGGGCGCCCCAGGCACTTCCCCTTAGCTCTATTTTTACACCAGGAGCACTTGCCGTGTCTATTTATATCACTCCCCATCTTGAGTTTCTGTTCATCTCATACTCTGGCCAGAGCCTCCCTCGATCCTGCCTCTCGGTCCACTCACTCCAAGGCCAAGTGGGTGCGGAGCACGGCGGAGGCCACAGCTCACTTGGAGAGGTGGTCCTGGGGAAAACTGTGACTGTTTGCAGCTGAAGGAAGATGCAAGAAACCCACACACACAGCGCGGTGGCCGCTTTGGGGATGACTAAATTCAACTGAGATGTGAATTCCGCAAAATCTACCCAACAGAACTCTGGGCGCCGTGGACTCGGGAGGGGCCACCAGGACACTGGCTGACTGTCCCTAAGGGGTCCCAGGCCCTCCACCCTCTGAGGCCCAGCGCAGACACCCTCACTGGGGTGGCTGAGTCACTCCCAGTGCAGACTGGACCAGAGGCCAGAGGGTCACGCAGACGGCAGACGTTTATCCACCAGGAGAAAGACGCCCCTTGGGCAGAGTCCCTTCATTGGCACTGGCACAAAGCCACCACGCCTGTTCACTGCAGCATCTTCAGCAGCCATTAGAGGGCCCTCCTGAGCCAGGGCCTGGAGCCCAGCTGTGGGGTCAGGGTTTAAGAAGACCTTAGGAAAAAAAAAAAAAAGAGGCCCTTAGGAAACCCTTCAGTACCTCAGCTGATTAATTAATTCTGATCTTCCATGTTTCCTGCAAAGGTGTCAATGGATAAAGGCAGAGAGCCGGGCACTTTGCTCTGGAGGAACGACAGCAAGGCGGGGTCTGCGCCTGCTCTGTGCCCACTCTGCGTGGCCTCCTTCACTTGCTCTGGACCCTAGAATCCTCCTGAAGCCATCTGACAGATGACGAACCTGAGACAAAGATGGCTCACAGGGCCACACAGCCAGGAGGGGTCCAAGTTGAGACTGAAAAGCAAAACTGAGCCAGAGCTTCCCGAACCTGTCCTTGGAGACGGTCTCGGCCCCTGAAGAGGTCAGTTTCAATGCAGGTTTTGCCTCTGCCTGCTCCGAGGGCCCAGGTGGGGCCCTAGAATCTGCATTTTAGCGGTCTCTCTGGGAGACTCCAATCCTAGAGGTTTGGGGTGGGAGACCCGTGGCCACAGGGCAGGACTCACTCACCCAGGGCAGGCTCCTCGGCTGCCTGCTCACCCCCTGCTGTGTGCCAGGCCCAGTTTAGTGTTAGCAAAGAGGGGCAAAGTCCCGGCCCTGGTGGAGCTAACATGCCTGAGGAAGGGAGGTGATAAACACAGAGGAACATACAGTGTCACTCTAGGAACTGGATGAAAGCAGGGCATGGGGATGGGGTGGGGGGGCCCCCAGCCGAGCCCCTTTTGAGGAGCTGAGAGTTGAGCAGGGAACTGAGTTCTGGAGATGACCTGTGCCAGGCTGGGAGGAGGAGCTCCCACCCAGGGGAAGCAGTCAGTGCAAAGGCCCTGAGGTGGGAATGAGCTTGGAGTTGTGAGGGTGCAGCCAGGTCACCTTGGGCTCTGAGGCACTGAGCTTGGGTTTTATTCCAAGTGAGAGGGGGGCCAGTTGACAGCCCTGTCCCCCCCACCAGCCTTTGCCCAGGAGCTTTGGAACCTGTTCCGGTGGCTTCCATCATAGAATCACGCCTGCCCTGGCCCCCAGCCTCGCCCTGCGCACCCTCCGGCATGGCCTAACACCCCAGAAGGTCTACACAGCAGGTGCCTCGGTCCACCCTCACCCCACTCACCCTGGGACACCTTGAGCTCCAACCTCACTCCCCACCCCACCCGGGGTCCAAATAGCCTCCCGTCACTGAATTCATCAGATTCCAAGGTGAGAACATTTACGACCCATTTTTTTTTTTTTTACCTGCTCGTGTTTCTAAATTTTCCAAACCCAAACTGTCTTGTGGAAGAAGTTATAAAAGCTGTGCAAAATAAAAACTCTACCGTGCATTCAGTGACCTGGCTTGACCCCTGGTCCCCTGTGCCACTTCTCCCCTCCCAGCTGTCCTCATACTGCTCTGGCCTTGGGCCCCTCCCACCTCTTAAAGGCTGGGGTCTGAGCCCCGCAAGGTGGCCTCCCCTGGGAGGGGGAAGTGTCCTGGGGCCCCGCGGAACGTGAGAAGTTTGAAAGAGCACATTCTGTGCTGTAATTTTATCCTTAGGAAATGAAGAAGAACAGACATGGGCCCCAGCGGCTGATGTAATAACGCAGGCCTGTCTGGACGTACTCATTTACTTGGCCACGACTTCTTCGCTTCTGGGTCTCTCCCCAGCTGTCATGGAAGGCCCAGGAGGTCAGGGAGGAGGGTCTCCCCCCATCCCATCCCCATGCCCTGCTTTCGTCCAGTTCCTAGAGTGACACTGTATGTGGTCCAGGGTCTGCTCCAGGCCCAGAGCACCAGCTGGGGGAGGGATTCCCGGGCAGCGGGGACATGCGTGATTCTTAGGGAGAGGCGGCTTTCAGGAGCTGTGGTCGTAGGGCTTAGTAAGCCAGCGGCGCACCCCTCGCAGTGCCTGCTTTTACTCCTTCCTCACGGCCTTGAAAATGCTGCTTCCAGCACACCCTGGGATGAACGGGACAGACCCTGGACTTGCCCTTGGGGTGCTCCCAGCTGGAGGCCACTGCCCAGCACCCACAGCCTAGGCCTCTCCAACACGCCGCTGTGGGCAGACCTGCCCCAGAGCCCACCCCTCTACTGCTCACCACATACTGGACCTTTGTCCCCAGACCCGACACGCCTCAGCCTGAACGCTGGCTCCCCCGCAGCCCAGCCCCACTTCCAAGCCCTCCCAGCAGGATGCACAGCTAGAGGCCTCACACCTCACCCCTCCTCCCTGGCCTGTAGGATCCCACCCTCCAGCTACCAGCTCCCCCACCTGGATCCCTGTAGGGTCGGCCCGAACAGGGCTTCCCTCCAAGGAGCTTTCTGAAGCTCAAATATTGAGTGCCTACTGTGCACCAGGCTGCTGGGCCCCTTCCCAAGGACCCCCCCCCCCAAGGAGTCAGGGCTCATGCCACCTGCCCCAAGCATGGCATTAACTTAAAGGCACTTGTGTTCTCTTAAAAGCAAAACAAAGCGGGTCCTCTTTGTCTCCTTATGAATTGGTCCATAATAATCTTCTGACTCACTGCCCTGTTAAGGCACTTGACTCTCCTGTCAAACCTCCAAAAACAGGGACGGATGCTACAGGCATTTGTGCTTTACCTCCTGAGGCCTCAGTCACCCAGGGACCCCCTGTTCCTAGAGGTGAGTCACCTGGACGTAGGTTGTCCAGTTTAATCGCCACGGCCTCAGAGGTCTCCAGCCAACTCCTGCCCCTGTTTTGAGTCTGGGCTGCTCCTGGGGCCCACATGCTTTTCTGGCTCATGGGCCTTGTTGAGGCCTGAGCTGGGTCAGAGGCTGGCGATGTTCAAACCCAGGCCTCCAGACCCCTAGCTCAGGGCCCACCAGCCATCACAAGCACTGGACTAGGAGTCAGCAGACCTGGGTTTGGGTCTCTGCTTACGGAATGTTCTATTTAGATTCTAAGAAGAAGAAAAGGAAACCGCACATAATCGTCGGATTCCTAGTGGCCTCTGTACCACCAGGGTTCACTACTTATTGTACATTCTCCTGACATATACCCCCTAGTACCAAGTATATATAATATTTAAAACCTGTCCATGAGATACATGTCCACGGCAACCCCCGTGTCGATTTCAGAAACAGTAAAATGCAAATAAAAGAACTGTGTGATCTGCCACACCGCAAGGTGTGGTCCTGACCACAGGAGCACGAAGAAGGAAGTTGGGCGCAGGCCTGAAGGCCTGAAGGTGTCACCTGACTCCCATTGTGAGGAAGCGTCCAGCCAAGCCCGGTCCCAACCGGCCAATCAGGACTTCGTGAGGCGCTGGGGAAGGAGGGCAGGGGGAAGTCTCTGACCCGGACCCTCCCCAGGGAGCAGGGAGGGGGTCCCTTGCCACTGCCAATCTCGGGGACTGGGGGGGAGGGGCGGGGAGCGGCGTCGGATTCGGCTCCTACTTAACCCCCCCGACCCCCCGCCGCCCAGCCACCCGCGTAGACAGGAGCCCAGCGCCCTCCCACTTCGCCTTCGCACCCTCCCTCCCCTCCGCCTGGCCCTCCAGGCCCGCAGGCCTCCCAGAGCCGCGGCTCGAGGACCGTCCCCTCCGGCCACACAGCGCCTGGCCGCCGATATGGACGCGCCGCCATCTGGCCTCCCCCGCCTCGCGGCTCTCGGACCAGTCCAGGAACCTCCCCCACCTCACAACCTTCTGCGGCTCCCGCAGTTCGCGCTCAGGTGCGGGCCCGCGAGGGCCTGACCACGCTCCTCGCCCCCCCCCCGAGGTGAGCCAGGCGGCCGGAAGCCGCAGGCCCACCGCCAGGAGGGCGCACAGACGGGAGGGGCGAAGACTCCCCGAGGGGGTGTTTCGCCGCTTGAGGAGTGTGACAATTAGTGTCCGAGCCTGCAGGCCTTGGAGGGTCCTGGCGCTTCCACGTTCGTTACCGCGGCGTGTCCCCATTATACAGGCGAGGACCCTGAGGCTGGGCGGCGGAGTCGGGATCTAAACCCAGGCCCCAGGATCCCAGGCCCAATCCGGAGCGAGCGCACGCCACCGCCCGCCCCGCTGACCCACATCGCGCACGCCGGGAAGCTCCTGGGCCGCGCCGGCCGTTGGCTCCCCGGCCGGGCCGGGCCCCACCTTCCCGCAGCAGCATACAACCGGCTTCCTCTCCCGCCCGGGGCGGCGCGGGCGGGCGCACGAAGCACATTCTTTGTCTGCAGCGCTTCGGCAGCTCCCCCGCCCGCCCGCCTGCCTGTTACGTGCCTCCCGCCCCGCCCGCCCCAGGTCCGCCCAGCCAATGAAGCGCGGCGGCGGCGCGCAGGGCCCGGGGTGTTGTCCGAGCCTCGCCCGCCCGTTGGCTGAGCTCTGCGCCCCGTCCGAGCCCGGCCGGCAGGTCCGAGGGGCCGGACACGCCGACCGAGGTGAGGGACCACGGGCGGTGCGCTGGCGACAGCAAGGGCCAGCGAGCCGGCCAGCGAAGGACGTGCGCCCGGCAAGGAGTCGCGCGCTGAGCCGCCTTCGCCGCCGCCAGACCCCAGCCTGCGCGGTGCTCCGTGCCTGGAGGCGGCCAGGCCGAGTACCGGCCCAGCAGGGCAGGGGGAGCCCTCGACGGCGACCAGCCCGGCGAGGGGCTAGAGAAAGAGGACAAGGAGGAAGGGCGGCCTCACTGAGGACCCGGCAATGGCGCTCGACTTTCTGGCTGGATGCGCTGGGGGTAAGGAGGCGGGCGGGTCCTGCCCGGGCGCGTGCGGGGGCCGGGAACGCCGGGCCGCCGGGGCGAGGCATCCGGGCTGGGAGGCCAGCCCACCTGCGAGCTCTCGGCCCAGTGGCTTACCCTGAGGCGGGGGATTCCTCGTCTGTAAAATGGGTTAACAGTGCTCTTGTCTCACGGGATTCTCGTGGGCGTGAATTGCCGACAAGCCGGGAGGGTGCCTAGCACGCTGTCCGCGAGGGCAGGTGTCTTCTAAGTCCTTCAGGGCACGTTCGGACGAGAGGTCTGGCGCTCCGGGACAGTACCGTGGCTGCCAGGGGACTGCCAGAAGGATGCCCCACAGCCCTCCTCGCCCGAGGCCAGCGGACGGCGAGGCCCCGAGCCCATTTCCCTCTCCCCCTCCCCCAGCCCGCGCCCACCTGGAGCAGGGTCCCCTCCCTCGACCCAAAAAGTTTGAAGCTGGCTGTACCCCCCTCTCCCGTAGCCGTCTGGGTGGGGCTGGGGCCGGGGCCACTGGACGATGCCCTAGGGAGATGGCGTAAAAGGCGCCGGCACGACCCCAGGCACCGAGTCACGCTTTGGCGCCCCGCCCCCTTCCTACGTGGCTCTGCTGGTGGTTAGACTCCACCCGGCTGGCAGAGTGGGCCTGACACGCCGCGCGAGCTAGGCCTTGGTCTCACGCGTGCGTGTCACCGGAGCCGGGGCGTGGCGCTGGGGTCCTGTGTCCCGGGGAGGACCTGAATCAGTGTGCTGTACGGGCTCTGCTGTGGCCTGACCGTTGGGCGTCGGGCTCTGCACTGGCCTCTCTGGCCTTTAGTTTCTCAGCTTTTACTTGTAGAGTTAATTTATTCAACAGGTATTCACTGGGAGCCAGGGTTAGCCCTCAGGAATTCAGCAGAGTGGACAGAAGTGGCAGGGCTCTGCCTCACGGGGAGAGGGCTGCTGGCTGGGTGTCCCCAGGCCCCATCCAGTCTCTGACATCAGGTGCTTCTCTTCTCCGGCACCTGCCCCTGTTGTCTTTAATAAAGCTCTCAGCTACCTGCCAGCCGTGAGCACCTGGAGGAAGAGGAGAGCATCTAGCATTTAAACCAGTGCGTTGCTAGCTTCCTGTTCTGCACCAGAGGAGGGCTGGTGGAGAAGGGGGTGTGCCCAGGAAGTGTCCCAGACGGTTACCCAATCAGACCTCCAGGCCCCAGAGCTTTCAGTAATTTGGGGAGCATTTCTCCCAAGCCCAGGGTGCCAGAGGAGACGGGAGGGGTTGGCCTCTGTGGACCCAGCTCTCAATCCCCCCATCCCCATTCCACTCTCTGCTCTTCCTGTCCCCCTTGAGGGACCTCCCTGAGTGTCCTGCCGCCAGGCCGCCGGCTTCTCCTGGGCCCCAGACCCTTCTCTACCCACCCCCAGTGGTGGCTCAGCCCCAGGGCCAACACCCCTTCCAACCCCTTTCCGCTAGGCAGAGTGTGGGTTCTTTCCCCAGAGGCGCAGGATTCCTTCTGTATTCACGCAGGCGTCCCGGGATCCACGGGGATTGGGCTGGGAACACTCATCCTAAGGCCAGGCCCATCCCCCCAGACACACTTGTTAAGTCACTCTGGGCTCTTGCTTACCCAGGACCCTGCCTGGAATGCCTTCTGCCCATCCTCACCAAGCCCACCTGGGAGAGATCCTGTCCAGGCCCCAGGGTTGGGGCAAGGCCAGGGTCCAGCACCCGGGAGAGCTGGACCACAGCCCCCAAACCTACTGCCCTACCTGGATCCAGGTGGAAGCCTGGGGCTGGTGGTGCCCACCTTCTCCCGCACTGTGTGAGCGGTGACGGGAAAGGATAGGAGAGACCCTCTCCTGGTATATTTGACCCAGGAGAAACCTAGGCCCTCAGAAGTGGAGAGAGGCTGCCAAGCTCTTCCCTTCCCCCAGCCTCACGGGTGCTAGGGGCCGGCCCACAGGACAGTGACCGGATTGTGTCCCAGGCCTGCCTTCCGGGCCCCTGGCACGGCCTGGCTGGAGCAGAGGGGCCGTCCAGGAACCTTGCGCAGGTGGCGCCCCTGCCTTGGGGCCTGGCCCCCAGAGGCTGCCTGGCTCCTTGGGGTTTGAGCTCCTCAAGGCCTGGAGGCTCAGGGCAGCTGGGGTGCCTCTTGATTCAGATTGCCTGGAGGAAGGACAGTATGTCACCTCTGATTGGCTGGGTGTGGGCCACGTGTTCAACCTCGCCTTCCGGGGAGGTGCAGATGGGACCTTGATTGCCAGCTTCCCCGAGGTCTCCCGGGGTGGAAGGGTCCCAATGCCCGCCTGCACTCCCCCACCACGGGTCAGTTCCTGGTCTGACCTTGGGCTCTGAATGGGGGTCCCCTTGCCACAGGCATGGATGGGAGGAAATTCAACCATAGGCAGTGGGACCCTGCATATGGGGGACAGGTCAGTCATCTTGGTGTCCCTTCCCACCACTTCTTCTGCCAGGCGCCTCCAGGACAGTGGTCCCACCTCCTGCCCTTGAGGGTCATGGGATGCGGGTTGCCCCTCAAAGGCCAGCTTATGTAAGGCAGTGGGCACCGGCTTTGGAGTTGGGAGACACGGTCCACTTAGGCTGCTGTGACTGTAGGCCCCTCTCAGGGAGACGGCCCTCAGGCTTCCTGGCTCTCAAGGTGACTGGGAGGTTAAAAGGGTAAGGATTTGGGGGACTGGAGGCCCTGATGGAGGCAGGCCCGTAGCCGACTCTTGTTTCTGTGGATGGAGATGTTTAGGGTGAGGGGCGCCAGCCCTTTGCCTGAGGGCCCTCAGATCAAGGGAAAAAATAGGAATGCAGCTGCCTGCTCTCGGAGCCCTTGGTGGGATTGAGGGGCGCCTCTCCCACCCCACAGGCTGATGAAGGCTGTTACTGGCACCTGGGCAAGTCTGGGACCAAAGGCGGGGGCACCCACCCACAGGAAGGGGACCCCCACCCCAGCTGGGCCTGGCTGCAGGGGGCACGGCTGGAGAGAGAAGGAAGGCCAGGCAACGCACCCCAGGCAGTGTTAGGTTTCCAGAACCCGAGGAGATCCAGTTACAGCCCACGAGAGGAGGTCCTAGAATTAGGATTTTCAAATTCAGAAAATTCGAAACATGAAATGAAAAAGAAGGTAGATCTCAAGCGATAAAAACAAAGTGTGTCTCGAAGATCAGAAACACAGAGGTGGAAGTCTCGAGGGGAAAGACAGGCTTGGGGTGTCTTTTCACTCACCTTGAATGTTAGGGGTCCCAGAGGGAGAAAAAGGTCTGGAGATGATGAATAGATAATAGAGGAAATTTTCTCTGATCAGGAAAAGGCTAGTCTGTGCTGGGAGAGTTCCAGGCTGGGTTCTTTTAAAGGAAAAAGACAACACCCTTGGTATCTCCTGGTGACATTCCCGAAATCTACAGATAAAATCTCAGTGGCTTCTTCATAGAATAAATAAGTTATTGATAAAGGAGAACAGACACGCTGACAACAGATTTCTCATCTGCACTGGAAACCGGAAGATTCTGGGACGTTGCTGCCCTTAATGGCCTGGGCCCGGAATTCTCACCAGAGCACAGGACTGTTTTCCCTAATGGCGTTAAAGAAGCAGATTTTGCAGATGAGCAGGAATTCAGAGGGCATGTCTCCCATGTGTTACAACTGAGGGCCATAGTCAAGAAAGGCTCCAATGATCGGAGTAGAGACCCCACGATGGCGGGAGAGGTGAAGAGGAGATGGGATAGCCCCGAGTCCCGTGGGGTTTGTAGATCAGTGGAAGCTGGCAGGGTGGGAACCCCCTTGGGGGTAGGGTGGGGCAGTAGAGGGCAGAGAGAGCCTCCTACTCTCACCCCATGGCAGGGACAGTTCTCACCCTGTTTCTACATAAGGGTTATGAGTGTTCAAAAGCAGAAGTAACTCTTAGCTGAAGAAATTAGCAAGCAGAAAGGGGATAAATAGTAGTTTGCCTGAACCAGCAAAAATGTGGAAAGGAAAGGAAGTACATAGATCATGCCCATAAAATGAGACAGAATCACGTCAGATGAGCTCTTGTCTTGGCAAAATCTGAGACTGCTGCAGGCCAGAGTAGAAACCAAAACCCAGCTGTAGATTGTGGAACAACTAAAACAAAGCAGTAAGACAAGGTTGAAAATTAGGAACTGGACAAAACTATACCAGACACACGTGACCAAAAACAAAGCAGGATTGGCAAAGCTAATATCAAACAAAGTGGATTTTAAGGTCCGAAGCATTAAGATGAAGAGGACATTATACAAGGATTAAAAATACAATTTATGGGGGAATTCCCTGGCAGTCCAGTGATTAAGACTCCACGCTTCCGGTGCAGGGAGCACAGGTTCAATCCCTGGTCGGGGAACTAAGATCCCACATGCTATGCGGCGCGGCCAAAAAGTAATAATAATAATAGTAATAAATAAATTTTAAAAAATTCAATTTATGAAGAAGCGTAGTAACTCCCGTTGACTCTGGGCATCCACGAACATGCTAACCAGCTCTGACAGGGAGCTAGCTCTGAGTAGTTAAGGAGGGCGGCTCCAGGGCCAGAAGGTTTGGGTCCAGATCTCGGCTCCACCGCTTACCCAGCTGTGTGGCATGGACATATTACTTTTCTATGCCTCAGTTTCCTCATCTGTAAAACGGGCTAATGGTCCTTTCTTTACATACATAAGAAAGAGTTGGTACACGGACAAAACTAAGAACGGTAACCAGAAGGTAGAAACGTTACTGTTTGTTACTCAACAAATGTTAGCCTGTTTAATCGCTATATTTAATTATACATTTAAATATAGCAAAAAAAAAAAAAGAAGAAGAACTGTAAGATGTACACACATGAAATTCTAGGGAGGAAAGCATGGGAGTCAGCACAGCAGTTACCCGACCTCACTGAGCCTCACTTCTTCCTTGAAGCAGAGTAACAAGACTGCCTGATTCACAGGGATGTTTGTAACGCACACAGCACGCAGGACTCTGACAGGTGCTTGTGGGCCATTTGGAGGGGGAGCCTTTGTCCTCTGAGGGGGGCTGGATTCGGACAGGTCCTGGACTGGTACATAACCAGGCATGAACGCCTCAGGTCCTGGGTCAGCACTTCGGGGCCAGGAGCAGCCCTGGGGAGGTTGACCTTCACACCTGTACAGGTGAGGAGAGTGACGCTCAGACACCGAGTTCTTTGTGAGCTCGACCAGCTGGTAAATGACAGGGGAAAGTTCAAATCTGGGCGAGGGGCCGGCCCCAAGTCCAGAGCCCTGGAGCCCCCAGCCGTGCCAGGTATTTGGAGTGATGTGAGCATCTTAGAAATGGCATGTGCGGCCTCCCAAGGGGGAGCTTCTGTTGTCACCTGCAGTGAGCAGCAGGGCGGAGGGAGGGTCACCAGCTTTGAGCTGGCCAGGTGCTGGCCTGACCTCGGGGCGGTCACCCTCACTTACCCTCACGCGGAGGATTAAGGGGCTCCCGGGATGTGCCAGGCACGTCCTTGCCAGAACCGTGCCCCACGCTGCGGTTTCCGAGGCATCTGGGTCACACGTCCTCCCTTCTCCCTCCAGGTGTGGCAGGTGTGCTGGTGGGACACCCGTTTGACACGGTCAAGGTGAGTCTCTCGTTGAGGTTTTATTCTCAGGCCCTCGTGGAGGCACAGACATTGGAGGGTGGCCTGCAGCGTCCTGGTGGCTGGACCCCCCTTTCCGGGCACCACCTTGGGAGCCCTTCCAAGGTCCTCCCACAGGTTCTAGAATGAAGGTAGAGTCAGGGTTCTTCTCCCTGCTGCCCAGGTGAGAGGCAGCTTGTCCACCAGGCCGAGTCGGCCTTTCCTCCCAGGTTTGTCCCTGCAGTCTCCCAGCTGGGGCTGAACTTGGAGGTCCATTCTGGGGCTTGGCCAGCTGGGACTGAGGGGCCGAAGGACAGGTTTCCTCCCACCCAGAGCAAGGGGCACCCCCCTCCGTCTTTACGCAGAACTCCAGACAGCTTCCTGAAAAAGAAAGTTCAGGGAGAAAATGCAGAAAAATCAAACCTTGTCAGCCTTTCCCGTGACCGTGATCTTCACAGAGCGGTGGTGATCAGGGCTGAGAAACTGAGCAGTCGTTTCCCGAGGGCTGGTGTGCACCTGTAGGGTGCTGGTGGCTCCTGAGCATGGCCCCGGGGCCGGCGCCCAGTTCCCCTCCGCGAGCCCACACCTTGGCACGTTGTCGGGCCCCAGGTTCTCCGGCACCTCAACGGAAACCAAGGAAGTCCGCATACCCAGTTGGAAATTCCCAAATAAGATTCCCCCGTTTCTGGGGCTTTTTGGTCCTTCAGCTGTAGCCACGTCAGGACCCTTCCTTGCGGGCTTCCCCGGAGCCCGGTGAGCTGCCAGCAGCAGGCGCTAGGCCAGACCTGGCGTCCCGCTGTGAACACTGAACTTGGCATCTCTTCCCAGGGGGCCGAGGGCAGAGCGCAGGCGAGGACGGTATCCCTAGGTGGGTTTGAGAGGACTCCCTGTCTCCTCTTTCTTCAGGAACCCAGGTGTTCCTGGGCTGAGAACAAGTCTTGTGAACTAGGGCAGGGATTTTCTCCAGCACAGGTGTGAGGGCCCTGCCTTATGCACTGGCTCTGACTTTAAAAAGGTCTGTCCCGGGAATTCCCTGGTGGTCCAGTAGTTAGGACTCCCCGCTTTCACTGCTGAGGGTCCAGGTTCAATCCCTGGTCGGGGAACTCAGATCCCTCAAGCCACTCAGCAAAGTCTCCCCCGCGCCCCCCCCCAAAAAAAATAAGTCTGTCCCTGGGCCTGTGCAGCTCCGGGCCCCCTGCCCGGCTGATCTGTCATGGGACTGTGGGCCAGTCACTTTACCTCTGGGCCAACTGTTCTGACCTGCACAGTGAGGGGTTGGCAAGATTACTGAGGCCTTTGGGCCCGGTGCTCAACAGTGCAGTTTGTGCTGGGTGAAATGCTGGTTCGAAGGTCGTGGAATTCCTTATTCCTTCCAAGCCACTCAGCGCATTTGGGGAGGAGTTGGAAAGGCCGGGCTTTCTGGCCACTCAGCAGCCCCTGAGCCCCCATATGGGCCTGTGGAGAGTGAGGTGCTGGGGCAGCCTGTCCGCACGGCTGCCGGTGTCTGCCCAGCTGGCCACCCCCCGGAGCCTGCCCACGGGCCAGAGCAGCCCAGGACAGCCGAGCAGGGTCCACGTCATGCCATGTTTCTGTCGCGTGTTCATGTGTTGTGAATGCCTCTCAGAGCTGCATCCAGCCAGGAAGTGTCTCCGATTCACTTCTTCAGCCCAGCTTTGCAGAGGCCTCTCTGAGCTAGGACTCGGCCAGGCCTGGCCAGGCCTTCTGCAGCTCCCCGCCCCCGGCCCCTCAGTCAGGCCCGCCAGGCTGGGGGGCACTTTGCTCTGGCGTCTCTAGCTCCCTCGGACCTTCTGAACCATGACCAGCACCCCCGGCAGTAATTTGAACACAGGAGCCTCTGCCCCACTGGGTTCCTGCCCCCGGGACACCCCTCTCCCCACCTTACCTGGCACCTGGAGGGTGGGCTTTGAGGAGATCCATTTGGAACTGTGTTTTTGCCACCGTGGCCCACCAGCATCACATCTGGGCAAAGCTGTCTTTAAAAAGCCAAGCTCTTGGTGTGCGGGGTAGTGTGGTCTTTGTGAACTTCCGCCATGGCGTACGGGGCCGGGGCCGGAAGGTGCAGAAGGTGCAGGTGCATCCCATCGATCTTACCTTCCGATGCTTGCAAAATCTGGGATTCAGGTATGGCTTTATGAGCAAGTGAATATGCAGATAGAGGGCTGTATCACTGGTTTTGATGAGTATATGAACTTCGTATTAGATGATGCAGAAGAGATTCATGCTAAAACAAAGTCAAGAAAACAGCTGAGTCGGATCACGCTGAAAGGAGATAACATTACTGTGCTCCAGAGTGTCTCCAACTAGAGATGATCAGTGAAGTGAGAAATTGTTGAGAAGGCAATACAGTGTTTTTAGGTGTCCTTTGTTAGAAGTGTAGTTCTAAAGCATTTATTCGTATTGTTTTGCTCACCTTTATGTTATTACCAGATGACAATAAATGCTGTGGGATTGTTTTTATTAAAATATTTACATTGTTTCCTTCTTAAAAAAAAAAAAGCCAAGCTTTTTATTCGGAAGGGGGAGAAAACCCACCCCCAGCAGTCACCACTGACACTCTTGTCCCACCCATGGGCTCAGGTACCATTAAATTGTGCTCATTCTAGAGACACTCATTTGGTTTGATTTAATGCTCTATCACCAATGGCCTTTTTTTTTTTTTTTTTTTTTTTTACTGTTTTCCATTATAAAAGTTAAGCATTCTCAAAGAAAATTGGGAAACGTGATTTTTTTTTTGATGGCTTTTTTAATCATCGGGTACATACACATTTTTTTCGTTGACTTTCTATTACAAAAGTAATGTAGGTCATAAAAAATGTTCACCGTAACAGAGACATATAAACTAAAAAGAAAACAAAAAGACAACAGTCCTTTATGTAACCTTTCCC
Source organism: Lagenorhynchus albirostris (assembly GCF_949774975.1). Classification (NCBI taxonomy): domain Eukaryota; kingdom Metazoa; phylum Chordata; class Mammalia; order Artiodactyla; family Delphinidae; genus Lagenorhynchus; species Lagenorhynchus albirostris. The sequence continues at coordinate 4,887,850 of NC_083095.1, forward strand.
CCAAACCTTGTTAATGATTTCTACCAAAAAACAGACATGTACACAGGCCCATATATATTGCTTGCTTTGGGCAAAGGTGGGATTTACTTCATAGCTCTGCGGTGGTTGTTTTAATTGAAGTGTCACACACAGAGAAATGTGCGCACGCGCTCCGTGTACGAATCTATGAATCACCGTGAAGCACACACCTGGGAGAAGAAACAAGGCCGGTCCCTCCGAAACCCCCCTCCCCTCCTGACACCTCCGCCCTCCCCTTTTCCAGGCGGCCACCATCCTAATTCTCATCTGTGGTCTGTTTCCCCTCCCCTCCTGACACCTCCGCCCTCCCCTTTTCCAGGCGGCCACCATCCTAATTCTCATCTGTGGTCTGTTTTACCTCTTGAACCTCATGAATTCGGACCTGGGCTCCGGAATGCGCGCAGGGACACCCGTGCTCCATGCCCATCCACGCTGCCTTATGCGCGCAGGGAGACCCGTGCTCCATGCCCATCCACGCTGCCTTATGCGCGCAGGGACACCCGTGCTCCATGGCCATCCACGCTGCCTTATGCGCGCAGGGACACCCGTGCTCCATGCCCATCCACGCTGTCTTATGCGCGCAGGGACACCCGTGCTCCATGCCCATCCACGCTGCCTTATGCGCGCAGGGACACCCGTGCTCCATGCCCATCCACGCTGCCTTATGCGCGCAGGGACACCCGTGCTCCATGCCCATCCCCGCTGTCTTATGCGCGCAGGGACACCCGTGCTCCATGCCCATCCACGCTGCCTTATGCGCGCAGGGACACCCGTGCTCCATGGCCATCCCCGCTGCCTTATGCGCGCAGGGACACCCGTGCTCCATGCCCATCCCCGCTGCCTTATGCGCGCAGGGACACCCGTGCTCCATGGCCATCCACGCTGCCTTATGCGCGCAGGGACACCCGTGCTCCATGCCCATCCACGCTGCCTTATGCGCGCAGGGACACCCGTGCTCCATGCCCATCCACGCTGTCTTATGCGCGCAGGGACACCCGTGCTCCATGGCCATCCACGCTGCCTTATGCGCGCAGGGACACCCGTGCTCCATGCCCATCCCCGCTGCCTTATGGCTGCAACATTGGCAGCTTGTTCCTCCAGGTCTTTGGGGCTAAAATCTGAGTCCAAAGTTTGGTTTCCTCTGTTGCACCCAGAATCACAGCTGCTGTCCGCGGGCACACCGCCTTCGCACATGTTTCTGTGGGAAGGCCATTTTCTGTCCTGTGTCACTGGATGTGACAGTGACCAGGGACACCGTGTCTGAGCCCTCTTTCACCAGGGAACAGCCGGCCCGGGCAGGGGAGGGGGCGGGGAGGCTGGGGGCTGGCCTCCGGGGTCCCTGCCTGGATGTGATGTTGAAATTTTGTGTTGCTTTAACCGCCTTTACTTTCTGAGCTAGGGGCTGTCTCCATCCATAGCAAAATGTAACTTTGTTGTAGATGAGCGTTAAGCCTCACCCCGGAGAGCGCTAGTAAGTACAGACCAGGTGAACCCAACGCTTCTCTTCTCTGTCGTTCCCCCCTCCCCGCCCCCCCCAATCAGACCCTGGGCCTGGACCCCGCCACGCCACGCCCCTCCCCACCCCCCATGCCCCAGAGATCTCTCCCCAGCTAGGGACAGGGAGGGTGTGAGGTGAGCTTGGGCCCAGCCCAGATCCTGGGGTGGGAGCCCTGGGGGCTGGCTGAGAAAAATCAGCCCCCTCTGGATCAGGGAGTCTTCACGTGGGGTCTCCCAGCCCCGTCGGGGAGCTGGGAGCCTCCGGGGCTTGTGTGCGAATGACCACTTTTCCAGGGGTGGGTCCCTCAGTCCTCAAATGACATCCTGTCAAGACTTAAAAGACTCCCCCGAGGCATCTGAAAGTCCAGCCTCGGAGGGAACAGCTCCGTTTCAGGTCATGTCTGCTGACACAGCCCTCTTGGTGTCAGTGTCGGGGGACCACAGGAGGAAGAGAGAGTCCCCCAGAGACCCCAGAACATTGAAGGGAAAATGAAGAGCCTCCCATCACAGAAAACAACCTGAGACAGAGCTCATGGTGTTAATATGTTCTCCAAGTTCATCGAGTGGTTGTGCTTCTCTCCTCTGAGCTGGCAGCCAGGGCAGGGAGGGGTGCTGGGGTGAACGTCGCAGGGTGCCCTCGGTGGTCAGCTGCCTCTCAGAGCAGTGTCTGCCAGCTGTTGGCTGAGGTCCTCGTGTGCCGAGATGGTATATTCTTTTCTTCCTTACAAAACATTTCCTGTAAGTGCACTCGCCAGCACCCCTACCCCACCCTGGCCCCGACCAACACAGCCACTCAGGTCCCTGGAGTGGACAGCCTGACCGAGCTGCAAAACATCTCTGAGCCTGTCTTCCCACCTTTGAAATGGGAGTGACCGAACCCACTTCAGCCATTGATTATGCCTGTAATGGTGATAATCTCTGAGTCAGAGCCGGAGACCAGCTCCCGGAATGGGACCTAACCTAGCTCACCCCGACCCGCGTGACACGGATTCGGAGTTCAGGAAATGTGCTTCTGCTCTGCACTGTGGGGCCTGCATATCAAGGACAGAGATAAGCTCTCGGTCAACAAAGAATGCTTTCACAGTGAGGTTCTGGCCCGCTGGGCTCCAAGGGCAGCGCAGCCTGATCCCCCAGGCCCCAGAGTTGCTGACACGGTCCCCAAGGAGGCTGCCAGCTGCTCTCCTGTCACCGCTTTACTAACTCATGACCACTGCCCTCACCGGGGGGCACTGGCAGAAACCAAGCAGAAGGCCCACGAGGCCCGAGGCTCCTCACTTTCAGTGCCCATTGCGCGCTGCCAGCCCCTGATGAAGGGAGTGCGTGGTGGGATGTTAGATCCTGAGCCCCTTTGGCGTCGGCCACGATTTGCTACCGGGAGGGTGGGGAGGTCTCGAGAGATGTCGCATGCCCCACTGTCACTACACGGTGCAGAGATAGTGAAGCAGGGGTCTTGAGGACCCCTGCCCCTCTGCAGCTGGCTGTCCCTGTGACTGCCCGCTGATAGCCTTCCCTGAAGAGGCACAGACACCCAGCCCTGCCCCCCACCCCCGGAACTCCTAAAGCCACAGAAAGCTCCCTGGCTCCCTGCCTTCTGGGTCTGGCCTCGGGCCTCCTGGAGAGCGCCTCCCCGGGTGTCCTGAGTGCTGGCCCCGGGGAGCTGGGCGTCCTGGCTCCACTAGCCCGCCTTTCACCGGGCCCTCCTTCCAGGTGCGGCTCCAGGTCCAGAGCGTGGAGAAGCCCCAGTACCGAGGGACCTTGCACTGCTTCCAAGCCATCATCAAGCAGGAAGGCGTGAGTGGCCTGGGGCCGGTGGGGGTGTGGCGGGGAACCAGCCTCTGGGATGCTGCCGTCCGCAGACCACAGAGCTGGAAGAAGAGGCGTCGGGGCAACTGTCGGGCAAATCCGGGCTTTGCGAATGGCAGGGTGCAAGTGCCCAGGCCTCTCAGATTGAGGGCTTCGGTTCTACTAAAATTCTTCTTGATCCTCGTGTACCGCTAGGGTGGGCCGGGGCAGCCGCCAGCTGCATGGAGGGTCCCTGGAGAGGTGGGCTTGGGCAACCCCGGACTCCAAGCGGGAACGCCCCTGACGCGTCTCTGTGCGCCCCGCAGGTGCTGGGCCTGTACCGCGGCCTGGGCTCGCCCCTCCTGGGGCTCACCTTCATCAACGCGCTGGTGTTCGGCGTGCAGGGCAACACCCTCCGGGCCCTGGGCCGGGACTCGCCGCTGAACCAGTTCCTGGCAGGCGCGGCGGCGGGCGCCATCCAGTGTGTCATCTGCTGCCCCATGGAGCTGGCCAAGACGCGGCTGCAGCTGCAGGAGGCGGGGCCGGCCCGCACCTACCGCGGGCCCCTGGACTGCCTGGCGCAGGTCTACCGGCGGGAGGGCCTGCGCGGCGTCAACCGGGGCATGGTGTCCACGCTGCTGCGCGAGACCCCCAGCTTCGGCGTCTACTTCCTCACCTACGACACGCTGACACGCGCGCTGGGCTGCGAGCCGGGCGACCGCCTGCTGGTGCCCAAGCTGCTACTGGCGGGCGGCACGTCGGGCATCGCGTCCTGGCTCTCCACCTACCCCTTGGACGTGGTGAAGTCGCGGCTGCAGGCTGACGGGCTGCGGGGCGCCCCACGCTACCGGGGCATCCTCGACTGCGTGCGCCAGAGCTACCGCGCCGAGGGCTGGCGCGTCTTCACGCGCGGGCTGGCCTCCACGCTGCTGCGCGCCTTCCCCGTCAACGCCGCCACCTTCGCCACCGTCACCGTGGTGCTCAGCTACGCGCGCGGCGAGGAGGCCCGGCCCGAGGGTGATGCCGTGCCCGCCGCCCCGGCGGGGCCCGCCTTGGCCCAGCCCTCCAGCCTGTGACACCCGGGGCCCCCGGCACCAGAGGGCCCGACCTCTCCCGGGGCCGCTTTTCCAAAACGCAGCCTAGACATAAATTGGGGCCCTGACGCCAACCGCCCTGCACCGGACTCCCAGACCCCGTGGGCTGTGGACTCCATCAGACCTGGGTTGAATTCCACGCCCGAGCTGGGTGACCCTGGCCACAAATTTGACATCCTCGGTTTTCTCCTCTGTGAAATGGGGATCCTCATGCCCACGTTGTACAGTCAGGAAGCTCAGAGATGATGCCCCTGCGGCGCCCAGCCTGGCACTGTTACTTGGAGTCTTCCAGAAACCCAGCCAACACGCCAGCCCTTTCCTGGGATCCCAGCCACACCACCATGGGGGTCTCTGATGACCCACCCATGAGCTTGCCAGCGACTCGCTAACGCTGCAAATCCTCCACCTGGCGGAGCTCTCGGGACACTTCTCGGCCACCTGTCCAGTCTGTGTTAGGGACAGAGAGGCAGCTCAGGGGCTCCTGGTATCATAGAACTGAATCCTCTGCCAGTGCACTCCAGCTTCTCCATGTGGCAAGGCTGGGAATACCCCTACCCCTGATGCTCCCACTGGAGGGTAATCTGGGGGACCACTAAGAAGCCATGAGACCTTCTGGAAGCTCCGTATTGGCCTAGGGGCCGGGGTGGGGGAGCGGGCACAGGTCAGTGGGAGGGGAGATCTCAACAGGTAAATACAGCCATGGCAAGGAGAAGTCTTTTCACCCTCTGGGCTTTCAGGCTGCCCATCTGTAAAATGGGGACGTGGGTCAGCGGATGTCTGGGGCTCTGGCCCACTACCAACGGCCAGGAACCAACACCAGGGTTCCCCAGGAAATGGTGCCTTTCCCAGGCAACCTCAATGCTTCGTGTCCCTGTGAATCATCGCAGGGCCTGTAAGTGGGCACAGGTACCGCCAGTTTGGGCCCCTCCAGGCCGAAGGGCATCTGAGCCCACGCTCCAGGGGCTGTCACTAGAAGCGGGGCTGTGGTGTGAGCTCAGGGCAGCCCGGGCGCATCCAGTGCATCATGGCCATGTGAATAGGCGGGGAGGAGGATGCTTCTGCACAAGTTGGAGGTGACTGTGGCCTCCTTTGCCCCGAGTGGCGCTCAGCCTCTTGGGCAAAGTGATAAGCTCTCCCAGGAGGCAGGCTGTGCTCAAGGAAGGACAGGACTCCCACCTTGTACACGTGGCATCATTGTTGTACAGAAACCGCCAAGGGAATAAAGTGTTCTTTGTTTTTTTAAGACAGTGGGGCTTTGTGTATCGTAGAGGAAGAGGTCTCAGTCCCACCCCGACACGAGTCAGAGGGGCCAGCATGGTGGTGGTCTGCCTGACCTGGGCCAGCTACGGGGTACCTCCAGACCCTCGGTTTCCTCATCTACAAAATGGGGCTAATGAAGGCGTGAGGATTAAGGGAGTACGGCTCACAAACATGCTGAGCACAGTCGCAGCCGGGCAGCAAGCGCTTCTCCGTGACTGTTGTGACCGGGTGATGGGAGGCCTGGGCCCCGTCCATCCTCCCGCTGGGCAGGGCAGGCGACCTGTGCTAGGAGCTCTCTGCAAGTACTGAGGTGGGAGGGCTCAGGGGACACGAGCTGAGGCCAGACTCGGCCTCCCGGAGGAGGGGAGGTCTGAGTGGAGCTCTGAAGGGCGAATGGACCTGTCCCTCTGAGGTTAGACCTAGCCCAACCTAAGTGGTCCGAGAGGGCTTCCTGGAGGAAGCCTCGCTTGCCAAAGGAGTGTCTTCATGTCTGCCCACCCCCACTTCTGCCCAGCCTCCTGCAGTCAATCCTGGACACGCTGAGTCTCCACAGCTACAGCCTGGACGCTCCTTCCAACTGCTGAGCCAGAAGCCCCCGCCCGCCCGCAGAGGAAGGCAGGAGAGGGCCCAGCTTCCGCTGCCGGAGGGGCCAGCTCTCCTGGGCCTTCACACCCCGTTGAATCCCCAGCATCAGCCTGTGACGTCAGGCTTGTCTGCAGCTTCCGGGGACAGGAGGGTGGGAAGGGGCTGGCTGGTGACCCCGGGCAGGGTGTCCTCAGACACGTCACAGGCTCTGTTAACCCGGCGGTGTTCCCCCTGACCCCCGTGTCCCAGGCAGCAGCTCCTTCCCCCGTGAGGTTCCTCTGGCCTCTCTCTCACTTCTCTTCCCTCTGAAAGAAACCAGGCAATTGCTAAAGCCCAGGGTCCCCCACTCCCATCCATGCTGCGATGGTTAAACGTTACCAAAGACTCAGGCGGGAGGAGGGCTTGGGAGAGGTGTAGGGTTTGTGTGGATTTTTTGACACTTTATTTTCTCCCTGATTTGAATTTTTACTTGTTTTATTTGCAATGAATACTATATTAACATTACAAAGTAAAAAATGCAAACGGAACCCAGGCTATGCTGCGAAGAGAAAAACCGGGTCCTCGCCTCCCAGCCGTGCACCCCTCCCGGCACGTCCCAGGCGAGTCCCAGCACGTGGGAACATCCACGCTCCCGCAAAGCACGGCCCAGGTACTGACCGTTCTGTTCTTTGCTTTTTTCAGTTGACAATTATCTTGGAGATTGTAGCAGTTTCCCAGGGCTGCCATAACAACAGCCCACAGATTGTGTGGCTAAAACAACAGACATTTATCCTCTTAAGTTCTGGAGGCCAGAAGTGTGAAATTCAGGTGTCAGCAGTGTTGGTTCCTTCTGGAGGTTCTGAGGGAGAATCTCTCCTGGCCTCTTCCAGCACCTGGTGACCAGCAGTCCTTGGCTTGTAAGCACATCGCTCCTCCAGTGTCTGCCTCCATCTTCATGTGCCCTTTTCCCCTGTGGGTCTCCGTCTTCTCTCCCCAGCCCCAACCCGGAACCATGCGGCCTGCAGGATCTTAGTTCCCCAACCAGGGATTGAACCCGGGCCCCCGGCAGTGAAAGCGGGCATCCTAACCACTGGACAGCCAGGGGATTCCCTGTCTTCTCTTTTTATAAGGACACCAGGCGTTGGCTTAAGGGCCCACCTACTCCTGGATGACCTAACTAATAACACCTGCAAAGACCGTTTCCAAATAAGGTCACATTCACAGGCACCTGGGTTAAGAACCTCAACACGTCTGAGGGGACTCAATTCAACCCACAACAGACACGTTTCCTTATCAGTGTGTTCCAGGTGGCCATGTTTTTGTGAACAGTTGCATGGCCTTTCATCGGGTGAGCATTCCTTACTTTATTCTTTCAGCTACGCTTGGGACAGTAACTGGATGGGGACAGCTGAACAGTCTTGGAGGAAGGGCAACAGCTGACCAGGCCACAGAGGGACAGTGAGGCTGGAGCTGAGGGGGCAGATTTAGCCAAGGCCTGGGAGGGAGGACGGGAAGGAAGGGCGGCGTGGCAGACGCTCCCAGGTGCCTAGAATCCCAGTTTGTTCTGTGCTTCAGTGTGTCCAGAAAAAACAAACAAACAAACAAAAAAACACCTTTCCAGACTCCCTTGCAGCTAGAGGTGGCCATGGGTCCCAGATCCTGCCAGTGAGATGAAAGCTGTGGCTGGGGCTTCTGAGAAAGCTTTGTGAAAGGGACACACGCAGCTGTGACACATCCCTTGCCCTCTGACCCTGCCCCCTTTTACTGATGAAGTGGGGACAGGATGCCTGCAGGTGCAGTGGGGATAGAGCTGGCCCCGTGGCCTTGGTGGGCCACTGAACCAGCCTGGCCTGGGGAAGGCCAGTGACACACTCTTCCTTGGTTTCTCTGTCATTTGTAGCCAAATGCATCACGACCTGGTAAGGAGCTGGCAGGTTTTGCCCGGGGTGGGGGGTGATCTGGGTCATGCCTTAAAGACCCCCCCCAGGAGGCTGTGAGGTGAGTGGGCTACACTGGGCAAGAGGAGGCAAGCCTGGGTGGGGGCATCTGAGCCAAAGGGCAGTTCCAGGCTGGGAAGGGAGGGTGCCAGTGGCAGGTGGGCGGGGCCACTGGGGAATGAAGGGAGACAGGTGAAGCCCCCATGCAGTTTGAGGGAAACCCCGAGTCAACCCACCAACCGTTTTCCCCGATTTCTGCAGCACGGGAGGCCGGCCGTGGGGAAGTGCGTCCTCTTCCCTGTGCCCCTTCACGCCTCTCTCCTTTTCCTTTTTTATCCCTTTGGGCCCCAGGCACAGGGAGTGAACAAAGCATGCCCCTCCTCCTGACACCGTCCTCACTGGCCCAACCTGGCCCGCCTTCACTGATGTAATCAATTCTCCTGGTCAAAAGCCCCTCGCCCCACACAGAGCTGGGGCCTTCATGGCTCCCCCATGGGGGGCGGGCTCCTGTGACTGCAGGAACAACGGATCAGCCCTTTGCACACACACACACTTTAATACTCCCAAGAGCCCAACAGAGGACACCGGCGGGGGGCGGGGGGCCCTGTCCAGGGTCACAAGGCCAGAGCCCCAGGCCCTGTGCGCCCACAGCCCTCAAGGCGACCAGCCGTCCTCCACCCACCGGCGGGAGCTTCACAAGAACCAGGATCAGCCTGGGCTCCCGCCCTACCCGCCCCACCGACTCCTGGCGGCCGACTCGTCAAGTTCTGCGGTTGGAGTGGCAGTTCACGTAGCAGAGGAGCCTGGGACAGGCCAGCGCCCACTCCGTGCGAGCCTTGGTCTCAACTCCCCTGCTGCGTCGGTACCCAGACCCTGACCTCTTGGCACCCACCCGGGCTCCGTGGGGGAGGCAGTGTCCACCGTGACCAGGGCACACTAGCTAAGGCTGCTGGGAGCTGAGCCTACGCAGAGGGAGGGAAGGCAAGGATGCAGGAGAGTGAAGCCGGGACATGGGGTTGAGTGGCCGAATGGCGACGGGCGATCTGCTGGCAGCCTGCAGGCTGAGGCAGGAGTGGCAATCAGAGAGCAGGACGCCCAGGGACAGACTGGAGGGGGCGGGTGTCAGTGAAGACAAGGCAATTTGGGGGCAGCCATGGCAGTGCATTCAGGGGTGGGGTCATCAGGAGGAAGAAGCCAAGAAACAGACAGGCCAGACGGGGGTGGGCCATCCTAGGACAGATGCTGAGGTCACCAGGGGTGGTGGGGAGCCCGTGGCCTGGCACTAGAAGGGGGTGACTGCAGCAGAGCGGGGCTGGGGGGGAGGGAAAATGAGCAGCCCAGCCCCTGGCCCACGGAAGGAGGGTGATGGAGACAAAGCAGCGCTGGCCTGGGGGGCTCCCACGCCCCCCTCACTGAAGCCTCAGCGTCTCCCACCCTCCCGATACAGGTCCTGACTTCAGCCGAGATGGCCAGGCCTCCTGGGGCCGCTGCTCCCCCTGCCCCACCCTCCACGGGCAGGCACCGCCCTCTCCCTGGTCTGGGCGTGTGCCAGGAGCCCTCCCAGCCCCAGGCCCGCTCAGATGACCCCCCGACGCCCCCCCGACCTCCCTCCCGGCCTCTCCTGGGGGCCAGCCGAGCGCCCACTCCCCTCCTGCCTTTGGTCCCTGGAGGGCGGGTGCCTCCTCCTCCTGGACTCCGAGGCTGGCCCCTGGTCCCCCTGCCGGCCCCTCATGGTGGAGCAGGCCTCCCATCTTCCATCCAGGAAGAGGAAGCTCCTGAGGCCCAAGGTCAACAGGCCCAAGGTCATGTGCCCTTCGTGTTGGTCGAATGCCAAGGCCTTTCCAACCACCGTGTCCCCTCCCCCTGGCCCGCGGCGGGCATGGGGGCCATGGGGTGCGGAGGCGGAGGGCCCCTAAGCTTCCCACGGCACTCGGGCTCCCGAAACGGCCAGGCGTCTCCAGGGGAGCTGGCTTTCGGGGTCCTGGCACCTCGACGCCACGCACGCGGGCACCTGTCCCCACCAGCCCGGACGCGACCCCCCAACCCACCCACGGACCCCCCACGGCCGAGCTGCTCCAAAGCCAGAGGTGCGAGCCAGCGTGGGACCTGGGACCAGAGCCTGAACTCGCCATGGCAGAGCCTGGGGTGCGGGGGAGTGGTGGGCAGAGCTGGAGCGGGTCTCTGGCCACCAGCTCCGGGGACACTTGGGGGATCCAGTACATAAGCAACACGTTGCAGAAGGCGATGGAAAAGAGGCAGCTTGCAGGTCGCTTCCAGCCAGGCAAGCACACACTTCCTTGGGGCCTCCTGCCCTCCCTCCCCAGCCCCTTCCTCTCTTTTCTTTCACAGCACCCCCCATACTTATCTTTTATCATCTCTTGCCATCTCCTCTACTAGATGTAATTCTAGTACCCTTAGTTAGTGCGGTCCCATCAGCACCTGAAACGGGGCGTGACACATCATTGGTGCTCAGCGGAATGAATAAACCTGGCAATTCAAGGACAGGGAAGCTTTGGAAATGAAAACCTCCAAGAGGGAGGCAAGAGGCTGGAAAAGTAGGTCGGGGCTGGGGCTTAGGGTTTTACCGGGTACAAGCAGGGAGTCACTGGAGGTTCCGGTGCGGTGACAGCTCCCACGCTGGAGCCTGGCACGGCAGTGACGGCAGGCCGCAGGGGCCAGATCTAGGAGCTGAAAAACTGCTGGCGGTAGGAGTGCCTGGAGAGCCAGATCCAAGACCAGGAGATGCTCTCTTCTAAGAGCCAGAGAGGCTGCCTAGCTGGGAGCCCAGAGGCCATGGCGTCCACCACAGACAGGGACCAGGGCTTCTTTGAAAGGGGGTTGGAGATGAACTCAGGCTGAGGGTTCTGGGGCAAACAGAGTGCCGCTGGGAGCCAGGTAGCCTGGGCTTTGACTTGCGGCTGCCCGAACCTTCACCAGTGCCCCTCATCCATGGCATGGGGTGATCTGTGGAATTCCTCCAAGGGCAGTTTGGAGGAATGACTGAGAGGGTGTTCACAATGCCGGGCACGGTCCTGGGCACAGCTCTCAACAAATGGTATTTTCGCCGGGTGGAGGTACAGGCACGTGCAAAGGAGGGACACTGGTCTCGCTGTTATCTGGGGGTGCCCACAGAAAGCAACGCCAAAGCCCTCACAATCCGAGGTCCTTCCCATCTCACGCCTGAAGATGCGCAGTTTTTCACCATGGCTGCTCCTCGGCTCAGCTCGACCTTGGCCCTTCACTCAGCAGTCTGGGCCTCACGTGGACGTGCCCCCTCAGCCACATTCTGTCAGCAGCCCCTCCATCATTAGCAAAGAGGAGGTAAAGTCACATGAATTAACGGGTAATAATAAACGTTGATCTGCAGTACATCAGTCACAGGAGCCTGGCTGGGTGAGGGTGGGGGAGTACTTCGTTCCCCAGTCCCTAAATCCTATCTAGTTCTCAGTATATTTACCAAGTGTTAAAGAGTCTATCTCAGTTTTAGTAAGCTTTTCTTTTTGCCACAGAAGCTTCTAGAACTAACACTGAGTGAGGGTCATGGACCTAAGTGCATGAGAATTTCATTTGGCTGTGCCCTCTAAAAAGTAGGTGAGGGCTTCCCTGGTGGCGCAGCGCTTGAGAGTCCGCCTGCCGATGCAGGGGACACGGGTTCGTGCCCCGGTCCGGGAAGATCCCACATGCCGCGGAGCGGCTGGGCCCGTGAGCCATGGCCGCTGAGCGTGCGCGTCCGGAGCCTGTGCTCCGCAACGGGAGAGGCCACGACAGTGAGAGGCCCGCGTACCGCAAAAAAAAAAAAAGTAGGTGAAGGGACTTCCCTGGCGGTCCAGTGGTTAAGACTCCACGCTTCCACTGCACGGGGCACAGGTTCGACCCCTGGTCTGGGAACTAGGATCCCACATGCCGCATGGCCAAAAAAAAACCCAAAAAAGAAAAACGACAAATTATAATAATGTTGCTGTTTACTACGGCCTGAAACCGTGCTCTGGGTCTTAAAGGTTCTGAATTCTTAAAAAAAAAAAAAAAAAGCAGGTGAGGTTCTCATTTAAACTCCTTCTGGCCCATTAGTCCATCTTGGAGTTGAGGTTATGTTATGAAAGCATTTCTTAACACAAGAAAGATTGAATCCTAGGAGTTCCCGTTCCTGTGCCAGAAGGAAACCCACAAGGATCTGCCCCGGGCGCTGAGGCAGCCGGCAGACCAAGCGGGAGCTTACGGCCAGTTGTACTGTGTGATGAAACTCAGGAAAAGAGGTGGCTTAGAGATTGCGGAACAAACAAGAAGCACAGGCGTTAAAAAGCTTAACAATATTATGCGTTTATTATAGTTTATAGAGCCATGTTACACATGCTTGGTGCTTCAAACTGAGTTATTGTTAAATGTTTTTCTGGATGCAAAGCCATTTGATGCGGATGCCTTAAATACTATTAATATTTCTGCATCTATGACCTATGAGCTAAGGAAAAACCAAGGACAATTCCAGAAATGGCAAAGAACATTTAAGAAAAAGATGTACATGAGACGCAATGCTAAGTCCTTGAACCAGGGCCTACAGAAGTTACCAGAAAGTGAATAAAAACAGAATTGTTCTATGAAAATAGTTTAACCAATCACCATCTGTAGATAACAGAGCCTCATACCAGTTTTGGATGTTGTAGAAAAAAGGTTATTGTTTGGTACTGATGCCCTTTCCCCCTCCATACTGTATGCAGACATCGTGCAGCCCCCTGATAGAGCAGCAAACAGAATACAGCACAGCGACTGGCCCCCTCCCTATGACATCCCAAGGCTGTTTCTTACGGCGTCTGAGTGCCTTGAACGAAAAGCAGTCAATTTGATCAAACCTGCCACTTTGTGGAAAACCAATCATCGCGCTTTAGATGAATGTGATGCCACCACACCCACCTTCCTCTGCGGACTCCCCGAATGCTGGCTGAAGACCTGGGGGCCCGGGTGACCAACCTGTGGGAATTTTGATTTGCCTGCTGACCTAACGCCAACGTTCTATCACTTCCGGTTTTTCCAATGGGAGCGCATGAAGTGTGCCAACCGCACGCCGCCCGCCCCTCCCATCAGGTCTCCATCCAGCCCCAGCTCCAGCAAACATCCTCTCCGGCCCTCCGGAGACCACTCGGTCATGAGGACAGACACCGGAAGCCTTTGGCAGGACACGCCCACTCGTGGAGGGCCCGCCCCTCCTGCCTGCTGCCGTGGCTCTGAAGGGCCCGCACTTACAGGCCTTCAGGCAACCAGGGAACCCGAGCACAGTCCGCACAGTCCGGGCAGTGACAGTCAAGGCCCATAAAGGGCAGGAAGCTGCGGTGCAGGAGACCTAGCCAGCCACGCAGTCAAGTGCTTCTGCGAAGGCGCGAGGGACCCCGAGGCCACCCTCTGTTAAGTAGAGGAGCAGACTGTGGAGCGCGCGACCTCGGCTGCGAGGAAGCACAGCTTGGGGGGTCGCGCCTCCTCCTCAACCTCTTGGGGTCAAAGTTAGGGTGGAACACACCTGCCTGGACCTGCCGGGTCTGAGCTCTGACGATGTGCTGCACTTGCACCGCTGCCAACGGGAGCCAGGGCAAGGGGCTCTGCAGTCAGGTGCCCGGGAGGCCACGGTCAAGGCCATCCAGTGGCAGTCACGGGGCGGGCGGGGGGGGGGGTGGGGTGGGGCAGGGAGAGGGAGCCTCGCGGTGCGGCCCCGGCGTCCAGCGGACGCCCACGAACCGCTTCAGCTCTCGCCACTGCTCTGCCCTCTGGGGTCCTTGCTTTTGCTGGTGGTCAGATGTCAAGAATATAGAAGGAACTGAGGATTAGTAACGTGGCCTTACTAAGCATGCTGATCCCAAACCAGAAGAACCAGACACGAAGTGATCCGTGTTCCCTTCCTGTAGTTGTTGTGCGGGTGGATTATCAGGGTTCCAACTCAAAAACGTAGAGAGACCAGGGCTTCCTGCGCCACAGACACCGATCCTGAGGTTAAGGTACAGTAGGTAAGTCTGGCTAAGCAGCGCCGGCAGCAGTAAACCTCCTTAAAGAGCTTCAACAGCTGCTCAGGCAGAGCCGCCCGTCTCTACAGGCGCCCTTCTGAATGAAGGGTCTCATAGATCATGAAGAAACAAACCAGAACTCAGCAACACCATCAGGCGTCCAGGGTACTATCCAACGGGTCTCGCTTTACTCAAATTTAGCAAAATAGTCGACATTTAAAAGAATGTACGTAAAAACCAAATAAAAAAAACCCACAAGAACAACTTTGATTTTCCTCAAATCCGCAGGCCTTGAACCTAGGCGCACAGCACACAAACACCATATGAAACTAACAGAGAGCTCAATGTCACCTTGGAAAATAAATGTCACTCTGGGGTGACAGTTCTTTATACAAATATTATGCTTCCCCCTAAACCCCTACCACCAAAAAAAGGGGAAAATAATAAGAAATCCAAAAATAGAAAACAACATCTTGTTAAATGTAAACTTATCCTCTGGAGTTTTTACATATGCTAGAAACATGCATTTATTTCAGCTCAGATGTAAGAAAATATGTCTATCAGTATTACTTATAAATCAGATTAATCCTCAAAACAATTGACTCACTGTGAGAACATGATTTTAAATTTTAGTAAATTACATCTTTACCAAAATTATAAATTCTAACCACGAGCAAAATGGGTATGTTATACCCAAGGAGAACTACCCCTACTCTGTAAGCTGCTGCTCATTTATCAGTTTCCTACACTACCGGTGTTAAGTTGAGAGTGCTTTGTCAATGAGGAGCTTGGGCATTAACATTTTCCTCAAACGCCCAATGAAATGCCTTTCACAAATTAACTGCAGATTGAGAGCAAACATGTGAACAGAGAAAAGAGTCAAGGGGAGCGATGGCTATTCCACTCAGAGACAGAAAGGGACAGAAGAGATGACCAAAGGTATCCCCCAAGGGGTCAAGGCACAGAGGAAGAGGGACCTCCCTCCAACTCAGGAGCCTGGCTTCTGTAGGTCATGACATGGCTCTCGGGGCTGCCGGGGAGACTTCCTCACAGCCCAAGTCTGTCTTGCCGTGGGCCCTTGGGCAGGAGTCCTGAGGACGGTGCCAGGACCAGGCTCCGGTGTGGCACAACGCTGGGTGAGGGTGACGCAGCTCCAGATGCCTAACGCAGCCAGCCGGGGACTGCTCACCCGATGGTGGGGTGGGGAGGGAAGCACGGGCACTGACACCACGGGCGGCGGTGGAGGCCTCTGCCCCAGGTCTAGTCAAAGAACCACAGGTTCGCACTGGGACGCTCAGCTTTGAAGGGGACCTCCGCCATGGGCTTACCTCTCTCCTGACTGCCAGATACAGCAAAGCCTGGCTTACCCAGAGAACAGCTGGGGTCTTCTGATTAACTCAGTTCCATCAAACTACTCAATGGATAACAGATTCTGAACAAATAGAAAAAAGTGTCTCAAGTTAAATTTTTCATCTATGATTCAGAAGGCACTTCAAAATTCCGGAGGGCCAGAGGGTCACTGTCATTAGGTCACCAATCCTCCTGTATAGGACCAATGGAGAAGCTGTAAGAGACAGGGCTCTGTTTCTGACCTGATGATGTCCTGGACGTCTTGTACCTGAATCTCTGGTATTAGCTAGTCCGTCAATTACTTTGCAGAGTCAAGCATACAGCACAAAGACACACAGTATGTTTGCATTTTGAATAAATGGGATTTTGCTGTATCATGGCAGTTTATAAAACAGTCTCATGAGTTTGATATTTGACTCTAAGTAAAATCCAAAAATTATAATCGTACATTTAAGAGGTCACAATGTGAGAGGTAAAGTACTCACTGAGTACAGTTTTCTTAATAACCGAATCACCTTGCCAATCTGCACTCAGTATCCATTTGTTTAGAAGCACAAAAGTAAGCTACTGGCGCTCAACTGCTACAATGTGCTAGCGCTGCAAGATTCCACTAGATGGAGGAACCAAGGCTCTCAAACCAAATAGCCAATAACCATAAGCGTTTCCTGTTAGACAAGCCAGGACCTGCGGGAGTTGCCCTGAAGGCGGCCTGAGCAATGGAAATGCCTGGTCTCCCCTCTGCTTGCGTCCCCTGCCAGGTAACACCTTACCTTGAGAACACACACAGGCCAGGGTAGCACAAACTGCTTCGGTCACACGTTTGCTGGGGGAGCTAAAATCAAAATCCTATTACCAACGGGCCTGGCGTGGGGTACTCTGAGGTAGTTCCTTAACTCGGGATGCCTGTTACCTACTCTCTCAGAATTCAGTACACATGGGAAGTATTAAAATAGCCATGCATCGCTTTAATCACAAGTCACTGGAATTGAGTGCAAAATAAAGGAAACTTGAGTTGCTTTATTTAACTTCCAATTTCTGGGAGGCTCAAGAATTATAATTATTCTGGACAACAAAAGGAAATAAGACTGTGCTTACAGATCTTTTTCTGCCATATTCTTTCTGTAGGATTGCTATTTTATTGTTGCCCTTTCTGTTACACGGCATGTACACATCAGGTGTTAAAAGGTACAATACATTCTACGACTGAGCACCACTTTCTGTAACTGAACAGGCAAAGAAATTACACTGAACATCAGCATCTGGCAGTATTTTTCGGAAAAAAAAAAGTGACTAAAATGGGTTTAAATTGATTAACACTATTAAATCACATCTAATATTTTGATACTACATGATTCAATACAGCTATACGATACAATTATACAAAATGTGTTAACATCAAAGAATACAACCAAAATTAAGATAGCAAACAAAACCTATATAACTTTTTTTTTACAGGAAAATACTTTTGAAGTATGCATGTAACTGCCCATTCTTTTAAAGAAAATCTACTGCAAGCAAAGTTATCAACCTCCAGAAAAATCACACATAGCATTACTAAGCATATCCCCAAAAAGTGTACAATATGCACACTTGGAAAATACAAAATTAAAAAATTGTAAGCAACAGGTGAGCTCCATATTTATAAGAGTGTGAAAAGAAGTCCCATTTTTAGCACTGTTGTATAAAGAATTGTCTTTTGATGCGAAGTTCATGAATTGTCCTCCTGTTGGGACCACACTTTACAAAAACACCGTGTTTTTGAAACGAGATTACAGAGCAAGATAGAGCATCTTAGCAATGTCATCTTATTAAAGTTTTTTTTTAAATTTTTACTACTTTATCAAAACATGTCCCTTGGGTATGTAGGATTCATTTTTAAAATTCTTTTCTAGAAACAATATACAAAGGAGAGGCATATTTATTCCCAATCACACTCCTGGAAGATGCTTCCCGAGGCTGAGAAGGGTCTTCTCTCTCTTCTTCTCACTGGTTGTTTTTGGCCTTAGCATGTGTTAAGATGTGAGATTTCAGGTTAGTCGACTGAGCAAACTTCTTATTACAACCGTCGAAGGGGCACACATAGGGCCTGTCTCCGGTATGGATTCGCACATGTGTGCGCAAATTGAAGTCCAGTGAAAAGCGTTTCCCGCAGCCTTCGAACGTGCACTGTCGAGGAGAGACCAGAGACAACCCGCTCAGACTCCGACTAGGCCCGGGAGGGGGCAGCTCACTGCTGGGGGGAGAGCAGCCTACCTCTTCTACCTCACTGGCTCCTCCCTGCCCCTCCTTGCCCTGCCCTGCCCTGGGGGGAAGCTTTTGAGATACAGTCTAAATTAGGGGGCAGGGAGCTGTAACTCTGCCCAGACAACTCCTAGGACCCATGCGTAGCCCTCATGAATTGTTTAACTACAACGTAAAAGAAACATTCAGCAAAACAGCAAGAATCTTCCTAAGTCTTATGTTAGGGTCCTAACATTTGTGTAAATATTTCAAATAATAAGAGGCAAACGGTTAGGAAGGTTCCTGGTGTCAAGTATCAAAAAGAACCACGTGAGATTTACCAGCTGCACTGCTAATTCGCTCACTTGTCCATGGGCTTCTAAAAACAAGGCAATAAACACTATTTTCAAAGTTACTCTCTTACAGCAAAAATTTTAGAAGTTCCCTGTCAATTAGCAGTTCAATATACTCTAAAAAATAAGTTAACTACAGCAAGTAAATTGCTTTAATCCCGCAGTGAACACATGAGAACTTCTGTTTTAGGCTTGCTCTCGAGCAATCCCGTGTTTCTCCTGACGCCAAGTACACTCCAGAAACACCTCGATACATCCCGTCTCTGGTACCACACAGATCACACGCAGCAGAGGCGAGAGCTGGGGCAGCCCCCCGAGTGAGTCACCAGGACCCCACTGTGGCCTCTCTGGGCGGCGTCTCTCCAGCAGGCTGCCGCCCTGCCTACACCTGCGGGGACAGCGGAGGGGAGGAGGGCTGGCTCTACCTGAAAGGGCTTCTCTCCAGTATGAACCAGTTGGTGTCGTTTTAGTTTTGAGCTCTCAACAAAAGCTTTGCCACACTCTGCACAGACGTGGACTCTGGGGCCGTGGGTGTGCAGATGTTTTCTCATGGCAGAGTTATCCCTGAACATCTTTGTGCAGCCCTTTGAACAGAGAGAGAAGCTTAGTGGTTCACACTGCAAACTGTTACAAACGATTCTACCGCCTGACAGCCTTCACTGACACAATACAACGACCCTCCCAACCTCCCCACATACATTTTACTTCATATTACAGTAGAAATATTATTTACGACAAAAAAACCCCAAAAAACAGCTGAAAAAGGCCTTAACATGAAATGCAAACTTCTGTTTTACAGTGAGGAAACTGAGGCTTAGAGATGTCTTTAAGTAGACTTGCCCAAGGTCACGCTAGTAGTAGGAGCCAGGCTGGGAGTAGAACCCAGACACCCTGGCTGCCGGCTACACCACGGCCGCCTCACCCGGCTATGCCCCCAGATGAAGTAACAGAAGCACTGAGAGAAACGGAGTTAAGATGACGGCAGTCCACCACTACCTTTGGTGGGCCCCGTATTCTGTGCTGCAAGAATGGGCTGTCATTCTCCATCGCCTACTGTTCCCTCTTCTCTCTTTGCCTCTTTCCCCTTCTTGACAGAGAAAGAAGCAAGAGGGTCTCCAAGGAATGGCAACTACAGAAGAAATTTATTTTGTGAGACACTAGGAAAAGAAGCAGGTAAACTGATACCAGAGCGGGGGGGGGGGAGGTAGATGGGTAGGCGATGCTCGGGAGAAGCATGTCCTGCACCGTTTCTTCTGCAGTTGTTGCCCAATAATGGAGTGAATGGGGAAATGATCAGACAGCAGGACAGAAGGACAGCACGAGTCAACACTGCACAGCTTCACAGGCAAGGGGGGCGGGGGGGAGGGGGCGGGGCACCACAGATTTTTCACCTTGACCCCTAGGCTGAGTTTCCATCCAGAAAATGGAATTGGAAAAAAAAAAAAATCTTTCTGGAAAAGAAGTACAGAGAGAAGCTAGAGAGAAGACGAGCACTTAAGGCATAACTGTTTTCAAAAGCTTATTAGTATTTGGCCTCAACAGAAATGCTTTTACATATCAAAATTTCCACAGCAAGAACATTAAAAAAAGAGACAAAAAGAACTTATGGGTGCACAGCCATCAGAGATGAGACCACGAAAGTAAATTTATCCTTCTCCAATTGTTGTTGTCTTTAAATTTTTTACTCCATTCAAAATCTCTCCCCTCCTGTTTTTCTGTACCACCTACTTGATACTTTATTTTCACCTCCAATTACGTTTAAAACAGACCCAATCAATATCTCAAAGTACTTTTTAGGCTGTCATTAAAGACTAATAAACAGCCACATTTGAAAACAATTAAGTACTCCCTAGCAACACACAATTAACAGGGTAAATTAAAATTGCGAAGGAATGATGAAGTCTTATTAGGGTCACTTCAGCCACATCCAAAAAGATTTCCAAATTTCCATAAGGAGCCCACAGTCCCACAAAGGTCCATGGGTGAGGCACAACCCAATGCCTTAAGACTGACTTGTTTAACAATCCAAAAAGAATAAAACCCTAACAGAGTATATTCAGTACAGTGATAATAAAAACACCCTACAGTAACCCCATTTAATGGTACTTAAATTTAAGTGGCTTTATGGAACAATACTTACATCACAAGATACAGTCTCTTGAATTTAGAAACCAGATTATAGTTCCTCACTGAATCTCAACTATGAAGATGGAAACAGAAAGTGCGATTTCTTACAGGCTCTCTAACTTCATCCACAGTAATGCACACCTTCCCCCTAGCGTTACTTACTTTATGAGGGCAAGCTATTGTTCTTGGAGCATCATCTTCTTTAATTTTTCTTGGCTTCATTCTTACCAAAGGGGGGGAAAAAAAAGAGAGAGACGTTTGTAGGAATGGGTAGACTCATCTGGCATAAATCGTATAGTCCCTAAAATGCTTTCCCTATAGGTACAAAAACTAAGATTACAACATGCTTCCGTGAAGGGGAAGGGATGAGAAAACTCACATTCTCCGAGGACCTGCGACTGTGAAGAAGCACTCTTCCAACCTACAGGTAAGTATTCTCAAGCACAAACAGGACTGAGTGGCTGCCTATGGTCTCGTAGCTGATAAGCTGGTGCAGCTTAGGATGGCACTGTGAGCTGCATGATTTAAGTATCTGCTCTTTTCCCCAAACTCTTTAAAAAATAAAAAAGACCAACAGCCCCAAAACCACAGATGAAACTCCTAGTGGGAGCAAAGTGAGGTAAGCAAAGTGAGGTATCCAAAAGCAGCTGCTGTGATAATAAGGGTGCTTTAAAAAAGGAAGATATGGGAGGGGGGTCTTAAAACTATATATCCTATACAACTGCTTAAAAAAGGGGGGGTTGTCCATCTCATACTGACAGAAATGATCTTTATAATAGACTCTTTTTTAAAAAGGGTACAGAAAAGTCCTTTTAAACAGAGAATTATTTATATACATATACGTATAATAGCTCTAGAAGGAAACACAGCAAACTGTGAGTAATGGTTACTCTGGGGAGGAGCCCCTAGGGACTGGCGGGAAAACCCCCAAACCTTTTCACACTGTTTAATTTTTATCATACTATTAGTTTTGGTGTTGGTGGTGATGGGAGGGAGATTATAGTTTCGACCACTTGGGCAGTCAGGGAGAGTCCTGCTTGTGGAGTTACTACCCAGAGCTTGCTTATTTGGTAACTTACCTACCTGCTATTTTCACTGAACCAACCTTTGGTCTTTTGTCAAAACTTTCTCTCCAAAACTCACTAAAGATCTGTGTGTGGTAGAGGGTGAGAAATTAAGAGTTCCTAGAAAAACTAGAAAAAAAGATTTAAAATCTCTGAAACCGATGTTCTTGTCCCTAGCTTTGCCATCTCACACTCCTGTGTGAGGATGCATATTTAATACACAACTAAGCTGATGCTCCCTGAGAGCAGGCTCACTTACCACCCCTCTTTTACTATGAAAGACTGCTGCTGTCATCTTGAAGGGAGCAAAGGCCCTAACAGTATCATCCTTCTTCACTCTTGATCTGAGAAAAGGATTCCCTGAGGCTCCTTACTTTATTAAAACCTGAACTCATGAAATCACCTCCTTAAACTTTCCACATCCTGGATGAGCAGAGGTGAAACAATTCATCTGGTACCTATAACTTATCTCTAAAGGAGTTTGTTCAAGACAGTACAAATTTCCTACTTGGAATTCTAAGAGAACGTTTTCAGTCTGGTATCCTCCCCAGTCCAACCGTGTAGATACTTGTTCTTTCTTGTACTTGGAAGATTACCACATCAGTTAGCAAACATCTTCTAAGTGCCTGCTGTGTACAGGGCTCTGAACTAGCCTATGTTACCTTAAATAGAGTTTGGGTCTGAGTTCACAAAACCAGGTACACAAAAATTTGGTGCCACTGCGCCACCTGGAGGTTATAATAACAGAGTCTGAAAAATAATAGTGATTCATACGACAGGGTTCTACACCAATCAAATGTTAATAATAAGAACTGTATATTAAGAACCAAGCTTTAATCTTCCAATTAAGATGTTTACTCTTTGATGATTCCACTCAAATGCTGTCTTGGCTGTGAAGATAACTACATGATTGTCCAAATTCATAGAATGGTACTAACCTAAAATAGGTGAATTTTACTGTATGCAAATTATCTCAAAAACAAAAAACTCTGACTTTAAAAACACATTCACTGGGTTGACAAATACGTCGTACTGACAACCTTTCCCCTCTTCCACCCGCCTTAGGGCTTGAACGTGGGGACAGTGGCAGTCAAATGCCTATGACCGTAGGATAGGTGTGGCCCAGTTACCTACGAGTGTCCCCAGACCTCACAAATTTTCTTAAATTCATTCCTAGGAACTTAATTTTGTTTTATCATGGAAAATTTCAAATATACACAAAAGTAAAGAGAACAGTCCTATGTGCCATTCACCCAACTCTTGATTCATTTTTTGAATGTTATTAAGTGGCATTTCTTCTTAAAATGTCATTTTTAAAATGTGTGCTAATATTTAGCAATATACTTAATTTTAGAACTAGAGTTTAAAACGCATCTGGGCAAACACCCTTGGACTCAAGGAGGAAGTGGAGGTATTTAATTGCAGCCACTCTTAAGCTCCTGAGCAAATCAGTCTTGTTCACTTCAGAGTGGCAGTATACGCAGGTACCTTTTACATTATATTCGAATGCAAACAGTAAAAAGGGCATTTTCCAAACAAGCGTGCCTAGATTGAAAGTGTTCTGTTTTGTGAGTAAAGACTAAAATTAAAATCTTTGTGGCAACAACTGGTACATAAACCTACAAAATAAAAAAATATATATATATTTGAAATCCTAAAAAAGAGAGTAATTTTTTAAAAAGACTAAAATTATATACTACTACTTAGAATACCTTCTTGACCCACCTAAACTAGTCAGTCACAAGTAACCAAGATACGAGTTTCTCATTGACTGAGAAGCTTACAAAGCTCTTGGACCCGGAGACGATGACAAGAGCATTAGCATCGTGAGCGAGGTGGAATGGGATGTGTGACTGGGTGCCGGCTTCAACCAGCTGCACGACCTTGAGCAAATCACTTAACTTCTCAGCCTCAGTTTCGTATTCTGTAAAAAGGTATTAATGCTACCTACTTAAAGCTGTGGAAATTAAGAGATGATGTACGTTAAGCTCTTGAGAAATGACGGCTTTTATTACCGCCAACCTGTGCTAAATGGGCCGAGGCAAAACTGAGTTCATTCCTTAAAAAAATGCCAGTTGTATTTAACAACCCAGAAGGTACTGGTGGCTCCAAACCACCATTGTCAAATAAAGGACTGAGAGACTGAGAAAGAACTGCACAGGTAACGTGGAAAGGCCCCTCCATGTATTAGAAATGATATGGAGGAGCCAGGTAGGCAACAGAAGTTTCCCATTCAATTAAAAATAGAGACTACGTGCCCTATGACGTGACTGCTGATTTTACACTCTGCCATTCTGCATACATTGTGAAGGCTGGACACCAGTACCACTAACTGCAGGAATTTCCTGGACAATTTTCAGCAGGGCGTTATGTAAACCAGAAGTTCTGACTAAGTTAAATCTGTAAATGTCCCAGAAGCCAAGATGAAACATTTCTGAAGAAGTGATTCCTGAATGAAAATAAGCAGCTTAGCTGACTCCAGACTGGAACCAGCTGTGCTGACGGGACAGAAGGCCCTGTGTAACAGCGCTGCCATCTGCAAGCACCGTTCACCTCCCTTCTTTGTGCTGCCTAAGGCAAACGAGCCAAAGTTTGTTCAAGGGGTTCTCTCTTAGTGTACGTTCATGTGATATTGAGGGGTTTTATGGCATTTCAGCTCCACCATCACACTTCATCTTTATATCGAACCAGTGAAAAAGCCTCAGGGTGGGTAGTGAACCACAACAACAAACCACCACCCACTCGGGACTGATCGAACCACTTGTTATTCTGATCTTCCTGCTCAGAAGGTTTCCAAAGGGCTAAGTTTAGTTAATGAAAAATGCACAAAATTTAATCAGGGAACAAAATTCTCTAGGTCCCACCCACTGACCAATTTTTGAAGTATTTACTAAAAACATATTTCAAGAAAGAACAAAATCACCATAGTCCCACCTCCGCGATACCATGACTTTCAAATAAGTCATTATTTCTTATACCTGTTCACACACACTAAGTGATTTACTAAGCGGTCTAGGCTCAGTGCAGCAGGAACCTGAACATTCTTTGGTCAGTTCCAAGTCCAGTCTAGAATCCTACCATGCGTACATGGAGGGGAGGGGAAAGCAACTAACATGCCACCTTAAGCCGAGAACTGAGTCACAGGGTGGAGGTGGATGAAAAGAGGAGGCCAGGAGAACAAGTTCTGTGCATTTTTTTTTTTTTTTTTTTTTTGCGGTACGGGGCCCTCTCACTGTTGTGGCCTCTCCCGTTGTGGAGCACAGGCTCCAGACGCGCAGGCTCAGCGGCCATGGCTCCCGGGCCCAGCCGCTCCGCGGCATGTGGGATCCTCCCGGACCGGGGCACAAACCCGTGTCCCCTGCATCGGCAGGCGGACTCTCAACCACTGCGCCACCAGGGAAGCCCTTCTGTGCATTTTTATGAGCCAAGAAGATAAGATATGGCCCCCAACAGTTTGAAACTTGGCGCTTCTTTGTCAACAGCTTTGAGACCCAGTCACCATTCTGGGGTCTCTGGAAAGTCCTATTCACAGCTGTTACATTGTCAAAATGTGAAGCCCTAACAGAATAGGGCATTCCAGGCTCAACTATTTCTCACCACCACTGCCCAATTAGAGAGATTTATTTGGTTTTACTCATCTTTTCAAGAGATACTATGGAAAATGGGGAGGAGAATGAGCCCAACCTCACAACTGCCCAAATCCTGTACCTTTACTTTGTACATGTTGTCAAGGGGAGCAAGATTACATTCTATTCTGTATACAAAATGGAATCTTTAACAGGCTGATTATAAAAGATAATAAACACACACTATATTCAGGTAATTACATAAGTAATGCTTACTAAAGAATTTAACTGTGTGCTAGGATCATATTTCATGCTCTGCAAGTCCAATACAGTAGAGCTTCAGTTACCAAGGAGAGAACTTTCCTAGAGTCGAGTCAAATGAGTGTTCTCTCTTTAAATATGGTCAAGATTATGCCCCATTTTCAGGCCATGGTTTTCTTAACCCTGCACGCTTGTCATGGACTTTCTATCTTCTCTTCTTTAGAAGACTCTTTCCCATACTACCAAGATCTTCTAGCTCCTTGCTCATTCTATCTACTACTGAATGAAATGGATTTTTCTTGAAGAAATTCTTACAACCCACTGACTTCCTATTCTAAACTGAACAAGTTTTCCAGCCTGTTGCACAGCAGTCTTCTTGATTTTCTGTTCACTGTATTCTTTAGGAAGTCTTCCCTTTGATGTTCATCCTCATTATACTGGAGCACACCCTCAAGTAACCTCTTCAGAAAGGATGCATGCAACATAAAACGAATCCTTAGGTGTCTAAAACTGTCATTGTTTTGCCCTTGTGTTGGACTGATAGCTTTGCTGGATCAAGAATTCTGTTTACAATAATTTTCCTCAGAAATCTCAGAACATTGCTCCTTTGTCTTCTAATTATCTATTGCTGTTGAAGAAAATTCTCATTCAGGTTTAATTATCATCCTTTTGTAGACCTATCTTTTCTCCCTGGAAGCTTTTAGCGACATGTGCCTAAGTTTAGAGCTGAAACATCCTGGAGTTTCTGTTCAGAAAACTGGGGACAAGCTTTAAGATTGCTGCCCCAATTCTCCAGCAAGGGGAACAAGGCTAAGGGTCACCAACACCTAATTACTTCTACTGCTCACTACCCATGGGCCCCACCTCTCTGCAAAATCTTGCCTCAGCCCTCTGCTCCTCCACCAGAATTACTTCACAATATATTATTTAGAGAAATATTTATTCTTCCCTCTCTTGGCCCTTCTGGAAACTCTACTGGCTCTTGGAATGCTGTACTTACCTTTTTCTTTTCTCTTTTCTTTTTTGGCCGCACCCCACAGCATGTGGGATCTTATTAGCTCCCTAACCAGGGAGGTGCAGTGGAACCTGTGCCCCCTGCGGTGGAAGCACGGAGTCTTAACCACTACACTGCCAGGGGAAGTCCGCTGTACTTATTTTCTTGAGTCTGAATGATCCTTTGGCTCTGTCACTGGTTCTGAATACAAGGGCCTTCCCAAGACTTTACTCTTTTCTCTCCAAAACCTCCTACTGCCCCCCGCCAAGAGCTTATTTACAGAATACTCTCATGCTCTTAGCTGGCCCCCATCAGACGGCTCTAGCCCTAACTTACTTCCTGAATCCATCTCAAGTCCAGTACGGATGTCTCTTCAGCATCTAAAACCAAACACTGCATACTCTGAACCCCACACCAGCACCCTCTCCCAATTTCCCTGTCACCTATGGAGCAAAGCTTTTAATGTGCATTTTAAAAAAATTAATGTGCATTTGCCCCTCCCTCTAGACATACAGCCAAACTGTCTCTGTCTTCCACTGTCTCCTGTCATCTCTGTCACATTTACTCACATTTACATAGTCTGACCGCCACCCACCACAATTCTGGCTCAGGCCTTCATGAGCTCTTGTTCAACTGGTTTCTCCCGCTTCCTGGGTGTCCCTGCACCCATCCAGCCTGGATACAGCTGAAAAGTAATTCTCTCAGATTAAATCTCTGATCATACAACCCCTTCTCTACTGCTCAAAAACCTTCACCAGCTGTCTACTACATACTAAAGAGCCCGTATCTTGGCCCAGTATTCACAGGCTCTAATGATCTGGTTTATGTTTACCTAAACCCAGTCATTTCCCTGTAAGCACCCTAATTCACAGCCAAACTTGACTACTTCTGTTTTCTGAATATATACTGGATAGCGAATGCGTATTCTGTGTTCATGTTGTTCTGGCATGGAGGCCCCACCATGAAAGCCCCATCCACCTGTCAGAACTCTATGTTCTTCAAGGCCCAAATCAAATGCTGGCCCCTCCACAAAGCCCTCCTTGATTCCCGTGTTCCAGCTCTCTATCGCTGGGATAGCAGCCCATATACCCTAATAAATCCGAGTACCATAAGGAAGATGTGACTAACTTTAGGAACACATGACAACATTAAACACAGGTATGATATTTGGCTCAATCTGTCCAAAAACTCTTGACCTCACTGCTAACTATGTACCCTACAGATTCCATTTTTATTTGTATTTCTGGTGGGGAGGGGAGCAGGGCAGTTAATATTCAATTCACATATCTGTATTTAAAATACAAACAGCAAAAAAAGCTGGAACACGGTGTCATTAACAAAAGGATAGGGCCTTAAGTTTTTTAAAGCCATGATAAATCAGAAATAAATTAATGTTTATATTCCCTATAACTACAGTTTCACTGGAAAGGAGAAAAGGGTACAGACCCTTTTATCAAAGCACAATGGTATTCTTATACCCACGTGACATGTGGAGAAACTGAGGCTCCAAATGGCCAGAGGCTGCCCAGCTTGTTGTTGGCAGGCTGGGAGGAACCAGTACACCCCAGGGTCTCCAGCTCTTCCCTACTCTGCTCTCAAGAGAGGGGGGCGGAAAGAAAAGGTGCTCCACTCTGTTAGACAGGACAGGAGAGCACAAAGATTTCTTTCTTACTGATTCTGTCCTTGCTTCAATTTCCTGGGCTGTTCCACGTTCCATTCAACCTCAAGTAGGGAAAAGGAGTATACTTCCTACTCTAGATTTTATTAGTTCATTTCATTTTATTCAGAATTTTACATCTGTGTGGGTTTTTCCACGTCCTTATAAAAACTGCCAAACTATACTAGAAAATAATGTAAAAAGGGGCCAAGGTTTCTATAGGAATCTGGCTGGTTTCAGGCAAAACAAATAAACAACCATTGGGTTCAGACCTTCCTTCCTGCTCCTCACCTTGGATAGTCAGGCACAGGGTCCTGGCCCTAAATATTTGATCTCTTCCTGTCATGCCAGCTTAAATCAACAAAACACCGGGAGCCTAACTGATGACCTGCTGAAATTGGAACTGATGAAGTCCTTTCCAGCGGTCAGCTGTACAAATCCAGTACAGACCCAGGCCTCCAGCAGCTTCAGACCAGGACAATACACGCAAATTTAAAATGTATACAAAGAGGCCAGGAGGCAGTGTAAAGATCCATTTCCAAACAAATTAAGTGCAATTTTATTTATTCACAAGCAACATCAATTACAGAATTAAAGAGTAGGTATTTGCTTCATCTTATTCAAATCTAAAATGGTGCCAGTTACATTCATAGCATAGTTACCACTGAAAATAAAAACCAACTTATATAAAAACTGCTTTTGTTTTCAGAAGCTTCCCTAGAGCAAGAATACAAACCACTATTGTAACTTAGGCACCAAAAAACACAGCTGGCAACACTCAAGTACTTTCTTTAACTAAAAGAAAGGAAAAGTTCTTATAACTTACCTAGCAAATTCTGCTAGTTGTTTGGGATCTGAGAGATCAATGCCAGGTATCCCTCCAGGAGGAAGTTTCTTTCCTGTCATATACTCTGAATAATCGGGAGGTGAGTTCTCTCCAATGATCTGTTCTTCAACCACCGTCTCATGGTCAATATCTTTTTTTTCATCTGAAAAACATCATAAGATGGATCGTCTTAGCTGAGTAAAGAAGTATATGTAAGCAAACACATTTTTAAAACCATAAAAAATGCTTTCCTTAGCAGCTTCTTAAATGGGTGATTTATAGCCATTACCTCTTAACCACCCAGTCTTTCTCCTCAATCTCTTAAAACCCTGTTTCTGCTTGAAGGTCACCAAAATCCTCAATGCCAAAGTCAACAACCTTTCCCTCACTGCTCCTTCTTAGCCTAGTGGGAAGCGTTGGCCATCACTGTCCTCAGCGTCCACTTTTCCCGGTTCTACGCCCACTTCTCTAACTGGCGGCTTATTTTCGGCTTCCTTGCTTCTCCTCCTACCACTTCTCAGAGTTCTGCTTTCTGTCCACCACACACACTTCCTGTTAACCAGCAACTCTGCAACGCTGACTCAGATCTGATTTTCTAGCCTTCACCTCTTAGCTAGCCTCTTGCCTACCGCTCCAGCCTCCTCATTCTTCACTCTTCTCCGCTCACTCTTAGCTCCAGCTATATTGGCCTTTTAAGTTCCTCCAAGGTACCATGGCCCATCCACCCTAACCTCATGGCCTTTACCCGTGCAATTTTTATTGACTACGACGTGTACTCAGAGCTGTGTGATTTCCGTCACCCACTCCCACTAGACTGTAAACTCCACGAAGACAGGGATATTTGTCCGTTTTGATCCCCATGTATCCCGTATCCCTAGAGCCTTGCTCTGAGTCGGCATGTAGGTTGGTCCTCAATAAATATGTGTTCAGGGACTTCCCTGGTGATCCAGTGGTAAAGAATCCACTTTCGAATGCAAGGGACATGGGTTCGATCCCTGGTTGGGGAACTAAGATCCTACATGCCTCGGGGCAACTAAGCCCACAGACCTCTCAACTACTGGCCTTGTGTGCCTCAATGAGAAAGCCCGTGTGCCACAACTAGAGAGGGAAAATCCACACGCCACAACTAGAGAGAAGCCCCCGCGCGGCGGCAGAAGATCCCACATGCCTCAACAAAGACCCCGCGTGCCACAACTGAGACCCGACGCAACCAAAGAAATGAAGAAATATAAATAAATAAATAAATAAAATATGTGTTCAAAGAATGTAGGAGAGCTCTACTACCATCACAAATCCAACAGGTTAAAAAAAAAAAAGAAAAGGAATACTGACCCCCACAATGAGTCTCCTATATTCTAGACACCAAATACTATTGACCATTCTGGGTCCTATGCTGTCTGGTCTCATTTTACCATATCTAGTATTTTATTTCTCCTTTGCACATGCCCTCTATATTCCAACCAGTCTGTTTTTCACACAGGTTAATTCAGAAGTGCTTGGAAGGAAATATTCAATAAGAGTAAGGAGTTTCTGCCTTTGCTCTTTCTCATCACCTCTCTCCAAACCCAGCCTACCCTCTGGAGTCTAGCTCAAATTCTCTAAGGGCTGGCTGATTCCATCGCTCCAACCTCAGATCCTTACCTTTGAACTCCTGGATTATTTCTGAATAATAACATTGATGAACTCTAAATCACGCTGTTTTGAACTTTTGTTGGCCTTGTCTCTCAAACTAGAGTGAAGCGCCCAGAGACCAAAACCAGTCTTCTACTACTTTGGTGACTAAAGCAGAAAATAGAATGCTTCAAAACTCTCGATGCTAACTGAAAATTTCTGCTTCTCCATCAAATTGCTTCACAATGAAAAGCACAGAATACAACAGTTTTAAACTTTAAATGCTTCTCCTTTCCCACCGCTCTTCACTTCAGGGAACATTATAGGTCATTACAAGGAACCACAGAATATAATAGCAGCTGACATGTTATTGAATGTTTCTGGGAAGGCACTGTTTTAATCACTGCACATATTACCCTATGAGGTGGGCAAATTAGCAAGTTCATTTCACAGAAGAGAAAGCTGAGACACAGAGAGGTTAAGTAACTTGCTCAGGGTTAACCAGTTAGTAACTGACGGGTGAACTCTAAGACCTGAGCGCTTTACTGTTAGGCTCAGCCGCCTCTTGTTTGGAACTAG
The DNA here is from genome assembly GCF_949774975.1 of Lagenorhynchus albirostris. NCBI lineage: Eukaryota > Metazoa > Chordata > Mammalia > Artiodactyla > Delphinidae > Lagenorhynchus > Lagenorhynchus albirostris. The sequence goes on from NC_083095.1 coordinate 4,918,594, forward strand.
AAAGAATCTGATAATATAACCCAGGTTACCCGTTTACATATGAAGAAGCCTAAGAAAATCTCGCTGGATGCATTAATAAAAAAGAAGAGGAAATGTGGCTACTGATCACAAGTTACAAAGCTGGGATTCCGCACTGTAACCAGATTCTTTCATTTCTTTTCTCAGGGCTGTGATAATTCCTTTACCCTCTGATCGCTCCAGCCTAGGCACAACTACTACCACATCAACTTTCTAGTGGTATCGAAATAAACTGGTGGTTAGGGAGGCTATTTTTCTTCACTGAAACTATTTTTCTTCTCACAGTGAAGACACATTCTTGTTGGTATCTTTCTAATAAATATAAGAATGATGGCAAGGTTGAGAATCACTGCTGCTCTGAGCAAGCCACTGATAAGGATTATGTCTCAAGTGTGCTGGGGCAGAAACAAAGCTGAACTCTTGGCATAAAGGAATCACAGGCTCAACCACTCCTTGTATTAGTTCAACACATAATAACTGAGGGCCTCCTGTGAGCCTGGCACTGATCTAGGCAGCAGAAACAAAACCAGGTCTCTGCCCTCATGGGACTTACATTCTGGCGAGGGAAGTGGTCTCAGTTGTTTCAGGCTGCTACAGCAAAAATACTCTAGACTGGGTGGCTTAAACAGAAATGTACTCCTTACAGTTCTGGAGATCAAGGTGCCAGCCCATTGAATCCCTTCTTCCTGGTTCCCACACATCAGATGTCTTCTTGTTGTATCCTTACATACACACCATTTCTCATCACATTACATAGCTTCTGTCTCTTATTATAAGAGCACTAACCCCATCCATGAGGGCTTTATAACCTAATAACTTTCCAAAGGCTCCACCCTCCAAATGCCACTGCATCAGGGATTAGGGCTTCAACGTATGAATTCTGGGGTGACACAAACTGAAGTTGAATGAGGAAATACTTCTTGAGGATCAGTTCTTAGTTCCAACATTCAAGAATATAAAATACCCAGAAAACAATCAAATGATTAAGAATCAGAATACATGGGACTTCCCTGGTAGCACAGTGGTTAAGAATCAGCCTGCCAATGCAGGGGACAAGGGTTCAAGCCCTGGTCCAGGAAGATCCCACATGCCACAGAGCAAATAAGCCCACGTGCCACAACTACAGAAGCCGGTGCACCTAGAGCCCGTGCTCTGCGACAAGAGAAGCACCGCAATGAGAAGCCCACGCACCGCACTGAAGAGTAGCCCCCACTCGCTGTAACTAGAGAAAGCCCACGTGCAGCAATGAAGACCCAATGCAGCCAAAAATAAATAAATAAATTTATTTAAAAACACAAAACAGGTTAGATTCAAGTTTTATTGTGGAAAAGGAATGAACATGGCTGGGTGATGAATCAGACGGGGGGGGGGTGGAAGAGGGATGTCAAGTATGCCATCTCAGTTTCTTGTTTGTGTTTCCTGGAGGACAGTGGTGTCATTAGCTAAGATGGAAAATGGGGGAAGAGACAACCTGCAGTAGAGGATCTGGAATCCCACTTTGGTTTGGCTCCACTGGCTAACTGTGCGACACCTAGTGGACAGACCTCAAGGAGGTAAGAAATAGCTACGTACTGGGGATAAAAAGAAATCTAGGTTGGAGAGAAATATAATGGGAATCACTGGCATACAAACTGCATTTAAAGCTGCAGAAATATATCTTATCTATAAAAAAAATATAGGAAGAGAAAAGGCTCAGAACCAAAAGCTGTGTAATTCCAATACTGAGAGAATGAGGAGGACTTTGCAAAGGAGACTAAAGAGATGTGTTCAGATAGAGAGAAAACTACCTTTGTCCAATGAGAATCTTAATCAGTGACACACCAAGTGAAAGTGGCACACAGTGAAAGCAATCTGTCCTGAAGTACACACAATAAGTGCATGATCTGTACATCATTTTAAAAACCGTAACTAAACTGATTAAAAATCAGTCTGCTTTTGATTATCACTATATACCTGCACTTTGAAAGCAATGTCAATGATACAATATTCTTTCCTTAAAAAAAAAATTTAAAAAACTTTTGTTGGCCTAAGTTCTAAATAATTGCTGTGGTTACTGTACCCTTTCATAATATATACTTAAAACTTCAAATTATCATCACATATTTCTTACTTATTCCTTAACAAACACTGTATTTCATGGAAGTTAATTTGGAGAATTCCTTGAAGACCAGTGCACAGAAACTGTAAAACAGACGGTTGTTAACTATTCAACAGCAAAATTTAAGAAAATAAACTATTTATATAGGGGGAAAAAATCACATTTCAAAGAAGACTGCTAGAGAAATGACAAAAGATGCTAGGATCTATTGCCAGAAGAAATCAAAGATGTCTGCCTCATTTTCACCAAGAACTGGACACATATTAAAGCAACAGATCAAATTATGTCACTGTTTGCTATAATTTGTCCATTTTATCTGATTTTTGCAAAGAAAATCTTCAGAAGTTTTTGCCAAATAGAAGAGAAATTTATGATGCACTGAAAGACAAATAACGGCATTTACAGACCATATGTACATAAGCTTCCCTCTTTGTTCAAAACACCTAAGTGAGAAGTATTAATTCATTTTTTCTTTTTGTACAATTTTATTTTAAAATGTTTTACTATTATAATATGTATTCAAATACAGATTTTCACTGCCTGCAGTGGCCATTATTATATTCCTTCCATTTCAGAATGACTACTGAAATAGATTCACTGTATAGAAGAGGATGAAGGTGTTCACTGATCAGCTCTGATTATCAAGTTTCTTATATGTGTTACTGAGTTCTAGTGACTGGCAACAGAGTAATTAGCAAATACACATCAAGGGACTTCCCTGGTGGCACAGTGGTTAAGAATCCGCCTGCCAATGCAGGGGACACGGGTTCAAGCCCTGGTCTGGAAAGATCCCACATGCTGTGGAGCAACTAAGCCCAAGCGCCACAACTACTGAAGGCCAAGCGCCTAGAGCCCGTGCTCTGCAACAAGAGAAGCCACCGCAATGAGAAGCCCACACACTGCAACCAAGAGTAGCCCCCACTAGCCGCAACTAGAGAAAGCCCGTGCACAGCAATGAAGACCCACGCAGCCAAAAATAAATAAAATAAAATAAATTAAAAACAAACAAACAAATACACATCAAAGTAAAGCATGTTCATGAAGCAAAGTATCTAAATTTGCTTTAAAATCTGTTTTGTATATTATTCTCTGGAGTTTTCCTTGAGGGTAGGACTTAGTTAATTATCTCATTGTTTCAAGGGGACAGGGTTAATCCACATTAGAAGTGTCACCAAAATCAGTTTCTATAGTCTTGAAACTAACGTAACACAGTAAATCAACTATACTCCAAAACAAACAAAAAAATCAGTTTCTATAATCAGTGTGACTTAAACTTATAATTGTGATTATACAACACAACTGGGCAGTGCAAATGAAAACCAAATATCAGAATTCCTGTTTGGAATAAACTGAGAAAACAAGTCATTGATTCAAAGAAGTAGGGTGGTAGGAAAAACGTAATATTGAGAAAACTTCTAGTCAAAAGTGTGGATTAGATGATTCCCGTGCTCACTAATACTATGGCTAGAGGCAAATGACCTACAACAACCAGGCCTAAGATGGAAGGTGTTGGAAAAACAAACTCTAGCCAATACCATCCAGCAATGGGGTGGCACACTTTGAGTTGTTTCAGCAGGACAATCTATTCATTTACATTTTAAAAACATTCTTTTTTCTGTACCTGGAACTATTCAAAAGGTTAAAAAGGTACATAAATAAGTCCCTGTCTCTTAGCTATTCAGTTTCTAAGTTACCAAAGCTCTCAGTCATTTGAGAGGCAAAGCAAAGAGACTCAAAACATTTACAGTCAAAAAGAAATGACTAAGGAACTAAACTAAATGTAAAGGCTGGGAGCACTCTACAGGCCTAGAAAACAGGTTCATAAGTGGAGCTTCACATGCCCTCCATGCTCCCACCAAACTGGTTTGCTTGCAATGTTATTCAATGTCTGATAAAAGGTATGTGAATAAACACAACGCTCCTTCCCTTCCTGCCCACCTCTCATCCCCCACCTGGGCTTTCCAAAGCCCAGATCAAGATCTCTTTCCTTCAAGAGGCCTCTCATTGCTATCACTGACCCTTCTTTGGTCTCCTTACTTATTAAAGGGTAGACCACCTATCATATATAAGGCTGAAACAAGGTAACACATTAAATGGGAACTATGGTGTCTGGAAAAGAGGTGTGCAAAAACACCTTTATTCCAAAAAATAAACAAACAAAAAACCTTTATTCCACTTTGCCCTCCCTCCTGGGCCTAAGGGGAAGAGTAGGTCCTATGCTTATGGTTTTTAAAGAATGTTGAACTTTTAAAAACTATAGTAAGCCAAGTAAAGAATCACCTTCAATTAGGTTACATTTAAGTCTTTTGGCTGCTCCAAGACACTACATGAAATCTGACACTATACTAGCTGGAATCTGTGCATTGCTATCACTCAGTGGGCCCCTTATATAGAAAACAGTTTATTTTAGAATTCAGTCCTAAGAAAAGTTTGATTCCCTTAGAAGCTTTTCTATCTTAGAATCAGCTAACAGTAGTATAATTTCCTTGTTTATCTTGATTGCCAGGAAGCTCATTAGGGTTGACCCTAATGCTTCCTTTTTTTCTGTGATCCTGATTTTCACCAATTTACATATTTTTTTACCTACTTCCCTATTTATTTATTTGTGGGTTGGCTAGATTTTGTTTCTCCACACCTTCCATCTTAGGCCATTAACTTTGGTCTGACCATTCTAGGTAACTTTTGACCAAAATGACATTATATACTCACCACCGCCATGAAGCCAAACCTTCACCGAAATGGGGGGGAGCTAATACTTGAGATTCATTGTTAAGCAACAGACAATAATCAGACATAGGCTGTTTCCACTTTTCCCCACTAACAGAGACCTTAGGAAAGGATACTATCATTTACTGAGTACCTGTTTCATGCCAGCAACTGTCACATTCCTCAATTCAAACAAAACTTTTATGGTATTAACCTCAAGTTTTTGGTTGAAGAAATCAAGCCTCAGAAATGCCAAGTAGTGGGACTTCCCTGGTGGTCCAGTGGTTAAGACTCCACGCTTCCAATGCAGGGGGTGAGGGTTCGACCTCTGGTCGGGGAACTAAGATCCCACATGCTGCACGGCGCCGCCGGGGCAGGGGAGAAATGCCAAGTAGTGTATCTAAAGAGGCAAAGTGGTAGATCCAGGATTTGAATCTAGAACTGACTAAAGTCCATGCTTTTTCTAAAAAAGGAATGCTTCTCCACCCTCTCCCCCACACTCACTACTCCTTTTCTGAAAGTAGTAACAGGTAAGAGTGGTATTTTGGACTCTAGACTAGGATTCTGCCTTATAGCACAATTCCATGCACTCATTCACTAAGTTATTTACTGAGAATCTTCTATGTGCCTTGTACCATCGTAAGGCTGCAGGGTTACAGCCCAGGACTTATACTCTAGAGGAAGTAGACAGACAAGCAGCAAGTTAGAAGATAAAAGCAAGACAATTTCAGACGGTGCTACAAAGAAAAACAGGGTTGAGAGAGAACGATGGCGAGGGGGGTGCTAATTTGAAAGGATGAAAGCGTAGGCCTCTTAGAGCTGAGACTTGAAAAACAGATGGCACTAAGAAGGTGAACATCTGAGGTCAGAGCATTGGAAGCAGAGGTAAGAATAAGTCCAAAGAAACAAGTTCAAGAAACCCAAAGAAGGCCGGGAAGGCTGGAGCATAATGGGAGCATAGGGACAAGGAAGGAAGTCAGGGAGGAAGCAGGGCCACATCACGTGTGGCTGGTGGCTTATGAGAAGCCTGGATTCTACTGAATGCAATGATATGTCTCTGGGATGATGATGATGATGATGATGATGATGATGATGATGTGTGTGTGTGTGCAGATATAAAACATAAAATTTACCATTCTGATAACCATTTTTAAATTTACAGTTCAGTGATATCAAGTATATCCTCACTGTTGTGCTTGAGGGATTTTTATGCAAGGGAGTGAATTCACATAATTTAAGCCTTAGAATCTAATTCAGAAAGGAATAGTGTGTGTGTGATCCAGTCAGATCCCCAGAAGTAAAATCCAGCAGTTTGTATTCAATCCTTGTCAAGAATCTATAAAACAGTAGTTAGTACAATAACCATATGTATTACTGCAAATTACAAGTGAGTTATTAACAAAATAAAAAATTAAAAACCAACTCTCAATTTGGAGTCATGGCAGCAGCTTCTATTTTTTTGGGGTGCTTAAAATCTAGAAGACAAAAAGGGGAAAGAAGGGGGCAGAGTTGAGAACTGTAAAAGGAGAAAGACACTTTGGAGTGTTTGATACTGTGAGACGCTAGAAATTCTACCTGAAGTTTATGGCTCTCCTAGGAGAGGAGACAGGGTCCAGACACCACAGAACAGCCTCCAGCACAACAGTGCCTCTTTCCCTGCCCCTCAGCTCTTATATTTGAGGGGAATAACTTACACAAGAAAGAAAAGAGCCCATCACAACCATTTACGTTAATGTTTATTCATATCTGAAACCACACTGTAAGACTAAAGTAACTGAATAGTTACTATGAATTTTACTCAAGAGAGTTCCTATTATCTCACCAGATCATGTTAAAACTGGGTAGTTTTCTTTAAGAAATTGAGTTTACTGCTTCCTTTTGTCACATAAGAATTCATAAAGGAGTAGAATTTCTTTGCTGTAAAGGAAATGAAAAATGCCTTTTGGGGTCCTCCTACTCAAACAAGTCATTTTACAAAGATCCCAAGGTCAGAAGTTAAGATATGCCAAGGTCAGACCTCTGGTCAGTGCCCTCTAAAGGGAAATTTGATGCTGCTACTATAAGATTCCCAGAAACCACTGGGCTTGCTGTTACTGATAATTAATCATAAAGTTAAACAGAATGGGACCTACTAACACAAGACACCTAGGACTAGAAAATGGCTCCTCTCCTGACCTGTGAAGTCCACCATAAATAGGAAGGCACAACCTTACACAACAGAGTCGACTAACTTCCAAGACCTGCCCACATCTTCCTAATAGTCTGCTAACAGTAATGACATGAATGTTTTCTTCAACATCCAGGTAGTGTTTCTGATGCCAAATTTTGAAAATACAATGTTTGCGTGTTTATCCAATAATACGATAGGACACAACTCACTGGTAAATGTTCAGATTTAAAAATTATAAAAAGTTTTCACTTTTATTCACTCTTCCCATGGGAAGTAGTGAGAGCAGTTTATAAATTGGTCACCTAGAAAGAGAAGATCATGAGATGACAAAAGAATGTAGATCTTAGGAAATGTTCGTTCTTGATAATTGTTTTTGCTAATAACCTGTTGTGGGCCCTGAATTTCCCAGCCTTAAAACAAACTGATCGGACTTCCCCGGTGGCGCAGTGGTTTAGAATCTGCCTGCCAATGCAGGGGACATAGGTTCAATCCCAGGTCAGGGAAGATCCCACATGCCGTGGAGCAACTAGGCCCGTGCGCCACAACTACTGAGCCCGCGTGCCACAACTACTGAAGCCCGAGCGCCTAGAGCCCGTGCTCCGCAATGAGAAGCCACCACAATGAGAAGCCCGCGCTCACTGCAACTAGAGAAAGCCTGCGCGCAGCAACGAAGACCCAACGCAGCCAAAATAATTTTTTAGATAAATAAATAAATAAATAAAACTGATCTTACTAAAGCAGGCATCAAAACAAATAGAAAAGCTTTTTGTAAATATCAACCCAGGAGTCTGGCATACTTTAAAAAATTATTATTCATTCTCTTCCAAAAGCCTAAAATGCTAGTTGTAGGTAGGTCAGGAGCTGGGGCCTCTTCCGACACAGATTTTTCTTTTCCTACTGGGGGAGACAGCTGTTGACTGGGGGTGGTGGGGAGGGAGGGTTAGTAACCGGGAGATGCAATCTGACAGCACCGAGGCTTATCAGTAAGCCAGGCTTCCAGAGCTACCAGGTTAGGCATTGGGCTCTATGACTTAGGCTGACCTATGTAGGTCATGGGGTTGACATGATTACTTTGGAGGGTTTCTTGGGCTTGGCTCCATGGGAATTTACATTTATGGCATCTCTCCTTAGTGTTAAAGAGCATGGTAAAAAAGGAAAAAATAGTGAATGGAATGGTCAGGATTAGTAATTTTTGGCAAACCTGAACCTTCTGAATATATGAAAGTGAGAAAAAATTTAATACTTTTTGACTTTCTTTCAATTTGCTGATTCTGATGTCAATGGCTTTCTGCTCTGAGATGTTTTACTCGATCTAGCACAAAGCACTTCTATATTTGGTCTAACCGAAGATAGTTAAAATACCAACAACCTAGAGTGAAGATCACGAATTCTAACTACCTGAAACCTCAAGATTTGAAAGGCTTCTTAGGGTTCTCTCAAAACTAAATGTTTTAAATACTCAGCTCTTATTGTTAGCTTTCCTACTCGACCCAGTGATTTAGTTAAGTGGTTTAGTTTTTAGTAAGTTCTACAAAAGAGGATGTCGCTCCCAAACTATAGTGATGAACATCTAGGGGAAAAAAAATACATAATACTATGCCCTAAATCTGGCAACAATGAAATGTTCATTAATTACATGCCAGGGAAAAAAAGCAAAAACAAACACGAGCCTTAAAGCAAAGGATTAAAACTATTCAAAACACAGTTAAACCGTGATTAAATATTAAAACATATTCAGCCTTAACTAGACCTTACTTTTCTCATCTGCAAAAATAAGCAGCTCCTGCTGTTTTCTCTCTACAATGGCGTATTACTCAGCTGTAAAAAGGAATGAAGCACATTCTACAACTTGGATGAAATCTTGAAAACAGACTAAGCCAGACACAAAAGGCAACATATTATATGATTCCATGCAAACGAAATGTCCACAATAGGCAAATCCAGGGAAAAAGTGAGATAGTGGTTGCCAAGGGCTGGGGGTGGGGGTGGGGAATAACAGTTATGGGGTTTCTTTCTGGGATGATAAAAATGTTCTGGAATTAGATAGTGGTGATGATTGCACAAACTGGTGAATACACTAAAAACCACCGAACTGTGCACGTGGGAATTATGTCAATAAAAAGAAAAGAAAAAAAGCGGATCTCTAGGCACTCTTTCAGACCTATAACTACTCTACTACAGAACTACTAGATTCCCTTTCTGCTGTTCCATTCAAAAGATACCAACCATACATGCCAAGATAACAATTTAAAGAAATGGACATTACAATACCCCTAAACTGTACAACCCTGCAGCAACCACCTGCACAGAGAAAATAATGACTTTTAAGCTAACCTGATATGTACCACTTCAAGTAAAGCCTACATCACCAAGTTTTCTGAGTATGGAGAAGTGGATTAACAATTTGATAAGATCAAATGCAGAATATATAAAATACCCTGGGCTTCCCTGGTGGCGCAGTGGTTGAGAGTCCGCCTGCCGATGCAGGGGACACGGGTTCGTGCCCCGGTCCGGGAAGATCCCACATGCCGCGGAGCGGCTGGGCCCGTGAGCCATGGCCACTGAGCCTGCGCGTCCGGAGCCTGTGCTCCGCAACGGGAGAGGCCACAACAGTGAGAGACCCGCGTACCGCAAAAAAAATAAAAAATTAAAAAATTTCAAACGATATCCCGAATTCAGCAAACTCATCAATAACCAACACCCCCTCTCTTATTCCATTCCGATTAATAATGGGAAAACATGGCTTTTAGTTCCAACATGATCACTGTGCAATCATTCTGCGCTACCAGAATGCATACAGAAAGGATCTTTTGATAACCTTTTAAGTACTCAAATATATGTTTCATTGAAACCTATAGCCCCCGCTAAACTCAAAGTACTGACAGTTCTACCAGGCCCTCCGAAATCCAGAACAGCAGCGCTGTTAGCACTTGCTATTACATTTTGACAGAACCTCCGCTCCTTCGCTCAGTCCTGAGTCACAGATCCATCCAGCTTTAGTTACCTCCGCCTGGGGTAGATAGATAGATACGATACAACCAGACCAGTTTCTCAGTCCAGACTTTTCGCCTATTTCATTCGTTCCTGAGAATGTTAACAACGCTTCAATACTCAACGTTCACCGCATTTTGAGGCTCCATCCAACTGTGAGAATTTATTAAGACAGCGCTGGAGTAACTATGGCGTAAAGGATTCTACCACTTAAATCTAATTATCACAGGTACTAGGTTAACTAGTTATGGTAGGATTATTCTCAGTCTATTTACTATTCCAACAATTTAACAAGATAGCCTGTGGATAAAATAATAGGATAAGGACTTGAAAACACCAGTTACGAAGTAAAAACAAGAAAATTTACATATGCAGATAAGGCTTTTCTGCCCCAGATATTTTTTCTGGTCCTCCTTCAAAGCAGTACTAAAACAGTAGAAAGACCCTTTCCAGAATCCTTCTTTTCACGGGAAAAATAGGAGTTTTCTGTCAAGTAAAAAGCATCTGGCAGCTTTACTCGATTTGATCAATTTAGTAGCAAACGTTCCTAGCTGTGTAACTAACCAGCCTTCCTGCAAAGAGCCAAATACTTAAGAAGAGAAAGAAAACTCCCCCAAACGCCCAGGACTGAGAACAATCTGCAAAAACCCGCGGCCCCTCTCGCTAGGCGCCGCGGGGGGAGCAGAGGCAAGGCCCTCGCCGCAGCGCGGTGACAGGCCCCGCCGACGCCGAGCCCGCACACACGCGAGCTCGACGTGCCGCCCAAGTCCCGCCCCGCCGAGGCGGGCAAGGCGAGCGCGGCCGCGGGCAGGATCCGGCCTGCACGCGGGGCGGGCGAGAGGAGGGCCGGGCGGACGCCCCCGCCCCCCTCGGAAGGCGCCTCCCGGGATCAGTTGAGGCTCCGAGTAGGGGCGGGGGCGGAGCCGGGACAGCGACGCCCCCCAGAGGAAGGCCGGGGAAAGGCGGCGGCCCAGCCCGGGCGCGAGGTCCAGGCCGCGCAGCCCCGCCAACGCCCTCCCGCACCCCCGGGCCTCGCGGGGAGACGGCCTCGCGGCCGGCCGGCCGGGGGCCGCGAACAACGGGCCCTGGGCCGGCTGTTGGCCGAGCACGCCCCGCCCCGCCCCGCCCCGCCCGAGCAAACTACGCCATTGCGGCCTAGCGGGCGGCGCCGCGCCTCCGCCGCCATCTTCGCCGCGCCGCCGCCCGCCGCCCCCGCCGCGGCCCGCCATCTTTTGGGGCCGCCATACTTGCCCCGCGAAGAAGATGGCGGCGCCCATCACACACATAAAACATGGCTTCCCTTCAAAACAAAAACATCCCGGGGGCCGGCGCGCGCCGGCGCTCACCTGAGGACCACATGGTGACCGAGAACTCGCCCTCCAGGGTCTTGATCTGCACCTGCTTCTGCTCCCACTTCTTGTTGCCCGCGTCCGCGCCGCCCGCCGCCCCGGCCCCGCCGCCGAGGTAGCCCTTCTTGCCGCTCTTCTTGCCGCCGCCCTTCTTGACGCGGCCGCCGCCCGACGACGACGAGCCGCCGCCGCCGCTCTTGCCCGCCGCCGCCACGGTGACCAGCGTCTGCTCAATGTAGTCGTCGTCGCCGCCGGCAGGCGCGGGCACCGGGATGAGGATCTGGTCCTCGAAGCCGTCCTCGGCGCGCAGCCCGTCCGAGTCGTCGCCGCCCACCACCTCCTCGCGCGTCTGCACCAGGATCACCTCCTGGTGGTGGTGCACCTGGGTCGGGTCGTCGGTGACGAGCGGCTGCAGCGCGATCATGGGCGGGTGGTGATGGTGGTGGTGGTGGTGGTGGTGGCCGCCCGCGTGCCCGTGGCCGCCCCCGCCGCCGTGGTCGCCGCCGCCGCCGTCCTCGTCGTCGTCGTCCTCCTCCTCTTCCTCGCCCACCACCGTGGTCTCGATGGTCTCCACCGGGATGGTCTCCACCTCGATCTCGTGCAGCTCCACGATCTCGGCCGGCATCTCCGAGCCGTCCGTGGCGATGTAGAGGGTGTCGCCCGAGGCCATGACTGAGGGCTCGGCCGCCACGGCCGCGGCGGCCTCAGCTCCGGGGCTGCGGGCAGGCGGGCGAGGAGGCAGCCGGCCGTGGGGAAGGAAGGCAGAGGGAGGAAGGCGGCGGGCGGGCGGGGGGAGAGGGGGCGGGCGGCGGGGGGAAGGGGCGGGCGCGGCGGCGGCGGCGGCGGGCTTCCCCGCCTCCTCGCCTCGGTGCGCCCCGCGCTCGCTCGGCCGCTGCTCGCCCCGGCGCCCCGCCGCGCCTCGGCCGCCCGCTTTGGCCGCGCCTCCTCCCGCCCTCCGGGCTGGCGCTCCGCTTTCCCCTTCCTCCTGCGCCTCCGCCTCCTTCCACACAAATACCAACTCCTCACCCCGAGCCCAGATCTCGCCGCCGCCGCCGCCGCCACACTCCGCTCTAGCTCGGCCTCGCGAGACTTCCGTGCAGCCTCGGCCCGCCCCGCCTCGCTCCTACTTGCCTGCTCGCCCTCTCGCTCCTCCTCCTCTGCCAATCGATCTGCCCGTTCGCCGCCGCGGCCCAGCCCACTCAACCCGGGCTCCTCCCGGATTGGGGCCGCCGGGACGGCCTCCGCGCGCGCTGGCTGGCCGCTGCGCGTGACGTCAGCGCGCCGCCGCCACCGCCGCCGCCGCGAGTCGCGCGGCCCCCGCCCTTCGCGGTGCCACAGCTGCGGAGCCCGCCGCCCCGGGCCCGGGCCGCACTCGGGAGCGGGGCGTCGACGCTGCAGCCGCCGCCTTGGAGCCGGTGAGCCGTCCGCGCGGCCCCCGGCGCCGCGGGGGAGGGGGCCTGCGGGGCAGGGCGGGGCCGGCCGAGCGCAGGGTCCCGGCCGGTGGGCGGCCCGGGGGCCGCGAGGGGGAGCGGGCGGCGCGCGCGGGGCGGTCCTGGCGCCCCAATAAAGTCTGCTTTGACGAGAAACGCTTGTGCCTCCTTTTTCATGTCGGGCGGCGCTCGCTCTTGACGCCTAGCTTCGGGCGGGCGATGGCGGCCGAGTGAGGGAGGAGGGCCAGGCGAACAAAGGAGGGTGGGCGGGCGGGCAGCGGAGGGAAACGTCCGCCGGCGGCCGCGGGTCGGCACATATCGCCGCGAGCGCCCCGTCCCCGCTGGGTCCGGGGCTGAGCGCAGGTGGGCTGCACGCGGGGCGGGGCGGGCGGAAGCGGCGCGCGGAGCCCCCAGGTCCACCGTTGGGAGGATGTCCGTTATCCTTTTGTGACCCGCGGAAACCTGAGACGAAGCCGTTGGGTGCCTGCTTCCCCATAGGTCTTAAGAACAGCAGGGTCCCGGCCGCTGGTCCGGTAGCTTGGCTTTCTGTGGCTTTCGAAAATTTCCTTCTGAGCTTCCCTTTCTTCGCTCTCCAGCCAATCATTGTTTCCCTCGACCACCGTCTTCACCTTTTTCTCACTTGCATAGACGCTTCTCCTAATGCCCACCAGGCTTTGCATTTGTTTCCTCGTTGAAAATTCCACAATTTTCCCGCACTGTTCTCCTTAATACCTGCAGCAGAGCCTATATTTTTTCTGGCACGAATTAGCAGCAATTAACCCTTCCTGAATAGCTGCGGTGAAGTGGTTTTGCCCTTATTCATTGTTTTGGTCGACCTGACTTTGAGTTTGAAGCAACAGAAATAAAAACTGGTTTTTAAGAAAGAAAATCATGTGAAAGTGAGAAGCTGGGAAGGTGTGTCTTTGTTGTACCCGTTTGGCCAATTTAACGGCTGAGTGCATTTCTCAAACGTGTATATTCACAACGTTTAGCCTTGTCTTTTGGAACAGTGTTCTTGCAGGTGAACACCGTGATTATTCTGAACTGTAATATATACATTAATCTTAGATCCAACTTATTAAAGCAAGCAGGTGTCTTTCTTGAGAACCTTTAGAGAAAGAGGTTTGTGTGTTCTGATTAAAAAGTGACTTTGTCAATCTCGTTTAGTCCGTGCTTATTTTTCAACGGCATTGGACTTGATATTTGAGGATGTTGGTATAGGGAGTGAAAAATTAGATCATTGTCTCTTTGAGTTTTAAATTCTGAGTAATTCCCATTGGAGTGCTACACCCACACAGTTTGACAAAGTCAAGTCTGTTGAAATAAGTCATTTCTGGCTTCGTAGCTTATAAATTCTGCATAAATATTTCACAAATGAAAACGAATTGTGGGAGAATTTTTGTGTGGCTTAATTAATTTCACTTTCCCCACTCTCTAGTAATTGATGGGAGGATGTCTTTGCAAGTAGTTGATGCTTCCCCATAGATACAAGAGAAATGGGGGAAGTACCCAGTTAGGCAGCCTAGCTCCTGAGTCATAGGTCTACAGACTTCACAGTCAAGTGGAGAAAGCTGAAAAGGGTTTATCTGTCAGGAAGGGTAGTAGGTGGGAGAAAGCACTGAGACGGTCCAGCTATTCACCTGCTGCATGAAGAGCTTTTAAAAATTGCCCCAGAGCAGGTGACCTGTTAGATAGGTCTTGAGTTTTCCATGGTGGGAGAGATTCTCGTCTTGTGTTCTTTAGCTGTGGAGTACCTTATGAATAGGCATGCAAAGACACGGTGCTGTATTTGCTCTAGCTTGCTTGCGTTTGCTGCTAAAGGTGAAAATCCATTTAAAAGGACAGGTTAAAGTGCAGTTCCAGAGCCATGGGCCTCTAAAGGTAGGGATAATTTCACTGCTTTTATCCTGTGCTGTTTGGGCAGAGTAAACTGGGCCAATGAACCTTCCCTCGGAACTTCTAGAGTCCTTTTGTCTTGGCAGCAAGAAAATTGACTGACCCCACTTAATTAAACTGGGTATTTTACAGCCATGTTTGCGTGCTTTCATCCTTCCAACTGAGGGCAAAGACCACGGCTGGGTCCGTCTACAGCCTAATGCCTGGTACATGGAATGATGGTTGGTTGGTTGGTTCATCAAAAAATGAAGGCACCATGACAGAGAGGACTTCTGTGTGAAAGTGCTCGGCCATTTTAGGTGTCTCAAAAGCTCCAACGAGGGCTTCCCTGGTGGCGCAGTGGTTGAGAGTCCGCCTGCCGATGCAGGGGACACGGGTTCGTGCCCCGGTCCGGGAAGATCCCACATGCCGCGAAGCGGCTGCGCCCGTGAGCCATGGCCGCTGAGCCAGCGCGTCCGGAGCCTGTTGTTCCGCAACGGGAGAGGCCACAACAGTGAGAGGCCCACGTACCGCAAAAAAAGAAGAAAAAAAAAAGCTCCAACGACTTCCAGTCCACCGTGGAAATGAATGTCAACAACTATAGAAGAAAGTAGAAGGTTGGAAGAATCCTGAGTTGTGTAAAGTTTCTAGAATCTTTGAGAAGTCACAGCTCACTAATGGCTGAGGAGACGTGACACATATCCTGCAAGGAGTGTGTCCCTTGACAGCACAGGACAAAGGTGTGGACTGTTACCCACAGCTCTTTGGATGGTTTCTCTCCTCCCTCATTCCTAGTGGTTCCTTTCCGGAAACCTCCATTAAATTTCCAACTCAGCTTTAAGACCATGTGGTTTAGGAAGGGACATGCGTGGAGAGGAGGGGAGAGGGTGGGAGTGGGTGGAAGAATAAAGGATGTGAATTGAGAGACACCTAGTATCTCTTTCTCTCCTTTTTTCAGAGTATCTTCTCATTTATTAATTATAGGGAGGCTAGCGATGAAATCTGATTCTACCTTATTTTTATTTCTAACAGATCGGAAACGATTCAGGCAGTGAACTCATGCTAAGTAATTTCCCTTACCGCAAACTAGTTTGGCTGTCTCATGAAATTGCTTTTTGGTTAGTTCTAATGTCTAGTTCTTTTGGAGTTACTTCTAGCAGGTAGTTGGTGCTGTGCATCGGTTACTGTATGGAGAATATTAGCCCAGTCTCTATTTTGCAGTTAAGGAAACCAGCTGAGAGAGGAGCTGCTGAAGGTCACATTGCAGTGTAGTGATGGGGCTGCAGCTAGAGCTTTGCCTTTTGTTAGGCTAGAAGTCTTTTTACATTTGCTGGTCGGACCCTGTTCCAGATCCATGCCGAGTTTCCAATAAAACATGAGAAAAATCAGGATGAAAATTTGTGTTTCTGCATCTAAATTAGTTACCCCTGGTTTGGATCAATACAAGTTAATTGACCATAGGTGTGTACACATTTTCCTAATCATCTAAAGTATTTCTTGATTGTGGAATTTTTGAAACCTGGGCTATTCAGGGGATACTCCTCCCTTCCCCCCAAATCAATGCATACATTAGATTTGGAGCTTAAATTGTGGTGAAATACCTTAACCATACAAGTCTGTAAAGCTAGCACCATTTCTGCAACGTTTTATGTCCTTCGCTTTTATAGGGTCTTAGACTCTTTTTCTGAGGCTAAGTGGTTTAGTACAGTAGATGAATCTGGTCATTGCCCATAAGTCTAAGGAAAGTTGAAATCTCTAGTGATAAATTCGCCTTGCTTTTCTCTGCTTCGCTCGTTGTGTGCCCCTCCAAAGTAGAAGCTAAATCAGCTTCTTTGTACTGCAGTTGCTCCTGCCACCTGCCATCCAAATGAATGTTGCCCGTGTGATTGAACAGAATGAATGGCAAGTTCTGTCTCAATCCGCGGTACCTTGTTTCACGGCATACTTACTGCAGCGCAGAAAAACAGGAAGCCGAGCCACTCCTGCATCGGTGTGTGAGGCAGGTCAGTGCTGGAGCTCTGTGCGAGTGGGCTGGACACGCAGCCTCTGTTAGGGATTTTCTCCGTTTGCTAAAGAGGAGTGACGGGCGGATTAGGTGAGCCCAGCTGTTCATCCCTGTTTGTCAAGCACCTGCTCTTCGAGGCTGGAGAATACTGCCGTTAACCAAACAATGCGCCCAGACGGGAGACAGGCTATGACCAGAGAGCTCAGAGATACCGGTCTCACTTCCACTTGGCAGTCCTGACAAGAAGTGGAGAGTCTGGGGACAAGTGGACCTAGGCCAAGCTAGTCAGATAAAGGTCTTCCTGAGGAGGGGACATTTCACCTGGGACTTGAGAGTTAAATAAACCACCAAGTGCCAAGGCCAGTGCTTGGCTGCAAACCAGCTTTTTTTTTTTCCTGAAATGTTAATTTCTATGTGAAAAGAAAGTAGATAAAATAAATTAAGTGATAAATTTGTAAATATTTGCGATAAGCCCACAACACTCAGTGTAAAAGGGCTATTTTTGCCTCAGAAACTCATCAAATGAGCAAATTAATCCACCAAAACTGCTACTGAGATGCCTGAGGTTTTCTCAGGACTTGGTTACTGACATCATGTCCTTTTTTTTTTCGTTTTCGTTTTTTATGAGCCATTCCTTGTTCACAGTCCCACTTGAACTTGGGGATTAATAATGGAAATGGTCTTGGAGTTCCAGGCCTTGGAAGGTAGACCAGCTACAAAGGTACTTAGGGAGGCAAAACTGATGAGTGGCAGCAGCAGAGCAGTGCCGTCCAAACAGGTCGGGGCCTGGCTGTGCCCTTTGTCATCCAGGTGACACCCACAAGGTCTTGTAGCCTCTCGGGTCTTCATTTCCTCGGCTTCAGAACGGGCCTAACGGTGCCAGTCTTCAGGCTTCTAGGAATCCGCCGTGGCGGTAAGTAAACCGTGTGAAGGCTTGATGCTTCCCAGGACTGATTATATTTCCTTCTTACCATCTCGCTCCAGGTGAGCTAGCCTCTGCCACTCACCTCTCAGTTTCTGTGCTGGTTTCAGGGCTCATCCTTATAGGCTGGACCCAGTGCTTACTTGGTTTCTTAGAGCAGATAAGAATTCATTTGCTAGCCAGACTTTTCTTAAAGAGATTTGTCATATCAGGGATAAGTTTTGAATCTCCCCGAGCTAGGTGGATTACTGTCTACTAAAAGTAGGCTAAACAACTGCTTTTGTGTTTTCTGTGTCAATCAGAACTCAACTTCTCAACACTGGAGCTCTTTTTGGAAGTGGGTCGACATTGGGATCCAGCTGCCCGTGTCTTACTGGTCACTTTTCCCCTGGTGACACAGAGGTGCTTTGGAAAGGGTAGAGCCAGGAAGACTTGGCAAGGGTATCGTCGTCACGGAGGGGTCAACAGCTGCCGCTCAGGGAAACAGCAGTCCAGAGGTGGCAGACAGAAGAGGATGAGCATCGGTCTCCTCTCTCCACGTCCCAGTACAGGGTTGCCAACAAACTTCCTTAGCGCTTGTGTACAGTTTTAATTGGGGGATTTAAAGGGTGGATGCAAAGGAAGAACTACCATATTCTAAACCATGCCATCCCCTTATTCCCCGAGGGGTGGATTGGGAGCGTCCTTGCACTGTTTTGAGTAAACAGCGGTGTCATTGCAGCGAGAATGCGATCGTGGATCCGCCTGGATCTTTTCCTAGTGACTGACCAAATCATACCAAAGGCAGTGCCGACTGACATGGCTGGAGGCTAAAGCCATCACCCCACAATGCCCCTCTCTATCTATCATCACCTCACTGTCTCCCGTGCTCATCGAAGACCTGGCGCTTAAACTTACGTAATATCTTTCTCTCAAACCTAGGCCATACCAGCCCCTGAGTCGTCTGAGTCACTGCAGCCTCTTTATGTTGGCTTCCAAAACTCCAGCTACCTTCATTCCCACCTCTTTGGCTGCCATATCCTGGTCCTTGTCATTCCTAGGAGCAGTGCCATATTTGGAATCTCTTTTTGTTTGTTTTTGGCTGCGCTGTGCAACATGCGGGATCTTAGTTCCCTAACCAGGGATCGAACCCATGCCCCCTGCATTGGGAGCACAGAGTCTTAACCACTGGACCGCCAGGGAAGTCCCACATTTGGAACATTAAACTCCCAATCTCCTATCCTTTCCAGCTCTCACACCGTCTTTCCTGTTATCCCTTTATTTCAGCCTCAAACCTTCAATTTTCTAATCTCTCTTTCCTTCCCAGACCAGAACTCCACAATCGATTACCAGCATCCTCAGCTTCCCGCACTGCTTATGGCTGATAAAACGTCACCCTTTTGTCTGTATCACTTTTGTCTGTATACTTCTGAGATCCTGGCATCTACTGGAAGAAACGCCACTTGTGTATGTAGAGTTCTGCAGTGACTTATGGTCCCCGGCATCACCTAAGTGATGTCACTTGACATTTCTTTTTACTTGTCCCGACTCAGCCCCCCTCCACCATTTTGCTCAGCAGATTCTTTAAATTACTTGCCTCAAAGTTCATAAGAAATCTGCTTGTGTCCTTCTCTCCGTCCCCACTGCAGTAGCCCACTTCCAATGCCTCCTACTTCAAGAAAGTTGGAAGGGTCAGAATTCATTCCCTCAGACACCAGCTCTCCCTTCGTGGCCGCTCCTGGATGAGCCTGTGTCCTGTCTCTACCTGTGTTCCCTCCTCCTCTTCCTCTCGGGCTCTGTGCCATCACTTGTCATCTCTTGTCTGTCCCTGGCTCTTTTCTTGTCCCTGGCTCTTTTTCTTTGGATTAAGTCTCTCCTGGTCTTTATTATTATTTAATATATTTATTTTTGGCTGCATTGGGTCTTCGTTGCTGCACGCGGGCTTCCTCTAGTTGCAGCGAGCGGGGGCTACTCTTTGTTGCAGTGCGCTGGCTTCTCATTGCGGTGGCTTCTCTTGTTGCAGAGCACAGACTCTGGGTGCGCGGGCTTCAGTAGTTGTGGCACGTGGACTCAATAGTTGTAGCACACAGGCTTAGTTTGCTCCACGGCATGTGGGATCCTCCCGGACCAGGGCTCATCCCCTGCCTTGGCAGGTGGATTCTTAACCACTGCACCACCAGGGAAATCCCTCTCCTGGTCTTCAGAAACAAGGCTGTCTCTTGACCCTGTGTCTCCTTGTAACCATTGCCCATCTCCTTCCATTCCCAGCGAAGCCTCCTGAGACCAGGTCTGTGTTGAGAGTCTCTGCTCCATCTGTTGAGCCGCAGGTACTGTGTCCTCACCTGCTGTGGTGCCCTGCCCAGGTGAGGCTTTTCTGATCTCGTTTTCTCATCCTTTCTTGCACTTCATGTGGCCGGCTGCTCGGTCCCCGGATTCCTTCCTTAGCTCTGCTGTCCATCTTCTCGCTTCTGACTTTTCCTCCTTTTGGCCCTCTTCTGTATGCTGTCCTGCGTCACCTCATCCATCCCTGTGGCCTTAACAGCCACCTGCGTGCTGAGCAGTCTTAGCTTCTGTCTCTAGTCTGGATTCTCCACAGAGCTCTAGACGTACATCCACTGTCCCCACTCAGTGTCCCACGGGGTCTCCCTAACAACCTTCTTGCCCTCTTCCTCTCGGGCACCTACCCTCTCACCAGTCACACCCAGTTGCCCGGGGCCGAAATCTGGAAATCATCTACTCCTCTGGCTCCGTAATCCCCGTGTGTAGCCACCAAGTCCTCCTAAATATTTTTCAAACCAACTTTTCTCCATTCCTGCTCTTACTGTCTTGGTGCAGGCCTTGGCGCTCTCTCACCTAAAGCTTTGGCGACCAGCCGCTCTACCTGCCTCCAGCCCTCTCTGTTCCCAAGGCTCTCCTGGGTTTTTCTAACATGCAGATGGGACCACGTTACTCCAGTGCAAACTCGGGGTGGAGCTGCTCCTCAGCCAGGCATTCCTAAACCTGCCGGCCTCGTTTTCTGTCCTTCCTGCTACTCCCAGATACATGCACCACAAGAGCTCACACCTTTGTTTTCAGACTGTTTTTCTCTGCCTAGGAGATCCTTTCTCACCTCCTTCGACCTTATTCCTCTTCCGAAACAGCTCAGATGACCTCTCTAGGAAGCCTTCCTTGGGGGGGAATTTCCATAGCATTCTGACCAAATTGCTCTCACTGTCCTCACATTATAATGAAAACGGCTGTTAATGTTTCTGCTCATCCACAAAACTGCACATGCTTTGAGGGCAGGGAGTTTCTCGTCTGCCCAATGCCGGACCTGCGTCTGCCCTGTCAGAGCAGAAGTGCCCGTTGATGCTCCTTCTGTGTCCTCCAGCCCTGCTGCACGTGGAATAAAGTCCCGAATCCTTGGCTGGGCTCAAAGGAAGCATGGCATAGCAGGAAAAAAATAGGAGTTCTGATCAGACAGACCCGGTTTTGAATATTTGCTCCACTATTTATAAGCTAAGTGATCTCAGGTGAGTTTGTTGAACTCTCTGGGCCAGTTTCTTTCTGTTTTTTGGTTTTTCAGATAAACAAGTCTTCCTTGTTTATTTGAAATTCAGATTTAACTGGCTGTCCTGCGTTTTGTCTGGCAACCTCACCTTGGAATAATGCCCCAGTTTTCAGTCCTCTTCTCTTTCCTCCCTCTACTCGCATTTCTCACTCTTTTTTTTTTGGCCGGGCCACGTGGCTGGTGGGATCTCAGTTCCTCGACCAGGGACTGACCCTGGGCCCCGGCAGTGAAAGCCGGGAATCCTTACCACTAGGCCACCAGGAGACCCCCTCTGGGCCAGTTTCTTGATCTGTAAAATCAGAATATTACTATTCAAGATTGTTGTAACGTTTGATCTAAATAATACGCACAATGCTCCTGGCATGTAATAGGTGCGAAATAAATTCCCTCACCTCTTCCTGGTTTTCACTCTCCCTCCTGCTGCTTCCCGGCACCACCCCACCCCCGCAGTTCCGCCTCACAGAAGCGTCATTGTTGGTGAATCTGCCCCTTCATTTTCCGCCTTTGTTCATACTCCCGTTCTTTAAGGAATGCCTTCCTCACGCTCAGTTCCGAGCCTGCCTCAAGGCGTCCTAGACCCTCCAGTTGCAAATAACGCCCTCCCTGGTCTTCCGTTTCCCCGCAGCATGGAAAATTCCCAACTTGCTAAGCAGTTAGCTGTCTTTTACTTTAATTACTTGTAGATAGTTCCTGAGTTGGAAGCTTCCGGAAGGTAGGGATGTTTCTTCTGCTTTCTCGTAGCTGTTCATGCATCTGAGTTACTCAGGGCCTGGAACGCCCTAAGTGTTAAATGAATGGTGGTGTACTTTGATGGGGGTTGGTGGGGACAGGAAAATGCTGCTTCATGGGCTAAGCAGCGTGGCAGAGTCTTAAAGTAATCAGACTCTGGGAACCCTGAATTTAGCTTACTCGTCCTTAAGATTTTTTGAGTAGTAGGAATTTCCACGTTTGCGAGCAAATAAGTGTCTGGAAATTAGACATAATTCTAGGAAATTCAAACAGTGAAAACTGGTTTATAATGTGAAACAAGTAAAGAATATTGCTTATCCCAAACTACATGAAAGTGTATATTTCTAATTATTTCTCAAAAGTGTCTTCAAAAATGAAACCCTTTAAGGAGACTGTGCTTTGGAAAAACGGTCTTATTTTGACCTGCACAAAGCCCACACAGTCTTTGCTCCAGCCCTCTCAAAGCAAACGTTTTACTACAAGCAAACCCCCAGTGCAACTGCCACAACAAAGAGGGAGTCCACATAGAAAGACCATTTCCTGCCGAAGTAAATGCCTTGATTCATGTATTAATCCAGTGGTAAGCAGGTAACAATGCTGCTTGTGTTACAGGCAGGTAGAGGTGTTTTATAGATCTGCTCACACACATCTCTCCAGCCATGAAGTGGTAGTTTCCCTTGGACGCTTACTCATCCCTTTTTTTTTTTTTTCCCCAAACCACTGAATTCTAGATGCAAAGCCTACTCGATGAAAGACTACAGTCTGTCCGCTTCTGGCTTCCACCTGTAGCGGGCCTGGCCATGTTCAGCTGTGACTTCATGGTGTCAAGGTTCACTGGAACTCATCCCTTTCAGTGTTCAGAGCTGCAAACCAGCCACTGCTTGCTTTCACATGTATGTAGCTTTTAAATCGCCTTTCCCCATCCTCTATTCAAACCGTTGCTTTTCTTTGGATCCAAATTTAGTGACTTACCTGTTACATACGAGATGTAATATGTGGATCTTCATCTTATTGGCTGTGTCTGTCATAGGAGCCTGTGGAGACGGGAGGCGTCTTGACTGTCGTCCATCACGTTATTCCACCAGCTCGATGTTAGCTGCTGACTCTCACATAGCCTTTATGTAAGCTGGGGTCGTACATCAGAAATCCCTTCTAGAAATAGCCTCGAGGAGTGGTTGAACACGTTACTGTATGTCACGCGGATGTACGTGTGTGCATTTGTTTAGCAGAATACATCAGGTCCCTGTGGCATCCACTCTGGTGTCTGGCCAGCGACCACTCTTCTCCCAGCATCCAATGCTCCCTCCTTACAGAGCCCCAGTTTTTTCTTCGGGTAGCAGGTAGAAATCTGCTCCTTCGGGAAGAGGGTGGAGCTATCTTAGCTCGCGGGATAAATCATGATTGGCTAAACAGCGAAGGCAGTCCTTTTTTAAAAAAATTTTTTTTTTTTGATTTATTTTTGGGCCACGCCACATGGCTTGCGGGATCTGCGTTCCCCGAGCAGGGATCAAACCCAGGTCCCCAGCAGTGGAAGCACAGTGTCCTAACTGCTGGACCGCCAGGAAGTCCCTTTCTTTTCCCCCCAAGGCAGTCTTACTTCCTTTAGCCAGTGATGGATGTGAAAAGGAGTCGGGGAGAACGTGACCCAGTTCTGGCCAGTGAAATATTAAGGAAAACATATGTTACATTAGAGGCTTCC
The DNA here is from genome assembly GCF_949774975.1 of Lagenorhynchus albirostris. NCBI lineage: Eukaryota > Metazoa > Chordata > Mammalia > Artiodactyla > Delphinidae > Lagenorhynchus > Lagenorhynchus albirostris. The sequence goes on from NC_083095.1 coordinate 4,942,115, forward strand.
CTTCCCTAATAAGAAGATAAATCCCCAAGAGAAGACGGCCCCTCTTCCTTCCTGCCCAGAAACTGGCGTGATGACGAGGACTGTGGCGTTATCTTGTGACTGTGTGGAAAGGCGAAGGGAATTGCAGAGTCAGGGGTCAGGCCCTGTGGAGCCGTGAACCCACTGCTCCCACTGGGCTTCTCACGTAAACCCTTGTCCTGGGGTGCGAGGAACTTGCAGGGGCCCATTCTTGACCTACTGCCACAGGGGAGACTGTAAGTTGTTCCCTTGGGGAACGAGAGACCAGGGAATGGGATGGAGGGGAAGGGACATTGAAGGGGGTGTTACCGTTCTGCGTGTCTAAAGGGTTGTCTCTTGGTAATTTTATGGTCCGTCCATATGGAATCCATGGGATAGATTTTATATGTAATGATTTTTAATTTTGTAAACGTTTTTAATATGAAAAAATGCTATGATACAATAATAAGCAAAAATGTAGCACATTTATGTATATATTATAATCCCAGCTCTTTTGAGGGAAAGGTATAGGAGAAGTGGAAAGTAAACATGTCAAAACAGTGTCGTTTGCTTCCGGGAACTAGGATTTTGAGCAGTTGGGGTTTATGTGGTAGGTTTTTGTTTGTTTGTTTGTTTATATTTGTGTGCAGTTATCACACATGTATTTTTACTTTTAGATTTTTTTATTGTGGTAAAAGACATAGAATTTACCATCATAGGCATGTTTAAGTGTGCAGTTCGTTGGTGTTAAGTATGTTTGTATTGTTGTACGTCCCTCACCACCGTCCATCCCCAGAACCCTTTTCATCTTGTCAAACTGAAACTCTGTTCCTGTTGAACAGTAACTCCCCACTTGCCACTCGCTGCAGCCTCTGACACTCACCATTCACTTTCTGTCTCTGTAAATTTGACTTCTAGGTACCTCACTCATATAAGTAAATCACGCAGTGTTTGTCCTTTTATTGTCTGGCTTATTTCACTTAACAAAATATCCTCAGTATTCATCCATGTCATGAGGTATGTCAGAATTTCCTTCCTTGTTAAGGCCAAATAATGGTCCTTCGTATGTATATATCACATTTTGCTAATCCACTCATCCCTCAGCGGACACTTGGGTTGTTTCCACATTTTAGGTGTTGTGAATAATGCTGCTGTGAACATGGGTGTACAAATAAGTATTTTATAATTTTTTTTAAAGTAGCAAATGAAGAAAAGCTTGTGGAAGCCAAATTATCCATATTAAATTTGTGCTTTTTTCCCATCATTTCCCATTTTGTATCAGATCTTTTGGATACGTTAGACAACTAACTGTACCATTTCCCTATCAGAAGGAGGAATGGTGGCTGGGAGCTTTCTCCCCATTTAAAAACCTAAGAGTAGGGCTTCCCTGGTGGCACAGTGGTTGAGAGTCCGTCTGCCGATGCAGGGGACACGGGTTCGTGCCCCGGTCCGGGAAGATCCCACATGCCGCGGAGCGGCTGGGCCCGTGAGCCATGGCCGCTGAGCCTGCGCGTCCGGAGCCTGTGCTCCGCAACGGGAGAGGCCACAGCAGTGAGAGGCCCACGTACCACAAAAAAAAAAAAAAAAAAAAAAAAAACTAAGAGTAGTGAAGTGGTTAACCATTTTCAAGCGTTCTACCTATCTCCCCCCTTCCCTCGTAGTTAAAGAGCAGGTTATTTGACTTCTTACCACCTGAGAATGCTCCCCTAGTACCTGTCGGCCCCCCGCCTCTGAGACCGTCCCTGGAGAGCCGCTCACTGTGCCCACAGCCCTGGGTGTTCCTGCAGCACTCAGAAGGTGTAGTGGCGTCATCAGTTTCCCCAGCGAACTACACAGAAAGCGAGAGAGCAGCAAGTTCAAGTCACTAGATTAGGTGCTCCCACGTGGCAGCCACCCCGCTAGGCACCCAGGGGTCAGCGAAGAACAGGCCCACCGGGTACCAGACGGCCTTCAGGGAACCTGTTGCTTCAGGTGGAAGAGGCAGTGTTAGAATCCACTAACTTGGTGGGCGTCGTGGAATTTGAGCCCAGAGGGGAGTTTCCTGGTGGCCTAGTGGTTAGGATTTGATGTTTTTCACTGCCGTGGCCTGGGTTCAGTCCCTGGTTGGGGAACTGAGATCCTGCAAGCTGCGCAGCGTGGCCAAAAAAAAAAAAAGAATTTGAGTCCAGAGCCCCTAGACCTGATTTCGTCCAGCCACGTGAGACACTTAGGCGAGGCATTCAGGCTGTAGGTTCAGCTGAAAGGGCCTTTCCCGCGCTCATCCTGGTTGACGGCCATCGTCTGTGAGCTCTGACCATCCAGGCAGACCCAAGTCAGCTCTTTGGCCCTAACCTCCTCTTACAAGCCTCCTGTCAGCCCTACTCCTTCCTCCTTTGCAAGATGTCACTCTGCGGTCACACTGGGTGTGCCTTGTCCCTCCCTGCCTTTCCTTCCTTCTGGAATGTCTTCCTCCCCAGGCTCCACCTCTGCCCGCTGGATCCTTCAACTTCCACCTCAAAGGCCACCTCCTCAGCACTCCAGCCGGGCAGGGCAGAAGCCCTCCCTGTTTGATCCACTTCTGTTCTCTGATCGGTGCGCCGTTTATGTTCTGTGTGGCAGCAGGCTTGCGGTTGTGCTTGTGTGTATATGTTGTCGGCTCCTCTCTCCCCTCCGTCGTCCCCATCCTCTCCCCACCCCCCCCAGATATAGATATACAGATAATCTTTATGTTATATGAGCACGAAGAAAGGAACGGGAATGTACCCACTCTTTAGTTAGTAATGGTCACCTTAGGCGAGGCAAGGGAGAATGTAAAGAATTGAAAACAAGCTTATCTACTGAGCTCTGAGCAAGTGCGGGAAATAAGCTGGAAGGAGGCAGGCAGCGCACATCTGGGTCACTAGGAAGCAGGCTGAGGATCGCATCACGGCTCTTCCTGCTGGTTATGGGTTACGTCAGCGACTCGGGGCAGAGGAGCTGGAGCCTGCTTCCAGAAGCATGGCGTATTTTTATATTCCTGGTGAACTAAATAGAGTTCTTATTTATGGGAGAACAGGCACAAGTCAGCCTCTCATCACCCGGGCCTCTGGCTGCCTACGTGGGGCTGCGGCCCTGTCGCCCAACGCTTCCCCCTCTGCACCCAGCTCTCCCTCCTCTTGATTCTCTCCTTTCTGCACCTTGTCTCCCTGGCTTCTTCCCGGGCTTTCCTCTCCTCCTCTGTTGCTTTCCCTTTTCCTGTCCCCATACGTCATCCTTCCCTCCCCGGCTTCACTGGCTCCTCCCTCTTCAGTATAAAGTTAATGTATACGCTTCACGCTTGTTCTGCTTATCGGCTGTGGCTTCGTGTGTTATTAATAGAGCAGTAGATAAGTTATGGTTTGGAGCTGCTTTTCCCCTAGAAAAATTCCAGCCCAAGATACTTTTCCAGTCAGTGGGCTTTAATTGATTTTTCTCCCCTGATCAATGATCTTCTACAGAAAAGCTCCCCACTGCCCTGTGAAATACAGGCCTGGGAAAGAGGCCCAGAGACTCAGCTCTGTGGGAGCTGAACTCTGGCCCTCTCCGGCCCCCCAGCTCCACGCTTTCCCCGCCGCCCACCCACTGCACCGACCAAAACCTGGGAACAGGCCTTCTCCCTCCCCATCCAGTCCCTGGCACCAGCAGCGTCGGGCCTGTGGGGAGTTTTTCTCCCTCTGCCTCCTGGGAAGGAGGATGGGCTGGGCACCTTCTTCCCTGCTCTGCTTCCCAGACTCCCTGGTCGCTGGGGTTCTGGGTGAAAATTGGGTTTCTTCGATCAGATACTCAATTTTGGAAGGCTGAAATAAAGTGTCAGCTTTGCCGTGTACAGGCATATGCAGTGTGTAAATGACAGGCTGAATTTAAAGCAGGAGGTGGCAGTGCAGTTAGTTCGTTCCTTCATTCGTTTGTTCATTGGTTCTACCCCCTCTCTGACGCTGAGGGCTGTTTTGCGTTGGGAATTAGAAAGACAGAGGCTCTGGAGGGAAATCACTTCCAGTCCAGTTCCCATATTGAGCACCCCTCCGTGCAAGGCTTCCCAGTACTTGGTTTTCTGGCAAGAAAGATCACAGAGACACCAGCGCATCCACGGCTGTACCTTCAGCCGTCACCCTGCCTTCTGATCCCTGGGTCAATTCCCTGCTGCACACCTTTGAATTCGGCAATCCCGGTGGTGGCCTTCCTGGTCTCGGCCCTTGTTCGTGGTTCAGCCATCCCTGGATCTCTGGCCCATTGTTTTCAGCCCATCCAGTGATTCTGTAAATTAATTCCCTGTGTTAACCCCTGTCGGTTTAAAATATAACCAATGCAGGGGTTCCCTGGTGGTGCAGTGGTTAAGAATCCGCCTGCCGATGCGGGGGACACGATTTCGAGCCCTGGTCCAGGAAGATCCCACATGCCGCGGAGCAACTAAGCCTGTGTGCCACAACTACTGAGCCTGCGTTCTAGAGCCCACAAGCCACAACTACTACTGAAGCCCGCGCACCTAGAGCCCATGCTCTGCAACAAGAGAAACCCCCGCACTGCAGTGAAGAGTAGCCCCCGCTCACCGCAACTAGAGAAAGCCCACATGCAGCAACAAAGACCCAACGCAGCCAAAAATAAATAAATTTATTTTATAAATAAATGAATAAAATAAGAAATATAACCACTGCAGAGAGAGAGCCTGCTAAGGACTAAATGTTTCCCCGAGCAAAATTCATGTGTTGAAATCCAGTCTCCAATGTGATGGTATTAATTAAGAGGTGGGACTTTTGGGAGGTGATTAGGTCATGAGAGTGGAGCCCTTGTGAATGGGATTAGTGCCCTAATGGACCCCAGAGAGCTCCTCTGCTCCTTCTGCCCTGTGAGGACACAGTGAGAAAACGGGCATCTGCAGCCAGGAGGAGACCTCTCACCGGGACCCGACCGTGCGGGCACCCTGACCTCAGGCTTCCAGCCTCCAGAACTGTGGGAAATAAATATCTGTTGTCTATAAGCCACCCAGCCTATGGCACTGTGTTACAGCGGCCTGGCCAGACAGAGCCGTCTCTCACCATCCGCACTGGGCAGCAACCCCTCCCCATTATTCCTTCTCCCTTCCCCTGCAGCATCGTGGCGTGTAGTTCTGTACTGCCTTGGGTACCTGTTGTTTCTCTCTCCTCCTTCCATTGTTAGCAAGCAGCTAGTTTCCCAGGGCTTGTACAGAGAGGTGCTTAATATGGAATCTGGACTAAAGTGACTTCCCAGAGCCTCCGTCTTTCTAATTCCCAATGCAAAATGGGTCAGGGAAGGGGTAGAACTAACTAGCTGTCACTTCCTGCTTTAAACTCAGCCTATCCTTTACACACTGCATATACCTGGGGGTGGTTTAACACCTGGCCGGGCCCCCTGCCCTTAAACCTAGTTGCTGGTTGGTTTTAACAAAGCTCTGATTCCAAAGCCCATCAAGGAATTCTAGCAGGACCTGGGTCATGGGTGTGGCTCTGTCCTCAGGGCAGGTTCTGGCCTACCTCAGGGACAAAGAAACTCCTCTGCCTTAAATGAGGCTGGAATCTGTATCAGCTCAAAAGTTGTAAAACAAATACGAGCTATTTCTGGAGTGGAACAACTGCCTCGGGATCCAGGTGAGGTGAGGAAGCCGCCTGGATTTGCCGGAGAGGCAAGTGGGGCACACGGGACGGAGGCGCCTTCCTGGAGCTACAGTAGGCCGGCCGTCCCTTCCAGTGGGAATCTGCACTGTCGGGCTTCCAAACGACCTTAAAGCTTTCTGAGTTAACTGGGACAAAAGGGTGTGAAGGCAAGGGGAGAGCAGGCTGAGCAGCGCGTGCTTGTGTGGGCTCCTGGGTTCCTGCAACGGTAGCCTGACCCCGCCTTACCTTATGGTTGGGGAGGGAAACGCCACAGGAGCCACTAAGTGTGAGCCGTGGGAAGCGCCCCGCATCTGCTGTGCTTTTCTTTTTTTTAAATTGAACTAAAAAATAATCTCTCTATACAGTATAAACTTTTTCTTCTTTTTTTTTTTTTTTTTTTGGTCCGTGCCTTGCGGCTGGCGGGATCTTAGTTCCCCGACCAGGGATCAAACCCGGGCCCAATATAAACTATTAATAGATACCCAAATACAATATGGTTTTTCAAATGAAATCATGTGTATAGCATTGTATTCATAAAGTACACTAATCAAAAGCTATACAACATTAACAGCAAATCCAAATCCAAATGGAGATATTCCTCTGAATTCCACGTTTCATCGAGCGTCAGAAACCACCAGTCTTTTAGTCCTTGTGCATTATTCTGTATCTGCATTCTCTGCGTCAGATTGGATCCCTGGATTTTATTTCATTTTCTGTGGGACATCCTCCACAGATATGTATCATCATCTGCTGCTTTGGGGGTTGCACATCCTTCTGGGTGTCCGTTGTTGTCCCCACATGGCACGGAGGAACTTGTCTACGCCTCCAAACAGATTCCCGCTCACTGCTGTGTCCTGCTGGGCTTTGACCATGGATGAGCTGGACTTCTCCAGTGCCTGCCTGCTCCAGCTTGACAATTCTTTGCTTCTGTGGCTGCGTCCTAAATGCAACCCAAGCTGGACACTGACTAGGAAGAACAGGGCCCCCCTTGCTTCTTTACTAGCTGTGTGACCTTGGACAGGTGACCTAACCTCTCTGAGCCACAGTGGGGAAACAGGCCTGGCTTTCAGGGCACTTGTAAGAATGAGGTGAGGTTCTGTATGTAAAGCCACCTTAGCTTGGCGCGGGGCGGGGGGGGGGTGGGGGGAGGGGGGCGGGCCCTAGCCCACAATCAGAGACCTGGATTCTGTTTGTCTCTGCTAACTCCATGTGACCTTGGGTAAGTAAGTCCCCTCTGGGTTGAAATGGACTTATTTTGTGATATCTGTGAAAAATACCCCAAAAAAGTCACAACGTGGCCCATTTCGCTAGTTTCTACATGGCCTTTTATCTGTAACTTGCAGTAGCATCCAGGGGCTCAGGACCCAGGGTGGGGAGACTGCAGACCAAGGAGCACTCCTCAGCAGGACCAGGGCGGGGGCTCCTAGATGGGGCCTCTGTGGTAGGATCAGCTGGTTGTGGAGGCCATCCTCATGGAAGACAGCCACGAGCCTGGAGGCTTGTCGTTAACTTACCCGGGAGCCCGGAGGCCGGGGGCCACCTCCCTTTCGCCCTGTGCCTTTGCCAAGTCGGTCAGAGCACAGGAAATGCAGGAAATGGCAGTTGATCCAGACAGACGGGAGTGACGGTGGGCAGGCGGGCAGCTGCGCTGAAGCCGGGTCTAGCCCAGGGCCAGCAGGTGTGTGAGCAGGTGCTGTGCTGTAGCCAGGTGCTGCTATCCACTCTGGTGAGCTGCAGCAGCTGGCCCTGGCCGGGGCACCTCTGGATGGGGTGTGGAGGTGGGTGCTTGGGAAGCTGAAGCGCCTGGTAGAACAGCACTGGGGTGCCGGAAGCGGGGGTGGTCGGGGAGCGCTGAGCAGAGCAGAATGGTGGGGTTTTGCAGCCATGGGGACGTTGTCTCCAGGGCACCTGGGCTGGTAGCCGAGCCTAGCTGGCTGCATCAACCTCAGGAGAGTCACCCCCTGGGAGCATGGGGCATGCTCACTCCAGAAAGGCTTCAGGGAGCTGTTGGCTGGGTGCCAGGTGCCTTGCAGTCACTCCGAGGGCTGGACACCATTCCCTCCATTCCACACAGGAGGAAACGAACCCAGAGAAGAGGGGGCTTTCCTGACGTCAAGCAGCTAGTAGGTGGCCAGAATTCAAGCCACGTTGCTGGACATTGAGGGGCTTTTTCCTCCCGGTTTTCAGGATTAAAATAACGTTGGCAAGGAATAAATTACTTTTTTTTTTTTTTGGATTATTCTCAGGAGAGCAATGACAGGGTCAAAGCATTCCACATTTTCATAGATCTTGATATATACAATTATCAAATTTTGCCCCCAAAGGGATGCATCAGTTTACAAGGCCAACAGCAATGGACCAGTTTCGCCTGAAAATGTTCCCCCCGCCATAAAAACACTGCTGAACCCAGAGACATTGCCCTGTCCTGACCATGATCCTCCCTCCTCCCTGCAGGTAAGCCCAGTGCAGAGCTCTGTGATACAGCCCATTGGGGTTTTACCTGGGATGGCATTGAACGTATGTATCATGTGGGGAGAGTGGCTCTCTTTATAATGTTAAGTCTTCCAATCCATGGACATGGTATATCTCACCATTTACTGAGGCCTCTTTATCTCATTATCAAGTCTTATGATTTTCTCCAAAGAGGTCTTGTACGTGTTTTAAGAGGCTTATATTTGATGTTATTGTAAATGGTTGTTCTTCATTCATTTTCTAATTGTCTTAGCTAGAATTTTTTTAACATTGGTGGGTTTGGGGGGGGCGGGGTTTGCACATTGATTTTTATATCCAGCAACCTTGCTAAAACCTTTGTGTCCTTGCTAAAACCTTTGTGTCCTAGTAACTTATGTGTTGGTTCTGTGACTTTTCTATCCTCTCTAAATAAGGACAGTTTTGCTTCTTCGTTTTGAATCTTTATACCCTTTTTCTCCTGCCTTACTGCTCTAGCCAGGACCTTCAGGACAGTTTGAACCATACTGGAAGTGGTAACAATGGACATCTTTGTCGTGTTTTCAGTCTCACAGGGAAAGCTTTCAGTGCTTCAGCACTGTGTGTGATGCTTGTTATAGGGTTTTGTAGCTGCCCTTTATCAGGGCAAGGAAGTCCCTTCCATTCCTAGTTCGCTAACAGTTTTTCTCATGAATGGAGCTTGAATTTCATCTGCAACCATAGAGAGGATGGTATGACTTCTCATTTTTTTTCTGTTAAAGCAATAGATTATGCTGAGTTTACCAATGTTGAACCAATCTGCTTGCACTCTTGGGATTAACCCACCTTGGCTGTGTTGTTATCCTTTTCACGTATTGCTGGATTCCGTTTGTTACTCACGTTGAATTTTTGCCTGTATTTCATGCATGAGATTGCCCTGTACTTTTTCTTTTTCCCATTTCCCTTATCAGGTTTTGGTGTCAAGGCTATGACTGCCTCATAGAAGGACTGGGGCATTTCCCTCTTTTTCTACATCCTGAGTTTGTGTAAGAGTGGAACTCTTTGTTCCTTAAATGCATGTGAGAGTCACAGGTGAAGCCATCTGGGCTGGCCATTTGCTCTGTGGGAAGTTCGACTCCTGATCCACTTTCTCAGAAATGTCATCCCTTTCTTCTCCTCCTCCCAGACCAGACCACCTCACAAATGGACCATTGTGGCACCCTAAGGGGTACTGCCCTGGGCCTCCCCAGCTAGTCTTCCCGAAGCTCCATCTCCACCCTAGCTCTCTCCTGCTCCAGCGCATGCGTGGGTCCCCACTGCCCCCAGGCAAAATCCAGACTTATAGCAAGATGCTCATGGCCCTCAACTGTGGCTGGGCCACCCGCCCGCCCTTCCCTAGTGCTGTGCCCTGCGGAGCTTGTGGTACACCAGCTTCTGTCCGTGCGGACACACTACGAAAGGCTGTCACGTCCGTACCCCTTTTGCCACTAACATCACCTCTTCCAGGCAGCCTGCCCCTTCCCTTTACCTACGGGTCCCCTCCCTCCTGTGGCTCTCCATTTCTTTTCTTTTCTTTTTCTGTGCTGCTCTCATTTTTTAAAAATTTATTTTATTTAAGTACAGTTGATTTACAATGTTGTGTTAATTTCTACTGTACAACAAAGTGATTCAGTTATACATATACATACATTCTTCTTCTTATTCTTTCTCTATTTCTGCATATTATCAAAATTGCTTTGGGTAGAATTATTCTTTACTCAAATGAGTGTTCCAAGAGGGCGGGCATTGTTTTTGATAGTTTACTTATTCAGTCAACAAACATGTCCAGTGCACCAGGCACCATGCTCAGTGCTGGGATACGTCAGTAACTAAGACAGACAGGTTCCAAGTGTTTCGAAACTTTCCAGTGAGCAGGAATTAAAACAGCTTGCACTGTACAGGTATGAGTATAAGTAAAGCAAAATTAAATCACCCCAAATCTCACTGTTAACTATTGGTGCATTTCTTCCCAGCTTTAGAAATGCATTAATAACCTACCTGAATAGGTATGTCTATTACAGGTAGGGAACCTGAGGCACAGAGCTCTTAAATTAAAGGTCACAGGGAAGACGGAGGGCAGGGTTTTAACTCAGGTAGCCTGGCTCTGAGTTCCCACCCCACACCACCGGCCCTTTAAAAAATATAATGGGTCGAACTGTGTGTCCCTGTTTGGGGGCCCAAATTTTTCACTTCTTACGACACACATCTTACCTTGGGAGCACCGAAATGTGCAGCTGGCCTCTACCTTAGTATCACACCTCATGGGCTCTACCTGCTGCCTTCTCAGACTGCCGTGGGGAGAGGCCCCGCCCGGGGAGCTCAGGGGCTTGGGTTCTTCTCGCCCTGCCACCAACTCACTGTGCGACCTCGAGCTAGTCACGCAGCCTCTCTAAGCCTCAGTTTCTCCACCTGTAGAAAAGGAGATGGGATTCTGTCACACTACAGGCCGGCCTTGAGGAGCCCTCTCTGTTGAGCGGGTGGCAGTCCCGGGATCTCTGCCGAGTGCTGGGCTGTCCAAGGCTGCGCGCCGCGGCGCATCTGGGCCCATGGGGCCCACCTCCCCCCACCGGCATGGCCGGTGCGCCCCGTCGCGTCCGGGTCCGAAGGCCCATGGCAGCAGCTGGGAAAGTCGCTCCCCCAGGCCGGGGGGAATCAGCACCAGCAAGCGTCCCAAGAGGGCGATGGCTCCGGACGCTGTGCCCCCTCGCCCCGTGGCACCTGCGCTCAGGGTGGGCGGGACAGGCAGGCAGGGTCCGGAGGCTGCGCTGGCGGAGCGTGGGGGTGACTTGCGGCGTCAGGGAACCACAGGCTGCCCTGGGGACCTCCGCCTCGCCTTCCCGGCCTGTGTCATCGGAAGGTGCGAAAGTAACACGGGATGCGCTTGGAGCTCCTGGCACGCTGTAGGCTGTCAAATGCGGCAGCCTTGACCATCCTCACAAGTCGGGCTTTGCGGTCCGGTTAGATTAACCGGGTTAGTGGCCGGAGTGGCTTCCTCCGTCCCCGCAAGGACCAGTCCTGTCTGCGCCCTCCGTAGGCCGGGTGGCAGGCCCTTTACGGGCTCTCCCCACGGTCCGGGCCCTGGCTTCTTGCCCCTGCTCCTCCCCTGGGGCCTCCACTGCCACCCCTGAGAACTTTCCTCTTTCTCGACCAGGCACCTTTGAACTTTGCATGCCACGGACCCCAGAGGCAGTCTGGGGGAAACCTATGGACTTCTATAAACAGTATTTTAAAATGAGTAGATGGAGGAAACCAATTATATAGAAAAGCAATTAATAAAAAATTTTAAACATGTGTGCAATGTAGTAGTGTATTTTATTTATTAGCACATTAAATAAAAAGACCAAAGCTGCAAGTCCAAAATTCATCATTTTAGGACTTCCCCGGTGGCGCAGTGGTTAAGAATCCGCCTGCCAATGCAGGAGACACGGGTTCGAGACCTGGTCCGGGAAGATCCCACATGTCGCGGAGCGGCGGGACCCGTGGGCCACAACTACTGAAGCCCGCGCGCCTAGAGCCCGTGCTCTGCAGCAAGAGAAGCCACCACAATGAGAAGCCCGCGCACCTCAACAAAGAATAGCCCCTGCTCGCCGCAGGGAGGAAGCCCTAGTGCAGCAACAAAGACCCAAGGCAGGGGCTTCCCTGGTGGCACAGTGGTTGAGAGTCTGCCTGCCGATGCAGGGGACACGGGTTCGTGCCCTGGTCTGGGAGGATCCCACTATGCCATGGAGTGGCTGGACCCGTGAGCCATGGCCGCTGAGCCTGCGCATCCAGAGCCTGTGCTCCGCGACGTGAGAGGCCACAGCAGTGAGAGGCCCGTGTACCGCAAAAAAAAAAAAAAAAAAAAAAAAAGACCCAAGGCAGCCAAAATTAAATAAATAAAAAATTAAAATTCATCATTTTAAAGTAGCAGTGAGTGTAAATGATATTTAAAGATTTTTCTTCAGTTGAAATGTGATTTGAAAATATCTGGGTTTCTGTTGGTGACAAAGTCACAGGTGCAGCTGACACCACTGAAGTTTGTTGCCCCCATTCCTAACTGATGAGAAAGTAAATATCCGTCAGAGGTGTGTGGAGATGAGGATGTAAAATTTTTGTGTCCAGTTTCAGAAACCCCTGGCTTCTCTAGCCTCCGGTCTCCCCTCCCTGCGGTTCTCTCTGTGAAGCCTGGTTAAGAGGCCTGCTCTGGTAATAGGCTTGTGAAAGAGGGACTGGGGGGGGGGGAGGGTGTGTGCAGAGAGAGGCAAGCCTTCCTGACTGGGTGGGTCTGCTTGAAAGGGAAGCATAGGGCCGATTTTTATGCCTCTGGGCCTTTGCACATGCTGTTCCCGCTGCTAGGCCTTTCCATCCCATGCCCTTGCCCCATCTGCCACCTCACCTGCTTCAGCCCCAGCACAAGGTCCCCCCTCACTCTAGTTTCCTGCTGTTACCATCTCTCCTCAGAGCATCTGCATTGATCTCAAGTGTTTGTATTCAGGCCGGGCTATCCTGCTGGACTGACCCAGGCAAGGTCTCAGCCAGGGCTGCTCCACCTCTGGGTCTCCAGGGCCCAACTCAACGTCAGGGCTCAGCAGGTGTTTGTTGAATGAATAAATGAAAGAGTGAATTAGTGAATGACAAAGTTGTTCCCTGCCATGATCTCTAAGCTTCTTGCATGGCTCATGTTTCAGAGGAGACCGCCTGCAATGATGTGTGTTACTTTCCTAATATGCGGGGTTTTCTTTAAGTTGTTATTTTTTAAAGCAGGTTAAAAACAATGTTTTAACTACAGTGGAATATTATATGGCCTTAAAAAGGAATGAAGTACTGACACATGCTACAATATGGATGAATCTTGAAAATATACTAAGTGAAAGAAGCCAGCCACAAAAGGCCACATATTGTAAGATCCAATTTATATGGAATGTCCAGAATTGGCAAATCCAAAGAGACAGAAAGTAGATTAGTTGGGGCTGGGGAATGGGGCACGACTGCTACTGGGTACAGGGTTTCTTGTTGGGGTGTTGAAAATGCTCTAAAATTAGACAGTGGTGATGGTTGCAAAACTCTGTGAATATACTGAAAACCGCTTAAATGGGTGAATTTTAGGCCATGAGAATTGTATCTCAATAAATGTGTTATTAAAAAGTGTGTAGGCAAATACCTACATTTCTGTCAATTTCCACACGTTCCTGCAATGTGGTCCCTGCACAGAGCTGGGCAGTGAGATTATTGTGTGAGATAAACACACATAATAAACTTGTGTTACATTTGTAATCAGTAGTTTTTTGTTTTGTTTTGTTTTGTTTTTTTGCGGTACGCAGGCCTCTCACTGTTGTGGCCTCTCCCGTTGCAGAGCACAGGCTCCGGACGCACAGGCTCAGCGGCCATGGCTCACGGGCCCAGCCGCTCCGCGCCATGTGGGATCTTCCCGGACCGGGGCATGAACCTGTGTCGCCTGCATCGGCAGGCGGACTCCCAACCACTGCGCCACCAGGGAAGCCCTGTAATCAGTAGTTTTAAAAAGTTTACTTAAGAACACTTGATTCTTGGGACTTCCCTGGTGGTCCAGTGGTTAAGAATCTGCCTTCCAATGCAGGGTACGTGGGTTCGATCCCTGGTCAGGGAACTAAGATCCCACATGCTGCAGGGCAACTAAGCCCACATGCCGCAGTTACTGAGCCTGTACGCCACAGCTACTGAGCCTGGGCGCCACAACTAGAGAGCCGATGCACTCTGGAGCCTCTGCCACAAGTAGAGAAAAGCCCGCGCACCGCAACGAAGAGCCCATGTGTCGCAACGAAAGATCCTGCGTGCCGCAACTAAGACCCAACACAGCCATAAATAAATAAATGTTAAAAAAACAGAAAAAAAAAAAAGAAAAAACACTTGATTCCTGGACTTCTCTGGCGGTCCAGTGGTTAAGACTCCGTGCTTCCACTGCAGGGGGCACGGGTTCAATCCCTGGTCAGGGAACTAGGATCGCTCATGCTGCATGGCCAAAAAGAGAATAAATAAATAAATGAAAAGGTGTTTTAAAAAAACCCACTTGATTCTTGTATATATCATGTCATCATCTATCTAAAAAGGTTAGGGGGACACAAGCTACATTTTTATTTATGTTAGAAATGATGGGAGGAAAACCCATAATATAAAGTGGTTGCCCTTAGGCTTGTGGGTTGATGTAGCTGTAGCTGGTGATGGGTCCTTGGACGTTCATCAGACTGTTAACTTCTCTCTACTTTTATGTATGTTTGAAACTGTTTATAATAAAAAATTTAAAATATACCTGAACCAATCAGCAGATATTTATCACTGAATAGCTGCATTTATTGAGCGCCTGCTGTGTGCCAAGCACTGTGTGAAGTGTTCCTAGGATCCAGGAGGTCATTTTATCCTCACACCAGGCCTGAGGAGCCAGCACCTGTTACAGGTGAGAGACCTAGAGGCGTGTGGTAACGTTGGGAGGAGAGGGCGAGGGACAAGTGTGCAGGTACCAGGGTTTAACGGAGCTAAATCCTCATCTTTCAGCAGCAGGCAGCCATTGGATCGTATCTTAAAAAAAAAAAAAAAAAAAAAAAGAGAGAAATCAGGGACTTCCCCGGCGGTCCAGTGGTTAAGACTCCACGATTCCACTTTAGGGGGTGCGGGTTCGATCCCTGGTTGGGGAACTAAGATCCCACGTGCTGTGCTGTGCGAACAAAAAAAAAAAAAAATGAAAAATCAGTAATTGTCAGTATAAGCCTGTCGCTTACACATATAAAAGTGAAAGGCTTCCCTGGTGGTTGAGAGTCCACCTGCTGATGCAGGGGACACGGGTTCGTGCCCCGGTCCAGGAAGATCCCACGTGCCGCGGAGCGGCTGGGCCCATGAGCCATGGCCGCTGAGCCTGCGCGTCTGGAGCCTGTGCTCCGCAACGGGAGAGGCCGCAACAGTGAGAGGCCCACGTACCGCAAAAAAAAAAAGTTAAAGCCAGAAGAAACTTCTAAGAGCACAAATGGCTGCCTCTGAGGGGAGGACTCGGGGTGGGGCTGAGGGAGGGGGAGAAGGTCGGGAAACTGCCATTTTTTCATTTTAAGCCTTGTAATTCTATTTGTCCTTTAAAGATGTGTACCTGTTACTAATTTTATTGAAAATAAAAGAGTAAAAAAAGAAGAGAGAAAGAAAACAGAGGATCAGAGATGTGAAGGAACTTGCCCAAGGTCACACAGGATTCAGAGCTGAGCCAGAGTTCAGACTTGAGACGGAGTGGGCCCTACAGCCCCACTGGACCTGATGCTGGAGGTGTACAGAAGGCCATCTGGCCAGAGCGACCAGACTCATGTCGAGGACAGGCTATTTTCACTGTCAGATGTTGCTGAAGTTAGAACCCGAGAGTTAATGTTAAAAAGCTGTTTATGAACCTGAAAGGCCCTTTCCACATGTCTGACCTTGCAGGCTGGGCTGTGGAGGTTCAATGTCCACCAAGCCCCTGCTCAGGGACGGCAAATCAGCAGAGTTCTCCCTAAGTTGGCTGCACTGTTTTGCAAGAACACCGATGAGCCATTCTCCCAGGGCGGCCACAAATGTGTCAGGCAGAGGGCTGGGTTTGAACTCAAGTCTCTGCAACTGTGGGTCCTCAGGGAACTGGTGGGGCCAGAGCAGAGGCACTGGGCTCTGGAAAGTAGGGACTGTTCTTGACCACGTGATGGGGGTGGGGTTGGGTGAACCCCGGAGGCGGCGGCGTGCGCAAAGTCCCAGGGGCCTTGAGCTGGGAGTTTGGCACGGGTCAGCGTAACTGGAGAATGGGGGGAGGGAGGCTGCAGTTGAGGAGAGATGGGGGCTGGAGGGGGAGGGGACCGGAGGGGGGAAGGGCTGACTATGCACAGGGCACAGACTGGGTGAAAGCCCAGGGCAGGAGGGAGCTGTGGCTGGAGCTGAGGAGCCAACGGCAAGGACGAGGCCCGAGGGGAGGCTGAGAGGCCGCAAGGCTCCGATCCGCAGGGCCTCGCGGCCTAGCAAGGATTTGTGTCTTTATCCCAAAAAAGCCTCTTCGGGGTTTGAAAACCTTGCCCCGCCACTAAGTGGGGAAGGGAGGCAGTGGGGAAAGGAGGCGGGAGCTGCAGCTCCAGGGCGCCGCGTCCTGAAGTCCCAGGGGGCCGGGAGGGGCGCACCCAGTCCCCCGCCGGGCGCTCGGGGCGGAGCGAACAGCCCAGCCGTCCCGCCCACAGCCCCGCCCGGCAGGAGACACGCCGGTGACTCCGCCTCCCCCTCTCTGGTTGGCCCGGGGCGGGGGCACCTGACTCAGAGCGGCCAATCCTCGCGCTGGCAGGGCCCCGGGCCCCGAGCTCTGCCGCGCCGCGAGGCGCTTACAGACCAGCTGGCAGGGGGCGGCAAAGGGCGCCTCGGGCTGCTGGGGCTCACGAATGGGGGCAGGCAGCAGGTTGCAGATTAGCAATTCCCCGGGCGTCCACTTGGCCAAAAGACCAATTTCTATGAACTGACGATGACGTGTGTGTTGGCCGAGGTCGTCCGGCGTCCGCTGGAAAGTGATCATTTCTCGTTGTCTCTATCCCACCCTGCTCTGCTGAGCCAGAGTTCCAAGCCTCTGAGGGCGGGAGTGAGGGGGTCTGTGGGGGCCGTGGAGTTACAAGTCTGCTCTCCTCCCCCCAACACTCACTTTCCCCCTTTGTGAGGTCCCGACTTATAAGTCTCAGCGTGCACGCCGCCTCGTCCAAGAAGCCTTCCCTGGAGGCCCCAGCGGCTGGACTCCCTGGGGCTTCCCAGGGCTCTGGGCTTTTCTCTCCATCCGGAAGCATCGTTATATGGGGATGTTTATCCCGGAGGGCAGAGGCCCTCTCCCCAGGCAGGGCCCCAGGCTCGTTGGGGGGTCCATCAAGGCAAAGTAAAGGGCTGAAGTTGGCCCACCCGCAACTGACCCGGAGGAGATGCAGACAAGGGAGGCTTCTTCCGCCAAGGCCGGTCGTGACTTGTGAGGCCTGGGAAGCCGGAAGTGTCCTCTGGCCCCGGAACCTCCACCTGTACCAGTCCAGATGGGGACCAATGACCCGGCCTCGACCCCTCAGACGGCCCGAGGGTAAGGGAGATGCGCCTTAGAAAGCATCCAAAGAAGGACCGTTTGCACCCAGTATTCAAGCTGTGAAAACGGCGTGTAACTGCATCAAAACTATGGGAAGCGGGCTTCCCTGGTTGAGAGTCCGCCTGCCAATGCAGGAGACACGAGTTCAAGCCCTGGTCTGGGAAGATCCCACATGCTGCAGAGCGGCTGGGCCCCGTGTGCTACGACTACTGGGCCTGCGCTCTAGAGCCCGTGAGCCACAACTACTAAGCCCGCGAGCCACAACTACTGAGCCCACGTGCTGCAGCTACTGAGGCCCGCGTGCCTAGAGCCCGTGCTCCCCGCGTGCCTAGAGCCCGTACTCCACGACGAGAGAGGCCACCACAGTAAGAGGCCTGCGCACCGCAACAAAGAGTAGCCCCCGCTCTCAGCAACTAGAGGAAGGCCATGCGCAGCAACAAAGACCCAACACAGCCAAGAATAAATAAATAAATAAAATAAATAAATTTATTTAAAAAAAAATACGCAAAGCGCAGGGCAAAGCTTCGGGTAAACAGGCACTCCTAGCAGGCGTCAGGTCCTGCTGCAGAGGCCACTCACCCCCGTGGGAGCAAGGACTTTGCCAAAACACGAAACAACCTTATTGATTTATCTCGCTATGGCCTCTCTCCCCGCAAAAGGTAAGCTCTAAAGGCATCAGAGGGTGTGCAGTGAAAAATTTACCACCACTGTCGTCATCTGTAGTGTATTTGTATTTTATTCCTTTCTTTCCTTGACTAGATCAACTACTGATTTAGCTGTTTTCAATCTTTCTTTTTTCTTTTATTTTTAGCTGCACTGTGGGGCGTGTGGGATCTTAGTTCTCCCACTAGAGATTGAACCCAGGCCCTGGGCAGTGAGAGCTGAGTCCTAACCACTGGACTGCCAGGGAATTCCTGCTATTTTCAACTTTTAAAAAATTATTTCTACTGGATTTATTTTATTTGAATTAGTTCTACCGTTTTTTCTCTTCTAAACCATTTTACATTTTTTTTTTTTTGCGGTACGCGGGCCTCTCACTGTTGTGGCCTCTCCCGTTGCGGAGCACAGGCTCCGAACGCGCAGGCTCAGCGGCCATGGCTCACGGGCTCAGCCGCTCCGCGGCATGTGGGATCTTCCCGGACTGGGGCACGAACCCGTGTCCCCTACATCGGCAGGCGGACTCTCAACCACTGCGCCACCAGCGAAGCCCAAAAGGCTAACTTTAAAAAAATAAATAAATAAAAAAAGAAAAGATCTTTTAAAAAATTAATTAAATCTATGTCAATAATTATATTATTGTCTTCTCTAATCTTAATTTTTCTTAATTTTCTTAATACACGTATCTGCGAGAGATGAATTGAAATTTCCTACTACCGATGTGCTTTTTACTTTGTCCCTGTATTTCTTTCATTGTATGAATGTGGATACTGTGTTATTTGATGCAGGTTGGCACCAAAGAGCAAATGAATGCAGTTTGGTGCATACTAGATATGTGATACCTTCACTGTGACTTGCACTCATTCTCATTATAAAGTGCACCTCTTGGCCGCACCTAATGTTTTGCCTTGAACTTGACCCCTGCTTTCTGTTTGTTTGCATTTGCCTGTTATCCCTTGCACCATGCTTTTATTTTCATTCCTTCTGAGTCCTCTGGATTGGGGAGTGTCTTTTGCCTCCAGCTTAAAGTTGAACGTGAGCCATCTGATGGGCAGGTCCCTTTACAGATGAGTTTGCATATATCGATGTGACAAATCTATCTTAGACTCAGTGAAGTCATCTTATTTTACGCTTTCTATTTTTGTAGTTTATAAACTATTGGCTTAATTTAGGTGCAAGATTTCTTCTGATATTTTGGAAATTTTGTAGCTGTGTACTTGTGGTTACCTCTGTAAGTTTATATAACACCCTTAGTCCTTTATTTATATACTGACTCCCAGCTATGAGTAATGATGACACTATTATGTCTTTCCTTTCTCCTTCCTTTTCTCCACCATCCTTTTCACAATATAATTTTAAATGAAAGAAACATCAGGTTAAATATATCCATTTATATCACATATATATAAAATATGTCCTTGTGTCTAAGATGGCATTGATTTTAAGATGCTCCACCGACGTAGTAACAGCTTCTTGAACAAAAACAAAACTCTTTCCCATCCCGCAGTCCCTGCAGAGGGCTAACGGTGGTCATGCCCGAGATGGAATTCAGGGGCCTCTTGATCGTCTTGTCTCTGAACCCTGTGTCCCTGACTGGGCTGCCAACAGAGTTCCTGTCCTCCTTAGGGCCATTTGGGGGAGGTGTCCAGCGTCCTTGCCAGTGATCACAGCTGTGAGTGTCTCAGCAGGAGCTGAGTGGAGGGGCTCTGGTTGTGTCTCCCTGGATTCCAGGCACACGAAGCTCTGTGTCGGGGGTGGGGTGGGGGTGGTGGGAGTGGGGGGAGGAGGGGGGGATGGGTGGGGGGGTGGTGATGTCACATCCGCCCTGCCTTGACGGTCCTCTTTCTCCAGCCTCTTTTGTGAATCTGGGCGTGGCTGACATTAGCTCAAATACAACTCCTGTTTTTTTTGTTTTTATTTTTGTTTTTGGCCACGTTGTACGGCATGTGGGATCTTAGTTCCCCGACCAGGGATCAAACTCGTGCCCCCTGCATTGGGATTGCAGAGTCTTAACCACTGGACGGCCAGGGAAGTCCCCCAAACAACTCCTGTTTAATAACATCTTATTAAAGCCTTCTGGAAGTTTCTCAGGACCCCAGAGTTCTCAGCAGAACCCAGCATTGCCTGGTGCCAACCCATGGCTGTGCCAGTCACACCTGCTCCGCGGAGCCTCCTCTAGCTCCTGTGTGCCATCCTGACCAGGGCACCCTATCCCGCCCACACCTTGTACTCGCCTCCCTCCAGGCCTTTGCTTCTGCTGTTTCTTCCACCTGGGCTGCCGTCCTCCCTCCAGTTTTTGCTGGTCTAAACCTCACCCACTGGTCTAAACCCTCAGCCTGAACATCACCTCCTGCTGGAAGCATTAGACCCTCCCTCTTCTGGCCCCTCACGGCCTGGCCGGGGGTAGCTGGCCACCGGGCTGCTGGAAGCCCTGGCTCCATCCTCGGACTCACGTCTCTGCCTTCATTCCCAGAGCTGCAGTGGCCATAGAACTTCCCGGGAAAGGCACTGGAGTCAGACAAGACCCACTTCCACCAAACTGCAGTTTCCATGGTTGTAAAAGTTGTGAGGTTGAATAGAGAGAGTTGAGGCCAAGTGGCTGCCCTGTGCGTGGCAGTGAGGACACGGCGGTTGGAGACAGCCCTTCCTGCCAGCGGGGCTCAAAAATGGGGGGGGGCAATCATTAGTATTTTGGTATAGTATTATTATATTAGCTTTACTGGTTTATTTACATTAAAGTGTAAAATCTTATGTGAGCAGCCAGATGAATTCTTCCCTATGTCTACACTGTGACTCCATGCAGATCAAGTTATAGCACATTTCAGGGACTTCCCCGGTGGCACAGTGGTTAAGAATCCGCCTCCCAATGCAGGGGACGCGGGGTCAATCCCTGGTGGGGGAACTAAGATCCCACGTGCCGCGGGGCAACTAAGCCCACACGCCACAACTACTGAGCCCACCCACTCAGCAACTAGAGAAGCCCATGCACCACAAGGAAGACCCAGTGCAGACAAAAAGAAAAAAGAAAAAAACAAACTGCATTTCAGCCCCCAAAATTCCCCACCAAGGGCAACTGCTACCTTGCCTTTAACCACCATAGATGAATTTGGCCTGATTTTTGTACTTTACATCAATGGAATCATACAGTATGTGCTCTCTTGGGTCTGACTTCTTTCACTCAACATTATTATGTTATCCGTCTATATGTTATTATACTAATAACGACAATAATAATAATTGTATCCCCCTCCCCCTGGGGCCTGGCACATGGCAAGTGATTAGTTAATAGTGAGGCTTGGTTGAGGGAACTTGACCCTTTCAGCTTTTTTTTTTTTTTTTTTTTGTATGAGAACGTGACCTGAGTCGACTCCATTGTTGAAAACTGTTCTGAAGGTGGAAATCAGGGCAGCAGAGAACGCCAGGGAGTTCACTTTACTGGTCGTTGGTATCTGTGGTTTGGCTTTGCTGTTTATAAATGCCCTGGCAGCGTCCTGAGGTTACCTCAAGCTGGTGGCTTCTGTCATCCCTTGGGGTCACTGGGCCCTACCCCTCCGCCCCGCCCTGGTCTACCCAGGTCAAGCGCCTGCTCTTGTCTAGCCTTGGTGTCTAGGACTCTGCTGTCCTCCTCTGTGTGTAGATACCCAGGAGGTGAGACATGCAAGCCTTGGCCTTGGTCTGGAGGGGAGAAAACATTCCGTCATCCTGCTCCAGAGCCCCCAGGTTGAAATCTCTGGACTGGTGCCTTAATCCAGGGGCTCCTAGGGGGTGGGTTCTCGTTGGTTCTGAAGTCCCTCCCGGAGGGACAGGCCATGTCTGCTCTTCCTAGCTTCCCTCACACAGATGGGAAACTGAAGCTCCAAGTGCAGGCTGAGTGTTTATTCAGGGAGTGGATGAGCACTCAGCCAGCACCTATTAGGCGACTACTGTGTACCCTGAGTAGGCACTGAAGACCCAGAGATAAGCCAACCTGTCCAGGCCAAGGAGAGCCGTGCTCCGGGGAGGGGTCTGGGGAAGCTTCACCAGGCAGTTGGCCTTTGAAGCCTCAGGGACTTTGGTCAGGCCTAAGTGAGGTTATTCCAGGCAGAGGGAACCGCTGGAACAAAGGCTTAGCAGTGGGAGAGTGATCTGGGGCCAGCGATGGGCTGCTGGCTGAGAGAAGTGTTCAGGAGAGAGGCTTGTTTTTTTGTTTTGTTTTTTATTTCCTTTTTTTTTTTTTTTCCCTGCACCGAGACTTGTGGGACCTCAGTTCCCTGACCAGGGATCGAACCCAGGTCCCCTGCAGTGGAAGCACAGAGTCCTAACCACTGGACTGCCAGGGAATTCCCCAGGAGAAAGGCTTGTTGAAGCTGGTCCAAGACCCTCCTTGGGGTGGTGTTGGTGAACCTTGGAGACTCCCTTTGGAGCAGGTGCAGGACCTGAGCTCTAGGCTTTCCTTTCACCCTCTGTGTGACCCTATGTTGGCCCCTGGGTAAATCTCTCCAAATCTCTCCCTGTGGCAGATAGATGAATGGAGGGTGGGGTGTAGTGAATCAGTGAATGGGGTTTGAAAGCTGCAGTCCATGCCAGGGAGGCAGGTGGGGTTGAATGAGCCAGGGCCCTAGGCCCACAGGTGATGAAATCAGCACAAGGATTAGTCTTGGCTCTATTAGGCATGCTCTCTACTCTCACCTCCTGGAGCAGGCCATTCCTGCACTCCACCGATGGGGGGCACACTCAGCTTCTCTGGCAGGGCCAACAGGAGGCTTGGCCACCTCCCCTGGTTCAGCCACTGACTGACTTGCTGGTTGCATTTGTCTCCTTCAAGGTCTCAGGTACAGTCCCCTTTGCTCTTTGCAGAAGTGGAGGTGTCCCTGATCCAGACCCCATGGAGGTGGCCCCAGGAGCAGGGGCCCAAGAAGAAATGTTGAAGGAGGATTCACTCTTTCTTTCCTTTCTTTCTTCCTCCCGCCCTCCCTCCCTCCATCCCTTCCTTTTCTTTTGGCTTCATGCGGAACTTCCCTTACTAGGTATGAACCGGCGCCTCCTGCAGTGGAAGTCTTAACCACGGGACTGTGGGGGGAGCCCCCGTTTTACAGGACTTCTAATGGTCTCTCTCGTGGCCGCCTGTCATCTGCCCCTTCTCCCCCGCAACGGCTGGAGCCCCTCCCGAGGCCCCTGTGATCGCCCTCTCCAGCCGCAGCCCGCGGGCTCCTTCCCAATGCCAGGCCTCTGCCCAGTGGTGCCCTCCGCTGGGAGTCTCTTCCCTCTTCTCCCTCTGGTCAGGAACCCTCTCTTCCCTCTCCTTGGAGGCCCGAACTCGCAGCTTCAGGGCTTCCCACCCTCACCAAGGTTGTGGCATCTGGGTGGCTGTCCCCTCCCCGCTCCCGCCCCCCCCGCCCCCGCATGGGCGTGGCTGGCGCCCGGAGAGCTGAGAGCCCTGAGCGTGGCCCAGGGAGGGGCCTGTTGCCCCCCTCCCCGAGATAGGAGACAGATGGGCCGGCAGAAAAGGGGTTAAAAGAAGGATTCCAAAAGCGAATTTCTCCCTTCCTTGCGGCCCCCCCTCCCCGCTACCAAGCTCTGTGCTAGACCTGCGAGTCTCCCCTCTGGGGCCTTCTTACCTCTGGCGCTTGTTCGCGGGAGGGTGGGATGGGGGGCCGCCGGGCCATCAGTGCCCCGGTTCCCACCGGCTGCACGCAGGGGAGCCCCGGGGTGGGGACGGGGCGGAGCGGGGCGGGGGCAGTTCAAGGCAGGGGCTGGGCTGGGCTGCCTCGGTGGGCCGGGATTCGGGGTGGGAGGGTGGGACTCTCAGAGGCAAAACAGCAAAGGCCACAGGCCAGGTGACCCAGTGAGGGCTAGGGACGCGGGTGTACCTTCCAGCCAGCAGGGGGCGCGGGTTGGCCTTGGGGGTGGAGGAGGGCGAGACTGAACGATGCTGGACCAGAGAGGTCTGTTAATTTTAAAACATTAAATTAGATGGCAACTGAAAAAGAAATGCAAAACCTAAAAATTGAGAATTATGTTTTATTTGGTGGCCTTACTGAGGACTGTAACTTGAGAGCTCAGTGCCTCTCAGATAGCTTTGAGGAACTGCTCCAAAGAGATAAGTGAGGAGCCAGGGTATATAGGAGTTTTTGCTGGGGAAAAAAAAAAAGTAGTAGAACATCAAACGATTACTGCTAATCACAAAAACCAGGCATCTCAAGTTAATGATTCTAGTGCCTTTCTATGTATGGAAAGAGGAAAGAGTCTAGGGACTTCCCCGGTGGTCCAGTGGTTAAGAATCTGCCTGCCAATGCAGGGGACATGGGTTCGAGCCCTGGTCTAGGAAGATCCCACATGGCGCAGAGCAAGTAAGCCCATGGGCCACAACTACTGAACCTGTGCTCTAGAGCCCGTGAGCCACAACTAGAGAAAGTGCAGCAAAGAAGACCCAATGCAAAAAAAAAAGATGCAAGAGTCTGGGCTCATTGAAATTATTCCTTATATATGCACCCTAACTACTTAGGGTCAGTATCCCCGTTTTTCTCCATCCTGAATTCCCCTCAGGGCGCACCGTAGGAGGCGGCTGCAGTGGCTGCTGGCTTGATGGCAGGCAACGTTTTTTGGTCCATGTAGATATTTTTTATTCTTTTAACGATCTAAGCTTATAAAACTCGAACAGGACAGAAGCATTAAAATAACAGCCCTGGTCCCACAGCCCCTCCTCTCGGAAGTAATCCCTGCCCTGCCCTCCCCTCTTGGGGAGCATCCTTCCAGGTCTCTTCCAGAGCATTCACGTATGCAAGGACACACACACACACACACACACACACACACACACACACACAGCAAGATGCCAGGCTCCCAGATGCACTCACAGACACGCACTCACCCAGACACACAGGGACACGCCGATACATGAGAACACTTGTAGCACATAAATAGGTTGGTCAGAATCCTCTGTGGTGTGGGTGTATTTAGGCAGACACATCTCTGGTGATGAATCTACATACATTTTATTTTTACAGGTTTTGCATAAAAACCTCGCCTCCTTTTCCGGCTTTCCTGCTGCCACACCAACAGGCATTTCACATTTCCGTCCATCTTCCGCACTGTGGGTGAGCCCAGCTGCTAGGTGCAAGGTGGCCCATGTCTAAACTCTTCACGGCTGATGACACATTGCCGGGGCTGCTTGGGTGGTGGTGATGGGGGGCCCTGGGTGTGGGCATGGGGTATTGCCTACCCCTTGGGATTCAGGAAGATGCCCTGAGAGTGAGGGCAAAGCCAAGGAGGGGAGAAGTCAGAGGCCAGTGGCTGGCCTGGGGCCACCCCTTGACTCTCTCAAGGGACACGTCTGAGGCCTTGGGGGCTCTTTGGATTCGTGTGGGCCGCAAACACTGATTATCCCCTGAAAATGCAACCATGTTGAGCTGAAAGCAGACCCCGGAGAGACCCTTAAGGAGAGGGCCCTCCCACACCCGGGGCTTTTGGTCTACCTGAACACATGGGGGCCCAGTCACTCTGCCTGCAGTTCCACCATTACCCCCACTCTGGTGAATTCTGGGGAGTTCTCTTGAAAGCCACTATGCCCCAGGCGATCCCAGCCCCAGCAGAGCCCCCAGGGGGCCTGACTGGTTGACACTGTCTTCTACAGTCTGTGGGTGTGTGTGTTGGGTGTGGGGAGGAAGCATTTCAACCCCCAACTCCAGGCCCAGCTCAGAAGGTGTTCCCACTGGGTGGCGCCGGCACTGAAGGTGAAGCCGCACAGCTCAGATGGGATTTGAATGCAGCCGAAACCCAGATTGGGACTTGAACCCACTGTCTTTTAATTAAAATCACACACCTGGTCTCAGGACTTAATGAAGCTCAGGTTCTTTTATTTATTTAATTTATTTATTTTTGGCTGGGTCGGGTCTTCGTTGCTGCGTGTGGGCTTTCTCTAGTTGCGGCGAGCGGGGGCTACTCTTGTTGCAGCGCACGGGATCTTGGCGCGCGGGCTTCAGTTGTTGTGGCTCGTGGGCTCTAGAGCGCAGGCTCAGTAGTTGTGGCGCACGGACTTAGTTGCTCCACGGCATGTGGGATCTTCCTGGACCAGGGATCGAACCCGTGTCCCCTGCACTGGCAGGCGGATTCTTAACCACTGCACCACCAGGGAAGCCCATGGCTGGAGGATTCTTAAACACTGCTCCACAAGGGAAGTCTGAAGCTCAGGTTCTTTATGTCTCATCACAGAATGAATTCAGTGAGAGACTAAGTGATAGGTAAGAAGTGGATCTATTTAGAGAGATACACATTATAGACAGAATGCGGTCCATCTCAAAAGGCAAGACCGGCCTTGGGAGAAACACACTCCACAGACAGGTTTTGGGCTGTCTCAGAAGGCGAGAGGCCCCGAAATATGGGGTGGTTAGTTTTTATGAGCTGGGTAATGAATGGGAGGATTATTCCAACTATTTTGGAGAAAGGGCCGAGATTTCCAGGCACTGGGCCACAGCCCACTTTTTGGCCTTTTATGTTCGGCCTGGGGACTGTCATGCTGCTGGTGGGTGTGTCACTTAGCTTATGCTAATGTAGTACAATGAGCGTATAACGAGGCTCAGGGTCCACTGGAAGCTGAATCTTCCGCTCTCCTGGAGCTAGTTGGTTCTAACCAGTTTATGTCCTGTCCTCGAGGGCTGTGTCATTCTTTCAGAGGTTGTGCCCTGTCCGCTCCCCTCCTGCTTCAAAGGCACTTAGAGACCTCGCACCCTGAATAAGATCTGAGCTTCAGAACGCTTCTCAGCAGGCTGCCAGGTCCAGAGTGGGCCCTGCGGAGACACCTTGCCAGGATCCACAGACAGGCGTGGACGGAGGCAGGAGAGGACTGAGTGTGCAGCGTACCAGCCCTGGGCTGCCCCTGCGCCTGGCTGTCACGCTGTCACACCTGGGCCTGGGCTGGGCATCCGGCCCTGGAGACCAAGGACCTTCCAGAGCTTTGATGTGGAAGCCTTAGCTCCGCGGAACACGCACAAGCCAGGCAGTCCTGGGCAGAAGCTCCCGTCTCTGCTGAACCTGTTTCCGCCACGGTCACACGGGAGGGGGAGGGCCCAGTTTACTGCTGGCCCAGGGGAGGCGCTGGCGTGGCCTGGGGCAGGGCCTCACTTTGGGCCCGTGGGACATCCCATGCCCCAAACATCCATCCACACCTGACTGGGTTCGTTTGTCTGTGGTTGGAACCCTCCCCCAGCCAAATCAGGGCGGACTTCTCCAACTGGTTTTAATTTTATCCTTAAGCCACATGTTTGAAATGACTTAATCAAAGAAGGTCATGAATTAAATCTCAACAAGAGTGCTCAGGGCCTGGCTCCCCGCCCGGAGTGCCAAGGGCCCTATGGAGGAGGCGTCCATCAATCCCGTGATCAGCTGGTTCTCCCAGCTGATAACTGCCTTCATCTGAGGGCCTACGAGGTGCCAGGCGAGGTCTTGGGTGCTTCCTACACAGGCTTCCACTTACATCCAACCACCCTGGGAAGTGGAGTAGCTATCCCCACTTTACAGGTGGGGAAACCGAGGCTGGGATGTGAAGCTTGCCCAAGGTCACCTGGCAGGTGAGAGGCAGAGCTGCCATCCCAGTTGGGTCTATCTGTGTCCAGAGGCTGTACTGCCCCTTGGGCAGAACTGGGAAGACAGAGATCACACAGACAGATGTTACTGCTTTGCTGTAGGACAGGCCAATAAATGGAGAGACAAGGTGCTGGGGCAAGAAATAGCGACTTTCTTCAGAAAGCCAGCACACTGAGCAGGTGGTGGACTAGACGTCCCAAAGAACCATCTTCCCTGAGCTAGAATTCAGGCTGCTTTTACACTGAAAGGGGATAGGGTAAAGTCCTGGTTTCTGCCAGCCTCTGGAGGGGATGTGTTCCTTTCTTCCTTCCCACAGCCATTCACAGATGGACCCGGTCAGGAGGTTTCCTATGAGCTAAACAAAAGTATTTTAGCTTAACACTCATTACCTGGGAGGCAGGGTCCCCAGAGACGGGCCATTGTGTATAATTGAGGTTTATAGGCAACATCCCTTTAGCGATTAACTTGTAATAGAATACAAAGGTTCTTCCGTACTATATAGCGACCAGTGCTGAGGGGAGAGGGTGGAGGAGAGATGAGCGTCTAGTTCAGGCTCACAGGTCTGGGACGCTTCTGGAGGAGGTGGCACTTGGGCTGGGCATGAAGGATTTGGAGAGAGATGGGGAAGGCGTGCGAGGTAAGAGATTTGGGGACACAGGGAGGGGGTGGGGGCATTGTGGGGTGCAGCTGGAGAAGCTGCTCAGACTTAGCTACGAGGGCAGAGCTGGCCTGGTCTGGGCGTACTGGGTGGGCTGGGGGCACCAAGGTGGGAGAGAGGCAGGAGGGGTAGACCTGGCAGCCGGCTCCAGGGCTTCCTGTGCACAGCATTGCTGAGGAGTCTGTGGCCAGGCTGACTCGTGTTTTTTTACAGGTTGTTTCTTTTCTGTCTCTTCTTGGGAGCTTTTGGCATTTTTCTCTTCATTGCAGGTATTCAGAAATTTCTCAACCGTGTTTGTAGATGGTGATGTCAGGCATTTTTGCTGTTATTGTTTCCTTTTGTGTTCATTGTTTTAAAAATTAATTAATTTATTTTTGGCTGCGTCGGGTCTTCATTGCTGTCCACAGGCTTTCTCTAGTTGCAGCGAGCAGGGGCTACTCTTCATTGCGGTGCGTGGGCTTCTCATTGTGGTGGCTTCTCTTGCTGCAGAGCACGGGCTCTAGGCGTGCGGGCTTCAGTAGTTTTGGCGCGCGGGCTCAGTAATTGTGGCTCGTGGGCTCTAGAGCGCAGGCTCAGTAGTTGGGGCGCACGGGCTTAGTTGCTCCGCGGCATGTGGGATTTTGCCGGTCCAGGGCTTGAACCCATGTTCCCTGCATTGGCAGGCGGATTCTTAACCACTGCGCCACCAGAGAAGTCCCTGTGTTCTCTGTTTAATTAAATTGTAACATGTATTGGGGGCATGGGACGAATTGGGAGATGGGGATTGACATATATACACCACTATGTATAAAACAGGTAACTAATGAGAACCTGCTGTATAGCACTGGGAACTCTACTCAGTGATCTGTGACCTAAATGGGAAGGAAATCTAAAAAAGAGGGGATATATGTATACGTATAGCTGATTCACTTTGCTGTACAGCAGAAACTAACACAACGTTGTAAAGCAACTCTACTCCAATTTTTAAAAATGTAACCTATTAAATGCACACATTTTAGGAATACAGCGCCATGAATTTTCACAATTGTCTACACCTGTGTAACCACCACCCCAGTCCGGATGCAGACCACTCACTTCCAGCCCCTGGTGGGCTCCCTTTCACCCGCAAAGGAAACCACGATTCTGACCACTAACACCATTGATTAGTTTTGCCTATTCTTGAACTTCACGTAAGTGGAAACATAGTCTGCATGCTTTCGTGTATATTTTTAAAGTAAACGTCTGAAATTTTAGAACAGTTTTAGATTTACAGTTACTGGGAAGATAGTCCAGAGAGTTCTCCTATACTCATGCTCATTAGTATGGCAGATTCGCTACAATTAGTGAACACGTATTGATGTCAATACATTATTACTAACTAGAGTCCATACATTGTTCAGATTTCCTCAGTTTTTCCCTGATGTCCTTTTTCTGTTCCAAACTTCCTTCCAGGACAGCACATTACATTCAGTTGTCAGGTCTCTTCCGGCGCCTCCTGGCCGTGACACTTTCTCAGGCTTTCCTTGTTTCTGATGGTCTCGGCAGTTTTAAGTACCGCCAGGTGTTTTGTATAATGTTCCTCAGCTGGGATTTTTCTGACTGTTTCTCGTGATTAGACTTGAGTGACGGGTTTGGGAGGAAGACCACAGAGGTGAAGTGTCCTTTCTTCATATCAAGGCCACGTACTATCAACGAGATTCATCACTGTTGATGTTGCCCTGGGTCACCTGGCTGAGATGTGCTTGTCGGGTTTCTCCTCCAGGAAGTGACTCTTCCCCCTCCCCTTCCATACTGTCCTCTTCGGGGGTTTTTTTGTTTTGCTTTGTTTTTTTTTCTTGGCCGCGCACAGCGCGGCTTGTTCTATCTTAGTTCCCTGACCAGGGATTGAATCCTGGCCCTCAGCAGTGAAAGCACTGAGTCCTAACCACTGGACTGCCAGGGAATTGCCTATACTGTCGTCTTCGGAAGGAAGGAAGTCATGGTGCAGCCCACACTTGAGGAGTGGGGAGTTGTCCTTGAGGGTGGGGTATGCACCTAAATCCCTTGGAATTCTTCTGCATGGGAGGCTTGTCTCTTCTCCATTTAGTTATTTACTCAGTCATTTATATCAATATGGCCTCATGGATATTTGTTTAATGCTTTGGGTTATAATCCAATGCCATTTTCTTTCTTTCTTCTTTTTTTAAGATTTTTTTTGATGTGGACCATTTTTAAAGTCTTTATTGAGTTTGTTACAATATTGCTTCTGTTTTATGTTTTGGTTTTTTGGCTGCGAGGCATGTGGGATCTTAGCTCCCCAGTCAGGGATCGAAGCCACACCCCCTGCACTGGAAGGTGAAGTCTTAACCACTGGACCGCCAGGGAAGTCTCAGTCCTCCCTTCCTCCCTCCCTTCCTTCCTTCCATAGTTGATTTACAATGTTGTGTTAGTTTCTGGTGCACAGCAAAGTGATTCAATTATATATATATATCCGAAATATACATATATATCTCTCTCTTTAGTCTTTCCAGATTCTTTTCCATAATGGTTTATTACAGGATATTGATTATAGTTCCCTGTGCTAAACAGTAGAACCTTGTTGTTTATCTATTTGATATATAGTAGCTTGTATCTGCTAATCCCAAACTTCTCCCCACCTTTCCCCTTTGGTAACCATAAGTTTGTTTTCTATGTCTGTGAGTCTGTTTCTGTGTCATAAATAAGTTCATTTGTGTCATATTTTAGATTCCACGTATAAGGGATATCATATGGTATTTGTCTTTCTCTGTCTGACTTCACGTAGTATGATAATCTCTAGGCCCATCCGTGTTGCTGCAAATGGCATTATTTCATTCTTTTTTAAAAAATTTATTTAGTTTTGGCTACGTTGGGTCTTCATTGCTGTGTGCAATGAAGAATGAAGCCTGCTGTGTGCAGGCTTTCTCTGGTTGTGGCAAGCAGGGGCTACTCTTTGTTGCTGTGCGTGGGCTTCTCATTGCGGTGGCTTCTCGCTGCGGAGCACGGGCTCTAGGCGTGTGGGCTTCAGTAGTTATGGCATGTGGGCTCAGTAGTTGTGGCTCGTGGGCTCTAGAGTGCAGGCTCAGTAGTTGTGGCACACGGGCTTAGTTGCTCCGTGGCATGTGGGATCTTCCTGGACCAGGGCTTGAACCCGTGTCCCCTGCATTGGCAGGCAGATTCTTAACCACTGCTCCACCAGGGAAGTCCTATTTCATTTTTTTATGGCTGAGTAATATTCCATTGTATATATGTACCACATCTTTATCCATTCCTCTGTCGATGGACAGTTAAGTTGCTTCCATGTCCTGGCTATTGTAAATAGTGCTGGTATGAACAGTGAGGTGCGTGTATCTTTTCGAATTAGAGTTTTCTCCAGATATGTGCCCAGGAGTGGGATTGCAGGATCATACGGCAACTCCATTTTTAGTTTTTTAGGGAACTTCGTTACTGTTCTCCATAGTGGTTGCACCAATTTACATTCCCGCCAACAGTGTAGGAGGGTTCCCTTTTCTCCACACCCTCTCCAGCATTTGTCATTTGTAGGCTTTTTTTTTTTTTTTTTTTTGCAGTACGCGGGTGTCTCACTGTTGTGGCCTCTCCCGTTGCGGAGCACAGGCTCCGGACGCGCAGGCTCAGCAGCCATGGCTCATGGGCCCAGCCGCCCCGCGGCATGTGGGATCTTCCCGGACTGGGGCACGAACCCGTGTGCCCTGCATTGGCAGGCGGACTCTTAACCACTGTACCACCAGGGAAGCCCTGCAGACTTTTTAATGATGGCCATTCTGACCGGTGTGAGTTGGTACCTCATGTCGTTTTGATTTGCATTTCTCTAATGATTCAATGCTACTTTATTTTATTGCTCAAATTGTCCTAGCTTTGGCTATTGGGAACTCTTGTGGTTGGCTCCTGGGTCTCTGTCATGCCCCCGTCACTCTGTGTGTGTGTGTGTGTGTGTGCATGTGTGTTGAGCGCTTCCTTACTTTCAGCCATTACAGGATGCTCCAGGCTCATCTTGTATATTTCTAGCCCCAGTCGTACCATCTGCCATTTCTCCAAGGAGCCCGGGTTCTTCACTGGAGAAGGGTATTAGAAATGAAGATCACATGTGATCATAGCTACTGGGATGTCCTTGTTTCTAGGTGCTCAGAGCTAACAAAGCAAGGCAATCTATTACTATTTCAACATGTAACTATTGTGTATATATTAAACTAAACATAAATTTACGTTGACGTCTCCAACCCTAATCCATTACTGCCTGGAACATGTCAGCCTCTTGCCGTTGCTTATCCTAACATCCCACTCCAACAGCAAGAAACCTGGCTCTTACCGTCTGCCACTTATTTACTTAATTGTTCAATTCAGGATACTTGTAGAGTGGTTCTAAAATTGTTAACACATGTCCCTACAGGAAACAACTTTCTCAACTAGAGTACAGTTCTTTTGCCTTTAGTCTTGCAGTCTGTACACATTTCCAGTGTTAACTAGGTCAGCACCTTATTCCCCCAGGCCCTTCAGTGAGGTTGTTTCACCCATTTTTAAGACAATTAGATTCTTTTGTCATATTCCGCATTGCATCCTGGGATCCGTACCTCCTAAATGGCTTTTTGCATGCATTAAGATTCACTCTCTGTGATACAAAGTTCTACGAGTTTTGACAATTGCTAATGTCTTATAGTCACTATTACACAATAATTTCACCTCCTTAAAAATTCCCCTGTGCTTTGCCTGCTACCCCCATCAATCCCTAACCCTACCCTCAGCGCTCCTGGCAACTACTGTTCTGTTTGTATTCACAATAGTTTTGCCTTTTCCAGAATATTCTATGATTGGAGTCACACAGTATTTTCAGACTGGCTTCTTTCACTTACCAGTATGCGTTGAAGAGTCACCCACGTCTTTCCGCGAATTATTGGCTCATTTCTTTTTATCTGTGAATAATATTCCATTGTGTGGACGCAGCCCAGTTCCTGTCGTCCCACATCCTTGACTGTATTCGGTGGGGTCAGTGCTCTGGAGTTTAGCCATTCTGATAGGTGTGCAGTCGTATCTCATTATTGTTTAATTTGCTCGGCATGATGTTGAGCGTCTTTCCATAAGCTATTTGCTACGTGTATATCTTCTATGGTGAGGTATCTGTTCAGATCTTTTGCCCATTTGTTAATTGGGTTATTTGTTTTCTTATTGTTGACTTTTTGTAGTAGTTTGCATGTTTTGGATACAAGTCCTTTATCAGATATGTGTTTTGCAAATATTTTTTCCTCCTCTGTGACTTGTCTGTTCATTCTTTTAACAGTGTCTGTCACAGAGCAAACATTTTAAATTTTAATAAAGTGGAAACTATAATTTTTTTCTCTTTCATGGATTGTACTATTGCTGTTGCATTTAAAAACTCATCACCAAACCCAAAGTCATGTAGATTTTTCTCCTGTTTTCTTTTATTAAAAAATGAATGAATGAATTTTTTGGCTGTGTTGGGTCTTTGTTGCTGCGCGTGGGCTTTCTTTAGTTGCAGAGAGCGGGGGCCATTCTTCATTGTGGTGCACAGGCTTCTCATTGCGGTGGCTTCTTGTTGCGGAGCACGGGCTCTACAGCACAGATTCAGTAGTTGTGGCGCACAGACTTAGTTGCTCTGCGGCATGTGGGATCTTCCCGGACCAGGGCTCGAACTGTGTCCCCTGCAGTGGCAGGCAGACTCTTAACCACTGCAGCATCAGGGAAGTCCATCCTATGTTTTCTTTTTTTTTTTTTGAGGAGAGAGATGTTTATTAAATATGACTGATTCCCCCTCCCCCATCTCCAGTGGGAGAATAGTAAAACTTGATCAAATCTTTATCCTTGGTTTTCCTTGTCCTTCCTGCCAGGATTAAAAGCCATGAGTTTCTTGTCACACACCTTTCTGTACCTTCCATGGTTGAGTCTTGGGGAGCCAGGAACGGCTGGCGAAGAGGGATGAAAATGTCGCTGTGTGGCCCGATGCCCTCATGGGTTCATCCTTCGAAGCCTGACACAGCTGGTGTTGAACCGGCCTCACCTCCCTTTCTCCTCTTCTGGGGCCCCTGGCTGCTCCGGTTTCCTCTCTCCTCCAGTCCAGTGGAGCCAGCCATCCCAGCAGCCTTCTTCCCAGCCTTCACACTACAGTTACAGGCGAAGTAGGCAGCAAGAGCAATGAGTGTGGGTGGGAAGGTCACAGCCCTGCCCTGCCCTGTTTCAAACGCCCTGCCCTACCCAGTGTGCCCAGGCCTAGCGAACAGCCTGGATTAAACTCTCCCCGCACCTGGGATGCTCCTATCTCACCTGCAAAGGGTATTCATCAACCACGGGAGCAATGCATACTCTGCACTCCACATGCAAGCACCCTCTATGCTCCTGGGAACAACATGCCTCCGGCCTGGGCGACCCGCGGATCCAACCCTGAAGTCCCGGGTGGTGGCACATCTTGGCACCCCCCAAGGCAGCCTGAATCCAGATTCTTCAGAGGACCTCCCCGACCAACAAGTGCCAGACGCTTTACAGTCAGCTATGAGCATCCCCGGGGCCAGAATGGGACGCTTCCAGCTGCAGGAGCCGTGTAACGCTACAGAAAGCAGACCCAGCCCTCTGAGGGCAGCACGTGGCAGGGACCCGACACCCCATTATGACCTTGCTGACTGTGGTGTGGGAGTCCCCGAAGGGAGTGGTACTCCCAGCAGGCGCCCAGCCACCAGAGCGTGATGGCCAGGCCCATCTCCACCGAGATGGCTGAGAGCTGGCGTCCCAGCACTGGGGGGCAGAGGGCATCGCTCCCGCCGCGTAATCCAAGATGCCCTTTCCCAAGGCCGGCTTCTGGGCCCCCTCCACCCGGCCCAAGCCCTGGCTCAGCACGCGGTCACAGGAGGCCGTTTAGCAGGCCTTGGCCTAGAGGTGGCGCCCTTGGGCCAGTGGGGGAGAGGGAACCCCAGGGCCCTCGTTTCACAGGGGTGGCCAGGGCTGGGCCCGCAGGGGGGTTAAGGGCGTTGCCGTCCCCCGAAACTTGGGCTCTCCTTCCCCCCTCCCCCTCCTCTGCCTCAGCGTCGCGGCCCAGCAGTTGCCGGCGCACCCATCTGCGAAGGCCTGGGCGAACCTGAGTGTCCTGTTTTCTTGAAGAAGTTTTATCATTTTGCACTTCACAGTTAGGTCTGTGATCCATCTTGAGTTAATTTTTTGTGTGAGGTCTGTGTCTAGGTTCATTTGTTCTTTTGCATGTGGGCGTTCGGTGGTTCTAGAACTTTGCTGAAGAGACTCTTTTCTCCATGGAATGCCTTTGCTCCGTTGTCAAAGATCAGCTGAGTACGTTCGTGTGGGCTCTGTTTCTGGGCTTTCTGTTCTGTCCTGTGGGCCTACGCGTCTGTTCTTTCACGTGGACATCTTGTCTCACAGTAAGTCCTGAAATCTTTACTTCGTTATTCTTTAGTATTGCGGCTCATGGGCTTGGGATTGGTTAATTTGCGTGTGGAAAGCATACTCCCCGTTTATTCTCTCTAGGATGTGGCCAGCCCTGGGAGGTGGGTAGCCTCTTCAATGTCAACAAGGCTTCAAGATGTCAGAGCATTCGAATTACAGAAAATAAATAGGTATGATGAATATAATTGGCCCTGTGCTGCTTTGACATAATTTTAAGGAACCCTTGTGGGGAGATGATAGAGGAGGATTTTAGAGAGTAGGCCATACGTTTCTATTGTGAGAATAGGAAGGACACAAGTGGCAAGTATTAGGGGTCCTTCTAGGCTGGTCTATACCGAAGGTTCTCATCTATATGGCATTACCCAAGAAAACAGACCTGAAATTTCCAGGGTCTCTAACAATATCTCTGTGGAGTCATAGAGTGTGTTAAAAATATTAATATAAGAGATACATATGATTTGCTGCTGTTGGCTGTTTTTCTACAATATTATCTTGGTGTGTTTTGGGGGGGCAGTTGCTGGGGGCATGAGGTGACCGTTGGGTAAAGTCTATGTGAGGGTGAGTGGTGGTGTGCGTAACCAAGGGGAAGGGGCAGTCATCGTGGTGCTGCTGGGAAGCTGGAGGGTGTAGTAGGGGAAGGCCCTGGGGAGTGGGTGTTCTCATGTAGAGGTGATGGCAAAGCTGTTGAAGTCCCCGTGGGTAGCCTGCAAAAGGTGTGTGTGTCCCTTTAGAGTTGAAGGCAAACTGGCAGAAAGGCTGTTGATATAGGCACTGAACAGAGCATATTAGCCAAATCTGTAAGAGCAAAATAAATACTGGTCTTGATTGGGTGGAGGGAGTGATTTTAATATTATCGGAGGGACTTCCCTGATGGTCCAGTGGCTAAGACTCTGCGCTCCCAATGCAGGGGGCCCAGGTTCGATCCCTGGTCAGGGAACTAGATCCTGCATGCATGCTGCAGTGAAGTTCCCACGTGCCGCAACGACGACCCAGCACAGCCAAATAAATAAATATTCTTTAAAAAATTGGGTATTGGGTCAGGGGCCTTAATGCATGAACCACAGCTTTACTGTTGTGAATCCACCAGGAGGAACCCTTTCTTTTTCCCAGGTTTCAGAATAGGCAAAGTTGGGTCGTTAAATGGAAGCAGTGGGGATATTCACCCTTTGTTAATTAGGTTTTATATAAAAGTTTTACTCCCTGACGGCCCTGTTTTAACTTACGTTGGGTCATATTAACTATTTTAATTGGGGGTCTGTGGGGTCCCATTTTATCAGGTCAATTTGTAGATGCCAAAGACTTTAATTTTATTATTCATAGCGTTAGAGCGTCTTTGCTCAATATGAGATATTTTAGGGCAAAAGTACTATGACTATGGGAAATTTAGGCAAGGCTACTATTAAAGTGAAGTATTGTCTATTTCCTCTCTACTTTATATTCAGTTTCTTCCCTAAGATTATAGGGGCCACAGTGTTCAAATTTGGTGGGATCCCCAGGTATGACAATCATTTGAGCCCCAGTACTGGTTAAGCCCCATGAAGTTTTGTCAGTGGGTGATGTCAGCAAATACTAAAGCTAATTTAGAACCTATGTTATAGAAGCACAAAAGCCAACTGGTGCTTTTTAATTTTTTTTGTTATATAAATTCTGTGGTATTTTTGTTATGTATAATTATGTATTGATATATATATAATTTATTGTATAAATTGTTAGTGTCTAAATTTCGGATCTCCAGTTGGGTCAAACTGTGGACCTTTAATTTATGTATATATGTAAAATTTATTACATATTTTGTAAATATATTTAAAATATTTAAAAATACTATATGTAAAATTTATTTGTTATATATTTTATAAATATATTTATATATTTATAAGATATGTAATTTATTTATTCACTTTTTGCTTTCTCCCCCTGTATCTAGGGTTTTCTTTATTCTTCCTTTTTTTCTCTTTTCCCCCACCCCTGCTTTTTTTCTTTTTCTTTTCTTTTTTCTTTTCTTTTCTGTTTGAGGCGTTTAGCTGCTTGATTCTGTGGTTTTTAGTTTCTGTCTTGGGCCCATAAGCAAAAAAGGGGCAGGGACAAGGGGCCCAGTTGTCAGCCTCTAGGTAGTAGCCACTACCTGGGACACGTCTTTTGCCCCGCCCCCACCCCCCGCCCCAGGTCTCCACCAGTGTGGTCCCTCCTATTCCTCTGGGTGGAGGGAAAATGGGACTGCGGCAAGGCAAACAACACAACGACGATGGCCCTTCCCCCAGGACCTGCAGGGTGCCACAGTCCCTGGGGTGGGCGCCCTGGCAGTGTGGCTCTGAAGAGCACGACTCTGCCCCATGGGCCGGGCTGAAAGGCAGGGCACCTTTCACGGCAGCTCAGTTTGTGCGCACGTATCGGTGCTGCCCGGTCAGGCCCGGCCACGGCACTTAGCGGGAAGTCACACCTACTTCCCTTCGGAGGGGCCTTTGTAAACTTATCTGGTCAACCAAGAAAAAGGGGGACCCTGGGAACGTCCTCCTGGAATCTCGGCAAGTAATGGGTCAGACCAGAACTCAAGGAATTGTGGCCACGTCCGCCAGTCCCCAGCGGCAGTGGCACCAAGCACAAGTGTTGCCAGCAGGTGGCGCCACCCTCCCAGGCTACCACTGCCACCTGGTGGGACCAGTTAGTATGCCAAGAGCATATCCTTTTAGTCTGAGGCCAAAACACCCTGCTCGCTGCACCAATTGTTTTAAAATGTAGGTTTTATTATTATTCAGGTATGGTGAGGCCAAGAGATCAGGAGGCCACTGCCCTGGACAAGACAGTTTGTCCTGCATGGTTCCCAAGAGCAGAGGCAGTGCCACCAGGGTCATACGGGGAAGCACCAGGGTCAGGAGCCCAGCGTGTGAGGGGGAAGCAGGGCAGGAGCCTTTATTGTGGTTTCCATGAAGGATGAGACAGGGTCAACAGGCTTAGCATTGGTTGGTTTGAATAATTTTATTCAGGCTGTCTGTCGAGTTGTCTGGTACCTGGCCCTGGGGTGATTTGGGCAGGGGAATACTGGCCCTGAGTACAGAGCAGGTAGGTCAGGTGGTGGGCTGGAGATAGGTGAGTTTGCTTATGGAAGGCACACTCCCCGGCCAAGCATTTACATCTCTAGGAACTGGCCAGCCCTGGAGGGCAGTCTCATCAGGGTCAGCAATGCCCCAAGATGTCAAAGCATTAGAAATACAGTAAATTTAAAAAGCTCAGATGATACACCACGTCGGTGTAGGTTTTGGTGCCACGGTTTGATTGTGGCACACCTTTAAGCAGGTGGATTTGCCATGAGACGTCTGTCCATTCTCCTATGGTTGGAGGTTGGTGTTGTCTCCAGGACAGGGCTCCTACCAGTAAAGCTGCTGTGAACATCCCTGCACGTGTCTTTGGCGAACGTCTATTTTCATTTCTTTGCAAGATGCGCCCTGCTGTGAAAGTCCTGCATCATGAGGTGGATGGATGTGGAGCTTCGCAGATTTTGCTGCAGAGTTTTCCAAACTGACTGAACCAAGTTTTCATCTTGACAACACACTTTTCAGTCTGAAGACTCGTGTCTTTCCTTTGTTCTGGGGAAATCCTCAGTTATTACTTGTTTGATGTGACTCATTCATTCTTTTTTTTTAAAATTATTTATTTATTTTAGGCTGCGCTGGGTCTTTGTTGCTGCGTGTGGGCTTTCTCTAGTTGCGTTGAGCAGGGGCTATTGTTTGTTGCAGCACGTGGGCTTCTCATTGCGGTGGCTTCTCTTGTTGTGGAGCATGGGCTCTAGGTGCGCGGGCTTCAGTAGTTGTGGCTCACGGGCTCTACGGCGCAGGCCCAGTAGTTGTGGTGCATGGGCTTAGTTGCTCCACGGCATGTGAGATCTTCCCAGACCAGGACTCGAACCCATGTTCCCTGCATTGGCAGGTGGATTCTTAACCACCGCACCACCAGGGAAGTCCCTCCTTTTTTTTTTTTTTTTTTTTTTTTGTAGGCTTTTAAAATTTTTTAATTAATTTGGTTGCACCGGGTCTTAGTTGTAGCAGGCAGGCTCCTTAGTTGCAGCACATGGGCTCCTTAGTTGCGGCATGCAAATTCTTAGTTGTGGCATGCATGTGGGATCTAGTTCCCTGACCAGGGATCGAACCCGGGTCCCCTGCATTGGGAGCGTGTAGTCTTAACCACTGTGCCACTAGGGAAGTCCCCATTCATTCTTTCATTTAGCAAATTGTTATTAAGGTCATCTCCTGTGCCAGGAACTCTTCTAGGCATTAGGGATGCAAGGGGTGAACCCAAGGGAACAAGACACTGGAGAGGAGGGAGCAGACAGTAAGCAAATAAATAAGTACATGATGTAACAATTTATTTAAGGTTGGCAGAATCATACGTGCATATAATCAAATTATAATTCCAGTGGGAGATGGCTTCTTTGAAGAAAACAAGGCAGGGGAGGGGTAAGTGTCACCTCTCCTTCATTCTCTCTCCTAGAAATCTCATTAAAAGGATGTTGGGGTTCTGTTCCTGTCCCCCAGCTCTCATTTCTTTTTTTTTTTTGATTAATTAGTTTATTTTGGCTGTGTTGGGTCTTCGTTGCTGCGTGTGGGCTTTTCTCTAGTTGCGGTTAGTGGGGGCTACTCTTTGTTGCGGTGCACAGGCTTCTCATTGCGGTAGCTTCTCTTGTGGAGCATGGGCTCTAGGCGTGTGGGCTTCAGGAGTTGTGGCATGCGGGCTCAGTAGTTGTGGCTCACGGGCTTTAGAGTGCAGGCTCAGTAGTTGTGGCGCACGGGCTTAGTTGCTCCGTGGCATGTGGGATTTTCCCGGACCAGGGCTCAAACCCATGTCCCCTGCATTGGCAGGCGGATTCTTAACCACTGCGACACCAGGGAAGTCCCTCTCATTTCAATAGAGGTTTTTTTTTCTCCTGTGGCTGCCCCATGTGGCAAGTGGGATCTTAGTTCCCCAACCAGGGATTGAACCTGTGCCCCCTGCGGTGGAAGTGAGGATTCTTAACCACTGGACCACCAGGGAAGTTCTGAGGGTTTTTTGTTTTTTGTTTTAAAAGAACAATACATACCTGCCCATCTCTGGTGTGTTTGTTTATTTTGATAGGTTGGAATAGCCCTTTATGTCTCCTGGGAGACGTTACTCTCATTCCTCAGTCCAGTTCTGTTTTCTCCAGTGGCTCTGTTTTCCCAGGTGTGAAGTTCTTCCCATTCTTGGGGTGGTTGCCCTTTTTCGTGGAGTGATTTCTCTCTGTCATTGGCTGGCTCTGGGTCACGGGCTGTTAGACTCAGCTGGCTTTGGGGAGGGCTGGGAGGTGCTGTGTGGAATGCATTCTGGCCTGTTTTCTGCAAACACGGGGCAGGATAGGACTTTCTGCTGGGACAGCAAACACTATAGTCAAAACTCCTGGGCATAGGTGCTTCCTGCTTCTCACAGGCAGCTGAAGACACCAGAGCA
Source organism: Lagenorhynchus albirostris (assembly GCF_949774975.1). Classification (NCBI taxonomy): domain Eukaryota; kingdom Metazoa; phylum Chordata; class Mammalia; order Artiodactyla; family Delphinidae; genus Lagenorhynchus; species Lagenorhynchus albirostris. Next base: position 4,982,964 of record NC_083095.1, read on the forward strand.
CCCTGACCAAGAGCCTCCGATCAGGGTCCCTCCTGGGGTTCAGTGAACCCTGCCTACTGGGGCTGGTACCCAGCTTAGGGGAAGTGGGGGAGTGGAGGGTGTGCAGGAGTCATGGAAGAGTGGCTGGCCTTGTTGGGTTCCTCTCAGTTTCCATCCACAAAAGTCCCTGTTTTCCAATATTGTTAGGGATTCAACAACAACTACTACATATATATATATATATATATATATATACACACACACACACATATATATATGTATCTGTATATATATGTATCTATGAATGTACGTATCTGTACATATGTACATTTTATACACTTCATTTTAATTTTATTTTTATTTTTTGGCTGCACCCTCTGACATGCAGGATCTTAGTTCCCCGACCAGGGATCGAACCTGTGCCCCCTGCAGTGGAAGTGCGGAGTCTTAACCACTGGACCTCCAGGGAAGTCCATACACTTCACTTTTATTTATTTATTTATTTTAATTTAAAAGAAATATTTATTTATTTATTTATTTATGGCCGTGTTGGGTCTTTGTTGCTGAGCACGGGCTTTCTCTAGTTGCAGTGAGCGGGGGCTACTCTTCGTTGTGGTGCATGGGCTTCTCATTGCAGTGGCTTCTCTTGTTGCAGAGCGCGGGCTCTAGGTGTGCGGGCTTCAGTAGTTGTGGCACGTGGGCTCAGTAGCTGTGGCTCGTGGGCTCTAGAGCGCAGGCTCAGTAGTGTGGCGTACGGGCTTAGTTGCTCCGCAGCATGTGAGATCTTCCCGGACCAGGGCTCGAACACCGTATCCCCTGCATCGGCAGGCAGATTCCTAACCACTACACCACCAGGAAAGCCCCGCTTCATTTTTAAAATAAACTTTAACATCTGGTTTAGATTTACAGAAAAACTGTGAAGATAGTATCAATGGTTCCATTGCTTCCACACCCAATTCTCTTTATTTTACTATCTTAAAATATAGGGACATATTATAATCTAATATACAAGGAATTAACCAAATATTCATACATTATTATTAACTAAAGCCCATACTTTATTCCGATTCCCTTAGTTTTTACCTACTGCCCATTTTCTGGCCCAGGATCCCACCCAGGACACCACACTACAAATGAATATGCAGTTTCTTTCATTTCTAGGACCGGGGCCTGGTGGGGAGGCTGGCCCATGTGCTCTGAGTGGCTTCGTCATCGTGAAGCCGAGTCTCTGTGGTCCAAGCCGACCGCATGGAATTTGGGATTACTTGGCATGGCAGCTGACTGGAAGTCATGGACTTTTATTCCACTCTCAGGTCTCTCTCTAGTCTGTCCTTTGACTTGTCCCCTCTTTGGCCTCAATTTTCTGATCTGTAAAATGAAGCCATTGGGCTAGTTTCACCTGGACAGACTGAGTCCTGGGGTCGATCTCTGAGTGGTTTGCTGATCTCCATCCTGGGCAGAGGGAGCTGGCAGGCATGGTGGTGCCCCAGGGGGCAGAGCTGGGACCCAGATCTCACTGGTTGTAACACGGGGCCGACACTCTGACTTTGGGCTTTTAAAGTCAAAGATCAGGGGCCTGTCCCATCTCTTCTGCTTATTCTGAGGCCCCCTTCATCTCTGAGCCTCAGTTTACCCATATGTAAAGTGGCAGCCGCTGGGGCGGCTGGGACTTCTGAGGGTCCCTCTGGCTGTGAATAGAGCAGGTTGCCCTGGGGAGTGCTGAGTTCTCCATTCCTGGAGGTGTGCAAGCCAGGTAGGTGACACTGTTGGGTGGTGCAAGGGGTGGTGGCAACCCTAGGCTCTAAGTGTCTCTCTGTTGGACAGGGAATCCAGCCTCTCTGTTGGCCCATTTTCCTATCCTTGACTCAGGGGCAGGTGGCTGGCTGCCACCAGATGCCCACACCCAGTTGCCTTCCTTCCCATCTCATGCCAGGACTGCCTTCGGCCCTGGCCCACAAACTTGCGGGAGACTGGAGGGAGGCTCACCATTATTACCTGCCCACCTTGTGGTACCTCTGGCTGCCAGGCCAGTCTGCTACCTCGGCAGCTCCTACAGGCTGGGCTCCAGGTACACGAGGTCCACCATACAAACTCCCAAAGAAGCAAGAGGAGGCTGGGAGGAATCCCTGAGAAGTGAAGTGAGGGGCCCTGTGTCCCTACTCCCCACAAACCAGACTCTCCATTCTGACAATTTTTGGATTCTTCAAGTCCCAGCCTTTGCAGCTTCTGTTCCCTCTACCACCAATGCCCTTGCCCTTCTTTAGCTGTTGAACTCCTACTCATCCTTTGAAGCCTAATACAAAAGACCCCTCTACTGAACCTTAGCTGTCCCAGGACCTACAGGTGTCATAGCACGTATCATCCTGTGTCATTAATAGGCCTCTTCCATGCCTGTGTCCCTGTCGCTCGATTTCCCTGAAGGCAGGGGTGGGTCTGACTCACTCCCTCCAACCTGCAGACACCTCATTGTCCTCTGCCTTATTGCATGAAAGGAGTGGGTAAGGGAAGGGAGGATCGCTGTGGCGAACCTTTCCCGAGCCCCTTCTCTTTACCAGCACTGTCGCATCCATTTAATCTCTACTCTCCAACCCCTGCCCCGTGCCAGGTGGGCGCTTTCACCGGTGGGTCTGTAGGGGCAGGGGTGGCAGGAGCGCGAGTGGCCCTGGGCCGCGGAGAGAACTGGTGCTCAGCCGCGGGGGGGGGGGGGGGGCGGGCCTCAGTGAAACCGAGGGAACGGGGCGTCGCCACACAACGTGGGGTCCGGGGACTCTGCACGGGTTGCGTCCTAGCAGTCTCATTTTCCAACCGAGGTAACTGAGGCTCCGAGAGCCCCGGGGACCCGCCTCTGCCCCGACACGACCGCGCCCAGGTCTGGTGGCAGAGGCGCTCCCGGCCCCGCCCCCGGAGGCCCCGCCCCCGGAGGCCCCGCCCCGAGCCCGAACTGGTCCTCGCGCAGAGCAGGGAGGCAGGTGGAGGGGAGCCCAGCCCTGAGCCGCGCTCCCGGCGCCACCATGGGCAACAGCGCGGGCCGCAGCGACTTCGAGTGGGTCTACACGGACCAGCCGCACACGCAGCGGCGCAAGGAGATGCTCGGTGAGCTCGGGCCCCAGGTGGGGACAGCCCTGGGGCCGTCTGGTGTCCCGGGACAGCCCGAGCCCAGGGGTCGCTCCTGAGGCCCGGATACCCAGCAGGCCCTCCCCTACCTCTGCTCCAGAGAGGGTAGGAGCGCCACTCCTCCTCCCTCAGCGTCCCCGGCTCGGGGTTCCTGAGGATCCCCAGCTCCGGCCTGGAACTCCCCTTGCGTCTCTGCCTCTGTCCTGGGCTCTAAGACACGCGCTCCGCGCGTCAGGGGAGCGCGTTTCAGCTGCTCCATCCTGGCTGTGGGACGCGAGCCACTCCCAGGGCCGGGACCAGGGCTCGAGCTCTGGGGAGAGGTCGCAGCGCAGAGGTCGGCCCCAGGGACTGTCTTTGTACGGGATGCACCGCCCCCGCCTTCGAAGGCAGCTCCGCAGCCACCTGTCCTCCGCCGCATCCCGGGCTCCTATGTGCGCTGAGCGCCGGGGTCCCGGCGGCCCAGCCGGAGGAGTCGCCAAGCCCACCCCCAATCCCGGAGTTTAGGGCAGAATGAGCGCCTCGAAGGAAACAAACGCTGAACCAGAGAGACAAGTTTTTAAAAAACAGACTGTACCAGAGAGTCTGTCCTTTTATTTTATAGCCTAATACACGGTGGCCCCCCTCTCTGTCGTTCAGTGTCCCGGGAGGTCATTTTTACCTACGTGGTCGCCCATCCTTTGGATTCACCCATCCTGATGGGCTCCATCCGTTTCTCAGGAAGACCCTGGATGTACAGTCCTTTACCCGCAATTAGGGGTTAAAGGGCTCGCACCTCCAGAACAGCTTTTACTAGGTGCCACCAAACGGCCTTTGCAGCGCCCGGCCAGCTTGCAGCAGGGTGAACGCGCTCCCCTGCCCCAGAGTCCGTCGCCATTTCACCACACCCTCGCCTACACCTGGGCTTGGCAAACGTTTTTAATCTTTACCAAGCAGATTGACAAAACAATACCATTTCATTGTGGGTTAAATTTTTAATTTGATGATTGGTTTCAACGTGTAATTGGCCATTTAACATTTTTTTTTCTCTTGGCTTGGTGTTTTGCTTGTTGGTGTTAGAGCTCTCTTTGTATAGAGGCTTTTAACCCTTTGTCTTATATGTTGCAAATCTATTCCCCTTTATAGTCACAAAAGCTTTTTTTTTTTTTAATGCATTTGAATAGGTTGGCTTTTTTCTCTTTAGAATTTTCCCTTTGGTGTCTTCCTGCCCCACCCCAAGACTAGGGAAATATCTGTCCTGTTACCTTTCAGACACCGGATGCACTGAGTGGTTAGTGTATGACCGTGCCCTGCTGTTGCTGGGGGTTCAGGGCCTAGAGACCCCTGGGTGGGTCTGTAACGTCTGTGGTTTTCTCCTGTGAGGTGAGCAGTAACCCAGCACTATTTACGCCTGCGAACTTCCTGCAGGTGGCTCAGAGAGCACTTGGTGATCATCTGGTCCTCCCTCCCCCACGGAGCACAGGCATCGTGGCTACTGTCTCTCAGCAGTTTCAAGGCAGGGCTGTGTTTCCTTCCCCTCCCCTGGCTGTCCCCCACCTCCCCCTTACAGGACTCACTGGGCACCTGGCCCCAGGTGGAGAAGGCTGTGGGAGGGATGTATCCTGGCCCACAGAGCTGCCTGGAGGGATCCAGACACTCTGGGTTGCAGACTTACTTTCCCAATCTGCATAATGGGCACCATCATCCTTTCTGGAGGAGTGGGTATGAGGATAAAAGGAGAGCTTGGGTGAGAAGGTGCTCACTGTGGTACCCAGCACGCCAGGACATGGGGAATGATCTGTCTCTCAAGATGGAAGCCACGGACCCTGGAACCAATCCAGGAAGCATCCTGGACAGGGTGGCTGGGAAGCCTGGAAGACTTGGAGGAGAGGGAGGTGACTTGGGCCAGGGTGGGGACAGCACAGGTTCTCAAGGGCTGACTCTCCAGGGAGCTTTTCAAATTCCCTCTGTGCAGTGTGTGCTGTGGATTCCTCCCAGCGCGTCCAGTTTTGAGCTAACGAACTTGGAATGTGCCATTCCCCCTCCCTCTCAGGCATTTGCGCAGGCTGTTCCTCCGCCTGGGGGACCTTCCTTGCTACTCTGCCCCACTCGCTCAGTTCTCCCTCCTGTAGGAATTACCCCCCCCACCCCACCGAGCCCGGGCCAGAGGAGGGTGCGGGGGGATTCCCCTCCACTGCTCCAGCCCATCGGGTCCTTATCTCTCTGGGGCACGTTATGTGGCTCTAGACCTTGGCTGTGAGCTGATCTCCTGGCAAGGACAACACCCACTCATTAGTCATGTGACCCTGGGCAAGTCAATAAGCAGATGAGGAAACTGAGGTTTGATTGAGTTAAAAGGGGTGAATTGTAGCACTTTCTTTATGGAGTTGTTGTGCAGATTTTTTTTTAAATATCATTTTTATTTATTAAAAAAATGTATTTATTTATTTGGTTGCGACAGGTCTTAGTTGTGGCTGGTTGGCTCCTTAGCTGTGGCATGCGAACTCTTAGCTGTGGCATGCATGTGGGATCTAGTTCCCCAACCAGGGATGGAAGCTGGGCCCCCTGCGCCGGGAGCGCAGAGTCTTAAACACTGTGCCACCACGGAAGTCCCTGTTGTGCAGATTAAATGAGGTGGTGTTCATGCTCAGCCCAGCACTCAACAAAACGTTAGCTGCGATGATAATTATTACCTCTTGCAGAAACGCCCATGTCTTCCCCAAGGACAGGGAATGCCTTTCCATCTCTGTTTTCCTGAAGCTTGTGCTGTTCCCAGCCTGAGGGAAATCCTATGTGTAACTGTCAGCCTCTCTTTACAGAGGAGGCCCCAGAGTGGGGCTCAGAGAGCGGAAGTGACTTGCCCAGGGCCACACAGCTCAGTGGCCACAGAGGCCAAGTTGGTGTTCAGGCAGGGATGTGCCCCAGTCCCAGCCAGCTGGCCGCTGTGGCCCACACCAAGCTCCTTGGGGGGCCACTGGATGCTCAAGGATCCTAATCTTGAGGTCAGAACCCAGGAAGGCCTCGCCTAGAGCTGGTTGCCGTGCTCTTCGCGCAGGACCAAAGTTCGTCTCCAGATCCCGCCTGGATGGGGGCGTGCCTTGCAGGCCAGGGCTGAGGCTCCCTGTGCTGCGAGGGCAGGAACGGAGCCGGCGAGACTCCGATCACATTGGAGACCAGAGTCCAAGCCAGGTGTGCCCAGCGGAATAAGAAGCAGCGTTTGAATTTGTCTTTTCAAAAACAAATAGCTTTGTGAGTTTTTGTTTTTTGTGTTTTACCATGTATGTGCATTCGTGGAGGCTCTTCACCCAACCACAGAGATGCTGGAGCCAGGGGTGGAGGGCCGGCCGGCCACACGGCCATTCTCTCCCGCCCCTGTCCTTGCTGCCGTCAGCCTTCTCCTCGTCCTCCAGGCAGGCTGCAGCCTGTGTCCACCCAGCTCTGAGATTCCCACAGAAGAGAGAGAGGTGCCTCTCTCCCCTTCTGCCCTGAGTAGCCCGTCCTCCCCTTGAGCCAGCTCATTTCTGGCCAGAGCTGTGAGTCCTCTGATTGGCCAGTGGGCGGGGGGCTGTGCTGGGCAAACCGCACAGTATCACATTGTGACGTCAGAGAGTTGCAGCTCTCTGAGAAAGGGGTGCTGTGATCCTAAGTTGGGTGGGGAGGGAGGGGTGCTGGGTGCATGGGCACACAGCAGCACAGACAATAGGTGATCCCTGGGACCCTATTTTTTAAAAAAATATTTATTTATCTGGGTCTTAGTTGCGGCATGTGGGACCTAGCACCCTGACCAGGGATTGAACCCAGGCCCCTGAATTGGGAGCGTGGCGTCTTACCCCCTGGACCACCAGGGAGTCCCTCTAGGACCCTATTTGAGCTGACTGTGTCCTCCCTGGCTTGAGTCCTCCGAGGGCTTCCCTTCCTAGAATCTCATCTCTGCTCTGCGTATTGGCACCCCCATGCTCTGGCCCCTGCCCTTTCTCCTTACTGTCTGCTCTCTAGCCACTTGGTGGAATATACCCGCCAGCTGCCCATTTCCTACTTCCTGGCTTTTGCAAATGCTGTTTCCTCTGCTTGAATTCTTTTTCCCTACTCTTCCTCTACGGAACTCCTATGCATCCTTCAGGTCTCAGCCTAAATGTCCCTTTCTCAGAAACACTGTCTAACAGCGCGTGCCCTCACACGCCGTATGCTGGGAAATGTTAAATAATCAACTGAATCTCTGGAGGGAACAAAAGACCCTGATTCGCAAATTGGCATTTGCCCATTTTTGTAGCTATTTCCATCATGGCCAATTTCAAACTACCAACGTGCATCACTGCCCACTGAGTTGGGGAGAGGGCGGTATATTTGGGCACTTGACAGCGGCAGGCATAGGCTGGTTGCCCACACCACAGTCTACCCCCGTCTCTGCCGCCCAGCTATTCCTTCCCTATCCTTCTGTAGGGTGCCGTGCACTGTTACCTTGTGACCTTTGCTCCCATCTGTAATTCTACATTGATTTGTGGGGTGATAGCTTTGTCTGACTCTCCCACTCAACTCTGAGCTTCCCAAGGGCAGGGCCGGGCCCACCTCCACCAGTGCCCTTCCCAGCGAGGCTGAGTGAGGCAGTAGGCACCTACCAAAGCTTGAGCATCTGTAGTCCAACCTGCCATGACCGTCGCAGGGTTTCCCTCCATCCAGAGGTGCCAGGGACCCGTCAGCCACAGCTCAGAGCACACGGTTTAATCCCTGCCAGCTGGAGAGCAGGGAGACATCCCGCTTTTTTTTCCCCTCTAATATCTCTCTCTCTCTATTTATTCGGTTTGCTGGGTCTTAGTTGGCACGCAGGATCTTTAGTTGCCGCACACTGGATCTTTTTAGTTGCGGACACGTTGGATCTTTAGTTGTGGCATGTGAACTCTTAGTTGCGGCCTCTGGGATCGAGTTCCCTGACCAGGGATTGAACGTCGGCCCCCGCATCGGGAGCGCAGAGTCCCAGGCACTGGACCACCAGGAAGGTCCTGAGACATCCCGTTTTAATTGGCATTTCTGAGCTGATTAGTGAGGCTGAGTGTTTCTTGCATGATTTCACTGTCTTTCTCCTTATGTGAATTTTCGACTCATGTCCTTTTTCTATCTGAGGAGCCCTTTTCCTGGATCCATAGGAGTCTTTTCCACATGACTTGTGGTGGCCCTGCTTTTGCCACATGTAACAAGAATCTTCCCATGTCTGTCCCTTGTCTTTTCACTTGGAACTTTTTTTTATTTTTTGAGGCGGGGTGCACACTGCACATCATGTGGAAACTTAGTTCCCTGACCAGGGATTGAACCCGCACCCCTGCATTGGAAGCGTGGAGTCTTAACCACTGGACCGCCAGGGAAGTCCTAGCATTTTTTTCATTCGTTTCGTTTCTCCCCCCCACTCCTTTTTTTTTTTTTTTTTTTGGCCTTACAGACATTTGCATTTTTTTTAATGCAGGGCAGGACCCTGGGAAGTTAGGCCCCTTGCCCAAAGGTCACCCAGCCTGGTCAGGGTTAGGACAGGGCTGTAACTTGGTAACTCCGGCCTGCACCTCTGTTCCACCCTCTTCTCCACGTGGGACCTGAAGAGAGCCTGTCCCCCCTCCTGTCCTCCCTGGCACGTGACCCACGGGCAGTCACCAGCTCACGTGGCCCCTTCCTCTCCTTCTTTCTGCCTCTGTACTGATGTGTGTGCTGTGCCTTCACCTGGCCTGCTTCTAATCCACATTCTTTCATTCGTACCAGCTTTTATGAAGTGATTTACATGCCATAAAATTCACTCATTTTAAAGGCACAGTGCAGTGATTTTTTAGTAAAGTTACACAGTCTAGTTTTGGAGCCTTCCCCTCACCCCAGAGGTCCCTAGGACCCCTTGCAGTCACTCGGCAGCCCGCCCTGTATCCTTAGAGCCACTCCTCGTCCCTTGAGTTTCGGCTCGAGTGTCACGGGACTCAGTGTGTGTGTCCTAATCACGTCCTAGTCGGGACACACCACTGTGCCCCGCACGTGTGCCTCCCACCCCCGCTGAGCCTGCGAGCCCCTCCCGCCTCTGGGGCCTGGGGCCGGCTCGGCCCAGACCTTCGGCAAATATTTGTCCGGAATCAAGAGCAGGTTTGGCGGGAGGTGGGTCAGTGATTCCTGAAGGCACTTTGGGCCGCTTCCCCGGTTCCCCCAGAGCACCGCCCACACTGACCAGCCAGGCTTAGGCTTGCCTTTGGGCTCCCAAACCGGAAAGGAGGGGGCGAGATGGGGCAGAACAAGGCGGCTTAGGAAGCACTGGGGCCAGAGCTGCGGGGGAGCCGTTTAGGAAGGAGGGGATGAAGAGGGCTTGGGTGCCTTTGCTGGAGATGCTGTCAGAGGACAGGTGCTCAGCCGCTGGGGGGAGAGGGAAGGTGCTCCGCACGGGGTGGCTTGTGGCGGGACAGGGTCAGACAGGCGCTGGAGGCAGGTGGGCACAGTGAGCTGACCGACGCGATGGAATGTTCAGGCTGGAGAGCGCTTGGTGGTGAAAGGCGGTGACAAGGCCCCCTGGAGCCAGCGGGACTGTCCTGCGATGTCACTTGACCTCCCTGGGGAAGCAGTCAGGGCATCTAGCCCTAGATGGTGCCCGGCCCGGGTGCGTGGAGGACCCAGAGTGGGGAGAAGCCCCATGTGCTCCTGGGAGCCCTGGAGGAGGCCAATGAGAAGGGACCTTATCGCCGCCGGTTAGCAGGGGCTGCGTGGGGACGCTCGCTCCCTGCGGAGGGCGAGGGCCCGGCAGCGCCCCCGCCGGGCTGCCTGTTTCTGCCGTTTCCTCCCCACCACGCCTGGCACAGCAGGATTTGTCAGGAATCTTCTGGGAATAACCTGGTGTCCACGGGGAGACTGTTCTGTGGGGTCAGCGTAGGGCAGTGGGGTCAGGCTGCTTCCCTTCAGGCAGGCTCCTCTGCTGAGCCCTCTGGGTCCTCATGAACAAGTCCGCCACGTGTGTAAATATATGTAATGCACGGAAATGTTCACAGCTGCTGGAGCCAAGCTCCCCAACACCTCGGGGCCTGCGGCCTCCTCTCCGTTGTCCCCCCGAGGCCCATGTGCCCCGGGGAAGGCCCCACCTCCAGGCCCTCACAGCCCAGAGCTGTCAGAGTGGGTGCCTTAGGGACGGAGAGTGAGGAAGCTGGCCCAGAGAGGGACAGGGGCTGGCCCAAGGGCACGCAGCAGTTGGACTGAGCCAGGCTGCAGTGAGGCTCTCTTGAACTGGGACCCAGGATTTTCTCTGGGCGCTCTGCCCTGACGATGTAGCCCAGCTCCAGGAAACAGCTCCTCTCGGGGCTGAGGAATCCCTGTGGACTCTGGAGGAGCCAGTGGAGAATTAGGTCGTTTCTCCATGTGGTGGAAGCTTTGCATGCTCATCTCTAAGACGGGGGGATGGTCCCCTCCCGGGCAGGGTGGTGAGGGCTGCACGAGGAAGTGTGTCAGACGCCGGGCACGTTTCACCTGCTGAGCACCACGTCCACACCCGGGCTCCGGCCACGTCCACGGGCCTGAAGGCGGGGGGTCCTGAGGTCAAGTCTTGGCTCTGTCGGCCTCGCCCTGCCTTGTCAGACCCTTCCCTGGGCCTCCGCCCCTCCTTTCTGTGTCATGCCTGGACAGTGTGGCTTCTAGCAATGGTTGTTTTCGTGGGCAGCTTGCCTTGGGCCCCGCCCAGGCTGCTGCTGGAAGGCCATTTGCATGGGTCTGTTTGTCTCTGGTTCCATGTGGCTGTCCATGCGGGCTCCAGGCTGCCCCACTGGAGCAGAGAGCCCTTGAGGCGTGAGTGTCCTAACCCAGCTTCTCTGGTGCTCTGTGCTGGAGGCCTGAGCGAGCAGGTTTCCCCCCCGACATCAGCTGAGATCCCCCAGGGGGGCAGAGCCTGGTCAGGCTGGGCCAGGTTTGGGTGTCCAGCCAGGCCCGGAGGACTCCTCGTGGGGCTGCCAGGGCACTCTCGCCCTCCTCCTGGGCATCCCACCTCTCCTGGGGCCCAGAGAACATGAAGCCAGCAGCTTTCCCCTACCCAGCCTCACCCCTGAGCCCCAGAAGAGGCGCCCCTCTGTCAGGCCAGCACCCCCTGGCCTTCTCCGTGACCCCCGCCCCGCATCTCTGTCCTCTCCTTCTGCCATCCGCTGGCCCCAATCTCTCCCATCTCACCCCCCGAGCCAGGCCTCCCTCCCCAGGCCTGCGCTTGGCCTCACCTTCTCACCTCGCCTCCTGCTGACACGGTTCTTGCTGGGGCCCCCAGGGCCTTGCTAAGTCCAGCAGGTGCCTGTCCGGCCTTCCTTGCCGTGACCCTCCTTGACCCCCCGGCAGCTGGGCACCCCCAAGCCCACGGCTCCATTTATCCCAAACCCGACTGCACCCAGTGACCTCATTAGGCCCGCCTGGCTGGAGGGCCCCAGAGCATCTTCTCAGGGAGGCCTCTAGGCCTCCCACCTCCTAGGGACCCAGAAGCCCTGGAAGTGAAAAGGTTCGATGTTTGCTGTTTCGTTTGAGCGAAGATGGATCTCCGTCCAGCAGGCGGTAGATGAGCTAGTGAACCAGCCTGACCCTGCTCGCCGGCGCGGCTCGGGTGGGTCCGGAGGGGCCCCACTCCTTAGATGGGCCTTCCTGGGGTCTCCGCCGAAGGCCAGGGGTGTTCAGCGAGGTCTCCGAGCCGTGTCACCCCTGGAATCCGCTGGGCTCCTAGCCCCCTGGCCACTGTCTCTGAGCCCCCACTTTTTAAAAAAAAATTTATTATTATTTTTTTGCGGTACGCGGGCCTCTCACTGTTGTGGCCTCTCCCGTTGCGGAGCACAGGCTCTGGATGCGCAGGCTCAGCGGCCATGGCTCACGGGCCCAGCCGCTCCACGGCATGTGGGATCCTCCCGGACCGGGGCATGAACCCGTGTCCCCTGCATCGGCAGGCGGACTCTCAACCATTGCGCCACCAGGGAAGCCCCTAAGCCCCCAGTTTTGAGTCGCCTGGCTTGCTGGGGCTCCTCCTGCCTGCGCTGTGGTCTGGACAGGGCCTCCGGGCAGGGTGGAGGTGGTCTGGAGCTCACGTGTTTGGCCCCTTCTCGGGATCGCCCCTGAGCTGCCCAGCATCCGGCTTGTGCGTGGGCCGCCTTTTTCCGTTGCTTCCAGTAGGGTGGCTGGGCCCAGTGACTATCGTGGCCGGGGAGCATGGGGCCTTTGCTCATAGGTTAAAGCAAGCCTGGGGCCAGATCACCTCCAAGAGCAGCCCACAGCCCCAAAGGTCAGAAATGGGATGTTTTTTACTCTCAGATCAGAAAACTGTATTTAATAACAACAGTAGTAACGGCTCCCAGGGCTCAGAGCTGTCATCCCAGCCTCACCAGAGCCTGGATGGGCAGGTCGGGGTGTCACCCCCATTTCCCAGATGTGGAGACCTAGGCTGGGGCAGTGCTGTGGCCTACCCAGTCGGCCGGGGTGAGGGGCTGGGGACCAGGCACCCCAGGCTGTGTTGAGGCCGCACCCGAGCTGAGGGCAGCTGAGTCCCTGGGAAACTGTCAGGAAAGGAGGAAGGGGCGCCAGGCCAGGCAGGGAAGGGACACCCAAGGATGTTCTCCTTTGCTTCCACTCACGCACGACTTACTGGCCTTGTACGACAGACGGGGCACCAGAGGCCCACCGTCCAAGGTCACAGCTGCTGGGCTCTGTCACTGCCCTTGCCGCTGAGGGGTACGGAAGTGGCCTGTTTGCTGGCCTGGATCCCTGAGCTGGGGTGCTTGTCCCTGCTGGCTTGCCAGTCTGTGCTCACCTGCTGCAGGTGTGGCCTGCCCCAGGCCTGGCCTCCTTCCAAGGGGAAGATGGAGAGACCTGCCCTGTGGAGGCTGGTGGCCTCTGGCTGCCTGGCTGAGCTCCCAGGTGTGCCTGGGCAGGCGAGGGCCCGGACCCTTGGAGGCTGGCGTCCAGAGGCCACCTCTGGTGGGCGGGAGGCTGATGGAGCCCTGCGGCCTGTGGCCCCAACCTGACATTCAGGTATGCAAATGTTCGGGAACTTTGCACGTGATTTCCTGGGCCCTGGGCGAGAACATTCCTGACGGCTGGGATGCAGGCGCATCCTTCTTGCCCTGGCCTTCGTGAAGACACTTGTGTCCTCCCCTGCTCCACCTCACTGCGGCTGCTGGATTCCCACCCCCTCAGGCCTCTCAGCCCCACGGTGGAAGCATGCAGCTTCCTGGGCACCACTGAGGCCCGCCTTCTGACATGTGCCCGCTCACTCTGACCCCCTTTGGCGGCAGGAACAAGCTGGGATGAGGCTTGCCCCCGCCCCCCTCCCGAGTGGGGCCAACCCCCCCGGTTGGGGTCCTTTCGTCTCCTTTGCCCCGTCTGGCGGGGTGATGCTGGGCGAACGTCAGGCTGGCTGGTCCACCTCGGCTGAGGCTGGCAGGCAGTGGCGCCCTTGAGGGGCGGGGTCGAATGTGAGCTGCCGCTGCGCCCAGCGCCAGGCCAGTGCAGGGATGGGGCAGTGAGGTCAGCTGGGCTGTCAGAGCCTCGGGGTTTCCTCATCCCCCGTCCAGTTGCTGTGTGTTTCCTAGAGCTGCAGAGACAAATGACCACGGACAACGCGCGTGTTATCTTACGGTTCTGGAGGTGAGAACTCTGACCCGGGTCCCACGGGGTGAAGTTTCTTCTGGAGGCTCCGGGGGGGGATCTGTCTCCTGGCCCTTCCGGCTTCTGGAGCCGCCTGTGCCCCTCGATCTTCACAGCTGGCGAGGCCGGTGGAGACCTTGCACATCCCCAGACCTCCTCTCCTGCTCCCTTTCCCACTGTCCCGAGCCTGGGATGACGCCGTACCGCCGGGATACTCCAGGCTCTCCTTGCTGTTGTGAGGTCAGCAGACCAGCACCCTGGGTGCAGCCTGACTTCCAGGGTCCCTCAGAAGCTGACCGATTCACAGTGAGGGGAGTAGGACCTGGACGCGTTTGGGGGGCCCCTGTTCTGCCCGCCCCAGTTGCCAGTCTCTCCCTGCACCTTGTGAGCTGGTTCCAGGCGGCGGGGCCTTGGCGCCCCCTTCCCTGCATCTTCCTCCACCTGCCGGGGGCAGCGAGTACCCTTCTGGGCCTCTGGCCTTTCTGGGACAGCCAAGTCGCCTCCCACACGCAACGCAGGGACAGCCCACTTGGCCGCCGCTGGGCCATGTGGGCAGGCCCGGGAGGAGAGCGCTATGCAGCCTAATCCCACCACTGCTGTCCCCAGCATACCCGTCTTCGGGCAGCATCCTGGCCGCCGGCCTTCACGGTGCACTTTGTTGGGTGGTCGTCGTAAAGCGCAGATTCACCTGGGCGTCTGCTCCCGGCCAGTCAGCCTGAGCTTTCCGTGCCTTATCTATTCATCCTCCCAGTGACCTGTTTATGGTTCAGAAACGAGCCTTGCAGCTGACGTAACCTGCTCGGAGCTGGGATTTTTTTGTTCGTTTTTTTTTTTTTGCAGTACGCAGGCCTCTCACCACCTCTCCTGTTGCGGAGCACAGGCTCCGGACACGCAGGCTCAGCGGCCATGGCTCACGGGCCCAGCCGCTCCGCGGCATGTGGGACCCTCCTGGACCGGGGCATGAACCCGCGTCCCCTGCACTGGCAGGCGGACTCTCAACCACTGTGCCACCAGGGAAGCCCCGGATTTTTTCTTTTAAACTTAAAAAACAAAATTGTGGTAAAGGATAACATAGAATTTGCCATTTTAACCGTGTGTGAAGCATGTGATTTGGGGGCATTCATGACTTTCACGGTGTGGTGTAGCCATCACTACTATTTCCAAAACATTTTCATGACTCCAAACAGAAATTCTACACCCATTACCAGTCACTGTCCATCCCCCCCGCCCCCCCAGCCCTGGAAACCTCTACTTTCTGGTTCTGTGAACTTGCCTGTTCTAGATATTTCACGTAAGTGGAATCATACGGTATGTGGCCTTTCCTGACTGGCTTCTGTCACTCGGCATCATGTCTTCAAGGTTCATCCGTGTTGTACGCAGCCCGCGGTAGTCCTTCATGCCTGTGTTTTGGGCGGCGGAGGTGCTGCTAGTTTATTTGGGAGTCAGTTCCCGGGAGCAGGATTGAGGGAGCCGGCACTGTGACAGAGAAGCAGCGAATTCAATATAAGGGCTTTTAAAATTGAGGCATAATTGACCTATAGCATTATATTAGCTTCAGGTGTACAACATAATGATTTAAAAAAAAATTTTATTGAAATATAGTTGATTTACAATGTTGTGTTAGTTTCAGGTGTACAGCAAAGTGATTCAGTTATACATACATATATATATAAATATATATATATATATAATTTTTCTGCATTCTCTTCCATTATAGGTTATTACAAGATATTGAGTAGAGTTCCCTGTACTATACAGTAGGTCCTTGTTGGTTATCTATTTTATGTATAGTACTGGGCATATATATATATATATATATATATTTTAAAGAATTTGTTGGGGGTAGGAGTTTATTTATTTATTTTTGCTGTGTTGGGTCTTCGTTTCTGTGCGAGGGCTTTCTCTAGTTGTGGCAAGCAGTGGCCACTCTTCATCACGGTGCGCGGGCCTCTCACTATCGCGGCTTCTCTTGTTGAGGAGCACAGGCTCCAGACGCGCAGGCTCAGTAGTTGTGGCTCACGGGCCCAGTTGCTCCGCGGCATGTGGGATCTTCCCAGACCAGGGCTCGAACCCGTGTCCCCTGCATTAGCAGGCAGATTCTCAACCACTGCGCCACCAGGGAAGCCCTGTGTACGTATATTTTTAAAAATATTTACTTATTTGGCTGTGCCAGGTCTTAATCGTGGCATGCGGGATCTTTAGTTGCGGGATGCGGGCTCTCAGTTGCAGCGTGCGGGATCTAGTTCCTTGACCAGGGATCCAACCCAGGCCCCCTGCATTGGGAGCATGGAGTCTTAACCACTGGACCACCAGGGAAGTCCCAGTAGTGTGTATATTTTAATCCCAAATTCCTAATTTATCCCTCCCCCACCAACATAGTGATTTGATATGGTATCCTGTGAAATGACCCCAACAAGTCACTATACACAGTTACAAATATTTTTTTTCTTGATGAGTTCTTGGATGACAAGTTCTTTTTTTTTAATAGACCTTTATTGGAGTATAATTGCTTCACAATACTGTGTTAGTTTTTCTTGCACAACTGAATCAGCCATATGCATACACGTGTCCCCATATCCCCTCCCTTTGAGCCTCCCTCCCACCCTCCCTATCCCCCCCCTCTAGGTCATCGCAAAGCACCGAGCCGATCTCCCTGTGCTATGCGGCTGCTTCCCACCAGCCACCTAGTTTACATTCGGTAGTGTATATATGTCGATGCTACTCTCACTTCGCCCCAGCTTCCCGCTCCCACCCCAAGTCCTCAAGTCCATTCTCTATGTCTCCCTCTTTATTTGGATGAGAAGTTCTTGATGAGAACTTTCAAGATCTACTTTCCTAACAACTTTAAAATATGCAACACGGTATTAATAACTACAGTCACCATTCTAGACATTACATCCCCATGTCCTACTTATTTTGTAACTGGAAGTTTCATTCCTTCCTAAGGCTGAATAATATTCCATTGTGTAGAGAGACCATATTTTGTTTACTCATCAGTTAACAGATACTTGGGTTGTTTCCACCTTCTGGCTATTGTGAATAGTTCTGTGAACATGGATATGCACGTTTCTGTCTGTGTCCCTGATTTAAATTCCGTGGGGTATATATTTAGCAGTGGAATTGTTGGGTCTTATGGTAATTCCATGTTTAACTTTTTGAGGAACCGCCCAATTGTTTTCCACAGTGGCTGCACCGTTTTCCATTCCTACTAGCAGCATACAAACAAGGGCCCCCATTTCTCTGCAGCCTCGTCAGCACTTGCTATCTTCCGTTTTTTGAGTTTGGCCGTTAGAGGCTCTGCGGTGGGATCTCACCGTCGGGCTGGCTGCATCCCTGCGACTGCTGCTGCTGAGCACCTTTTCATGTGCTTAGAGAAACAGGTGCACATCTTGGGAGAAATATCTATTCAAGTCCTTTGCTCATTTTTTGTTGGGTTGTCTTTTTGTTTTTGGGTTGTAGGATATCTTTATATATTCTTGTTACTAAACCCGTATCCAGAGCTGGAATTTGAACGCTTTCTAAACGCTGCTCCCTTCCACCCCCCGGGAGATGCTGTGGCCCCCTGGTCCCCTCCTAAGCAGGGCTGTGGTTTATTGCCAGGCCTGGGCTCGCTTGCTCTTTCCTAAGTTCTGCTTTGACGCTTGTGCTGTGACCACCATCCTTCGGGGCCTGATTAGGGGGTGTCCTTGGCAGCTTCGGGGAAAGCTCCCAGGATCAAAGGGCCCAGGCAGTCTTGCCGAGCTTGGAAGCCTGGGGGGTGGCCCCCAGCAGTAGGGGGAAGGAGGCTGGAATGGGAGCCGGGGGTAGGGGTGTGAGGTTCGGCCGCCTCCCCTGGCAGGCTGTCCTGAGGGCTGTATAGCACCACTGCTCAGTTGGTCGGAGCCAAAACCACCGTAGCTGCCAGATGAGGTGGAGGCTCGGTGGGAGTGCTGGTGTGTAGATAGCAGGGGTGTCAGTGCTGCCTGGGGGATTCTGTGGGCTTCCTGGGCAGCGGTTCTAGGATGTGGGAACCCCGACTACCGCCCCCCGCCCCCGCCCCGACATCTCCAGCAGACGCGGGCTGTCCCACCATCAGGCTCCAGGACCGGTATGTGGAACACATACCCCGTGAGGCACATCCTGCCCACGCTGTGTCACACTGGGACACAGAGGCCCAGAGAGGGTGGGAATGCACCATGGCCACACAGCAGGATCAAGACTGACCTCGAGATGGGCTTGTGGCACCACCATAGCTTGGGCAGGAAGACTCTGAGCCTGAGTCTCCCCTCTGGGGCAGAAGTCCTTGTTGTGTTTCTCCTTGCATACCCCCAGGGACAGGCAGCTCACCACCTGTGAGGCAGCCTGTTCCATTGCTGGGGGGCTCTGACAGAAAGTTCTCTGGTCTGGGAGGAAGAAGGCAGCCCTGTCACACACTTCCATTCTGAGCACTAAAGGGCAGCGACTTCCTGGGTCACTAGGAGGGAAGCGTAGGCCAGGATTCAACCTTGGCCTGGCCAATTCCATTTGGGGCCCAGCCTCTGCTGCAGCCCTGGACACCCTCTTCACAGGCCAGCCTGAGGCCGCCCAGCTGCTGGATGGGTAGGAGGGGCGGGCACTGAAGGCACTGGAGACGGGTACTGACTGTCCTAAGGGTGCCTGGGACGAGCCCCGCCCTCGCCGGCCTGGATCCCAATCTGTGTGTCAGGACGCTGGTTCCACCTGAGGGCCTGTCTCCTCTGCCAGGGAACCAAGGGACACAGCAGACCTGGAGTGGGAGGGTTGACTGTCCCCTTGAGCATGTGATGCCCCCCGGCCCTGTCCCTCCGTGCCCCTGGATACAGCACCAGCTGCTTCACCAGCCTTAAGCCTGCCAGCCCCCTCCCACAAGCAGAGGTTTCTAGAAGGCACCGCTCTCTTGCCCCAAGGCCCCCACCCCACCCTGTTCTCTTCCGGCTGCCTCCTCGGCTGGGAAGGCCCTCCCTGCTTGGGCAGCTCCCACTGCCATTGTTTTTTCCTTTTCTGTAAAACAAAATACAGAAAAGTACAAAAGATACTATAACAAACACCCACCACCCAAAATAAGTGTATTCAACATTTTATCATATTTCCTTCAGATCTTGTTTGTTTTACGAACTGAAACACCGAGACAAAGCCAGAGCCCTCCAGCTTCCCCTCCCCCAGCCACCCTGCCCCCTCCCAAGGCCCCCCCCGCCCCCCGAAGAGTCTGCTTGTGGCTCTCGGGCTCCCTGGAAGCCCACAGCAACCAAGCAGCCGTACACAGCACCGCGTGCGCTGAACCTGTGGCTCCCGGCATCTGTTTTGATGGCGGGAATTACGTTTCTGTGGCCCATGCTGACGCCTGCTCTTTGTGTAGGCTGGTGACAAAGACCCCCACCCTGGGGAGTCTCCCCAGAGCCCCCTGGGTGGTGGGGGGAGACAGGTCTGCCTGCCTCCCTCGGCACGAGCACAGGCGAGGCTGCTTCTAGGCCCAGAGCCGCAGTGCCGGATCTCAGAGCACTGCCTGGGGGCTTGATGGATGGTGGAGGGAAAGACGGGGAAGATGGCAGGAAAGATTGAAGGAGGGGGGAGGGGAAGCACGCATCTGGACCCACGCGGCCAGCACCCCCTCACCACCTCTCCCGTCCTCCCTGCAGCCAAGTACCCGGCCATCAAGGCCCTGATGCGGCCGGACCCTCACCTCAAGTGGCTGGTGCTGGGGCTGGTGCTGGCGCAGCTGCTGGCCTGCTGGCTGGTGCGGGGCCTGGCGTGGCGCTGGCTGCTCTTCTGGGCCTACGCCTTCGGGGGCTGCGTGAACCACGCGCTGACGCTGGCCATCCACGACATCTCGCACAACACGGCCTTCGGCACTGGCCACCCCGCCCACAACCGCTGGTTCGCCATCTTCGCCAACCTGCCCTTGGGTGTGCCCTACGCCTCCTCCTTCAAGAAGTACCACGTGGATCACCACCGCTACCTGGGCGGCGACGGGCTGGACGTGGACGTGCCCACGCGCCTCGAGGGCTGGCTCTTCTGCACGCCGGCCCGCAAGCTGCTCTGGCTGGCGCTGCAGCCCTTCTTCTACTCGCTGCGGCCGCTCTGCGTGCACCCCAAGGCCATGACCCGCATGGAGGTGTTCAACGCCCTGGTGCAGCTGGCGGCCAACGCCACCATCTTCACCCTCTGGGGGCCCAAGCCCATGGTCTACCTGCTGGCCAGCTCCCTGCTGGGCCTGGGCCTGCACCCCATCTCGGGCCACTTCGTGGCTGAGCACTACATGTTCCTCAAGGGCCACGAGACCTACTCCTACTACGGGCCCCTCAACTGGATCACCTTCAACGTGGGCTACCACATGGAACACCACGACTTCCCCAGCATCCCGGGCTGCAACCTGCCCCTGGTACGTGGCCATGGTCGCGGGGCTGCAGTGGCACCTTAGTGGGAGGTGGGGGAACGCGGGGAGGGCTCTGGGCCACACTCCGGCCTTTCTCTCATGCTGATCACGGGATGGCTACGTGCTCACTTGGGGTCCCCGGGGGAGAAGGAAAGGCCACCTGGCACACGGAGTGCCTGGCTGGAGAATAGGAAGGTGAATTCGGGGGGGCGGGGCAGGGGCTCAAGGGGCATTTTACAGTTCAGGCCTCTTGGTTTAATGAAAACCCGTTTGAGCACAGCTGTGATATTCACTGGCTGGCTGTGTGTCCTGGGGCAAGCCACTTGCCCTCTCTGTGCCTCAGCTTTCTCTCCTGTAAATGGTGCAGCAGTAATGATACTGCAAGTGAAGCGCCTCGCCTTCCTGACCCTGTCCCTCCACATTTCTTGTCACTGCCCTGTGACCCTCCAGGGGCCCCCTCACGGCACAGAGAGGACAGGGTGGGCCTTGCCCTTTGTGACCCAAGGGGCTTGGCCCGAGCTGCCTCGGAGTGGAAGCCTCTGGGCTAGCACCTCTGTCTTGGGAGATCTGGGTTGGAGAATTTCTAAAGAAGAAAGGGGGGGGGAGGAGGAGGGGGGAGGAGGAGGGGGGAGGGGGAGGGGGGAGGAGGAGGGGGAGGAGGAGGGGGAGGAGGAGGGGGAGGAGGGAGGGGGGAGGAGTTGTTGTTGTTCTGGTCTGGCACTGGTCGGTTAGAGCAGAAGTGACTGCGCACAGGGGGTTGGAGATTGTGGTCGTGGGAAGGGTGTCTGAGTGTGCGAGACTGTGTGTACGTCTGTGTGCCCGCATTCCTACACGTGATTAGGTGTGCCTGTCCATATGTGCATGTCTGTGAGTGCATGTTCACCCACTGGTGTGCTGGAGTGCACGTGAGCGCTGGTCTGGGTGTGCAGGTGTTTGTGCCGTGGCCCACGTGACTCTGGAGTCTGACAGCCTGTGTGTCCACCCTGGCTGTGCAGGCCGCGCCCCGCCCCGCCCCGCCCCGCCAATGGTACTGAGGTCCTGCTCTGTGCTGGGCACCATCTCACTGAAGCCTCACCACAAGCCTACGCAGCATTTCAAGCCCATCACGCCCATTTCATGGACGCGACGGGAGAGGCTCAGGGAGCAGGGGTCCCTGACTCAGGAAGCAGCAGAGCCAGAATCTTGACCCAGGACACTCACAGAAGCAGCTGCTGTCAGCTGTGAGCCTTTCCTTCTCCCAAGCAAAGTCAAAGGCTCCCTGTTCCTGCCGTGCGTGTCACCTCATCCCCCTTAGGCCCCCCTTTTCAGTTATAAAGCAGGCCCTGT
Source organism: Lagenorhynchus albirostris (assembly GCF_949774975.1). Taxonomy (NCBI): domain Eukaryota; kingdom Metazoa; phylum Chordata; class Mammalia; order Artiodactyla; family Delphinidae; genus Lagenorhynchus; species Lagenorhynchus albirostris. The sequence goes on from NC_083095.1 coordinate 5,004,334, forward strand.
GCACCTGGTGTGTCCTCTGCGGGGGGAGGGGGAGGCCTCCCCTGCAGTTGGTGTGCATGTAGGTGCTGAGGCTGGAGCACTTCTTGGAGGAGGCAGGCTGAGGGTGTCAGGTGCAGAGAGGGGCAGGGAGCTGGAGGGGGAAATAAGTCCTGAGGCTGGCAGGAGGGCGACGGGGTGGGAGTATGGTGGGAGCCAAGGTCAGAGGGGTTTGCAGGGCCGAGAGGGCACCGAACGCCGGGCTGAGGCGCGTGGACGTGACCTTGGTTCAGCAGGACTCGGCCACCCCGAGGCTCCTGGATCAGAAACTCGGGGTGTGGGCTCCAGGGAGGGGGGTGTGCATTTTAACTCCTCACCCCCATTTGGGGCAGGGGCCTTAGCGCCTCTTGGTGCCCCCAGCCAATGGCTCCTCCGTCTTTGGGCAGCGCCGGGCGGCCTCCAGCCCGGCTGGCCCGGACACGGGTACCCTGGGAGATGACAGGGTTGCGCGTGTGCTCACGCGGTCTGTGTGCTCACGTGTGTCTGCGCGCACGTGCGCCTGTGGCTGTGCACGTGCCTGTGCGCGGCCTCTGACCCATGTGCCCTCTCCACAGGTGCGGAAGATCGCGCCCGAGTACTACGACCACCTGCCCCAGCACTACTCGTGGGTGAAGGTGCTCTGGGACTTTGTGTCCGAGGACTCCCTGGGGCCCTACGCCAGGGTGAAGCGGGTGTGCAAGCTGGCGAAGGACGGCCTGTGAGCCCGACGGCCGGTGCCCCGAGAGCACGGACCCTGCTGCGCGCGCCTCAGTGCCCGGTGGGAGCAGGGCCTGTGCTCTCTGTCTGCTGCCCGGCCTCGCTCCGCCCACCTGCAGGGCTGGCCGTCACCTGTCCCCAGGGCGAGCAATGCCCAGAACTGGTTTGGCTGCATTTAGTTCCCGCACCCTAGGCTGCTGTTCTTGTCCCCCTGGAGTCCCGAGACCACGCCTGGAGACAGCGGGCGCGGGTGGCAGCCTGGAGAAGCTTGGTCTGCACGGGGACTGGTGACCGCAGGCCGGGCCCTCCCTTTCAGGACGTCACGCGCGAGGCCTGGCCTGGCGCTGGGTGCCCTGTGCCCAGGGAGCTGATTTCTCTGGCGTGCCCATGCCCTAAATTAAAGCAGCATGTTTTCAAGTCCACAGAGGGTGCTTCCCAGGAGTGGGCTCGGCTCCTGGCCAGCAGGGCCTGAGGCCACGCTCCTCCCTCTGGGGCAGCCTTCCCCGGGGGCCCTGTCATTGAGTGGCCGGTTTTGGGGGTGTGGGCAGAGATGAGATCCACGTGGTCCTCGGGCCACGTCCCTGCTCCCGCCACAACCCTGCCCCCCACCCCCACCCCCGCGCCTGCCGAGCTCCTGCTGCACGTTGGGGCCCTCACCCCCACCAGCTCAGACGTGGGGCTTGAGGAGAACAGGTACCACAGGCCAGGCAGATGGCGGGTGCACAGGCGGCTGGACCGACGGGTGACTGCCCAAGTGAGCTAGGGCTCTGACGGAAGCTGGCTGGTGTCCTCGGTGTCTCTGCGAAGCGGGATGCGGCTCGGCCGGACTGTGCGGAGGGCTAATGGCCCAGCTGAGAGGTGGGGAGGCATCGCTGGCGCCAGCCCCTGGGCCCGGGGGCTGTGTCGGGGTGTGGGTCCTGGTCTTCCAGAGGCAGGCGGGCAGCAGGAGGGATGCCTGGGCGAGGCCCTCCCTGCCAGAGGAAGCGGCCGGGCCAAGATGGTCTCCCTTTGGAGCCATGAGGCTGGGGAGGCCGAGGACCATGGCCCAGGGGCGGGCATGGCGGGGCTGCCTTAGCTGGCCCGGGAGAGAGAGGGCTGGGAGGAAGGCCCAGCTGGGCGGGGAGGAAGGTCTCAGGTGCCTGAGACAGGGCAGCTGCTACGCAAGGGCTTCCTGCTCAGGGCTGGGCGTGGCCTCGCGTGCGCCAGGCACCCCTGTCCACGGGTGTTCTGACCACTGAGGTGGCCCGGGGAAGAGGCCCTCGGACTGGCTGTGGGAGGGCAATGCGGCTCTGAGCCTGGGCAGGCGGCCCCTCCTTGTGCACACACGCTGGCCTGGGCCCAGGGGAGCCCCAGAGAGCCCAGCTGAGCCTCGCGAGCGCTCCGTGTCCGCCAGCGAGCTTATCTGCCGACGGGACGGTCACGGCTGGGCCTCACCCAGAGCCGAAGGTGGGCCCAGGGCAGGGGTCTGGCACAGCGCTCTCGGGAGGCAGCTGCCCGGGAAGGGGGAGCACCCCGTCGCCACCTGCCAGGACTCTCCCCGAGGCCCCGAGGCGACAGGGTTCCTGGACGGCGGGAGGCAGGAGGAGCCCGGGAGAGCGGCTCATGGAGCTGTGTGTGGGTTAAGCCGCTCACCTCCCAGCCGGCAGAACAGCCCTATTCCTGTGTCCCAGGGTCGCTGGGAGCACTCGGTGAGACGGTGTGTCCAGAGCCTGGCCAGAAAACAGCCCCACTGTCACGAGCCAGACTGGGGGCCCGCCTCCCGTGGCCCCAGGGGACGGCTGGGCCAGCGCCTGGGCACACTGTGCCGTGGTGCCTGCGTGATAGTCAAAGGACGCCAAAGCCTTCCCACTGGCTGGGGCCTCACTCCTGCCACGGAGGCGGGGACCTGTGCTCCTCCCTGGGGGCTGCAGGAGACTTGTGGGGCAGGGCGGAGGCCTTCCCTGCCCGCCTTGCTGGGCCCGAGTCACGGGGCGCCCCTCTGCGCGGCGGGAAGGGCTGGTGCCTCCTCCCGGCCCTGCTGATGTTCCAGGCGCCACTCAGAGCCCGTCTCCCTGGAGGAGGCCCTGGGGGGCGGCTCCTGGGCCCCCCGCCGGCAGTGCCTGAGCTGCGCGGCTCAGCGGCCCGTCCCCCCTTGCATCTGAGTCAGCCCAGCCTCGCACCCACGGCCGCCACTGCCGTGGGCCCTTCCCCCAAAAGAGGCCTCCCCGGCCGGGAGCCGCCAACAGCGAGCGAGTCGGAGCCGGGGTGTGGACGGTAAGCGTTTATTACCACGTGCACACAGACCGCCTGGCGCGTGGATGGACCCCAACCACCAGGACGCTGGGAAGGAGCCGCGTGGAAGCGGCCGCTGCTCCCGGTGGCACCTAGGAGAAAACTTGAAACCACCTAGCGAGGCGCGTGACTGACTCGGGGTGTCTTCTCTATAAACCGAAAGGAATGTACACTTAAATAGGCAAATATAAAATACAAAAAAAGGCGATAGGCCTGGTGTGCTGTGTCAGGTTGAATCTAAAAAAATCCAGGAGCTGAACTTTTTTCCTCATTTTAATATTTTATCACAGGTTAAGACTTTTAAACGAAGCACATCCTAGCTTCAGTGCGTGCTCGTGTGTGCTGGAGGCCCGGGGCGCTGGGCTCCTTGCTGTCCCCGCCTTCGGCTGGACCGGGTCTCAGGCGGCGTCGGGGGCCGAGCGACCTACGATGTGCTGATCCCACTCAGCTCCTGCCTGATGGCTGAGGGGACAGGGCAGGACAGGAGGCTCAGGCGCCGCCCCCCGGCCTGCTCAGGTCCTGCCTGGGGTCTGCCCCGCTCTGTCTCCCCCCAGGCCAGAGGGCAGGCAGCGCAGCGGGCTCCGGCCGACTCCGGGGTGACAGCAAAGCCCTCTGTGGGTCTCATCTGCCGCTTCTCGTGAGCTGGCAGCCCCTCAAGGATGGCACTGCCCCTTCCCCGTCAGAGGACGGACTGGTAAGGGGCAGGCAGGCAGCCCAGCTCTGGTCGGAGGACCGGCAAGCCCCCCACCCCGCCCCCAGGGGCAGCATCAGGTCGGTGACCTTGAGCAGGGCGGAGGGCTCCCACGCCCTGCCTCCCGGGCCTGGGCTCGCCCCATCCGGAGGGGGCCGGGGCTTCTCCCTGCTCCTCTCCCCAGAGTCCTCCCCCAGATGTGAGCCTCTGCCCGGACAGACCCCAGGGGGCCTGCAGCCGAAGGCCAGGAGAGAGAGCTAAGGGCCGGGCCCGGCTCCAGCAGCAGGGGAACGAGGGGAGGGTTCCAGGAGACCCCCATGGCCCACATCTCCCCCAGCCTCTCAGCCGCCCGCCCCAGAGGCTGCGTCCACCATGGCCGCGCTGTGGCAGGTGCAGAGACGGGGGCCCCCCACACCCACTGGCTCCCTCCGTCGAGGCCTGTGCCCTCTGCTCGCTGGCTGGCTGGCAGCCCTGCTTCGGGCCCCACACCAGCCCTGGCCCTGGGGCCCCACAAGCAGCCCTCCTGAGGTGGGAGCGCCCAGCATCAGAGCAGGGTTAACAGTTGGCCTCTGTCTCCTCTCTGGCTCTGCTTTCTCTCTTCATTCATTAACTCCTTATCTGCCCACCCCAGGCCTGTGGGGGGACTGGGCAAACAGGAACTGAGTGCTCTCTGGGTCAAGGACGGGGTGTGGCCGTCACCCAGCCCTGGGCAGGGGTCCGGCTCTGCTAGCACCCACGCAGGCTCCCAGCCGCCTCTCCTCTCTCCCATGTCCGGCGGCCCTCCGCCACCAGCACCCAGCAGGTGGGATGGGGAGGGGTGTGGGCACCAGGCTGTGCCTCACTGCTCTGTCGGGCGGAGCCAGCCCGGCCCGAACCTTTCCTTTTCCTCTGGCTCCAGATCTGAGCCAGCGGCATCAAAGGCTCCGGTGGGGCCCGGAAGGACGGATGTGACTCACCGCGACGAGGCCCTGCGGCTGGGGCCACGTGCCCGCGCCCTCCGGCCAGGCCGAGCAGGCTGTGAACTAGGCCAGGCCCATAGGTAATTCTGTGGCTTCCTGCACCCCTAAACCTCTGGGAAGGCAGCGGTTGCCCTTATAACCCCAAACCCCGTGATCAGAAGTGGCAGAGTACAAAGAAGTAATCTACGTCCACAGGTGCTGAGCTAAGCAGCAGACAACTCAGGGCCGCTCTGGGCCTGGGAATGCACGCTCGGATCTTCCTCCTCGACACAGGCTAATCCTGGGAAGACAGACTGAGGCGGCAGAGCAGCAGGGCGTCCCCGGCCTTAGACGAGGCGCTTAATCTGAGCCTCAGTTTGCTCAGAGACGCGGGAGGGTGGTGCTGGCCGCTGGGAGGAAGACTGACCCCCGCCCCCATGCTGGTACAAGGCCCAGGCCTCCTGGCCCAGGACGGCCTCCCTGGCTCGACCATCCTGGACCCCTGCTTGGCCGCCCTGGGTGCAGGCAGGCCTCCGTCTTCAAGGACGCTGGGTGCACCCCGGCTCAGGGCGATGCCGGGGGTGGGGGCCCTCTACTCACCGTCGATGATCTCCTCCTTCACTTTGTGGAGCTCGCGGACCACCTCCTCGAGGATCTCCTGGTGGGAGCAGAGCCTCGGAGTGAAGGGACAGACAGCAGAGAAGTGGCCTTGACCGAGGGGCAGGGGCAGCGCCACAACCCTCACCCCTGCCCATGTCACCCGTGTTCTCGGCTCCCTCCCCAAGCTGGGGACCGGTGTGTGAGTGGGACGTGAGACACCCTCCCATGCCTGAGAAATACTCAGGAGGAGCCGGGGTGCCCGGAAGGGGAAGCCCCAGAGGCGGGCCGGGAGCCTTTTCCTGGTAAGGACAGGGGCAGGGGGACCGACGCTGCGCGTGTCCCCTCCCCCACTGCCGGCTCCCGACTGCTGGCAGCCGCACGTGGCCCTCTTGGGCAAGAGGGCGGGCCTGCCTGCTCACGCGGCCCCGACAAGTCCCCAGCCTCTGGCTCCTTCACAGCCTCTCCGGGAAGGACACACTCACCTGTTTCATCCGGTCTAAATCTAAGGCATCCAGGGCCACGTCGTTTACACTTCCCGCCGGCTTCATCCTGGGGAGAGGGCGGCAGGGTGCGGTCAGGTGGGCGTTGGGGCCCGGCAGGCGCCCCCGTGCTGGGAGACTGAGCGGTGCCCCGGCGCCTCCCGGCTGCGGGCCCAGCCCTGCCCTCTCCCATCGTCCGTCACACGCTTTCTGCTTCTACCTCCGGCCGCTCCTTAGCTACCTGAAAAGGACTCCAATGCCCTGTCTCCACCTCGAGAGGGGCTCATGGATACTGTGACCATATTTCCCAACCCAAGAGTCAGGACTTGGGGTCTTCTGCCTGGACAGCTCTCACACAGAAGCAGCCACGTAAGCGGACAGCGTCACATGCTGCCTCCCCTGGAAAGGGACCCTGATAAGCTGGCCCTCAGTGTGAGGGTCTGCGTTCCTGGCTAGACGGAGGCTTGCGGGAAACCAGTAACGATGGCATTAAATACGAGACAAAATTGCAAAAACCTTAAACACTCATCCTAAAGGCACCCACTTCCGACACAAACACATGTCCCTGGTGTTGGTAACCGGCTCTGGTGTGTAATTACTTCAGGAAACGTCCTTGGATGTGGTTTTGCTCGTCTCAGGCAAAGGTTTCAGTTTTGGGGACTGTCCTGATGCTTCCGAACTAAGGTTAGCTGGTTTGAAACTTCATGTCTCTTGCACATGAATCCTCCCTGGAAAATCTTGGCAGGGAATTGCCTGGTGGTCCAGTGGTTAGGACTTGCTGCTTTCAGAGCCGGGGCCCAGGTTCACTCCCTGGTCGGGGAACTAAGATCCCACCAGTGGAAGAGAGGAGGGGAGGGAAAGATGGAAGGACGGAAGGACGGAGGAAGGGAGGAAGGAAGGAAATCTTGGCAAACGCTCATCTAACCACCTGGCCTTTCAAAGCAGGACCATGGTGCTGAGGGTACACTTTCTGGATCCACTTTCTGTCCCCACGTGGAGAGAAAGGCAGGTTCAGGGAAATGATGTGGCTAGAGCCAGCTGCAGGGATCGTGGATGTGACAGCTGGCGGACAGACACTGACCTGGCGGACTGGCATGGCTACCAGGGGTCACTGTACAGACTAGGTCCATCTGGGGAAATCGAGGGCTGGTGTTCTCCACAGTGAAGGAGAACAAGCATGAAAACTAAAGTGCTGGTGCCGCCGCGATGGAGAACAGTGTGGAGGGGCCTCAAAGGATTAAGAACGTAATGACCACACGAGCCAGCAATCCCACCTCTGGGTACACAGCCGAAGGGAATGAAATCACTGTCCCAGGAGACAGCTGCACCCCCATGTTCACTGCAGCGTTATTCACAACTGCCATGACATGGGAACAACCCAAGGGTCCGCTGACAGATGAATGGAGACAGAAGATGTCATGTCTGTATCTGTGTGCGTGTATGTGTATGTACACACACGTGTACATATGTACATCACACGGTTACATAATGGAGTATTCTGCCACAAGAAAGAAGGAAACCCCTGCCATTTGTGACAACATGGACATTATGCTAAGTGAACTAAGCCAGAGAAAAACAAATGCCGCATGATCTCACTTATATGTAAAATCTAGGAAAGCCAAACTCAGAAACAGAGCGCAGACTCGTGGCTGCCAGGGGCTGGCGGGTGGCGGCAACTGGTGGAGGTGGTCCACGGGCACACGCTTCCGCTAATAAGATGGGTTCCCTCTTGGGGGTGTAACGTACAGCACGGTAACTATGGTTAACGATACTGTATCGTATGCTTGAAAGGAGCGAAGAAAATAGATCTGAAAGTTCTCACCACACACGTACAAAAAAAGGTAACTGTGTGAGGCTATGGACGAGTTAACTTACCTGACTGTGGTAACCATTTTACAATGCACACGTATATCAAATCACAGTGTGGTACATCTTGAACTTACACAACACTAGATGTCAATTATATCTCAATAAAACTGGATTAAAAAAAACCACTGAATGCTATTGCAAATAAAATTTTAGTGTCCAGTGCACAAAGCCGGGTTAAAAAAGAAAAGAAAAAGTGCTCCTGCACCCCCTCCTGGATGAACTCAATAAAGAGACTCAATAAATGTGGTCCTGACTGAGTTTGTAAGTAACTTTGGGTCTTGATGTGGAAAGAGGTCCGGCCTGAGATCCCTGGATCCGTCACACCCATCCTGTAGTTTCAAGTCCCTGTTCCAAGAGCAATTTTCCAGTCACCTGGACAAACCGCTGCACCTCTCTGGGCCTCGGTCCCCCCATCTGCAGACCTGGAAAGTGCCCCCGATGGTGACCCCGACAGCTTTTGTGAGCCCTGCGGCACCTGCCCCATCTGTGAGTCTGGAGCCGGAGAGCCCTCTTACGTGTAGGAATGCCCTAGACGACGCTCCTGCCCTGTGAGGGACGCCTGGCCACTCAGAACTTGGCCGCCCATCCTTACTCCGCAACCAGGAAGCAGCTAGCTCTGCTGGGAGCTGCAGGTCAGCCCCGGCCGCCTCGCCTCCCCGGCTGCTCTGGCTCCCGCCCGGCTCCGGTCCACCTCTCGCTTCACAGCCAGAGCGAGCTGCCCAGAGAGCAACTCCATCGCGGCGCCCTTTGCTCAGAGCTCGGAGACTGGGGCCCGCACACAGAATAAAATCCACACTTCTCACCGTGCGGCTCCTTCCTGCCCCTCTAAACGTGCCTCCCTCTGCCCTCCCCACGTCCGATCACCTGCCAGCCACAAGGGCCTGCTTTCTGTTCTTTGAACTTGCCAGGCTGGTGGCAGGCTCAGGGCCTTAGCACTTACACTCGTTCGGCCTGGAGGGCCGTGCCCACAGTCTCCACGGGGCAGGCTCCCTCTCACCCGGGTCAACTCGAATGCCACCTCTGAGAGGCCCACTCGCTAAAGCACCCCCGTCCCCAGCCCCGTCCACCACGCGGCCCTCTACGTCTTCCCCAGAGCACCTCTCAGAACTCACAGTTGTCTTATTTACGGGCCTTTCCAACAGGAAAATGAGCTCCTCGCAGGCAGGGACCTGCAGGGCCCAGCTCAGGGCCTGGCTGACAAAGGCCCTCCACAAGTCCTGGCCGCCGCCGAGACCCCTCATCCCCGTTCACCCGCGTCTGTCATCGCCACTCCTGCTGGGCCGGCTGGAGCTCTCTCTGGTCACCTTGTTTGATTTGGCAAGACCAGGCTCAAACTCCACCTGCTCTGGGATTTGGGCTGTTCCCCTCCAATTTGTGATGGGCACTGAAGACACTTCCTAGTACGGATTCTAGAAGCCTGCAAAATTCAGGCCACACTTGGCCCATAGCTACTGTGTGACTGTCTCTCGATTTTTTGGGCGACCTCAGTTTCAAACAACCCATCCTGTTATCACATGAGCTTTTGGTTTGGGAAATATGGTCAGCGTATCTCCGGGGAAAAGGCAGAGGAAGGAGAGGAGGTGGGGTGCTGGGCCAGCCCCCGGGATTTTGAGCTGCGGGATGCAGCCAGGGCTGCTGAAGATATCCTGTGTCCAGCTGTTGTCCACACATGGTCACCCTGTGCGTGAGGGATGAAGAGACCTCCTCGTGGCGTGGGGGAGCAGTGGAGGCTCGGAGAGGTCCCCTGGCTTGCCCGGTGTCACAATTAGCGAGGCCAGAGCTGGGATTTGATCCCGGCTCCACCTCGCTGCCTCTCTGGACAGTCACTCCCCTCCCCTGGCCTCGGGCCCTCTGTCTAGGAGAAGACAGGAAGCAGCTGGCCCGCCCTGTCCCCGACGAAGCGCAGACCACCCTTTCCCAGGGCCGACTGTTAGATGATAGGACACAGGTGGGATCCGGGGTGTTAGTCATGGGCAGGGGACAAAGGAGGCCCCAGAGGCGGGGCTGTTCGGTACCTAGAGTGAGGCTGCGACTGAAGGGGGCTCTTAGCTTCGGGGCTCTTGGCCACAGACGGGGTTCTGCGCGGTGGAACGGAATGGAACAGAGAGGTGAGTTGGCGCCGTCGCCCGCCTGGGCCCACCGACCCGGGCGCAGGGCCAGCCTTCCCGGGGCAGCTCACCTGGACAGCAAGGAGGACACGGGCTTCTCCGCCGAGCTGCTCCGCTCCCAGGGCTTCCGGCCGGCCTCTGTCGGTTCACGTCATGGATGAAGCGCCTCAGAGCTGGGAGGGCGCTCAGTGGCCCCCATCCCACAGCGTCCCGGGCAGGAGGCCCACCCGTGCTCCCCCGTCACAGCTGAGACCCGGCTCCTTATTCCAGTCCCCTCTGGCCCAGGCGGCCCTGGCAGGGTGTAGATGGCCCTGCTGTCACCCGGTGTCTCCCCCCCCTCAGGACATGAGCCTCTGTTCCCTCGACTCGGTTGACCTTGTGGCCTGGCTTTGAGCCCTCTCGCCATGACTGGGTCTGTCCTTGGAACGTGAGCCAGCTGGTCAGGGAACCTCTTAACTACGACTTCCAGAGGCGACCTGGGACTCCAGCAGTGGGCCGAGCAGGGCACAGGAGGCCCCCCACCAGGACACTCTCCAGGCAGCCCGGGGTCCACGTTCGCCTTCAGGGGCCAGGCCCACGACCCATGTGCATCCCCTGTCCCCTGACTCCTTGCTTTCTCCCCCGACACTGCAGCTGGCTCTTTCCCAGCCTGGGCTTCAAAGTTGATTTGTCTTTCCTTTTTCTTTTTTAACTGGTGTTAAACTACATCTCACTTTACTTCAAGAGATTTGTTGAGCTGGACAGAATTCACTGACTTTGCAGGATGAGCAGAGAGGCAGAAGGAAAACCCCCTGGGGCAGCAGGGGGCCAACCACTCTGAGCTGAGCCTGGAGACTGTGCAGGCCGACGGGCCCACGCTGGGCCTGCAGGGCAGGTACGAGAGCTGGGACCACGTCCAGGGTCCAGGCATGCAGCCTGGAGGAAGCCATTTAAACACACTGAGCCTCAACCCCCTAGACTGGGAACAACCCATCCACCGGGACGTGAGCTGTTCATGCAGTCACTCACCAAGAACTGTGGTGGCACTGCCTGAGAAGGAGAGGGCACAGACCGCAGCCTCGCAAGGGAGGCAGACGCACCAACAGAGTCAGGACGCTAGGCCCGTGCGGGGCAGAGCCGTGCCCCAGCGAGCAGCCAGCCCCTGGCAAGAGCTTCCCTCCGCTGGCTGGGGCGGGGGCGCTACTTCCCCTCCGCCTCTCCCAAGCCCGCACCGCACCATGTGCTCAGGAGCACAGGCCTGGCTCAGAGCAGACACTGAAACGCTGGACGAGTGACTGACTGCGGTGGCTGCTTCCCACCGTAGAGCCTCAAGGCACTCTTCTAATCGCAACCCCCGCTCCAGAGCTCAGACTGGGGGATTTCTGCGCGGGGTTCAGGACCGCCTTGTCTGGTTGACTTCTCAGTGAGCGAGACTCACTGCTAATCACTGTAACATGGGTCACAGCTGGCGTTTTGCAGGGCGCAGGAACGTGACATTTACGTGCCCCTCTTCGGAGCACGGGCCCAAGGCTGGGAACCTGAGCCCCAGGGCACGGTCTCCCACACCACTCGGTAGGTGCTGGCAGGCCGGCTGGGAGACGCGAGGCTTAGACTGGGCGGTCTTTTCTCCAGGGTGCCCCTGCTCAGGCTCGGCGTGGAGGCCGCGAAGATGGCGGGGAGCCCCCCACCAGCGCAGCCTCTCTGCTCACCGTAAAGTGAGGCAGGGGGATCAGATCGCCTTCCTGTAAGAGCCCCTCCTGTGCTAAGACCCCGTGCTGGCGCCGGCAGGGCGGTGCGCCTTACCTGAGGAGTTGGGGGGCTGGCTGGCTGCTCGGGTCCCCGGAGATGGAGAGGTGCTCGGCTCTTCCTGAAACGGAAGAGAAAGGCTCTGCTGTCGGCCTGCTTAGGAAGGCCGGCTGGGTGGGGGACCTTTGGGCCAAGTCATCTAGAAAACCTCAGTTTTCCAAACCAGCCAACGAACATATATTATTTTTATAATCAGTGAAACAACAAATACGATTCACCAATGAAAACCCCAGGTCGCGGTGGGGAGGTGGTCCGCCCCACGGAAGGCAGGGAGGAGAAGGCTGCAGGGGCCACAGTGGACGTGGCCTGGACCCCGGGCCCGGCACTGCCCACAGACTCACTGTCCCTCACGAGGCGCTGCCGCCCCTTGTCCACCGGGACCCTTCCGCAGCCCTGGGAGGAGCCCGCTTCCAGTCAGCCCTGCTGGTCAAGGCTGGGCACGGACACGGCCTGAGTCCTAGAGACCCCGGCGCTTCACTTCTCTTTCACAGGAGAGGAGGAAGCGCTAAGAATTTAGAATGTAGGGGCTTCCCTGGTGGCGCAGTGGTTAAGAATCCGCCTGCCCATGCAGGGCACACGGGTTCGAGCCCTGGTCCAGGAAGATCCCACATGCCGCGGAACAACTAAGCCCGTGCACCACAACTACTGAGGCTGCACTCTAGAGCCCGTGAGCCACAACTACTGAGCCTGAGCTCTAGAGCCCGTGTGCCACAAGAGAAGCCACCGCAGTGAGAAGCCTGTGCACCGCAATGAAGAGTAGCCCCTGCTCCCACAACTAGAGAAGAAAGCCCGCGTGCAGCAAAAAAGGCCCAACGCGGCCAAAAATTAAAAAAAAAAAGAAAAAAAGAAAGAAAGAATTCAGAATGCTCTGAAGGTTATCTTTAGCCCAACCAGGCTACGGGTTCATCAATGTTGCTGACCAGTGGGCCAGGCGGAGCCCCGAGCCTCCGGCCACTCGCCCGTGCGCCCCACCATCCCCCAGACACGGCCGCTGCGCGTCTCTGTCCTGCACGCCCGCTCCTCTCAGAGCTCGGGGCAGATGCCGCCTGTCCTGGGAGCTCTCGCAGGGCTCAGGGCCCTGGTGCTCCGTCTCTGTCCTCAGCACTTTTCTTTGTCAGCAGTCAGTTTATTGTGTCCTCCCTTGAGCACAGAGGCCATGGTCCCATCTACCCAGGACCCCCGTGCCTGGCTCCCAGCGGGGCCCCACGAAGGCGGCCCGTGCGTGTCTGCTCTGCCCGTGGAATAAGTCTGTGGCGACACTTGTAACGGAGGTGAGTAATGCAGCAGTAACACAAGCTGACGTTTATTATCGCACATATTTTGGAAAGATTCTACACTCTTAGGAAAACGGCATTTATTAAGTAATCATAATTCCTCCATTTTTCTCAAGCAAAACACATACAGCTGCTACCTGGAGCTTTTTTTTTTTTTTTTTTTACCGGTACGCGGGTCTCTCACTGTTGTGGCCTCTCCCGTTGTGGAGCACAGGCTCCGGACGCACAGGCTCAGCGGCCATGGCTCACGGGCCCAGCTGCTCCGCGGCATGTGGGATCGTCCCGGACCGGGGCACGAACCCGTGTCCCCTGCCTCGGCAGGCAGACTCTCAACAGCTGCGCCACCAGGGACGCCCTACCCGGAGCTTTTGACCAGAGACAGCCAGCCGACCTGACGAGACAGAACTAGCATAATGGTGACCAAAGCCAAGAATCGCCTTCTGCCACTGCCCACGTCAACTCTGCTTCCCATCTGGTCCATCCGAGCCTTGGGGTGAGGGCTCTCGGACGCTCACGGCCACCTCCAGGGCCAGGACTCCAGGCTCCGCGCTCCAATCAGGACCCACCACGCCCGGTCCACCTAATGCGAGCCTGTGAGAGCCAGAACCACGACTGCTCACGCCTGGTCCCCGCGCTGAGAGCAGACCTGGCACCTATCAGACCTATCAGGAACCCCCCACCCTGTATCTGCGTGGTGACTGAATGAACCCGGGAGTTGCTGGTCCAGGGGCAAAAGAATGTGCTAGGCGTGGGTCTCAGGCCAAGTCTCCTGAGCGCTCTGGTTTAAAGAGAGAGTGGAATAAATGAAACTATATAAATCCACACGTATGCGTGGGGACCAGGGCCCAGAGGAAACAGGCAAGAATGAAAGCCATTATGGGTGAAGTTAGAGTAAATGAAAAAAATCAGTAAGTTGTTTTGTGTCATCCTATTATTATTTCAAAAACAGTTAACAAGAATCCTCGCTCCCAGCGCACGGGGCTCAGCTGCGCCCACACCCCTGCCCCAAGGCTGCCGGCCCAGCGCCTGGGGGCCGTGTTTTCATGCCATGGAACGCATCCTTAGAGCAGTGACATAACTGGCCTGTGGCCAGCAAGCGGCAGAGCGCCCGCCTGAGCCACATCTGACTCCACATTTGGGGTGTTTTCCTTCTTTAATGCTTATTTGTTTCTCATTAATTATAAACCTAGTACATGTTCAATGAAGAGGATCTGGAAAACACTGAAAAGTATCAAAAAGAAAAGCCAGGGAATTCCTGGAGGTCCCGTGGTTCGGACTCGGTGCTCTCACTGCTGAGGGCCCGGGTTCAATCCCTGGGCGGGGAACGCAGACCCCGCCAACTGCACAGCGTGGCCAAAAAACAAAAAAGAAAAGAGAAAAAAGAAAGAAGAAAAGCCAGTCTCCAGTGTCTCCGTCCACGCGGCACCTGCTCTGGTGTGTGGAACTGCCCTAGCCCTGCCCTGGAAGAGGCTGCTCCCGGGCGGGCAGGGCCTCCTGACTGTGGGGGACCAAGGCAAACAGAACTCCCAGTGACCAGGAGGCTTCTTAAAAAAGGAAAGGAAAGAAAAGAAAAAGGGGAGTCAGAGGAAGAAAACTCTACCCTTGGGGTCAAAGATTTCTCCTGGGTCCATGGGATTTGAAACACACTCTTCCTGGAGACCAGGGAGGAGGGAGGTTGGGTACCGGGCCTGGAGCTGTGATGGCGGGAACTGGCTGGCGCCTTTGGAGACCTGTAATTATTCCTGGGCTCCTCGCCAGACAGGCCTCTGCAGTTTGAGAAATTAGTGGGGAGTTAGCTGGATGAACTCCATACTCTGTGCAAGGCATGGGAACAGTGGAATATGCACGCCTGGTCCTCACAGGGCTCACGATTCAGCAGGAACGAGCGAGTCTGAACAAGCAGAGATGTGTGTGCTAAGGGCAGGGAGAAGCATGGTGGGGAGAGGGGCCCGGGGTCCACGTAGTAGAGAGCCTTACTAGCCTGGAGGTCGGGAGCCTGTTTCTCAGGGAGTACTGTTTACACAGAGAAGTGCAGCCGAGGAGGAGTTAGCTGCTGGGGCCGAGGGGACCGCATGTGCCAGGCGGGGGGGACCAGGGGAAGGGAGGGCCGCTGGCAAGGCTGGAGCCCGGGGGTCACACCCGGTAAACCTCGCCCTGCTGACGGGGGTGGCACGGTACCCTGGCGCCTGGTGGTTGTAATATTTCTTCTGTCTCCTGCCACCGTTTGCAACCTGTATGCCATCTGTAGTTAAGGTCTAAACTTAGCCGTTTCAGTAGGAGTCTATTTTTACAGGGAAAGCTTAACACAGAGGGAAAGAGTGTTAGCCACCCTAGTGACGGCGGGAGCCTGGAACCTGTGTGGATAAACTAGGCTCCAGGACCCCCTCAGGACAAGAGCCAGAGCGCTGGGTTCCTCTGCCCAGCTCACCTGCGGCTCCTGCTGGAATCGACGGACTCAAGTGAAGCCTTTCAAGAACAGGAATAATTTGAAAATAATAACTGCCCTGGTCTTCAAGCAGACACTGCCTACTGCGACTGTACTCTCCAACCCCCCGAGTCCCTTGAGATCTGTCTGCTGCCCCTCTGAGCTCCCCAGCCTCCAGGCCGTTCCCTCAAGGCGCTCCCAGGCGGGTCCTGCTTCTCTGCCTCTTACCTACCTTCCCTGCGAGGCTGCGAGCTCCAAAGCAGAGCAGTGTCTGTTAGATGCTCAGTGAGCACAGGCCTGCCACCCGGTGCAGCGGGGACGGACCTGAGCGCCCACAGGCCCTGTCCCCCTGCACTACCCCCTCCTGTCCCTCTTGTCACCCCTGTCCCCCCGCCCTCCTACAAATCACCCAGCGAAGTATCTACCGCGTGTATGTCCCAACACGGTGCCCCGCAGGCCCGGTCCATTCACACCTCTGGGGAAGCCGGGGTGGGCTGGCTGTGGGGTGTGCTTACCGTTTGGCTTTCGTCTTCCTTTTTATCAGCCGGCTTGTCTGTCTGGGAGGCTGCTTTTCTCCTAACACAAGGAGGGAGAAGATACAATCAGCCCTAAAGGTTTCCACACAGAGCAGACGTCGCCTCTGTGCGGACACAGCTTGGTCCTCAGAGACTCCTTGCTGGGGTGTGACCCGTTTCGTGTGAAGGAGATCACTTGTCCAGGCACCCATCTGGCCCGTGGCGATGCCCGGGTAAATGTCCAGGCCTTCTGTGCTGGCCCCAGGACCCTGGACACAAAACTGGTCTGGGTGGTGGGGTGGGGGGCACCCCATCTCTGTCTACAGCACCTGAAGGCCGAGGAGGTTGGTCCGCACCCTGTCCAGGTCCCGGGGGACCTGGGCTCGGCCGGGTGGCCGCTGTCCTCCCAGGACGCTCAAGGCCTGGCCACGAGGGGAAGGAGAGCTGCCCCCGCCACAGGTCAGCCTGGGGGCATCCCGGCTGCAGGCCGCCCGCGGGACGGAGGAGGAAGTCTTTCCCTATCGCCCTAAAGCTCCTCCTCCCTCAGAGCTCAGCAGCCATGTCCTCCCCGACCTGGACACCACGAAGAGCGGCACGTGCTCAGGAAGGAAAGAACCCAAGAGACGCCCTCTAGTCACGGCGCGCACCTCCCCGCAGGGATGAGCCCCCTTCTCAGACACTGAGAACTCGCTGCTCTTTTCCGGCCTCAGTGGTGGCCTACCTCTGGCTAATTCCCAAACCTACACACATACCCCTTCCTACTCTCCAAAGATCCGGCCCCGGGGGCTCTCAACTCGGTGAAGCCGCCAGGACACAAACAAAGCTCTCGGAGCTCACGAGGTAGCTGGCTGTCAGGAGGGAAGCTGGCCTGGTGGGGGTGAGGGCCACCGGCTGGCTGTCCCTGTCTAGGGACCGGCCACAGGGGGCTCCTTCCTCATCTTCTCATCCCACCCACCTATGGCCCGTCCCAGAAGCCTGGGACTCATCCCCGACTTCTTCCTCGTGACAGTGGGTCCGCTCACTTCTGGCTCTGCACTTTGTTTCTGGGCTGTCTGGCCCGTCTTCACTCCCAACGCTGCATGCAAGCACCACCAGCTCCTGCCTGGCCTGCTACTGCCACCGCGCCCGTGACATTCTGCTCCTACCCAGAGCCTGCGTTTAATCTTCTAAGGATACCCAGCAGACCAGGCCCCTCCAGGCCTGTGAAGATTCCCTGGGCTGAGTGTCTGTGGACACGCTCGGCATCGAGCAGCTCCCAGCGACACGGTTCCCCCGCCTGGTCCACTGCCGGGACAGGCCTCAGCAACTGAGGAGGCAGCGACTCCGCAAGGACCTTTGATCAGCTAAGCTCTGTTACTATGCCTGTTTGACAGATAAGAAAAAGAAGTCCTAATAAAAAGGAACGAAATGGGGTCATTTGTAGAGACACGGACGGACCTAGAGACTGTCATACGGAGTGAGGTAAGTCAGAAAGAGAAAAACAAATAGCGTATCTTAACGCACATATGTGGAATCTAGAAAAATAGTACAGATGAACCTGTTTGCAAGGTAGAAATAGAGACAAAGATGTAGAGGACAAACGTATGGACACCAAGGGGAGAAGTGGGGGTGGGATGAATTGGGAGACTGGGATTGACATGTAAACACTAATATGTATAAAATAGATAACTAATAAGAACCTGCTGTATGGCACTGGGAACTGCACTTCGCTGTACAGTAGAAACTAACACAACATTGTAAAACAACTATATCCTCATTTAAAAAAAAAAAAAAAAGGGCTTTAACAAGACCCTAGCCAAAAATAAATAAATAAATAAAAGAGACCCCAGAGAGCTCCCTGCTCCTTTCGCCACGTGAGGACACAGCAGAGACGGCCACTTATGAACCAGGCGGTGGGCTCTCACCAGACACTGCATTTGTCAGTGCCGTAGTCCTGTACTTCTTTAGAACTGTGAGAAATAAAGTTCTGTTTATAAGCCATGCATCCTGATTTTTTTTATAGCATCGCAAGCTGATTAAGATAGAGAATTAGCTGTCTGTACAAAGTGGAAGTAGAGATCTTCTTTAAAAAAAAAAAAAAAGCAGCCCTCGCGCGCATCTCCTTGTAGGCTCCACCCAGCATCCTGCGCGCCCGGGTGGGCTTCAGAGAGCAGCGTGGCCGCCCCTTGCCGGTTGTGCAGAGTGAGTGCTCTCGGTGGGCCCGGCTCTGCTACCAGCTTCCGGCGTCTCACTGGCTCCCGGCACACCGGCCTTTTCCTGTTCTCAGAAACTTCCTCTCCGTTTGGTCTAAACCATCTAGGCCAAGCAGTCACTGGGAACGCACTGGTGTTGGACTTGGGGAGAGTGTGAACACTTCCTTTTTTAAAGAATCTTCTATTTTTATGCGAGGCCCCTCTGGAATGGACTCTAACGAACGTGCACACGAGGCTCTCCCCTCTAGCCTGCATCCTGGTCCACCTCCTCCAGGCCCTGGGCTGGGGGGGGAGGGGGCGTGTCTCAGCCTCTCCAGGTAATGTAACTCCACCCACCACACCCACCTCTGCTCCTCCTGTGCACGGAACCTCTCCTCTGCTGCTTCGGCCCAGAGGACGCGCAGAACCTCCTCCGTGAAGCGCCCCGGCTCCCTGGAGCTGCTCTGCACTGTCCGGCCGCAGTGGCTGGCTCACCTCTGGTCACGGCACGTGGACCCACCTGGCTGCTCCCCTCCCCGTGCCCTCCCTTGCTGGGCACACAGGGCCCTGGGCCGGCCCCGCCGAGACGTGCCAGACCAGCTGCCTGCACTCTGGGGGCCTCTGTCTCCCCCGTGTCCTCGCAGTGCCGTGCGGGTTTACTGAAGACCCAGCACAGAAAGCGCTCGCGCGGGGTCAGCCGCCATGGGGGCCGCGGGAAGAGCCTGGAGACTGAGAGAAGGCAGGAGGGGTCACGGGGGAGCAAGGCCCCCGCCGTTGCTTTTCCTGGGCAACAAGGAGCGTGCTGACAGGTGAGGCCCACTCCTGGGTCCTCTGGTGCCCGGGTGAGCCATGGCCCTGGAAACCCCATCAGGGCACTCCTGCTGCCACACCACATTTACAAGTAAGACCCAAGCTTTTGCGACCCTTCTGAGAGGGAGCTGTCTGATCTCTCCATCTGCCTGGGATTCCGCTGGGCCACAACGAAGAGCCATAGTGGCAGGCGGATGGCCTTGGGCAAGCTGGAGGCACATGTGCCGGTGAGGATGGAGGCGGAGGCCGCAGAGCTGAGCACGACGGGGAGGGAACTGCTGCTCCGTCCCTGAGGGGTAACGTCCTCTGGGCTCCTACCACCTCAGCACCCCTTCTCCCGAGTCCTCCGTAAGGGCCGCCACAAGGCGGGCCCCTTCGTCATACGTTCATTGCTGGGAATACTCCTATTTTCCCTCGGAATTGATCTCTGAAATGATCTCCAATTTCTCTCTGCCCAGGACAAGGCTGACACATGGCAGATGTTTCAACGAACACTTGCTAAACTGAAATGAGGAAGGACGTAGAGCTCAGAGGACTCCTCTGGCTTGGTGTCTCAGACTGAGCCCTGGAGAAGGGAAAGCGCGACGACCAGTCCCCCTGCCTGGCTGAACCCAGGGGACGGTGGGTCCTGGGGCCAGGCAGGCCTCCCCTTCCACTGAGGAACAGCAGCTCCTGACAGTGGCTGGGTCTGGGGGAAGCCTAAGCACTCACCTCTTGGCCAGCAGCTTGTTCATTTCTTCCATGAGGCCTCCTCCTCCACCCCCACTGCTCGCCCGGTTGGCGTCAGACTTCGAGGTCCCGCTGGGACTGGAGCCTCCGGACGCATCTTCTGGCTAAGGGGAGAGGACGGCGCGCTTCGGTCTGGTGTCCGTGGCAGGACGCCACTCGAGGGGAGACGGGGCCACGTGTGATGGCAGTGCTGGAAGAGGTCGAGGCCATCTAGTCCCCCAACCCCACCTGCTGGCGGCACAGCTGGAGCCCAGAGAGCGACCGGGACTGGAGGGTCACGGTTGGCAGGCACCCCCAGGTTCGCTGGCTCACGGTCAGCACCTTGCCAAGGCCAGCGTGGCTTGAGGGAGGAGGAGGCACAGTTCTGTGTCCCAGGTGCTCCTAATCCCACAGCCACACGTACGGCCTTCTAGAAGCCCCACCTCCCAGGACGCTGCTGAAGGCTGGGAGGGCCAGCTGAGCCTGAGGGAGCTGGTGGGCTTAAATGCAGGAGACCCAGGGCCAGAGTCCAAACCGCAACGGATGACCTGCGTGCTCTGAACAAGTTGCTCGTGCCTACGCCTCGGTTTCCTCATCTACGAGGGCAGAGATCTCCTGCCTCGCTTGTAAAGGACTAGCAGCAGGTTACGTAACTGCAGGCACCTACGGCTCTCACGCGGCCCTGTCCCAGTGGTCTCAGTAACTGGGTAACTGTGACCGAGGAGGTGGGAGGTGCCGTCTGGCTGGGGAGGGCGGCGCTGCGCTCCCCGCCGGCGGGAAAGGGTCCGCCCGCCCCTCTGCCAGTTAGAAACCCGTCCCCCAGCCTGGTCCGTCCTGCCCACCCGCCCGCCCATCTGACAGGGCCCGGGACACTTACCCGCGGGACTCTTCTCAGCTTGGCCCCAGCCAGGGCGGCGGCCAGGCCGGACACGGAGCCCTCGTCGTGGCTGGTGCCCTGGGCTCCTCCGGCTGGCAGGGGGGGCGGGGGAGGGGGGGCGGCCCCTGTGGGTGGAGGCGGGACAGGGGGTGGGGGTGGGGGTGGAGGCCCGCTACACGAGAGGGGGGCGCCAGCTGCAATGGAGGGGTGCCCCGCTGGGAGGGTGGGTCCTGAAACAACAGTGCGCTCAGTGAGTGCCCAGCCCTCAGCGGGCGCCTCCCCGGGAGCAGGGACAGAGGGCAGCCTACTCCCCTGAGGGATGAGGAACAGCTCAAGGTGGCCTCTTCCAGGAAGCCCCCGCGGCATGCACCTGGCGTTGTTCCAGTCTCTCCCTACATTCGGGGGCCGGGCTGGACCCGGCGTCACATACTTGCTTAGCAGCCCTTGACCTACGCTAACTTTCTCTTGCTCAACTGTGGTCTTCCAGTGGGACAAGAAGCTCTTCGGTGGCACGAATTGTGTCTTATTTTCCCTCTCTGTTTCTCCTCAGCTCCTAGCACCCCCCTAGGCTTCAGCAATTGTTAGTCCCCAAGATACAGCTGTGACTGCCCCTTGGCCTCTGGGGACAGCAGCAGGCGGCTGCGGGTCGCAGGGCAGACCGGGGCATCTGTCCAGGAGCACTGCTGCGTGCTAGGCAGTCCCCCGTCCCCCACCCAGCATCCAACGCCCGAGCCTCTGCTGCAGGCCTGGCCCCGTGCAGGGCGCTGGGGACAAGCGGCCACAGGCCCCCTGCTCACGGTGCTCATGGCCTGGTAGCAGCAAACCCATCACATGGCTGAAGGCAGAACTGTCCCCGCGGCAGGGGGGCAAGTGCCTCCTAAAGCAGGCGCACGTGGGCCGCCCTGGCCTGTGAGGAGGCGCTCCAACCCGACCAGAAGGCCGTGCAAGGCCTCCTCAGGGAAGCAATGACTGCGCTGGGACAGGACAGGAGAGCGGGAGTGACGTCTGGTGAAGGGTGAGTGAGCGCGAGGGGGGAGGCCCTGCGGGAACTGAAGGAGCCGCGGGAGGGAGCGTGCAGGGCAGTGGGTCTGCGGGGACTGGGCCTGCGCACCGGGAGCCCGTGCCAAGGACCCAGGTTGTTCAGGAGTGATGGAGAAGGGTGGCCCGGTGACAGGGTGAGACCCGCATTAGTAACGCAGGGGTGGGGCAGAGCGGGACAGGAGCCCGAGGGGTGCAGCGGCCCAGCTGAGAGGGGGCGGCACCAGACAGCATCCCCACCAGCGGGGGCTTCTGCAGCCAGCTGGGGCCCGGGGTCCTCATCAAAGACAGGGAAACATTCACCTGCTTACTTCACAGGGCTCGAGAGAATTAAGTGAAACGAAGGACGTGAAAGTACTTTGTAAGTTATGAAGTCCCATGCTTACTAATCAACATTACTCTGTTCCAGAAAACCCCTCTGCTTCACTGTGCTGAGTTCCAGTCACTGTTCAGGACTGAAGCCACCCCTCCCCTGGTGTCTTCTCTGACCCCCAGGGCAGCTGGGGCCCCCTCCACGTGCCTCCACCCCTGCACTGACTTGGTAACTGCATGTGCCCTGTGGTGACCCAGGGTCATTAGTCTGTGTCCTTGACTGGACAGTCAGCTCTCTGGGGCAGAGGGTGCATCTGCCTCGTCCACCACTGTGTCCTCAGCCATTAGTACAGGGCCTGAGACACGCTCTACTCAGGGGATGAGTCAGGGGAGGACCAGAGGCCGGTGGGCAGGGCTGGGTCAAGCTGAGCTAATCCCCGCACCCGTGCTCCGTTCCCTCGTTTCCCCACGTTCACCGGGCGTGGCTGTCACGCTCTGAGGCCTGTGCGACCAGCAGCTGGCCACAGCGTTCCCAGTGTGTCCCTGGGCACTATCTGGTGAAGGGGCGCCAGTGGGCACAGGCAGGGGAAGCTCTCACCTGTGGCTGAGGCTCTTCTCTCTAGAGACTCCTGGCGCTGCTGCTCCATCACTTGTCTGAAAAGCAAACACAGCAGAGCGGGTCTCACCTCCTGGGGCGAGACCGCGCGGCTCCCCGTCAGAGCCCAGGCTGCAGAGCTGGGCTTCGCCGGCGCCCCCGGGGGCTCAGCAATGAGATCGCCTCATCCCACCCTAGGCTCCGGCTGCTGGGCTTGCCGCCCCGCTCACAGAGGCAGAGTTGTAGGCCCTGGCTCCAGGGCTCACACAGGGGAGCGCCGGCAGCCGCTGAGTCTTAAGACACCTGGGCAGACCAAGCTCTCCCCTAGGCTGGACAAGCTCGCCTAGCTTTTGGGGGCCTATGGCCACAACAGACTCGACCTCAGGGGCACCCATTCTTACCGCACCTGGCTCAGTTTCCTGGAACAACTGTCAGGCATTGTTGGCTGTGAGAGAAGCAGACACTAAGGCTACCTGTCCTCTTCCTTCCACTGATCCAGCTGCGGCCTGGCCTCCATCTGGAGGGCCATTTGGGAGGCTGCGCTGTAGTGCGGGGTGTACCTCTGCGGGGACTAACCTCCTAGCTCCTCGCACGAGTGGCCCTGGGTTGCTCTTCAAGGCTGGACGAGTGAACACACTGACCCACAAACACATCCAGAGAACCTGGGGCTGAGATGCTGGGGGAGGAGGGGCTCGAGGAGTCATGTGGGCCCGGGTGGCAGCAGGGCTTCAACTGCTGAGCCAACTCTGAAGGCCTGTAATGGGGCGCGGGGCTGATCCGCTGGTGTACAGCGCGCTGATGTCTGGGGCTGGGGCCGGGTGTGCGTGCAGCAGCTGCTCAGTATGCGCTGTGTGTGGAAGAGCTACACGGGGCTGCCCAGCTGCCTTCCCCTTGGAGGAAGGTCAAGTGGGACCCGGAGTTTACTGCAAGGTCATTTAGAGGTAGAGAGCTTTCTGGTTCCCGTGCTGGGATTCACTGGTTTGTGATTACAGGCAAGTCATTTCCCCTTCCTGGCCCTCAGATTCCTCTCTGTAAATAAGCATAAGAACACCTGTTTCATGGGGTTCTTGTGAGGATTATGCCCGAGATCTAAAAAATAATGAAAAAGACCCTTTTGACACTAAAGAGTCCCTACCTCACTGCTGGGCACCACGCAATTCCTCTCTTTCTGGGCCCCGCTCCGTGGTGACTGCCAGGGATGCAGGGGGAGTAGGATCCCTGCTCTGCAGTTTGATGCCTGTGGTTCATAGACTGACCTCTCGGGGTCGCTCGGTCTGTGCACGGTCGACTGCAGACAAAACTGAATGGCCCTCTGCAGCCAGTGGCCTGGAACACTGGACTTGGGGGGTGGCGTCAGATAAAGTGCGTGGTGTTTCACCAGTTCTGAGAGCACAACTGCAGGGTGTGTTTAGGACGCAGGCCCTTCTCTGGGTGGAGGCAGCCCTGGGACCTGGCACAGGGCTGAGCTGGGGCCAGTTCTGGTTCTGCTACTAAGTCTTGCTTACTTTGGGCAAGTCATTTCTGTTCTCTGAGCTTCAGTTGGCTCATGTGAGAAATAGTATGGGTAGTAACAACCCCTGACGGCTGATGTGAGGATTAAAATGGAACAAAGTGTGTAAAAGCCCCTTGTAAACTGCAGTATGTGATACTCCTGAGGGGCTAGAAGACAGGCCAGGGGAATTAATAAGAAGGAACCTCTGGGCTTCCCTGGTGGCGCAGTGGTTGAGAGTCCGCCTGCCGATGCAGGGGACGCGGGTTCGTGCCCAGGTCCGGGAAGATCCCACATGCCGCGGAGCGGCTGGGCCTGTGAGCCATGGCCGCTGAGCCTGCGCGTCCGGAGCCTGTGCTCCGCAACGGGAGAGGCCACGGCAGTGAGAGGCCCGCGTACCGCAAAAAAAAAAAAAAGGAACCTCTGAGGTCAGGGGAACTGGTCTCGGCCACTCGCTGCAAGGCTGCCACTTTCATCCACTGGACAATCGTGTTCATATCAGCATTATTTACAATAGCCAAAATGTCAAAGCAAGAAAAATAATATAGGAAAAATGTGGTCTACACATACGATGGAATATTACGTACTTTAAAAAGGAAGAAAAAAAATTTTTTTTTAAAAGTTAGAAAATTCTGACATGATACAGCCTGGATGCAGCCTGAAGACATAATGCTCAGTGACATTAACCAGCCACAAAGACACTTACTGTATGATTCTGTTTACATTAGGTACACAGAGCAGTCAAGTTCATAAAGATGGAAAGTAGGATGCTGGCTGCCAGGGGCTATGGGAGTGGGGAGGGGGGAGTTAATGTTCACTGGGCATAGTATTTCAGTTTGTTTGTTTGTTTGTTTGTTTTTGGGTTTTTTTTTGCGGTAATGCGGGCCTCTCCCTGCTGTGGCCTCTCCCTTTGCGGAGCACAGGCTCTGGCCGCGCAGGCTCAGAGGCCATGGCTCCCGGGCCCAGCCGCTCCGTGGCATGTGGGATCTTCCCGGACTGGGGCACGAACCCGTGTCCCCTGCATTGGCAGGGGGACTCCCAACCATTGCGCCACCAGGGAAGCCCGGGTGTTAGCGTTTAATGGGGACAGAGTTTCATTTTTGATGCAAACGTTCTGTGGATGGGTGATGATGCTGGTTGCAAAATGACGTGGACATCCTTAATACCACTGATCTGTACGCTTAAAAATGGCTAATATGGTAAATCTGATGATTTTTAAAATTTTAAATAAATTGTTAAAAAGCTGGAAAAAAAAAAAAAAGGAACCTCTCCAACCTGAGTCTGGGAAGCATATTCCCATCTTTCCTTCGTTAACACTGTTACCTTCAAACAGGAAGCCGAGGCCTAGAGCAGTAACTGGCCCAAGGTCACAAAGTACACCATGGCGGCCAGAAGGTGCTCAGAGCAGGGGAGAGGCTCGAGAAGAGAACTCCCTGAGAGAGTCTCACAGCCAGGTGAGGGTGGGGATGTCGCCTGCCCAGCTCCCGGCCCCGGGCTCTGCCTGTCTCACCACAGGCCCCTGGAGGCACGCCCTCTCCCGCTGACCCGGGTGAGGATGCAGGCCCCAGGCCTGCCTCCGCAGCACGGCTCTCACAGAGCCGGGACTCCAAGCCCCTCAGAGACGCTGAGTCCCCACCCAGGAGGCACAGAGCAGGTTCAAGCCCTGGCGCTGCCTCACCTGGCAACGTGACCTGGGGAGGCTGCTCCCTCCTTGGCCACCACGACCTCTTTTGTAACTTCAGGACAATGGCACTGGCCCTTCCTCCCAGTTCTAACACTTAAGAGGCTCCTTGGAGGGGGCCGGGGGGGCAGGGCGTCACCCTATGGCCCAAATCCCACCGGCGCAGCCCTGGCCCAGCTGTCCAAGAGCAGCTGCAGTGCACAAAGTGCTCTCACAGCCTCTGTCTGCTTTAACCTCCGCCGGGAGGTGAGCAGGCAGGGGGTTAAGATCCTCCAGAGAGGCCGTGGCACCCACCCAGGGCACCCAGCGAGAGAGTGCCAGGACCAGGGCTCACGAGGCCTTCGGACAGAGCACAGGACGGGGTCAAGGACGGGCCTCAGTCGCACAGGCCTGGCGGGTCACGTCCGCCCATCTCCAGCAGTACAGCCTTGGCCACGTTACTGAATCCCCAGATGACTACCTCCTAATATACCCGGGAGGGCTGTGCTCAATAAGTGAACGACACAGGACACTGCCAGGCTGATCACGAGGCTGCAGCGCCGGTGAGCCCCCCCCCCCCACCCCGTGAAACCACACCCTCTCACGGTCACTGGCAAAGCAGCAGTGAGCTGGCTCCCCTTCCTTTCTGGTCAGGCCTGTTCCCCCGCCCCCGTGTCTCTCTGGGAGTCCTGGCTGCAGCCACAGGTGTGTCCTCCAGGCTGGCCCCTGCTGCTGGGGGGTTACCTTCTCTGGATGTCCATCTCATCAGGAGACGGGCCATTCTGCACCTGACGCTGGCTGGAGGAGCCTGTGGGGCAGAGAAGCACAAGAGCGCAGTGGTTAACAGAGAAGAAAGGACCCCCGGGACTCTCCCTGCCTCTGCCCTCTGGTCCCACCGGAGACGGTCTCAACCGCTGGTCCTCAGCCCTGCAACACCCTGTCCCACCTCACCCTCTCAGTCAAACCTCCTTCTCCCTTTCTTGCGGCTCCTGCCTTGGCGCCAGTAAAGGGGGTGCCATTTCACACGGCTCAGAATCGCCCCTTCTCGCCTGACCCCTCTAGCCTCCCTCTCAAACTGCACCTGCCGTTGCCACTTCCTCACCTGCCACTGTGCCCTCGACCCTTACCATCTGGCTCTGGCCTCTCTATGCCCCACAAAGCTGTTCTAACTAAAATTTGGAATCACTGAACCCAGCAGATCCATTTTATTCCGCCTTTTGAGCAGGCGAATGACCCTTACGGCAGGTATGTGTCGGAGCCGGGGTTTCAGCACCGGGTCTGGGCCGCAGCCCCGTGCCCCTCACCGCGATGTGACGCCCTCCTGCCTGCATCTAGGAGTCTGGAGCTGTGCGGTGGGCAGAAGAGGACAGAGCAACTGTGGAGCCTTCCAGGCTACATTCCTGCCCTTGACCCTGAAGGCAGGGCCCCAGAACAGGCGAGGTCTGTGGAGTGTACCTCCTGTTCAGACCGGGGCTGGTGCTGTGTTACATTCACAGGAAAATCAAGCTTTTGCTCCAATCTGAGAAGGAGCTGATTGTTCCTTCTCTTCGCCAGCTCAGGTGTCACTGGGGAACTGTGGAGTCACAGCAATGGGGGAGGGACTCCGGGCAAGCTGGCCTCAGGCCTCGCTGCCTAGGTGGGGAAGGGGCATTGTCTCCTCTCTAGGATGAGGGGCGTACGACAAAATCCACGATGGGCAGAAGGCTTCTCCCACAGGTGCTTCAAACAGCTGAGAGATTAGCAGGGCGTCCCCTGGGCCAGGGGCACAGCGGCACAGAGAGTAACAGAATCTCAAAGCCGAAACAGGTCATCTGATTCTGGGGCAAGCTTCTGCCCAGCACAGGTGCCCTCCAGGCCGGCTCTCCGAGCATGATCCCCGCAACGCAAGCCTCACCTCCCAAGGGAGCAGGTCCCTTCCTACACCGAGGTCCCAAATCTACCCACCCAGGAAGGCCCGATTTCCACCCCCAGGTGTGACAACACGGGTTGAATCCTTTTCTACTTTTCTATGCTTGACAGTCCTTTCCAAGCCGGGAGTTTGCTTCCATATTCAGCAGTGCCCAGTCCTAGGCCCCAGTACGGGCTTCAGTCACGTTTTCAGTGAGCCTTGCTTTGCCGCTTCGGGACCCCTGTGTGGATGCTTTAGTTGGGGAAAGAGGATCCAGGTGGTGGGCAGTGGGCCAGCTGCTTGACGGGAGGAGGCCTCCCAGCACCTGAGGATAAATTTCTCCCCTGGGTGGCCCTGCCTGACCCTGCCTTGTTCAATGCCAACTGCTGAACTCAGGGGCCGGACAGGAGAGAAGACGCCTGCGTACTCTTTACAGAGGTGACTACATAAATATCTGGTGGCCTGGCACATTAGCAGGTGTGAAATAAATACTGGCTTTCTTTTCCTGTCTCTAAACATGCTTGTTCTGCTTAACTTAACATAAAATAACTCTGTTCTTTCTAAAAATTGGTTTTTCTGTAAATATGTCCAGTATAGACATTAGAAAAACTTTCAAGTTTAATAAAGAAAAAACATTCCTAATTAAAAAAAAAAATCCGCGGTGGAGGGGATCTCTTTTCTCTCCTACTCCGTGAGGCCCAGGCCTTAGGGCTCCTCTCCTCTTGTTCTCAGGAAACCAGAGAAAGAATACGAGAACACTGCTTTACAGCAGTGTCAGGTCACTTCTTTTAATTTAATTTACAGTTACTGTAATTCTCACAACCCTACTGGACAGCTCCCAGGAAGGCTTGTAACAGGCGAGGGAACAGCCCAGAAAGGGTAAGTGACACACCTGTAAACAGGAGAACCAAGCTCAGACTACCCGCAAAACGCCACTTTCTTTCTTAAATTCAATCGCACCGTGGTGTCGGCTGAGACCGGCCTGTAGGATGAAGAGTGCAGGTGGCAGACTGGCCAGGAGAGTCCCGGGTGAGGGGCCGCAGCCCTCAGACAGCGCTCAGGCTCTGCCTGGTGTCCGCGCGGCGGACAGTGCCACCCACTCAGCCCAGCATTTGGGGCTCAGGCCTGACAGCTGGACTCCTGCCTTGTTCCAAGACCCGGCCTCGGCTGCTGGGCCCGTGCCCGTGTCCGGATCTGCCCCTCTTCCGGGGCCAAGCCCCTGCCCCGGAGCCCCCGCCTGGCCCCTGGTCTGAGGACGGGAGCCCACCCTCGTTCTGACCAGGCCCCGCCAGCTGTCAGGACCCCCGCTGGCAGCCAGCTGCCACGGCGTGAACTGCAGAGGTCCTGCGCTTGTGCCCCTTGTTCCGCCCGCCGGCCTGGACTGCCTCCTGACACCCTCAGCCAGCCGGCCTGGCCAGGGTGGGAGGACTGAGCGCAGCCCTCGCTGCTCCCAGGGGGCTCCAGTCCCTGCGCGCGAGGCATCTCAAAATGCGACGGCTAGAACTTTAGACACTACGGGGCAGGAAGAGACAACACTGGTTGCGGAAGGCCTCCCATTCTTCTTAACCTCAGAAAACGCGGTTATGTTTTGAGCTGCGAGGGTCCTTAGCATTAGGAAGTACAGGCCCTCTGTCTCAGAGGGGAGGGGTCTGTCCAGGGTCGCGCGGGGCGTGCCTCCTTCCTCCTGGCCCATTCCACCCACTGGCCACGGTGCCCCACTGGCAGAGGCGGGAGGAGAATGGGGAGGAGGCTCCACCCGCCAGGACGGTCTAGGGCCTTTGGGAAGCCTGGGCATAGCCCATCTGTAGATGCCTCTTGTGTTGAGATCTCAGGGCGGGAGCATCGGGAGTCTGGTCATCACTCCCGTCTGTCCCGCGTCCCAAGTTACTTCCCATGATTCTCTGAGCGGTGCGATCAGAAGCCAAACACGCGGAGTGTCCTGTGCCCGAGTCACCGCAGGCCAGCCGTGCCCCCACCTCCAGGATCCAGGATCCAGGTGAGGACCGCAGGCCACCCCACCCCCCAGTCTCCTTAGCTACCAAGTTCTCTGCTGCTGCGTCTGAGACCCCAGCAGAATCCACCTGCCTCTCCCTGCTCACGCGGCTGCCTCAGCATCTCTCCTGGACCCGTGCCTTAGTCAACCAAAGGGACCTCCGCCTCTACCCACACCCCTTTCTCCCCATCCAGCTTCCACACTGACTGCAGATCACATGATCTCTGGAGAACACAAGTCTGACCCCTATGGGGTCAAGTCCAAGCTCAATGGAGTTAGGAGTCTAGCCAATCCCCACAGCCGCTTCTCCTGGACTCACCCCCCACCCCGCCCCCGCAGCAGGCCTTCTGCACCTGCTCACTAAGCCTGGATCACCTGCTGTGCTTCCCACCTCCCCGTCTCTGTGTGGCCCCCATCCACCCGGGACACCTTCCTCACCTACCACGTCTTCAAGGCCCAACTGCATAGCTGCCTCTGCCAGGAAGCCTGCCCTACATCCTCCTGCCTCCACTGCTCGGCCTCTCCCGCACCACTTTCTGATATTACAGTGATTGGAGGGCAGAGACCACGCCTGTCACTCATCACTCCCTGCTCAAGGCCGGCTCACATCAGGTACTCGGCGTATTTTATCCAACGGAGTTGGGAAGGTCTGAGGGAACCCTGGTGTGATCACCAAGCCCAGGGAAAAAAGCACAGGTGAAGGAATGGGACTGAACTCGCTCAGATGAAAATGAGACCCACCTAGAAGCGAGCCACAGAAACACAGGGCTCCCCAGGTCCGTGCCTGTTCAGAGAGGAGGCCAACTGAGGCCCAGTTCCCAGGCCAACTACTCCCCGCCGGCACCAGGGGCCCACTGCCGCCCGGAGAAGGGGTGTTGGTGGCTTTGAGAGGTGGGGAGGGGGCTTGCCCAAGGCCATGGGGCTCGGTGTCACAAGCTTGCCAAGTCTGGGAGCTCCAACTGAGACAGATGCTGCCCTTCTCTCACTCACTTCAAACAAGTTTTGCAAAGTCACAATAAAGAGCCTAATTTGCACTACAGACACATGACAAAGAGGAAAATTGAACGTGGAACACGGACCCGACGTCGGGAGAAGCGGGGTGCCTGTGAGGTTCTGGTGTCTTGTGGGTCCAGCCCACAGCGTCAGAGTGCACACCCTGGTGGCAGGCCAGGGCAGAGGGTGGCCTGTGCCCGATGGAGCCCCTGACCACAGAGAGGAGCCTGGGGATGGGACAGGCAGGCTCGTCTGCTCTGAGTCCATCTGACACGATGCTTCTTGGGGAAGGAGTGACTTCTTGTCCCCTGAGGCCCACATTCCAGCTTCAGGTCGGAGTCCCATCACACACCCACTCCTACAAACACGCTGGTGACTCAGAGGAGGCCCTTTTACCCTTGGGGGTCATGAGGTGGGGGACGGGAAGGAGAGACACCAGCGGGGAGGGGCAGGCTGGCCAGACCCAGGCCACGAGCCCGCCTGGGAGGGGGGCTGGCAGCCGAGGGCCCTAGGGCAAGTCACTGAGTGACCGGAGGCCACACTGAAGGGGAGAGAGGGGCTGGGAGGACTGAGGTCAGACCTGGGGCCTCAGCAGCGAGCAGGGCGTGAACGACCCCGTGCCCTCCACGGGGTACAGGGCTGTTCCCAGGTGGGGTGAGAGCGCCCGGTCCGGGTACTGCGCCCCGAAGACTTCCACGGCCTCCATCTGTGACGCAGATTCCAGCGTGAGATGCGATCGTCCTCGGGAACACTGCCCTCATTCAGCAGCAAGGGGCCGGGGAGAGCAGATGGAGGAAAAGCCGGCTGCACAGGGTCGGGCTTCCGGGAGAAGGGACCCAAAGGGGCTGACCCCCGGCCCCGCCCCAGCCTTGCTGAGAGGGGTGCGGGGGACGGGCGGGGCCCAGGCCCTGCTCTGCTGTGCAGGGGGCACCTCCTCACGGGGACTCTGCGAGCCCAGGCTCCCTGTCCCCTAGGACGTATTACGTGCACCTGTATGTGCCAGGACCCGGGTGCACAGCCGTCCGACTTAACCCCCAGGCACGTAACTGTCCTGTTCTCCACGTGCCCGGCACTTAAGGTACTTCTTGGCATCCGGTCAACACTCGACAAATGTCTGTTGAATAAATGCATGACCGGGCCCCAGGCAAACTGCCTGATGATGTCCAACAGCTGTCGAGGCTGTGCAGGCAGCACACTCTAGAGCTTTCCCCTCACGCTGGAAACAGGCCGTGGCCGAGCTGGGGACGCGCCTCGCGAGCGGGAGATTCGCGAGCAGGGAGACACCGTGGTCACCGGCGGGGGTGGCACTTGGCCAACTCGAGGCGATGGGACGTGGGACGAGAGAACTCAAGTTTATCGAGCAGCCACCATGCTGCATGCCAGGTCCTGCGCCAGAGACTCCCAGACGTCACTCGCTTAACCCGCACCCTCACCCCAGGAGCCTCGGTACCATCGTATTTCATCCTAAGGAAGCCGGAGAGCAGACTTCAGCTCCCTTAGACACATGCCCTTGAACTGCTCCGCCTCCCGGGGAAGGGAGGGTGGGGGAGGCCGGATGGGAGGACAGGGGCAGAGGGTCCTAGAGAGCAGCGTGAAGGGCGGGAGGCAGGCAGCGGCCGCCGGGTCGGGGGGGAGCCCCGGCGCCCTTTCCCGGCCGGAGTCCAGCCCCCCCAGACTCTCAGCACCCACTGGCCTCTGGAGAGGGAGACGTGGGTCGGCCTGCCTGCCGCCATCCTGCCTGACCCCACGTAGGTGCCCTGCCCACGCAGTGCTTGGGTGAAGTGAGCGCAAATGAACGCTCCTGACCCAGGAGAAAGATCTGTATCCCAGGCTCTCAGCTGTGCAGAGCCTGAAGGGCCGCAGCGAGGAGAGACCCCAGAGCCTACCCGGGGTCTACTCCCCAGTGGGCTGAAGCCCGTCCTGCTGGTACTGTTCCCACGGGAGCCCGTCAGGACCAGACAGGGGCCTGACGGTGGAGAGCGGAGCTCGTGTTCCCCCTCCAGTCCTCCCAGCACCCCTCATTCCTGTTTCCCAGCCCCTCCCCGTTCCTGGCTAGCCTCCCTGGACTGTTGCAGTTTGTTCAAAGCCCCTCTGGAGTGAACCTGGAGCCGGGGAGACCCAGGTTCTTGCTGGATTTCGGCCACGCCGTAGTTAAGCCCCTCCCCGCTCCTGGCCTCAGTTTCCTACAGAGTGAGAAGGATGGAAGCAAGGATCTCCTAGTTCTGAATCTCTGCAACTTAAAAGGACAAACAAGGAAATACACCTAAATGTTCACAGTGGCTACCTCTGGACTGTGGGTTCTTCCCCTCTTTTTGAACTTCCAAATTCTGCACAAGCAGGACGCATCAGCTTATAATAAAGAAACAAAAGACTTAAGAGTCCCCACGGAGGGGATAAGCGCTCCACTGCGACTCCACCCTAAGTCTGGCTGTGCAGGGCAGGCAGAGGCCGTACCGCTCCTGCCCCGGGTACGGCACTTCAAGTTACACAGCTGAGGTAGGCAGATAAGCACTGCGGACACCTTCTCATGAGAAAGACCGTCCTCCTGCTGGCCATTAACATTTATGAGGCCCTGGGACACCAGCCCCCAGCTCCTCTGGGACAGAAGGGACAGGCCAGGTTTCCAGGCAGTCTCTACAGGAAAGGCATCCCCTGGGCCTCCTGAAAAGATGGAACCTGAGATCCCAGCAGCACCAGAAACCAAGGATCCAGCACCTGCTCAGTGATGCCTGATGGAATTTCTGGCCAGCAAGTGACAGCCACCTGGCCCAGGCTGGGCAGAGCCCCAAGCCCTTTCGAGCCCCCTTCCCCTCTGCCGTCTCTCTGGCTGACTCCTTCTCCTTTCTCCAGAGGTGTCTCCATTTTGGACCGCTCAGAGCCACACTCTGAGATGGGGTGCAGCCTTCCCTTCTCGTGTCTAGGTTCCTGCTGACAAGCGAGCAAACACACACGTGGGAATGGAGCCTGTGATCCGGGCCTAAGCTCAGGCCTGGCCACGGTCTTCAGAGCCACCCTGCCAAGGCCACCCAGGAATCGGTGGCAGAGCTGGGACCAGCGCCCAGGACGAGTGTCTCCCAGCCCAGGGCTCTGTCCACACCAGCATGCTGATGCTCGGCTCTGGTTAGACGGACAGCTGCCTCACCACCTCTGAGACGCTCAGGAAGCCCAGGCAGGGGTGCCTAACCCACCTCCTGAGCCTGGCTCAGCAGCAGACAAATCCCGACTGCCACCGCCCTGCCAGTCTGATTGCTTGCTGAAAGCTACCCCGTGTCAATTTTCTAGTGCCTTTCTGCCAGTCCTTATGAGTGAATTTAGGCTCGCAGTGGCTGATACGTGAGGCAGCTTGCTTTGTTTTACTCAGATCACCAGGGCCAGCTGTTTTGTCATCCACTGCAATCCTGTAATACACCCTCATCCATGGGCCCGCCAGTTATGGCTCAACCCCAGGGTGACTGGTGGTTAAAGCTGTGTCTAAGAGGCCAGTGTCGAAATGACCTGTAGACCCAGGTCAGCACGTGCAGATGCAGAGGCTGCAATTCAGAGAGGGGCGAACTGCCCAAGGCCACACAGTAAGAAGCACCTACCAGCCTTGCAATTAAGCACCAGCATGGTACGCCAGAGAGGAAAGGCCCTTTCACTCCAATGACAGCAGGAGGCCTGGGTGCTAGCAAGCAGGGTCCCCTCTCCTGGCGTAGAGGGATCCTGAGGCCAGGGGAAAGGGAGGGACTTGCCCAAGAACACATCCAAACAGGGGTGAACGGGGCGAGAACCCAGGTCTCCTGGCTTCCAGGCCAGGATGCTGCCAACCAGCCTGCTTAGTCCCACTTAGGCTGTGGTCCTCAGGTCAATTATCATCCTAGTAAAATATTTTTTCTCCCTTTCTTAATAAGCTCCTTTCAGCACACATTACACACCTTGAAAAGGATCTCAAATAGAATAACGTGCAATAAAATCTGTCACACATTTATTGCCTGCGTGACAAACCACCTTTGCGTCATTTTTGTGATTAATCTGCTCAATCATCCAGGGCAGAGCCTGTCAGACCTATGTCACAGACGGGGAAACTGAGGCTTGGAAAGGGTGAGCGATTTCCCACGGCCACAGGTTCCCCAAGTGGACGGGGCTGCTGGGACCGGAGCCCACACTGGCCGCGGCCCAGCCCGCGTGCTGCCGCGTCTGCCCACCCTTCCTGCAAGGCCTCGGTCAGAACAGCATCTCAACCCTCCGACCGTCAGTGACAGGGAGGTCGTCGCAAGACCCAGAGCTCCGGCCCCGCCTCCCCCAGCACCTGGGAGCGGAAGGGGAGGCCCGGGAGGAGCGGGGAGGAGGGGGAGGGGCTCCCGTCACCTACAGCTCACTCTGCAAAGCACGGTGCAGTCGCAGTGGCAGAAGCAGAAGCAGTGGAAGGTCCACTCCCTGCTGACCATTACGGGCAGGCCCCGGGGCGCAGTCCGGAGGCGCGCTGCTCACATCCTGCCCACTTACCTCTCCTTCCTCAGCCGCCTGGCTTGGGCACTGGGAAACTGATACGCCGGGCAGCCGTCAAATGGGCTTCGCCGCTTCAATGTTTAATGAGGCTTCCCAGCTAACCTATCAGAACCCGCCTGCCTACCCGACTCCAGAAAGCTCTGGGGGCCCAGGAGGAGGGTCCAGACCCCTCGTGGGGCCAGCCCACGGGCCCTGGTGACGCCAGGTGTCTTCCAGAAGGAGCCTCCCACCGTGGCTCGCTCTCCTCTTGCCCCCGTGGGCTGTGGGAAGGGACGAGGTGGGTGCGGAGCCAGAGGGAACAGGTGACCAACCGAGGGAAGAGTCCAGGCACTGCTGACCTTGGCCGCCCGCTCTTCCCGAGCTCCATCGGCCGTTCCTTGGATTTCCTCTCCTCTCCTCGCTGCTTCTCTCAGCCAATCCCTGCCCCTCCTGCCTGCTTTCCAGCCCAACCGGCTTCAAGGCCCGCGGGAAGTCAATCCTTCCCCCTTCCACCACCCTGGACCCCCTTCTGCCATCAAACCTGTGGGTGCAGTGGCTGCTCCTTCCGCTGTGAAGGTGCCTCTGCACTTCCCCAGCTGGCAAGGCCCCAGGGCCCATAAAGTCCAGAGTCAAGGGGGTCGCTGACCCTGTGGAGCCTTCCCCGACTCCTAGGTTGCCTCCTGCTGTCTCTCTGTCTCTGACTCTTCCCCTTGAGCCCTGGTCTCACACAAAACATTAGAAAGCATAGCGCTTCTGTGCTGGTCCCCACGTGGGAAACATCACTCCCATGGGTCCCTTGGGAAACGCTTCCCGGGCCCCCGGCCCCCAGCCCCTCCTCCAGCTCCTCTTTCCCTACCAGTGACCTACTGGGGTCAGGCCCCACCTCCCTTACCATCTTCCCTTGTGATGCTGACTGCTCCGTCTTTACTGCCCTGAGCTAAAATGCAAATATGTACGGATTTGTAAGGTACCACAAAGGACTTCAAAGGAATCTGGGATCCCCCAGACTTGCTGCCTAGGAGGGGCATCTCAAGGTTGGCACCTCCTACCCCCCCGCCCCCGACCTTCCTCCCTGACGCGGGGCTCACACGGCCTTGCCTGTCCAAATCTTTCCCCGGATGATTAACGCATCGGTTCTGCTGGGCTGTGGGGCCTTGGGTAGCTAGTCGCTTTCCCTCTTTGGGACTTAATTTCCCACCTGCGGGGCTGAGCCAGAGGAGGCATCAGGCGCGGAGAGCGGCACTCCCCGTTCACACAGTGCACGGACTTGAGGCCACTTGGAGCTAAATCTGAGTCCTGGCTCTGCCACTCTTTGACCTTGGGCATGTTGCTGAAGCTCTCTCACTCTGTTGCCTGGTCTGAAACACAACGAGCGCATCCCTTATCTCGGGGTGTGCATCTTCAACGCGTTAGTGTCAGCCTAGAGCCTGACATAGCACGACTCAGCCCTCTGCCAGTGCCCCTTCTTCTTAGGGAATTCTGAGTGACTAACATTTCATATCTCTATCTATTAAATTCTCATAACACATCCCAGGAGTGGAATTATCGTTACCTCAGCAGGCCAGGGACGCCCAGAGAGATTAAAAGCTTGTCTACATTAAGTAAGTGACAGAGTCAGAAGCAGAACGAGCTCCTGCAGCTTCCGAGCCCATGTTCTGTCCCCATCAGCTTCCTGTCTCTTCAGAGGTCAGCTCTGCAATGGGTCATGTTGAGAAAACTCCCCAAAGGGGAGGTCTTCAGGAGCAGTTTCTCTCCTTGGTATCCAGTGGTCAGAAATGCAACTCCGGGCCACCCCACCAGCCACGGACCACTTCTCCTTAGAAAAGTGCTATGTGTTAGGTGCAAGCAGCTGGAGAAACTGAAGGTGAGGTTGTAACCGAAGCTAGGATGCGGGTCAGCAGAGCCGAGCGTTAATTCTCTTTGGGCTTTAGTGTCTCCATTACCTCCAACTGCTGAAGGCGCAGTGGATGGGATCCGCAGAATTCACACCCTGCAGGTGGCAGGGCTCGGCCCCCGACTAAGCTGCCTGCTCCACCTCCAGCTGCTAGATGCTCCGGAAGCGTGTGATGACATTTCATTAGCAGTGTTTGCAAAGGGAATCACGAGCTACCGAAACAGTCAGGCAAACAGCTGGATTTGCGCCCTGTTGCTGCCGGTGTGGGGCTTTCCGAGCTAGTTTCTCTGTGTATAACACGAGGGTCTTGGCTGATGTGGCTTGTAAGGTCCTTTTCTACACTATGAGCCTGTGAACTAGCTAATTAAACGTATTTGGTTCTTCAGCAAGGATTTATTCTAAGTTTTCTAGATGAGCTCACGTAAGAACGTCCTGCCAGTTATGCGTGGCTTGGCTAACCTCCAGCTGTGCCTGAGTCACTGAGGTCACACGGTAGGGCTGCTCCTGCACTCTGCCGCTGAGGCCAGGCCACTCTCCGCCCTCCACGCCTCAACTGGAGAGGCCCCTGTGTCTTGGGCAGACCCTTCCACGGCGTGGGGTGCTCTGCGCTATGCGCAGAAACAGGAGGGCAGAGAGCACCCTTCTGGAGCATCAGTTTTTTTTTTTTTTTTTGCGGTACGCGGGCCTC
Source organism: Lagenorhynchus albirostris (assembly GCF_949774975.1). Classification (NCBI taxonomy): domain Eukaryota; kingdom Metazoa; phylum Chordata; class Mammalia; order Artiodactyla; family Delphinidae; genus Lagenorhynchus; species Lagenorhynchus albirostris. Next base: position 5,041,604 of record NC_083095.1, read on the forward strand.
TCACTGTTGTGGCCTCTCCCGTTGCGGAGCACAGGCTCCGGACGCGTAGGCTCAGCGGCCATGGCTCCCGGGCCCAGCCGCTCCGCGGCATGTGGGATCTTCCCGGACCGGGACACGAACCTGCGTCCCCTGCATCGGCAGGCGGACTCTCAACCACTGCGCCACCAGGGAAGCCCTGGAGCATCAGTTTTACTGAATGGGAAATAATTCCAAATAGGGAAGGAGGCACAGATACACCATGGAGAAGAACATAAAATCTGTGTGAGTTTTTACAACATGGCCCAGGACTTGCAAGGACTCTGGAGGCTGGGGGGGTCTCTTGCAGCTCCACCGCACACCAGCCCCAGGACAGGCGGGATCCTGACCGGCGTCCAGGGCCCTGCGACTCACTCTCTGAGCCTCGCCCCGGTGCGCTCTCCTAACCTCTCTGTTCTTCAGTCGGTCGCCTGCGTCCTCCTGAAATGTTGCTTTCTTTCCCGCCTTTCTCTGGTGCTTCCTCTGCCTGTGATGTGGCACGTTCCCACCTCTGCCCCACAAGCCCATGGCCCCAGGCTTGCTCAGGGACTTGGTGAAGCCCCGCCCGCCAGGCCCCAGGCTGCCCTTTATCAGAGTTGTGTAGGTGCCTGTGTGCACCCCTGCCGGACTGCGAGCGCCTTGAGAAGTGAAATACCCTACATTTATGCCCCACAACACCGTGTCTACTTCTCAAACCCACCTGACAGGCTGTCAGTACAACCCCATGCAACAGATCAGAAATGGAGTTTCAGAGGCATGAATTACCCCCAATCGCTGGTAAAGATGGGTGAAGCCAGGACTCTTTCAGTCCCACCCGTCTGCCACCGCAAACAGCATGCCGTGTCCCTCCAAAGCTGGGAGACAGGTGGGGTGCTATCCACGGACAGTGGCAACTGGGGCTGGCCGGCCGGGGCAAACCATCACTGAGTCCATTTAGAAGCCACGGGCTGTGGCCAAGAGCTGCCCAGGAGCCACAGAGGCAGAGCACGAGGCTCTCAGGCCTCAGGAAGTCCCAGGCCGCTGGGGATCGGCAAGGACGCTCCCTCTAAGCCCCGGCAAGAGCCACGGCGCCGGGGCAGGACATCAGCATGTAACTTTTCACCTCTGAAGATCTGTCTGGCAGGGAGAGGAGGCCATGAAGGCCTGGGGCTCGAGGGGAAGGTCTAGGCCCTTCAAGACCTGGCCCTGGCTGTTCCGCAAGCCTCACCGATTCCCCCACACCCGTCCAGGGTGGGAAGTGCCCCCGTGAAAGGCTCAAGTACGTCTCTGTGCCTTTGCACGCGCGGCTTCCTCACCTGACTGTCCTCTCTCTTCTCTAACTGGCAAACTTCTATCCATCCTTGAAGCCCCAGATCCAGCATGCCCTCTGCAGAGGCTTTCCTGGAGCCCTGTCCCCGCATCTCAGGCTCCCGAGGCCCTGGACTTACTTCCCTCTGTCTCCGCACTGGCCACACTGTACTGCCAAGTCCCTCTTCTCTGCCTGACTGAGCTCTGCAGACGTGGGAACCGTGTCTTGGTCCTCTCTGTGCGCTGGTGCATGGCCAATAACAGAACAGGCCCAGGATATGCCTGGTCCTTCATCCATCACACAAACGTCACTGTGCGCGGCACTGGGGATACAGCCGTGGACACAAACTGCTCTCCTGGGCCCTTGGTTCTCGAGAGGAAAGACAGGCAACACGGTAGCACGTAACAGGAGGAACGCAGCAGGAAGAGCTGAAGGGGCAGGTGTGTGGGTCCTGCCTCCCTGACGAGGCGTCATGTGAGCCATGGGTTACTCGGAGGGAAGAGCATTCCAGACAGAAGGGACATCGGGGTGAAGGGGCACGTGTGGCACAATCGGGGGGCGACCAGGAGGCCGCTGTGATCGGAAGTAAGTGGGAAGGGAGAGAGTGGGGCGGAAGTGAATGAGCAAGGCAGCCAGGGCCAGGGCGGTCCACGCGGGCCTCGGTCAGGGTTTAGATTTGATTCTGGGTCAGACTGTAAGTCTCTGGAGAGCCCTGAGCAAGGCTCAACCTGGCTTGACCTAGACGTGGAAAGATCAATCTGCTTGTGTGTGGAGAACAGACTAAGCGCAGAAGCAGGCAAATCAAGTAGGTGTCCACTGTGAAAGCCCAGTCGTTTGTTGAATGAATAAATGATGAATGAAGGCAGGCAGCTGACAAGCGGGTGGGGGGCAGGGTCTCAAATGCTCACACCCTGTCCACTCTAGAAGCTGCAAGTTACATCCAAGTCCACCACCTGGGTTTCTGCGTCCCTGGGATGGTCACTTACTAAAATGTTTGAGCTGGCTCTTATCCTATATGAGCTAAAGTTGGCAGAAGGCTGACCTGGAAATTATCATTCTTTAGGAAAGATATTAAGTATGCTGAGAAAAAAGAAAATGGATGCTAATTAACTTTTGACTTATTTCAGAAGAAGTAGGCATTTCGATATAAAGATGGGCCAGGTTAAATGCCCATAATAATCAACCTGTGATCAAGCTGGGTTATGATTTAGAAAGTGTGGAGGCCACCAGCTGACTGGGATCTCTTTGACAGGCCATCTGGCTCACTGGGCAAAGGCCTGGACTTTGAATCGGAGACTTGGGCTCTGTCACTCACTAGTGTAGCCTTTGGCGAATCACTGCTGTGAGCCTTTGTTTCTTCAGCCTTAAAGTGGGGACAGGAATTCCTAACCTGTCCCCGACAGTCTCAGGAGGATGCCAGGGGACCCAATGAGACCAGGCGGGACAGGTACAACAAAAGACACGTTCCTTTCCTCGAGGAGCATGTGGGCCAGCCCCCGGGCACGTCACTGTTTCTTCCCACACCAGTGAGGACTCTGGCCGTTTCTGAGGGCTGAGATCTCAGACAGTGTCCTGGGATGGGGTGCTCCAGGGGCAAGCATGACAATTTGCATTCTTAGGGTGCTTTACAGCTTGCAAGTCACATTCCCACTTATGTTATCATTTGAGTCTCACAGCAACTTTGCAGGTGGTTATTATAACCACCTTTAAGGATGAGGAAACTGAGGCTCGGGGTGATGAAACGGCTTGCTCAAGGTTTCACAGGCTCTTGTGTGACAGGGCCTGGAGCACGGGCCTGGCACTCTGTCCTCTGCCCCAGAGTCTGTGTCATCTGTCAGTCGCTGTGCTGACCACAGGCTGCTCACCACGACCCTACGCGAGATGTACTTGGTGGGCACTGGCGAGGCGGGCATCCATAATGGACCATTCAGGAGCTCAAGCCCCGACTGAGCATGTGGTACCCAGGTCAGATCTAAGGAAAACGAAAAGCCCCAAAGAAGTCCTCCCATCAGCGTTAGGGAGATGACCCTGGGGCCGGTGGAAGGCGGTCCTCCTTCTCCGGGATGGGAGCTACACACAAACCAGCAGTGCTTTAAAGGAAGACAATGATGGCAGCAGGCTGCTGCTGGGATGCTCAGAAATCAGGGGTCCCAAGAAGGCTACAAAGTACTGCCAAGGTGCAGAGGGAGACCCCAAGGGTCAGGCACAGCCTCTCCTTGGACCCTTGACTTGAACTCACCAGCCCAGCCCAAGCAGCCCGGCCTCCCTGTGTCTCCCAAGGCATCACCACGGGAGTTGATATGTTAGTTAACTTTTCAAATACTAAAAAAAAAAAAAAAAAAAAAGTAACTTCGTATTGTTATAGTAATTTACAGGTGACAAAAAACTTGCACAAACATCATCTCATGTTATCCTCACAACAACCCTGTGAGGTAGGTGTAGTAAACCCAGTGTACAGATGGAGAAACTGAGTCTCAGAAATCTGAAGTGACTTGCCCGAGGGCACACCCTTGGCACGAGCAGTGCACGAACCCAGACTTGCCTGACTCCACGTCCGATACACGTGTACCCCAGGGCCACAAAGAGCTGGAGGTCGGTGAGAACACGGCTGCTGGCTGGGGAAGGCGTATTCCTCGGTTCAGGGTGCTGCTAGGCGGGCCAAGGTGACGGGTGCGATTTCTGTGTGAGACAATTCTATGTGCCATGTCCCTCAATCACAGATAGCACCCCTCGCCTTGCGCCCAGTTCCAAAAGTGGTGCTGGTCCAGGAACGTCGTCTTGGTCTGCAGAGGATGGCGTGACGGCAGGAAGCATCAGGCCACGTGAGGGACAGACAGACAGACAGATGTGTGACCGCACCAGCGAGCTCACCTACTGTCCAAACACCTGGGTCGTGTTGGCCCTTCTTCGGGGCTCCTGCCCTCGACGGGCTCACAGTCTAGATGAGCAAATAGCGAGCTCAAACCAAGTGGATGACCATGTGCTGAGAGGCAGGAGGAGGCCCCTGGAGGGGAGGGGAGGGGAGGGGAGGGGAGGGTGCCTTGTGGCTCGCAGCCCAAGCACGAAGCACGAGGACAACACACGTGAGGCTGGGGTCTGGGGTCGGGCCCAGTGCACGCCCGCGTCAGGATAGACCATCCAGTGCAGTCGCAATATGGGGCTGGAGGTCTCAAGACCGGCAAGTCCCCGGGTCTTGGTTTGCCCCCCCCCACCTGTATGGATGCAGCCAGAGCTTGTCAGTTAGACAGTGTGCTGGTTTTTGAGGGTCCAGAGACAAACAGGACACTTTCTGACTTCCCGGCCTGACCGAACGCACATGCTGAGAACAATACGACACGCTAGGTGGCATTAACCCCCGCGATGGAGGCGTAAATGAGCACCGTGGGAGTGCGGGGAAGGAGCGGGGCACCCTGCCACGGTGGCCGGAAACGGCTTTGTCTGCAGAGCCAGGGTCCCGCAGAAGGAGTGGGGCTCAGAAGAGTGGGGACAGGAGGGTACGCTGGGGGTGGGGGGGCTCTGGGGAAGGTGCCCTGGTGAGTCACTGTGGGTGCAGGTGGTAGGACGCCCCGGGGGCTGGTGCGCAGGAAGCGGCCACCAGGGGGCAGGCAGGAGATGACGCGGAGCCTCAGGGAACGGGTGTCCTCAGTGACCCTTTGTCGGGGATAGAAAGTGCCCACGGCCTCCGCAGGAGGGAGGTGAAAACAGCTTTTTTCCTTAGGAGAAAAAAGCAGGTAATTTTAAGAAGAAAAGAGGTTTATGAAAAGCAGAATCCAGCCCCGGCTCTACGAAGCCGGGAGGTGGGGCAGTGAGAGGAAACGGCTCCGGGCCTCACTCTTCAGGAGAGGCCCCTGGCCTGGGCGCCCTCCTGTGGGAGCTGACGCTGCAGCGGTTAAGGACATTGGAAAGACTGGGGGAACATTCATCACTAGCACCAGCTTGAAATGCACCAACGAATGATGTTATCACAAGCAAACCAGGTAACAAAAGGCCACACCGCTATGTTCTGAGAGACGCGCTTTAACTCATCCCGTGTGGATTTGCACCAAGCTACCAGGTGCTCCTTTTCCTTTTTTGCAGAGTCCCAAAAGATAAAGTGGAACTATTCTGGTTGTCATCAGGGTGAGGGTAGGACATGCCTGGTGAACCCCTCGAACTCTACAACACAGACAGTTTGAAATTCACTGCATTCAACTCCAAACTGTAAGCAAAGTTGCCTTTGACCAGGCAAGCCCCTGTGCCCCTCCCTGCCCAGCGCCAGCATCAGGCTTTAACACTCTGAGGCATTCCTGCATGTAATCCTGAGCCCAAGGCCTTTAAAGGAAAGCCACACTCCCACGGAGCCTGGATGCTCTGAGGTGTTACCTCCTGCTCGTGACAAGCCAGCCAGTCTTCAGAACTCCTGCCACCAGCACCATGCTTTGCTGTACACCCATGATCTCATCTGAGGTAGGCATGACCACCCCATTTTACAGATGAAGAAGCTGAGGCTGGGAGGAGTCCTGCCCAAGGTCTGACAGCCTACAGCAGCAGGGCTGCTCCTGGCCTCTCCCCTGTGAATGCAACTTCACGGTCCTGCCCTAGAAGCCCAGGCACTGGGACACAGGTCCTCCCAGCACCCCTCCGGAGGCTCCAGAAGCCCTAAGGTTCTGGGGAAACGGACTCCCGCCTCCAGTGCTGGCTTTAATGGTCTCCTGCTTGAAGCATTCTTGGGCCCCAGACCCTGGCAGTCTGTGCGGAAGGCCCGACATGCCGTGGGGTGCCCTCTGGGCCGTCTCTTCCACTCTTCCCGGCACACTCAGGCTTGGTCACATGCACATGACATTGGCCCCCTCCCCTCATCACTGCTGGTGACCTACTGGGAGCGTCTATGACTCTGGGATGAGTTGAGGGTCGCTGCATCTTCGGATTTGAAGAGTTTCTTGAGGTCTTAGCGGGAATGGAGGAGGGGACCCTCAGTTTTGGTCTGGGGTCTTCCCACTCTGAGTGAGCTACAGGACAGCATGACTCTGCCCACTGGGAGGGTGGACTGGATGTCACTGGAGAGAACACGGACAAGCCAAGCTCTCCAGCGCTCCCGAGCCCCGCCTTCCAGGCTCCACAGCTCTCTTCCTAGCCCCACCCTGGGTCTGGGTCCCAGGGAAAATCCTTCTTTAGGAAGGAATGGGCGTGATGTGGGACAGCGGGAGGAGGCTTGGGTGCAGGCGCCAGCTCTGCCCCATGTGCTGTGCAACCCGCACAAGTCCCTCCCCTCACCGGGTCCCAGCTGCAAAAGGGAAGCCCAGCACCCTGACGTCTGAGCCCTTCTCTGGTCCCACATCAGTGCTGGCCGGGCCTCCACCATCTGTCCTCCACACCTGTGGAGGCTTGGAGGGGGAAGATGATTCTCAAAAGCCCACTCCCGCCAGAGGGCTGGAGGCCATCAGCCTGGGGCCTCGCATCCGGTGCCACCAGGGCCCTACCCTTCAGGAACAAGGAAAGTCACTAGACAGTGACTGCGGGAAGTTCCGAGAGAACCCAGTTTAATGAAAGAGCGCTCCTCTGCTGACAAGGAACAGCAGTGCCTGTGAGGGGGGCAGTGCAGAGGCCTGGAGGAAACAAGCTTTATTTACCGGACACCTACAGGTACAGGTGTCACACAGGAATTGTGTGGGGTGATCCTCCAGCCATCAGTGGTATTATTCTATCCATTTTATAGACGAAGTGGCTCGTCAGGGTCACACTGCTTGTGAGTAGCAGAAATTTGAACCCAAGGGTGATACTGTGATTTATAATAAGAAATGTATATTTGGTCTTCGTACACTGTTCCCGGCATATAGCTCCTAAAACCCTTGTGATTTCCTAAACAGGAGCCGAAGGGGCATCTTTCGTGACAACATTTAGTCTCCTTCTCAATTCCTGAAACAGCTGCAGAGCATGGAGGTGAAATGGGTGTATTCGAACAGGCCCTTTCAACCACTCTTGAGCTGATGTTAATACAGTGACTTTTGATTAGAGGGCTGGAACTTTCAGTCCCCACGTCCTCAACCTCTACGGAGGGCAGACTGGCTAGAGATTGGGTTCAATCACCTGTGGCCTATGTAATGAAACCCCCATAAAAAACCCAAAAGGATGGGGCTCAGAGATCTTGGGTTGGTGGACATGTGGAGGCTGGTGAGGGTGCTGCCTAGAGAGGGCACAGAAGCTCTGGGCCCGTCCCACTCGCCTGGCCCCGTGCATCTCGTCCATCCGGCTGTTCCAGAGTTCCATCCTTTTCTAATACACTGGTCGGTAATCCAGTAAGTCAGACATTTCTCTGAGTTCTGCAAGCCACTCTAGCAAATTAATTGAACCTGAGGAGGGCACAGGCCCCTCTGACTCATGGCCTGTTGGTCAGAAGCACAGGTGATGGGCTCCTGAAGGGGGTGGGGGCGGTCTTTTGGGGCTGAGCCCGTAGCCTGTGGGATGCTGCCTGCAGGCAGTGTTTGGACCGCTTGGTGCGCTGTCGGAGGGACGCGGTGCCGGAGCACAGGCGTGCTCGGAGGAGAGGCGGGAGGAATGCGTGGCTCTCCTTCACACCGCGGTACCCTGGCTCCAAAATGTACATTCCCCGCCCACCCCCCACCTCCCGGGGGCCCCGCTGCCTCTCCTGCTTGTCTCTGGAGGAGAAGAGGAACAGTGTTCAGATCCCAGCCTCCCTTATCCAGCCGGCACTGTTAGGTGACGACCCAAGGAGATACCAGACGTGACGAAGACCGAACTCGTCTCGTTTTTACAGAACTTCTAGCCCTTCCTTTCAGACTCAATGGGCCCTTTTTATTACAAACATTTTATAACACTCCCTGTATTATACTGAAGTGAAATCTAAAGATTATATAACCTACCTACATAAATTAGAAAAAAATAATAAAGGAGAGAAGAGAGAGAAGTAACCAATAATAAGACAACACTGCACCACGTAACAGCTCAGACAACTACAGTAGGAGACATCGTCAGTCAGGTGCCGGCACCGCCCCCAGACACACAGTGGCCACTACTGACACGAGCGGTTTCAATAATGCGGTGCTGTGTGTGTATCTCACCAGCAATAACGCTGGAGATAAGATTTTCCAAAAGAGAAAACAACTCTTGGTAAAGTCACAAACAAACTAAAGCACAATTGTCTTTTGAACTGGGGTGGCTGCATTCCTAGAAAATTCAGCACATACTAGAACCGGTATTAAAAAAAAAAGGAGGGGCTTCCCTGGTGGCGCAGCGGTTAAGAACCCGCCTGCCAATGCAGGGGACACGGGTTTGAGCCCTGGTCTGGGAAGATCCCACATGCCATGGAGCAACTAAGGCCGTGGGCCACAACTACTGAGCCTGTGCTCTAGAGCCTGCGAGCCACAGCTACTGAGCCCACGTGCCACAACTACAGAAGTCTGCACACCTACAGCCTGTGCTCTGCAACAAGAGAAGCCACCGCGATGAGAAGCCCGTGCACTGCAACGAAGAGTAGCCCCCGCTCGCTGCAACTAGAGAAAGTGCAGCAATGAAGACCCGACGCAGCCAAACATAAATAAATAACTTAATTTAAAAAAGAAAAAAAAGGAGTGCTTCTTCTTGCAGCACAGTAAAGTTCTGTCTCAGATAATTAAGTTCCTTGCTTCCATGTGTTTGGTGGGACACGCAGGACAGTACGGGATCACGCGGGGCTGCCCAGCGCACCGTGATGCGTCCAGTGCTCCTGGCCCTCTGTCCACCGGCCACCAAATGCCTCCTCTCCGCTCCCACACTGTCCCTGTTAGAACCACCTGACTAGTCCAGCCTAAGCACCGACGCCCGCACAGCAGAGGAGACACGCCTGAAGCCACAGGCATGGTGGCGGCCGAGCTGGCCAACAAGCAGATGCCCGACCTCCAGGCCAGGCTCTTCCCACCGAGGGCGGAGCTTCCCGGGGAACCCAGACGCTGTGCTGGGGGAGCCTCTGCCTTAGTCGGACGGGGCTTGGCTGGTCACCATCACAGCCTTTCATGCGTCGTGCTGCGCTGAACGCCTCAGAATCTGCCCATCTTACAGATGGAGAAACCGAGGCACAGAAAAGGGAGGTGATTTGCCCAGGCTGCATGCAGGCGGGCAGCACCCAGGTCTGCTAACCTCCGGGCCACCGTGGCCTCTTCCTCCGCAGAGCCGACGGGGCACCACACACAAAGGGCTCTGAGGGCCTCTGGCCTGGGGGGACCTTGGAGGACAACCAGCACTGCATGTTTCAGACGAGGAAGCTGAGGCCCATGGACGTCACTGCGCTGATCGAGGGCACATGTGAGGAGCAGAGCCACGACCGGAGCCAGACCTCCTGAGTCCTAGCCCAGAAGAACAGAACTTGGGCTCCTGAGATTCAGGAAGTCAAAAAGGCTGCTGCTTCTCACACGCATTTCCTGAGCTCCCTGTGTGCCTCTCCGGCTCTGTTCCTGGAAAATGGCTGGTGACTAAGGCTACACCGGTCCTACCACCAGTAGAACCAGTAAGGTGGCGGGGAAGCAGACCCCACAGAGGTGTTGTGAGTAAACCACGTAAGTGCCCCGGCAGAGGGGATGTGCAGGGCCGAGGGTGCTGGCTGTAGCGCCCGAGACAGGAGGCCGTGGGGCGCGGCAGCAGGTGCACGGGCCGGGTGCTGGCACCACCCGCCGAGGTCTGTGCTCTCCGGAGCTGCCACAGAGCCCTCGGGGAGGCCAGCTCCCCTCTGTCCTCCCCCTTCAACCAGAGAAGTAGCTCCAAACAGCAAAACCAAAAAACAAAAAAAACTCCAGTTTTTTTCTGTTCTGGCCTCTCCCATTGCAGAGCACAGGCTCCGGACGCGCAGGCTCAGCGGCCATGGCTCACGGGCCCAGCCGCTCCGCGGCATGTGGGATCTTCCCGGACCGGGGCACGAACCCGTGTCCCCTGCATCGGCAGGCGGACTCTCAACCACTGCGCCACCAGGGAAGCCCTCCAGTTTTTTTGGAAAAAAAACTTGGCTAAGTATCTCTAAGATCCTTCCCATCTTTAAATTTATTTCTAAATATAGGTTAATGAGGGAATTATTTATCTACACATTTGCTTTTCCAACAAAAGAGCCATTCTTCTTTTTCATGTTACCGAGTGACTCATTCAGGGAAACGCTTTCTCAGACAGGCACCCAGACACCTGACAGCTAGCGTCTTCTAACTCCTAGACCCCCTCCCTGCTTTAGGAAGCCAGATGAAGGAACAGCCAAGGAACCTCTCTGACCTACTGACATGGTTCTAGATTCTAAACAGAAAGAAGTTCCTCCAGCAGAAGTAAAGTTCCAGGGAATGAAAGAGGATGAAAGTGAATGTTTTCTTCTACGTCTATGCAGCCGAGCATGAATAACAACAACTCCTAAGATACAGATGAAGTAACACTACTCCACAGCAGCCGGGCGAGGGAGGTGGATTTATTATCTGTCGTGAGCCTGAAACACACTACATGAGAGCAGGCTGCCTCCACTCATTTGCCAAAGGAAATAAAAGATCTCTTGGTCATTAGAGGACGCACCTGCTGTGGGAGTGGGAAATTATGCAGACGTGACTAAAGGCGCAGGAGGTTTGCAGCCCTGCGTGTTGTACTGCACTTAATTAAAGATACTCCTGAAAATAATGGGAAAAATGAAATCTCAAATTAGCATATGAAGAATGGTCATCATACTAGTAAACAAAAACGCAAATTAAAATGATACGTTTTCCCTTCTCTTGTGTTTGCTAAGATTACAGGAGTACTAAGGCCTGGTCCTGGTGCAGGCTCAGCAGTGGGTGACCATCGACTGGCCCGGACACAGTACAAACCAGTACTCTCATTCCGGAAGGTGTATTCAGCAAGATACGTCAAAGCTTTAGAAATGTATGTATTGTTTGACTCAGAAATATCCCAAGATATAATCGGACAAGTGTGTAAAGATGAACATGAGACACAAAGCATACATACAAATTAACATATAAACATACAAGAGAGCCTGAGAGCCTGTAACAGCCCTCTGTTACACGAATATAGTAGTGAAAAATGTGGACAACTTACTTACAAGCCGAAGGCTGGTTAAATTGTAGTAACATCTCTATATGGTACTCAGTGCAACACTCTGGCCACTTAAATGGTGAGGAGATCCGACTTCCTTGGTACAGAAGGACATGCGTACCATAGTGCCAAGTGAGAAAAGCTTACAAGACAGTACATACAGACTATTTCTGGGGAATAGCTCTTCAGTCATATGTGAACGCAGAAAACTCTGGAAGGCTACGTAAGCGTTAACAGCAGTCATCTCTGGGTTTTAGGATCAGAGATAATTTTTTGTTTGCTGGTCTGTATTTTCTATTTTTCAGTTATAAACAAGGACTACGGATGATGAGGAATGCTGCCTCCCGGACGTGCTAGGTCCTTCGGGAAGTAAAGAAGGACATTCTTCCGTCCCGTTTCTACACAGGGCTTTTCCTGCTTCTAGCATCGGCCACAGTGACCACATCTGTAAGCAGTGAACTAGCATTCACTCTGTCCAGACAATATACATAAAACCTAAACCGTTAGGGCTAGAAGGACCTGTAGAGAGCTTGATCAAGTCTGTATCCCTCCTTTCAGAGATGGGGAAACTGGGGCCCCCAGAGAAATGACCTGTTTAAGGTCAGAAGCAGGCTCACATGGAAGCATATGGAAGCAGTTGCCTCTACAAGGCCACTAAACTGTGAACTGAAGTCTGCTAAGAGAATGAACTGCAGCGGGGAGGGAAGCTGAGCTGGGCCGGGTGGCCAAGTATAGCCTGTAAACACTGCTGCCCTGCCTGACAGCTGGCGGCTTTACCAGACGGTGGTGCGCGCCCACTGAGGACAGCAGCCGCAGGGAGTCCAGGTACGTGCATCAGTGGGGTGGGAGCTGAGACGGTGCAGACCTGCCGGCGCCGAGGCCCGCGTCCTCGGTCCTCTTTCTGTAGCAGCTGTAACGTGCCATGAGCCATGCTCACTGCCCTGACCAAGCCCCTGTGATCCCCAGAGCAAGAAGCCCACCCGGAGCTGTGGGCTCAGGCTGGGCCCACGGCTGGCTGACCCTCCCCTCTGACCTACTGAGGCCCTGCAGAGTTGTAGAAAAAACACTGGATTTTGTTCAAAGCAGAAGCCCTAAAATTGAGTCTCAGTTCCATGGAAGATTCTGGCAGACATGTCACCTCTTTTAACCCCAAGCCCCCATCTGAATAAATGTGTCTAACAGTAGCCGGCCTGACAACCTGTGGGAAATAAAAGCCAAATTACAGGCTCTTTAGAGTATAAGAAGTCCTTTCTTAGCCAGCTGAGGCCTACCTGTGGGGCTGCCTGGTTAGTGGGAGCCCCTTCCCTCAAGAAGGGCAGGGAAGGGGCATGTGGGAGAAGATCCTGGTAAGAAACAAAAATCCTGGGCTTTGCAGAGGAAGCCTAGATGTTATTATTACTACAGTCATTTTCTCTGCCATCCAACTAGACCACAGAAGCCCCACTCTGAGTCCCCCTAAGCACACACACCACCCGCGGCCATCACACCTCGTCACGGAGCGGTACCCACAGGGAGGCCCCGTTTCCGCCAATGTCGGCACTCCTCCTTCACGCAGAAGACGGCTGCGCATTAGGAGACGGACGGCTCCTCCCCACACCCCAAACTACCTCCAGGTGCCAATTTCTATAGAAAAAGCCCCAAGAACCCAGGGGCTGACTGTCCCCCTATCCACTGAGATAACCCCTGAACCCAGAGCCTTGTGGGTCCCAAGAGAACCCTGAGCCAGCTCTGCACTCCTGTGCCTACCCAGGGAACCGAAAGCACCAAGCAACAGGACCATTATTTAATTTGTTGATTTGACTTGCTAGGTTGGCTTTAGGTTCCCTAGGTTGGGCCTGAAGTTGAAGAATGAGTATCCAAAACTCACTGGCATAAAAAGACAGGTTTTGTGGGTACCAAGGAACAAGGCCAGCAAAACAGATCTCTCAAGGGTCTGACTCTCTCCTCTTTCTTCCACGTAGAAGTCAGGCAGCGAGAACATTACTCTGTTGTGCCCGTTCTTTCTCCAGAATAATGTCAAGAACTCTGGCTGAACAATGGGTTTCACCAGGGTGACAGGCAGGAAGGAACAAAGAAAGAACAGAGTCGTGACCTGTCCTCAGCACACAGAGGGTGCAAACTGCGAGAGTAGGTCAAGTCTTGGGTGTACATCCAGGGAAGCCCCTTCCCCTCTTGAGCCCCGGCCTCCTAACCCAGCCATGTTGTCTGGGGACTCACTTCCCAGGGCTGTGGTGAGAATCAGGTAAGAGAAAGAGGTGTGAAGACTGGGCGGCCACGATTTGCTCTCCTTTGCTCTCAGGTTTGTACCTAAGCATCTTGTGTCTGCCAGGTGTGTTGGACCCCAGGAGGCCACACTAGTGTCGCTCACGCATGAGGGGGAGGTGGGACATGCTGATGAGACAGTGAGTCTCAGGAAGTCCACGATCCGATGGTCCGAGCCCCAGATGCCTAGCACAGAACAGGACATGCCAGTGAGGAGAGGAGGGAGCAGAGGCGGGCACTTAGGAGGTGCCAGGCCCCATGCCGGGTGACTGAATCCTCTCCACAACTCTGGAAGAGGGACTTATGACCCCATCTTACAAATAAGGATGCTGAAGCCTACAGAAGATAAGCAAATCCAACAGGACCAAAGGGGAAAGAACCAGTATTATTCACGCTCTTATTCCATACCAGGCACGATACACTAAGTACTCTATAAACATTTTAAACTTAACCCTCATGACAACCCTAGGAAGTAGGGTTTATTACCCCAAGGCCACAGGTGGCAGAGCAAAGACTTAGTATAAGATCTCACTGCCTCCGAACACATGCTTTTCTCACTACACTTGACCCCGGAACAACGTGGCGGTTGGGCTCTGAGTCTGCATGGGTGAAAACCTGCGTGTAACTGCACAGCTGGCCTCCATGTCCACGGTTCTGCACCCGCAGATGCGACCAACTGCGGATCATGTAGGGCCGGAGACGCATTCATGGAAAAGAAACCACTGTCAGTGGACCACTTGGTTCAAAGCCGTGTTGGTTCAAGGGTCCACTGCACCGAGGAGGGTAGAACACAGTTTGCCAATACAGAGGGGATCTGATAGAAGCCTCACTATTATCCTGCAGCAGAGGCCTCCTGCGGTAGCTGGTGGAGAGGCTGCTGTGCCCTGCCCGCGCTCTGAGGCCTGAACTACAGGTCAGGGTGGCACAGCCGTATCGTGGAGTGGCACTCCACAGTGACAGAGCCGGCTGCAGAGACACATGGGTCCAGGGGCGGGTCTCTCAGACGTAATGTCGAGGGACAGAAATCAGGCCCCGACGTACACACTATATGATCCATTTACACGAAGTTCGAACACAGGTAAGAGTGCTCTGTTGTCACAGAACTTGACATCCTGGTTTTCCTGGGAGGGGGCGGAGGGATTTGGTCCCTGTCAGGGCCTGGCAGGGGTTCTGCATATGCACTTGTACAAGCTCATCGAGCTCACACTTCAGGTTTCTGTACGGTACAGTGCAGTACACCCCAGGTGAAGAAAACGCGTCCTCCTCAGCGGCCCCACGGTCTCCCCTCCACCAAAGGCCGTGGAACCGGGATGGGTGACTACTATCCATGATGAAAGTTTCAAGTCAGGCCACTGTCACCTCGTGAGCACACATCCACCCCCTACCCCAACAAAGACACCCGTTCAACCCAGAGGAGACGCAGTTCTGAATCTGAGTTACTACCTGGCACCGGGAAGTTATTTCTTCATACTAGGTCACACGATTCCTATCTGAAAATGAGGGCTGGATTAGCTGATTTCCTTGTGATTCTATGGTGAAGTTAAAAAAATAACTAGTAGTTGCTTTGCATCAGTCATCTGAATAAAATAAAACCTTTTCCCCTCCCTTAATGTATCTGTATGTACAGATAAAATAAAGCTTAACTCCCACATCCCGGGGCAAGTGAGGCAGGTCGGATCGGAAACCTTAAACTCAGCTCACTCCACCACGAAGCTCAAGGCTTTTGGGTGGAAAAAAAGACAGCTGACTACGCAGTTATTTGGTGCCTACAATGTTGCAGGCAGGCCCTGCACTCATCACTCACACCGCTGTGGTTCCTCGCTGTGCACCCCCAGTTCTCAGCAGAAAATCCACAAACCCTGGGGCCTTTTCACAGTGGGGACAGAACTCTACAAGTACCAGTTCTATGTACGACCTGCGGGAAGCATACTCAAAACGTGTTCTTTATTTTCTTAAAAAAACTCTCCTAGGGTTTAAATTGGGTCCCAAAGCTCCAACCTGTCAGGCACAATAGATATTGAAAAGCCATCTCCCTCCAGGTTCCAAGTACTATGTCTCTCCACTTCCCACCCCAATTCTGGCAGCAGTAGCAGCAGCAGCAGCAGTGACAGTAATAATACCCACAAATACTAATACTGGGTGATTAATACGTGTCAGGCAGCCTGCTAACATACATTCGACTTCATTTAAACTTAGAAACAACCACATATCACCCATCCTATAGCTAAAGAAATTGAAGCCTAGAAAAATGACCAGGACTCAAGGCCAGCAGGGCACCCCGAGGCCCAGTTCCTCACTACCATGCTCTGCCAAGGTAAGATCTCCAGCAAAGTGCAGGACTGTCTCTGTGGCCACCGAGATGCCAACATCCTGGAAGGCCTGCGGCCTCCCTCTGAAGCTAACGCTACAAACTTCCGAGAACGGCCGCGTGTGCTTTTGCTCCTTTGCTCTACCTGCCCTGCACAGAAGCTTCTGCTAGCGCCCCTTGCCGCCCCCAGCCCACTGTCTACACCCCAAGCCTTCCAATTTGGAGCCTTTCGCTGTGCAGTCCGTGCCACCCTTCTAATTCCACATCCAATCTCTTTGCTATCGGCACCGCAGTCTGCAGAGACACTGCAGCGTTCTCTTTCCCAGCATGTGCTGGGCTTTCAGGCCCACGTGCCTTTGTATTTGCTGTTCCCTCTGCCTGGGATGCCCACTCCCACCTCTTTGCCCTTCAAAACTCCAGCTCAGATGTCACCACCTGCTCAAAGCCTCCCTTGGCAGCCCACAAGGGCAGTCCCTTATTTCCCTTTCTGTGTTCCCCAAGTCCCTGCCCTGCTCATACCTTATGAGCACACTTATCACAATACGTTACAGTTAGCAGTTCATGAATCCATCTACTCCAAGATACCAAGTGCCTTGAGGGAAAGGACTCCATCTACCCATTTGTTACCTATTCTGTCTAGTCAGTTTCTAACACTCAGTAAATGTTGAGTAAAAGTGTGCTAAACATACGCATAATTGAATACAAGAATACATTTTTGCTCGTTCCCTCCGATCTACGCCAAACATGTGTCTAGAATATCGAATTAGGATGACAAATGTAAAATGCATCTGGACACTTGGCTTTAGGAACACAGCACAAATCTGTATCTCACCGAGGGCAAAAAAGATGTAAATGCCATTCTCTCCTCCTTCAAATTGCTAACATAGCTTTAAATCTAGAGTCAGGCAGTGCGTTTCTCTGAGAACCCACAAAGCATCAGCTCAGCGCAGCTGCAGGGCGAGGACACCCAGGCAGCCAGAACTGTAGGAGGGCAGAGGTAGAATGAGAGAGAGTCTAGGCACCAGGCCAAGACAGAGCCCCGCTTACCTCCTTCTTGGGAATTCATGATGTTCAGGGCAAACAGCATGGCATTGGAGAACGTGGTCGCCTCTTCCTTACTCGCAAAGTTTAAACCATAGACCTGGCGGGCATCTCGCCACTGGTGGAAGGTTGGCGTTGCCTGATTGTACTTCAGCCCTTTCACGATTGAATAATTGATCACAACCTGAAAGGGAAAAGAGAGAGAAATACGTGTAAATAAATAAAAGGTAAGTGAGCTGTGTGGGGCAAGGATATTGTGTCCCCTGGGGCTACAAGAGGACAGGGGGACGGGGATGGGGTCAGCAGAAGGGGAAAGCACGACCCGGCAGGTTTTCAACATGATCTATACAACACTGAGGGTTTGAAAACTAGTTATTTCATTTAACTAACAAAGAGTGTGGTCGTGACCTCCACAGGACAGCCCTAAGCTGGGAGTCAGGTTCCCTGGGTCCTGGTCCTGGCCCTGCCTCCCAGCCATGTCACCCTAGGCGGCACTGCACTTTTCTGGGTCTCAGTTTCGCCAGTTATAAAATGGGGATAATGATCCTGGCTCTACTGACCTAATGGGGTTACTGCGAAGGTCACCCAGTGACACATATCTTATGGAGGCTTCTGGATATAAAGATCCTTAAGGGCGAGAGCCTTTTCTAATTCGTATTTATGCCTCCCACAGCCCTCTGCATAGCGTCTTAATACTCAGAATGCACTAATAAATGGGTTATTAGTTAAAAGGACAACTAGCCATTCTTTTGCATGTGGCTATTCAGTTTTCTCAACACCATTTATTGAAGAGACTGTCCTCTCCCCACTATATGCTCCTGACTCCTCTGTCATAAATTAATAAAACCATATCTGATGGGTTTATTACTGCGTTCTCTATTCTGTTCCGTTGATTTTTGGGTCTGTTTTTATGCCAATATCATGCTTTTTATTTACTAAGGTTTTTAATTACTAAACTAAAATTACAGTAACATAGTTTGAAGGGAGGGAGTGTGGTGTCTCCAGCTTTGCTCTTCTTTCTCAAGATCGCTTTTGCCGTTTGGGGTCCTCCGAGGTTCCATACAAATTTTAGGATTATTGTTCTAGTTCTGTGGCATTTTGATAGGGATTGCGTTGAATCTTGTTGATTGCTTTGGGTGGTGTGGACATTCTAACATGAGCACAGAGTCTGCTCTCTTTGCCTTGGTGAGTCTGGCTGAAGGCTTGTCAGTTTTGTTTACGTTTTCAAAGAATCAGCTCTTAGTTTCCTTGACCTTCTCTATTGTCTTTTTAGTCTCTATTTCACTGATTTCTTTTTCTTTTTTAAAATGATCACCTCCTTCCTTCCTTCCTTTCCTCCCTCCCCTCCCTCCCTCCCTCCTTTCCCCGCCCTCCCTCCTTCCTTTCTTTCTTGGCTGCGTTGGGTCTTCGCTGCTGCATGTGGGCTTTCTCCAGTTGTGGCGAGCAGGGGCTACTCTTCATTGCAATGCGCAGGCTTCTCACTGCGGTGGCTTCTCTTGTGGCAGAGCGTGGGCACTAGGCGCGTGGGCTCAGCAGTTGTGGCTCATGGGCTCTAGAGCTCAGGCTCAGTAGTTGTGGTGCACAGGCTTTGTTGTTCCGCGGCACGTGGGATCTTCCCGGATCAGGGCTCGAACCCGTGTTCCCTGCACTGGCAGGTGGATTCTTAACCACTGTGCCACCAGGGAAGTCCTATTTCATTGATTTCTGCTCTCATCTTTGTCATTTCCTTCCTTCTACTAACTTTGGACTTCTTTTGTTCATCTTTTTCCAGTTCCCTGGGGCATAAAGTTAGGTTGTTTGTGACTTTTGTTTCTTGAGGTAGGCACTGACTGCTATGAACTTAGCGGTAGAATGCAGAACTGCTTTTGCTACATCCCACAAATTCTGTTATGTTATACTTCCATTTTCATTTGTCTCCAGGTACTTTTTTTTTTTGCGGTACGCGGGCCTCTCACTGTTGTGACCTCTCCCATTGCAGAGCACAGGCTCCGGACGCGCAGGCTCAGCGGCCATGGCTCATGGGCCCAGCCGCTCTGCGGCACGTGGGATCTTCCCTGACCGGGGCACGAACCCATGTCCCCTGTATCGGCAGGCGGACTCTCAACCACTGCGCCACCAGGGAAGCCCTGTCTCCAGGTACTTTTTAAATTTCTCTTTTGATTTCTCCTTCAACCCACTTCCGTACCATGTTGTTTAATCTCCACATACTTGTGACCTGAAACCATAAAGCCCCTAGAAGAAAATATAAGTGGTAAGCTCCTTGACATAGGCCTTGGTGATGGTTTTTTGAATCTGATACCAAAAACAAAAGTGACAAAAGCAAAAATAAACAAGTGGGACTACATCAAACTAAAAAGCTTCTGTATAGCAAAGAAAGCCATCAACAGAATGAAAAGGCAATCTACTGAATGGGAGAAACTGTTTGCAAAACATATATCTCATAAGGGACTAATATCTAAAATATATAAAGAACCTGTATTGCTCAATAGCAAAGAAACAATCCAATTAAGAAATGGGCAGAAGATCCGAATAGATATTTATCTAAAGCAGACATACAGATGGCTAACAGGTACAAGAAAAGATGCTCAACGTTACTAATGATCAGGGAAATGCAAATCAAAACCACAAGGAGATATCATCTCACACATGTCAGAACGGCTGTTATCAAAAAGACAAGAAATAAAGTGTTGGCAAGGATATGGAGAAAAAGGAACCCTTGTGCACTGTCAGTGGTAATGCAAATTGGTGCAGCCACTACAGAA
The DNA here is from genome assembly GCF_949774975.1 of Lagenorhynchus albirostris. Taxonomy (NCBI): domain Eukaryota; kingdom Metazoa; phylum Chordata; class Mammalia; order Artiodactyla; family Delphinidae; genus Lagenorhynchus; species Lagenorhynchus albirostris. The sequence continues at coordinate 5,061,306 of NC_083095.1, forward strand.
AACAGTATAGAGGTTCCTTAAAGTTAAAAATAGAACTATCACATGATTCTGCAATTCCACTTTTGGGTATTTACCCGAAGAAAATATAAACACTCAATCAGAAACATATATGCACCCCCATGTTCACGGCAGCATTATTCACAATAGCCAAGATATGGAAATAACCTAAGTGTCCACTGATGTATGAACAGATTAAGAAACTGTGGTATATACACAATGGAATATTACTCAGCCATAAAAAGAATGAAATCTAGCCATCTGTGACAACATGGATGGATCTCAAGGGCATTATGCTAAGGGAAAGAAGTCAGACAGAGAAAGACAAAAACCATATGATCTATCTTGTATGTGGAAACTTAAAAAAAAAAGCTCATGGATACAGAGAACAGATTGATGGTTGCCAGAGGTGGTGGTGGGGGGGTAGGGAAGGGCGGGGGAGAAATTATGCATATGAAACCACTTAACACAGCTGCTAGCACACAGGCTGCCAGCAAGTGTTAACTGAGAAATATTAAGGTCCTCAGAGATGGAAATATGCAAGCAGAGTCTACATAGGGCTGGATGGCCTGCTGTTAGTGATACAATGGAAAGATTCTGCTTTAGGAGAGGTACAAGATGATTTCTCGGATCTCCTCTGGCTTTGAGGCTCTAGAGTTTTGTGACTTGAATTGGAGGTAACTCAGTCTATTGTCCCCCTGGTCAGGAAGGAGAGCTCAGGAAAAGATTTGGAGACGCAAGGGGACATGGCCAAGACACCCTGTGTGCTGGCTGGGGCACTAAGATGAGAACTCTGATTTACTGCTCCATCCTGCTGTGCTGTTGGATAAAGGCCAGAGGATAGCAAACACGGGCAATACCCACAAGAGGTTTTTCCCAAGTCTCAGCCAGGTGGAAGGTAGGTTTGGATTGCCCTATAGTGAAAAAAGAGCGAGCAAGTGGGAGAGACGGAGGGAGAGAAGCACGTGTACTAAATTAGCTAAAGGAACACAACAGTTTTTTTTTTTTTTTGGTACGCGGGCCTCTCACTGTTGTGGCCTCTCCCATTGCAGAGCACAGGCTCCGGACGCGCAGGCTCAGCGGCCATGGCTTACGGGCCCAGCCGCTCCGCGGCATGTGGGGTCTTCCCAGACCGGGGCACGAATCCGTGTCCCCTGCATCAGCAGGCGGACTCTCAACCACTGCGCCACCAGGGAAGCCCAACAGTTTCTTAACTTGTTACATACTGACACTGCAGTTTTGGCCAACATCTATAACCAGGTTCCTCGGTGGTTCTCTCTCTGGGTTTGGCTCTAGATCGTCAGAAAAGGGCTGCAGGTTTTGTGGCTACATGCATGATAAGAAGCACAGTGACTTGTGGTTAACACAGCTCTTCAGAGGAGAGGGCACGATGATAGCGGTACAGTGACCAGAATGAGGGAGATGAGACCCTCTTCCTTTCTGCCGCGGTTAAGTCTATACCAGAAGGTCTGTGTTTGTGTGGTTTTGGTGCTGCACTTTTAGTGGACATTGACAAACTAGAGCAAGCCAGAGGGATGTGTTTCAAATGGACGAAGGTCTGGAAACCACATCATATCAAGAATGGTTGAGGGATACGGAAGCAAGATAAAAGAAGACTCTTCAGTGTATCACATATCTTTCCAGGTACTTGAGGGGATGATCTGGGGAAGTGAGATTTAGAATCCTAAGATCTGAAATCTCTGGTTGGCTATGTTCTTAGAGGGGGACTTAGAGGGAGCGGGAACTGGGGGAGGTGGATGCCTATCCAGAATCTAGAAACAGTGTGGCGTAAGGAACTCAGAGACCAGACAGAATGTCTAGCTCAATCCTCCCTTTTTACAGTTGGGAAAACTGAGGCCCAGGGAGAATAAGTGATTTGCCCAAGGTTACAAGGTAAGTAATGGTAGAACTGAATTTAGAATCCAAGCCTGTAGCCTAGCACTTTGTGCTGCTTCTGACTGCCAGCATAATGAGCTGCAATCTTTCTTCCCATAATTCCTTCTCTGGTCCTAGCTCTAACCTCTAAAGAGCCTCAGAAATCGATTCTCTACTTTTAGAGATTTTCGGCTACTGGATTGGGAGAGTGTGATAAAGCTGTCCCAGAAGTCCTCTGGGTTCTTTGCTGCACATGGCTGGCCTGTCCTCCAACTGCAGCTCTTGGGTTACCATTTCTGATCCATCTACACCTAGAGCATAGAGTTATAAAGGCTGCTCACCGAGTGCTGTGTCTGCTAGCCAGACATAGCCCACAAGGGTCTACGACTGCTCCAAACACAACTACCGTACTAGGTACAAGGACTGAGCAGAGGGTTTTGAGTCAAACGGTTCAGGATTAAAATTCTGGCCTTATTACTTTGCAGCTGAATAAACTTGGAAAAGTTACTAGCATTAGCTTCTTCATATGTAAAATGAAAATATTATAAATAATGCTGGACTGAATATCCTTGTGCATATGTCTGTGTGAACATTCCTATGAGCAGAATTTCTGGATCAATGGACATGACCATTTAAACATTTATATTTTCTGTTTGAAAAGATCTACTCTGAAACTTCTAAACTGCCTTCTAAAAAAGGAGAGTCCATGCAATGTGTTTTGGACATATGTGCAGATGACACATGGCCTATTTGTCACTTCACCATCTCGAGAGGTGGTCAGTGTTCATTAACTGACAGACAGAACTTACGAGCGCTGATAGTTAAAAATCTCTGTACCTACTCAATGGTTCCATTCCCTTGTTTACTCTCCTTAGAGCATGTGCATTACTACAAGTCCACTTAGGGGTGTGGATCAGCTTCATTTAATACACTCCTCCCCAGAGATGTCCATGTTTCTGAGTATCACCATCAGTTACTTTCGCCTGTTCTTGGACTACACAGAAATGGATTCATATGGTATGTTCACTTTTGTTTCTGTGTTCTTTCACTCAATATAATATCTATGAGATTCACCTGCGTCACTGCATTTATAAGTATATAGTTTTTTTTGATTGCTACATAACATTCCATTTTTTTATATACTATAAATAACCTATCCATTCTCCTGTTGATGGACATTCTCGTAGTTTCTAACTGTTGGGTATCAGGAATAAAACTGCTGGGAATATTTTCATATAGGTCTTTCAGTGGACACAGACACTCATTTCTCTTGGGTAGGTACCCAAGAGTAGGTTATAGGGTAGGTGTACACTGAGTTTTACTAGGTTCTGGCAAACCATTTTTCAAACAGGCTGTATTGATGGACACCTCCGCCAGCAGTAACGGGAACTCCAGCTGCTCTGCATCCTCACCGACATTTGGTATCCTTTTAATTTTAGCCTTCTGGTGTGCGTGCAGTACTCTGATTGCAGTTTTCGTTTGTATTTCCCTTATGGGTAATGATGCAGAGCAACCTTCACGTGCTCACTGGCCATGTCTTCTGTTCCACTGCTCTTTTCTCTTTTGCGAAACTCCTGTCCCAGTCATTTCGCTCATTTTTAAGAGGTTGTATGTTTTTTTCTTTTTGATTTGTAGGAGTTCTGTATATATTCTTCATATGAATCCTTTGTCATATTCATTTCTCTCCCTCTCTTTCTCCCCGCCCATATGTATGTATGTATATATGTATGTACGTATGTGTGTGTGTACGTACGTATATTCTCCCTGTTTGTAGCTTGCCCTTTCATTCTCTTAATGGGGCCTTTTAACAAAGAAAACTCCTTAAATTTAAAGAAGTCCAACTTAATTTTTTTTCTTTTACAGTTAATGCTTTGTGTGTCCCGTTCAAGGTCATAAAGATATTTTCCTGTATTTTCCCCTCAATATAATGAAGATATTTTCCTGAATTTTCTTCTAGACACTTTATTGATTTACTTTGCATATTTAGGTTGATTTTTAATTAATTTGGGGGTATAGTGCGAACTAGGGATAAAGTTTTTTTTTTCATATTGATATCTCATTGTTCTGCCATCATCTGTTGAAAAGACCATCTTTAGCCCACTGAGTGCAACGGGGCTTTGTCATAAATCAAGTGACTATATATATGTGGGTCTATCTAGACTCTTTTTTTCAAAAAGAACTACAACATTTTGCTTTTCTCTATTGTGTATCTGCTTTCTATTTCATTAGATTTTTGGTTTTGCTTTTAATTTTTCCTTCTACTTTTGTTGGTTTAATTTGTTTTTTTCTAGCTTCTTGAGATAGAAGCTTAGGTCACTGACTTTCAATCATTCTTTTTCTAAGCTATGCATTTCTAGCTATACATTTGTCTATATGCTGTGCTTTAGTTGCATCCCACAAGTTTTGCTACATTGCAGTTTCACTATTGTTCTGTTCAAAATATTTTCTAGTTTTACACTGCGACTTTTTTTTTTGGTCCTATGGGTTATTTAGTAGTATACTGCTTAATTTCTAAACATTTGAAGATTTTCTAGTTATCCTTCTATTACTGATTTCTAGCTTAATTCCTCTGTGGTCTAAGAAAAACTCTGTATGATTTTAATCCTTTTAAATTTGTTGAGATTGGCTTTGTGGCCTAGCATGTAGTCTGTTCTGTTAAATGCTCAATGTACACTTGAGAAGACTATATTCTACTGTGGCTGCCTGTAGTTTCTATAAATGTAAATTACATCAAGTTGGTTAATAATGCTCTTCAAATTTTCTACGTCTACTTATTCCAGTCTCTTGCAGGTATGAACAGAATCTCCGACCAGGCTTCTGGATTCCTTTATTTCTCCCTTTAGATCTGTCCATTTTTGCTTTATATATTTTGAAGATATATTAGATGCCTACAAATTTAGGATTGTTATGTCATCCTTTTCAGTTGACTCTTTTATCATTAAAAAGGTCCTTTATCTTCACTAATAATTCTTGCCTTAAAGTCTACTTTGTATAATATTAATATAGTCACACCATTTTCTTTGGTTAGTGTCTGTTAAGGTTCATCTTCTTCCACTCTATTACTTTCAACCTCTGTCCTTATCAGCTTTACATTAAAACTAATTCTCCAAGCTTTGGTAGGACTAATCTAGACAAGTGCTGAAGGATAAAACTTATTTTATTTTATTTTTTAACATCTTTATTGGAGTATAATTGCTTTATAATGTTATGTTAGTTGTTGCTGTATAACAAAGCAAATCAGCTATATGTATACATATATCCCCGTATCTTTTCCCTCTTGCGTCTCCCTCCCACCCCCCCATCCCACCCCTCTAGGTGGACACAAAGCACTGAGCTGATCTCCCTGTGCTATGTGGCTCCTTCCCACTAGCTATCTATTTTACATTTGGTAGTGTATATATGTCCATGCCACTCTCTCACTTCGTCCCAGCTTACCCTTTCCCCTCCCCATGTCAAGTCCATTCTCTACGTTTGCGTCTTTATTCCTGTCCTGCCCCTAGGTTCTTCAGAAACTTTTTTTTTTTTAGATTCCATATATATGTGTTAGCGTATGGTATTTGTTTTTCTCTTTCTGACTTATTTCACTCTGTATGACAGACTCTAGGTCCATCCACCTCCATCCAAGTAAATATCTCTTGCTACTTCTTCAACTGTTCCACATAATAATGCTGCTTTCAGACCTCTCACCAGTTTGGACGCCCTCCTCCTTACAGATTTCATTTACGGCACTCAGATTTGGTCCCAACATTCACGGGAAAGTACAACCAGTGCAGAGCAGAGCACAACTATAAAATCCCTCCTTCTGGGCCTCTACTTCTATTAATTCAGCCTGAGAGTCACTAACATTTTTAGTGGCCATAACTCCTTCTCAACTAAACATCTTTTGGTTTCTTCACCTTTGATGTGAGATTCAGGTTAGACCCTGGCTAATGATACTATAACTTACCAGTCCTTTTCCCCACAAATGATCACCTGGTTTTATGTCCACCTATTAGCAAAACGGGGGAGACAATTCTTATACCATTATCCTCATGGGGTTACTGGGGGACTGAAATAATAAACATGAAGAGTGCTCTGTAAGCCATAGAGAGCACTGAACATGTAAGATATCCCCCTCTGGTTATAAGACCAGGAATCTCTGTCTCTCTTAAGATGTTTGACCTTGTAATCCATACTGACTGGAAATCAGACCTGTGAAAATCCATATTTTCTCCTGGGTCCATAAAAGTTATTATGGACCAGGTTTCCTGCCACTTTCTCTAATACCTTGGTTTACTGAGAATCTCTTTTGTGTTCCTGGCTAATGTGTCCCACCCACCTGGGCAGAGTTGCAACCATGTTCCAGGAGCCTGTCTGATGAACGTGTAATTCCAGCTGGAAGGCTATGTTGGTAACTTCTCCATCAGGTTCCAGAAGATCTCTAAGTTTGAGGCAACAGAGTCTCTCTGAGTTTCCCCAGGAGATCACTGAGGACGGCGGCCAGTCCCTCCCTGAACGCAGCAAAGGTCTCCTCCCAAACGAGCCCCAACACGTGCTTTCCTCTGAAGGAAGCTGAGGCTTCCGAGAACCAGGTTCACGTTGGTTCCCACACACCATGGTATCTTCCTAGTGTGCCCTGCAGGGCAACCAAGAGGCATGAAGAGAATGGAAAACTTGTCATAATAAAAGCAGCCACTTAGGGAACACCCACTATGATTCAGGAACTGCCTGAGATAATGCGCCTTATGTCAAAGGCGAGTACCAGGGTGGAACTGCCCTGGCTGTCAGGGAAATGTGTGAGATGTTTTTGGTTGTCACTATAGTTGGGGCTAAAGGTGTTATAAATCCTGCAGCATATGGTGCAGTGTGCCTCTAAAAGGCAGAGCCAGAATCAGTGAACTAGAAGAACAGGGAAGCAGCTTCTAGAAGGTTTTTTAGAATAACCTGCCTATCCGTAAGGCTCATCAACAAGGGACAGGGATGCCCCTGAAGGTACCCAGAGTTCCAGGTCAGAAAGACCACCTTTGATCAGGGGTTCTGAAGTGAGGAGGTTCCTTTTAGCCACAAGAATCTGAAATCTAATAGGACTATTTTGGCAAAAGCAGAAACCCATTCAATAGGCAACACACTAAAAACAGAGTCCTCAGTTTCTGTTCTCTTTCCTATTTGAGAACACGATGATTCTTGCAAAGATAGCAGCAAACCTGCTGCTCAGCTCAGCCCAGGGCTGACTGACAAGGGCTGCCTATTTAAGGCAGAGGTGTTCATAAATGCTGAACTACAGATCTGCCGATTTCACTGCTGAAAAATGTCCTTGTCCATCTCTAAGAAGAGAGCCGGAGGGAGAGCCTGAGGCCCTAACAAAGTCACTGTGGTGAAGCCACACGAGCCCTTTCTCCACATCTCTATTTCAGTCCACGACACATCAGCTCACTCTGTCTGAGTTATTTGTACACGACTACCACGGACATAGGTGGACTTACCTTGTATTTATTGGCACAGGTACTTACCAGGTACACTCACAAACTACCTCATCTGATTTCTCCAGGATGTACTATTATGGAGGAGAATGATCCCAGATTCTTTAAATCATCTTGATTTCTCCCCCACAGTAAGACTTAGGGGGTTGGTGGACCCAAAATCTTCACAGCTATATTACTTATGGGTATGCAGGCAGAGAATAATACTAACACATTTGTACAATATATTTTTCAAAGCTGTTTCACATCTATTATTTTATTTATATTCTAATATGACAATAACACAGTGAGGTAGGCAGGGTGTGGATCACTGCCTGTGTAAGACAGCTGTGAAAAATGAAGTTCAGAGAAGATAGTTTGCTCAAGGTCTTACACCTTGGAGTATGAGAATACAGAGCCAGACACTGAACCCAGACCTTTGACTCTAAATCGTGACCTTGTTGTTCTCTGACCATTTTCCACCAGTGTGTGTGTGTGTGTGTGTGTCTGTGTGTGTGTGGTGTGTGAGGTGTGTGTGTGTGTGTGTGTGTGAGGTGTGGGTGTGTGAAGTGAGGTGTGTCTGAGGTTTTGTGTGTGTGTGGTGTGTGTGAGTTGTGTGTGAGGTGTGTGTGTGTGAGGTGTGTGTGTGGTGTGTGTGAGGTGTGTGTGTGTGTGAGGGGGGTGTGTGTGTGTGAGGGGGGTGTGTGTGTGAGGGGTGTGTGTGTGTGAGGGGTGTGTGTGTGAGGGGTGTGTGTGTGTGTGTGTGAGGGGTGCGTGTGTGTGAGGGGTGTGTGTGGGGACGGCCTGTCACCCCAGCACTCACCTGCTGATCCTGAAGCTTGACTCCGACGACTCTGAAGGTGTTGCTGGCAGTGTTGTGGTAGATGTTGATCCGGCTGAATCCCTGCTGGCCAGGTTTGATTGGTACCCACTTCTTACTGGTGTCATCGTAGACCATCACGGAAGCCCGGGCTTGGCAGATACTCTGTTCGCTGCAGACCAAGAGAAAACGTTAAGCGTCAGCCTCAGTTACAAGGGATGGATGCTGGCTTTGTCCTTTTCTGAAACAGAGGCCAACTGCCGCTTGACACAAAGGAACTTCCTAGTTGCCAGAGCTTCCAACTGTCTGTGGAAGGGCCACTCTGTGCGGTGATAAGTTTTGACTCTCCAAAGACCAGGGGGAGTGGACAGGAGGTTCTATAACAAAGTTTTTGATAGCATGGAAGAGACTCCCAGCTTCACTTTCAGGGGAAAAGGTGCTTGAATTAGAAAGGAATTACAGCTATAATTTGCCAACTGTCCACGATGTCCTAGGCACGGTGTTGAATAAGACAATGCACTAAAGCACATAAGCTTCGCAACTTATGAAGCAGCCATTTATTTCCCCCATTTTGTAGATGACAAGAGAGTGGCTCAGAGACTTGGAAAGATTTATACAAATTCACATAGGGACTCAGCGACTCTATCTGGGATTTCCAACCTGTTCTGTCTGACTCTAGAATACATGATATAGATAATATTCTCCACAACATCCAACAAAACGCTCAGTTTATGACAGCACGACAGTGTGGCTTCACACATGCTATGTAGACAATAACATGATTAGGTGATCTTCTGAAGAACAGAGTGAATCAAAATGAATAGATGGTCCACCCTGCTTCAGTGGAGACATTTCCGAGCAAACTCCCCTGTCCAGCATGTGACAGAAAACGAGGGAAGAAGCAAAAGAAGCACCCGGAGAGAGAAGATAGTCATGACTGAAGTCAGCACACTGCAACTCCCGCCACAGCACGCAGGGCAAGTCTCCCAGAGCCCACCGGCCTCTTCATTTACATATAAGCCTAATAATCTTAAACATTCACTTTCTCAGTCTCTAGTATATTAGAATCCCCCAATTAAAAAGGTAAGACGGGCTTCCCTGGTGGCGCAGTAGCTGAGAGTCCGCCTGCAGATGCAGGGGACATGGGTTTGTGCCCCGGTTCGGGAAGATCCCACATGCCACGGAGCGGCTGGGCCCGTGAGCCATGGCCGCTGAGCCTGCGCGTCCGGAGCCTGTGCTCCACAACGGGAGAGGCCACAACTGTGAGAGGCCTGCGTACTGCAAGAAAAAAAAAAAGGTAAGACGTGGTTTTCAAAGGTAGGCACACCAACAGCAGCGAGGAGTGGCTGTTAGCAGAAAGGGAGGCTGAAGAAGTAGAAACGGAAAGTTAAAGCCCAGCAAGTCGGCGCCAAGTTATAAAGAAGTGAAAGTGTAATTGTGATGATCGTGAAGATGAGACCAAGCAGTCAGGAGAAAGTCCCAGTCCGTTCCCTTCACCACATCTAAGAGGGCAGGGAAACCAAATATTCGGAGAAGTTCTCCCCCCAGTCCCAGCGGTCACCAGGTGACAAAACGATGGTTTTCAGGAGACTGGCCCTCAGGGACCTGGAAACCTCAGCTTGGCCTAGGCAGCCTGCCTGAGGGCTCCTGTGGGCTGAGCTTCCCCGGGACCCGGCTCCCCTACGACTCCAAGCCGGCGGAGGAGACACATACAGATGGTCACCACCTTAGCAACGATTCTGGGTATGTGCACACACAAACCTGTCCGTACACATCCCCTCACCTCACGTTACACGAATCCCTACGTACATCTGATGGCTGTCCGGCTAACGACTTCGCGTGCCGGCGCTCTCAGACCCGCTCCAGGCCTACGCTGCTCCACCTCAATCCTTCTGCTGGCCCCTCGGCTCTGCCCGAGGGTGCAGGAGTCTGGGGTGCACTGGACGCCAGCCGTCCACGCCCTGTGCTGAGGCTCCTTCTGTGGACACGTGTACTGGGAGTGAATTATGTGGGTTTTGTTGTGCAATTGTGCTACATCTTTTTTCTCATAATTCATTATTCATTCAACAAATAATTAAGGGGAAATCAGTGATGAGCCGAGCAGGCATGGGCTTCCCCAGAAGACAGCCATATCATACTGGCAGGGAGAAAAAAGAAAAACAAAAGGAAAACCAAACACAGCACTATGCTTTGCCTTCCCTGAGCTCTGGGGCCCGAAACCATGTATCTTCTACGAGAATATCAGGAGGAGTTGCCGCTCCCCTAGCTGAGTCTTCGGGGCCCTGTCCTCATGAAATCGAAGGTAGGAATCAGAGTAAATTGCACACAGAATTAGACCTTGGTTCAGATCAAGTCAGAGTCCCACACCAATGTAAACTAATTACTAATCAAGTTCCGGGCTAAGTTGTGTCACTTACTGCTACTCACGCACTTAGGCGCTCATGGTGACAGTGGGCAAGTAGGTGTGTGCTCTGAATGCTGGCTCAGGAGCTGGGAGAGATCCTGAGACGCGGCACAGTGTTAGGTAACAAAGCACAGACTCGATCAAGTCAGAGGGATCTGAGCCAAAATCCCAGGCGTAGCGCTTACTGGCACGTGACACAGAAGCCCTTGAGATGCCTCTGGGGGAGCAAGCCAGGAAGGAACCGTGTGGTAGAGTCCCTGTGTGAAGGCCGTGGAGTGCCGCCCTTCTGATCACCTTCAAACGAGCCTGTTCTGGAGCAGAGCTGACCAGTGGTCCCAGCTGCTGCCCTCTGGATGCCCACCACGTCTGCACAGAGGCCACATTCTCTGGGCTACTGTCTGCCAATGACTCAGTGGTGGCAGGGATGGCTGGCCCACGCAGGGCTCCTCCCCAGGGGAAACCTCATCAGCCAGGCCCAGATTGTCTCAGAACTGTGCTGTGGGCTGAGACGCTTCCTCCTCAGTCCTTCTCGCCCCTTCTTCTGCAGACGCCAGACCTGCACCTTGGCCTGAGGCTCTCTGGGCCTCTCCACTCCCTCCACCCTTCACTGACCTTCTGATAAATCTCTGGAATGTAGCCGTCCTGGGGGACTTGGTGTCTGCTTCTGGAAGACCCGAAGTAACACAGCCTGCACGGTGCAGGCTCCCCGAGGGCAGGGACACAGGGGTCGCATTCTCCACTATCTCCAGAACCCGGCAGACAGCAGGGGCCTGAGGACTGCTCCCTGTGAAGAGAGCTCTGGAGAGGACCTAGCCCCTCTCCTGCTCAACACAGCACACCTCCTAAAGCAGCCCGAAGAGCGCGCCGAGCCTCTGAATGGAACTGCTGGCAACGGAGAACTCTGCTCTCCAGAGCAGCCTGTTTGTTGTGAAACGGTTTGAGTTGTCCTTGTCCTGAGGGTCAGCCCACTCCCCGCCCTCCAGAGGCACAAAGGGGCTCTGGACAGCTCTGCCAGTCTAGTGGACAACTGAAGGAGCACCTTGGCTCTGCCATCCACCATTCACACAACACAGCGACAGGCCCCTGTGCCACCCCAGTGAGTCACCACCTGTCACATGTTCTCTTAGGATCTGGGTATGATGCTCTTGCCTTCGTCTGACAAGCACAGATGCCAGTGAGTCAAAAAACATTTAGTGATGCAGAGATGCATCTGACAGTCTCTGCTCACAGCTACTCAGGAAATAAGACAAATAATTACACACCTTCCTCAGCCTGGAGGGACTGAGGGAACAGGGGAGACTTTCTGCAGAAACCGCGGTGTGGGTTTAATGCTGAAGAGCTCTCAACCCCAGGCGGGTTCAGGAAGGGGATGTGGGATTCTGGGCGGGGGCGGCCAGCAGCCAGCGAGGCCAGGACAGCGCACTGCGTGCAGAGCCCACTTGGGGCACCACATACACCTCTCGGGGCTGTTCAACGGACATGATACAGCGAGGGACTCCCCACTGTGCTTGCCCCTGCTAGGTGCTTCGACATCAACCACTGTTTTAAAATTGTAATCATAGCCACAGGCTCCCTTTTTGTGTTTTTTTTGGGTTTTTTTAGCAGTTTAGGTTCAAACTGAACTTGTGGTTAATCAAAAATCCCTATTTTTGTTCCCATTTGACTAGTGCTTGTCTATCTCTGCTTATTTTATTACCACGAACAAACCCTAAGTGCAGGAAAATACGTGTTTACTTAAGATTCGTCTTATTATCCCTTCGGGATTTTTGTTTTGTTTTGCAGGAGTCAGCATTTATTTTTTATTTTTACTGAGATATAATTGACATGTAACATTATATTAGCTTCAGGTGTGTAACACAATGATTCAGTATTTATATATATTGCAAAATGATCACCACAGTAAGTCTAGTTAACATCCATCACCACACCTAGTTATGAAAATTTTTTCTTGTGTTTTGTTTTAGTAAACTCTTGATTCCTCTCCAGCCTAGACAGTGCCTCTGAGCGCCATATATTCACTGTCTTCTCGACACCTCCATTGGGATGAATATGCAAACTCTATACGACACGCGTTATTTCACAGGCACCAGACACTTCATTTGTCTAAATCAGTTTTTTGAGGAAAGTTAATTTGGTAGACAAATATTAGAACGACTGAACTATTTTTAAACACATACATACAAAATTCCCTTTACTAAACTGAGAAGGACTACTGCTACCCCTCCCCTCCCCCAGCCCTGGCCCTATACAACTTGCGCCAAAGCTGGTCCTCCTGAGGGCTCATCTCGGACAGGCTGCTTTCACGTGAGCAAACAACCACTGACCAGTGGGAATCAGTCCGATATGCCGTTTGGTTTGTTCCACATGGTGCTGAGCTGCCAGGCTGATGGACTTTTGCCCCCCGGGACCTAACAGGCTGCTCTGAGCTGCAGGTACAAGCAGTTTCTCTCCCAGGAGAAGGCTCTTTCAGAGCTAGCAGTCCAATTCCAGTCTCATTTTGGGCTTTTGTATGGGTATTTGTGGGCCCAGCAAAATATTCAAGTCTGTAACTTCCCTCCCAGTGGCAGGTGAGACATACACTAACAAAGCTGGGACAGCTCTTTTGTCAGAACCTTAGAGGAGGAAGATGGCATCCTCTGGGCCTCAGTTTCCTCATCTGTACAAGGCTAGTCTGACCTCAGGGCCCCCCTCAGACAGCCATGCGTTCGTGCTGAGCTCTGCCCATAAGCCCAGCCCCGGGTCAGCAGTCAGTGTCTTGTCACTGGTTCAGCAGTTAACTCCTCTAGGCTATACGTCAGAGACCACTACTGAATCCCTGTTGAAATCTCTCACTTAAAAAGAAAAAGCGCAAACACACCCCAAACTTTCTGCATATAACTGTGAAACATACTCACAGATATTCCTGGACTTGACATAAGAAACCACTGATACACTGTGGATAAAACTAATACACGGGAAAACACAGTGAAAGTAGCCTGAAGTCAGTCTCCACCTCTGCTTCTGTCTATTCCTTCTGGAAAAGCGCAGCTTCCATGTCCCACCAGCTGGTGGACTCCCACCCCACGGCTCCCTTCGTGACCGGGAATGAGGTCTCCGAACCTCTCTCGGGCTTGCGGTGACACCCCATCCTGGCCACGCTCTTCCCTGTGCGCAGTGAATGTGGAATCCTTTCCACTCTACAAATACCTTTCGGGGCTTTTCCAGGCATTTACTACAAAAATTTGAAGGACAGAGTGTAATTTCATAAAGTAAGAGCAAAAACGTGCAAAGCCAAAAAGGGAACAGAGAACAACAGGGCCAACGAAGAGAGGCTCATTGGAAAACTAAGCCCAGGGGTGAGCTTGGAACCTGTACAGCACTTGGACCTGTAAGAAGAACCAGCCCCCGCAGCACTGTGCTCGTCTCTGCCTCTCACCAAAGCTCTTACCTGTCTGTCCTGCTTCTCAACATCTGCATCAGCATCCGTCTGCCCCACTAGAAGGTGAGCTCCTTGAAGGCAGGGGCTCTATTGCTTTCCCCTTCGTAAATCTGCTCCCTTGTGTGCTGCTGACACTACAAACTGTTGAATGCATGACTCTCTAACTGTGAATAAGTGCATTTATGACCGCGTGCCCGTGGGAACATTCCGTCTACAATCCGAGTCCGTTAATCCTCAGAGAGAGTAGCTGCTGAGTAAAAGTCTCGGTTACAGAGCACCGTCAGATCGCCGCGGCCTGGGATCGGAGTCAGGAGACCGCAGCGCTGAGGGTGGGCCTACGGAGAGGGAGGCTCCCAGGAGGCCAGCTGCAGACACAGACCCGCGGCTCTGGGAAAGTGCAGGCTGCCCTCTCGGGGTCCTCTGGAGGGTCAGCCTAGGAGCGCACTCTGTCGCCTGGATCACACCTCACCCTCCCCGCCAGCACGGGCTCAACCCAATGCCCAGCTCGGTCACTCCCTTCAGACAGAACAACTCATCACACTCTGTCCTGAAGGCGTATCTTGTCGCCCCAGCAGGACCAGGAATCCAGGTTTGCCTGGGACTGAGGCGTTTCCCGGGAGGTGGGGCAGGACACTCAGCGCTAAGACCAGGATGGTCCCAGGCAAAGCAGAGTGAGTGGCTACCCTACTGGGAGCTTCCTCTCCCTCTCCACAATAACTACCGCGGGATTAAGCGCCCAATGAACACCCACTGAATGTGAGTCTGGCTGACGTAAGCTGATATGAGCTGGCACCACTCCCTGCTCCCAGCCGCTACCTCTCTAGCTCTCGTTTTCTCTTCCGTCAGGCTGAGACATATGATACCCGGCCAGACAGACCTGCAGAACAGTGGCAGGTACAGTAAGTGGCATGAAGGAAAGCTACCCAGCACCTTCTCCGTGGGGTGGGCCATCACCCTCCCAGGGGCAGGCACTCAGGAGAGTAAGTGGGCAAAGCAGGGCTCGGAGACCCGGCGTGAGAGATGCCCCGGCAGCACAGCCTGTGCCCCCAGTGGGCAAGCCTCCGTCCTGGGGCTCCCGGCAAAGGCAGGACCCAACAGCCTGCGCGCTGCCACCTGAACGCCCAGGGTGGCTCTCCAGGTCACACTCAGGAGACCCCGACCTTAGTTTTCTCCTTGGAGGTTAAAAGAATAAGGGGTAAGGGCAGCTCCAACGTGGATACAGAAGGGGCCTCACACTGGCTTCACCTCAAGTCTTACCTCATGCAGACGTGCTGTTTACTTGAGCCAGTATGTCCCTTGTTCAAGACAACTTCTCTTTCCTACATCCACAGTTTGCATCTCGCCTTTCTCAGCTCAGTGCCACTGCCTTCAGGAAACACTTATCCATTCACTGCCACTGTCCTGAAGGTCTGCTGATTTTCTCTCTCCCCCATGAGGCAGGTTTTTTGTGGTTGCTTTAAAGATGTTCTTCTCTGTAGCTCCAATAACTGGGACCTGCTGGATTGCTCAGCAGTTATCTCTGAATACATGCTTGCTTCTGAGTGTGCCTAGTTCTGCCAGGCATCATGCTTCTCAGCCTTCGAGGATTTTTTGGGGTGGGGTGGGGTGGGGAGGGGGTCACGACCCACCTGAGATCGGGCCACCACTGCTTTCTCTTCCCGCATTAATTTAGCAAATAAACCAAGAACACACCCCTTTCACTGAGTCCTGACTACGAAGCAAATATATCCCCACGCCTGGTACTTAGAAAGCAGACCGTGTGTTGAACAGAAGCCGCGGTCTGCGCCATCAAGGGAAGGCGCGCGCCGCCCACGGCACTCCAGGGGTGCAGAGCGCCCGCAGCAGAAGGGGAGCCTGGCGCGTCTGGCCCAGGGTGGGGGTGCGTGCGTCTCGGGCAGAGTGCCTGGTGCTCCTGGCCATCACCCTGGGCCTCCCGTTACTTCTCAACACGCACGCGTTCCAGGGGAACCAGGGAGCCCGCACCAGGCGTCCTGGCACCGCATCCAATCCAGGGACCGAGGAACAGGGGTGGAAACAGCCCTGTCAGAGCCCAGAAACATGCGTAAGGAACTCTTCAGATGGAGGAGTCAGGCCAAGTGAAGGGGGCAAGCTTACCAATGCCCCACAGCTAAATGCGGGAGGCCGGGACTAGACTGCAGACCCCTTTCTGCTACAAGATAGGGCTTCTCTGCCTCCTGAATAAAGCATTTTACCACATGCAAGTTTTCTCTTTTTTATGCCATTTTTTTTCTGAACCATTTGACAGTTCCAGATATCATGATACATCAATCCTAAGGTTTTTACATTTCTTTAAAATAAGGACGTTCTGATATATAACTTAAACACCATTATTACATCTAAGAAAATTAGTAATTCACTAATAGATCCAATACAGAGCCCATATTAAAAGTTACCCAAGTTTCCCCAAAATGTTTTGATTTTTTATAGATCTAGGATCCGCTCATGCATTACATTTGGTTGTGTTGTCTGCTTACTCTCTTTTAAGCTAGAATGTTAGGGCCTATTTTTTTCCTGTTTATCACTGATATTGATTTTTGTGTGTGTGCAGAGATCAGGCCAATTGTGTTGGAGGCCGTCCCCATCCTGGACTGTTTCCTCGTGACTAAATTCAGGGTAAACAGGAAGAACACACAGCACAGGTGGTAGTGGGCATGTATCCTACCACATCACATGGGGCAGCACACTCAGGTGCCTTCTCTTGCAGAGGCAAGCCTGTCTACGGGAGCAGACGCCAGATGTCTCCAATGGAAAGGTGCCTTTCTTCTTGGTAATGAGTAAATCCCCTCTAGGGTGACCTTTTTTCCTCTTAATGGAAACAGGCCTGAAACAGGTTTGGTGTTTTCATCTAAACTTAAAATGTGTATTCTGAAACAGTTCATGCCTACAGCTTTGGTGTTTTGTTCTAAACTTAAAATGTTATTCTGAAAACAGTTCACGCCTGTGAGAAGTAGGTTCCCATGATCCCACCACTCAGGCCAGGAAATGTGATGTCATCTCAGAAAGCTGTTCAGCTGGGAGGCCCCTGCATCCCAGTGCCCTCCTCTCGACCAGTGGGAGCCACCACCCTGAACCAGGGGCTTTTACCAATTCCGTGCGTGTCTTTCATAGCACAGTCACATAACGGACTATGTTACAGAAGTGGTTCTCAAACTGTTTTGGTCTCAGGACCCCTGTACGCCCGTATAAACTACTGGAGATGGCAGCTAATTAGTACAGAAATGCAAATCAAAACTACAGTGAGGTACCACCTCACACCAGTCAGAACGGCCATCACTAAAAAGTCTACAAATAACAAATGCTGGGGAGGGTGTGGAGAAAAGGGAACCCTCCTACACTGCTGGCGGGAATGTAAATTGGTGCAGCCACTATGGAAAACAGTATGGAGGTTCCTCAAAAAACTAAAAATACAATTACCACATGATCCTGCAATCCCACTCCTGGGCATATATCTGGACAAAACTATAATTCAAAAAGATACACGCACCCCTATGTTCACAGCAGCACTATTTACAATAGCCAAGACATGGAAGCAACCTAACTGTCCATCAACAGATGAATGGATAAAGAAGATGTGGTACCTATCTATATACAATGGAATATTACTCAGCCATAAAAAAGAATGAAACAATGCCCTCTGCAGCAACATAGATGGACCTAGAGATTATCCTACCAAGCGAAGTAAGTCAGAAAGAGAAAGACAAATACCATATGATATCACTTACACGTGGACTCTAAAATATGACACAAATGAGCTTATTCACAAAACAGAAACAGACTCACAGACACAGAGAACAGACCTGTGGTTGCCAAAGGAGGTGGGGGTGGGGGAAGGATGGAGTGGGAGTTTGGGATTAGCAGATGCAAACTAGTATGTATAGGATGGATAAACGACAAGGTCCTAGTGTATAGCACAGGGAACTATATTCAATATCCTGTGATAAACCATAATTGAGAAGAATATGAAAAAGAATGTATATACATGTATAACTGAATCCCTTTGCTGTATAGCAGAAATTAACACAACACTGTAAATCAACTATACTTCAATAAAATAAATTTTAAAAAATTACTGAGGGTGCCAAAAAGCTTCTGTTTATGGAGATTAAGTCTATCTGTATTTACCATATTTGAAATTAAAACTAAGAATTTTTAAAAACACAAGTATACACTTCCTTGGCTGTCACCGTGACAATGTCAACACATGTCATGTAAGCCTCTGGAAAATTCCACTTTGCACTCATGAGAGTGAAAAAGGCAAATAATGTCTCAGAATTATTACAAATATAGTTTTGGCTCACAGACCCCTAAAAGGGTAGGTCTTCTGATCACATTTTGAGAACTGCTGCATTACAGTAATGAAAACAATAAATTAGATCCGCACAGAATAACACGCATAATCTCAAATGGTGACTAAGCCCCATTTTTGTGAGTGTTAGAATTAAAGAAAGGCTTTGGGTAAGTGAAGAACAAATCTGGTATCAAACCCAAATATCTTTTCTTCTACCCAAGTTGGTTGGGAGAGCCAGACTGCCACGTCATGTGCGGTCAAGACTGTTTGCCAGGGCTTTCCTGGTGGCGCAGTGGTTGAGAGTCCGCCTGCCGATGCAGGGGACACGGGTTCGTGCCCCAGTCCGGGAAGATCCCACATGCCGTGGAGCGGCTGGGCCCGTGAGCCATGGCCGCTGAGTCTGCGCGTCCGGAGCCTGTGCTCCGCAACGGGACAGGCCACAGCAGTGAGAGGCCCGCGTACCGCAAAAAAAAAAAAAAAAAAAAAAAAAGACTGCCTTTTCTCTGCTCTGATGCCAGTGTCCCGGATGCCTGGACAGCTGGCTCCACTTCTCTGTGAAGTCTAGTGGAATCTGGAACAAACACTCCAACCAACTGTTGAGAGGGCCTGACATCCTTAGACTGAACCTGTCTCAACCGCTTCCCACACTTTCTCTCAAGGCCACCGACGCAGCCCTTCCCTTGGGGAGCCACCTGACAGGCCATGTGCACACGAGGACTGCTCCAACTTCAAACGTATTTAAATTCCACTCTATGCCTGTGTCCCCAGAGTCTGTGCCTCTGACCACTTGTGGGAGTGGAACAGGTTTCAACACGGCCTTGGGACCGCTGTAGAGATCTGGCTGGGCCAAGGACTGGGGCGGTACGCGCATCCCCGAGGGTAAGTTAATCAATCGCCTGGGAATGAGACCCGGCTGCGCCTCGGCTGACACCCCTGATCATCGGCGGGGCGGTTCGGCTCAGATTCGCATCAGAATGAGTGCGTGCCATCCCCTGGCCATGGGGGCGGACGCAGACCCTGCCCATGAACAGCTCTAGGCTGGGAGGGGAGGTGGTGAATGAACAGATGACTGACGGAGAGAAGCGTGGGCGCCACAGGAGGGCTGAGGAGGTCTCCCGTCTCCCGTGGTACTAACGGTGGAAAATCGGAGACTACAAAGAAAGACAGAGATTAGGAGCCTTGATTCTAACTCTGACGGCCATTCTGGGCAAGTTCCTTCGAGAGGCTACAGCTAAGCTTAGCTTCTGAAAACACAAGAGACCTGGCTTCAAAGCCCAACTCTGCCAAGTGATACCAGTGTGACCTGGAGCAAGCAAGCTACCTTTGCTGACCCCTGTTCTACCAGTGAGATGGGAACAGCAACGTAACACCTCCGAGGATGAGGGTCAAGTACAACACATGTCGAATCACATCAATATAATTAGCACAGTGCTTGGCATGGAACACTCAGAAAAGGGTACTGCTGCTACTTTTCTCTTTTAAGGGTTCAGGTGTCAAAGTCTAGACTAGCTCTCAACCATCTCCTGCCTCAGGAAGCCCAGGGAACACAACACACTCCCATGAGAAGAACTTAGAGTCGTTATGGGAGTGTTTCTCCACTGCAGACACACTGGATTCTTTGAATAGAAGAAGACAGCAAAGTTTCAAGACGTCTTCAAATGACTGGGCTACACATCCCGGGACAGCAAACGCACAGCATGCTCTCTGAGGGCTCGTTTGGCTGTGAGCTTCCAGGACTCACACTCGCCTGTGAGGACAAGACGTCAAAGGAAACACCAGCTGCCCTTAGAGACGGTCTTCCAAACCCTGTAGCAGAGGCAAGGGTGTGGGCTGGGGGGCACCGTGGGGTGGCCAGGCCGTGGAACTTCTTCCACGTTTGCTTATTCCAGCTCTGAAGGGCTGTGGAATAAGTGGTGACTGCTGTGCCCGGGCAGCTGACTACCGACTGGTCGCACAGGGAGCCCTGGCTCCATCACGAGCTGAGAACACACGGAACATCTGCTCTCCTGGCCACTGCTCCAACAGGCCACACTGCGGAGCTCCGCTGGCAGCGTCAGTGGCCCAGCCATCTCCAGTATCGTAACGAAAGTACTTAATTAATTCCAGCAAGTTAATAAATGTGTATTGCTGGGCACTGTTTTAGGCACTGAGGATACCCTAGTCAGCAAAACACAAAAAACCCTCCACTTTTGAACTTACATCCTTGTGGGGTGGAGACAGATGACAAACAACAAACTAAAAAGTCATGTAATATGTCAGAAGGTGACAAGTGCATTAGAAAACCAACCAAGCAAGCACGGTAAGGACAAGAGGGAGACGAGGGAAGGGGCTGGAATTACCCGGCTGCACCAGGAAGGGTCAGACGCATCACTGACGCGTGCGGTCCTCCCGCTGCCGTGGCGCGCTGAGCTCCCGCTTCGTGCAGCCTCGTTCAGCCAACACTCCCTGGAAGACGTCCTGCACCGGCTTGACCCCCACCGACCCAGCCAGTACACAGGCTTGCACCCGGCCATCCCCGAGTCCGCCCGAGTTGGGTTTGATTCACTTCCCTCCTTCACACCACCCTGGATCCAGCGGGCAGTCCCAGAGGCTAGACCTCCACAGCACCTCCCAAATCCGGCCACTCTCCCGCTATGCCACTGGCTCCATCACTGGTCCCAACCGTGGCCTGTCACCTGCGTGACGGCAGCAGCCTCCCCGACGCCTTCCTACCTCCATTCTTGTCGCGCTACAGACCCTTATCCACTCAGTGACCAGAGTGACTTTTCTTGAAGCTCTGTCGGATGTCTTTCCCCTTGCGTAACCCTCTCCAAAGGCTTCTCGTGACACGACAGACACAGCCTGGACTCCTTCCGGGCTCCCAGGCTCTGCGTGATGAGGCCTGGCTGCCCCTCCGCCCCACCTCCCTTCACTCTCCCCTTATGTCGCTTCAGCCTCCCCGTTCTTTTCCTGACCTTTGGACGCACCAAGCCGTTCCCGTCTCAGGGTCTTTCCCCTCGCTGTCCCCCCCCGTGTGGCCCCTCCTCATATTTTCATGCTCAGGTCTGGCGTGGCTGCCTCGTGCCCTCGCGCAGGTCGGGGGGTGAAGGCTGCAGCGGGCGTGAGCAGGGCCCCGCCTCTGCCGTCGCTCTAGCTGGGCTTTCCGCTTCTCCACGATTTTTCGACCGTGCGCCCGCTTCCTACTGCCCCTAGTGCAGTCCCTGTCTCCCTGCCACCGAGAGCAGCCCCTCGGTCCCTTTTAAAACTCATCCCTGGGACTTCCCTGGTGGTCCAGTGGGTAAGACTCTGCACTCCCAATGCAGGGGGCCCAGGTTCAATCCCTGGTCAGGAACTGGATCCCGCATGCATGCTGCAACTAAGAGTTCGCATGCCGCAACTAAGAGCCGGCATGCCGCAACTAAAAAGATCCCACATGGCACAACGAAGATCCCTCATGCTGCAATTAAGACCCAGAGCAGCCAAAAATAAAAATAAAAAATAAAAATAAAAATACAACTCACCCCTATCCTTCGAGTCTACCTGAGACCCCACTTTCTCCCTGAAGTACCTCCTGGCAGCCCCCGACTTCTCAACTCCTGCCGTGCCTCCTGTCTACACTCACCATGGTCTACACTGCACCGGACTAAGGCCCTGTGATTCCTTCATTCCTGAGAACGCCGCCTTCCCACTCGACCAGCTCAGGGGCAGGAGTGCAGAGCGTCTGCATCAGGAGGCCCGCTCCAGCCTGGGTCTCTCACTTCCTGGGCAACTTACTCCCTGCCTCTCTACCGTGGTTTCTTCCACTATGAAGTGGGAACAATAAAAGCAATACCTGCCACCTTCAGGATCGCCGTAGGCATTAAATGAAATCATGCCCGAGAGAGCGTGCTGTACGCCGGCACGTGCTCAAGAGAACTCCCCGGTCCCAGCCCAGGGTTGAGTGCTCAGAAAATGTTTCTTGACTGATGGATGGCCGGAACTGGGACTGACCCGCTTTCATGATGGGAAGGCCTTTTCCATCCCCACCACAGGAACCACGGTGACCTAGGAATCCAGCGATCACATCTCTGTTATGTCAGCACGTGGAAAGCAAACCATCTACGGCTCTCTCAGCTGCTGTACGTGCGGTCCCGCTAGCACTGTGAGCGCAGGCAGCCTGGTACGGGGAGGGTGGGTGCAGAGAACCTGGGTTTTGGTTTGGCTGGACCACTAACTCACTCACCAAAGAACAAGTTCTGCCCCAGCTCTGGGCCTCAATTTCCCCAACTGTGTATACCTCAGAGCTGGACTAAATAAGTAGTTTTCAGATTTCAAAATCATCATCACCAGCAACAATACAACTTCTTTCCTCAAAGAAATATCGAGGAGTACTTTAAAAAGATAAAAGAGAGTGGATCTGGTTGAAGTGGAGGGTAAGATGCCTGAAGCACCACTAACCCAGGTGATCTACTGTAGATGGTCTCTACCTGCTTTCAAGATGGAAACTCCTAAGATTTCTACAACTTTAAAAGACTTTTAAGAACTGCTTTGCTCCCTCCTGGTTTACTTCTGATACTATTTTCTGCAGTCAGTAGTTGACAGGATAGAGTAGACTCAGCTTTTCAGTGTGGTTTTCGGCAGGTAATGACTTTGGCGCCTGCCCGCTTTGGAAGCTAACGAGCCTTTGAAACGGAAAGTCTTGTTTGCTGCAGCTCCACCCACAAGTCCTCTAGAGCTCAAGGATGATAGAAAACCGGCTGCAAAGGAGCAGGGAAGGCCAACTGCGGCCCTGGCCTTGAGGGCTGCCAGCGCCCGGAGGAAGGGGCTCCGGCAGCCTGCCCAAGGCCGCGCCATGGCGCGAGAGCGCCGCCCTCTCCAAAGCTCCCCTGCCGACCAGAAGCATCGGACGGGCCCCACTTACTGTGTGTCAGCTGTCATAACTCCCTGCAAAATGCTCCTAGAGAGCCCGTGTTGCATCCTGGGAGAAACGCTGGACGCAGCTGTTCTGGGTGGTTCTCCTTCCAGTCCCTCCTCAACCAGCCATGCAACCCTGAGCGAGGGCCACAGCCGATCAGAGGCCAGGCCTCCTCGCCCACAGAACAGCAGTGATGCCCCCTTCCTGAGCTAACCACCCAACACGGTTGAAAGAATCAAGAAAACTGGTGAAACAGCAGTTTGGGAACTGTGAAGTAATTTTTAAGGGCAGGGATTATAATTTATGCTGAGACGCACAGCTGCAGTGAGTCGATCAAGTCAATGCCCCAAATCCCAGAGGATGAAGCTCTGTCCTACGAGCCACAGTATTTTACGGGGTCGCAGGGCAGGGGCAAATCACGTCTGAATTATAATCTCACCTTTGGAAAGGGCGCTCACAATGACCAGCTCAGGACACAGACCGGCTGGTGCCCACACATGTGCTAAACCGCAGCAGCCTAAGTGATCCGCGGTCTAAAGTCAGTCCCAAGTCTCTCAAGCAGAAGGTCAGGGTTCTGCTGTGACAGCCCACGAGGTCTCAACTTGTACAGAAGGCACCCCAGCTCCTCCTTCTGTGCCCAGCATTCAGAGAAAACCCCGATGCTTTCAGGTCATTCTGAGAGAAGAGCCAGGACCTGTCCACAGCATCTCTCAGCCAAGCCCCAGTCCCCTCAGATAGTTCAGAGCCCCCTCTACCACCCGAGGCAGGCATCTGACTGCTGAGGAAGTGATTCTGACACACACACAAAAGCCATTAAAGATGACAGGCACCCAGAGACACAGGCCAGCGTAGTGGACAGGCCAGCAGACGGAGTGGGCAGGCTCCATCATAACCTGCTCTGTGACTGTGAGAGAGTCCTCTGCCCTCTGGGTCCTCGGTCTCCCCATCAGTACACCCAGGGGATCTGGGGAGATCTCTACAGTCCCCGTGATTCTCGGTCTCCTCTGACGTCCCTCTGTCCCCTCTGGTCCCCGTACTCACACTGTGGCCATGGCTGCACGTCTGTAGCACAGGGAACCCGAGGAGGCAAGTCCTGTATTCCCACCAGGCCAGCTGATCAGAGGGCACAGACCCTCGGAAGGCAGCAACTTGATTTTTAGACTCTACTTAAAACCAAACAGGAAAAGGAAGCTGAACCAGAGGCAACGGAGAAACAAACCCCAGTTGAGAACTGAAACCTAGGTAGAAAATAGAGAAACAGAGCTCGTGGTGCACAGACCCACCAGCGTGGGCTGCCTGAAAGCGCCAGGCTGCAGCCTCCAGCTCCAGCGCTTTCTGCAGGGCCGGGATGAGGTCGCAGCCGGGCAGGGCGTTTTGAAAGGTCAAGGGCCAGACTCCCTCACCGGTCAGGACGCCGAGGCCCAGCGCCGAGGGCTTCCTACAAGCATTCACGGAAAGGTGCCCTGGCCCATCCTCCAGAGAATAAAAGACGACATGATGAGGTTACAGCTGGTGAAGGCTTTAGTTTTACCCCGGTATAAATTCTATAATTCTGTTGGGGAGACGCTTCTCACTAATGGTGACGTTTGTGTCAGCAACTTAGGACCCGAAAGGAAAATTTCTGAGGAATGATGGAAACCTGGCCTTGTCACTGGCTCATTAAGGGAACCTGGGCTTCTGTTTTCTCAACTGTAAAACGGGGCTAATAATTCTTAGTTTGCTTGTCTCCACAGGGTCCTCATGAAGATAAGGTCCATTCCCAATCTTTCATTCAAAATTGACTGAGGACCCACCAAGTGTCATGCACTGTGCTAGAAACTAGAGACAAAACATCGATGGGAAGAGCAGTTACTTGTCCTTAAAGGGTTTTTGCGGGTTAGAAAGGAAGAGACTGACAGGTTAGCAAGTTGATGTGTTAAGATGTTATTACTGATATAGTGGAAAACAGCTACACCGAGAACAGTACAAAAGAAAGATCACTTCTAACTAGAGAGCTGAAAGCACAGGCAGTGAGAGCTGAAGGCTGAAAGTGCATTTTCAAAGGATTTCAAAGATACGCATCTCCCTTTAAGCACAGCTTCAGGTTGCAAACCACAAACTTTGACATATTGTGGTTTTCATTTTCTCTTAGTTCAAAATATTTTCTATTTTTCCCTGACTTCTTTTATCCATAGATTATTGAGAAATATTTTGTTTAATTTCCAAATATTTGGTGTTATCTTACCTCTGTTATTATTATTTATTTCTAATTTAATTCTACTGTGGTCAAAGAACATACTTAGAATTTCTTCTTTGGTTCTTCCTGGTATGACTGCAGTCCTTTTAAATTTACTGAGACTTATTTGATGGTCCAGCAGGTAGTCAGAAGATGTGTTCTGAAACTGGGTGCATTTTTCTAAAAATGTCAATTAAGTCAAGGTGGTTAAAAGTGTGGTTCGGGGCTTCCCTGGTAGCACAGTGGTTAAGAATTCGCCTGCCAATGCAGGAGACACGGGTTTGAGCCCCGGTCTGGGAAGATCCCACATGCCGCAGAGCAACTAAGCCCGTGTGCCACAACTACTGAACCTGTGCTCTAGAGCCCGTGAGCCACAACTACTGAGCCCACGTGCCACAACTACGGAAGTCCGTGCACCTAGAGCCCATGCTCCGCAACGAGAAGCCACCACAATGAGAAGCCCGCGCACAGCAACGAAGAGTAGCCCCCTCTCACTACAACTAGAGAAAGCCTGCATGCAGCAACGAAGACCCAACGCAGCCATAAATGAATTAAAAGAAAAAAAAAAAGTGTGGTTCGGATCTTATGTCTTTATTGGTTTGCTGTCGTTGTTGATTTATTTTTGTCTAATTGTTGTATCAATTGCTGAGACAAAGGTGTTAAAATCTCCAAACATGGGCTTCCCTGGTGGCGCAGTGGTTGAGTCCGCCTGCCGATGCAGGGGACACGGGTTCGTGCCCCAGTCCGGGAGGATCCCACATGCCGTTGGAGCGGCAAATCTCCAAACATGATTGTGGATTTGTATTTCTGCCAATTTTTATTTTATGTATTTTGAAGCTCTTGTTAGGTACATATATTTTTAAGACTATTCTATCTTCCGGATGAACTGACCCTTTGATCAGTATGAAATGCCCCTCTTTATTGCTGGTAACACTCTTTGTCTTTAAGGTTACTTTATCTGATATTAATGTAGCCATTGGAACTTTCTTATTCTTACTATTTACCTAGTATATCTTCTTCCATCCTTATTGGTTTTCCACTGCTGCTATAACAAATTACCACAAACTTACGGCTTATAACAACACAAATTTATTACCTTAGTTTTGTAAGATAATAGTAGGCCAGCCATCTGACATAGATCTCATGGCCTCACTGGGCTCAACTCAAGGTGTTGGAAGTGATACAGTCTCTTCTGGAGGCTCTAAAGGAGAAGAACTTCCTGGCCTTTTTTTCAGATTCTAGAGGCTACCTGTACTCCTTGGCTCATGATATACATGTATGTTATGAAATAATCACCACAAGCAAGTTAATGAACATATCCATCCCTACCTTTTTTTTTAAGATAGATTTTATTCATTTTATTTTATTTTATATATTTATTTATTTTTGGCTGTGTTGGGTCTTTGCTGCTGTGCACGGGCTTTCCCTAGTTGTGGCGAGCAGGGCTACTTTTCATTGTGGTGTGCGGGCTTCTTATTGCGGTGGCTTCTCTTGTTGCAGAGCACGGGCTCTAGGTGCGCAGGCTTCAGTAGTTGTGGCTCATGGGCTCTACAGCGCAGGCTCAGCAGTTGTGGCGCGCAGGCTTAGTTGCTCCGCGGCATGTGCGATCTTCTCGGACCAGGGCTCAAACCTGTGTCCCCTGCATTGGCAGGCAGATTCTTAAGCACTGTGCCGCCAGGGAAGCCCTATCTCTACCTCTTAATTGGAATATTTAGCCCGTTTACATTTAACTTATTGATATGATTGGGTAGAGATCTACCATTTTGCTACTTTTCTGTTTATCGCATTTGTTTTTGGTTCCCCTGTTGTGCCTTTCCTGCATTCTTTTGGGTAAACTAAATACCCTTTAGAATTCCATTTTAATTTTTCTATTGACTTTTTAGATATTCCTCTTTACATTACTTTTTAGACGTCTTTCTAGGGATTAAAATATACATTCTTAACTTCGTACAGTATACTTAGAATTAATATTGTACACTTCATGTAAAATGTAAGAACTTTATAACTGCATAAATCCACTCCCACCCTTAATGGTATAGTAGTCCTATGCATTATATAATCTCAATAGAACGCTGTATGTGTGTTTGTATTTTTTAATTATGGAAAAAAGTCTTTTCTATTTACCCATATATATTTATCCTTCCCAGTATTCTTCATCCTTTCCTAAACATCTGAGTTGCCTGGCATCCTTTTTCTTCAGCCTGAGGAACTGCCAATAGCATTTCTTGTACATCAGGTATGCCGGCAATAAATTCTCTTACTCTTCTTTTATCTGAAAAATGTCTTCATTTTGCTTACATACTTAAAGGCACTTTTTTTTCTGAATAGAGAATTCTGAGATTTTTTTCTTTCCCTTTCAGCACCTTAAAAATGTTGTTCTACTGTCTTCTGGCATCCATGGTATCTGATGAGAAGTCAGCCGTCATTCATATAATCCTCTCTATATAATTTCTCTCCCGTTATGATACACTGCAGTTATGATACACTGCACAGTCTCGGCTATGCTGTCTTCCTTTAAAGGTATTGAGTTTGTCCTGGCAGTTAGGTAAATTATTGGCATGTCCTTTTATTGTTAACAAGCTTGGATTAATTCTTTCTTAAGTTCTACTTCCATTTTGATTTAGCCCTAGGGTATGTCCCCCTTACTCAAGGGCATAGTCCTTACTCCTAATGCGTAGCTGTTCTGGGGTCTCAACTGAATGCCTAGGTGCTGCTCAGTGAGGTCTCTTCATTCAGGTGGACAGGGATCTCCAGCATTTCCCAGCACTGCATGACCTCTGGCATCATCATTCAGCTCTTAGCCCTACAGAAGGGAATCTGTGCTAGGTCTCACAGAGAGTGCCATTCTACTCATGCACAGCCAGCCCTTAGCCAACAACCCAAAGTGAATTCCCTACACAAAACTCAACATGGCTTCCTCTTCCCTATTTCCTTGCCCTGCAACATCCAGCTATTTCAGTAGCTTGGAATTCCAACAACTGACTCTTCCGCTCACTAAGATCAACTTTTAGCTTGGGTTCCACCATTCTGTGCCAAGACCAGAAAGAGACTCCAGGTAGAAAGCTAGAGCCATTGTGGGGCTTATCATGTGCGTTTCTCCACTCAAAGATCAGAGTACTGTGCTGCCTGTTCAATGCCTGAAAACAGCCAGAATTTAATATTTTGTCTGAGTTTCAATATCCTTCATATATTTCGGAATTTTGTATATTTTGTTCAGTTTCACAGTTGTTTTTGCCAAGATGACAAGTCTATTACAAATACTCTGTCATGGCCAGAAGCAGAAGTTGATTATGATTATTAAAATACCAAAGGGTATTCTTTTTCATTTCCTGAGCATTTCCTAAAGATATTAGTTTCACTGTAAATATCCTCACTGTGAGAAATGTGCCTTTCACTTTCATCCTTCATTTCCTCTGTCCTCCAAACATGTTACTACTGCTTCTTCTTGGTTTCAATAAGTAGGTCACAGGTAAGAGTGAATCTTTGGGGGGCATTTTTTAAAAACTCTACCATCTGGCTTAATACAGCACTTGAGTAGGATTATGAGATGGAGCAAGAAATGTGGCAAGATTTATGAACAGGGTGTTATGAGACATGGACTCCAGCCCATCCTTTATTATTGGCACGCTGTATGTCCCTGGGCATTCACTTCCTCACTTTCGACCCTGGCTTCCTCATCTGTTCAATGAAAGGACTGGTTATATTAATAACTATGGGCTGCAGGTACACCACCAATTCCTACATCAATTGTGTCAGGGAAACAAAAGTATTGGAAAAACAGGATAGGGGCTGTTGACACTTGAAGAGCAATTTAGTGAGAGAGTTAAGAAATGTCGTTTAAGGTAGCACCCTATAATGTGTTCCTATGAATTGAGCTCAGCACCTAGTATACTGTTTAGGATATAGTAGGTACAGGGTAGATGTTAATTGCACGAATGAATGTATGAATGAACAAATGAAAGAGAAGGGCACCAAATCTCACACAGGATATTAAATGCTAAGGCATTTGGCCCTTGATCATGTTCAATAAACAACAACTATATTGACTTGAAGGAGGTGTTTTCCATGGGGCTAGATCCCAAAAGGAAGCAGAATGGTTGACAACGAATCAGGAAGTTATACTAAAAGACACCATACTTAGGAGATCTAGTTAAGATCTAGTTGCTGTGTCGCTTGGGGAAGTCACCTTCTGTGGATTTTAGTTTCCTTTTCTTTAAACAGACTAACCGCTCTTCTACTCTGCCTCAGTGGTATATTTGAGCATAAAAGGGTCTTTGACTAAGAAATACAGAAAAAAATTATGCTTGTGTAATACTGGCTTTCCATGAGAATTTGTGTTAAAAAGAGGCAAAGTGTTCTGAGCAGTAGGTCCTTGTGTTCTAGGAGTAGAGAAAAAGAGGATAGAGAAACGGCTACACAGAATTAGTTAACATCATTGACATGTTACGAAAACCTACTAGCAAGGTTCATGACCAACTGTAGTCAAACTTGGATTTGTCCTTCAAGACCCAACTTACATATCGCCTCTTCAGTGAGGTGTCTGATGCCCTCCAGGCCCCCAGAGAAAATTATTCCTGCTGCTGTGTTTCTTCAGCATTTTACAGCATTATCAATAGTTGTCACAGATCACTGTCCTTTAGGTAAGGGCTACCATGTTTTATTCATCTTTTATAACCACCTGTACCCAGCACAATTCTTGGTACATACTGGGTGTTCAGAATGTTTGTTAAGCTATTCTGCTGCAGAGACTGGGACTCAAAAAGTCCAGGAATTATTAGTGGTACAGAGAGGGGACAGATACGGCCTTGTTTTTCAAATCTCAGCATTTGGAAAGGGAATGGTTGAGCCTTGCCATAATACCATGGTCCTCTGCCCCAAGGAACTTCCATCCCAACTAAGGTCCTGGCCAAACTCATCTGCAGCATAAATCAGCAGGACTGGCCGAGGCAACTGAATGTTCCAAGGAAACAATGATGAACTCACAGGGGAAAATGATAATATCTCTGAGAAGTGTAAGCACTATAAAAAAAAAAAGACTTAAAAGAAAGGCAACTAATGAAGAAACCTGTGATACATAATAAATATATATCTAGTCTCCGTCCCTGTTTCTGGCTCATAGCTCTCAAAACCCTTGGAATTTCCAAAGTGTAAGAGGAATGGAAGCATCCTTTGTTATAATACTTGGCCTCTGGTCTTCACTTCCTGAAAGAGTTTTGTGTGATAACAGTGAAACTGATGTCTTTTGTTACTGATAACAAGCCCCTTTCAACTACCCTTGAATTAATGTTAATGAGGTGACTTTTGGAAAGCCCCTAAGGATGAGTGAGGGCTGGTTGCCTGGAGAACCAACCATGTGATTAGAGGGTTGTAACTTGCAACCCACAGCCTTGACCTCAACTTCCAAGGAGGGCAGAGAGGCTGATACTGTAAGTCCCCTACATACGAACCTTCAAGCTGTGAACTTTCAAAGATGCAAACGTGCATTCCATCAACGTCAGGCGTGAGTGAAATTGCAGCTGGCCCTCCATCTCCTATTGCTGATGATCCTGCAGCTCTACCATCTCCCACCTCCTCTCCCTCCTCCAGTCAGTAACTCTTCTTGCCTGTTCACTCGATGCCAGCCCCCGTATGCCAGCTGTTGTACTAGACTACTGTACTTTTCAAGGTACTATACTGTAAGGTTAAAACTGTTTTATTGTGTTTGTTTTTTTATGTATTACTTGTGTGAAAAGTATTATAAACCTATTACAGTACAGTACTATATAGCCGATTATGTTAGTTGGGTGCCTAGACTAACTCCGTTGGACTTACGAACAAATTGGACTTACAAACGCGCTCTCGGAATGGAACTCGTTTGTATGTAGGGGACTTACTGTATTAAGTTCAGTCACCAATGGCTAATGATTTACTCAATCACACCTCTTTAATGAAGCCTCCATAAACTCCCAAAAGGACAGGGTTGGAGAGCTTCCAGGTGGGTGGAGAGAATGTATCCGCAAGCTGGGAGGGGCGCACAACCTAAACATTAGAACAGAAGCCCCTGCGCTGAGCACCCTCTGGACCCTGCCTTTGATATCTTCTCCTCTAGCCATTCATTTGTATCCTTTAATATCCTTTGTAATAATCTGCTTTCCTGAGTTCCGTAAGCTCTCCTATCAAATTAACTGAACCCCAGGAAGGGGGCATGGGAGCCTCCAATTAATAGCCAGTTGGTCTGAAGCCCAGGTAATACCCTGGATTTGTGATTGGCATTTGAAGCAGGGGGAGGAACAGCCTTGTGGGACAGAGCCCTTAACCTGTGGGATCTGATGCTATCTCCAGGTAAACAGCATCAGAATTGAGTTAAACTTAGAACACCCAGCTGGTACTGCAGAACTGCTTGATGTGTGAAAACCCCACACATCCGGTGTCAGAAGTGAAGCAGTGTTGGTCTACAAATAATAAATGCTGCAGAGAGTGTGGCGAAAAGGGACCCCTCCTACACTGTTGATGGGAATGCAAATTGGTGCAGCCACTATGGAGAACAGTATGGAGGTCCTTTAAAAGACTAAAAATAGAGTTACCATATGATCCAGCAATCCCACTCCCGGGCATTTATCCGGAGAAAACCATAATTTGAAAAGATACATGCACCCCAATGTTCATAGTGGCAATATTTACAATAGCCAAGGCATGGAAGCAACCTAAGTGTCCATCGACAGATGAATGGATAAAGAAGATGTGGTAATATATACACAATGGAATATTACTGAGCCATAAAAAAATGAAATAAAGCCATTTGCAGCAACAAGGATGGACCTGGAGATTAACATACTACGTGAAGTAAGTCAGACAAAGACAAATACCATATGATATCACTTATATGTGGAATCTAAAATATGACACAAATGAACTTATTTACGACACGGAAACAGACTCACAGACATGGAATATAAACTTATGGTTACCAAAGGGGAAAGGGAGTAAGGGATAAATTAGGAGTTTGGGATTAGCAGATATAAACTATTGTACATAAAACAGATAAACAACAAGGTCCTACTATACAGGACATTCAATATCTTGTAATAAATTACAGTGGAAAAGAATCTGAAAAAGAAAAAAACAAAACAAAACTGAATCACTTTGCTTTACACCAGAAACTAACACAACATTGTAAAAGAACTATACTTCAATAAAACTAAAACATAAAAAAAAATAAAGTAGGAAGTGAAGCAGTATTGTAGTAGAACAGTGTAACAGTAAATGAAACACACAGGAGTTTCTCCTTTAGAAAACCTATACCATGGGAAACGGAATTTGAAAATTTAATAAGCATGATAAAAGTTATTGGAGATATAAGGAAAGATTTAATAATGACGTGGGAATAAGCAGTGAGAAAGAAGAACCAAGCAATATTTTAGTATAAAAATATAATTGTTGAAATAACTCAATGCATAGCCTCAGCAGAAGAACTGAGAGAGATGAAAAACACAAAATCAGGTCAAAGAACTGACCTAGACACATCAGGAAGTGAAAAAGAGGAGGACAGGAGAAAAGTACCAGTTTCTGTGAAAAAGGCATCTGAGAAGGAAAGAAAAACAAAGAGATGAAATATTTGCAGAAATAATGGCAGAATTTTTCAGAATTCAAGAAAGATGTTAAGACCTCAGGCTGAAAAGGCTCACAGGGTGACAAACAGAATTGACAAGTAAAAAATGTAAGTGTGCATGTGCACACACAAGGATTATAATAATATTCAAAAACATCAGACGAGGACTTCCCTGCTGGTGCAGTGGTTAAGAATCCACCTGCCAATGCAGGGGACACAGGTTCAATCCCCGGTCCGGGGAGATCCCACATGCTGCGGAGCAACTAAGCCCGTGCGCCACTACTACTGAGCCTGTGCTCTAGAGCCTGCGAGCCACAACTACTGAGCTTGCGTGCCACAACTACTGAAGCCCATGCGCCTAGAACCCATGCTCTACAACAAGAGAAGCCACCACAATGAGAAGCCCGCGCTCCGCGACAAAGAGTAGCTCCGGCTTGCCACAACTAGAGAAGGCCCATGTGCAGGAACGAAGACCCAATGCAGCCAAAAGGAAATAAATAAAACAAAATTAATTAATTAAAAAAAATCAGACAGAGAGAAAATTCTAAAAAGTTTTCCAAGTAAAATCAGATGACCAATTAAAGAACAAAAATCAGAACAGACTTCTATATCCTAGCTGCAGTAAGACAACAGGATATTAGCTTCAGAATACTGGATGAAAAACTTTTGATACTCACATTTCATACCTCGCTAAACCATTATTTAAATGTGGGGCGGGGGAAATGTACTTTCAGGTATATAAGATCTTAGAGGGCTTCCCTGGTGGCGCAGTGGTTGGGAGTCCAACTGCCGATGCAGGGGACGCGGGTTTGTGCCCCAGTCCGGGAGGACCCCACATGCCGCGGAGCGGCTGGGCCCTTGAGCCATGGCCGCTGAGCTTGCATGTCCGGAGCCTGTGCTGCGCGGCGGGAGAGGCCAAGGCAGCGAGAGGCCCGCGTTACGCAAAAAAAAAAAAAAAAAAAAAAAAGAAAATTTACGAAGGAAGAAATAAGATATAAAAAATGGGAGCATATAATTGAATACTATTCAGCCATAAAAAGGAGGCAGGTACTGACACACGCTACAGCACGGATTAACCTTGAAATCATTATGCGAAGTGAAAGAAGCCAGACATGAAAGGCCACATACTGTATGATTCCATTTACATGTGATATCCAGAATTCACAGATTAGTGCTGTCACGGGGCGGGGTGGGGTGAGGAGGGTCATTTGTGTCTGGATTTTCATTTATAAAGGTGACTGAGTGACGACAATGCCGTTCTAAGAAAAGTTTAACGTTACCGACAGTTTCCCTCGAAACAAGAGGTTTGGGATTGCGAAAGCACCAGTGTTGGTCAGGAGGCAGGAAGGAGCAAGGGGAAGGCAGAGGCGACAGCCCTTCTTGGAGTTTCCGTGGGAAGAGCAGAGCAGGGTAAACAGATTAGGATTGGCTGGTTTGAATAATTCCAGCAGGCTGTGGGGCCCAGGGGCTGTCCGTAGCTGTCTGGTACCTGTCCCAGGCTTGATTTAGGGCAGGGGAAATACTGGCCTGGTGTGTGAGTTAGATAAAGGGGGTGGCTGAGGGTATGGACGCCAGACTGGTTGGTCTGTACATGAAAGGTGGACCCACCAACAAATTTACTGTCTAGAGGAATTAGCCAGCCCTGGAGGAGCAGTCTCTCCCCAGCCAGCAAGGCCCCCCAAAGACGTCAAGACATCAAAAAAAACCCATTAAAAATATAATTAATATGGAGGGGAGGGGAGGGAGGTATGGGAAGAGATTACTTAATGAGTACGGAGTTTCCTTTTGATAAAAGTGATAAAAAGGCTTTGAAACTAAATAGTAGTGACGGTTGCACAGCACTGTGAATGTACTAAATATCACTGAATTGCAGACTGCAGAATGATTAAAATGGTCTTTTAAAATAGTTAGAAAAATTACGGGGGTGGGGCAAAAATCTAGTGAAGCTTCTTATAGCCTGAGGTTTAATTTATGTTTGAATAAGCAATGATAATCAGTAACCAGTTTTTAAGGAAGTGTATCTATAATTTTGAACAAAAATTCCAGATACACCAACTTGTGTGTGTGTGTGTGTGTGTGTGTGTGTGTGTGTTGGGGGGGTGGGGGAGTACTGCCGATGAGGAACAGAGGGAGGTCAGAGAACATTAAAGGCTGAGGGAAGCGCAGACACTGACAAGCCTTAGAACAATAATGATGATGAAAGAGGGGCAAGCATGGGTCACAGTAAGTCAGGAGCAGCAACCAGGAGAATAAAAATAGAATTTACAGCTTTCAATTCAATTTAGGAAAATTCAATATACATAATACACTAGAAGGCAGGGCGGGAGGAAAAAAACACGGAGAAAAAAGCGTTAAAAACAGAAATATAGAATAAGACAGCAGAAATCAGTGTATTACTCTGGTCACCCAATTTTTCTGCTTATGTACCTTCTAAAATATTTAGAAAATTATATATCCTGCTGCATATTTTTAAGACAACATGTATGATTTTTCACAGGAAGTGTAGATGGTTGCGAAGGATTAATATTTAGAAACATCATATATGGTATATGTGCACTAAATACGTTAAATTTATAAACGCAATTTAAGATGTAAGCTTAAGTCCTTTCAATTTATGAAAAAGGTCTGCCATAAAACTTAACTGGTAGAACTTGCTTGCTCTGTAAAACCATTCGGCCAAATCAGTTATACTTTCTATCAGAAAAAGTTTGACTAACTTTTTAAAAAAATTAATTAATTATTATTATTTTTTGGCTGAGTTGGGTCTCTGTTGCTGTGCGCGGGCTTCCTCTAATTGCGGTGAGCAGGGGCTTCTCTTCGTTGTGGTGCGCAGGCTTCTATGCGGTGGCTTCTCTTGTTGCGGAGCACAGGCTCTAGGAATGCGGGCTTCAGTAGTTGTGGCGCACGGGCTCAGTAGCTGTGGTGCGCATGCTGAGTAGTTGTGGCACACGGGCTTAGATGCTCCGCAGCATGTGGGATCTTCCCGGACAGGGGCTTGACCCCGTGTCGCCTGCATTAGCAGGTGGATTCTCAACCACTGTGCCACCAGGGAAGCCTTGACTAACTTTTTTTCTTTTTAATACATTTATTTATTTATTTTTTGGTTGCGTCAGGTCTTTGTTGCTGCGCGCAGGCTTTTTCTAGTTGCGGCGAGCGGGGGCTACTCTTTGTTGTGGTGTGCGGGCTTCTCATTGCGGTGGCTTCTCTTGTTGCAGGGCATGAGCTCTAGGTTGCGGGCTTCAGTAGTTGTGGCACGCAGGCTCAGTAGTTGTGGCTCACGGGCTCTAGAGTGTGCAGACTCAATAGTTGTGGCCCACAGGCTTAGTTGCTCCACGGCATGTGGGATCTTTCTGGACCAGGGCTCGAACCCGTGTCTCCTGCACTGGCAGGCGGATTCTTAACCACTGCGCCACCAGGGAAGTCCTGTCCTTGACTAAATTTTGAACTCTAACATGCTTATACACAGCACAGTGAGAGAATTCTTAATTTTAGAACAGAGAGCTACACGTATAAGGCACGGCACTTTGCACGAGTTGGCAGCCTAGATGAAATAAGAGCTGCCCTCTTCGGTATTTTCTTTCTTTTTTTTTTTTAAACTTATGTTTTTTTTGGCTGCGTGGGGTCTTCATTGCTGCACGCGGGTTTCTCTAGCTGTGGTGAGCAGGGGATACTCTTCATTGCGGTGCGCGGGCTTCTCATTGCGGTGGCTTCTTTTGCTGTGGAGCACGGGCTCTAGGCACGTGGGATTCAGTAGCTGCAGCACGTGGGCTCAAATAGTTGCGGCACGCGGGTCCTAAAGCGTGTGGGCGCCAGTAGTTGTGGCTCGCAGGCTTCAGTAGTTGTGGCTCACAGGCTCTAGAGCACAGGCTCAGTAGCTGTGGTGCATGGGCTTAGTTGCTCCGCAGCATGTGGGCTCTCCCCGGACCAGGGCTCGAACCCGTGTCCCCTGCATTGGCAGGCAGATTCTTAACCACTGTGCCACCAGGGAAGCCCCTGGTATTTTCTATAGATGCTTTCTTTGGTCTGCCCTCAGGAGACACTCCTTCAAGGCCAATGCATTCTCAAATTATTCCTCTGTTTGGTCTACTGAAAGTTATTATATCCTGAGGCAATGAATCTTCATAAGATTTGGAAAGGGCAGGCGATACGCCTCTCTTCCACACAGTGAGAAAAGAGGAATCATGACAGGTGATGTGAGGAAGGGGAGCCAGCATAGCACAGGCACACAGAACTGGGAACTCAGGAAACTTATTCCCTTCAAGCTCTCTTTGCCAGTGTAGCCCCAGGAAGTCTTAACACGCCCCCAGGAATGAACGTGCCCCAGTTTGAAGATGGCTGTGCTAATGTAATAGTCACGACCTACCATAAGTGGGTTAAAATCACTGGTCAGCAGACGGGGATTTGTTGGATTTCATAAAAAATAAGAACCAGAGTTACAGAGTCAACACAAGACAGTTAAAACAAAAGGATACTTCAAGATTGAAAATAAATAAATGGAAAAGTTATAAGGCAAATATAAAGAGAACATCATTAGCAATTTTAATATCACACAAATACAGTTTAAGGAGAAAAACATGATTAAGGATCCAGAGGAATATTAAATACAAAAAGAAATCATGAGCACATATATATGTAATATAGCTTCAACTATGTAAAGTAACCAAACAATTATGAGGAGAAACAGTTAAATAAACCATCCCAGTGAAATTTTAGAAACATATGACTTATTAGATCTTTCTTAAAACAGAGAGATACAGAGTAAACAAAGTGGGAGGCATTAGCTCTCCACTCAGCTAGTCCTTGCTTTAAAGTTATATTTGTTTAAAGTTAGAAAACTCAAACTATAGAAAGATATGGAAAGTAAATTAAGGCCCATCTCCTCTCCTCTGGTCCTCTCTCCCCAAAGAGAACCATTGTTCATGCGGGGGAAAATGTTTGTATGGAATAAGGGGTCACAATTTTCATTTATCATGGTCCAGCGCTGCTTCCATTACACCCGCGTCAGGTATAATGTGGGGATGGACTAAAATGAGCCCTGCTTAGTAGAGGGACTCGTGCAACTTAGCATCTCAAAAAGGGATGCCAGTGTAACATTCAGGCACATTGAAAACATCAGGCTAAGGGAGAGATGCCCACCACGAAGAACCACACATCATACAATTCCGTTTATATGAAATGCCCAGAACAGGCAAATCCACAGAGACAGAAGTAGATTGGTGGTTGCCGGGGGAAGAGACTGGGGGAAATGGGAAAGGACTGCTAATGGGTACAGAGTTTCCTTGTGGGGTGACGATAATGTTCCAAAATTCACTGTGGTAACAGTGGCAAAACTGAATATACTAAAACCCCTGAACAGTACACCTGAAGTGGATGAATTTTATGGTATGTAAATTATGTCTGAGTAAAGCTATGATTAAAAACTAACCCCAAGGGCTTCCCTGGTGGCGCAGTGGTTGAGAGTCCGCCTGCCGATGCAGGGGACACGGGTTCGTGCCCCGGTCCGGGAAGATCCCACATGCCGCAGAGCAACTAAGCCCGTGCGCCATGGCCACTGAGCCTGCGCGTCCGGAGCCTGTGCTCCGCAACGGGAGAGGCCACAGCAGTGAGAGGCCCACGTACTGCAAAAAAAACAAAAACAAAAAAAAGCAAAAAACCCCCACAAAAACAAACAAACAAAAAAACTAACCCCAAATGCAGCGAATATAATGCTTCCAACTGGATTATGAATTAGTGGGACTTTGAGATTGTTGAAGAAAACCATTCTGGCTCACATCAGAAACAATACCCAGTAGAAAGGACCTCACGTAGGGTGACAACCCTCAAGTTATTTCAGCCTTCTAGAATATAGAGAATATAAAATGAATCAAGGGGACTTCTGACTAAAAAGACCTCCCCAGAATCCAGCAGTTGCAGTACATATGCTCTTTGGCTTCAAGGCAATGCCTATGAACTTGAATTATGCCCAGGCTTCAAGGGAAGCCTACAAACCTAACCCAAGAACAATTCATATCTCAAGCTATATGTTGAGTATTTTAATGTTTCCAAGCCTTCTGCCTCCTTTCAGTGATTTCCAATGGTTTTAATGATCATCTGAAGATAGAAGGACACATTAGGTAGTTTTGGTTAACTATAAATCAAATAAATCCAAAGGAACACAATAATGAGAAACCACTTTTTATCATCCAAACAACTGGAGCTTTTTGTTTGTTTGTTCCTCAGAACTTTTGGTTTGGCTTGGTTTTGGTTTTATTTCATTTCAATGAATTTAACACCCATATGGATCTGAGTAACCACCACTGCAATCAGAGGATACAGTTCCATCACCCCCTAAACCTCCTCCATTGTCCCTTAGTGGTCACACGTTCCCTCGCCCCCGCCCCCCGCCTTGCTCTCACTGATCTGTTCTCTAGATCTACAGTTTTCTTTCATAGAATGCTATACTAATGGAACTCTATGGTATGTAACCTTTTAGGACGCTTCCTTCACTCAGCATAATGCGTCTGAGGTTCATCCAAGTTACTGTGTTTATTAAATAATTTGGTTCCTTTTTCTTGTTTTGCAGAGTAGTACTCCATCATACGGATATACCACGAATTGTTTATCCAGTAAGCCAAAGCACATTTGAGTTGTTTACGGTTTTGGCCGTTATAAATAGAGCCACTGTAAACAGTCTCTCTCTCTCTCTCTCTCTCTCTCTCTCTCTCACACACACACACACACACACACACACACACACACACACACACACACACACACACAGGTTTTTACGTGAATGTAAGTTTTCTTTTCTATAAGGTAAACATCCAGGATTGAGATTACTGGGTTATATGTTTAACTTTATAAGACACTGCCAAACTGTTGTCCAGAGTAGCTGTACCATTTCTGTTCCTACCAGCGATGTAGGAGAGCTGCATCCCCACCAGCATTTGGCATTGTCAATATTTTCTTCATTTCAGTCATTCTAGTAAGTGCGTTGTAGTATCTCATGGTAATTTTAATTTGCATTTCTCTAGTGACTAATGATGCTGTGTATCTTTTCATGTGCTTGTTTGCCATCTGTATATCGTCTTTGGTGAAATGTCTATTCAAGTCTTTTGCCCATTTTTAAAAAATCAGGCTGTTTTATTACTGTTAAGCTTTGAGAGTTCTCTATACATTCCAAAGACAAGTCCTTTCGGATGAGCAATTATTTTTTCCAAGTCTGTCTCCTGCCTTGTCAAAATTATTTTAATTTGATTAAGTCCAATTCATCTCTCTTTTTCTTCTTTTACGGATGGCTGCTTTTGCTGTCATGTCTCAAACCCTTTGCCTAACCCTAGCTCATGAAGGTTGTCTCAAGATTTCTTCCAGAATTCTTATAGTTTTGTATGTTACATTTAGATTTAGCATCCATCTTGAGGTAATTTTTGTATAATGTGTGGGGATTAGATCAAAGTTCATTTTTTGGCAGATTAATGTCTAATTGTTCCAACTCCATTTGTTGAAAAGGCAATGCTTTCTCCATTGAATTGCCTTTGCACCTTTGTCAAACATCAACTGACAAATCTGTATGGACCTATTTCCGGATTTTCCACCCAAGTGTCCAACATGTCTCTAAGTCATCTTGCAAAATCACAAGGCAAGCTTGTTGGTATCTCACACATGTCTGAACATCAGAACTCAGAACCTGAATCAGAAACAGTGATTAGGTACTTGATTCATTTATCTTTGTGCTACAGGCTGTGGAGTATGTAACCCATGCCCTCTCCAGGCTGAACCACACATGGAATATTGAGATCAATTTTTTTTTTTTTCGGTACGTGGGCCTCTCACTGTTGTGGCCTCTCCCGTTGTGGAGCACGGGCTCTGGACGCGCAGGCCCAGTGGCCATGGCTCACGGGCCCAGCCGCTCCGCGGCATGTGGGATCTTCCCGGACCAGGGCACGAACCCGCGTCCCCTGCATCGGCAGGCGGACTCTCAACCACTGCGCCACCAGGGAAGCCCCGAGGTCAGTTTTTGATATTGCAATATGAAAGGTACTGGCCACCTGGAAACACTCTGAGAGGGTGACTAAGATAGTGAGGCAAAGAGCAATCATAACACATGAGGACTGGCTGAGAAAACTGGGGCTGCCTAGCCTGGAGAGATGAAAGGCAAATGTGAACACTAGCTCTGGACCTATGCAGTGGAGCTC
Organism: Lagenorhynchus albirostris; assembly: GCF_949774975.1. Taxonomy (NCBI): domain Eukaryota; kingdom Metazoa; phylum Chordata; class Mammalia; order Artiodactyla; family Delphinidae; genus Lagenorhynchus; species Lagenorhynchus albirostris. The sequence continues at coordinate 5,102,417 of NC_083095.1, forward strand.
ACCGGAAAGACGGAGTGCTTCTGTTATGGGATCTTTAGGGAGATGATTAGGACCAGTGGCTAAAGCAGGCGCTGTGCTATGTGCTGGGAGCCCAGAGACTGACAAGATATGCTTCCTGCTTTCAGAGGGGGAAGCCACAGGAAAGACTGTTTTGTTTTGACGTGGGCCATCCAAGCAATTTTAAGTGTAACGGACATCTGCTTTATAGGAGACCGGATTGAATGGCTTGTTTGCCGCTGATTTTGCATGGTTGCCAAAGGTGGCCCAACAACTCTATTTTTGAACAAATGACTTGTTTCTGTCTTTGGGTTTAATGGCCTCAGGAAGAGGCTCAGGCCACGTGAAAGCGATCTGCCCAGGGTCTCCAGACAGTGGCTGCAGAACTGGATTTGTAAACCAAGCCTCCCGATGCTTAGTCCAGGACTGCTTTTCACTGCTTGTCAAAATTATTAGTCGACACTGTATTTGCTGAAGACTCAGTAACCCGGTGCTCCTCGTGTATATATAGTGTCTCCTGGGTTTTTCTGACCCTTTGGGCTTTCAGTCTCGCAGGCTCACTGTCTCAGAGGCCTTTAAAGAGAAAGGAATCCTACATTTGGAATTTCAACACTTTTTTTCAATGACAAGACGGGGAAAAAAATCATATCAAATCAGACAGGGCTCTTCTGAAGATTTTCGTTCTGCTCTGAGCTGCTTCTGGGTGACCTACTACTCTAATTAGGCTGGAAGTAGACCTGGCTTTCATGAGAGTCAGACTATGGCTGGAGGAAAAAGTTGTCAAGACTACTTAGCGTCATCAGTGCCCACAGTGGCATCAGAGCGTTCCGGGAATTCACTGATTCATTCCATAATTCATTCCATCAAGTAACCATCAACACAGACAAACAAGGAGCACAAACATCACCGAATGATTTAGTATTAACCAATATACCCAGGACAGGACAAAGCAGAAAAGTAGCTAACGCTTCAGTTTACTGCCAGCCCCTCCCTTCCCCAAGCTCCCCAAGCAAGGGTGCGGGACAGGAGGAAGTCGCCACAGGGCTGAGGCGGACAGTCCCACCTCTTCCTTTCTGATGTGTGCTCAGTTACAGAAGGGAAGAAATAACCCCAGTCCTTTCTAGCAGACAGAGTTCTGGTGGGGATCAAAGGAGATGACCGATAGGAAAAGTGAAAAGCACTGTACTTAAGGGAGAGATTTACTCATTTAACAAGCATGTGCCGGGCACCTATTAAATGGCATATGCACTATGTGAAATTTCATGGATATAAAGTAAACTAAAATATATCCCCGCAGTCCAGACAGTCAGATATAACATACTGTTGCAAGCACAATGATGGGAAAGTACAGGGTGATGGGAGAGCTCAGGAGGGGTCCATTCCCAGGCTGGGCAGTTAGAAATGACGATTGTGAAGATATGGCATGAACAGGGTACTAAGGCAGCAGGAGACGGTACTAGATTTTAGAAAATACCTCACTCTCTTTATTTTATATGATGCACGAGACATCTGCAAAAGTGGGCCATGATTTTACTATTACCCTTACTGTACCATAAAGCAGTGGCTCCCAACCAGGGAGGTTACTGGCACCTGGCAGGTAAGACCAGGGATGCTGTAGATACCCTATTAATACAATGCACAGGGCAGCCTCCCCGACAAAGGGTTACCTGGCCCCAGATGTCGACTGTGCCAATGTTGAGCAGGCCTGCTGTAAAGGAGACAGGCCTGCAGAGGAGAAGCAACTCGTCCGAAAGGCCACAGCAAGCTAGTGGAAGGGCCGGAACCTGAACGCCGGTCTCCCGTGACCAAGCACCCCAGACAGGTGTCCCAGGTCATAGCCTGTACAGGTCTACACCTGGGCAGCAGCTTGACTGATGCTGGAGGATAAACCTGAGTCCTAGTATCAGAGCAGCACAGACTTGGAGCAGTGAGAGAGAGGAAGGAGAGAGAAGGGGAGAAGGAAAAAAGCAAAGGAAGAAGCAGGCAGCTGGCCGTCTATTTCTGACTCTTAGAATACCCTTTATCATTTCTATAGTGATCTGCACTTAAAGAAGTGGGTTTCACACTCTCAGTCATCACAACAGCCTCACCAGCGAGGTGGGAGAGGTGAAGATAAAAATATACTCACATTCTCTGAAGCCCAGAAGGGCGAAATGCTGTACCCAGGGTCCCTGAGCTTTGCAGAGAGAGGCAGGACTCGACGGTCAGCACCCTCTCGGGCAGTCGACAAGCGCTGCACCCCAGCCCTGCACCCGCCGCGAGTTTCTCGGCCCCCCTGCGGCCCACGGAGATGGGACAGGTGTCTCTGAAAGGGCTCCCTGTGACGGCAAGCACGCACGCCTCCTGGTGAACTGAGGCCCCGAGCAGGGAGGCACTGCAGGCCTGGGCCGCTCCCTGTTTCGAGATCAGGTGAGCCTGCTGGCTTCTCTGGGCATCACTGCCTGTGCGCACAGTGAGAGAACCACAGATCACCTTTGAGAGCCCTCCCTGCTCTGAAAACGGAGTCCATGCTATTTTAAAATTCTCTATTCCTGAAGCCAATGATACTGCTTTTAAGTGTGGCCAACAAAAACTGTTATGGGGGAGGCAGCTGGTATAGCTTAGTGCCTTAGCCTACGCTGACAGGAAATATAATTACTTCGTTAATGAATTAATTTTCAAAAAAAATGAATCCTTAAAAAAAAAATCTCTGTCCAAATATCCTGGCTGCTGTTTCAGGCAGCTTTGCTGATGACGGTTTAGTTCCTGTTCACGCTAACATTTCTCCTGTGACTGATGCCCTGACTGGGCCTCATGGCCTCGGGGACACACAGGGCAGGTGTGATGGGACGAGCTGGGAGTGGGGAGTCGGGAGACAAGCTACACCTGGTCGGGTCTCAGGGAAACGAGTTACCTTTCAGGGCCATAATCTCCTCATCTTTAAAATGAGGGATGGGATTAGGAGGCCACCTGCACACGGCCAACCCTGTCTCAAACTATTTTAAGTCTCAACTGGTCTGAGTCTGTTTCTTCATTACCATGCTGCTTGTGAAGATTAAATACAACAATGAATGGGGAAGATTCTTGAAAAGTAAAACATTTCACTTGTCAGAGGGGTGTGGAGCTCAGCACTCCGCTTATTAACACACGGAAGGCCATGCATGTGGATGCCGGTTTACACATGCACAGGGGTCTTCAGCAGCAGTTCTCAACTAAGGAAGTGCAGCTCACCCGGTGTGTCAGGAAAAGTTCTACAGAAAATTGCGCTGCAAGTTATTACCATGAAGTATCAACGTTTGCAAGAATTACCTTTTTCCCCATCACCAAGATGAATCAAAGTTACCCCTATAACATCATTCTTGCCAATTTACATTACAACATGATCTTTTTAACAGACAGGTGGAATCACATTCCATACAACCCTGGGTGGGCATCCTCTAAGCGACTACCACCCATCTGACAGTCACTTCCTGGTTTGGGGGACTGTCTTCAACTTCTGCTGAATTCCACTCCAGTTTCATCAGTCTAGATCTAGCTAATAACAGAGTTCATGATTTAAAAATCTAAAAAGACCCTATCAGGCTGGCCTGGAATCTATGAACTAATGTATCTGTTTTTGACACATGCCACTAAAATCTTTGCAGGATGACAATAGGCACATAAGTCCATGGAACTCTGCCTCTTCCGGATGCCCACTCACCCAGCACTTCAGTAGAAACTCCTCAAGGTCGTTGCCTTGAAGTCGTCTACTCGACAGTGACGAGACAGATCCAGCTGCTCCATCTGTCAGGCCCTAAAGGAGGTCAAAATCTCCAGTTCTTCACAAAGCATCCTAGGTCTAAAATTTTAGTAATAGTCAACCTCTATTTTCCACCAATACCAGTCTCTTTTTCAACCTTGAGTTCACAGCCAGGAAATGTTGCCTAAGGTCCTGCCCAAACTGATTCAGAACAGACCTACCTGAGAACCCAGCAAGGGAATATGGAGGGCAGACACACTCTGCTCCATCCACCTGTATCTACTGCAGCACTGTGTCCTCTGGGAAACCACCACCAAACTGAGCCATCGGGCAGGGATAGTGTTTTGGTCATCTCTGCAGCCCCAGGCTCTGACACAGGACTGGATCCAGGCTGCTGTATAAATGGAGGATTACTGGATGGAGGAAGGCTGACTTGGGAAGTACAGTACATTATAGTGAAACGGCCTGACCTTGGCATCAGAAGACCTAGACAAGCCTAAGCTCTGTCCTTTAGTAGCAGCGGGACTCCAGGCAAATCTCTTTACCTTTCTACCCTTGGCCTATTTCATCACCTGTAAGACGAGGTGACTGGTCCTTATTCTGCCTAGGACTGATGAGGAGACAGCAGACCTGGAAGCCATGGGTATTCTACAAAGCAAGTACAAAAGTGACCCGTTGGGGCTTCCCTGGTGGCGCAGTGGTTGAGAGTCCGCCTGCCGATGCGGGGGACGCGGGTTCGTGCCCCGGTCTGGGAGGATCCCACATGCCGCAGAGCGGCTGGGCCCATGAGCCGTGGCCCCTGAGCCTGCGCGTCCGGAGCCTGTGCTCCGCAACGGGAGGGGCCACAACAGTGAGAGGCCCGCGTACCGGGAAAGAAAAAAAAAAAAGTGACCAGTTGTTTTTATTTTTAAAAAAACCTCTCCTAGCCTGGCATTTGGGATAGTGACTGTCAATCAGAACTTTTCCTGGGTGCTCCTTGCTCTGCAAACATGATGGATGCCAGGCTAACCCCATGTACCAGCACTGTTCCCTAAAATCTTAAACTTAGGAGATGCTCATTTTTGGGCACAGAGGAAAGAGCCCTGGCCCAGGAGGCACGTGACTTGGGCAGCTGGTCCTGGGTTTCCCGTCAGGTCTCCTGTCAGTTCCCCAGCAGCCTGGCCAAGTGAGTCCCCTCTCTGGGCCTCAGTGTCCCTACGAGAAGACAGACGCTCAGATCCTCTCAAAGCTTCCTCCTGCCGCCTCCTGCCTCTCAGGGGTCTCCTTCTTTTCACAGCCCTTCCCCCACCCAGAGTTCACAGACAGCTCTAACTCCACCAACCCCAGGCAGGAGGCTCATCACCCTAACGGTACCAACACACTGGCTGGAAGTAGCTACTCTTTCATCGTCTCTATGCCCAGCTTTTCCTCTAATAGTTTCTACTTTAATTAATGCTACCACAATTTATTTGGCAGGCAATCTGGAATTTCTTTCCTATTCCTCAACCAATAATTTGCCAAGAACTGGCAACCCAGATTAAACCTCAGCAGTTCTCACGTGGACTAACTCAGCTCCCTAACTGGCTGCCCTGCCTCTAGCTATAGCTCCTTCAAACCCAGCTTCCACATACTTAGTTCCAAGAGTAACTGGATAAAATGCAAATCTGACAATGTCAGGTCCTCACACAAAACCCCCCAAAGAAGACCCACCTCCTGTGGGAAGTGGTGTAAAGCCGGCCCAAGCTTCAATGCTGGGGAGCTTATCCGCAAGGCAGGCAGCGTGCCCATGGCGCTCGTGTCAGGAGCAGAGAAATTAGGAGCAACGAGCAGTATGTGGAAGCCTCCAATATCACTGCAACCTAATACAGAGCAAGGAATACTGCACAAATCTGGAAATTCTATTTAGCTCAGCACTTTCAAGTCCGTTTGCTAAATGCAGCAACGTGAAAGAGATCTCTGTCTGAGTTACTTTTCCTTCTCAGTTCATGGGGACACGGAGCTGCACTGTCCAGTGCCACGACCCGAGCCACGTGACCAAGAGCACTAGAAGTGTCGCCGGTCCGAGTAGAGACGCGATGCTAGTGTAAAGGACATACCAGACTTCAAAGACTCAGTACCAAAAGTCATCTAATACAGCTCATTAGTAATTTTTACCTTGATTACATGTTGAAATTATATTTTAGACACAGTATTTTAAATAAATATATGACTAAAATTAATTGCATCTGTTCTTCTTACTTAATAGGGCTATGAAATATTTAAAATGCGGCACGTGGCTCCCATCTGTGGCTTGTGCTCTATTCTGTTGGCCAGGGCTGCTCCAGAAAATGTGGCACACTAGCCACTATTCTGTGCTTCTATTCACTCTATCACTGCTTAATTGATTCCCAGCTTAGAGTCGTTCTATTCTTTGCAAACCAAAAGCAAAACTTTCAGAGAGGATTTTCTACGTCAGATACTAGTATTTTCACACAAATAAAAAACAGTTTGGCAAAAATACCTGGGAAAATACACTAAGACAGACACATTTATTTATGGGGTCCAAATCCACTTGGCAATATGCAGGTGAAAATGTCACATCCAGGATATACGTCTAATAATCATCTATTTCTATAGACATTTACTGAGCACCTACTGAATGCTGGGCTCTTCACATTTATTATCATTATTTTCATTTTAAATACGAGAGAACTGAAGCTCAGAGAGGGGTTCAAGGCCACTTTACTTGTACGTGGCAGGTCACCTTGAACCCCGGTCCTGGTACCACAGCACACTGCCCCATCCCTCCCTCTGCCAACATTCTGCCTCGGTAAACTGTAAAGGGTGAGGCAAACGTAAAGTACTTTGAGATACATTATATCATCTAATTATCCAAGCTATTCTGTGAGATAGACATGGAGGCATGAAAAGGCATGAAAAGCTTGTGTGAAGGACTTGCCCTACACCTAACAGCTTGGTGGAGCACAGTCTAGGAGTTGTGAAAACAAGTTCAATATCCTTTCAAATGTACCCTCTCCATGCTACCAAACATAACCTCCTCCTTTAATTAACACTGACTGCATTCCTGGTCTTGGAATTAAGGGAACAACAGAAGGTGGACCATTACTGTCAATAATAGTCATATTCATGTTCAGTGACAAACACATATTACCGCATATGATATACTCTTATATTATGAGTGTAGTAACGGCACCATGAATTTTCAGTGTGATATTTTATGTATTCATCAGCTCTTCCACGCTTACAGTGTCAGACTCATTTGAAAGAGGAAGAAACTGAGACACGGGACAGTTGAGTGACTTTTACAAAAGCTCTCAGAGCTACTTATGGACCAAACAAATTAAACACACAGGCAGCAAAGGTTAAACAAAGAAGCGCCTGGGAGAAGCCCTTCTTCTTGGTCTCTAACAGCCCAGGGAAGGTCTGACTGATGATGTATAAACTCCTTGGTGCAGGTGGGAAAATGTAAAAGCAAAAGCACAGAAGATGCATAAAAAGGTTTAACTTCTTGAGAGGGAAGGGCATCCACTGTGTAGGAGTCAGGGTTGGTTTTGTTCTGTCTTGTTTTGTCCTCAGGTGAGTTTCCAGAGGAGCAAGGGGGCAACCACACTCCATCCTCGCTCTGCCCGAACGCTTGAAGTCAAAATATGGGAAAAACAGTGAAACACAGAAGTAATCCAAGTACAGCGGAGAAGGTAAGCCTGTGTGTGGACCAGAGGGAGAGGATGCAGGCGCAGGAGTAACCCCACACAGCAGATTACGAACAAGCAAGGAGAAGTTCACAGGAGAAAAACACAGCAACTGATGACAGCGGACAAGAACAGGGAGGAGAGAAAGCGGGGAAACAAGAGGAGCTTGTAAGAAACTGCAGAGGGAGCAAGGTGCTAGTAATACCATCACCATGTACTGAGCCGCTGGCCGAGTTGTCCACGTGCCAGAAGCCAGCACGCAGAGGGACAGACACCACCCAGGACCGGCTCTAGGCCACCACTGGGACACACGAGCCAAGGGAAAAGAGTGGGTTAAGATGCTGACGAGTCCAGGAGAGGAAATTACTTAGGACGCCCTTAGCATGGAGGGATGGACCCACGTTGTCATTTATTTAGAACTTTCTTGCACATGGTTTAAACCTAGTTCTTTTATCTATACTGTGCACCCGAGGTTATTCACTTTCCTTAAGTTCCACTTTAAGAAGCCTGACGTGGGCTCCTCCAGCTTCCGCTGTTGCTGGGCAGCATCAGCTTCACCCTGCCTAGTCTTCCTTCTTCAGGTTTCTACCACTGGCTGTCCATCTTCTGCGTTTCCTTGCATTTTTTTTCCCCTCAGAGTTCAGTCCACCACTCCTGCCCTTTAGTTTCGGAGTCACAGGGAACAGGTGCTGTACTTTAGGACCCAGTGGATGAGGAAATTCACCTGAGACCACAGAGCCAGAGAAGGCCAAACTGAGTTTTGAATCTGGCAATCTTGACACCAGAGCCCTCCAGCCTAAAGCCATGTGGCTGACAGGGTCTTCGTGCTCTGTCCGGGTGTCAGGCCTGTGCCTCTGAGGTGGGAGAGCCAAGTTCAGGACATTGGTGCACCAGAGACCTCCCGGCCCCACATAATATCAATCAGCGAGAGCTCTCCCAGAGATCCCCGTCTCAACGCTAAGACCCAGTTCCACCCAATGGCCAGCAAGCTCCAGTGCTGGACGCCCCATGCCAAACAACTAGCAAGACAGGAACACAACCCCACCCATTAGCAGAGAGGCTGCCTAAAATCATACTAACTTCACAGACACCCCAAAACACACCACCAGATGCGGTCCTGCCCACCAGAAAGACAAGATCCAGCCTCATCCACCAGAACACAGGCACCAGTCCCCTCCACCGCGAAGCCTACACAACCCACTGAACCAACCTTAGCCACTGGGGGCAGACACCAAAAACAACAGGAACTACGAACCTGCAGCCTGTGAAAAGGAGACCCCAAACATGGTAAGTTAACCAAAATGGGAAGATAGAGAAACACACAGCAGATGAAGGAGCAAGATAAAAACCCACCAGACCTAATAAATGAAGAGGAAATAGGCAGTCTACCTGAAAAAGAATTCAGAGTAATAATAGGAAAGATATACAAAATCTTGGAAACAGAATTAAGAAAATACAACAAACATTTAACAAGGACCTAGAAGAACTAAAGCACAAACAATGATGAACAATACAATAAATGAAATTATAAATTCTCTAGAAGGAATCAATAGCAGAATAACTGAGGCAGAAGAACAGATAAGGGACCTGGAAGATAAAATAGTGGAAATAACTACTGCAGAGAAGAATAAAGAAAAAAGAATAAAAGAATTGAGGGCAGACTCACAGACCTCTGGGACAATATTAAACGTACCAACATTCGAATTATAGGGGTCCCAGAAGAAGAGGAAAAGAAAGGGACTGAGAAAATATTTGAAGAGATTATAGTCGAAAACTTCCCTAATATGGGAAAGAAAATAGTCAATCAAGTCCAGGAAGCGCAGAGAGTCCTATACAGAAAAAAATCCAAGGAGAAACACGCCAAGACACATACTAATCAAACTATCAAAAAATAAATACAAAGAAAAAATACTAAAAGCAGCAAGGGAAAAGCAACAAATAACACACAAGGGAATCCCCGTAAGGTTAAGAGCTGATCTTTCAGCAGAAACTCTGCAAGCCAGAAGTGAGTGGCAGGGCTTTTTTTTTTTTTTTTTTTTTTTTGCAGGGCATATTTAAAGTGATGAAAGGGAGAAACCTACAACCAAGATTACTCTACCCAGCAAGGATCTCATTCAGATTAGATGGAGAAATTAAAACATTAACAGACAAGCAAAAGCTAAGAGAATTCAGCACCACCAAACCAGCTTTAAAACAAATGATAAAGGAACTTCTCCAGGCAGGAAACACAAGAGAAGGAAAAGGCCTGCAAAAACAAACCCAAAACAATTAGGAAATTGGTAAGTGGAACATACATATTGACAATTACTTAAATGTAAATGGACTAAATGCTCCAACCAGAAGACACAGACTGGCTGAATAAATACAAAAACAAGACCCGTATTTATGCTGTCTACAAGAGACCCACTTCAGACCTAGGAACACATACAGACTGAAAGTGAGGGGATGGAAAAAGATATTCCATGCAAATGGAAATCAAAAGAAAGCTAGAGCAGCAATTCTCATATCAGACAAAATAGACTTTGAAATAAAGACTATTACAAGAGACAAAGAAGGACAGTACATAATAATCAAGGGATCAATCCAAGAAGAAGATATAACAATTGTAAATATTTATGCACCCAACATAGGAGCACCTCAATACATAAGGCAAATGCTAACAGCCATAAAAGGGGGAATGGACAGTAACACAATCATAGTAGGGGACTTTAACACCCTACTTTCACCAATGGACAGATCATCCAAAATGAAAATAAATAAGGAAACACAAGCTGTAAATAATACATTAAACAAAATGGACTTAACTGATATTTATAGGACATCCCATCCAAAACCAACAGAATACACTTTCTTCTCAAGTGCTCATGGAACATTCTCCAGGATAGATCATATCTTGGGTCACAAATCCAGCCTTGGTAAATTTAAGAAAACTGAAATCATATCAAGTATCTTTTTGGACCACAGGCTATGAGACTAGATATCACTTACAGGAAAAATCTGTAAAAAATACAAACACATTGGAGGCTAAACAATACACTACTTAATAACCACGAGATCACTGAAGAAATCAAAGAGGCCATCAAAAAATACCTAGAAACAAATGACAATGAAAACACGAAGACCCAAAACCTATGGGATGCAGCAAAAGCAGTTCTAAGACGGAAGTTATTAGCAATACAATCCTACCTCAAGAAACAAGAAACATCTCAAATAAACAACCTAACATTAAACCTAAAGCAATTAGAGAAAGAAGAACAAAAAACCCCCAAAGTTAGCAGAAGGGAAGAAACCATAAAGATCAGATCAGAAATAAATGAAAAAGAAATGAAGGAAACAATAGCAAAGATCAATAAACCTAAAAGCTGGTTCTTGAGAAGACAAACAAAACTGATAAACCATTAGCCAGACTCATTAAGAAAAAAAGGGAGAAGACTCAAATCAACAGAATTAGAAATGAAAAAGAAGAAATAACAACTGACAGTGCAGAAATACAAGGGATCATGAGAGATGACTACAAGCAACTCTATGCCAATAAAACGGACAACCTGAAAGAAATGGACAAATTCTAAGAAAAGCAAAACCTTCCGAGACAGAACCAGGAAGAAACAGAAAATATAAACAGACCAGTCACAAGCACTGAAATTGAGACTGTGATTAAAAATCTTCCAACAAACAAAAGCCCAGGACCAGATGGCTTCACAGGCGAATTCTATCAAACATTTAGAGAAGAGCTAACACCTATCCTTCTCAAACTCTTCCAAAATATAGCAGAGGGAGAAACACTCCCAAACTCACTCTACGAGGCCACCATCACCCTGATACCAAAACCAGACAAAGATGTCACAAAGAAAGAAAACTACAGGCCAATATCACTGATGAACACTGATGCAAAAATCCTCAACCAAATAGTAGCAAACAGAATCCAACAGCACATTAAAAGGATCATACACTATGATCAAGTGGGGTTTATCCCAGGAATGCAAGGATTCTTCAATATACGCAAGTCAATCAATGTGATAAACCACATTAACAAATTGAAGGAGAAAAACCATATGATCATCTCAGTAGATGCAGAGAAAGCTTTTGACAAAATTCAACACGCATTTATGATAAAAACCCTCCGGAAAGTAGGCATAGAGGGAACTTACCTCAACTAAGAAAGGCCATATATGACAAACCCACAGCCAACATCGTTCTCAATGGTGAAAAACTGAAACCATTTCCACTAAGATAAAAGGAACCAGACAAGGTTGTTCACTCTCATCACTATTATTCAACATAGATTGGGACATTTTAGCCACATCAATCAAAGAAGAAAAAGGAATCCAAATTGGAAAAGAAGAAGTAAAGCTGTCACTGTTTGCAGATGACATGATACTATACATAGAGAATCCTAAAGATGCTACCAGAAAACTACTAGAGCTAGTCAATGAATTTAGTAAAGTAGCAGGATACAAAATTAATGCACAGAAATCGCTTGCGTTCCTATACACTAATGATGAAAAATCTGAAGGAGAAATTAAGGACACACTCCCATTTACCATTGCAACAAAAAGAATAAAATACCTAGGAATAAACCTAAGGAGACAAAAGATCTGTATGCAGAAAACTATGAGACACAGATGAGAGAAATTAAAGATGATACAAACATATGGAGAGATATACCATGTTCTTGGATTGGAGAATCAACATTGTGAAAATGACTATACTACTCAAAGCAGTCTAGAGATTCAATGCAATCCCTATCAATCTACCAATGGCATTTTTCACAGAACTAGAGCAAAAAATTTCATAATTTGTATGGAAACACAAAAGACCCTGAACAGCCAAAGCAATCTTGAGAAAGAAAAATGGAGCTGGAGGAATAAGGCTCCTGGACTTCAGACTATACTACAAAGCTACAGTAATCAAGACAGTATGGTACAGGCACAAAAACAGAAATATAGATCAACGGAACAGACAGAATACAAAGTCCAGAGATAAACCCACACACATATGGTCACCTTATTTTTGATAAAGGAGGCAAGAATATACAATGGAGAAAAGACAGCCTCTTCAATAAGTGGTGCTGGGAAACCTGGACAGCTATATGTAAAAGAATGAAATTAAAACACTCCCTAACACCATGCACAAAAATAAACTCAAAATGGATTAAAGACCTAAATGTAAGGCCAGACACTATAAAACTCTTAGAGGAAAACATAGGCAGAACACTCTATGACAAAAATCACAGCAAGATCCTTTTTGACCCACCTCCTAGAGGGATGGAAATAGAAACAAAAATAAACAAATGGGACCTAATGAAACTTAAAAGCTTTTGCACAGCAAAGGAAACCATATACAAGATGAAAAGACAACCCTCCGAATGGGAGAAAAGATTTGCAAATGAAGCAACTAACAAATGATGCATCTCCAAAATTTACAAGTAGCTCATGCAGCTCAATAACAAAAAAACAAACAACCCAATCCAAAAATGGGCAGAAGATCTAAGCACACATTTCTCCAAAGAAGATACAGAGATTGTCAATAAACACATGAAAGGATGCCCAACATCACTAATCATTAGAGAAATGCAAATCAAAACTACAATGAGGTATCACCTCACACCAGTCAGAATGGCCATCAAAAAATCTACAAACAATAAATGCTGGAGAGGGTGTGGAGAAAAGGGAACCCTCTTGCACTGTTGGTGGGAGTGTAAATTGATACAGCCACTATGGAGAACAGCATGGAGGTTCCTCAAAATACTAAAAACAGAACTACCATACGACCCAGCAATCCCACCACGGGGCATATACCCTAAGAAAACCATAATTCAGAAAGAGTCATGTACCACAATGTTCATTGCAGCTCTATTTACAATAGCCAGGACATGGAAGTAACCTAAATGTCCATCGACAGATGAAGAGAAAAAGAAAATGTGGCACATATACACAATGGAATATTACTCAGCCATAAAAAGAAACAAAATTGAGTTATTTGTAGTGAGGTGGATGGCCCTGGAGACTGTCATACAGAGTGAAGTAAGTCAGAAAGAGAAAAATAAATACCGTATGCTAACACATATATGTGGAAACTAAAAAAAAAAAAAAAAGGTTCTGAAGAACCTAGGGGCAGGACAGGAATAAAGATGCAGACGTAGAGAATGGACTTGAGGACCCGGGAAGGGTAAGCTGGGACGAAGTGACAGAGTGGCATGGACATGTATACACTACCAAATGTAAAATAGATAGCTAATGGGAAGCAGCCGCATAGCACAGGGAGATCAGCTCAGTGCTTTGTGACCACCTAGAGGGGTGGGATAGGGAGGGCAGGAGGAAGATGCAAGGAGGAGGAGATATCGGGATATATGTATATGTATAGCAGTGAATCAGCTAACACACCACTGTAAAGCAATTATACTCCAATAAAGATGTTAAAAAAAAAAAAACCTTAAAAAAAAAAGATAGGGCTTCCCTGGTGGCGCAGTGATTGAGAGTCCACCTGCCGATGCTGGGGCCATGGGTTCATGCCCCGGTCCGGGAGGATCCCACATGCTGCGGAGCGGCTGGGCCTGTGAGCCATGGCCACTGAGCCTGCGCGTCCGGAGCCTGTGCTCCGCAACGGGAGAGGCCACAACAGTGAGAGGCCCGCGTACCGCAAAAAAAAAAAAAAAAAAAAAAAAAAGTTAAATGAACGAGCCTGTATTAGTCAACTTGGGTGGCTGTAACGAAATACCCCAGAGTGGGAGCTTAGAAGCAGCAATTCACTTTCTCACAGTTCTGGAGGCTGCAAGTCCAAATCAAGGTGTCAGCAGGGTTGGTTTCTCTAGAGGTCTCTCACCTGACTTGTACAATAGATGTCGCCTTTCCTTGTGTCCTCACACAGCCTTCCTCTGTGCGCGAGCTCTCCTGGTTACTCTGCCTCTTCTTATATGGACACAATTCGTATTGGATTAGGGCTCCACCCTTATGACCTCATTTAACCTTCAGTACCTCCTTAAAGGCCCCATCTCCAAATACAGTCACACTGGGGATTAGAGCTTCAACCTATGAATTGAGGGGGACACAATTCCATCCATATCAGTGTCCTAGACCACAGTCCTTTGTTAAACACCCAGATGGAATACAACACTGTAAATGTGGTCTGACAATTTTGAAGATTACTGGGACAGTCATCTCCTCTGGAGGTAAAAATGATACAGTTTTTGGTCTGTTTTTATTTATCTTGCATGGTTTTGTATTATTTGGGATTCTTTAGGTTGTAGGTGACAGATATTAATGGGAAAAAAATGGAATTTATTAGTTCATACAGTACAAAAAAGTGGGCTCATGAATACGCCTGGATTAAGCAGGGCGGAAAGCGGGACACACAAGCTCAGCGATGCCAGGAGAATTCGGTTTCTTTGGCCTTTGCTGAACCCTACTTCTCTCTCTGGCTTCACTAGCAGACCATCTTTCCCCACATGGTGGGAAAGAAGGTTACCAATGACTTGAGGCTTTCATGATCCTGACAGAGAAAACCAGCATCTTTCCTAATAGCTCTAGCCCATCAGCGGTCTCATAGAGGACTCTTAGATGACATGCCTGCACCTAAGCCAATCACCACAGTCAGGGGATTGAGTTTTGGCCAGGCCAGGCCTGGGTTGTGTGCTACCCCAGAGTGGAGGTGAGTTGTCAGGCCCACGCAAACTGCATGACCAGGTCAAGTTACCAGGGAACGGAGAGCTAGCTCCCCTCTACTTAACCCCTCCTCTCCAAAATGGCTGCTGGGCAAAACACAGTATCTTTCTAGCAATAAATGCTATTCCAGCAAACAAACAGGTGTGCTAAAAAGTATTTTGACTGCCTCTCTCTTTTTAAAAATTTCTTGATCTTTGTACAACATCTTACTTATTGAAATAACCTCAAGCCCATCTCTGTCTCTTTGGCCAGGTGCTAAAAAACCAATGACTTATTTGAAGTGGGTAAAGAATGCCCTGACATCTTAGTACTTCCCATCAGTAAGATCTGTACTGGAAAGCAAAACCGCAGCAAGTTTCTCCTCCTTACAGTCCTTGAAAAGAGCTAGACTTTATCATGGAAACATCAAGAGTAATTCCATCAAAAGGGTGATACATTAGAAATTCCTTTAAAAAAAAAAAACCCACCACAGATGGGCACATCTGAGAGAATGAGCATTGTACAAAATAAAAGAGGGCTTCCATGGTAGCGCAGTGGTTAAGAATCCGCCTGCCAACGCAGGGGACATGGGTTCGAGCCCTGGTCTGGGAAAATCCCACATGCCGCGGAGCAACTAAGCCTGTGTGCCACAACTACTGAGCCTGTGCTCTAGAGCCCATGAGCCACAATTACTGAGCCCACGCGCCACAACTACTGAAGCCCATGAGCCTAGAGCCCGTGCTCCGCAACAAGAGAAGCCACCGCAATAAGAAGCCCGTGCACCGCAATGAAGAGTAGCTCCCACTCGCTGCAACTAGAGAAAGCCCGCACACGGCAACGAAAACCCAACGCAGCCAAAAATAAATAAATAAATTTATTAAAGAAAAAAAAGCTAACACGTGCACACTGTTGAATGAAATTTACCATTTGGAACTGTCAAAAATTTCTTGCTGCCAGGGACATGTCAGAAACACACAAACTAAACTGCCTTGGCAGTCCAAATTGGGGTACAACAAAGTGAATGACAGAAACATGGTTCTTGATTTTCCAATTAGTGACTTCATTAAACTCCAAAAACATAAAACCTAGCAAAAACACAACTGAGAAAGAAAATTCAAGGAACATTTAAAAAAACTTTTCAGTTGTAACATGTCAGCTACAGAACTCAGAGACACGTAAGACAAAATCCATTCATTCATGGAACAACTTTTTTTTTTTTTTTGCCGTATGCGGGCCTCTCACTGTTGTGGCCTCTCCCATGGCAGAGCACAGGCTCCGGACGCGCAGGCTCAGCGGCCATGGCTCACGGGCCCAGCCGCTCCGCGGCATGTGGGATCTTCCCGGACCGGGGCACGAACCCGTGTCCCCTGCATCGGCAGGCGGACCCTCAACAACTGTGTCACCAGGGAAGCCCCCATGGAACAACTTTTAACTGTCCTTCAAACAGCTAGTAGATGCCGTGTTAGGTACTAGGGCACTAAATGAACTTGGCAAGTAACAACTGGAAAAAGAACTACGCGTTTTACTGTTAACAAAGCACTTTTGCGTATATAATCACACTTTTCCTCACAACAATATTTTACAGATAAGGCACGTGAGACCCAAAAAGAATAAATGATTTGCCCCAAATGACACAGCCAGTAAGAGCAGAAGCCTGAACTCACACCTAAACGAGACTTCAAATCACAGGCTCCATTTATTATCTTCTTCCATTTATGTATTTTGCTCTGAATATTCTCCTCTCCCCCCTCTTCTAATTCCCAGGCTCAGATTCTCCTTCCGCTACAGCAGCATTTTCCAGAGTTAAAACTAAAAATTAAGTGTTAGGCAATAAAAGTTCCTTCATCAAACACACATGGGAAACTCGGGGCAAAATTCACACATATCCACACACCCGCCGCTACAGGACTTCTCAGAGCCTTCATGCTACTCTCCAGGGCATGGGGTGTGCAATTTTCCTCAAACAGCTGACCACAGAACTTTGTTCCCCATGAAGCCCCTTGTACGACTAAGACAGCAGTCAAAAGCACAGGTCTCAGAGTCAGACGGCCCTGGGTTCAAATGCCAGCTCTGTGTGATGCTGGACAAGCTGTGAAACAGGTACGACAATAACAGCAGCTGTCTCAGGATTACTATGAGGACGGCGGTACATGTGTTCATGCCTACAGAGTGCTTAGCAGGTTACAATGATCACAGTCAGGGCTCAATAAATGTGATATACTCACTTATCCAATGAAACATTATATAAAACAAATAGTGCCAGAATACCTCACAGACTCTGTTTTACAAAATTAGGGTCCGAATGACAAAAACAAGCATTGACGTTTTAGTTAGAAGACCTAGATCCAATTTCCAGCTTTACCAATTAAGCAGATGTGTGACTCTGAGGAAGTGACCTAACCTCTCTGAACCTTAGGTGCCTCTTAGATAAGATGGTAATAGTAATGTCTAGCTCATAGGATTGTTGGGAAAATTAGAGATGATAACAAAAGTGCCTGGAATATGGCGGGTACACGTGCACACGTGCTATCTTGTTTGCATCTGAATCTAGAAGAACCAGAAAAACTTTTCGTTTAAATACGTAACGACTCTTTAAACTTCACATGCATTTTTACTAGCTCTAACCTTTTCTAAGTCCCTACAGCTTTGAAACCCTACCATCTGGCCCTTCCAGGCCTTCCTGCTGGTCTACTGCCCGGACAGACCCTGCCCGTGCACAGCAGGTCCTGCTCCCCAGACTCAGTACCTCTCTCAAAATCCCAATCATGCCTCCGTGCTCAGTAATGAGCAGACGTCAGAGAGGCAGCAAATTGTCCTTTTTCCTGCCGTTTCCCCTTCTAGGGCCTAGAACAATGACTGGCATATGGCAGAGGGTTTTAAATAAGTCATAAAAATGAGCAAATAAAAAGTGCCGAGAAGCCAGGCTGCATCCAGCTCTGCTCAAGTGGGAGAGATGGGATGAAGATGCAGCAAACCCTGCTTCTGCCTTCAAGTATCCCTCAGTCTAGTCAGGAAGATAAGACTGAGAAACATTAAATATTAGATTATGTGTTATACGGCTTGAGTGCTCTATGGGAGTTCAGTGAAAGGAGAATGTATTTGGGCGACAGAGGTCAGAAAAGGCTCCTGAAGGTAGCATGTGCAGTCCTGGGTTTTGAAGGGTTTCATGGGAAGAAAACAATGGTTTTGACAGGAAAAGAGTAAAGGGACGAAGTTGGTGATTAAACGGTTAATTGCACTAGGGAATCTTAAGTAAAGAAAAAGGTATGGGCGAATCCTGTGAGTTAATGATCAGTCAAGAAAGCAGGTTTGCTTAAGCACAAAACCGAACGGGCTTGCTTAGCAACAAAACCATGCAACAGAAGCATGAGACATGCCCCCCCCAAAACACTAAAATAATGGTGGAATGAGGCCCACATCCTGCCCAGTGAGGCCAGTAAGTTAGTGAATCCTAGGACATGCTCCTCTACACACACGAAAAACAAAAATGTGAGGAAAAGGTGACATTACACTGAAACCTGAGACGGTTTACTGCATTTCAGTGTATGTTACCGCCGTTTTGCTCGTTTCCATGGCTCCGTGACAGTCCCAGTTCGCCAGTGTAGGGGCAAGAGAACTCCCCCGCCCGCCGTGGAGGAGGAGCTGATGGTGGAGGCCTGACGTCTGCTTAAGAGTGAAGACGAAGGTGGTCTTCTCCCCCGCCCCACTTCTCCTTCGATTATAAACCGTAGCCCACTAAGTTCTGGGGGCGGCACTCCCTTGCCTGCCCGCTTGTATCTCTCACAAGCATCCTATACTTACTAATAAACTCTTTGCTTACCTGTCACTCTGCCTCTCGCTGAAATCTTGAAACGCGTTCTGTGGTTTCAGTTTAGAGACGGGGAAGCAAAGTGGCACGTGCAGATCTGTGACTAAATCCGTTTTTTGGAGCAGAGGGAAGATTCCTGGGAGTTAAGCTTTAAGAGAGAGGACGCAGTCAGGCCACAGAGGCTTCATTCGCAGAAGACAAAGGGGAGCTGCACTGGCGGTGGACAGAGTTCTATTGCAACTTGGTAAAGGGCCGTCCCCCCAATACTAGGACTTGTTCCCCGCATTGCCCACCTTTCTTTGAGGCAGGCTGTATTCAAGTTTTCAGTCAGGGCGGGGTGAGTTGATTCACACTTCGAATCACCACAGGAACCTGATTATCATAATGCCCCAACCAAGACCAGGAAAACAAACAGTTTTATCAACTGTAGCAAAACATATCTGCCTTCCTCTACCTTAGGAATCTCTAATGCCCTCAACTCTTTAGTAAGTTGGTGAATAAGGAAAATACACAGTCTTCACTCTGGCTTTGGAAGTGCTCCAAGGTTCATTCAACTATGAAAGCATCCTCTCTCCAGGAAAAGGAATTTCATCACTGAGTACAAACACTTCTTTAAATCATACAGTTTGCTTGATGTCCTGTTCATAAACGTATATCCAACCACATAGTTTTACCCATCTCCCCATCTGTCCTGAGAAGGCTCTATCTTGACTCAATACACAGCTTCTGATCCACGGCACACAGTGAAACAGGAAGGACAGAGCTTCTGAATACCCTGGAGGGAGCCCCGGAGGGACACCACCTTCCTGCTCTGGGTTCTCTTTCCTATGACCCTGTGCTCCAGGGGCATAGGGGTGATTTCAGGGACGGAAGGGCTCCCCGTTTCCTCCAGTGCTTCCACAAGTAAACGCAGGCTGCCTTTTCTCTCCTCCAGCCCTTGTGCTGAGGAAGACGGAGGCCAAGCTAGTCTCAAAGAGGCACAGCGAGATCCGTCCTGGCGTCGGGCAGGCCCTGAAGTGGCTGACTGGAGTGAAAACAATCCCACTCACTTGTAACCGGGTTCAGGATGAACTCGAGAGCCACATGACCAGTTACCAAACCCAACAGACCACAAACCAGCAGCCTGTCAGTTCTAGACGCAGTGTTGTGTCTGTACGAGCCCCACACACTCAACACGCCTGGGTTCAATCTGCTGCAGGAGGCGCCAGCTGAACTTGAAAGCACGTGTAACAGCGCCTTTCATTATCCAGGGCTCCTGACTTTCCCACACTCCCGCATGGCCGTCATCTTGTTCTCTCTGAACCACAAAAATTATTATTTGTATTTTCCAGGTGGACCAACTACATCTCAGTGAAGTTAAGTGGCGTATCTAAGGTAACACAGTATCATTAGAACCTAGGGCTTTCAGGTTCCCAAGCTCAGGTTCTCCCCACACACTCCAGCTAGGGAGGTGTGTCATCAGCGGAGCCTTGAAAAAAAAATGGACACGCCTGGACTCCACCTCTGAATACCTGGACTCGGGAGGTTTGAGGCACCTGTGTCAGGTTTCAGTGCACCCTCCCAGTAGGGAACCATTACGGGGGATCCCCCAGTTGAGGTCTCCAGTGGCTTCTCCTGAGGCCCAGCAGAGCTGCCCCAGGATGTACTACGCCACATCCACAACGGCGCCCGCTGGGTGGAATGGTGCTCTCCACAGAGTTCCCCCCCGTGATTCACTCTGCTTCCCCCCAAAGGAGGGCTCACACACCGAACCTGTCCAGTGCGGCCCATGTCAGTTCAACAGACATCTACTGCTCATGTCAGTCTCTGGAGATAAAGAGATATGACCCGGAGGAATACAGAACAATGAGGAACGGGCCACGGACTAACCAGGGAGGCACTGGGACAATGTTGACACTTGATGGTGGGCTCTGGCTATGTTATCATGATTAGGCAGAAAGCGGCAGCGTCCCAGTTATGTCAACTTCAGGGAACTTAATTAATCTCTCAGTCCAGTGAATCTGTGTGCCAACCAAGCCGAGATCCAGGCTCTCAGCTGATTAGTCACACCACAGTCAGTTCACTGTGTCATAAACATTTCAGCAGCAAACAGGATTATCTTCCACGGACTGACTGCTGGCATTCTGAGTCTGAATGCCAAGGAAACGGGGAGATCAGAGGTGCTCCCCACCCTTAAGAGTGTGTCAGGTCTCCTTCCTGGCTCCTGTGTAATTTCTAATCCAGGATGAGGGTCTGAATTAAATGCTCTGCTGCTTAAGGTAAATTAAAGGAATTAATTTATTGAGTATCTACTAAGTGCCAGGAACCCTGCCAGATGCTTTATATAAGTAATCTCATTTAATCAACACAGTAGCTCTGGGAGGTAAGTAATACCCCCATCTTACAGACAGGCAGACTAAACCACGAAGAACTTAGGTAACTTGTGCGAAGTAACAAGCCAGCACTGCAAAACATGCGTTTCCCACGAATACTTACATGTTCCCTAAAGGTGAAAAATGTGTGCCTCTGCAAAATAGTGACCTTCAGGGCAGAGAAGTGACCATCATGAGGAAAAGACAACCAGGTTGGGTTACTCTGAAAAGACTGAGAAAAAGTCCCTTCTCCTCAGGTTTTACCAGCCAAAATATGGCTGAGAGCACACTGCCCCTGGCTCCCGGCTCCCCGGGCCTCAGCTCCTGCACTGCTGCCAACAGCCCTTCCCTTTATTTTCACCCACTCAAATCCTATGCTTCCCTAAGACTCGCTCCAAGAGATGGCCCGGCCCGGCCCGCAAGTCTCCCTAACTTCCACAACAGAAAAACCAGATCCTCCTCCCAGCCCAGGCACCTTATCCGGACCCCTGTGGAACTTCCCCTGGCTTTCCCTGGATTCCTTTTGTCTTTGGCCACCCCCACGCCATGCTTTTGGTGTTGGTTCAGCACCTTCTCGGGGACAGTAATTCCCTGAGGGCAGGACCAAGGATGACACATATTTGCATTTTCTACTGATGTTCAGGAAGTGGTCTGTTGGATGAAGGGCTATCCTAATAGCAAAAAGGCCCTCCCACCTCCAAAAGGACACACCTGCACAGTTGGGAGACTCTTCTGCAACCATCCTAAGTAACTAGCAAGAGTTACACAGACCCAAGCTTGTGTCCTATTCTGGGGCTTATTCCTCTAGGTAATGAGTCCAGTTAAAATTCTTTCCTCTTAGTTCAGTTTTGCTTTGTTTTCTATATAAGAGACCAGAATGCTAAGCAAAGAGAAATGGGAGATGGAAACAAAAATTGTTTTATAAAGCAGCACCTGAACCGGTCAACTATGAACTGATTCCAAAATATAAAATGCAAACATTTATAGCAAAGTTTTATAATTTATACACTTCTTTCCTATATGTTATCCTCAAAATAGCCCTTTTCCTCTAAGAGAGATAAAGAGAGATAAAGTGACTTCTGCAAGGTCCCAGCTTTTAAATTTACATTGTATGAACTGCAGGGGAGTCTGGTTCCACAACACTGCTTCGCTTTGAGTGAAACTCAACAACTGTAACACTTAATAATGGAGAATAGACTGGTATTTTTAAATATACCTGCGTGGCCACCCTACAGCTAAATTATCTGTTTCGCAAAATAAGTTTTGCTTGTGGCTAGACAAACACTCGGCGAAACTGTCAAGTCAATGAAACTTGTCTGTCCTTCCCTCTCTGCTGCTCTACTTTTCTCTCCCTCAACCCTCCACCCTCCGCCCATGTACTCCAACCAGGTGCCCCTACCACCCCCTACTAAAGACCCACGTGGCTGTGCATACTAATAGCCCTGGGGGATCAGACAGCGTGACGGTAAGCTCCCCGCAGTTAGGGACTGTGACTTATTCAATTAAAGTTATTCTAATGCCCACAATATCAGTAGTGTAGACGTTTAATAGTCAGACATTTACTAATCCCTCCTAGAGCTGATACTAGGCTAATAGTTGGTAGTGAGGTAAGATGACTAAGATGATGCCTCCTGGCCTCCAAGAGCTCATACTTTAGTAGGGTAGAAGAATGTGAAAGAAACTGATTGTTACACAGTTGCACTACAGTAAGTACTATTGATACATCGCTACATCACTAGAGCCCTGGGAGCTAGGAGGAGGGGTCAGTCTGTTCTACCCTTGGGGCCAGAATATTCCTCTTCTATTCCCCGTCTTTTCCCACAGTCAGGGAGGTGAGCCAAGTGCCTGGAGCTACGACAGGCTCTGGGCCCAGAGGAGAGACTCAGAAAGGCTGTGCTGGCTGGAAGACACAAGGTCAATTCATAGGATGGCATTCTAGGCCCAGAGTATCAGAGAAAGAAGGACTGAACTGAAGTTGACCAGATCCCCATAACCGCTGGGTGACTTCAGGGAAATTACCTCACCCCTTTGAGCCTCTGTTCTCATTTCCGTCACTCACTTAACATTATTTATGGATTGGAGGTTTGGGGACAGTCCCATGTCTCTGAGCCTCTGTTTTCATTTTTATGTGGGTTAAAGTTACCAGGGACAAAGCAGCTAGCAGTGTCTGGTACATAGTAGGTACTCAGTGATCAAGTTTCTGTACCTTTCCTTTCCCTGCCCAGCCCAGTTTCCATCTCCTGTTGATCTGAGATTTATTTCCTCACCACCGTGTGAAAGTCACTGTACCTAAATATCTGTTTCTTCAAGGGATTACAGGACCCTGGGAAACGAGAGGGACTAAGCTGGCTTGGGCTCTGGACACTCGAACGGGGTGGTGGGGCTCTCCTCGTGTGCGAACTTCAGGTCTTCCCTGATACCACTTTTTTTTTTTTTTTTTTTTTGCGGTACGCGGGCCTCTCACTGTTGTGGCCTCTCCTGTTGCGGAGCACAGGCTCCGGACGCGCAGGCTCAGTGGCCATGGCTCACGGGCCCAGCCGCTCCGCGGCATGTGGGATCTTCCCGGACCAGGGCATGAACCCGTGTCCCCTGCACTGACAGGCGGACTCTCAACCACTGCGCCACCGGGGAAACCCTCCAACTATGGATTTTAAATACTGGAGTTGGTATACCACATTCCTTCTGGAAATAAATCAGAATAAGTGGCAGGAATTCTGAGAAACAGCGGTTTCTGATTTGGGTTCCATTCTCACTTGAGGGATTATGAAGCCGAAAATCACATTTCAAACTCTTTATTCCAGGGTCGGTAAGGGGATGCAGTCATTATTCTGGGTCTAGAGGTGGAGGAAAAACTAGACAGTATGCCACAAAGTTGTCTCCAGCAGGGCTCAGAGGATAGCCTCTGTGGTGTGCAGTTAACAGGTAAATGTTGACTTAAACTATCAGTTCAGCACACATCTCGCCTAAGAAGTTTTTTTTTTTTTTAAAGCAAAAACACAAATGCAGTGTGTCTCCCAGCACAGCCAGCTAGAACAGCTGGCCTCGTGTTAGGACGACACAGTCTTGCAGTCAGTGGAAGGTAGAAACTCTCTAACCAGCTGGAAAATGCTGGCCCGGTCTCTCAAGCTCTCGGGACCCTGCAGCGCTCCAGGCTTGGGCCCTGGGCCCCGGCACGTCACGACAGTCAGCAGCCCATTCTAGAGTGAGGGCATCGCGGAGATTCCTCGTGAAATGTGCTTGCAGTTCTCTGGCACTCCTGCCGTGGGGGTGTGCTGAGGACACTTCACATTTTTCTCAGGAGGTCAGATGTCAGCTTTCGACATGCTCTTCTGAACCAGCACACTCGGCCGGCACCATGGTACTATCCCAGGCCTGCGCCGAGCTAGCCAGAGAGCTTGCTTGCCTTTTCTTCCTTATTAAGTCCTCGTGAAAATGAACTGCGTCTGCCACTTACTAAGGCCTTACTGTGTGTCAAGCAGTTTTAGGCACTAAGGAGACAAAGTTAAAAAGACAGGATTGACAGACCACATTGGAACTCAGAGTCCAATAGGGAGTAACGGCAGGTAAACGTGTCTGTCAATCAGACTTCCTTTTAAAATGAACGTGGCCCTTGCGCTCTTGGAGTTGGGTGTGTGTACGGAGGGCTGTGTCCAGATAACCTGATGGAGACCCCCAGGGTCCTCTCCTCCCTTTACACTCATGTGGAAAGAGTGCTATAATTTATTAAGTTTATGTTATCTCATTTAATTCTAACAGTATTATACACTTTCTTGGCAAGAACAACTATCCCCATTTTCAGTTGAGAAAATTGAGACTTCAGAACGATGAAGAGGCTGGCCAAGCCCCCAAAGGAGCACACGGCAGAACGAGGATTATAAAGCAAGTCCCCTGGTTCTCGTCCCAGTGTTCCCTTCCACCGCCGCCCCACGAGCGGGCCCCCCTCACGCCTGCACCCCCGCCTTGGCCCACCTGCCCGTACCTGAACTGCAGCTTCTGGCTCCTCCCTGTACCTCCCTCCTCGCCTCTGCCTCAGACTTCCCACCTCAACGACAACAACAACGTCTGCTTTCCCCAAGCCAATGGTTCTCAAAGTCTGGTCCCCAGAACTGCAGCATCAGAAACCTGGGAACTTATCGGACACACAGATCCTGAGCCCCATTCCAGACCTGCTGGATCTGAAACTCTGGGGGTGGGTTTTCGTGAGCCCTCCGGGTGATTCTGCTGCGTGCTGTAGCTTCAGGACCGACCTGACCTAAACTAAAAAGCTAAGCTAAGCTCCTCTCGAGCGCAGCGTTGCCCCACCACAATCACCTGGCCCCCATGTGCATAGGCCCCATGACTAAAGAAGAAAGCCACCTGGTCTGGCCCCCGTGCAGCCGTCATAAAATGCAATCATACTCAGCGAAATTCTTCAGGGCCAGCTTAGGCAGAAACTTGAAGGGTAACAGACTTCCCCACTTTCTCAGCTCAGCAGAGCAGTGGCCTTTAACTCAACCCCCTTCCACCTCATCAGACCCAGCTCTTGGCTCCGGGACTAGGTGCTACCGCGGTGGGAGTGGGTTTGTTGATATGCACCCCTCCCCACTGACTACAAAATGCAAAGAAAGGCTCCAAGCTTGTTCGAGGCAGAAGCCAAGACTTACTCCATCTCAAACAAATGCTAGCAATAAAATCTGAGCCTCACCATTGTACTACTTTCTACGATGTACAAAGCTCTTCCGTAACTCTCACAAGGATGAGGAAAGCCAATTCTGAAACTCGGATTAGCACCCAAGACTCACGATTCATTCCCTAAGGACCTATCTACTGTTACATGCCAGGCATTAAATAAATTCTTGTTAGTTATCTAATGGAGCTATCCTAAAACTGTAAGTTCTGGTCACGGTGGCACCCCATGTCATCCGAGCACGTTGCCACGTGGAAAGAATGTTCTTTTCACAAACCCAGTCCATTAGAAATAATGCAGAGGCACGCTCTTAAACAAAGGGTAACTTCCTGGATCCAAAGCCCCAAGTTTATAGAAAGGGCGGGAACAAGCTCCGTAGCCCTGCTTTTCCTTGTGGAAAGCTGATAATGCTCTCATCCTCTCCCTTGATTTTGATCAAAAGGTCTCTAGTTTCCTCTTACAAGTAATGAAAGCTGGTAATTCTACTATCATTTTCATGTCTATTGCAGCAACATTTGGAGGGAACGAAAAAGGCCTGTGGAGGTTCCCACACAATCACTTCTTCGCCCATCAATATGGTATTTTCGTTCAGTTCTAAAATACACAAAAATTCCATCTGAGAAATGAGCTGTCAGAGGTTAGAAACAGACACACTGTCTTCCGTATGCTCCGAAGAGGTGGAGACCCGCACAAGAATGAGCCGGTAACCCTCCCATCCCAGCTCCTTTATTTTCATTTCTTAGAGACTATCTCTTCTGGAGCACCCCCCGCCCCTACATTCATACCCGGGGAGGAGAGATGGAGGAAAGAGAAGGCATAAGATTCACAAAAGACTCTAATCTGGAGCATTGATAATTACAGCAGCTGAAAAGCTGACGAAAGCAAAGAAGGACCCTGTTAACAAAACATCATGAGGGTACTTCCCAGAAAACCGCCCAGCCGCGAGATCACTATTCACAACAAGCAAAATCAGAGCCCAGATCAGATCTTGACTAAGCAGACAGACTTGCAGGATTTTCACCTTCACCGCTACAGTTAGCGTTTTTTAAAAGAGCAGTCAGGCTCCATGAGTTTGACAAAGGAAGAAAAACAAAAGGCAGCAAGAGACTCCTTCTGGATAAGCAGTTCCTATTCTGTATTCATACCTCTACACCAGCAACAGCACAGCTCAGATGAGGCACAAGGTGGGGTCCTCGGCACATTCACACACGATCAAACCAATTACCCACGCTGCATCTGTCCTGCAGTAAACAGCCTGGACCGGTACCACCTCTGCGCCTCCCGCCCCCGTGACCGGGAGAAACCCCGCCACAGAAAAGAACCCTTCTTTTGTGAGAACGAGCCAGAGCCTAAGCTGTCATTACACAGCAAAAACCTAGCGAGAACAAAAACCCAGCGGCAGACTGATGTAGAAAACCCAGAACATACCTGAATTCTTCAAATGCAAACATGACCTAGTCAGAGACAATTTCCTTATACTGCCCGGTAGCCTTTCTGGTTCGGAGGACAACCGTTTAGTCAGTCAGATGGTGCAAAGTGCAGAAGAAAGAGGCGGGTCTGCACCCCCCGACCCCCCATATTCTAAAGTAGAAGGCTTTCTGCAGACGGGCCTGCAGCCTCCAGCCAGCCAGCTGCTGACGAGCAGCAGCTGACAGGCAGGCAGCTAGAGGACCACGTGATCATTCCAGCAAGTCTGATTAACGCAGCGAACGCTGAGGCTCCACGCTGGGAGCTGGGTCAGTCCCGGGCAAGAAGTGGAACCCCAGGCACGCCTGGGATCCTGGGGAAATCACACAACACACGCCCCCCCAGCAAGAACCGTACGGGGGATGGGGTGGGGGGCAAGAGTGTAAAGGCACCAGAGCGCGATCTGTTCCCCCGCGCGCTGCTGGGTCACCTCACCCTCCCGCGGCCGCCGCTGTGCTCAGGGTCAGGTACGATGACCACCGTGGGCAGCGAACGCAGAGGAGACTGATACCGGGCTGCGTGCTACCGGAAATTCTTCAGAATTCTGTATTTTACCCTTCCGCTATCAAACATTATTTTAGCACAAATGCACAAGCTGCTCTGGAATGACAGAATTCACATTTTATGCCCGGCACTTTACCACGAACAACATCACCCTGTAAGTCAACCAGGATGCGTGACCTCATTTATCTGATTATTCATTTATTGAGTACCTAATATGTACCAGGCTCCAATTCCTTGAAGTACAAAAACTGCTGTAATAATTTCAGAACAGAAGTTAAGAAAAAGGAAACGAGACGTCAGACAAAAAAAGAGGACTGTTTCCCCGCTTGTAAAGCCCGAGCTGGCCAGATTTGGCAAGTGAGCTGAGGCTGTGCTCTGAAAGTTGCCATTAAGGAGAACCGTAGCATCTGGATTGCAAATCTTTATAAAATAAGGCAGGCAGATCTCAAATAAAAACCGGCGAGTCACTCTTGACTTTTCTCCTCTCCCTCACACAGGTCACTGACTCTGATTCTACCTCAGGAAGGTTTCTTTGAATCTGACCCTGCCCCACTCCCAGACCCACTGCCTCGGCTCTCGCCTTCAGCATTTCCCTCGTAGTCTCCTGCATTAGTAACTGGTCTTCCTTGTTCCGTCCCTTCTCTAACAATCTACCAGAACAATTGTTCTCAGTCTGACTTTGATGTCCACCTATTTCAACCCTTAGTTCCTCGGTGGTCACGGGATTGAGTAAAAATGTCTCAGCGCAACAAAGTCTTATTTCTCCAACTTTCTTCCATTAAAACTTTTCACAGCCCCCAAAATTCAGCTAGACACTCCCAGTTCCCAAAATAAGCCAGGCCCTCTGTCCTCTGGTCCCCAGGCCAACTAGCCCAGATTATTTCTTGCTCCCCACATGGGCTGCACCCTTCCACGTGGCCCCCATTGTTCCCTGGGCTGCTCCGTCCCCAGGGGCCTGACCCATCCGCAGGATGGTCAGCTGCTCTCTCTGCTGTCAACTGCGCTGCATTACAGCACCCTGCCCACCCCACATCTATGAGGCCCTTGAGGGAGGTCTGTGTGAAGTTAATGTCTGTATTCCCAGGGCCCGGTAGAGAGCTTGACAGGGAGGAGTTAGTAAAGGTTTGCTGAGCGAACCTCCGCAGCTTTCTATCAGGGAGAAAAAGCAAGCTAGGGCATGTGTGTATTCACATGCTCCTCTTTGAAGTAATGAAGTGATGACGGCCAACTGAGGTGACTGACTGGTGAGCAGGATACTCTGGGGAGTCCTCTGTCCCTCAAACCACACAGCAGTCGTCAACTACGCCGGCCCAGATGCCTTCCACAGTATTCCTGACAGCCTCTGCCGAGACCCTCTAGGGGTGGCAGCTTCCTGGCCGCACTGTGATAGATCAGAAAACGCAGGAGAGGCAGAGTCACTAAATAACCCAAGTTTAAGTCCCAGACCTGCCACCTGCTAACTCTGTGATCACCGGCAGCCTGAGACTCCCTGTACGTAAAACGGGAAGAATGCGGATCCTGCCCAGGCCTCTGTCACAGGATGGGGGCAAGGACCCATCAAGGCAGGACTTGTGAAAGCTCTTTACAAGCATGTAGAGTTACAGAGATGTTCTTCACTGTCTTCATTACTTCACAAGGTGGTCTCTCGCTGACAGCGCTGGGACGGCTCTTCTCTATGGGAGGTCACCCTGGCACTGAAGTTCTGTCTGTTCACAGGAGCTCATTTAATTTTTTTCCCAGGGGGAAGAGGGGCAAGGTATTTCTGTCCTGTGATTCTCAGGACAGGAATACAAGAAAAATGGATATGCAGATAAAATCACTGTCCTAAGTCCTTTAAAAAAAAAAAAAGCAGTAGAGTTTATCCAAGTCTTAGGAAGAACAATTTATCCATACCAAATAAAATGATATGATGTTTTAAAATTTATTAAACTACCTGGTTAGAGTCACAGATGGATAGGGGTAGGGGCAAGCTTCTCGAGGGAAAGGAGACACCAGACCGAGCACCCACTGCCCATCCTTCCCACCCTTGAGGGCGGGGGTAGTAAACAGCAGACACCCCACAATGACTTGACGGATCTGTTGGTTGGTCTAATAAAGGTCAAAACCTACATTCCCGGTACTCTTTGCAAGGCATGGGGGGAGTAGCAGGGGCCTTAACCCCCAGAGACTGGGCACGGTGAGAACTGCCAGATGTGCTCTACCATGGCCGCCAGGAAGGTCCAGCGTGGTGATGAGGCCTGGTGGGTTAGAGAACTTTTGGACTTCACGCCTGGTTTCCACCGGCAACTCAAGAATCTCCTCTTGGAGAGCTGGTTATACCTTTCAGGGCAATTCTTTTAAGGTCCTAGTAGAGTTGATAGAAATGGTGAAAAATCGCCAAATCCTAGCACCAAGTGTATTTGAGACATAATTTTATGAGATTCCCCAATTTACTAATAAGAGAACAGAGGTCACAGTGGTTAAGTAACTTGCCCAAGATCGTATTGCTATGAAGTGGCAGAGCAATGACTTGCACCCGGGTAGGTTTATTTATTTATTTATTTGGCTGTGCCGGGTCTTAGTTGCGGCATGAGGGATGTTTAGTTGTGGCATGCATGCAGCATCTAGTTCCCTGACCAGGGATCAAACCCAGGTCCCCTACATAGGGAGCGTGGAGTCTTAACCACGGGACCACCAGGGAAGTCCCGCCTGCACCTGGTTAGGTTTAATGCCAAAGTTTTTAACCCCTGTGCCTGCTTGGGGTTCCAACGCCACAGACCCAACTGCCTCAGGCTACCTCCCTAAGAGGACTTATTCCACAGACTGTCAGGCAGCCGTGGCCCTGAGACAGGGCTGGGACATGGCAAACCTTTGAGGTTCCTTCATCCAGCTGGTCCTGGCTAATCCCCAGATTTCACAGCCAGACAAGAGACTGCTAAGGGCTGAAAAGGTGGTTCAGCTGCCCCAGGAAGTAGGAAAACCTGAGTTGACATGGCCTTCGGACCAGAGTGGGAAGGAGTGTGCTTCAGAGGCTGGGCAATCGCACCTGGCCACTTGATAACTAATAACACCACAGTGTCAGGAACAGGGACTCCTGGCCACTCCACTCCCCTCTAAGTGGCACTTCTGTGACCATACAATGCTTTAAAAAAGAGCGATCCCAGGCCATCCACCAGTGACAAAGCACGCTCCTACTCTGTGACTTACGATCCCTTTGTAACACGAAGGAACAACCAGACAGTAATTTTTTAGGCTTTTGTTTTTTTAAATGCCACTTACTTGGAACATGAAACTGATATGAACACAAAACTGATAAAAATGGAAGAGCCCCAGACTACCTGCTACCGGGCTTTCCCCTCCCTCCACCAGGGTCAGGACCAGAGTCAGCCCGGCAACACCAGGCCTAGATGACCTGGCAGCCCCATCAGCGCTGACCTTCTGAGGCCTCTCCAAGCTACACGTCATCACGCTCACCCTTGTCACTCTGGACTCACTTCCTCTTCCCGGTCTCATCCTATGAACAGAAGCCTCCTGACTGGGCCCGGCTGTCCCATCAGGTCCCAGTACTGACCTGCTGCCTGTACTGGCCGTGCGGGCTGCCCGAGGCTTCCGCAGAAAAACAGGCGTGGGGATAACGGAGCAGAAGCACGGTGGGTGACAGGAGGTGTTCCCAAACCTGGGACAATCTTGGAAAGCCACATGAGAAGGATGTTTGAAACTGGTGTCCTCCCTTAGCTTAAGGTGCACACGCTCAGCTTGCCAGCAACATGGCTTTCCACGTGAAATGGTCAATTTCCCAAGAAAGTGAAGTTATGATTTAATTGTTGGCACTGAATCCTCATCATAGCTCCTTTAGAGACACAATCTATGAGTTTCAGGCCCTGAGGTCCCATGGGTTTGAGGCATCACAACCAATGTTTCCTCTGCCACTTTTTTTTTTTTTTTTTTTTTTGCGGTACGCGGGCCTCTCACTGTTGTGGCCTCTCCCGTTGCGGAGCACAGGCTCCGGACGCGCAGGCTCAGTGGCCATGGCTCTCGGGCCTAGCCGCTCCACGGCATGTGGGATCTTCCCGGACCGGGGCACGAACCCGTGTCCCCTGCATCGGCAGGCAGACTCTCAACCACTGTGCCACCAGGGAAGCCCCTCTGCCACTTTTTTAGGTTAGGTTTTTAGGTTTGCACAGCCATGATGTATGTGCAACAAAACAAGGACTGGGCATCTGAGCAGAGACTAGCATTCCCATCACATGAGCAGGAACGCTCTGACATGCACGGGCCCGTACACTTGCGGCTGTGCTGCATACAGACCAAGCGGGAGGGAACATAAAGGGAAACCAGCTACAGACAAGACTGAAAATCCGACTCTGTCCTCACGGCCTGGCCGCAGATGTTCCACTGAGCAGGGGGATGAGCCTAACAAGAGACGCTCGAGAGTGTGCTCGGTGGCCTTCCTGGTCGCACCCCAGCTCCTGATCACCCTGCCATCTGACCCCTTCCGGCACAGTCACCCACCCCAGCACCTCCCAGGGAAAACCCACAACTCCTCCTCACTGCAGAATGGAGTCTCGGCACCCCAGCCGGGCCTTCCCGCCTCCACCCACTTCCCACCCTGCCAACCCGGGACCCGGACGCGGGGGTCTCCCCGCCTCCTCTCCACAGAGGTTATGGAGACTGGGGTTCTGAACCCAGTGCTACTACCTGCCTGAGAAGCCTCGGGAAAACTCGCTCCCATCTAAGCCTCAGTCTCTAATCTCAGAACGGGGATGACAGCGTGCGTGTGTGGGATGCTGGGGAGAGGAAGTGCCGGCACACGTTAACCGCACGCCACGGTGGCTAATATTACCGCATGTTGCAAAATCCCACTGAGCGCCCTCCTGACCAAAGCCAGCCGACAATAAGCTCTAAAACTCAGCAATTCCTGTGATAATCAACAGCTATTATTTTAAAAGTCTCACATACTGTACAAAAGTCTTGTACTGAGGAGTAATCTCTGTCCATCACGTGTCTTAGGCCTCTGACCAGGTGAGAGTCACTGGGGACAGTGTCTAAGGGGGCTGGTGACAGGAGACCTGAGGGGTTTAGCCCCTTACAACCTCCATCAGAAATGTATGGACAGGGCCTTCCCTGGCGGTCCAGTGCTTAAGACTCCGCGCTCCCAATGCAGGGGGCCCAGGTTCGATCCCTGGTTGGGGAACTAGATCCCGCATGCATGCCGCAACTAAAGACCCCGCACGCCACAATTAAGACCCGGTGCGGCCAAATAAGTAAATATTAAAAAAAGAGAAATGTACAGACATTCCAGGTGAAACAACATGCTTGCTATGCAAATACAGCTTCAAGAGAAATCCGCCACGATATGGAGCCACCGGCTCTGAACTCTCCTATTTTGAATCGGTGGGGAGCCCACTAGCAGTGACCTTTGTTTTCAGTCCTTTCTAAGCCTTCACAAGGCAGAGCACAATCTTAGGCGTAGATTTCTTTGTCAGAGATGTGCTGAATGCACTGAACGTGCTTTTATTCCAATTGAATTAACCTTTCAAAAATTTAAAACCACACAAAACCCTCACCTCGTTGAAAGCACAGGGAACGTGTGAGTCCTGCTCCAGTAACTCCTCCCCCAAACTACATGTCACCTGAACTATTTAACTTCAAAACAAAAGTTTTAAAGACATCCCTTGCCTCCATTTTGAGAATTATATTTAAAGTAAAAGCTATCTTTGGAGAAATGTCTATTTAGGTCTTCTGCCCATTTTTGGATTGGGTTGTTGGTTTTTTGGTTATTGAGCTGCATGAGCTGCTTGTAAATTTTGGAGATTAATCCTTTGTCAGTTGCTTCATTTGCAAATATTTTCTCCCATTCTGAGGGTTGTCTTTTGGTCTTGTTTATGGTTTCCTTTGCTGGGCAAAAGCTTTTAAGTCTCATTCGGTCCCATTTGTTTATTTTTGTTTTTATTTCCATTTCTCTAGGAGTAGGGTCATAAAGGATCTAGACATTTCTCCAAAGAAGATATACAGACTGCCAACAAACACATGAAAGAATGCTCAACATCATTAATCATTAGAGAAATGCAAATCAAAACTACAATGAGATATCACCTCACACCAGTCAGAATGGCCATCATCAAAAAATCTAGAAACAATAAATGCTGGAGAGGGTGTGGAGAAAAGGGAACACTCTTGCACTGTTGGTGGGAATGTGAATTGGTACAGCCACTATGGAGAACAGTATGGAGGTTCCTTAAAAAACTGCAAATATAGGGCTTCCCTGGTGGCGCAGTGGTTGAGAGTCCGCCTGCCGATGCAGGGGACACGGGTTCGTGCCCCGGTCCGGGAAGATCCCACGTGCCGCGGAGCGGCTGGGCCCGTGAGCCATGGCCGCTGAGCCTGCGCATCCGGAACCTGTGCTCCGCAGCGGGAGAGGCCACAACAGTGAGAGGCCCGCGTACCGCAAAAAAGAAAAAAAAAAAAAAACTGCAAATATAAAGACCATACGACCCAGCAATCCCACTACTGGGCATATACCCTGAGAAAACCATAATTCAAAAAGAGTCATGTACCAAAATGTTCATTGCAGCTCTATTTACAATAGCCAGGAGATGGAAGCAACCTAAGTGTCCATGATTGGAAGAATGGATAAAGAAGATGTGGCACATATATACAATGGAATATTACTCAGCCATAAAAAGAAATGAAATTGAGTTATTTGTAGTGAGGTGGATGGACCTAGAGTCTGTCATACAGAGTGAAGTAAGTCAGAAAGAGAAAAACAAATACTGTATGCTAACACATATATATGGAATCTAAGGAAAAAAAAAAAGGTCATGAAGAACCTAGGGGTAAGGCAGGAATAAAGACACAGACCTACTAGAGAATGGACTTGAGGATATGGGGAGGGGGAAGGGTAAGCTGTGACAAAGCGAGAGAGTGGCATGGACATATATACACTACCAAATGTACAACAGATAGCTAGTAGGAAGCAGCCGCATAGCACAGGGAGATCAGCTCGGTACTTTGTGACCACCTAGAGGGATGGGCTAGGGAGGGTGGGAGGGAGGGAAACGTAAGAGTGAAGAGATATGCAAACATATGTATATGTATAACTGATTCACTTTGTTATAAAGCAGAAACTAACACACCATTGTAAAGCAATTATACTGCAATAAAGATGTTAAAAAAATAAAATAAAGTAAAAGCTATCCAAAAAATCATTCCACGATTAAGCAAACACAATCACAATCCATTTTTCAGTCTCCCACTGTTCAAAAGTAGGAGTTTACTGGTAATTACTTCTTCATTCCTGTCTACATCAATCCCTCTCACCCAATAAGCACTCTCTAAGTATCTGTACCAGGTTATTGAAAACTATCCTTGCATTCCCTCAACAAATTTCTGTGTGAAAAGCTAAAGTCTTCAGTTTCATATTCTAATGAAGGAAGTAAGATAATAAATAAGAAAAAGATGGTAAAATAGGGCAAAGTACCAGAGTGATGGGGGAGGAGCTATTGAACTTAAAAGAGGTAACAGGAAAGGCCCCTCTCAGGTAGGGATATTTAAGCTGAGATGTGAATGACAAGTAGGGACAGTTGTGCAAATACCAGGGGAAGATCAGTGTGGGCAGACAACATAGCTGGTACAGAGGCCCGAGGGAGGAGGAAACTAGCTTGGCTTCTGCCCTTCCACATAGTGTGGCTGGAACGGAGAAGGAGCGAGTAGAAGGGGATGGAGACAGAGGGGAAAGCAGGGCTTTATCAGCAGGGAAGTTGCTGAAGAGCTTTAAGCAATGGAGTACCATGACCTGATTTTCATTTTTAGAAGGAAATGGAAGTGGGAGAAGCTGCTGCAGCTGTGCAGGTGAGAGATGGTGGGCTGTGGACTCCAGGGGCAGCAGCAGATGAGAGACAAGTTGATAGGTTGGGGGCAGGTTTCAGAGAGTCTTTTTCACAACTCAGTTGTTTCACGTTGTGTTTCATGAAACAGGGCAAAGACTGAAAATATTTCAACAGAAATACTAAGACACTGGACTTCCCTGGCAGTCCAGTGGCTAAGACTTCCACTGCAGGGGGTGCAGGTTCGATCCCTGGTCAGGGAACTGAGATCCTGCATGCCAAAGAAAAAAGAAAAATACTAAGACACCACCAGGGCCATGAGCCAAAGGGAGTGGGAGCCCCACGAGAGGAGGTCCTGCCTCGTCCTTCCCGTTCTACCCCAGGGCCTGGAACACAGAACTAGTCAATCAATATCTGCTGAATTAACGAATCAGCAGTTTGTAGATTTAGGGAAGATTTCATAAAAAGATGAAATTGGGTTAAGTCAGCAGTCCTCTTTCCAGTGCAAGCATCAAATAAAAGGGCAGATTATCCTTTTGAATGAACAAGTGCAGCTGCTCCGATGTCACCCAGAGAGACAGAAATTTGCCGAGAGAGTCTTACCAGGAATAGAGGGAGAATCAAGATATAAAAGCACGTAAAGCAAATTCCTACATTCATTCGAGAACTGTTTCCTGGGCACCTGCTGTGTGTCCAGCAACGCTCTATCCCTGAGAGGGGAGGGAGGGTGAAGGAAGGTTCAGACACATCTCAGGTCTCTCCAACAGTCAGGAGCAGAGCACACAGACGAACAAAACTACAGGATGAGAGTCAGGACTGGTAAGTCAGTGTGCAAGGAGTCTGGAGCCGTGATGTAGGATTTTATAGTTGTTTTTTTTTGAAAAATTTTTTTTATACAGCAGGTTCTTATTAGTTATCCATTTAATACATATTAGTGTATATGTGTCAATCCCAACCTCCCAATTTATCACCCCCCCAACCCCCCGCCACCGCCGATTCCCCCCTTGGTGTCTATACGTTTGTTCTCTACGTCTCTATTTCTCCCCTGCAAATCAGTTCAACTATACCATTTTTCTAGGTTCCACATGTATGCGTTAATATACATTTGTTTTTCTCTTTCTGACTTACTTCACTCTGTATGACAGTCTCTAGGTCCATCCACGTCTCTACAAATGACCCAATTTCGTTCCTTTCTATGGCTGAGTAATATTCCATTGTACCTACGTACCACATCTTCTTCATCCATTTGTCTGTCGATGGGCATTTAGGTTGCTTTGGTTTTTCCCTACTTCAGCTCACTGTTCTTATCAAGACCCTCTTGAACCCTGGTTCCCTCGTGCAGCTGCTGATGAGCTTGGAGTGTGAAGGGCTGCGCTGTGGTCCCAGCTCCACTCGTCACCAGCCGAGTGCCCTGGGGCAAGGGCACTTTACCGGAGGCTCAGCTTAGTTACCTATAAAATGGGGACCATAATTCCTGAGAGGGTCAGATACAACAGTAGGTGTGCCAGTGTTTGGTAACTGTGAGTGCTACATACATAAATGTGTTATTCTTTTTTTATTATAAATTTATTTAATGAATTAATTAATTTATTTTTGGCTGCGTTGGGTCTTCATTGCTGTGCGCGGGCTTTCTCTAGTTGTGGCGAGCGGGGGCTGCTCTTCGTTGTGGTGCGCAGGCTTCTCATTGTGGTGGCTTCTCTTGTTGCGGAGCACGGGCTCTAGGCACGTGGGCTTCAGTAGTTGTGGCACGCGGGCTCAGTAGTTGTGGCTCGCGGGCTCTAGAGCGCAGGCTCAGTAGTTGTGGTGCACGGACTTAGTTGCTCCACGGCATGTGGGATCTTCCAGGACCAGGGCTCGAACCCGTGTCCCCTGCATTAGCAGGCAGATTCTTAACCACTGCGTCACCAGGGAAGCCCCAATAGTGCTATTCTTAACAACAAAAGAAATGATCCTTTTCTACTTTGTGCTATCTGAGATCTTGATAAAGCAGGAATTTTAAGTATTCATTCAGGTCAGATAATTAGATGATCCATAAATGCAATTTACTACCCAGGTGACCAAGAGAATTCAGATAAACACCCAAAATTGTGGGAATTCAGGGCTGAAAGGACATGGAAGTCAAATTAGTCAAACCCCACCCCTGGGTAAGCTACCTAAGATGCTTATATCCTCCACAAGCACTCATTTCTGTCAAAGTATAAATTTCAAAAAGCTAAAAACATAACTCTCTCACAAATATATAGTATGCATGTATTAACTAAGTCCTTAATGAGGGAACCAGCAGGATGGCAAAGCTGGTTCAAAGGTGGTGGAAAAAAAGAATGCTGTAATAATCTTGCCAAATTAGATACAAAACTGGTTAATATCCTACAGAGCAATTAAACTGTAACTTTTGAGGTTATCTCTTCTACTAAACAGAAATCATTTAGATCTCTACTGGACAGAAAAAGATCACCTGTCACTTATCAATTTTTCACAAGTTAAAATCTAACTTTACAAAAGTAAGTCAACTCCAAGAATATGAGATACCCCTTAGACAGGCTTGCTAGACAATGCTCTTGAGTGACATTGGAAGGGCGCATAATAATCAATTCGTCTTTTCTCCAAGTTTTAGGTAATTTTCCTAAAATATCTAAACCTAGCTTACTATCCATTCCAATGAACTGGTTGGAAAGGATGAGAAGTTCTTTCCTATCTGGTCCATTTTTTGCTTCTGCCTCATTTATACCCTCTTAATTTGTAAAAGAAATCCTTTCAAATAATTGAAGTCAATTCTAAATTATTGCTTTGTCTTCCTAGGTCAAATCATCTGAAATTTGGGGGGGCCCTGTTTTCCAGAATTTCCAGCCTTCAGTGCTTCTCTGAATTCTCTCTAGCTATCACACTTGTGAGTCTCTTAAAGACAAAAAGGGAACATCTGATTCACAGGCACTGATTCACAGAGCCCCCTCCCCCAGGCTCTGGCTATTCTGAGGCAGTTACCATAATTAACTCTAATTTCCTAACTTCACAAAACCACCCCATCACTCCTTCCTTTCCAATATAACCGTGCTTGGAAGTCACAAACCAAACCCACTACAGAGAGGCACATATAAACCCAACCCACACTAAATGCACAATAATATGAAGTCAAAGAAGAAATCTAATGGATCAGAGAATGTCTTGTTCATCATATCTGTATTTTCCACAGAGGCTAGGAAATTAGAATGAACAAACAAACAGATTAATTAAGTAAATGCTCTAAAGAACTGAAAGAATGAATGGATTCCAAAGGCTTTGGCATGTTAAGTGTCTCTTAAGAGGCTAAGTAAGGAAGGGAATTTCCGGGGACCAGTCCAGCGGGAGCCTTCAGAAATGGAGACCGGCTTAGTCCGCTTGGGTTGTGGCGTAACGGACCCCGTGGCTTATAACAATTTATTTCTTACAGTTCTGGGGGCTGGAGGTCTGAGATCAGAGTGCCAGCATGGTCAGGCGAGGACCCTCTTCCAGGTCACAGACCTCTCACTGGGTCCTCACACAGTGGAAAGAACCAGGGAGCCCTGCGGGGTCTCTCTCACAAGAGAACTAATCCCACTTCTGAGGGCTCCACCCTCGTAACACAATCACCCAAAGGCCCCACACCTCCTAACACCATCACATAGGGATTACAACATGTGAATTTTGGGGGGACACGAACATTCACATCACAGCAACGACCAAATGAATGAACACTGTGGGAATTTCTAGCACCTACTGGCAAGGCAGGGATGAAGATATTTGATTTTGAAGGCAGGGAATTAAAGGAGGGGTATAAATGCATACATGTAAAATCAACCCACACAGGTCTGAAGGCACCTATGCTGCCCTCAAAGCCAGCGGTCCTCCCTAAGGTCTGAAGTCTAGGCACCAATCCAGGCCATGCAAGTTCTTCCTAATCTGCAAGCACTAAAAAGGAAAACCTTCATTTCACACATGTTCTGAGAGCAGAGATAATGACAAAGAAATTACATGAATATATGCCTAAGAGAGGTGTAATGCGAAAAGTCCTGCTTTAGATAAATGTATTTTTTTCCCCTCTAAAAGCTAGTTTTTCTTTCTCATATTTTATTTTATTTTATTTATTTGTTTGTTTGTTTATTTATTTATTTGGCGGTACGCGGGCCTCTCACTGTTGTGGCCTCTCCCGTTGCGGAGCACAGGCTCCGGATGCACAGGCTCAGGGGCCATGGCTCACGGGCCCAGCCGCTCCGCGGCATGTGGGATCTTCCCGGACTGGGGCACGAACCCGCGTCCCCTGCATCGGCAGGCGGACTCTCAACCACTGCGCCACCAGGGAAGCCCCTCTTTCTCATATTTTATTTCTGATAATCAGGCTTTCTCTATTTCTGATCTCCTACTAAAATGTACAGGGTAGTGTTTTTCCTCATCCAAAATAGCACTGCTTCTTAGTTTCCAAAAAAGTTCCATTTGCATGAATCTTACAATGGTGTTTATATTCCTTCTTACAAAAAGCTCTGACAACCAGCATATAACCCCGGTGTTTAAATTAATAGGTATGAGGACAAACTGATTAAAGACCTTCCTGTGGATTGCTAGTGCTAAGCTGGGATTTGTTAGGTAGCTGACTAAATTTGGAACTGCGGTTCTTTTTTAAAAGATGTATTCTTGCTAACATGAAAAAAATAAGCATTTTCTAAGCCTCACTCTCAAACCATTCAACTCTCCTATGATACTACCTTCCATGGGCTCACAGTAAATACTGAATAAAAGAAAGAAAAAGAGGGCAAAAAGGACACAGGCACTGAATGAAGCAAACCTTGAGAGCCACTGTACGACATCAGAAGAACATGGATTTTGAAGGATTTCATAGTTTTCACTGATAATGAGAAGTGGCCTAAGCAAAACGTCAGTCCGATCCTCCCACTTTGACCAAAGACAGAGAAAACCACAGCCCCCTGTTTAGGGTCACAGAACTACTGTCAGAGCTGGAATTAGAACTGAAGTCTTTTGATTTCCAGTTTAAGTGCTTTTCCTGTACATCAGTGGCTCTCAAAAATGGGGTCCTTCGCCAGCTGTGTGAGCATTACTTGGGAGCTTGTCAAAGAGGAAAATCCTCAGCCCTGTCCCCAGACGAGGTGCATCAGAGACTTTGGGAGGACGGAACCCAGCAAGCTGTGTGTTTTAACAAGCTCTCCAGGGGAGTCTGATGCATGGTCAAGATGGAGAAATACTGACCTCTCTAACGCCTGTGATTCTCAGCTTGGGGGGATTCTGTCCTCTTAATCACTACAGAACAAGTTAAAACCCAAAGGGCACGAAGACGTTAATTCTTGCACAACTTAAAATAGCAAAAAACTGGAAATAAACTAAATGTCCTCAACGAGGCATTGCTCAAATAAAGTACATATACAAAGAGTCTTTATAAGTATAGACCTACATTAACTGCCTAGACGTTACTACTGTTGAGTAAAAACATTAGAGGATTATTACAAACTGTGAATTATCGTATGATACACACTTCCAGAAATCAAACAATAAAACAAGTTATAGAAAGGCCTATAGTGTATTCTCACTTAAGCCCCATCATATACAGGCACACCAGAGATACTGCGGGTTCAGCTCCAGATCACCACAATAATGCAATACAATGAATCACACAAATGTTTTGATTTCCCAGTGAATAGAAAAGTTCTATTTACACTACAGCTTATTAAGTGTGCAATAGCATTATGTCTAAAAAATGTACATACCTTAGTTAGAAAATACTTTATTACTAAAAAACGCTCACCATCATCTGAGCCTTCAGCGAGTCGTAGTAGGAACATCAAAGATCACTCACAGATTACAAAACAAATAAAATAATAAAGTTTGAAATATTGCGAGAATTACCAAAATGTGGCACAGAGACACGAAGTGACTGAGCAAATGCTGTTGGAAAAATGGTGCCCACAGACTTGCAGGACGCAGGGTTGCCACGAACCTTCCACCTGCAATAAAAAAACGCAGTACCTGCGAAGCGCAGTAAAGCCAGGTCGGCCTGTACATCACATACAACACAGCGCAGTAGTTACAGACTAAGTCTTTAGATCACAGAGCTCACCACTAAGGAGCAAATTACTGCACTGCTGTCAACATGAGTTTCCTTCTGAGTAAAATGGGGTAACACTGTCGTCTCATAGGGTTTTGGTGAGAATCAAATGATGCGATGCACATGGAGCCACTATGAAACAGCTCTTAAGCTGAGCTGTTTCATTATTACTATGCTTTTATCTGTGTACATATTTGCATAAGAAGATGTTCGGAAGCATGTTAGCCAAAATGCTAACAACTGTTTATCTCCAGGGGATTGAATATGCCCTGGTCATCTGTACTTTATTTTTTGTACTTTCCCGTACTGCTGAATTTTTACAATGAATAGGTATGGTTTTTATAAAAACAACAACACTGCTTTGTATATACCCTCCCAACATACAGGTAAGTGTACTATATGAACGTGCTCGCTATTCCAATAGAATTCACGTGATAGGCAATATCTCAAATTAGAAACAGAGCAAGCTGGGGAGCCTGAGACCCTGGGCCTGGAACACTGTTGAATGAATGTAGGAACAGATGAATTCAGAGGCAATAGAGGGCAGCAGTGCTGAGTTTTGGAGCCAAACAGCTGGATTCAAATACCAGTTCTGTCAATTTCTAGCTGTTAAGCTTGAACACTTCATTTTTAACCCCTCTGATCCTGCGTTTCCTCACCTATAAAATGGGATTGTACCAATTTATAAGACTATTATGTGGATTAAATGAGACAGTAAACGTGAAAGCAGTTTGCATTTAGTAAAAGTTCAACAAAAGAGTTCTTTCCCTCTAATCTCAAGTTTGCTAATGACAAACTGTGTGACACTGGACAAGTTCTCAGTTTTTCACCTATGAAATGAGTATAATATTCACCTACCCCTTGGGATGCTGTGATAATTATGTAAAAGCTTTTTGTACAGTATCAGGTACTATACAAATGGAAAGACTTACTATGATTATTATGGGAGTTTTTTGGTTCAATTTATATTATAGCCTCTTGGCTCCAATAAACTAAACTTGGACAGCCTTTAAAATCTGAGAAACATGCAGATTTTATTAATTAGTAATAATTTACTGACCTTCACGAATGTTTCCAGAATAGCCTAATCCCTGTCTACCTGAAAATAAAGTCTGCCTTGATCTGGCTGGCATCACTGCCTCCCAAGAAACCCTGGTCTATTTCAGCCCGTTGCTAAAGACTGCACAGCACGGAACGAGGGAGCTGGCGTAAGTGCTGGCTGCTTGTGGTTTTGTTCTCCTGATGAGAAAGATGGGAACTCTTGCTTCTTCCCACTGTTTAAGAGGAAGTACTAACCCATCTGAGATGCCTCCAGCTGAAACCCTTACCTAATGGACACACCCACGCTCTCACTGTGGAGCACCTCAGTGACAGCTGACATCTACAGAACCCTTTCAAAGCAGTTCTCCACACCGTCTTCTCCGGCCAAAGAATCATCTGCCATGGCGGGCAAGGCAGGGATTATTATGCTGACTTCAGAGGGGGGGAAACTATGGATCTAAGCGGTTAAAGTGCCCCTGATCAAAGTCAAGCCTTACACTGCCAGCCATGCTTGGTAACAGACAGGGAACTGCACATAGCGTTGGATATTTTGAGTATGTCGGCTATCTCCCACGTGGTATAACATTGATTGTTCTCAATTAATGTCTCAATTTGACATCAACTCTCAACTTCAACTGGTCTACCTGACCATGGAGCACTGTCCAGCAAGACATCTCCAGCAAAAGTTTGGAAAAGTTTGGAAACTTCGCAAACCACTTTTGACATGTTTGATCAGTCGTCGCACCTTCTCCATACGCTGCTCAAATCTTTTTTTGCATTTCAGTTGTTTTTACCTTTCTTAAAATCATAAAGCATAATATGCTGAAAATGTTGCTTTTTTTTCTTCCATCTTCAATACTAAAATGGCTACACAAAAATTTACCAATTTTGATAAGTTTTTTTAAAATGCACGCTGATATGA
This sequence comes from Lagenorhynchus albirostris, assembly GCF_949774975.1. NCBI lineage: Eukaryota > Metazoa > Chordata > Mammalia > Artiodactyla > Delphinidae > Lagenorhynchus > Lagenorhynchus albirostris. Next base: position 5,146,071 of record NC_083095.1, read on the forward strand.
CAGCTGTCACAATACAATCTAACAAAATTGTTTCAAATGAAGTTAAAGACAACTAAGCGCTACTAGAGCCAGCTTATGGAAAAAACCAAACGAACTTTTTGACCAATCCTATACTTCCCTTTGGGAAAGATGAGAGGGGAGGGAAAATAAAGCTGTGCCTTTAGCCCTGCTTAATCAAGGACGGGGCCAGAGGTTGACACCAGGTAGCAGAGTGTGGAGTTCACTTACATCAGGATCACTTTTCCCTAATGCAAACAACCGAGAAAGATACTTATGTTTATGCCTCCGGTTGACTTATTCTGCCCTAATTTTGCACGTCAGCACACTGTCCTCCCGGGTCTGAAAGAGCCACGGGACCACAGGCTAGCACACCAGAAGCGTCCTTGGACATCACTTAGTTCAGTCTCCTTTCAAAAACAGATCGATGGTGACGATGAGGTTCAGAGGAGGGAAATGACTCACCAAGGCTGCCAGGGAGCTTGGGCGGCGCAGGCCCAGAACCCAGCTCTCCTGGATCCAGGCCCAACGCCCTCTTTACCGCCTTCCTCAAGCGACTGACCTCAGACCTATGTCCAGTGACAACAGCCCTACGCCACCCTCGCTCCCTATGCGCTCCGTATCCTAATCCTTTCCTCTCTCGGAATCGAAGTCATGCCTCTTGGTAAGTGGACGCTCAGAATACACCACACACTCAATGCGGCAGTAAAACACCCCCATCTCCAGACCTTCACTACATAAGGGATGAGCCTACATGCTGATAACAGATACAGGCTGGCCGCCAACCTGCCCTTTAGGCACGCACGGCAACAGACAAAAGAAACTGAACTGTCCTTTCCTTCGGCTTCTCAACTTCCTCAAAGCTTGAAATTCTCAACGAGAAGCCAGATAGCTATGTTAGCCATACGAGAAATGCTGAAGGAGCTACGCTCGGGCAAACAATTACATTTACAAGTGATTTAAAAAATAAATGCAATAGCAAACACGGGGAATATCGAGTACCAACTGAAGGCTAGGATCACAGATAAACAGAGTATCTGGAACTCCACCACTGTGAATTTTTGAGCAGTACAGGGCTGTGACTCCTGAGCTTGGGACCTGCTGGGGCCCATGCTTTCCAGCCAAAAGGACAAGTCGCTTGTCTCTTTGTGCCTCAGGCTTTTCACCATGAAAAGAGAGCAGTAACAGCACCTACCTTCTGGGAGTACTGCGAAGATAAAACGAGACAGTGTATGTTAAGTGGTTAGAACAGTGATGGCATGTGAAGAGTACTCATTAATACAAGCTATTGCAATCCTTATTATTGAGTACATTAATTGAGAAACAGATTTCAGATCTTCTTACCAAGCTGCACTTTTACATTTAATCACATTTTCACAAACTATAAAACAATTAAATTACTGCCCAGAGAAAGATGACTTCAAGAGAGAGAGTACTGGAAGAAACTAACTTTTAGTCTTAAGAAAGTTTTCTGAGCTTTGCTGATATCCTAGAACATGCTAGATGGTATTTTTTTTTTCTTACAGTTAAAGCATGTATTCAATCATTGTTCTTATGAAATTTTCACCAATTAGGCACTCAGTAGTTATCACTTACTTTCCCAGGCAAATAACCAACCTTGGTGGAAGGGAGAAGGGGTAAGACGCAAGGCCCGCCACCGTATTTTCCCAATTCTTCACAATGCCCTCAGATCTCTGCCACCCAGCATCAATAATCAAGATGAGAGGCACCATGGGAAGTACACTGTTTCCAAAATGCTTGGTGAGTGAAGCCATCAGGAACAGAGGTAAAAAAGGATAAAACAGAAATGAGAGATTGATTACATGCTGTAGCAAGTTAAAAATGAATAAGGGGCTTCCCTGGTGGTGCAGTGGTTGAGAGTCCGCCTGCCGATGCAGGCGACACGGGTTCGTGCCCCGGTCCGGGAAGATCCCACATGCCGCGGAGCGGCTGGGCACGTGAGCCATGGCCGCTGAGCCTGCGCGTCCGGAGCCTGTGCTCCGCAACGGGAGAGGCCACAACACTGAGAGGCCCGCGTACCGCAAAAAAAAAAAAAAAAAAAAGAATGAGTAGATAGTCAAGTGACTTTCAACAAAGGTGCTATGACAACTCAATGGGGAAAGGACAGTCTTTCCAACAAATGGTGCCAAAACAATTGAAGATCCATATGAAAAAAATGAACTGAGACCCTTACTTCATACCATACAAAATGGATCACAGACTAAGTATAAAACTACAAACCTCTAGAAGAAAACATAAGGGAAATTAGGCAAAGAACAATCCATAGAAGAAAGTATTGGTAAGCTGGACTTCATCAAAATTAAAGATAGATGTGCTTTAAGACACTGCCAAGAAAATGAAAGGGCAAGCTACAGACCGGGAGAAATCACATATCTGATAAATGCTTACATCCACACTGAGTAACAAAATCTCAAAACTCAACAATGAGAGAACAACCATAATATAAACTGAAAATAACCTATATAAATATACAACAATGAGGACTGGTTAGATAATCTAGCTACTTCCAGTCAGTGAAATACTAGTGAGTTGTTAAAAAGTTTAAACTCATCAAAAAAAAAAAAAATAACATGAATTGACAGAAGGACAGAAGGATGGGTATATGGATTGAGAAGTGACAAAGCATATCTAGTGAAATGGTGGTGGGAGTATAGATATTTACTGGATAATGTGATTTTTCTAAGTCTGAAAATTTTCATAAGATGTTGAAAAAGATTAAGCTCTAGAGTACTTCATAACACAAATATGTCATCAAACATGATGTACTGGTAAATAAAAAAGATTACAAAGCTGTATGCATAGTACAAATCCACAATATATACATTTTTTTTAACGTGCGCCCGCCCGGTGGAAAAGGATACACAGCAGAAAGTTAACAGTGACTGTCAATGGATGATGTGATGACAACTGCTTTTCCTCTTATTTTTGCTGATCCGTCGTCTTCAAATTTTTCTATAATGATCAAATATTCCTATGATTTAAAAAAAGAAGAGCCCTAAAAAAAAAAAAAAAAAAAAAAAAAAGAAGAGCCCTGGTGGTGCAGTGGTTGGGAGTCTGCCTGCCAATGCAGGGGACACGGGTTCGAGCCCTGGTCCGGGAAGATCCCACATGCCGCAGAGCAACTAAGCCTGTGCACCACAACTACTGAACCTGCGCTCTACAGCCCGCGAGCCACAACTCCTGAGCCCGCGCTCTACAACTACTGAAGCCCACACCACGCCTAGAGCCCGTGCTCTGCAACAAGAGAAGCCACTGCAATGAGAAGCACACGCAACGCAACGAAGAGTAGCCCCTGCTCACTGCAACTAGAGAAAGCTCGTGCGCAGCAACAAAGACCCAACGCAGCCCCCCAAAAAACAATAAATAAATTTATTTTTTTAAAAAGAGGTGCCTTAATAGCAGTGAGGCAATAAATAATTTCAGACAAGACTGATTAGAATTTACTTGATCACAACCTCGGTGACAGAAAACACTCCCTCCAAAAACCTTTAAAAGTCTTAAGCTTATTCAACATGCATTCAATTAATAATTCTTTCAGCCAGCTACTGCCTACTCGCTGAACTTTGTGCCCAATGCTGAAACTTATTACCAATTAGGGCTGCGCAACTTGAAATGTACATATCAGAAAGAGAGCTGATAAAGTCCTGAATTCTGCACCAGTCACACCATATCCACATCTTAACTGGAGTCAACAATTTGTAAGAACCACTGACAAACTAGAACCTGTCGTACAAAGCTCAAGTGAGCAATGTGTTAACCTGGGGCAAAGTCGAGGAAATGACTGCCATAGTCTCATAACCTGGGTGCCGTTTTGGATGATGCAGTACTTGGATCAACTAGTAGACATTTTAGAGAAGCAAACACCAGCTGAATATAAGAAGAAGAAGGAAGAGATACCCACCCAGGGCTGGGTTAGTAACGTAACAACCCAGGGAACACCTTACCACCAAAAGTATAAAAGCAGAAGCTGGGTAAATGCCGAACATAGATAATGGCTATGATTACATTCAAGAAGTATTAACTGAGTGCTTATGATGCAATAATGCAAGTTCCGTAATCTGGGCTGTCCAGCATGGTAGCCACGTGGGGCTGCTGACCACTTGAAACTGGCATTATAATCAGGAGGTAACATATGAAAGAACATGTGAGGGTAGGCTCCTTATAATATGGAGAACAGAGGAAATTACTCTGAAGAGGGAGAGAGAGGCCAGTTCATGCGATACTTTGTAAACTAAGCTAAGGAGTCGTAACTTTACCCAGAAAGACACAGAAATATCCTGAAGAAACCCAGGAAGAGAATATTAACTCAGATTTGAGTATTGACAATTTAACAAAATACAGAGGAGACAGTTTAAGAGGTAGAGAACAAAAGCGGAATATAATTATGGCATTTTAATAATGATGAAGACCTATGTACGTCAGTATCACAGCTCTGAAGGGGACAAGAGAGAGTTTAAGGAAGAAGACATGATAATGATAATGATGCAACCACTTGGATCTGACTCCATCAAGCCTCTAGGCTTCTAGTTTGGACCACAGTGCGCAGCTCACTGAGATTGAGGATTTTGGAAGAAGGAAAGTCTGGGAAGGAGAGCAATGTGTTATTTTTTTTTAAAAACAGATTTATTTAGAAAGAGATTTTTTATTCCATAAAAACCACCCATTTAAAGTACACAATTCAATGATTTTTTAGTATGTTCACAAGGTGGCACGACAATCACTGCAATCTAATTTTAGAATGTTTTCATCATCCCCCAAAGAAACCTTATACCCCTCAGCAGCCCCTCCCCATTCTTACCCCTTAACCTCAGCCCTACTAATCTACTTCCCGTCTCTACGGATTTGCCTTTTCTTGACATTTCACATAAATGGAATCAAACAATATGTGGTCTTTTGTGACTGGCTTCTTTCTCTTAGCATAACGTTTTCAAGGTTCATCCCTGTTGTATCAGTATGGGTACCTCATTCCTTTTTATTGCTGAATAATATCCCACTGTATGAAGAGCCCACATTTTATTTATCCATTTATCAGACATTTGGGTTGTTTTCACTGTTCGGCTACTATAAATAATGCTCCTATGAACATTCATGTATAAGTTTTGTATGGACGTATGTTTAATTTCTCTCGGGTACGTGCCTCACAGGGGAAATGCCAAGACACATGGAAACTCTGTTTAGTGTTTTGAAGGACTACCGAACTGTTTTCCAAAGCAACTGTACCCTTTTACATTCACCCCAGCCAATGTCTGAGGGCTCCAATGATTTACCCACAGAGCCACTTACCCAATGTGGGCAGAGCATCCACACCCTCACCAATATTTGTTATTATCTGTCCTTTTTATTCCAGTGAGTGTGAAGTGGTATCTCACTGGGGTTTGGTTTGTACTTCCTCATGTCTAATGATGCTGAGTACCTTTTCATGTGCTTATTGGCCATCTGTACATCTTCTTTGGAGAAGCGTCCATTTAAATCATTCGCCCATTTTTAAAGTCAGTTTTCTTTTTATTATTGAGTTGTAAGAGTTCTTTGTATATTTTAGATATAAGTTCCTTATCAGATATATAACGTGCAGATACTTTCTCCCATTCTGTGAATTGTCTTCTCACTTGCTTGATAGTATAGTTTGCAGCACACGTTTCTACTTTAGATGAAATCCAATTTATTTTTTTCTTTTATTGATACCATTTGTGTTTTGTCTAAAAAATCACTGCCTAACCCAAGGCCATGAAGATTTACTCATATTTTCTCCTATAAGAGACTAAAGTTTTGGCCTCCACATTTAAGCTCATTATCTATTTTGAGTTCTTTTGTATATGGAGGTAGGTAGGTTCAACTTCATTCTTCTGTATGTTGATATTCAGTTGTCCCAGCATTTGCTAAAAAGGCTATTTTTCCCACTGAATTGTCTTGGCATCTTTGTCAAAAATCAATTGCTCATAAAATAGTGGTAGTGAGTCTAGTTTTAGACACGCTGAACTTGAGGTACCTGTGCTCTGTCTTCTTAGGAATAAGCTACATGTGTGGATAACCATGTCTTCTACTCACAGCCCAGGAATCAGTGAACTCGATGAAAGTCAGTGGACGATTATCCATCTGTGTGATTCACAGTCGCTGCCTCGTCACCCACAGATGTGGACACTCTGAGGCATATCACTCTTTGCTCTCGTGAAGGGACCAGTTGGTTCTCTTTCTAGTACTGCTCTTCCATTTGGGACTCTTCTCTGATTCAGTGTATTGCTTACACTTCTATTTTGTACAGTGACACAAAACGAGGAGAGTATTTTCCTTCTTCCTAGGAAAGGAAGTCCCTAAAGCTGATCAGTTAGAAATCTCAGCTGGTAGCAGAACGTAGCGTCAATGGGTATATTTGATTTTCATCTGTTTATAGGCACCGAGGCTCCAAGGTGTGGTGTTTCTATTTTGTATAAAGGGCTTCAAACGTGTGCCAGGCCCAACAGTTTTCTGTGTTCAGGCAAATGTTAGAGAATTTAAATTTTTAAATTGCTAATGACTTCAGTGGGTCAGAGCTCAGTGAAAGGAAAGCCCTCTAAAGGGCCACTAATTAGAGAGAAATCATGAATAACTTGAAGAACCGGAGACATTAAACTAAATTAATGAGAGACTTTCTGAAGACTATTGTTTTCAAGCAACTGAAAAGCCAACTGGACGAAAGAATAAACCAGTAAAAAGAAGTGTAAAAGAACGAAAACAGAAGAGAGAAGAGCCTAGCCTAGCCCACTGCAAATGCAAAAACATAAATTAAAAAACCTGTGTTGTCCATACCTCTTTTCTGGCACTTTCATCTCAGATGCCTCACGCTCCCCTTCTTGGCTACATACTACTACCCAAGGTCCAACTTTCACTCGCCCCATCCCTAGTACCACTGTCTTGCATATGGTAGGTACTCAATATCTATCTTTCAAGTAAAAATTTAAGCAGGTATGACATGTGAAAACAGATAAATAAGCAGTAGTCATGTATTTATAATACAGAGAAGTCTATACTTTTGTTTTAAAAAAAATTCACATTTATTATAGTAAATTTAAAATTCTAAAGTATTTTTAAAGTATTCGCATTTAGGGAATTCACTGGAGGTCCAGTGGTCAGAACTTGGCGCTTTCAGTGCTGGGGCCCAGGTTCAATCCCTGGTCGTGGATCTAAGATCCCACAAGCCATGTGGCTCAGACAAAAAAAAAACAAAAAAAAAACTACTCATATTTGCTGAAATTATGTTTACATTAAGTATTTAACACCACCTTTATTGTGTCAAATAACTTTCACATGTGTTTACATTGCCTAAACCAATCACCATGTACACGTCTCTCAAAGATAAAAATAAAAAGGTCAATATATTGACTTCCAGGGCCTCTTCTAGTTCTGAGATCTAAAAGCCTGTGATCATCATTCCAATTTCTCTTCTGTCCCTACCTCAAAGCTACACAGCAGAGGATTAAGCAAAGACGATTAGAACCATGCAAATACGCCCAAGGACAACTGGCAGTCACACTTGTTCACACGTGCCCTCCACTGAAATACTATAAACACTCTTGTCTGGAGTCTGAGTCAGCCTCTAAGCTGAGATGGCCATGGTGAACAAGAAAAGGTAAAACACAACTTATTTCCTTAAATATGCTAATCATAGCTCTTTTAAAATCCAAGTCGATCATTTTATTATGTCTGTCCTTACTGTCTATGTTTTCCCTTGGTTTTTGGTTAAGTCTTATCTTCTCATATATCTGATAATTTTTGATCGAGTGCCAGTCACTGTATATGAAAACTGTATAGGGCTTCCCTGGTGGCGCAGTGGTTAAGAATCTGCCTGCCAGTGCAGGGGACACGGGTCCGATCCCTGGCCCGGGAAGATCCCACAACCGCAGAGCAATGAAGCCCGTGCGCCACAACTACTGAGCCTGCGCTCTAGAGCCCGTGCTCTGCAACAAGAGAAGCCACGACAATAAGAGACCTGTGCACCACAACGAAGAGTAGGCCCCGCTTGCCTCAACTAGAGAAAGCCCATGCGCAGCAACGAAGACCCAACACAGCCAAAAGTAAAAACAAATTTATTATTAAAAATAAAAACTGTATAGGTAATTCATGGCTCCTCTAGGAGGATTTGCTTTTGTTTCTAATGTGCAGGTAGGTAGGTCAGGGGTACAAACCACTCCGGGTCACCTTAATCTAGTTAGATATTGAGATGATTCAAAGCAGTACTCCAGTTCCTGAGAAGGCCAGTCTATGCCTAAGTTCACCCTTGCTCCTAAGCAGAGCCCTTATGAAAACTGGGGCGTTTACTAGGGCTCCTCGTCCCTGGCAAGGGTGCAAATACCAACTTTTTTTTTAAAAATCTCCCCTGTCCCATGAATCTCCCGAAAGCTCTAACCAGCTTCTCAGTTGACAATTTCCGCAATGACAACTGCGTCAAAGGAAGAACTGGTGCCCAATGTCGGGCTTACCGGACAGCCCTCTACCAAATCTTGGCTCTGCAAATCCTTTCTGCCTTGTAGCTCTCCTATGCCTTCAAACTGATTCATTTTTCCCCCCTTTGATGTGTATTTGTATTTATTTATTTATTTATTTATTTATTTTAACATCTTTATTGGAGTATAATTGCTTTACAATGGTGTGTTAGTTTCTGCTTTGTAACGAAGTGAATCAGTTATACATATGCATATGTTACCATATGTCTTCCCTCTTGCATCTCCCTCCCTCGCATCCTCCCAACCCTAACCCTCTAGGTGGTCACAAAGTACCGAGCTGATCTCCCTGGGCTATGCGGCTGCTTCCTACTAGCTATCTGTTGTACATTTAGTAGTGTATATATGTCCATGCCACTCTCTCACTTTGTCACAGCTTACCCTTCCCCCTCCCCATATCCTCAAGTCCATTCTCTAGTAGGTCTGTCTCTTTATTCCCGACTTGCCCCTAGGTTCTTCGTGACCATTTTTTTGTTTTTTTTTAGATTCCATATATGTGCTAGCATACAGTATTTGTTTTTCTCTTTCTGACTTACTTCACTCTGTATGATAGACTCTAGGTCCATACACCTCACTACAAATAACTCAACTTCATTTCGTTTTATAGCTGAGTAATATTCCATTGTATATATGTGCCACATCTTCTTTATCCATTCATCTGTTAATGGACACTTAGGTTGCATCCATGTCCTGGCTATTGTAAATAGAGCTGCAATGAACATTTTGGTACATGACTCTTTTTGAATTACGGTTTTCTCAGGGTATATGCCCCGTAGTGGAATTGCTGGGTTTTATGGTAGTTCTGTTTTTAGTATTTTGAGGAACCTCCATACTGTTCTCCATAGTGGCTGTAGCAATTTACATTTCCACCAACAGTGCAGGAGGGTTCCCTTTTTTCCACACCCTCTCCGGCATTTATTGTTTGTAGATTTTTTTGATGGCCATTCTGGTGTGAGGTGATACCTCATTGTAGTTTTGATTTGCATTTCCTTAATGATTAGTGATGTTGGGCATCCTTTCATGTTTGTTGACAATCTGTATATCTTCTTTGCAGAAATGTGTGCTTAGATCTTCTGCCCATTTTTGGATTGGGTTGTTTTTTTTTTTGATATTGAACTAGATGAGCTGCTTGTAAATTTTGCAGATTAATCCTTTGTCAGTTGCTTCATTTGCAAATATTTTCTCCCATTCAGTGGGTTGTCTTTTCGTCTTGTTTGTGGTTTCCTTTGCTGTGCAAAAGCTTTTAAGTTTCATTAGGTCCCATTTGTTTATTTTTATTTCCGTCTCTCTAGGAGGTGGGTCAAAAAGGATCTTGCTGTGATTTTTGTCATAGAGTGTTCTGCCTATGTTTTCCTCTAAGAGTTTTATAGTGTCTGGCCTTACATTTAGGTCTTTAATCCATTTTGAGTTTATTTTTGTGCATGGTGTTAGGGAGTGTTCTAATTTCATACTTTTACATGTACCTGTCCAGTTTTCCCAGCACCACTTATTGAAGAGGATGTCTTTCCTCCACTGTATATTCTTGCCTCCTTTATCAAAGATAAGGTGACCATATGTGCATGGGTTTATCTCTGGGCTTTCTATCCTGTTCCACTGATCTATATTTCTGTTTTTGTGCCAGTACCATACTGTCTTGATTACTGTAGCTTTGTAGTATAGCCTGAAGTCAGGGAGCCTGATTCCTCCGGCTCTGTTTTTCTTTCTCAAGATTGCTTTGGCTATTCAGGGTCTTTTGTGTTTCCATACAAATTGTGAATTTTTTTTTTTTTTTTTTGTGGTACGCGGGCCTCTCACTGTTGTGGCCTCTCCCATTGCAGAGCACAGGCTCCAGACATGCAGGATTAGCGGCCATGGCTCACGGGCCCAGCCGCTCCACAGCATGTGGGATCTTCCCAGACCGGGGCATGAACCCACGTCCCCTGCATTGGCAGGCGGACTCTCAACCACTGCACCACCAGGGAAGCCGAAATTTTTTGTTCTAGTTCTGTGAAAAATGCCAGTGGTAGTTTGATAGGGATTGCATTGAATCTGTAGATTGCTTTGGGTAGTAGAGTCATTTTCACAATGTTGATTCTTCCAATCCAAGAAAATGGTATATGTCTCCATCTATTTGTATCATCTTTCATTTCTTTAAACAGTGTCTTATAATTTTCTGAATACAGGTCTTTTGGCTCCTTAGGCAGGTTTATTCCAAGTTATTTTATTCTTTTGGTTGCAATGGTAAATGGGAGTGTTTTCTTAATTTCACTTTCAGATTTTTCATCATTAGTGTATAGGAATGCCAGAGATTTCTGTGCATTAATTTTGTATCCTGCTACTTTACCAAATTCATTGATTAGCTCTACTAGTTTTCTGGTAGCATCTTTAGGATTCTCTATGTATAGTATCATGTCATCTGCAAACAGTGACAGCTTTACTTCTTCTTTTCCGATTTGGAGTCCTGTTTCTTTTTCTTCTCTGATTGCTGTCACTGAAACTTCCAAAACTATGTTGAATAATGGTGGTGAGAGTGGGCAACCTTGTCTTCTTCCTGATCTTAGTGGAAATGCTTTCAGTTTTTCAACATTGAGGACAATGTTGGCTGTGGGTTTGTCATATATGGCCTTTCTTATGTTGAGGAAAGTTCCCTCTATGCCTACTTTCTGGAGGGTTTTTATCATAAATGGGTGTTGAATTTTGTCGAAAACTTTCTTGGCATCTATTGAAATGATCATATGGCTTTTCTCCTTCAATTTTTAGTATGGTTTATCACATTGATTGACTTGCATATATTGAAGAAACCTTGCATTCCTGGGATAAACCCCACTTGATCATGGTGGATGATCCTTTTAATGTGCTGTTGGATTCTGTTTGCTAGTATTCTGTTGAGGATTTTTGTATCTATGTTCATCAGTGATGTTGGCCTGTAGTTTTCTTTTTTTGTGACATCTTTGTCTGGTTTTGGTATCAGGGTGATGGTGGCCTCATAGAATGAGTTTGGGAGTGTTCCTCCCTCTGCTATATTTTGAGTTTAGAGTTTGAGAAGGATAGGTATTAGTTCTTCTCTAAATGTTTGATAGAATTCGCCTGTGAAGCCATCTGATCCTGGGCTTTTGTTTGTTGCAAGATTTTTAATAACAGTCTCAATTTCAATGCTTGTGACTGGTCTGTTCATATTTTCTATTTCTTCCTGGTTCAGTCTCGGAAGGTTGTGCATTTCTAAGAATTTGTCCATTTCTTCCAGGTTGTCCATTTTATTGGCATATAGGTGCTTGTAGTAATCTCTCATGATCTTTTGTATTTCTGCAGTGCCAGTTGTTACTTCTCCTGTTCCATTTCTAATTCTACTGATTTGAGTCTTCTCCCTTTTTTTCTTGATGAGTCTGGCTAATGGTTTATCAATTTTTTTATCTTCTCAAAGAACCAGCTTTTAGTTTTATTGATCTTTGCTATTCTTTCCTTCATTTCTTTTTCATTTATTTCTGATCTGATCTTTATGATTTCTTTCCTTCTGCTAACTTTGGGGTTTTTTTGTTCTTCTTTCTCTAATTGCTTTAGGTGTAAGGTTAGGTTGTTTGAGATGTTTCTTGTTTCTTAAGGTAGGATTGTATTGCTATAAACTTCCCTCTTAGAACTGCTTTTGCTGCATCCCATAGGTTTTGGATCATAGTGTTTTCACTGTCATTTCTTTCTAGGTATGTTTTGATTTCCTCTTTGATATCTTCAGTGATCTCTTGGTTATTAAGTCGCGTACTGTTTAGCCTCCATGTGTTTGTATTTTTTGTAGATTTTTTACTGTAATTGATATCTAGTCTCATAGCGTTGTGGTCAGAAAAGATACTTGATACGATTTCAATTTTCTTAAATTTACCAAGGCTTGATTTGTGACCCAAGATATGATCTATCCTGGAGAATGTTCCATGAGCACTTGAGAAGAATGTGTATTGTGTTGTTTTTGGATGGAATGTCCTATAAATATCAATTAAGTCCATCTTGTTTAATGTATCATTTAAAGTTTGTGTTTCCTTATTTATTTTCATTTTGGATGATCTGTCCATTGGTGAAAGTGGGGTGTTAAAGTCCCCTACTATGATTGTGTTACTGTTGATTTCCCCTTTTATGGCTGTTAGTATTTGCCTTATGTATTGAGGTGCTCCTATGTTGGGTGCATAAATATTTACAATTGTTATATCTTCTTCTTGGATCCATCCCTTGATCATTATGTAGTGTCCTTCTTTGTCTCTTGTAATAGTCTTTATTTTAAAGTCTATTTTGTCTGATATGAGAATTGCTACTCCAGCTTTCTTTTGATTTCCATTTGCATGGAATATCTTTTTCCATCCCCTCACTTTCAGTCTGTATGTGTCCCTAGGTCTGAAGTGGGTCTCTTGTAGACAGCATATATATGTGTCCTGTTTTTGTATCCATTCAGCCAGTCTGTGTCTTTTGGTTGGGATGTTATTTTTTAACTTTTCACCTTTTCTTGCTCTTAATAGGACTAAAACAGTGCCAGAAGTAGAACCCCCCAATCCAGTACAACTTAACGTGTTTAAAACGGAACCAAACGGCAATTTTCTAACATAAATCACTCATAATTTAATTCAAGTCTTCTCTAGTTGGTCTCTACAATTTCTGCAGTTCTGAAGTTTGAGTTTTTCCCAGGTGACTAAGAAATTTAGGGGATGGAGCAATGTGGAGTGTGAGAAAATAGAGATTAGGCATTACTGCTGACTAACAGAAAACCATAAAGCCCGAATTCAAACAAAGCATTAATCAAAAGTAATGTCATCATGCACTGTAATCTAAAATCTCACACGCCTTATGGCTGGAGGCATGGACCTCCCTTCAAAAAATGAGAGAGCTGAAAACTCCTAGGCACAGAGCCTGACACACCACGGATACACAAGGAATGGCAGTCCCTGGTGCCTCTGCTCCTCCTTTCCTGTCTCCCCCTGACCCCTACCTAGAGGTGGGCTGACACTGAATGCAGGCTGAAATTTCAGCATAGTCCAGCTGTCTCACTACAAAGTCTCAGGCTCATTCCCAAGTTTTTGCTGTACTGAATAGGAGGAGCTAGGGTCGAGGTCACAAAGATGAACCCACGAACCAAGAGAGCAAATGCTCTTGCCGACTTCTGCCTATAACTAAAGAGGAAACCGTGGGTGAAGAAGAGTGAAAAATAAGACCAGAACTGCGAGACAAGAAATCTGAGCTTCATGCCCCTAATACCTCACTGCCTGTGAGGCCTAGGCAAGTGGCCTCTGGAGTCTGTGTCCATTTTCTCATCTGAGAAACAGGGGGCTCATTCATTCGTCAACAAACACTTATTGAGCAGTTACTACATTCCAAAAACCCAGCCCCAGTCTTGATACTCAGGACTAGATCAGCAGTTCTTAACTGTGGCTGCACACTTAAATAACCTGGAGATTTCAAATGAAACAACAACAAAACACCTCATCCCAGATTAATGGACTCTCTAAGGTAGGGCCCGGGCATCAGGTGGAGGGCGGGGAAGAGGGCCTTTTCAACTGTTGCTGATGCCCAGTGAGGGTTAAAATCCACTGGACTTAGAGAATTTCTAAGTTTCTGAATCTAACTTTCTATGGTTTGACAAATGAGTATTTTTTACAGTTCAAAACCCTCCAAAATAAACCAGTTTCGTCAATACTTTGGAGGGAGAGTGACAGAGGGGGTGCTTCAACTGTGCTGACAATCCTGGCCCGAGGGGTCACATTGCCTGCAAGTGTCCTCCAGCCTCACAGATGCCTCCTTGGATTCATGTTCAAAAGCCACACATGTCATGTTATAAGCGAGAATTCTCCCCGAGGGGCAGACAGACGCCTGACTCATGCCATTCTGGATTTGTTCCCTTGGATTAAAGCACTGTTTGGTCATTCATGATTTTTGTCATATCTGTTTAACGTGAGTGCTATCAATTAATCTTTTTCTTTAAAATCAACTCACTAGAGCAGTAAGAGAGTATTAGCCCTACTAAATATTAAAACACACTATAGAACCTCTTTAATCAAAAGTGAGGTATTGACACATGAATAAATGCAGACCAATGGAACATAATGGAAAATCCAGAAATAGGTTAAATTAATTAAATATGACAAAGGACAGAATCTTAAAACACTGGGAGAAAATGGAATTTTAAAATAATTAATTAATATGGTTGTGCTGGGTCTTAGCTGCAGCAGGGGGCTCCTTAGTTGTGGCTCGCTGGCTCCTTAGTTGTGGCATGTGCGAACTCTTATTTGAGGCATGCATGTGGGATCTAGTTCCCTGACCAGGGATTGAACCTGGATTGGGAGTGTGGAGTCTTACCCTGCACCACCAGGGAAGTCCCAGAAAATGAAATTTTTAATAAGGGGTATTGGGATAACTGAAAAACCAGATAGAAAAGGTTAAAATTGGATCCAGCTCTCATACCATATATTTAATTCCAAATGAATCAAAGATTTAAATGTGTGACAAAGAAAAGAAACTGTACAAGTACTAGAAAAAACATAGGTGAATTCAAGCTGGTATCACAGAAAACTTTCGAGCCATGACTGAAAATCAAGAAGCAGTGAGTAAAAAAAAATTTCAAAAAGAGAGAAGTAATCCCCACAAAATCACGTGCGTTAAGCACCTAGTCAGCGTCATTTCAGCCCCTCCTGCCTTACCTGTTTCTTATTCTAGCCACCCCTGAGGCAACCAGTTCTGCCCGGGCTCTGACCTGTGTCCAGTCCCTGCTGCGGCCGCAGGGGGCTGCCACGTGAGCCCTGTCAGGACCCACCGAGAACGTCACCATGTACGGGGGCAATTAGTGCCCCGTGGAGCAATCCTTTGCCAAATGGAGACAGTAGCTAATGGACATAGGCCTCGGGCCCCACAAATATCAATCCTGTGCTCTCCTCCAAACACACAGGAGCCTTCATCTCGGGTACAGTTTTCTGGGGAACCCAGTTAAAATACCACTAATTTGATGCACTGATTTTCTTCTAATGCACAAAAATAAATACTTAATTATTAAAATTTAAAAAGCGCTCAGCAGAAGGAGCATGACTCCCTCCTCCTTACGTGTGAGCTACGAATAGTGACCGTCTTGAAAAGAAGACAGTATGAAAAGGGGAATAGAAGAGTAACTTCACAATGATGAAACCTGACAAACACTGCTTCAGCCAGGTGATCGAGGTCAGCATCAACAGTGATAAGTCACGCTGCAGTATGTACCCTCTGTAACATGGAATGGAATGTCACTTCATCTCTGCGATCTTCCTGCCTGAAACTTAACAACCCCTGGCTAACCATGAGAAAAACATGAAACAAATTCCAACAGAAGGGCATCCTACAATATACCTAAACAAGTACTCCTCAAAATAGTCAAGATCTTCAAATATTAAAGACAGTCTGAAAAACTATCCACAGCAGAGGGGTCTAAGGAGATTTAACAACTAAATGTAATGTGGTATCCTGGATCAGACCTTGGAACAGAAAAAGGACATTAGGTAAAAACAAGCAAACTTGAATATACTATGCACTTCAGCTAATAATATTGTATCAATATTAGTTTACTAAGTATAACAAATGTACCACGTAAGATATTAGTAACAGGGGAAACTATATATGTGGAGAGTGTATGGGAACTCTCTGTACTATCTGCTCAACTTTTCCATAACTCTAAAATTGTTTTAAAATATAAAGTCTAGGGCTTCCCTGGTGGCGCAGTGGTTGAGGGTCCGCCTGCCAATGCAGGGGACACAGGTTCGTGCCCCGGTCTGGGAGGATCCCACGTGCCGCGGAGCGGCTGGGCCCGTGAGCCATGGCTGCTGAGCCTGCGCGTCCGGAGCCTGTGCTCCGCAACGGGAGAGGCCACAGCAGTGAGAGGCCTGCGTACCGCAAAAAAAAAAAAAAAAAAAGAGTAAAAAATATAAAGTCTATTAATAAAAACAGGAAAAAAAAAGATTTATGAAAAGCATCCCTCCATCCCTGGCAATGGGGCCTGGGATCTGCATTTTGGAAGGACATACACACACGGATTCCTACGCACATTAAAGTTCGAGAAACATCAGGGACATCGAGAGTTACAGTGCACAATGTCCTTACAAAGAAAATTCAGGAAAAAACAATCCATCCACACATCAATAAACAAATCCTGTCTCCTGGTAGTGGTACGGAAACACCAGATGAAAGCACTGTCACCCAGTAATTCATTAACTCATTGAGCACATAATGAAAGAGTTTTCATCTTGGATGCCAGCTTCATTCATTTGGGAGCTGCCTTGAATGTGGTACTTGGAAGGACCCATGACAATGCAGAATGAATGTCATGATTTACTACCCATTTTACGTACAAGTGGCAGCATCAATATTCATTAAGCATCTACCAATTGCCAGGCACAGCGCTAGGCTCTAGGGACCCAACAGAGATGGAAACTAGCATAATCCTTTATGAAGTACAGGAGGGAAAAGATAAGTAATTATAAATATAAAAAGTAACAGAGGGACTTTCCTGGCGGTTCAGTGGTTAAGACTCCGTGCTTCCAATGCAGGGGACATGGGTTCGATCCCTGGTTAGGGCATAGGATCCCACATGCCACGCAGCGTGGCCAAAAATAAAATAAAATAAAATAACAGAATAGGAAATATGGAATGCCACAGAGGCAAATAATCGGGAAGGGCCATCAGCCAGGGCCGGAGTCAAGGACTGCCTCCCTGAGGAAGTGACATTTAAGCTAAGATTTGAAGGCTAAGAACTTAGCAAGGTGAAGAGGAAAAGGAAGTAGCTGAACTCTTGTCAACTCATGAATTAGTCCATCAGACCTTTTCTTACTTAAGGATCCTTTGGAGGAGAATGAAGACGACAAGATCAGAGCAATAGACACAGCTCCACAGAGAGAGCCCAGAGAGGAGGGCAGTACCCACAGAGCGTTTAAGGTGCTGGAAGCTTTACACAGGGGCCCAGGGCAGATATACGACAAGGGGGAAGGACTGGAGAAGGTGAGTAAGAGGCTTCCAAAACCAAGCCCTTGTAAGGGATGTTGCCCATTTCTGCTAAGACACTCAGAAAACGTGTCACATTGGCTCCCACTGCCCTTTCTGCCACCACCTCCATGACTTTCACAACTAACTGCTCAACTGCAGTAACTATTTCTTAATCTAAATTTCCTGGTACAATGATCTCCTCTATCCCAAAATAACATGCCTCCTGTTTTGTCTTTATTTCAGTAGTTCTATTTTGTCTCTTTTACAGAGAATGGCCCTGAATCATTTTTAGAAGTTGAAGCATCAATAGCAACTGCGGTTTCTAAACCAAAAAATTATCACATATGGTAGAGAACTTATATAGCAATCTGACAAAAGGGCAGAATATCTGAAATCAGAATTGTCCCAGATCTTTCCGGGTTCATCTCCTTCACAGACATAACAAATTGAGGTGTGGGAAGTAAACAGCTAACCTTTACTGAACACCGTAAGCCAAGACCTTTCTATGTATTCTCATTTGATCCTCACAAAACCCCGAGAAAGAAGGAGGGTTATCCTCATTTATATTTGAGAAAAGTGTCAGCTCATAAAGGCTAAGTAATTTGCTCAAAGTCAGTCAGCTGGTAAGGAGTGGCTCTGGGGCAGAATCCAGGTCTATTAGACTCTAAAACCCAGGCTGTTTAGAATACAAGGGACAAATGTGGCCTAACTCAATATTATAAAAAGAAAAAGGTCATTCACATTCCTACGTTAAGTCCAAACCCAGAAGCAGAAGATGCCTTTCCCACAGCCTTAAAGACAAAGACAGACAATCCATCTTCACAGTAGCTATAGAGGACCTGAGAACAGGGCTCCCCCCACTGGCAAGCAGATGCAACCACACCATTTACTTCGGATTCCTCTCCTAGGCCTTTGCTTTTCGGGAGGGGAACCTCCAATTTAAGACCAGGAATAAAGTTCCTTTCATTAACTTTATCTTTCTCTCTTCTTTGCTTAAAATTTATCAACAGCCTTTGGTTCCACTAATAATACTATTTTTCTAACTTATCTTAAGGAAATAATCAGAGACATACCCTAAGATTTATGTACAGACATTATCATCGTATTATTTACAATGATGAAATCCTAAAAACAAAGCTAACTGTCCCAAACTTGGGGTACTGGTAAATAAATTATGGTATATCATCTGATAGACTATTATGCAGCTATTTTAAATGTTTTCAAAGAACATTTAACGAAGGGGAAATGCATACATGGTGAATGTAAAATGCCCAATACGAATACACAGTATAGTATCAATTTTGTGAAAACGTTACACTTACACGTGAAAAAGATAAAGAGACTATACCCCATGTTTAATGGGTTATCCCTAAACAGCGGGATCAATGCTGATTTTTATTGTCTTCTTTATACTTTCTCTGTTTTCAAATTCTCCACATTCAATATATACTACATTTAAACCAGAAAAATAAAAACTGCCACTAGAAGTCATTTCTATGAGGTCTTCTCCTTTCAGGTTAAGAAAGAGAAAAAGCTGTTTGCTGAGGGGACCACTGTCCTTCCCACCCCACCCTGACGTCAGCTGGAGGTGCTCTTGTCTAAGTTATCGTCACACTATTAAGGCAGTTATGATATTCACTCAACTCGGAGTCACCAAGCCTATATAGTCTACCGCAAGGTTCAAACCTGGGTAGTATACAGATTACCTTTACAGGGAAAAAAATCTTCATGTGAAACAATGCCGATATATTTTCATGTAGCTTATTTATGTGCAATTATAAAACTAAGTTTAAATTTCTTATGTTTATGTAACTAGATACAAACAAAACTACCAACCCAGCAAAATTCAAAAGGACATTAATAAAAAGATGATGTTGCTCATATTAAAAATCACCACCCACAAGGTAAATATAGTAACGGTACAGGTCTAAAAACAGAACAACCGAAAAGAGTCGAAGGTACACACACAGAAGCGCCACAACCCCACAGCTGGTCTCCCGAACACAACTTCCAAAGATTCCTGGAGGAATGCTCCCCTGCCCCTATCCTGCAGCAATAAGCTGAGATGTACTTGTGTTAGCTAGTGCTGGCTAACTGTGGTGTGTGAAGACTGTGTCTGTGCTTGGGTATCTCATGCTGTACCCTGTAACTGCACTGCATTCTGCAGAACTCCAAATTGATAAAGTGCCCTTGGCCCAGATGAGGTAGTTCCCTGGCACATAACCAGACCTGTGAGATGGTAGGCTGGCCATGCCTTACACACACAAGGCTGGCCCTGGCGGGGGCAGGCAAGCTCTCTGAAGATTGGGGGTGATCCTGCTTCAGATGTTACCATGCAGCCCTGGAGAGGATTTTGGAATCTGCAGGTTTGTTCTGCCATCCAACTTAGAAAACATTCCTGATACCTCCGCCACATATCTACTAAAATAATCAAGTATCTGATCAGCAATTTTGAAGAAAAATGTAATTTTGATCTTTACCTCATAGTCCAGACAATTTGAAGGATGAACTTTTGTGAAATTTTACATATAAAAAACAACTTAATACTTACCGAGCTACTAGACATATGCTAAAACATAAGAAATGATGGAAAAATCACAAAGAAAATGACTTGATAACATAAAAATCTTAAACTTCTATATATCAAATCTTTAAAAGATAAAAGGCAGAGGGGGAAAACGTTCACAGAAGAGAACCTTCCCAACAGATAAATGACTAAAGTATACAAGCAGAAATATATTGTATACTGTGTATGTGGGCATCTTTGTTTTTAAGTAGAAAAATGATGCAGAAAGGGATTTAGTAAATTTCTGTAAATCTTTTAGGGATAGAGACTATTTGGGGGAGGGGAGGTTTGGCCCCTTCTACCTCCTTACCACCAAATCCAGTATCAGGCAACGATAAGGCCTCGAAAAATGATTTCTGAATGAGATATGAGAATACATAACGTCTCTTAGGAAAAGGGAAATAAGAATTCAGGCAATAGTCTAGAAAATTAAGAAAAACTCAGACACATCCTTAATTATCCAAGTCAGCAAAACAGTGACTTGGATAATTCACCATGTCCACATAGTTTAGCAAAACTAAACTATGTGGACATGTGCCTCAAATGTTCCGTTTATTTGTTAGAATGTATCTCTAGCTCTATGCCTTTCTGAGACATTCCTGAAAAGCATCAGTTTAGAGGCTCCATTTCAGACCATTTTCAAAACGTCATATCTATGTACTCCCATGAGATTATCTAACAAGAAAAATGTGTCATTTTCGTTAAAAAAATTCAGAATGAACAAAAGAGAAAGTATTTTTCAGAGATGAGCCACACTGCTTATAAATATGCAAATCAAATGAACTGACAACAGCGGTAATGATGAACAGACCTCCTCGACTCATTCAGGTCCATTTGCAAAAGCCACGTACCTCAAGAGGTACATGTAAATATACACGTATAGATGTTTAACTACAAACAGTCTGCAACAGAGAACCATGTTAAACGGTTAGCAGCGTTTTAAAAAAAAATCTGTGTAAAGAAAAAGGGTAACTGAATGACTCATTTTGGAAAAAGTATTTAAAAACTTTCATTTCTATATCCATGCCTTGTCATTTGATCCCCCCAAAACGGGATCTGAGAATACTATTATGTCATTATTGATCAAAAAATGAAATGTTCTATTCAAGTGGGCCAAGAAAGGGGTAATTTTAATCAAATAAACAATTAAGGAAATCAAGACAGGAGAAAGAAATGAATATTAAAAGAAGAGAGGAAAGCACCTGCTTCCAAAATCCTTTGCTTTACAGTAATGATCTGCCATTTTTTCAATTAATTACATATTAAGAGGAAATAAAGATTTATTCTTAAAGTTATCTTGATTCTAAGTGCATTTCACAAACTGAAATGATCTAAAATAGTTATAACACAAAAAAATTGGTGGTGTTATTCCCCACAGCTTCTGTAACCAGGTAGCTTGAGTCTCCTCTGAAATTGAATATTGACTCAAACTGCTCCTAACATGCATACATCAGAGACTTTTACTTCTAGTAAACATGAACTTAGTACATCAGAACAATCCTCCAGCTGAAAAGAACTAAAAAAGCAGGGAAAAAAGCAGAATAAATATCTGCTTGGAGGCCTGGAGGAAGAAGGGCTATCAGAGGCTCAGGGAGGTAAGTTCAGTATTTGGGGCTACTTTTCCCTGGAGATTTCTGCCAACTTTGAAGGGAATCCTAAAAGTTTGGCTTTAGGTTGGAGGGTAAAGGTGCTGGTGAAGAGCTGAACATGAGCACTAAAGGTGAACAGAACAGGCTGGCTCTCATAAGGACTGGAGCTCAGCTTAGAAACAGCCCAATTCCTTGAGACTACACTGAAGTGACCCCAGATTATAAGTGCCCCATTTGTCTGGCAAAAGCAAATGTGAATTATCTCTGGAAGAGAAAAACATCTTCTTAGGCCTCAAATTATTTCTACAAACAATTCTGCAAATATGATGTCCAGCATGGAATTAAAAAACAAAAACAACTAGGCACAAAAGGAGCTAAGACAATATGAATGAAAACCAAGAGAAGACGTTGGAAATGACTCACAAATACTGCCATAATTGGACAAACATTAACATAATCATACATACTATATTCAAGGAGATGAAAGACAATATTGATAATTTTGGCAGACAGCTGGAAACCATAAAAAAAGCAAATGGAAATTAAAGTATCAAAAAATATATAATAACTGAAATTAAAAAGTCAATTGATAGGAGAGATAAGTGAGGAGATAACCAGAATGAAGGGCAAAGAGACAAACAGAAAACACAGAAGGAAGGTTAAGAAAACACAGAAGGAAGATACAGTGAAATAGCCTAACATGTATAATGGTAGCCCCAGAAGGAAAGGTGAAGGAGAATGGGACAGAAGCAATATTTGAAGTCCTAAGGGCTCATGACTTCCAAAACTAATGAGAGACATAAAGCCAAAGACTCAAGAAGCCCTAAGTTATAAGTTATTAAAAAAAAAAAATCCATACTAAGGACAGCACAGAAAAAACTGCTGAAAACCAAACACAGAGAACATTTTAAAAGCAGCCAGAGAAAAACACGACTTTCAAAGAACGACAGACAAGTTACTTCTCAACAGAAACAATCCAAGTCAGAGACAATGAGGTATCTTTAAAGTGCTAAAAGAAAGCAACGGTAAATCAAGAATTCTGTAACTACTGAAAAGATCCTTCTAAAACGGAGGAAAATGTTCTAAAATTAGATTGTGGTAGGGTTTCATAACTCTGTTAAAATACTAAAAACCACCAAACTGCATACTCTAAATGGGTAAATTTTATGGTATGTGAATTATATCTCAATAAATCTGTTTTTTTCCCAAATGAAGGATAAATAATGACATTTGCAAACAAACACTGTAAGAATTTGTCACCAGCAGACCTGCACGAGGAATTCTAAAGGGTATTCCTCAGATAGAAAGAAATGATCCCAAATGGAAGACTGGAAGATGACAAAGGTGGCACTGCAGAACTATGGGGAAAAGATGACCTTTCTGATAGACAGTACTGAATAAACGGTTCTGCTAAATATAAAATTTGACCGCTTTTCCACAAGTTACACAAAAGTCACAAGTGGGCTGTAGATCTTAATTTGAAAGGTAGAACAGTAAGATTTTTAGAAGACATCATAGGAAACTATCTTCTTGACTTTGGAATAGAACTCCTACAAATTAGGAAGAAAAAGGCATGTAAATCCCAAAAGAAAACACTTTTGAACAGGCACTTCACAAAAGAGGATACCAAACAAACATGAAAAGATGTTCAACCTCATCAGTCAGCAAGAAACTGCAATCCGAAAACACAATGGGATACCTCACCAGGATGGCTTCACACTCACCAGGATGGCTAAAATGTAAGTGTTGACAAGTACTGACAAGGACATGGAGCACGAGAACTCTCATACATTTGCTGGTAGGAGTGTAAATTGGTACAAACACTTCGGAAACTTGGTGTTATTTCCTAAAGTTGAAGATATGGGTATTTTTGACCTAGAAGTTCCACTGCTAGGTATATACCCAACAGAAATGAATGTACCAGATGTATAAGAATATTCAAAATAGCATTATTATTAATAGTCTAAAGCTAGAAACAATTCAAATGTCTACCAATACCAGAATAGCTAAATTGTAGTATTTCATACAACGGAATACTATAGATTAATAAAAATGAACAACGGTTACGACATAATGGATGAATCTCAGAAGCACGTTGAGTGAAAAAGCCGGACACAAAAGAATATATATTTCATTAGTATTTCGTTTATATAAAGATCACAAAACAGTCAAAATGAAACGACAGACACTACAGTTTTTATGGGATATATATTTCGAAGGTAAATTCACACAGACAAAAGGCAAGGACGTGATTATCCCCAAAAAGTCAGGATTGGGTTACCTCCGGAGAGAGAATTCCGAGCTCCTGGGTGCTGGCAATGTTTTTTCTCGAACTGGTAACCACCAGTCCCCCTGGCTGGGTGATAAACCAATAAGTTGTACATTGCGGGTCTTGCACTTGACCGGCGTGCAAGAAGAAAGGAGACGGGGACAAGAAAAAGGGAGCTGAAGCCGGCAAGGAGCTCCAGGTGGAAAGAAACGACCACTTAACGTGTAAGCCCCAGAGCGCTGGCACAGGGAGGCTTCGACCAAGGGTACAGAACCCCGGGGAGGGAGGCCGGAGGGGCTCCGGGCCGGGCGCGGCCACACCTGCCGCGCGGTCGGCCTCCCCGCGCGGCCCCCAGCCCCCACGTGTGCCTCCCGCGAGCTGCAAAGGCCGGCACACCCCGCTGCTTCCCGAAGGCCGCCCACTCCGACTCCCCCAGACCCTCTCACGGTCCCCCACACCCCCACGGTATTACCGAAGCCCGCCCAGCGCTCCGGACGCCGCCCGCCCGACCTCCCCACGCCCAGGCGCCCGCCGACTCACCTCATTGTCGCTGCCGGGGCGGGCGCGCGGGGCCGGGGGCGCGGCGCGGGGCGCGGGGCGTTAGCGGGGCAGCCGGCCCCGGGCGCGGCGGCTCCGCGTCTCGCTGGGCTGCGGGGGGCAGCGAGGGCTCATCTTCTCGGGGCTGGCGTCCGGGCCGCTAGCTGCGGGGACGGGCTGCGGCGGCGGCGCCTGACAGCTGGGCCCCGGCCCCTGCCATCTTGGCGGGCGCGTGCCCGGGCCGCCGTGTGCGCACGCCGCCGGGAGGAGGGGAGTGGAGGGGAGGGGGCGAGCGTCGCCCGGGTCCCTCCGGCCGGGGGAGCGTGCGCCCGCCCGAGACTGGGGACGCGGTCCCCGGGCGGGCGCGGGCGGCTGCGAGGCCGCCGACGGAGAGGCAAGAGGGCGCGCGGGCAAAGTCAGCCCGCGAGTCGAAACTGAGGGGAGAGCGCGCGCGGCGGCCCAAACCCGACACAAAAGGCGCGGGGCCCCACCGTCCGCGCCTCCAGGAGAGCTGAGCCGGGGTGTGCGAAGGGCGGGGCGGAACCTTGGGGGGCGGGTCGTGAGGGCCCGGCCGGGCCGCAAGGGGCGGGGCTTCGAAGGAAGGGTGCTCAGTGAGGGGCGGGGAGGAGCTCCGAGGGCGGGGTGGGACTGGCGGATGTGAGGGGGCCGGGGCATAGAAGAAAGCGCGATCCGTGAGGGGCGGGGCCGAGGAGGAGGGCGGGGCCCAAAGTGGGCGGGGCGCTGGCGCGGCACGTGGAGCGCTGTGTCCCCCTCCCCGCGCGGGGTGACTCTCTCAACTACAAAGGCAGCTGAGCGCGCCGGCGTCCGTGCGAGTGGGCGGGAGGAGTCCACCTTCGCCGGCCCTGCGGCGTGCCCAGCCTGCTCCGAGGCAGTGAGCGACCCCCTCTCTTTGTAAATAAAGAGCCAAGGCTGGGACGGGGAGTCATATCTTTGAGGCAATATCAACAGCTGAAGGATCTCCCAGTCCAAAAAAGCCCCACCTGGCGCCTGCAAACCACACCTTGTGAAAACTCACATCGACTGCACGAGGCCGTCCAGGTTTTCTCTGGTTGTTAAATCCCCACCCTTCCTAAAGGTTAGTCATCCTCATAGCTGGCTGGAAACCCTAAACCCTCTGAGTCTCACTTCTCACTTCTAATTAGACACAGTTCGTCATGCTTTCTCAGCATCGCCACTAATGCTCCCGTTCCCCTCTATCACAGCAACAATGGAATCGTATCTACCTTTTTAAAAATTGCCTCTGAGCAAGAGCACATCAAGCGTTAAGTGGTTTCTGGCATATAGTAGGAGGGCAGCGAAGGGTCGCAATTCTACTCCTGGCCCAGAGTGAGAAGAGTGGTTTTTCCCAAGATACAGGAAGTGGTGGAGTCAGTTCTCAAGCCAAGGTTTTTCCGACTCAAAATCCCAGTGCCCATCCATTCTTTTTTTTTTTTTTTTTTGCTGTACGCGGGCCTCTCACTGTTGTGGCCTCTCCCGTTGCGGAGCACAGGCTCTGGACGCGCAGGCTCAGCGGCCATGGCCCACGGGCCCAACCACTCCGCGGCATGCGGGATGCTCCCGGACCGGGACACGAACCCGCGTCCCCTGCAACGTCAGGCAGACTCTCAACCACTGCGCCACAAGGGAAGCCCCATTCTTTTTTTAAAAAAATAAATTTATTTATTTTCAGTTGCCTTGGGTCTTCATTGCTGCACGCAGGCTTTCTCTAGTTGTGGCGAGCAGGGGCTACTCTTCGTTGCGGTGCACGTGCTTCTCATTGCTTGCTGCGGAGCACAGGCTCCAGGGCTCGCAGGCTTCAGTAGTTGTGGCTCGTGGGCTGAGTTGCTCTGAGGAATGTAGGATCTTCCTGGACCAGAGCTCGAACCCATGTTCCCTGCATTGGCAGGCGGATTCTTAACCACTGCACCACCAGGGAAGTCCCCCATCCATTCTTGTTCGCTGCAGTTGTTCATCATTCTTACACGTTGCCGATTGATCTCTCTTCGTCACCATCCACTTGTCCTCAGAGTTCTTTAGCGATTGGCTGTCACATCTCCACTTTCCTTCCCCGATTTCTTTGAGCTAGAGTCTTCAAACTCAAAAGGGCACCTTGGTCCTCTAACAGTCCTGTTAGCAGCCCCAGAGGATTTCAGCCCCTCCTAACCTTATCTGTCCCTCTCTTTCCAGGGTCAAGATCGGTCTCTTTGCTACAGAAGAGACTTGTTAGACCCTAAAAATTACTGAAATGGACAAGCCCCAGGTCTTGGGGCTTGGAGATGTTCCAATGTGCTCTGCAGAGGCAGGGTCACCCCTGGTTCATGCATATCAAAGTTCTGTGAGAAGACCCTCCCAGGATGTTGGCCTGTTTGTTCCCAGCCTGATTTATTGAAGCATGTGGTGCACTCTAACCTCTAGATTAAGCACTTTCCCTGCTGTCTTGGACTCTGCAACTGGAAGAAGATTTGCTGGGAGATGTTGATGGCAGACTTCCTATAGAACATTAGCACCAAAGGTGAGGGGGACTTGCCTCCGTCAACCTTTCCTGCTAACTACTAATCTCCTGGAACAGTAAAGACATTCAAGTTCCTTTAAGGAGCATCAGAGAATATGGATGCTATTGGGGACCTGCAAATCCTACTCTTAGTAAGGGGTTTGGCGCACAGAACACTGCGAAAGGTTTAAGCGGCCCAACGTCACTCAGTGAATTCACGAAATCAGCTGTGTCAGCCTCCTTGGTAGGTTTCTTCCATGTGATGTTTGTTCGTTAGAGGGCTTCTTGAGCTGCAGAAAGGGCCGGGTGGGCAGGTAGGGACCACTTGTGCCCTAAGCTGAGCCCCACTTCCCCATGAATGGGCATTGGTATTTGTCCAACCAGCCCGAGGATGCTTGGGGAGACAGAGCCCTGCGTTTTACTCAGCAGCTCAGACCTCTCTGAGCCTCCATTTCTTACTGACAGATGGGACTCCTAACGCTGTCTTGCAGGCACTGCTGAGGATAAGCACAAAGTCAGCTCCCAGAAGATCCTTCCTGCCCTTCTCCAGTGCCTCATTCTCACAGCTCCTTCCCCTTTCCCTTGACTGTGCAGCACTTAAACCCATCGTCTATTTAGCATCTCTCCCGTTTGCTGAATGAAGTCTTTATTTCTTAAAACTACATGAGTTCATGTTTTCCATTCTTCTGCTAAAAAGAAAATTAACATTTTTGGGGGACATGTGGCCCCTGAACAATGTGTATCTGAAGTCACCAGTTCTTGGATTTGAAAAGATTGCTCACCAAAGTTAGTGACTTTGTACTGGGGTTCGGGACAAGTGGCCAGGCTATCTGTGGGTCAGCTCTAAGGCACTCCTGGACTGGATTTCTCATTCATGGGGGAGGCAGGAAAGATGGGGTTTCTGCTGTGTGTTAAGCCCAGGCTAGTCATAGAGCCACAGACACATAATAGAGCTAAAAAGTCCTTAAAGAGTATCTTATGCAACCTCCTTGTCCAGAGCGTGGAGGTGAGACCCTGAGAGGGTGCACGGGTGAGTGGACGAAGAGCCTAACAAACACATTTCTGCAAACAACAAGCCCCAGGACTGCCCACGTTATCCCATGCTCCCTCCCTGCTTCTAGAAGTTTTTCCAGCCTGGAGTCACTGGTGAGGAACCAACTCCATGGATCATCTTCTCCATTACCTGGGGTTGCCAAAACAAAGTAATTGCCTCACTCATCACTAATAATAAAAAGAAACACAGTTGCTTTTGATGACTCACCAAGGAGACCATGTCTGGTTTATATTAATGAGCTGAGGTAAATTACTAATTCGTGTCAGACACCTGAAGTGTCTTCTTCGAAGGGAAGACAACAGAGGTCTCAGGGAACTTGGGATCACCTGTGACCCTGCAGCCCTTTTTTGAAAATCCCCACTCAGACCGTTAATCTCCTTGACCAATTCAGTTATTACCAATAGTTGTTTCCCTTAAATACAGCACCATTTGTTTTCATTCATTCATTCATTGTTTATTGAGCACCTACACACGTCTGCCTCCTCTCACGCCCAGCCCACTGACTCTCTACCTGGCCAATTATCTTCAACTCCACCCACATGTCACCTCCCCTCCCCGCCCCCCAAACACTCGGCACCCCCTCCCACAGGGCTGTAGGCACCAATCTCCGAAAGGCTTCAGGGCTTTGGGCTCCACTCCATCACACCCTTGCCATCCCATTCTGGAATGGTCTTTTCACTTGCTGGCCCCCGCACTGGACTGTGAACTCCATGAGAGCAGCAGTCATGTCTTCCGTGCTTATTCCTCTTTGTCCCCCCCCGAGTTTCTTCCCCCCACGCCCCCCGCCCCCAAGCTTCTTACAGCACAGAACTGACATGTCATCCTCATCCAAACGGTGCTTGTGTGGGGCAGGGACGAGCCTGTAGGCATTATATTTTGGAAACCAAAGCTCTCGCTTGTGTTCTGGTTGCATCTGGTGGGAAATATAAGTTGTTCCTGGCCCACCTTGCCTTCCGCACACTGAGGTTGGTGTGGGGCACACAGCTGGAGCTTCTCTTTGACTCCATCTCTCAGGCGCCTCAGCTCAGAAAGCAACTCCCCTGAAGATTATGTTTCACCCACTTTGAAGGCCCAGGAGGGGCCAACTCTTGGGAGAGGAGCCGGCAGTGGTCCTACCGGGGATGACTCCTCGGTAACTCAAAGACCTGGACCAATCTAGGGGAAGCTGGGCCAGATGTGTGCATGTTGGGGGCAGGGGGAGGACCTTGGGTACCCATCTGGCAGAGGGCAACTTCTTAGTACCTCTTTGCACTGGGAGAGGAGCATCGAGGACCCAGGCTGGAGCAGGCCTGTCTTTCTGGAGGAGCCTGGAGCCAAGTCCTGCCATCCTGGGCTGCCTGAGTGTTCCCACTTAACAGGATCTTAATGTTCCCACTTCATTAAATTAAGAAAACTTAGCCAAGTGCATCCCTCAAGCCAGCCTAGCCTGCAATCCTAGAGGGAGCTGCTGATCCCTGGGAAGCCTTTACCCAGGAGCCTCCAGACCTTTGGAAAAGGATGCCCCAGCCAGCTCCTACCTAGGAAGCCCAACCTCCTTGGCATTCCCAGCAACAGCCATCAGGTCGCAGTGTGGGTGGCTGTTCACCAGTAGCCTGCGGAAGAAATGTCCTGGTTACTTCTCTCCCTGTCGGCTGTCTCACACCTGCCTTGGAGACTCTGACAGCCAGGCCTCTGTGGGGAACTCATTTCTGCAACAGAGCCGGGAGGCCTGGGGCCTCTGAAACCGTGAGCTTGGGAAGTTTAAAGACTGCCATCCCCCCAAAAAATGCTCTACCACGCTGAGCAGTCAGAAGGTGACATGTCTAGAGGAGGCAATGACAGAGAAGTTATCAGGAGAGTCAGGAGATCTTGCAGATGAACAATCTGAGAACAAAAGACAATTCTTGAGAACAAAAACCATTACTTCATAATTTAAAAGATTAATTAGAGGCAGGGAAAAACAGAAAAGACACTGATCTAGAACTAGGGTTGGCACACTTTTCTGCAAAGGGCCAGATAGTAAATATTTTTGGCTTTCTGCAGACCATTCGGTCTCTGTCACAACTACTCCTCTCGGCCATCACAGCGTGAAGGCAGCCACAGACAATCCCTAAACCAATGGATGTGAGTGTGTTCCAATAAAACTTTATTGACAAAAACAGGTGGCAGGCAGGATTGGGCCTGCAATCCAGGGACCTAAAAGATCAGATGAAAAAATTACTTTGTGAAGCAGAGTAAAAAAAGAAAGAAGTGGAAATTATCGTTGACAAGATAAAGCACGTAAATGATGGATTCAAGAGATCTAACTTCTAAATAAGAGGAGTTCCAAATGGGGAGGAAAAGCCATAATTGAGGACAAAATAAGAGTTTTTAAATCAAAAGAGCTCGTCAGAAGACTGGAGGCTCGTCAGAAGACAGGGTTATCGACTCTCACCACTGCTTTTCAAGATTGTACTGGAGGTAATTAGGCAATGAAAAAAAGGCATTCGATTGGAAAGGAAGAAGTGAAACGATCTCTATCGGCAGATTACATGATCTTGCGTTTAGAAAATCCTAAATAATCGACTGAAAAACTATTAAAACTAATACACGAGCTCACTAAGGTTGCAGGATGCAAGAGAGATATTCAAAAAATCAATTGTATTTCTATATACTTGCTATGAACAATCTGAAAATTAAATTAAGAAAACAGTTCTATTTACAATAACATCAAAAAGGATAAAATACTTAGGAATAAATTTAACAAAAGAAGTGTTAAGACATACACTGAAAACTACAAAATGTCATTGGAAGAAATTAAAGAAGACCTAAATAAAAGTAAAGACATCCATTTGTGGATTGGAAGACAATATTGTTACAAAGGCAACAGTCCGCAGATTGAATGCAAACTCAATGCAATCCCCGTCAAAATCTCTTTTTCAGAAACGAGCAAGCTGATCCTAAAATTCATTTGGAAATGCAAAGGACCCAGAACAGCCAACAATCTTGAAAAAGAACAAAGTTGGAGGACTCATATTTCCTGATTTCAAAATGTATTGAAAAGCTTTAGTAATCAAGACAGTGTGGTACTGGCGTAGATAATATAGATCAATGGAATTGAATTGAGAGTCCAGAAATAAACCCTTATACTTATGTTCAGTTGATTTTTGACAGGGGCTCCAAGATAAGTCACTGCAGGAAAGAATAGTCTTCAATAAATGGCGCTGGAACAACTAGACATCCACATACGAACGAATGAAGTTTGGACCCTTTACATCATACACAGAAATCACCTTAAAATAAATCATAGTCCTAAATGTAAGCGCTAAAACAATAAAACCCTTAGAAGGAAACATGTTTAAATCTTCATAACCTTGGGTTAGGCAAAGGCTTCCTAGATATGATTCCAAAGGCACAAGCAACGGAAGAAAAAATAGATAAATTGGACTTCATCAGCATTAAAAATTTTGTTGCAAGTAATACCATTAGAGTGAAAAGACAACCCACAGAATGGGGGAAAATATTTGCAAACATATATGTGAAAAGAGCCTTGTATCCAGACTATATAATGAACTCTTACAACTCAATAATAAAAATACAAATAAGCCAATTAAAAAGTGGGCAAAGGATCTGAATACATATTTCTCCAAAGAAGATATAGAAATGGCCAACAGGCAATGAAAAGATGCTCAACCTCATTAGCTATCAGGGAAATGCAAATCAAAACTGCAATGAGATACGACTTCACACCTACTGACATGGCTATAAATTAAAATTTTTTTAATTAAAAAAGGGAAATAAGTGATGTTGAAGATGCAGAGAAATTGGAACCCTCATAATTCTGGTGGAATTGTAAAATGATGCAATCTCTTTGGAAAACAGATTGGCAGTTCTTCAAACTGTTCAAAAAAGTTATAATATAACCCAGTAATATAACTTCTAGGTATATGCCCATGTGAAATAAAAACATATCTACGCAAAAACCTGTACACAGGGCTTCCCTGGTGGCGCAGTGGTTGAGAGTCCGCCTGCCGATGCAGGGGACACGGGTTCGTACCCTGGTCCGGGAAGATCCCACATGCCGCGGAGCGGCTGGGTCCGTGAGCCATGGCCGCTGGGCCTGCGCATCCAGAGCCTGTGCTCCACAACGGGAGAGGCCACAACTGTGCGAGGCCCGCGTACCGCAAAAAAAAAAACAAAAAAACCTGTACACAAATGTTCACAGCAGAAGTATTCATAATAGCCCCAAAGTGGAAACAACCCAAATGTCCATCACCTTATGAGTGGATAAACACAGTGGGGTCCCTCCATATACTGGAACGTTAGTTGGCAATAAAGAGCAATGAAGTACTGACACATGCTACAACATTGATGAACCTTGAAAATATTATGCTAAGTGAAAGAAACCAGTCACAAAGACCACATATTGTATGATTCCCTTATAGGAAATGTCCAGAAAAGGTAAACCCATAGAGACATAAAGTAGTTTAGTGGTTGTCAAGGGCTGGGGTCGGGGAGCAGGAAGGGAATAGGGAATAACTATCTGTTATGAACTGAATCGTGTTCGCTCAAAATTCATTTGTTGAAGCGCTATTCCTGGTACCCCAGAATGTATTTGGAGATAGGACCTTTAAACAGTTAAGTTAAAATGAGGCCATTAGTATGAGCCCTAATCCAATCTGACTGGTGTCCTTATAAGCAGAGATTAGGACGCACAGAGAGACTCTTGGAACAGAGGAAAGGAGGCCTTGAGAAGGTGGCCGTCTGCAAGTCCCCAAGAAGAGGGCTCAGAAGGAACCAAACCTGCTGCACCTGGATCTTGGACTTCCAGCCCCCAGAACAGTGAGGAAATAAACGTCTGTGGTTTACGCCCCCCAGTCCGTGATATTTTGTTATGGCAGCCCTAGTAAACAAGTACAATGCCAATGGGCATGGAGTTTCTTTTGGGGTGATGAAAATGTTATAAAATTATACTGTAGTGATGGTTGCACAACTGTGAATATATTAAAAACCATTGAGTGGTATTCCTTAAATGGGTGGATTTTAAGGAATGTGAGGGATGTCTCAATAAAGCTGTTTGAGAAGACAGAGCTCACCAGGCATTTGGGAGGATTGGTGGAGAAAGACACTCACCTAGCCACAATCTGGGAGGAGCAGCCTTGTTTCCTCTCCCATGTGGATGATACCCTTGGACAGGACAGGAGTTTAGGCCTGCACTCCTCTTTTCTCAGAGATCTGAAAACTTCGAGTTTCAAATGCAGGTAAGAAGCCGAATAACACATCTGTTTCTCCCTTTTACCCAGTGTCTTAGTTTCCTGTTGCTGCCGTGCAAATTACCCCAAAGTTGCTGGCTTAAAACAACACATATGGGGACTTCCCTGGTGGCGCAGTGGTTAAGAATCCGCCTACCAATGCAGAGGACACGGGTTCGATCCCTGGTCCGGGAAGATCCCACATGCCACGGAGCAACTAAGTCCTCGTGCCACAACTACTGAAGCCCACGCGCCTAGAGTCCGTGCTCCACAGCAAGAGAAGCCACTGCAATGAGGAGCCTGCGCACTAAAACGAAGAGTAGCCCCTGCTCGCCGCAACTAGAGAAAGCCTGCGAGACCCAACGCAGCCAAAAATAAATAAATTAATTAAAAAAAAAAAAAGCAACACTCATGTATTCTCTTACAGTTCTGGAGGGCAGAAGTCTGACCTCACTGGGCTAAAATCACGATGCTCCTTCTGGAGGCTCCAGGAGAGCGTCTGTTCCTTGCCTTTTCTAGCTTCTAGAGGTCACCTACATTCCTCAGCTCATGTCGCCTTAGGAAGGGGCCATCTTCAAAGCCAGCAACTAAGGTCAGGTCTTTCTCACGGGGCATCACTCTGACCTTGCTGTGTAGTCACATGTCCCTCACGTCTTTTCCCTCCTTCTCCCATAATTAGGGACCCTTGTGGTTACACTGGGCCCACCTGAATAATCCATGATAATCTATTTCAAGGTCAGCTGATCAGCAACCGTAATTCTACCTGCAGCCTTCATTCCCCTTTGCCATGGAACCTCCATACTCATGGTTCCTGGGGTTAGGACTGGATATTTTAGGGAGGGGTGGAGGGTGCATTCTGCATATAGGAAATCTGTTTTTTCTCCCAGGAGGCTGAAAGATTCCTGGAATTACCCTTGTTATCCTAGGAGTTCAGAAATTTCACCAGAATGCAATGAAACCCTAAATAACCATAAAAAATATGGTAAAAATTTAGCTTGGAAATGTAAAAATACTCTTCTAGATAACTTTGAGCTGAAAGAGGAGATCAATATTAAAACTACAAATTAATAAGAAATTAATGAAAATGAGAAAACGTCAGGGTAACACCTATGGGATACACCAACAGCAAACCTTACACGTTTTTATCATATAACAAAGAATATGTATAAAGGAATGAAGCATTCAACTTAAAACACAACAAAATAAATTAAAAAATTATGAGAAGGAAATTATTTAGGATAAAAAGCTGAAAAGAATGAACTAGAAAACAAAAATACCAAAAAACGAAATTAAAATATGCTTCTTCCAGAAGAAATAAAATGGAAAAGCCCAAGAAATAAAAGACCAGAAAAGAAAAGTAAACTAGGAATGAAAAAAGGACTTATAATTGCATGGGGTAAATGAGAACAAAATAATTACATGAGGATACTATTGCAGTTTGATTTCAATAAATTTGAGGAGCTACATGAAATGGATGATTTTCTTAAAAGACAGATAGAAAGGCTGGTAATAAGAGAACTTAAATTGGACTGAACCCTAAAACCAAACTGATAGCGGGGCTGCCTAGATGGTAAGCATTGGGGGGAAGCCAGCCACCTCCAGGACCTCCTTGGGGACACGTCAGGCACTGTGCCTGTGAGTGGCCGAGTGGCTCCTGGCAAGACAGCAGGTGGAGAGTCAGCCCCAGACAGGGAGGCCACCACTCACTGTGGGGCCCTGGGCAGGCCTCTGCCCTTGCTGGGCCTGGGTGTCCTCCTGCGTTGGATCCTGGACAGGAGACTTTGGAGCCCCAAGTGGAGGTGGGATGGAGGGTGGGGAGGTGGGAGAGGGAGCGAACACAGGATGAGAGCATTTCTGGTCACCTCCGCCCCCTGAAGCCGCAGCAGCTGCATTCTCAACCATATTATAGCGCGGATTTTCCTGTAAGATTTTTTTCTTTTTCTCTTTGATTTATTCTCATCTGTCCACTTTAATGAAATCATTTCTGATTTTATTCAGTTCAGAGCAATACAAGGTAGACTTTATTATGTAACAGCATATACTTGTTTCACTACTGGCTTCTTTTATTGTTATTTATTTATTATTATTAGTTTTTAACATCTTTATTGGAGTATAATTGCTTTACAATGGTGTGTTAGTTTCTGCTGTATAACAAAGCTATACATATACATATACCCCCGTTTCTCCTCCCCCTGCGGCTCCCTCCCTTCCTGTAAGATTTTATCTGCAGAACGCTGTTGCTAAAACGAACATTGGAAGTCAGATGATCCCCCCGCCCCCAAAGTGCTTTCAGCTTTGATCTCTTCATAGCATTCACCTGCCAAAGTTCATGGGTTATGCTTTGACAACTTGCTTGTCCCTTAGGATTTTAAAGGTAAGTCCCCCAATGGAGATGGATGTGTGCGTGTGTGTATCTGTGTCTGCGTGCGTTCCTTCTTTTACAGAAGTGCTGCTTAATTTGGAACATAATTGAAATTTGCTTTCCCCAAATGACCTAGAACTAGATAGCATGCAGGGGCTGACGGGCTGATGAGGCGGGCACACTGTCTATCCACAGACACGCCCAACTTTCTCCCCTGAGAATGACGAGCTTTACAGCCTTTAGGTAAAAATAGCTTTCTGCGGCTTCCACCAGGAAGACACATAGAAAAGGAAAGAGGATTCATTTGCTACAAAAGAAAAAGCCTCCTAGATTGTTACCATAATTTTGGAATTCAGTTTTTGCAAAACCTATCAGGGGACATAGAGATGTTCTTGCCCTCTAATTCAGTAATTCTACTTCTGGGCGTTTGTCTTGAAGTAAATCTAAAAGAAAGACTCAGGGGACAAAGCTGTTCTCAGCAGTGTGGTTAGCAATAGTAAAACACTGGAAGCAGGAAAAGATATTCGGGGATAAGGGCAAAGGTTTAGGAATTGAATACAAGTCCGAATGCTCACCTTGCCTGTAGCTCCATTCATTCGTGTATCCCCCTAACTTACTGATAGGCTGTCCTCACCAGGCACTGTGCTAAGTGCTGGAGAAAGAAGAATGAACAAGATGAGGAGTGTTTATGCTTTAGGCAGCTTATGGACAGAAGGGCTACAGGCAAGTAGACTAAGGAAACCCATGCTTACAATTCACTGTGATAAGGGAAGTACAATGGAGGGGGAGGGGAACACATAAGAGGGACCAGAAATCAGACTAGGCACTCCGGGAAGGCTTCCTGGAGGAGGTGGCTTTTTTTTCTCTTTTGTTATGCCTTGTGGCTTGCAGGACCTTAGTTCCCCAACCAGGGATCAAACCCATGCTCCCTGCAGCAGAAGTGTGGAGTTCTAACCACAGGACCGCCAGGGAAGTCCCCAGGAGGGGGCTTTTTAGCTGAGTTATGAAAGTTATGATGGTTGGCCAGGAAAAACGGGAGGAAGAGTGTTGGGGCAGAGAGCACATGTAAAGACTGGTGAAGGCTGGGTGTTGACAGGGGGCATGCTGAGGTGTGGGGACAGAGAGTGGTAGCAGGCCCCGTGCACAGCGTGAAGGAGCTTTTCCCTAAGAGCCGCTAAAGGGGTTTAAGCAAGAGAATGGGGGTGTTTGGAAAGCTCACTCGGCTGCCACGTGGCACAAGGCCAGTGGGGCTGCAGCTGGGCCAGGGCAGAGGCAGCACAGATGGGGAGATGACGTGGACGCAGGTGATGGCCCCTTCAGTGCTGGAGATGCAGGACTGCTGAGCGTGAACTCTGAAACCTGACTACATGGGTTCAAATCCCAGCTCACTCACTGTGCAGCCCTAGAAAGTCACCTGACCTCTCTGAGTTTTAGTTTCCTCATTGTCAGTAAAAGGAGGGCCATCAAAAAGAGAAGCACCCTCGAGCCTCAGAAGCAGCGGATTAAAGCTCCACAATCAACTTTATGTACCCTGCATCTGTGGAATACATGAATAGACAACGAATCATCCCAAATCGAGGAGCCGTGTGGATGAAAGGCTCTTGGTGCTGCAGCCAGGAGTCAGTGCTGTGCCTCTGAGGTGGGACAGCCAACTTCAGGACACTGGTCCACAAGAGACCTCCCAGCTCCACATAATATCAAAAGGCGAAAATCTCCCAGAGATCTCCATCTCAACGCCAGCACCCAGCTTCACTCAACGACCAGCAAGCTACAGTGCTGGACACCCTATGCCAAACAACTAGCAAGACAGGAACACAACCCCACCCATTAGCAGGGAGGCTGCCTAAAATCATAATAAGTCCACAGACACCCCAAAACACACCACCAGAAGTGGACCTGCCCACCAGAGAGACAAGATCCAGCCTCATCCACCAGAACACAGGCACTAGTCCCCTCCACCAGGAAGCCTACACAACCCACTGAACCAACCTTAGCCACTGAGGACAGACACCAAAAACAATGGGAACTACGAACCTGCAGCCTGCGAAAAGGAGAAGCGCCCTGCTCGAGTGGTGAGAGTGTGGAAGGAGTCGCCCTGTGCGGGGCATGGCTAAGGGCTCTCTAAGGGATGCTGTGGAGTCGTGACTATTATTGGCGGCTTGTCGATATGGGCAGTGAGTCCAAAAGAGGGGTGCAGAGGGATGCCCACTGCTGGCTTGGGCAGTTGGGAGGATGGAGCACAGGGTTTCGGGAGAAAAGTGGATGAACTGACTTGAGACATGAAATTGAGGTCCCAGTGGGCAAGCAGATGGACATCCAGGTGTGGTGCTAAGGAAGATGAGTCAAAGATACTGATCTGGGGGGCTTATCAGAGCTGAAGAGGTGACTGAGACCCCAGGAGCTGAGGACACAGCCCCGGGAGGGGCGGAGAAGGAAGAGAAGTGGGCAGAGCACCGAGAGTTGAGGAACAGACCAGGGAGGTTTTCTTCTAATGGGAAAGATTTGAGCCTCTTTAAATGTTGATGGAAGGAGACTTCAGAGAATGCATCGTGGACAAATGCCCTCTGTAAGTGTGGCCTTTATTACTTTTTCTTATCATCATCATCACCATCACCATAGGGGTGAGAGGACTGAGCTAAGAGAGTGATATTAGTCACAGCAGCCCGTTTATCTGCAGCTGATCAGAGTTCTTTATAATGAAGTTATAAATGACAGGGGAAAATGCTTACAAAGTTACATGAAAAAAGCAATACAAAGCATTGTCTATGCAATATGTTAACTACAGAAACACATCCAAAAATGTACTCCCAGAAATAAAACGCAGGAAGGAAATGCACTAAGAAGTATCAGTGCTATTTCTGGGTGGTAGGGATATGGGAGGGCTCCCTTCTGAATTTGCTGTGATGGGTATGTATTAGTTTTATCATGAAAAACTACAGTAAACTTTATTTTATAAAAAAACAAACAAACTAAGGTGGCTGGGGGGCTGTCCCTGTCAAGGTCACAGTGACCTAGAGCAAATCCCTGTTTTCCCAGTACTCTGGTTTCTACATCTACAGAAAGACAGGGCTGAACAAAATCGCATCCCCCCCACCATGTGCTCCAGAGACTCTGCCTTGCAGACACATCCCAGGAAGGAAAGGCGGTGAGTGTGGTCAGACAGCCCTGGGGACCCTGCGTGCTTGGCACCCAGGAGGCCTCCCCCAGATGGCTGCCTGCTTCGGCCCCTCACTCTGCCACTCCACTCTCTGCTCAAAGGCCACCTGCCTGAGTCCCCAGGCTTAAGGGGTCTCCACCTCTGCTGACCCCTCGCTGCCTGTCACCAGCTGTCTGGCTTCACAAGAGCAAGAACTATGGTATCCTTTGGTATCCCTGGTCCTAGTATGGTGTCTGGTGCAGAAAGGAGATGGTACTTATTGGATGGATGGATGGACACGATGGCTCTCTGGACAATGCACATCGATGTATTAAAACTCTGAGAAGATCCACACTAAAAACATACTCAAACCTGTTTAACTCACTGACTCACAAACCCAGGGTCTATTAACACCTTGTGGAATTGCTGTTCCACAGAACACACTTGGGGAAATACTCCCCCAAGATGACCCCCTCCCGGAGCTCTCCTGCAGCCCCACCATTCTACAAATAAACAGCCCTACTGTGGGGGTCGGCCAGAGTACCTCGGGGGAGGTAAGGGTGCAGTAGCTGCGTGGCTGTCCTCCTGGACTCCAGATCTCCCCAGCTGGCTGTCCTGAGCCTGCTGGGTCCTCTCCTTCCTCTGAACCCTGCTGACGTCTGAGCCCGAGAGCTGCCTCAGCCTGGGAAGGAGACACACAGGAGTGAACATGCCAGAACGAGGGAAAAGCCTTTCCCACAGCATCTGAAAGTGCTTTCACAGCAGCCCGATGCCAAGGATGATTGAAGGTGAGGATGGGGCAACCTCAGGTGCTCCCGAAACAAGCAGCACAGGGGTGCTGTCTGGCTTCTACCATGGCTGGCTTCAGATCCAGATGATGAGCCGCTGCTGTGGTTTCTAAACCTGCCACTTCTGCCACCTGCCACTTCTGTGTGAATCAGAGTAAAATAAACCCAAATAAACCACATGAGAACAGAACACCGTGCAGTGCCATGGGTGTAGGTGAGGGGTGGACAGCGTGCTGGATTGCGACTATCACAGCTCACTCTCCTTTTTGGTAGTCATGGCTGTAAGGGTTCTGGGGGTAACCTAAAAGATACAGAAGCCCATTTGGGGGACTTCCCTGGTGGCGCAGTGGTTAAGAATCCGCCTGCCAATGCAGAGGACACAGGTTTGAGCCCTGGTCCGGGAAGATCCCACATGCCGTGGAGCAACTAAGCCCGTGCGCCACAACTACTGAGCTTGTGCTCTAGAGCCCGTGAGCCACAGCTACTGAGCCTGGGCGCCTAGAGCCTGTGCACTGCAATGAAGAGTAGCCCCTGCTCGCTGCAACTAGAGAAAGCCCACATGCAGCAACGAAGACCCAATGCAGCCAAAAATAAATAAATAAATAAATAAATAATAATAATAAAAAAGAAGCCCATTTGGCCAAGGGAATCTCAGAAATGCCACAGACCATGTCACACAGCAGGGAGTCAGGCAATTCCTTAGTTCAGGCCTGGTAAGGAGGGAGAGATTGCCCCCAAATGTTATAAGCTGAAATATTCTAAGCAAATTCGCTCCCAGTGCCTGCCATCCTGGTTCCCCCCCATCGCCATGGCAACTGGCCTAATAAAAGGGGCGAGGGAGGCGAGGGTTGGTGTTCTCCGCTGTCTAGGGGCTTGTTGCATTGCACCCTAGGGTCTCCAGTTACAGATTCTGTGCATCAGTGAGGCTGGTTGCTCTAGAGGAGAGCAGGACATAGTCTAAAGGAGTTGGCTGGGAACACAGGAAAGCAGAAGAGCCCTCATGCTCCTCGTCCCTGCTGTTGAGAATACTGCCTTGAAGCCCTTCTTAGCAGACACTGGGGATGGAGGAGGGGAGGGAGAATCATGTGGCCTCCGAGTCCCCTTTCTTTGCTATATTCAGCTCCTGGATGATGAACTTTCTCTCACAGCTTCTCCCAAGATGGAACGTTCATGGCCGATAATCAGTGTCTTGAGCGCACAGGTGCCCAACGCTCACGTTTGGGAAATGCTGGTGTAAACATGTCTCTCTTTTTTAAAAAAAATATTTATGTATTTATTCTTTTTGGCTGCGCCGGGTCTTAATTGCAGCATGTGGGATCTTCGTTGTGGCATGCGGGATCTTTTTTAGGTGTGGCACGCAGGATCTTTAGTTGCAGCATGCGAACTCTTAGTTGCGGCATGTGGGATCTAGTTCCTGATCAGGGATCGAACCCCGGCCCCCTGTATTGGGAGTGTGGAGTCTTAGCCACTGGACCACCAGGGAAGTCCCAACAGGTTTCTTTATGACAGAGCTTCCCAATGCCTTCCCTTGAGTCCCCATAGACCACACACTGTACGTAGCACGTGGCATTTCTCAAGTTATTTGGAAATCCTCTATTGCTGCTCCTTGAATGGTGCTCTGCGGAGCATGGGTCCGAGAACGTAGCTTGGGAGAACTGGGGGGGGTCTCCCTTGGCTCTGCCACCAACTCACTGAGTGACATGGGCAAGCACCTCTATCTTTCTGACCCTAGGTCTCTTCCTCGTAGAAGATGGGCAAGTGATCCTACCTCTCAGGCCGGTCGTGCAGAGAGGAAGTGGAAGGTTGGGAACTGGAGAAAGGCTGGGCGAGATCCAGTGAATCTGAGCCCGTGCAAGCCTGCGTGCGTGTGTGTGCGTGTGTGTGTGTGCATGAATACTTGCGTGTGTGCATGCGTGCATGCATGCCAGCCAAGTCCTGGGGGAGGAGCTGAGACCCAGTAGACCTGCGTTCCAAAGGTGCTGCTGGACCACGGGCGGAGTTTACAAAGGAGGTCCCCAAGAGACCTCTCAGCCTCTCACAACCACATTAACGGTATAAAAGGGTCAGGAATTCAAATTCTTAAAAAGTATTTGTAAGGAGAATTTCTTTCGGGGAAAGTTGAGCTGTTGATTCCAACCACCTTTCCCCAAGAAGGAGGGATGGGCGTTGCTTCCTTCTCACCCCAATTTCTTGAGAGCTCAAGTGTGTCTCCTGGAATTTGTGGACTTAGCGGCTGAAAAATCTACAGGCGACTGGGTGGCTCTCAGCAGGTGCCGGAGGAGGCTGTGTGGGAGGGCATAACTGCCCACCCGTCGGTGTTGGGGGTGGGACAAGATGCGAGCCAGAGGAGGAATCATCTTAGATCCCGTCCACAGGGCCACCAGCAGGGGCTGTCGGACTTCCACAGAAAGAGGACAAGAGGTGGGCTGCCCTGTGCTCAGGGGCTGCAGGAGAAAGCAGCTGCCTAATGGAAAGAACACCTTTCCCCAGGTCAAGGGGACTACACTATGTGTGAGAGAACACTGGCAACGTAGGGGCTCCCCAAGAACCTCTGGAATCTCCCTGGGAAGGGTCGGCTGAAACAGCTGCCCAGAGAGTGAGAACAATCGTTGTCTGATAAGAAGTTCCTTTCTCGTGGAAAGATATCCCATGCTCTTGGATTGGAAGAATCAATATTGTTAAAATCGCCATACTATCCAAAGCAATCTACAGATTTAATGTGCTCCCTATCAAATTACCCATGACATTTTTCATGAACTAGAACAAATAATCCTAAAATTTATATGGAACCACAAAAGACCCAGAATTGCCAAAGCAATCCTGAGGAAAAAGAACAAAGCTGGAGGCATAACCCTCCCAGACTTCAGACAATACTACAAAGCTACAGTAATCAAAATAGCATGGTATTAGTGCAAAAACAGACATATAAGTCAATGGAATGGAATAGAGAGCCTAGAAATAAACACACGTCTATGGTCAATTAATCTTCGACAAAGGAGGCAAGAATATACAATGGAGAAAAAAGTCTTTTCAGCAATGGTGCTAGGAAAGATGGACAGCTGCATGTAAATCAAAGAAGTTAGAATACTTCCTTACACTATACACAAAAATAAGCTCAAAATGGCTTAAAGACTTAAACATAAGACACGACACCATAAAACTCCTAGAAGAGAACATAGGCATAACATTCTCTGACATAAATCATAGCAATGTTTTCTTAGGTCAGTCTCCCAAGGCAAAAGAAATTAAAGCAAAAACAAACAAATGGGACCTAATCAAATTTATAAGCTTTTGAACAGCAAAGGAAACCATAAACAAAATGAAAAGACAACCTAAAGATTGGGAGAAAATATTTGCAAACAATGAGACCGACAAGGGCTTAATTGCCAAGATATACAAACAGCTCATATAACTCAATATTAAAAAAAACAAACAACCCTATAAAAAAATGGGCAGAAGACCTAAATAGATATTTCTCCAAATAAGACATACAGATGGCCAACAGACACATGAAAAGATGCTCAACATTGCTAATTATTAGAGAAATGCAAATCGAAACTACAGTGAGGTATCATCTCACACCGGTCAAAATGGCCATCATCAAAAAGTCTACAAATAATAAATGCTGGAGAGGGTACGGAGAAAAGGGAATGCTCTTACCCTGTTGGTGGGAATGTAAGTTGTTGCAGCGACTATGGAGAACAGTATGGAGGTTCCTTAAAAAACTAAAATTAGAGTTACTATACGATTCAGCAATCCCACTCCTGGGCATATACCTGGAAAAGATGAAAACTCTAATTGGAAAAGATACATGCACCCCAATGTTCACTGCAGCACTATTTACAATAGCCAAGACATGGAAGCCACCTAAGTGTCCATTAACAGATGAATGAGTAAAGAAGATGTGAGATATATATATATATAATGGAATATTACTCAGCCATAAAAAAGAACATAATAATGCCACTTGCAACAATATGGATGGACCTAGAGATGATCATACTAAATGCAGTAAGTCAGACAGAGAAAGACAAATATCATATGATGTCACTTATTTGTGGAGTCTAAAAAAATGATACAAATGAACTTATTTACAAAACAGAAACAGACTCAGGGACATAGAAAACAATCCTATGGTTACCAAAGGGGAAGGGGGGAGGGGTAAATTAGGAGTTTGGGATTAGCAGATAGAAACTATTGTACTACATATAAAATGGTTAAACAAAAAGGTCCTACTGTATAGCACAGGGAACTATATTCAATATCTTGTAATAACTTGTAATGGAAAACAATCTGAATATACATATCTATATATCTATATATAACTGAATCACTTTGCTGTACACCTGAAACTAACACAACATTGTAAATCAATTCAAAAAGAAGAAAAGAATTTCCTTTCTCTCTCCCCACACTCCTAGTCTAAGGAGGTCAGACAGGAAATTGGCAAGCTGGGGAAGAGAAGGTGAGCTCTGCTTTCTGCCACCAGGTGGCGCAACTGTAGCCAGAAGGGTAGAGGAGGGAAGGTTTACACGTAAATCTATTTCCAAGTTTTGATGATTACCTTTTCAGTTTTCATCTTATGGGTGCTACGCACCTACTTTGGTTCTAAGCCGAAACAACCAAATTTGTTCTTAGCTCATCCACATTTTGAGCTCAGACAAAATCTGTGTCCACAAGCACATCCCTCCCTTAGGCGTCCCAAGTGCAGGGTCGCCACCACTCCCTCCCCACGTCCCGGCCCCAGGGTGGTCTGAGCTTGTGTCCTGTTTTTGTTGAAACGTGTGGAAGAGCGTGGAGGAGGCAAGTTGGAACAGCTGGGACCCCCTGGGAGGGACTGAACCCCTGCCAGAAAGGCTCACCTTGAACAGGGCTCCACCTTCAAGAGGGAGCGGAGGTTTCTCAACAGGCACTTGGGTCTG
The DNA here is from genome assembly GCF_949774975.1 of Lagenorhynchus albirostris. Classification (NCBI taxonomy): domain Eukaryota; kingdom Metazoa; phylum Chordata; class Mammalia; order Artiodactyla; family Delphinidae; genus Lagenorhynchus; species Lagenorhynchus albirostris. Next base: position 5,190,436 of record NC_083095.1, read on the forward strand.
GTCCCACCCGCCAGCCATGATGGGAAGGATCCAGCTGGGTGGCCTAGGAGGGGAGTGTCCCGAGGGGGCCTGAGGCAGGGTGGGGGGAGGGGACAGCTAAGCATACTACCCAGGGGTGGAGGGAGTGGGAGGGGAAGGGTACAATGCGGCAATGAGCCACAGGATCAGACAAGGGTCCGGAACTAAGGGCACATGCAGGCTTGAGCCCCTATCTACACTTTCAGGGGAGGGGGCACACATGGCAGCTGTATGCCCAAGGCTTTATATGGCTGTATCGTACACCCAGGCAGAGCTAGGCATTGAGACATGGGGCTGGTTTGACACCTGGAGAAATCTGCATATGGACTGGGCATTAGACAGTAGCGGGGAATCGCTATTAAGTCTGTCCGCTGTGATGAGGTCATGGTGGTTACATAAAATAAACTGTCCTCATCAGAGCAGCAGACTGAAGTATTTCTAGGTGAAATGACATGGTGGCTTGGACTTTTTTTTTAACATCTTTATTGGAGTATAATTGCTTTACAGTGTTGTGTTAGTTTCTGCTGTAAAACAAAATGAATCAGCTATATGCATACGTATATCCCCATATCCCCTCCCTCTTGCATCTCCCTCTCTCTCTCCTTATCCCACCCCTCTAGGTGGTCACAAAACACTGAGCTGATCTCCCTGTGCCATGCAGCTGCTTCCCACTAGCTATCTATTTGACATTTGGTAGTGTATATATATCAATGCTATTCTCTCACCTCGTCCCAGCTTACCCTTCCCCCTCCCCATGTCCTCAAGTCCATTCTCTACGTCTGCATCTTTATTCCTGTCCTGCCCCTAGATTCATCAGAACCATTTTTTTGTTTTTTAGATTCCATATATATGTGCTAGCATACGGTATTTGTTTTTCTCCTTCTGAATTACTTCACTCTGTATGACAGTCTCTAGGTCCATCCACCTCACTACAAATAACTCAGTTTCGTTTCTTTTTATGGCTGAGTAATATTCCATCGTATATATCTGCCACATCTTCTTTATCCATTCATCTGTTGATGGACCCTTAGGTTACTTCCATGTCCTGGCTATTATAAATAGTGCTACAATGAACATCATGACTCTTTTTGAATTACTGTTTTCTCAGGGTATATGCCCAGTAGTAGGATTGCTGGGTCATATGGTAGTTCTATTTTTAGTTTTTAAGGAACCTCCATACTGTTCCCCATAGTGGCTGTACCAATTTACATTACCACGAACAGTGCAAGAGGGTTCCCTTGTCTCCACACCCTCTCCAGCATTTACTGTTTGTAGATTTTTTGATGATGGCCATTCTGACTGGAATGAGGTGATACCTCATTGTAGTTTTGATTTGCATTTCTCTAATTATTAGTGATGTTGAGCATCTTTTCACGTGTTTGTTGACAATCTGTATATCTTCTTTGGAGAAATGTCTTTTTAGGTCTTCTGCCCATTTTTGGATTGGGTTGTTTGTGTTTCTGATATTGAGCTGCATGAGCTGCTTATATATTTTGGAGATTAATCCTTTGTCAGTTGCTTCGCTTGCTAATATTTTCTCCCATTCTGAGGGTTGTCTTTTTGTCTTGTTTATGGTTTCGTTTGCTTGCAAAAGCTTTTAAGTTTCATTAGGCCCCATTTGTTTATTTTTGTTTTTATTTCCATTTCTCTAGGAGGTGGGTCAAAAAGGATCTTGCTGTGATTTATGTCACAGAGTGTTCTGCCTATGTTTTCCTCTAAGAGTTTTATAGTGTCTGGCCTTAGATTTAGGTCTTTAATCCATTTTGAGTTTATTTTTGTGTATGGTGTTAGGGAGTGTTCTAATTTCATTCTTTTACATGTAGCTGTCCAGTTTTCCCAGCACCACTTATTGAAGAGGCTGTCTTTTCTCCATTGTATATTTGTGCCTCCTTTATCAAAGATAAGGTGATGATAGGTGCGTGGGTTTTTCTCCAGGCTTTCTATTCTGTTCCATTGATCTATATTTGTTTATGTGCCAGTACCATACTGTCTTGATTACTGTAGCTTTGTAGTATAGTCTGAAGTCAGCAAGCCTGATTCCTCCAGCTCTGTTTTTCTTTCTCAAGACTGTTTTGGCTATTGGAGGTCTTTCGTGTTTCCATAAAAATTGTGAAATTTTTTGTTCTAGTTCTGTGAAAAATGCCATTGGTAGTTGGATAGGGATTGCATTGAATCTGTAGATTGCTTTGGGTAGTAGAGTCTTTTCACAATGTTGATTCTTCCTATGCAAGAACATAGTATATCTCTCCATATGTTTGTATCATTTTTCATTTATCAGTGATAGTTTTCTGCATATAGGTCTTTTGTCTCCTTAGGTAGGTTTATTCCTAGGTATTTTATTCTTTTTGTTGCAATGGTAAATGGGAGTGTTTTCTTAATTTCTCTTTCAGATTTTTCATCATTAGTATATAGGAATGAAAGGGATTTCTGTGCATTAATTTTGTATCCTGCTACTCTACCAAATTCATTGATTAGCTCTAGTAGTTTTTCTGGTAACATCTTTAGGGTTCTCTATGTATAGTATCATGTCATCAGCAAACAGTGACAGTTTTACTTCTTCCTTTCTGATTTGGATTCCTTTTCTTTCTTTTTCTTCCCTGATTGCTGTAGCTAAAACTTCCAAACTATGTTGAATAATAGTGGTGAGAGTGGGCAACCTTTTCTAGTTCCTGATCTTAGAGGAAATGGTTTCAGTTTTTCACCACTGAGAACGATAATGGCTGTGGGTTTGTCATATATGGCCTTTATTGTGTTGAGGTAAGTGCTCCAGCTGCCTACTTTCTGGAGAGTCTTTATCATAAATGGGTGGTGAATTTTGTCAAAAGCTTTTTTGGCATCTATTGAGATGATCATATGGTTTTTCTTCTTCAATATGTTAACATGGTGTATCAGATGGATTCATTTGCATATACTGAAGAATCCTTGCATTCCTGGGATAAACCCCACTTGATCATGGGGTATGATCCTTTTAATGTGCTGTTGGATTCTTTTTTTAATTAATTAATTAATGGCTGCACTGGGTCTTTGTTGCTGCGCACAGGCTTTCTCTAGTTGAGGCGAGTGGGGTCTACTGTTCATTGTGGTGCGCAGGCTTCTCATTATGGTGGCTTCTCTTGTTGCAGGCTCTAGGTGCATGGGCTTCAGTAGTTGTGGCACATGGACTCAGTAGTTGTGGCTCACGGGGTCTAGAGTGCAGGTTCAGTAGTTGTGGCGCACACGCTTAGTTGTTCCACGGCATGTGGGATCTTCCCAGACAAGGGGTCGAACCCGTGTCTCCTGCATTGGCAGGTGGGTTCTTGACCACTGTGCCACCAGGGAAGCCCCTGTGCTGTTGGATTCTGTTTGCTAGTATTTTGTTGAGGATTTTTGCATCTATGTTCATCAGAGATGTTGGCCTGTGGTTTTCTTTTTTTGTGACATCCTTGTGTGGTTTTGGTATCAGGGTGATGGTGGCCTCATAGAATGAGCTTGGGAGTGTTCCTCCCTCTGCTATATTCTGGAAGAGTTTGAGAAGGATAGGTGTTAGCTCTTCTCTAAATGTTTGATAGAATTTGCCATCTGTGAAGCCACCTGGTCCTGGGCTTTTTTTTGTTGCAAGGTTTTTAATTACAGTTTCAATTTCAGTGTTTGTGATTGGTCTGTTTATACTTTCTATTTCTTCCTGGTTCAGTCTTGGAAGATTGTGCTTTTCTAAGAATTTGTCCATTTCTTCCAGTTGTCCATTTTATTGACATATAGTTTCTTGTACTAATCTCTCATGACCCTTTGTACTTCTGCAGTGTCAGTTGTTACTTCTTTTTCATTTCTCATTCTGTTGACTTGAGTCTTCTCCCTATTTTTCCTGATGAGTGTGGCTAACGGTTTATCAATTTTCTTTATCTTCTCAAAGAATCAGGTTTTAGTTTTATTGATCTTTGCTGTTGTTTCCTTCATTTCTTTTTCATTTATTTCTGATCTGATCTTTATGATTTCTTTCCTTCCGCTAATATTGGGGTTTTCTTGTTCTTCTTTGTCTAATTGTTTTAGGTGTAAGGTTAGGTTGTTTATTTAAGGTGTTTCTTGTTTCTTGAGGTAGGATTGTATTGCTATAAACTTCCCTCTTAGAACTGCTTTTGCTGCATCCCATAGGTTTTGGGTCGTTGTGTTTTCATTGTCATTTGTTTCTAGGTATTTTTTGATTTCCTCTTTGATTTCTTCAGTGATCTCTTGGTTATTTATTAGTGTACTGTTTAGCCTCCATGTGTTTGTATTTTTTACAGATTTTTTTTTCCTGTAATTGATATCTAGTCTCATAGCATTGTGGTCAAAACGATACTTGATATGATTTCAATTTTCTTAAATTTACCAAGGCTTGATTTGTGACCCAAGATATGGTCTATTCTGGAGAATGTTCCATGAGCACTTGAGAAGCATGTGTATTGTGTTGGTTTTGGATGGAATGTCCTATAAATATCAATTAAGTCCATCTTGTTTAATGTATCATTGAAAGCTTGTGTTTCCTTATTTATTTTCATTTTGGATATCCGTCCATTGGTGAAAGTGGGGTGTTAAAGTCCCCTACTATAATTGTGTTACTGTTGATTTCCCCTTTTATGGCTGTTAGTATTTGCCTTATGTATTGAGGTGCTCCTATGTTGGGTGCATAAATATTTACAATTGTTATATCTACTTCTTGGATTGATCCCTTGATCATTACGTAGTGTCCTTCTTTGTCTCTTGTAATAGTCTTTATTTTAAAGTCTATTTTGTCTGATATGATAATTGCTACTCCAGCTTTCTTTTGATTTTCATTTGCATGGAATATCTTTTTCCATCCCCCCACTTTCAGTCTGTATGTGTTCCTAGGTTTGAAGTGGGTCTCTTGTAGACAGCATATATATGTGTCTTGTTTTTGTATCCATTTAGCCAGTCTATGTCTTTTGGTTGGAGAATTTAATCCATCTATATTTAAGGTAATTATTGATATGTATGTTCCTATTACCATTTTCTTAATTGTTTTGGGTTTGTTATTGTAGGTCTTTTCCTTCTCTTGTGTTTCCTGCCTAGAGAAGTTTCTTTAGCACTTGTTGTAAAGCTGGGTTGGTGGTGCTGAATTCTCTTAACCTTTGCTTATCTGTAAAGGTTTTTATTTCTCCATCGAATCTGAATGAGATCCTTGCTGGGTAGAGTAATCTTGATTGTAGGTTTTTCCGTTTCATCACTTTAAATATGTCCTGACACTCCCTTCTGGCTTGCAGAGTTTCTGTTGAAAGATCAGCTGTTAACCTTATGGGGATTCCCTTATATGTTATTTGTTGCTTTTCCCTTGCTGCTTTTACTATTTTTCCTTTGTATTTAATTTTTGATAGTTTGATTAGTATGTGTCTCGGCGTGTTTCTCCTTGGGTTTATCCTGTATGGGACTCTCTGAGCTTCCTGGACTTGATTGACTATTTCCTTTCCCATGTTAGGGAAGTTTTCGACTATAATCTCTTCAAATATTTTCTCAGACCCTTTCTTTTTCTCTTCTTCTGGTACCCCTATAATTCAAATGTTAGTGCCTTTAATGTTGTCCCAGAGGTCTCTGAGACGGTCCTCAATTCTTTTCATTCTTTTTTCTTTAATCTGCTCCCTGGCAGTTATTTCGACCATTTTACCTTCCAGCTCACTTATTCATTCTTCTGCCTCAGTTACTCTGCTATTGATTCCTTCTAGAGTATTTTTAATTTCATTATTGTGTTGTTCATCACTGTTTGTTTGCTCTTTAGTTCTCCTTGATCCTTGTTAAATGTTTCTTGTATTTTGTCCATTCTGCTTCTGAGATTCTGGATCATCTTTACTATCGTTACTGTGAATTCTTTTTCAGGTAGCTTGCCTATTTCATCTTCATTTATTTGGTCTTGTAGGTTTTTACCTTGCTCCTTCATCTGTAACGTATTTTTTTGTCGTTTCATTTTATTTTCTTTGATGGGTGGTGTTGTATTCCTGTCTTACTGGTTGTTTGGCCTGAGACGTCCAGCACTGGAGTTTGCAGGCAGTTGGGTAGAGCTGGGGCTTGGTGCTGAGATGAGGACCTCCGGGAGACCTCACTCCGATTGATATTCCCTGGGGTCTGAAGTTCTGTGTTAGTCCAGTGGTTTGGACTCGAAGCTCCCACCACAGGAGCTCAGGCCTTACCTCCAGCCTGGGAATCAAGATCCCGCAAGCTTCGTGGTGTGGTTGAAAAAAAAAGGAAGAAAGAAAGAAAAAAAGGAGCCGTACAATATCAAAGAATAAAAAATAAAATAAAATTAGAAAGATAAAAAGTATATTAGGAAAAATAAAACTATAATTGAAACAACTGCAACAAGGTAAAACAAAACCACAACAGAAAAAAGAAAAAAAAACAGGGGTGGTAGGGAACAAGTCAAAAGGAGAGATCACTAACAAAGTATAAAGAATAAAATAAAATTAGAAAAATAAAAGATTAGGAAAAATAAAAAATATTAAAGAATCAACAACAATGAATCAACAATGTAAAATAGAACCCCAATCTAAAAGAGGAAAAAGGAAAAGAAAAAAGAAAAGCTTTGGCTATGGCGGCGGAGTTTAGGTGGCGGTGGAACTTAGGCAGGGACGGCTTTTAGGGTGGGGCGGGACCTAGGCGGGTGTGGGGGGTGACGTTTGAGTGTGGGGCCGGGCCTAGGCGGGTGACGTTCAAGCATGGGCGGGGCCTCTGCTTAGGACCTGGCAGAAGGGGAGAGGCTGCACGTTGGAAGTAGGGCCTCTGGAGTATGGAGTTCCGGAGTTTGGAGGTAGGGCCCTGCGTGCGGGTGTGTGGGTGGGGCTTAGGCCCAGCGCCTTGGAGGGGGTCTCCGAGTGTAGAGGTGGGGCCCTGGCTGGGGGTGCAGGGGCGGGGCTTGGGCTCTGCATGGCAGGAGGGAGGCTCCGAGGGCAGAGGATTATGCCCGGCAGCCCAGCAGGCTACCCAGTGCCTGAGTGGACAGGGAGAGCACTGGCCCCGTTGCCTTCTGTTCCTTCGTGCCCTCCCCCATCATCTCCCCCAGGGTCTCCCCCATCTCTACCCCTAACCGTGGGTAGGTCCCGCTGGGTGTAGGAACTCCTCCCCTCCCCCAGCCACCCCTCAGGGGTGCCGGTCCCGGAGGTCCGGCCTTTACTTTTGCTCCCCCTTCCCTCCCTCCTGCTCCCTCAGGATCCGTCTGACTGGAGGGGGCCTTGGCGGGCAGAGGATCGGGCCGGGATCTCAGCAGGCTCCCGGGGTCCCAAGTGGTCAAGGGAAACCTGGCCACGCTCCCTTTTGATCCTCTGCCCTGCCAGTGTTTCCCCAATTTCCCCCTTCGGGCATTGGATCCCTTCCCCTCTCCCAGCCGCCCCTCAGGGTCGCCAGCCCCGTCCCGCCTCCACTTGTCCTCCCCCCTCACTCCCCTCAAGTCCCACGTCCTACCTGGTCGCCGGGGGTTCTGCCCGTCCCCTTAGGTGTCTGCGGTCCCCCACCGGGGCCTGGTAGGTGCCCTGGTTGTGAGGAGACGCGAATTCCGCGTCCGCCTGGTCCGCCATCTGCTGGACTGACTCTTAAAGTACTCCAGTCCCCCTCCCCACCCGCAGTTGGGAGAGAGAGTAGAAAAGAGGCTTTCAGGATGTCAATAATTTTTGAAACTGGGTGAGAGGCTCTCTCTACTTCTGTGTATGTTTGAAATTTTCTATTAAAAAAATTGAGAACCAGTACGGAGAGTAGCCTGGAGTCAGTTTCTACCTCGTGAGAAGTACAGACTTATCGGCTTGCTTCCCGGTTGTGTATTAGATTGAACCCCCTTGAGGAGGCCAGAGGGTCTCCAACGTTACTTCTTCTGTGTGCTCTTCTGCCTCAAAGATTAGATGATGGTAGCCTGTTCCCAAATCAGAGAAAAAACGACCAATGAGTGCCGTGTGCAGCCTCTGGGCAGTGGAAGCAATCCCTCAAAAAAATTGGAGGGGTTGGGAAGATGTCTGAGCGGGCTTTCCAGTGAACCACGGACAGCCCCTCTGACCCACTGCCAGGGTGCACCTCATGCAGTGGAAACCGCAGATGTAAGTCCACGGATGCCAGGATCCACTGAACTTTCCCCCATGCAGCTCCAGCTGGCTCTGGAGGCCTCCCACCCCATGCCCTCACCCCGACCTTGTGCCCTCTCTCCTCCACTTGCTGAGGCTCTCCCAGCACGCCTGGATCCCCTGCCCAGCATCACTTTGTACAAAGATGCTGGAAAACCATTTGCTAAACAAGAGCCCACAGTGGCTCCACAGCGAGCACCACATCAAGTCACCCGGCTGCCGGGTCCTCCACAGCCCTCGTGTGGGTCTCTTTTCTGCCCCACCCAGCCCTCGGCTGGCTTTTCTCCTTCCTTGCTGACAGCTCATGCTCTACCTAACCTTGAAGTCCGTCGGAGCCCCCCTGGCTGGGTCGGAGGCCCTCTCCTCACCCTGCTTGCCCAGGACCCGCAGACTCAGCACATCCTGGCTTCAGTGGCAGCCTCCCGCGGAGAGCATCACTCACGCTGGTACCTCCAGCCCGACTTCTGTTCTGCGCCTGCCAGCCAAATGCCTGCTTCGCACTTAACACTTGGATGTCTCAGTGGCCCCTCACCTCACTCCAGCTTGTACCAGGCCTGACTCATTATCCTCTTTCAACCTTGCAGCGCCCCCCATCTTAGCCGACGGCACCAACATCTGCCCAGAGAACAGTCGGGGACCTGGGCCTCACCCACCGCCCCCATCCCATCCATCGCCAGGCCCTGCTGACGTCACCCCAGGAACCGCTCTCAGACACTCCATTCACCTCTCCCCTGTCCACTGCTTGCACCTTAGTCCACACCATCACTTCACCGAGATTAGGGTAATAGTCCGTCATCTGTCACTCTCCGCAGTAGGGCTAAGAGCTGATGTGGCCATAGGCCACTGGGAGGAACAGGCCTGGCTCTGCTTCTGGGGTCTCTCATTCCAGCAGAATCCCGGGGTTCTAGGCCTAGTTTGCCTGAGAGGTGGTAAGTGGTGGTACGTGGCCACTGCTTCCTATGTTAATGAATACCTGCAAGGTTAATACTGAGAATTTCATTTAAAATGTAGGCAAGTATGAAGGTAGCAATAATGATTTATATACATACCCCTTTTCCATTATCGAGCTTGGAAAATACTGAAAGTGTATAGAAATAAAAGTAGATCTTATAACTTTTGAGTCAATAATGGGTTTCCTTCCCTTCTCTGATCTGGTTATTCCTTAATTATTAATGTAAAAATGATTATTTTTGCCAGTATTTACATAACCAAGTAAACTAACAACTGGGTGTGGTAATTAAGCTAAATGCTTGGGAGTTCCCTGGTGGCCTAGTGGTTAGGATTCTGGCCTTTCACTGCTGTGCCCTGGGTTCAATCCCCGGTCAGGGAACTGACATCCCACAAGCCACGTGGGGCGGCCAAAAACAACAACAACAAAAAGCTGAATTCTTTGTAGTTGTCTCATCTGATGAATGCTTACACACCATATGCAAACCGCTGTTTTATCTGCAAATGACCCAGGTGAGAAAAAAAAAAAATCTGGATATGAAACAGAATATTGTGTGAATCATATCTAATTTTAAATATTTTAATTTATATACTTTCATGATTATAGGTCAATAAGAAATCCACTTTTCAGATTTTATTTCATTATAGAATATATTTGATAAGGATACATTACAAACAGAATCATCTTTAATACACATTGTTTACTGGCGCCCGGCATTTCCGCAGCCGGCTGGAGATGGAATAAAAAACGCTCCCCAATGTTCAGCTTCATCGGCCACTCTAAACAACCAGTGCTGTAGAGTTGATGGTTCAGTTCATTTAACTTGCCTAGAACAAGTAAAAATCTTAACATTCGTCTTTAAGTCTGTTTATTACTCTTCTATTTTAAAATCTGAGATACATTCCCCAATGTAAACAATAACCTTCAATCTGCCACACAACTGAAATGGATAAGGCCTTCTCTGTTTTACTCATCAGAGCGCAATCTTATTTCATAGCGTAATAAGCCGTCCATGCACAAAAGACAGGAAAAGAAGCTGCCCTTAGTACCTGGTGGAGCCTTCCAGACTTCTCCCCGCTGCAGGTGTATGGTACACTAGAGAGAGATCTTTTTGACTTGGTCTACTTGGTCTTAAAATACAAATATACAATGTCCGTAAGCATTAAAATAGTAAAGCCTAGCCTTACGTGTTCATTATGAATTGCTAAAATCCTATACAAGTACGATACCATATCATGCCAATTAATATACAGAGGAAGGTGGCTCGTTGTCTCCACCATTCACCAAGGGCCTGTGAGCGGGGAACAGAGGGGACGTGATTCGTGTAGGCGTTAGGTGGCTGACTGCATATGGTTAGGCAGACAGTCTAGCTGGAACTCTGAAATGCCTGGGTACCCTGCTGCAATAGTTAAGTGAATCTGGAGTAGAATCTGCTTAACACAAGAAGAATCTGACCCCTTTCTCACCAGCCTCCCAGAGGGAGCACTGAATGAAACCTTAGAAAATGTTAACCAAATAAAGTCTTATTTGCATTTCCTGATTCAGTTGTGCAAATCAGTTATCCATTCTCTTCCCCAACGACTTATCCTTTGAGGACCAGTTAATCAACAGCGATCACGATGCAGTACCTCGTTATCATAAATATCTGACTTAGCAACCTCCATGGTGAAACACTAAAGCCTATATACAATCTTTGAAAAGGCATTCTGTGACCGTTTTTGAAGAGTTCATAGAAAAGTTATGAAGGATACACCAGTCACTTCTCGATGTCACCGTAATGTAAACCTTGGCATCTTTTTTATATTAAGTGTTTTATATATTGTACAACAAAAGAGAGACCTGAATGGCTGACCTGCTGTGATGCTCACCGATCCACTAAGCTAAGGTAACCAGTAAAGGGCATAATTTTCCTGAGGTTTGTGAGAACTCTTCAAACAAAGCAGAAATCACAGTGACCGAGTGAGCGAAACTCGAGTCTGTACCTCCTGGCCCGTTCTGCTCCCCTGGGTTCTTGCCGGGACTAAATGACCCGCCACTGCATGATGCTCGTGTCTTTGCCGCCAGTGGAGATAAGGTGGCTGTCTTCACAGAGGAAATCGACGTTGGTGACGTGACTGCTGTGCCCGCTGTACACGTGGCTGGGAGCCTGGGGAAGAATGACACGGAGGGAGCCGAACGCAAAGCCATTGAGGCGGGGTTGGAAGTGCTGGACGTCTACATTCGTGCCAAACCACACGGAGCCCCTGTACATTGAGAATCTGGTCTGGAGGGGACGAATGCGGGCAGGGAGAGGTTCAACCCCAGAGGCTGCACCAGGCACAGGCCGGCCCAAAGGAGGGAGGACCGGATGCAGGGGTGGAGGGGAGGGTCTTCTAGGAGGAGGGTCAGGTCTGGGAAGAACGAAGAAGGGTGTTCCAGGAACTGGTGTGGGCTCGGCTCAGCACGGCTGGAGCAGAGGGAGCCGTGGTGGACAGCAGAGGGGGGAGGCCCACGAAGTGCAGAGGAGGACAAGCCAGCACCACGTGGGGGGGCGGGGTTCTCCCCAGAGGGCAGTGGAGGGGGACCTGGAGTGCTCTGGGGCAGCCGAATGACGGTCACCCCTGCATCTGTGACTGGTGGCATCACTCACAGCACCTTTCTATTCAATTACCAACAGGCCAGGCAGTAAGTGCGCCCCGTGGGGTGAGGCTAGAGAAGAAGATGAGCCTTTACCCTGAACTGTGAGCAGGGGTAGGAGAAGAGGTGCACTTTGCCAAAGTCGTCACCGGTTGACAGGAGTTTTTTCTCGTGGGCCCGACAGGCAGCATTGATGTCGGTTCCGTCCGAGCCTTCTGGCCACACTCCTAAAACAAAGACCCCAGACAGAGCACTGGAAATACCAGGACACAGGGCCACACTGTGTGGGGACTGGCCATCGAACTCCCACGAAAATAGAAATGTCCCCGATTTAGAAACCACGCCCAAGGAACGCTTCGTCTCAGATGATCTCCCTGCAGGCTGTTCCAGGAAACCCTCACTGCGTATACTGTTCTGCTGCATGAGAGTCGCAGTGACAGGCCTTCAGGGCTTCCACCTCTTTCGGGCCCCTTCTTGACGCTACATCAGAAAGCAGGCCAGAATCCCTGGTTCTGGACATGATGGCTTTCTTTATCCCCAAAGCATCTGATGGGAAGCTGACTAGTCCTAAGCCTGCAGTTTCCTAACTTTTCTTTTTTGGGGGTAACTCTTTACATATGAGAGGCCCTCCAAAGAGCTTTTTAACTCTGGGACTGCCTGTGTGTTTCAGGCGTTTCTTGGTGTCAGCCCTTCATGGCTTCTGTCTGCCTGGTGGCACTGGGCAGGTGGGGTGTCTGCTCACTGTGGGCCGGGTGATGCAGCAGCTCTGACTCCACAGCCCTGTGCCCAGGTGGGCCTGGGGTGTGGTCTGGGGGATGGGATCTCCTGACCATTGCTTCAGGAAACCCTGTTGGTCCCAATAACTTTGGATATGAGAGAGCTGCATGCACATCAGTTTCCTAACAGGCAGATCTAGAGTAAACCCAGGGCGTCCTAGCATTCAACACCAGAAGATGGCAAAACGCCAGCCCTAAGGAGACCTGTGAACTTCTGACCAACTTACTGACTTGCAGTCATACATAAAGAGATTATAAGTACTGCCTTTTCTTTTTTTATTCTACTAAATTGTGACAATTTATTTTAGACCGTTTATAAACATATTCCTAATCTAAACTTTGAAGGAGGTGAAAAATTTAGTTTAAGGGCCAAAAAGATACAATCAGTCTAACAAATGGTAAATAAATTGATAGGGAACCATCTGGTCCATTTATCGAGGACGTTTGGCACTACCTCATACAAGCGTTCTAGAGAATTATCTCAGGACCCATTTCGTATGAGAGAAAAGGGTTCTGGTTCCTCTCGCCTGGCCATAGCTGGGCAAGCCCTGGCCCTTCCCCAGGGCTGCGGGGAGTGTGTCCTGTGGGGTCCACGGGGTAGCAGAGCAGTTTGAAGCCGACCAAGAGACTTCACTACTATTCGAAAGTCATTCTAAAAGTAGATACAGCCTACATCTGAACAGAATGAAAGGCGCAGAAACCTTACCAAAGACGTGGAATCCCAAAGTGCAGGTGTATGTGGCCCATTCGATGTCTCTCGTAGTTTCCACACTTACGACTTGCTTACAAGCAGAGGGAATCCCTGGAAAGGCAAATGCAGGTCTGGTGACATCAGTGCCAAAGCCCCCTCTCCTTCTTGGGCAAGGCTGGGCCCTCGGAGCCAGGCCCCATCGGCTACAAAGCCCTCTGGGAGGGGGACACCATCCACCTCCCAGCTCTGCGGGGACCATGCTCACTGCCCAAGGCCCAGGGCCTCGGTGGGGACCCCACTTCTTCCGCTTCTTCTCATCTCCTCTGGGTCTGTTCCCCAGTCTGGCTTCTTTTCTTTGACCACCTCTGGTTCTGAGGCCCCTGTCTGCTCACGGTTCCCCTGGATACAACTCCACCCCCTGCGGTCAGGCTCCCTAGCCCTCTCCCAACATACACTTGGGCACACGCGCGCGCGCACACACACACACACACACACACACACACCCATCCCTTCAGCTCCGAGTTAGGAATGGAAGCTTACAGAAACCAGTCATACCAAGTACCTGTGGCGTTGCAGGTGATTTGTTTGTTCCCCAGTTAAACTCTCACTAGTGGAGTATAAGACCATGTCTGAGAAGATTCTAGACCCATGGCCTGTCCCTGAAAACCATCCCCCACTCCTGCCCCATATCAGGCAGGGCCTCCTGCCCCGCCCGAGGGAGGCCCCTTCCCTCCAGCACCAGCAGCCCTGCCCAGGCCTGCTCCTCAACGAGGGGGCGCCCACCTCCCCACCCACTGGCTCCTGATGCCTGTGGCCTTGTATCTGAGATGATACTTCCTCTTCCTTAAAATGGGACAAGCCAGAAAGTGCTGTGGATCAGCTGAGAGCCTGTGGGTGAAGCACACTGCACTTGCTGGTACCTTCCGCCGGGGCAGAGACCGGGCCCTCCTCTGCCCTGGGACCCTGCACTTGGCGCGCGGCAGGTGCCTGCCAGATGCTGGAGGAAGCAGCGCACGGCATGTAGCATGCGCTCGGCAAGTGCAGCCCCATCCTTCATGCCTCCACTGCGCGGCCCTGCCTGGGCTCAGACCTGGCCAGGAGGGGCTGAGGGAGGAGGAGGGGCCCAGGGGGCTGTTGGGTCTCTGCCGTGAGGGTGATGCCTTCACGAGGGGCCATCCCTCTTGCCGGGACAGCTCTGACCCACTCTCTCTGCCTCTCCCTGCAGGGCCCCACCTTCTCCTCCTGGGGGCCCAAACCCCAAGTATCTCAGTGCCAAGGCGGAGGTGTCCAGCCCAACTCCTGTACTGTGCAGAGGAGGGGCCCAGGCCCAGAGACGCCATCGCGTGGGTTTTTGCAGGAGGCCCCATTTGGTCTCAGAGTGAAGGTTCTACGTGATCTGCACCCAGACCACACCTGGGGAACCACTCACAGTAAAGGATTTCATAGTCTCCGGAATTTGACATGAGGAATTGTGAGTTTACAGACCAGTCCAGGTGAGTGATGAAGCTGGAATGACCCTGGGAGAGAACACATGGGTGAGTTTCACTTGCCTTACAGATTCCCACCCACACTGTCGTAACGTGACAAACAACCGCACAGACCCACGAGGAGTGACCAGCACGCTCACCGAGCACTTGCCGACCCGTGCGTACTTCCTCCCATTGTCACTGACTCCGTATATGTAGATGCAGTTGTCATGGGAGCCTATTGCTAAGAAATTCCCATCTGCAAAAACACGCGGGATTACATTTCAGTTGTTACGAATAAACATTTTATCAATTACAAGCGATAATGCTAGTGGCCATTACAGAGTTAGAAAAAATAGCCATGAATTATTTCAAAGAGACAAAATTTGCTTTTAAATCACTCCTATACCACTTCCAAAGCTATCTTTTGAAAATCCACATCTGATCAGATTCTGCCCCTTAAAAAAAACCTTCCCTGGCTGTCCCCACTGCTGAACGATCAAGACTCAGTTCCTCAGTGGGGTCCCCAAGGCCCGCCAGGATGCGGCTGCATCACTCCTCCCTGAGCAGACCGGGTTCTCTCAGGCCTCTTGCACACTTCCTCCTGCCCACCCCCTCCCCCCCGCCTGGAAGGCCCTCCCCTCACCTCTGCACACGCTGCCCCTCCCCCCCGCCTGGAAGGCCCTCCCCCTCACCTCTGTGCACTCTGCCCCCTCCCCCCAGCCTGGAAAACCCTCCCCCTCACCTCTGCACACACTGCCCCCCTCATCCCCAGCCTGGAAGGCCCTCCCCTCACCTCTGTGCATGCTTCCCCTCCCCCCTGCCTGGAAGGCCCTCCCCCTCACCTCAGTGCACACTGCCCCCTCCCCACATGCCTGGAGGGCCCTCTCCCCTCACCTCTGTGCACACAGCGCCCCCCTTATTCCCCCGCCGCCCCGCCTGGAAGGCCCTTCCTGCCGCTCTTCCAATGGGCCATCAGTTGGCATCTCCTTTACCCAGGTTCCTGGCATCAGGAAGCCTTAAGGAATCAGGCCGTGATGCTCGTGTAGAAACACAAGGGAAGGCGCCCACTGTCATGTAAAAGCAGAGCAGTCCCTGTCGCTGGCAGATGAACCTGCCAAGTGTGAAGCCGGAGTGGGGAGGCCCAGGATGCACTGGGACGGAAGCGGGGCCTGAGAGACTAGCCTGGAGGGGGTCAGACCTTCCTGGGGCCAGGAACCGGAAGGAAGGAGAAAGGAACCACATGGGGGCCGGACAACCTGCACCCAGAATGGAGCCTAGAGGAGGGGGGGGTCTCTGCCCACGAGCTCGGGGACAGCAAATGCGTCCCTCCTCTCACTGAGCGCCAGTTCCTCCATCCACGAAGCACGGCACCTTCTCATCGAAATGCAGAGGATTCCCTTGGACAATGTCTGTAAAGGTCCCGGTGGTCACTGGCACATCATGAGGTCAATAAGGGTTCTCCCCCCACCTCTTCCCCCTGGTTTTCCTTCTCGCAAGGTAGGAAGACCTACAGGAAATAGCATGGCCTGGCACCATCAGGAAATGGTATTTTCGGAAGTCTTGGCCAATGCCTGGCCAAAATCAAGGTGTTGGCAAGTCCGAGTTAGCCTGTCCAAAGCAGGACTCATGAGGGGGTGGGGTAAATGGGCCGAGGACTGCCTTAGCTGGGGGATGGGCCACCTTCTGCTGCTGATGGTTCTAGAGAAGGCCAGAGAGCTGCCCGGCAGACCACCTGCACTTGGTCCTCCAACTGACCAAGCCCTGACAATAATGATGATGACAGTAAACAGTAAATGCTAACAAGAATTACTATCAAATAATTATGAGTCGACATTTGTTGAATAACTACTATGTACCAGTACTATTCTAAACTCTTCCTATATTAACTTACTTAATCCTCATAGACCCCTGTGAGGTGGATATTATCTCCACTTTTCAGGAGAGGAAACTGAGGCATGGATGATAAAGTAACTTGCACAAGGTCACACAGGTTTAGAGAAGCTAGGATTCGAACCCAGCAGTCTGACTAGAGCCTGAGCATTTCTTTGCTAAATGCCATTGCCCCTGTGACAAAGAATAACAGTAAAGAACAGCTGAAAATCTGATAAATGATGTACGCACCCTGGCTTGTACACTCTTTTTATTAACATCTTTATTGCAGTATAATTGCTTTACAATGGTGTGTTAGTTTCGGCTTTATAACAAAGTGAGTCAGCTATACATATACACATATCCCCATGTCCCCTCCCTCTTGCGTCTCCCTCCCACCCTCCCTATCCCACCCCCCTAGGTGGTCACAAAGCACCCAGCTGATCTCCCTGTGCTATGCTGCTGCTTCCCACCAGCTATCTACGCTTGTACACTCCTAAGCACAACGATCTTTAGATAAGAACGACCGTATCATTTGTTAGCTCTAAAATAATGAGCTCTCTCTCATCGTGGAACCATTTGTTATGATTTTGTCTACTCCACCTTTTATGATTTTGACGACTCTAAGTTCCTCATAAGTGAAACCATACAATATTTGTCTTTTGGTGACTGGCTTATTTCACTCAGCAAGATGTCAAGGTTCTTCCACGTTGCAGCATGTGTTAGAATTTCCTTCCTTTTTAAGGCTGAATAATATTCCACTGTATATCACATTTTACTTATCCATTCATCTGTTGATGGACACCTGGATTGCCTCCATGGTTTAGTTATTGTCAATAAGGATGCTATGAACATGGGTGTACACAGACCTCTTTGAGACTCTGCTTTCAATTCTTTTGGGTATGTATCCAGAAGTGGAATTGCTGGACCATATGCTAATTCTACTTTGAATTTTTTAAGGAACCGCTGTTCTGTTTTCTGCAATGGCTGCACCACTTTACATTCCCACCAACAGTGCACATTTCTCCACATCCTCACCAACACTTGTTGTTTTCGGTTTTTTTTTCTTTCTTTTTTTTTGTGGTACGCGGGCCTCTCACTGCCGTGGCCTCTCCCGTTGCGGAGCACAGGCTCCGGACGCGCAGGCTCAGTGGCTATGGCTCACTGGCCCAGCCACTCCGCGGCACGTGGGATCTTCCCGGACCGGGGCACGAACCCGTGTCCCCTGCATCGGCAGGCGGACTCCCAACCACTGCGCCACCGGGGAAGCCCTGTTTTCTGTTTGTTTTGATAGTAGCCATCTTAGTGGGTGTGAGATGGCGTCTCATTGTAGTTTTGATTTGCATTTCCCTAATGAGTAGTGATCTTGAGCACCTTCTCACATGCTTACTGGCCATTTGTATGTCTTCTCTGAAGAAATGCCCATTCGAGCCTTTTGCCCATTTTTGAGTGGGTTGCTAGTTTTTCTGCTGTTGCTCCAGGAACACATGCACAGTTGCCTGTCAGGGGACTGGAGGTGAGGGGTGGGTCGCTGCCTCTGTGCTAAGAGCTGAAACTGACTGAAATTATCTGCAACTTACCATCCAAGTCTTTCTCTGGAAGTTGCAAGCCTTCAATAGACTCTGGCTTTCCAAAACAGTTCTATCAGACAGATTCTGCCAGCTGCTGTCTAGGTGGAGAGACAGATTCCTGCTGGTTCCTACTCACCATCTTCCCAGAATCTTCTCTCAAACCCCCCACTTAAAAGTCAACTTTGAGGTATAATCTACACACAATAAAATGCACATATTCTAAGAGTTTTGACAAAAATACCCGTATAACTACCATCTCCATATCTGTTTTTTTTTTTTTTCTTTTTTTTGCGGTACGCGGGCCTCTCACTGCTGTGGTCTCTCCCGTTGCGGAGCACAGGCTCCAGACGCGCAGGCCCAGCGGCCATGGCTCACGGGCCCAGCCGCTCCGTGGCACGTGGGATCTTCCCGGACCGGGGCACAAACCCGTGTCCCCTGCATCGGCAGGCGGACTCTCAACCACTGCGCCACCAGGGAAGCCCCATATCTGTTTTTAAAGATGAATTAAAAATAGGATTTCACAATCTCCCTTGGCAATTCACTTCTAACAGCCTAATGAGATTGTAATTTCTCCTTAAAATTCGAAATAGAAAGTTTTCATGTAACGGTTTAAGCTCATTCATAAATATGGAATAAAACTGTCTGCCTAATACATCACAACCAAGCAGTTTCAGTCAATATGCTAATCAGCGGCCAGATGAAACCCAAGCGCTGCCTATCTCTCGGACCTCCAGAGCACTTTCTCATCCCGTGAACCACGTCCTCTCACCCATAAACTCTCTATGCCTCACCCCCAGCTTTCTCAGAGAGTACAAAATTCCTAAACTTACTCGACTAAAAGAAGCGGGCATTTGGTCCCAAATAAAAATCAGCTGGAGGACTGACTCATAAGAACAGAGAGCAGGGGTCTGGTCACCTGGAAGAGAAAGATAACACCATAGCCAGTTTCACTGATTGCCTCTTTACAAGGTTTGGGGATGGGTTTCCACACAGCTCTTAACTAAGTCCAACAGTATTTTAAGAGCAGGGAGAATTTGTCCAGCTGTACAAATGACGAAACTGAGGTTCAGTAACTTGCCTAAGACGACACAGCTGAGTGCGTGGCACGGCTTGACCTGGGCCGGAAGGACGAGTGAACCGTGGGCATGGGAGACAGTGCGCCCGGTGGGAGCACAGCAGGGTCTCCAGGGTAGCTGTACGGCTGCTGTGCACCCGCCCTGCTTGTCACACGGGGCAGGTGATTTGGGGCTCCGCAGGAGACTGCTGCACCTGGACGGGGAGCATGCCTGGTGGAGTGCAGGCTTGGGGACGTTGTGTGGGCAGGAGAGAGGTTGGCTGGGTGGCAGGGGCTGCATCCCAGCGGGTCTCTAGTCCCACCTGGGCAGCAGAGGTGGGATTCGATGCTGGGGTGATGCAAATGAACACCAGATTCTGATTCATTCTTATAAAAGCAGAGAAACTCCATGTCTCAATGATACGGGTAAGATTAAAGAAGAGATCAATATAATCACATGAGCAATGCATTAGTTCATTGTGATTTTCCCTTTTTCATCTTCACGTTTAGGGTTTTAGATTTTTAATCCAAGTTTCAACTGGTTGAAACTAGACCAGGCCGGCTAAGTATTTGCAGTTGGGCTTAACGAACATGAAATTATCTTCTTCCAATCTCCATTCTTCTTTTAAAAAATTTACAAATTTAATCCAATCAAAACTCCATTGGTCCACCGACAAAGTGCTCTGTAAGGTTCCTGATGTGCGTGTCAACTTTGAGAACTGTCCCTACTACAATTCTATATTTAATGAACCTACGAGGGGCCTGGCAATCGTAGTTGACTATGGTTTCAGTAAAAATTCACATAACGTTAGCTTATTAGCATTAGGCCATCTTATGTAAGGTATTTCATAAATGAAAACATGTAATAAAATGTGACTGAAACGGTTATCAGATGATCCATTGAAATGCTCTAGGTTTGTGGTTCCCAGGATGCCAAAGAACCCCTCCACAAGCCCATACCCTCTGGGCGATTCTAATGCACGCCAAAGGCTCTGCTTCACCGGCTCCCAGCGTGCACCTGTGTCTGGGACTATCGCTCTGAACCTCCCACTTCAACCAAAGGCCAGATACAGGTTATTAGCCGCTGAAACCTGGGCCTCTCACTAGTGCCTGCGGAATTGAGAAATTATCTGAAAGATTTAGTTCTCAGGCCACACGGTTAACTTCAGGAAGCAACTGCTCACCTCTCACCATCCCTGCACAACATAACGTCAACCTTAAAGGGGATTTACAAAGCAGTCTCACTTCCACCTGAGCTCATCCTACACAACCCATCTGCGGCAGTAGGTAGGTGTCTGCTAGCGAAGAAACGTAATCATGCGGAAGCCCGGGGAAGGCGTTCTGGCTTATTCATGATTTAACTTGAATTTTCGGCTAGCTAAAACAGCCTATGGGTGGCCTAGCAAACACGCCGTACACCTGCTTTACTCACTAAAGAAAAGGGTGCCTTGACCAGAAGTAAAGAATACCCACGTTAAAAATGAAGATTAAATGCCTCTCTTCCTGGGACGCCGGTGCTGCTCTGCCCTCAATGATAAGATTCCTTTTCCAGGCACCAGGTGCCGTCCTGACTTGCTGTGTATGTGCTGTTCTGTTCTTTCTTTTAAACCTTGAAGAAATGTATCCCTGACTTGTGTGAAGTTCTTTGTTCCGACGCAATATAAAACTGCTGAAACCATGCTTCTCTGGAGCAGTGCCGCAGAATTATCTGAGAGGCTGTCTCCTGGGCTTTGGTCCTCACTTTGGCTCAGTTCTATGCCTATTAGAGATTGGCTTATTGATTATTTCCATCTACATTGCTTGGCGTAGCTGGCAGGATATCAGAAAAACCCACGTGGGGTCACCTGGAGTCTACTTTTCTCCCCCCAGCCTTTGATATTTATTTATTTATTTATTTATTTAGGGCTGCATCGGGTTTTAGTTGAGGCACGTGGGATCTTTCATTGTGGCGCACGGGATTCTCTCTAGTTATGGCGTGTGAGCTCCAAGGCGCATGGGCTCTGTAGTTGCAGCACGTGGGCTCTCTAGATGAGGCGTGCAAGCTCAGTAGTTGTGGCGCACGGGCTTAGTTGCCCCGCAGCATGTGGGATCTTGGTTCCCTGACCAGGAATCGAACCTGTGTCTCCTGCACTGGAAGGCGGATTCTTTACCACTGGACCACCAGGGAAGTCGCTGGAGTCTACTCTGGATGGATGCTGGGTAGCAAACACGGACCCTTTGAGCCCCAGCCCCAGCCCCCCAGCTTCACAGCACTCTTGAGGTTGGTTGGTTCGGGGAGTTTTTCCTGACGTCTGGATCTTCTTGTATGAAGTGGCAGTCCATGACTTTTATTTGAGCTGCTACCTTAAGACCTGGACTCTTAAGGGGGTACCAGTACATTTCCTAGGTGAAAGGAACCTAGCGGGAAGTTCCAGGCAAGGGATCTAGATGGAGTTTCCAGGTAAGAAACCTAGAAGAAATTTCCAGGCAGGAAAGGCCTAGAAGGAACTTTGGGGTAAACTGGGTTGGTTGACTTTTTTTAAAATGTGGCTTAAAATTGGAAAGATTTGTACTGTATAATAAAATGATACTGAAATCAGGAAGTTGTGCTTCTAACGCCTAACGGCTCCCAGACAGGCCAGCCACTCACTGGAACTCCGGCTGGCTTCTACAATTGTAGAAATGATCTAGCTCTAAAATGGCCAGAATGGGACTCTTCTGACATTCTAAAACTGAGTTTTGCATGTGCAATTAAAGAAAGCTGGCTCGGGCTTCCCTGGTGGCGCAGTGGTTGAGAGTCCGCCTGCCGATGCAGGGGACACGGGTTCGTGCCCCGGCCCGGGAAGATCCCACATGCCGCGGAGCGGCTGGGCCCGTGAGCCATGGCCGCTGAGCCTGCGTGTCTGGAGCCTGTGCTCCGCAATGGGAGAGGCCACAACAGTGAGAGGCCCGCGTACCGCAGAAAAAAAAAAACAAAGCTGGCTTGATAAAACATTATTTTTCAAAATTCTGACCTGAGACAATAAAAGTACTCCTTTTTATGCTTGAATAAAAGTATTCAAGCAAATTTGAAGGTATAACTCTTATCATGTCCTTGAAATGCAAGCACAGCCCACACTGCCTGAGACCACAGCCTTGGCTCAACTAGTAGAACCTAAAACTGCAGAAAAGGGGAAATGAGACCTTTAGAAACTCAAGCAGGAAAACTATGAGATCTCTGTCTGTCTATCTGGATGTGTGTGTGTCTGTATGTACATTATAAATATAGCATGTTTCTACCTCCAAATGATATTATCAAAATTAATTTGAAAAAGAGCTCTATTTAATTGACTTAGAAGTAAGTGCTTACCAATGAAATATTTCTAACTACAACAAGAAACTAACCCCTCACATTTTTAAAGTATCATATGATCCAGGATTAATCTTTAATAAATGAAAATAAGTTTAAGTTGTTGGTTTGGTTAACACAGACACGTCTTTAAGTCATCAACATTAAGTATAATACTTTTATTATACCTAGGTTTATTGAAAGTCAATTAAGGGACTTCCCTGGTGGTGCAGTGGTAAAGAATCCGCCTTCCAATGCAGGGGACGTGGGTTCGATCCCTGGTCAGGGAACTAAGACCCCACATGCCGCGGTGTAGCTAAGCCCGTGCGCCACAACTACTGAGCTTGTGTACCTCAACTGGAGCCCATGTGCTGCAAACTACAGAGCCCTTGACGGTTGCTTGGCTCTCCCTGTTCCCTGGAAAACCCCATTTTTGTTTGATGGGTTAAAGCCTTCTCTTGCTGCAAGGCTAATGTCCTCACAATGACAAAGAAACTGTTAGAAATTGTGTTTTCCACTTGGGATATACTTTCCACAGTGTCCAGTGATCAAAGGCACCCATGTCACTGGGCAAATCATATAAGCCTTAACAAAAACCTTACAAATTTCTTGAAATTATCACTGTCACTATCACCCTCAATCGTCAGGCAAGGTCAACAGAACTGATGGAAAAACTGGACTCAAGTGGAACAAAAATTAATTACATGGGATTGAATGAACTGATAAATATGATTATAATTTGTGTGACTTTCATCTGAAATATTACTGGCTTTTAATCTTTGTTTTCCAGATAAGGGAACCTTTCCCCTTAAGCTAATTATGACTTACAGCAATTTAGTAAATTATACCTTTGTAAACAGAATTGAAGCATTTATCTTTTCTTTCTACCTGACCTCTCCAGAATTTGGAAACTCTTAGGTTCCCAGCAGCCTTTCCAGGTGAATAAGGAAGGCCCCTTCCTGGCAGGTGTAGTAACCTCAAGATATTTTGGACCTTGAGAAAAGAGGAATTCACCTAAGTCTGTAGGTATTGCAGGCAGAATCTAATGGCACGTCTTTGGTGTGGCTTTCCTGGCTTTGAGAGGGCTTTTGAAAGTTCAATTTGAAATCCCCTATGAAAAGTTCCAGCAAAGCCAAATTTAAAAGAGCCTAGGGCTTCCCTGGTGGCGCAGTGGTTGAGAGTCCGCCTGCCGATGCAGGGGACACGGGTTCGTGCCCTGGTCTAGGAAGATCCCACATGCCGCAGAGTGGCTGGGCCCGTGAGCCAAGGCCGCTGAGCCTGCGCGTCCGGAGCCTGTGCTCCGCAACGGGAGAGGCCACAACAGTGAGAGGCCCGCGTACTGCAAAAAAAAAAAAAAAAAAAGAGCCTATATGATCAATTACATTTATGTAAGTAATCAGGCCAAGTTTACTGAAACCAGACGTATTTTGCAAACAATTTAGTCTTAATTTGACTATATTTGGTAAAAATGAGGATTATCTATTTATTTAATACAAAATTGTATATATTTATTTAAAAGCCTGCATTTTCTTCCCTGGACTTAAAACAAAGCACAGCATGTTGAATCCTGGCCATATGACTTAATATGAAATTTCTCTTTACTCACATGTGAATTTGGGGTGGGGATGGGCATCAGATTAGGTTCTTTTTTTTCATCTTTAAGATTATTTCAAGGTCAAGTTATTTGCTTTGTTAGTTTTTCAAATATTTATTGGCTAAAATGAGGATAATTTAGAAAGAAAAATCATGTTTCAATAATATACCTTTGTGGATACTGAGGTTTTATATATATTGAGGTTTCTGTATTTACTACCTACATCCAAGATGCTTCTTTGTTGCTATGTTACATTAAAGTTTAACTGAATTATTAACAGGATATTCTAAGCTTGTTTCTGAAGCTGATTACAGTTATTTCTCTTTGGATGAAGATCAGATGCACCATGCCCTGCACCCAGGAGATTATGAATACTGTAAAAGACATTTTTTAAAAAACTCTCTCTCCAGCCTAGATGGAAGGACCCTTATCAGGTACTCCGCACAGTGAAAGTGAAGGGAGTTGACTCCTGAATTCATATTCCCCACTTAAAAAGGGCCTCCGCACCAGACTGCTCTATAGAGAGGACTGCTAACCTCAAACTCACCTTAAAACAACCATCAAGCCAGGTAGAGAAGATGACAACAACAGTAGACAGGTGGCCCGCAAATCCAGACTAGATCTGGAAGGCCCGTCCTACTAGTTCAATTGAACTGTTTGCTAAATGTTTGTCTCCCTATCAAAATTGAAGGTTACTGTTTTGCTTTTAGCTATATTTTTGCCCCAATGTTCAGGATGGAAAAAAAATTCTTTAGTAAAGTTATCACAGAGTATAGCTACTGGGGGAAAATCTAACCAATTGGTGGACCTGTCGTCAAATTCCTTGGTCAATACAAGACTGATATAAGCCCCTCATAATACGTATCACTGACTGTTCAGGTTTTCCTAATGTGACCACTCACCCAGACTAACCTCTCTCTGGCCTAATCTTTCAGGTTCAAACTTTTCAACATATTAATATGTCCATCCCTTGTCGGATACTATCCTCAGTCCTTAGAGACCGAGCACAACTTACCCTAGGGCCCCTTGATCTGTCCCTTACTTAACTGAAAAATGTCTTGAAGAGAAAAATGCGAGTAAATTATGTCAGCAACTACTGTATATTAAATACCATGCAAATGACTTTTGGAAAGTCTACGAGAGAAGTGATCCATAGTTTAATATTGTGTTGACAGGCTTCTCTGGTGGCGCAATGGTTAAGAATCCATCTGCCAATGCAGGGAACACAGGTTCAAGCCCTGGTCCAGGAAGATCCCAACATGCTGCGGAGCAACTAAGCCCGTGCGCCACTACTGAGCCTGCTCTCTAGAGCCCGTGACCCACAACTACTGAGCCCGCGAGCCACAACTACTGAGCCTGCATGCCACAACTACTGAAGCCCACGCGCCTAGAGCCTGTGCTCCACAACAAGAGAAGCCTGCGCATGGCAATGAAGAGCAGTCCCCACTCACCGCAACTAGAGAAAAGCCCGTGCGCAGCAACAAAGACCCAACACAGCCAAAAATAAATAAATAAAATAAATAAATTTAAAAAAAATTGTGTTGACAAAACTCCCAATTCATGAGGCTATCAATGAGAGCACTCTGGGAGGGATCACCTGTGCTCCCCCAGGTTTTGTCGTCATAGGTGGTATTGGAATTGACCCACCTTCCCAAGGATGGGCACATACATTTCTTAAAAGCTGACAAACAGAAGGTTTACTCTTATTGGGACATTATGTTACTCCATTGTCTGTACATCAGGAAATAGACGAACCTCCTTTGTCTCTTCATTACAGAGTCAAGAGAACCATGTTAGCAAGATACTAAGATACCTGGTGGCAAAATCTTTGGGGAATATTAATTCCTAGTGCAGGAATGTACGGTTTACATATTGTTACAAAAAAGATGATCAGAAATCTATCCGCCACCATTGGTTAAATAGCCAAAGAGACGGCAAAAAGCATTGCAGCACAACAGACATCCCTAAGTTCCTCAGCCCAAGTAACATTAGACAACAGGGCTGCCTTAGATTCTCTACTGGCTAAACAAGGGGGTGTTTGTGTTATTATTGCTCATACTGTTTGTTGCACTTATATCAGTACCGCTGGAGAAACTGAGATGCACCTGGAAAGAATGTCCCAAAAGGCAAAACGGTTATAACATATAAGAGAAACTGACCCTTTAAATGATCTGTTTCGTTGGCTCCCCTCAGAAATAGGCAACTTTTTTGCTCTGCTTTACAGATGATTATCATTTTCACAATGTGTATTATTATTCTTTTCCTAGCCGTCAGGTTACTCATGACATGCATCACTGCTTGCTTTAGGCCTACTGCTCAAAGCACATGTACAATGTTTGCATGACAATTTGATACAACTGAAAAAACATATCGCCTATAAAATGTTTCCCAATTAGCATACCTCTGTACTTGTTCACTATGTCTGCTTAGTGTCCCCCTAATGTGGATAACTAGGCAAATCTCCACACATATATAAACAACCAAAAAGAGGCCAAGCACCGAGGGACATGATGGACACAGGGCAGGCGGCAACCACCCTGACGTCAAGGGACAAACATTTTGATCGTCAATGCTTTCTACTGAAAGATTTATGATCAAAAGAGGCCATTAACGCAAGATTTTTCACAAACTGAGACATGGAGAAGTCATTCTGGCTTATACATGATTTAACTTGAATTTTACACTAACTAAAACAGTCTGTTTGTGGCTTATCAAACATACATCTGCTTTAATCATTAAAGAAAAGGGTGCACTGACCAAAGTAAAGAATGTCCATGTTAATTTCCATTCCCATCAACAGTGCAAGAGGGTTCCCTTTTCTCCACACCCTCTCCAGCATTTATTGTTTCTAGATTTTTTGATGATGGCCATTCTGACTGGTGTGAGGGGATACCTCACTGTAGTTTTGATTTGCATTTCTCTAATGATTAGTGATGTTGAGCATCCTTTCATGTGTTTGTTGGCAATCTGTATATCTTCGAACCTAGGGGCAGGACAGGAATAAAGACGCAGACGTAGAGAATGGACGTGAGAACACGGGGAGGGGGAAGGGTAAGCTGGGACGAAGTGAGAGAGTGGCATGGACATGTATACACTACCAAATGTAGACTAGATAGCTAGTGGGAAGCAGCCGCATAGCACAGGGAGATCAGCTCGGTGCTTTGTGACCACCTAGAGGGGTGGGACAGGGAGGGTGGGAGGCAGATGCAAGAGAGAGGGGATATGGGGATATATGTATACATATAGCTGATTCACTTTGTTATACAGCAGAAACTAACACACCATTGTAAAGCAATTATACTCCAAGAAAGATGTTAAAAAAAAAGAAGAATGTCCATGTTAGAAATAAGGATCAAATGCCTCCTTTCCTAGGATGCCAAAGCTGCTACTCCTTCAATGATAAGACTCCCTTCCTAGGCACCAGGCGCCATACTGACTCTCTGTGTACATGTTGGTCTGTTTTTTTTAACCTTGCAGAAATCCACCTTTGACCTGTTTGATGTTCTTTGTTCTGACAAGACATGAAACTGCTGAAAACCACACTCCTCTGGAGCAGTGCCTCAGAGTTGTCTGAGAGGCCGTCTCCTGGGCAACAGTCCTCAGTTCGACTCCAGGAAAGCTCTTTTCTACCCCTATTATAGACTGGTTTATTGATTACTTCCCTCGACACTGCCTATGTCACTGACTGCAAAGGCGGCATTTATCACGGTCAAGCCTGGCAGCTGGAGTGTACTGGTCCTTCCCAGCATCCTGGGGGTCAGCTCCACCCATAAAGCTTAAGAATCGTTTGCTTTTCCCCTAGCTGCTAGCACAGCATCCAGAACTTGCATGAGACTGAAGGAATGAGAAGAAAGCCCTCCTAGTTTGATGTCTTCTCAGCAAAGCACAGCCCAGGGAGCCGTGGCGAGACGGCTGCAAACGCAGGCTGGGGTTTTGCAGCAGTTTCCTGTGTGTGTGTGTGTGTGTGTGTGTGTGTGTGTGTGTGTGTGTGTGTGTGTGTGTGTGTGTGTGTGTGTGTGTGTGTGTGTGTGTGTGTGTGTGTGTGTGTGTGTGTGTGTGTGTGTGTGTGTGTGTGTGTGTGTGTGTGTGTGTGTGTCTAAAATCTGTAAATACCTGAATCCGAAAAGGAGCCAGCCGGTAATCTACAATAGTATAGCCCACGTGCCTGAAAGATCTCGTGCGCAAGCAGAAAACTCATAATGATGATCACAGTGTGCTTTGCATCTAGTCAGATGCACTGTAGTTAGTCTGTCTGCATTCGTGCATCAACTAATATTCACTGAGCATCTATTCTGTCTAGGTATATATTACCTCCTCTTCGTACTCTGTTGCATCTCCTCTCAGCTAGATGCTGGGCACACAGTGCCGAACAAGACACTATGGGGCTGGGGGCCACGGCCCGAGGACCTGGGGCCACCACCACTGCCACTGCTGCTGATGACATCCCATCCTCCATGACATCTGCGTAATGCTCTGCTCTTCAGAGAGCACGTTCACACCTCCTCCTTTGGTTGAGCCCCACAATAACGTGTCTGATTTGACAAGGGACAGCTGGCTAATGAAGAGAGGGCACTGGGTCCACATGCAGCTCGCCCTGATTTGGCCCAGGCTCATCACCTCTGCCCCACACAGCCTCCAGTCAATGACTCTAAAACCTGAGAGGCAGAGTTACTGGTAGTGAGAGCTCGCTGGTCTCCAGGGGACAGTCATTAGTATAACTGACAAGAAACAGAAGTGGACTCCCGAAAGGACCCTGCTATGTTAGCAGGAGCTAATAGATAAAAAGCAGCTGTAGATGAGGCCCTCCTGCACTCAGCAGAGGTTCAAAGTAACTAAGAAAATGACGAGAAGCACATAGGAGGATATGCAAAATATTGCCTGGGATGAACAGAACAAAATATGACACTTAAAATGTCGAGTGAAGTAAGGTCCTTCTCAACATGGAGAAAAGGTTCCCAAGGTGGCTGTGCAGTTGTCTGTTTAGGATAAGAAGTTATAAGTCTTTGGGTGCAAGGGTCTAAAAAGGGTGTTCTTTCTATGAGGTTACCTCTAGAGAACAAGAACACAGCCCCACCATGAGATAAGTACGACCGTCTATCAGCTTATAAAATGGAAGACTCCTACAGAGTGACGGCAATTCAGTCGTGGCCAAGTATTTCCAAGGACTAAAACTGCTATTTCCAAGAGTGTTCACATAGCTGAAGGTCCTACATATCACGGAGAAGGAGTGCTTCCTAAACCAAAAGCATAAATGACGAGGCTTAGAAACAATGACCTACCCAGTAGCCACGAGCATCCCAGGAACCCAAGCTGTCAAAAGGACTCAGGAGCCAAACTGAAGTGGCCAATAATGGATAAATGGTGCCACGTACCATAACTATCCCAGACTGAAACATACCAAATACACTTAAATTCATAACGGCACCAAAAACACCACCACCGGCAACCGATCATTGTTAAAGGGAGCAGAGAACGAACTCACTATCTGGGAAACTGGTAAATAAAGGGAAAGAAGCTAAGCATTTATCTTGGTTAACTCTACCATATGACTGGGTAACAAAACAGTATACTATTTGGGTAACAAAAAGTAGATGAAGGGAAGTTTCTCTTTATAGAAGTACTATATCTGATAAATGAAGAAAGGCTAAAATAGAAAAACCAGTCCCCGTACGGATCTAAGTGTTGGGCAGTGACGGCTCTAATGGCATAGACAGTGAGACAAGCAGACCTCATGTGTCTCTTGTAGGAAGAGGAGACCAATACACACAGAGGCGGAAGCGGATCTAGATCCCAAATTACATTACAGGAAATATGGGGGACAGAGGGACGTGTTAAGCAACACCACAGAGATGCACTCACAAAAACCCAGAGTGTGGAAAATGCTCTGGGAAAAATGAAGCAGCTTGTTCAACAAATGAACTGCCAGCGAGGGTGGCGTGTGTTTGCCTGTGTGTGGAGGGAAAGAGAGAGAGGGGGGGAGAGAGAGACAGACAGAGAGAGAGAGAGAGAGAGAGAGGGCGCCTATGGAGTAAAAGAGACTTATGAGTACAAAATGTGCATATGGGGACTTCCCTGGCAGTCCAGTGGTTAGAACTCCGAGCTTTCACTGCTGAGGGTGTGAGTTCGATCCCTGATCGGGGAACTAAGATCCCGCAAGCCATGAGGCGTGGCCCAAAAAAAAAAGAAACCAACCAAAATGGACATACGATCAATGTTCCTAGCAGCATTATTCATAATAGCCAAAACACAGAAACGATCCAAATATCCCCTAACTGATGAATGGATGAACCAAACGTGACATATCCGTAAAATGGGATACTATCTAGCAGTTAAAAGGGAATAAACTACTGATACACATCCAGTAACATGAATAACCTCACAAACATTATTTTAACTAAAAGAAGTCAGAGGCAACAGGTGACGTGTTGAACGACTCCATTGACATGAGATGTTCAGAAAAGGCCATTTATGTTGCCTAGGGCTGGGGGTGGGAGTAGAGATTAATTACTAATAGGCAGGGAGGGAACTTCTGGGGGTGATGGGAAGGTTCTAAAACTGGCTGGTGGTGATGGTCGCACAACTCTACAAATTTACTAAGAATCACTGACTTGTACATTTCATGAAGAGTAAAATATTGTATGTAAATTATACCTCAATAAAGCTGTTTAAAAAGGGTCCTCATATTCTTTAGATCTCTCTAGTTATTAACATTAACAGATGAAAGGATAAGACGTCTGGGAGCGGCTTCAGAAACAACATGGGAGGGGGCAGTGGGTGGGGCTATGGGTGAGCAAAACGGCTAAGAGTCGATAATTATTGAAGCTGGGTGATGGGTACGTCGGGGGTTCATTATGCTATTCTGTCCAATTTTGTCCCTGTTTGAAATTTTCTGTAATAAAAAGTTAAAAACACACAAGTAAACTGCTCCAAAGGCACCTGGCAAGAAAGCATGAGTGCATGAGAGGCTATTATAAATATAATAAAGGTGCTTTTTGACATGCTGAAACAAACAAACAAAAAAACCCACACAAGCATAGTGACCCAAAGAAGGGAGGTTGAGAACGCCCAAGTGCCACAATTATGTGCAGATATAGTTTAAATTTCGCTCTTGAGGGGGCTTGTGAATGTTTTTTCTTTACAGACATCTACAGAGAACTTCATCAATCTGTCAGAGTGAATGGACCGTATTCTAACCTGGTGAGTAACGCATTACAGACAGCTGTTCATTTCCATCCGTGTGGACGGTGACCAAGTCTTTCGTTTCTGTGTCAAACACGAACCACCTGTTGTAAACATGGGGAAAAGTACAAATCAATTGTTTAGCGATAAAATGAAGTAAGACTACTACAGTCACAGCAAGGCTATTAAAAAAAATTAACCTAAGAGCTTAAAAATGCTCTGTATTTGCTTAGTAAGAATTCTTATTCCCAGCTTTCATTTAAAGAAAATTTCCTACATATGAGCAGTTCCTAAAGATAGGAGCAGCAAACTGGGTACTACAGGAAATGATTCAGTTACTGATGCTATGGCAGGGTTCCCTGATGTTTGAGTTTTGTCACTTACACATTAAAGGAGAGAAAGCCCTGGGCAGGGAAGATGAACCAACACCTACCCCCAGCCTGTGGCCAGAGGAAGCAGCAAAGGGGCCACTGCACACGCTCACCCAGAGATCTGGCCCAGGGCAAGGCAGGATGGGTACAGGAGGATGGGGCCAGGACAACCTCCAGGGCTGCTGCAAGCAGAGCTGGGCCAGCACCTGACCTTCTGTGATGCGGGTGTGCAACCAGCTGGGTGAAAGAAATGACCCAGAGAATGGCAGAAGGGCGAGTAGAGGACTGGCCTTTGAATTTAGCCTCTCTGGGCTCAGTTTCCCCAACTGTAAAATGGGAATAAAGGCCCAGAATGACTTTGCAGGCCCAGCGTCCAATCGGTCAAATTATAATGGACACGGAAGTGCTCAGAATCCTCTAATCAGGACACGGTACTCGGTCAATGTTTGTTACATGGCGGGAAGATTGAACTCTCCTGCCCACGTGTTCTCAAGTAGTGGCAGTGAGTGGGACCCCAGTGTTTTCAGGGATGAAAAGGAATGTGGACTCCCTGCTGCTGCCGTTTCAGACCTTGATGACACACCCATCAGCGTGTCCATCGAGCCAGAGTCACCATCCACTCCGGGCCCTAGTCGGCACCACTCAAGGGGGACTGGCTGACCCCTGACGTCTGGATTTGGCGTCTCAGCGTTGCTCCCTTGCATCTTTAACAACCATTTACCTTTAATGTGTGCTATTTAACTTTTTAAAAAATATATAAATTTAATTAATTTATTTTTGGCTGCCTTGGGTCTTCGTTGCTGCATGTGGGCTTCCTCTAGTTGCAGCGAGCGGGGGCTACTCTTCATTGCAGTGCGCAGGCTTCTCATTGCAGCGGCTTCTCTTGTTGCAGAGCACAGGCTCTAGGCGTGCGGGCTTCGGTAGTTGTGGCGCGTGGGCTCAGTAGTTGTGGCTCACTGGCTCTAGAGTGCAGGCTCAGTAGTTGTGGCGCATGGGCTTAGTTGCTCCGCTGCACGTGGGATCTTCCCGGACCAGGGCTCGAACCCGTGTCCCCTGCATTGGCAGGCAGATTCTTAACCACTGCACCACCAGGGAAGCCCCTGTGCTATTTAACTTTAACAGAGGTCAGAATAGAAGAAGCAGAGAGACCGGGCTGTCTGGGCTGTGCCTTTGAAACATCGTGTTAAACTGCCCCATCGAGAGCTAAGCCTGGTACCAGGACCAGGGGTGGGGGAGGCATAAACAGAGGGGAAGGATTAAGTTGCATGTTCCATCTCTCTTCCTCCTACAGGGCACTGTCTGTGATTCTGAGCAGCTGGCAATGTCCCATACCCTGTCCTGCCACACAGACTCAGCACGTAGCTGACGGCAGTAACTGGCTGGCAGCCGTTCTTCAGAGCCCGCTGAGTTGGAAGCTTCATTTGTCTCTAAGAGAGGTCAAAGGAGTGTGTGTGAGTGTGTGTGTGTGTGTGTGTGTGTGTGTGTGTTTGTGTGTGTGTGTGCAAACATTTTCACGAAGGATTCTGTTGGATACAAGGTGCCCAACTCTTAAGATGTTGCCACCTATGACTTATAAATGGTTACTCTTTCTTTATACATACTCTAAGTTCCTAGCAACAGAATCGAAGTGGTATTCTTTTTTTTGAAGCATAGTTGCTGTACCATATTTTATAAGTTACAAGCGTACAATGTAGTGATTCACAATTTTTAAAGCTTACACTCCATTTATAGTTATTATAAAATATTGGCTATATTCCCCATGGGGTATAATACATCCTTGTAGCTTACTGTATACCTAATAGTTTGCACCTCTTACTCCCCTACCCCTGTGCTGCCCCTCCCCACTTCCCTCTCCGTAAGTGGTACGCTCTTTAGAGAGGAGGGGATCACCAATGGTATATGAATTAAGCTATAATACGTGTAGATACTATGACAAACAATATAAAAGTATAATCGAATCTTATGAAACAATGATATAATAATAACCACCGAAATCGCCTGCCAGGCGACCCCAGGAGCTGCTTCATCCATTGTCTCCCTCAGTCATCAGCGTACGGCCAGGCAGATATATCGTCACAATTTACAGAGGAAGAAACAAACTCAGAGAGGTCATGTAACTGGCTCAGAGAGACACTGCGGCTAAGTGGTGAAGCTGGGATTCAAGCGCAGAGCTAGTGCCTCGCATATCAGAGGCGCTTTGGCAAATAAGTGTTGGCTGAATTCAACATGAGGCTCAGGAGCTGGGCAGTTTCTCTGACAGGGCAGCAAGAAAAAGCATTTAAAATTCGCACTGCTTTGAAATGCTTTGTTGCCCCATTCCAAAGTTGAGAAGCCCCACAATCCTGTGTGTGTGGAGCTGGGGCCTCTTCTGGGGGAGGGGTCCACAGCTTCCCTCGGCTTTTCCCAAAGTCCAAAACGTGAAGGGCCACTGCCTCAGGTTTCACTTTCGAGTTCGGACTTAATTCCCGGCAAGTCATTAGGAGCTCAGAGAGGCAGCCAAGAGCTACCCTGTGCCTGTCGCTGGGGAAACACAGACAACAAGCCTCTTTCCCATGAACTTTGAAAGCACAAGCCATGCTGACATGCACTTACCTCCCAGTCAGTGTTCCGACTGCAACCACAGACCCTGAAGGATGAAAACCAGAAGACTGAGCTGGATCCTAAAACATTGTAAAGGAAGTGTAAATTGATGGCCAGACACAGTGCGATCACAAAAAACACACACAAGCACAGCTGTAATCCCTTAGGGCTACGTGGCCCCATTTAAAAAATCTCTTTTCTCTCCAGAGAGGAAAACATTTTCCTACTTTAATGAAGGTCATGTCTCAATAATACTAAATTTTTATCCTCTTATAATTTTTCTCTTTCTGTCTTATAGCCTTTCACAGCTACAGTAA
Organism: Lagenorhynchus albirostris; assembly: GCF_949774975.1. Lineage (NCBI taxonomy): Eukaryota > Metazoa > Chordata > Mammalia > Artiodactyla > Delphinidae > Lagenorhynchus > Lagenorhynchus albirostris. Next base: position 5,224,866 of record NC_083095.1, read on the forward strand.
TCAGATGACAGATCAACAAAGACACGCTCCTCCTCCAGGTCTTGGAAGTTCCTTCAGTTGACCCCCATGCTGAGTGGGAAGCTTGTGCTCCATCCGTCTGGAATTACGACCCCTGCACCCAATGCCATCAGGTCGATACTGGGTAAACGCCCCCCACTGGGTGCAAGACACCATGGTAGCCCTAGACGGATCTCAAGATGAGCAGGGCACATTCCAGGTTTGGCTCTAGTGGGACACGTACGTGTTTGTTCCTAACAAGGTGAAACGAGACTGATGAGAGAGGTAAAAGGAGCTGGAGACGGAGCATTAGGTGAAGTCGGACGGGGAAGCTGGGCCGAGGCATGCTGGTGCTGGAAGCCTTTGACTCGGGCCTTCCGGTATAGGTGAAGGTGGACGTGGACACACCAATATTTTTTTTGGATCGCGTGTTAAGGGGACAAAAATATGGTCAAGGAGGTAGAAGCAACACAGTTTGGGGCATGTTTGAGGAATGGCAGGTAGAGTCAGCGGGTTTACAGGGTGGGGAACGGGAAAGCGGAGGATGCTAGTAATGTGGGCTGCACTGCCACGTCAAGGGCTGTGATCATCGGGAAAAACACAGTGAGAATAACTGCTTCCTTTCACTAAAAAGAATGACGTGATCAAATCTATGTCTTAGATCACTTGGTAGGAGTGCTCAGGACGAACTGAAGTGAGAAGAGATTAATCACAGGAAGACCAAGAAAATAGGAGTACTGGAAATGGAAATGGAAGGAGGCACTCAGGTACCACTGGAGAACCCGAAAAAAAAAGAGAGAGACCAGAGAGAAACTCTTCAGGGACTGATGACGTTACTGCGTTGCTTTTCCAAAGCGGGAGCTGTGATTAAGCTCAGGGCCTCCACTGACACACAGAAAGAAATCATGTGCACTTGAAGCTTTACTGCCTAGTTGATTTGAGGCTCATAACGTTTTTGAGATGAAGACACTTGAGCGTTTCTGTCTAGTGGCCAGTGGGTAAAGAAGCTACGGAACTGCAGATCTTTCTGGGCTCCAGTTTGGCGCCCGTGCCCTGATGCCAGGCTGGTGATGGAGTAACCGGCATTGCTTTTGGCCAGACTGCCATGTAGACCGAGGCCGCAGGGAAGGCTGCTCTCCTGGACCATCACTGTCCCTGCTGCATCAGTGGCTGTCAGCTCTGCACCAGCCCTTCATGTATTCGCCATTCCATCTGATCCTCCAAGCCCCCACCAGGGGACGGTCACGACATGGGACGCCACTTCCTGTAGCTATGCCCTGCCACCTGGGCCACTCCCGCTCTGCCCTCTGGTGGCGGTGTCACCCCCAGGCCTGTCATCTCAGTGATCAGCTCCCCCAGTGACCAGCCAGCTCCAGTCTCTTACAGACCTTCTCCAAAAGCAAAGGGCAGGGGCTTCCCTGGTGGTGCAGTGGTTAAGAATCCGCCTGCCAATGCAGGCGACATGGGTTCCAGCCCTGGTCCGGGAAGATCCCACATGTCACAAAACAACTAAGCCCGTGTGCCACAACTACTGAAGCCCGTGCGCCTAGAGCCCGTGCTCCGCAACAAGAGAAGCCACCGCAATGAGAAACCCATGCACCGCAACGAAGAGTAGCCTCCGCTCGCCGCAACTAGAGAAAGCCAGCGTGCAGCAACGAAGACCCAACGCAGCCAAAATTAAATAAATAAATAAATTTATTTATTAAAATAAGCGAAGGGCAGGAGGGCCAAAACACGGGCCCAGCACAGCAGGAAATGCTGGCAACTCTGTGGGGGCCGAAAGGAGGACGTGTGGGGTCTACAGAGGGGCAACCCCTTGCCTGGGGCTGGATGTGTCATTAAGGGCATAAGTAAGATGGGAGGTGTATTTCACTCACTACAGTAGGATGTGGCAGGAGACCCTGACTTTGGGACTCAGGCTGAGCTGGGGGTGAACACTGGCTCCATCATGGATTCAGGGACCTTGGTGAGCTATTGACTTACCTAAGCTTCAATTTCCTAATCAATAAAATCAGGGTAAAAAACTTCAACCTGCAAGGCTGCTGCAAGGATTAAGGATAATACATGTACAATGCTTGGTATGCAAACAGTGCTCGATAAGTGCAGACACTGCTGTGTGGTATGTAGGGAAAGGATACTTCAGCACTCTGATGTACAACTGGAGTTCCGTTTGCAAAGGTCACAGACACGCTGACTTTAAACTTTACCATCAGACTCAAAGCGCAGAGATAAATTAAACTGTACGCTGTTAGAATAGTTAATAAATCCTCATTCAAAAGGTACTCTGTAAATAGAATGCAGGCTCATAACGAGGGTTTTTCAGCCTTTAAGCCAGAAGAGATTGCACTTGGGAAACCCAGCAACCAACTCGGAAAGGCTCACTTGCTGTCCAAAAATGCAACAGCAAACTTCCGAACTACACGGATGAGACCACTTGAGGCAATGTTTAAAGCAGTGCAATTTGAAGGAGATAAAGTAAGTGACATTTGCTTTGGGACGAATTTATATCACTATTAATCTCATGCAAAAAGAAAAATCAACACGTTCCAGATGAATTTTTATAAGAAAGATGGTATATAACATGCATGTCTACCTCTATTATTTTGTTCCAGACAGGCCGGTGACCAACAGCGTCCCACAGGGTGGCGTGCCTGTCATGCCCACAGGTCAAGAACTGAGGTTTTGAGGCGTGGACGGCCAGTCCCCAGAGCTCATCAGTGTGACCCTACAAAGAACCGAGACAAACAGAAGCTCTGAAATATTACAGCCAACACCCAGGAGCCCTGCAGGACCATGAACCATGGCTTACTGCACACGCTGGAATTTCTCCCATCTGTTTTTCTTCCTCGCTGACTGAAGCCGAGGAAGGTGATGTTAGTGTAAAACACAGGAAAAATCTCCTCTTTGTAAACTCTGTCTTATGTTCTACTATTGCACAGAATGAACGTGTTTGGTGGGCTGGCTGGGCTGGCGCGTACCTGAGTGATGGGCGTGAAGTCTCCGGACAGTGTGCCCTGTAGGACGAAGTTTCTGGTGGTGCCTATCAAGATCACATCGCCTTTCCCCTCAGCCACTGTCCGTATGGGACCAAACTGTTCTGGAATCTGCATGGAAAAGATTTCAAATGTCATTAAATGCTTAGCTCCATCATTCAAAATACTTGTTTACTTATCATGATGACAGCTCCTATCACAATGACATACACACATGCATGTGCTATGGAAAGAGAGAAAGTACTTGAGTGAATGATCCCAAATCTTACATTTAAACTCCAAACATTTAATATACCTAAAAAAAAATCAGCAATCGTAAGGTTTTTTTTTTCTTTTTTATACATTTATTTAGTTAGTTAGTTTTGGTTGCATTGGGTCTTCATTCATTGCTGCGCACGGGCTTTCTCTAGTTGAGGTGAGCGAGGGCTACTCTTCATTGCAGTGCGCGGCCTTCTCATTGAAGTGGCTTCTCTTGCTGTGGAGCACGGGCTCTAGGTGCGCGGGCTTCACTAGTTGTGGCTCACGGGCTCAGCAGTTGTGGCTCATGGGCTCTAGAGCGCAGGCTCAGTAGTTGTGGCGCACGGGCTTAGTTGCTCTGCGGCATGTGGGATCTTCCCGGACCAGGGCTCGAACCCACGTCCCCTGCACTGGCAGGCGGATTCTTAACCACTGCGCCACCAGGGAAGCCCAGTAAGGTTGTTTAAAAAACAAAGAATAAAACATTTTTGTCTTGACAAAATATGAAAACAAGAAATAGAACTGAGTAGTTTACTCCTGTTATGACTTCTGATAGCAGAACCAGGTAAAATGTGGAAAGTAAAGAATATGTAATCTGCTGTAATAAGAGTTCCTAAACATTTTTTATAACTTAAAAGGTTAAATTCTTTGGCGACTTCATTTAGTTTTGAAATCCACTTCTCATGTTGGCAAACATATATGATTATCTAAGTGTTAATAAAAATAATTTCAAAACACACCAGCCAAGAACGATTTGCTATGATAAAATAAACAGAGGTGCTTGCACTTTATACAAAGAACAGAAAATCGCAGTGAAAGCCTGGGGTGGACTCCAGGCACTGCGGTTCTGGGACGGTGAGGCGCAGCCTGTCCTCATACAAACTGTCTACTTCCAGCGCGCTCTGTTAGCACAGACTGGAGGAAAGTGGGTAACAATCCACGCTAATGAAGAGGACTTACAGATACTTAAAAAGGATGAGTATCTTCTATAAAACTAGGTGAGACTTTGGAGTATTTGTTATGATTATAATGTAACTTGGTTCATCAAATGCTGGTCAAATCTTATTATAAAAAAATGCTACCGCAATTAAAGTCTCCATGAAAGGCAGGTGATTTCCAAAACTCAGATGAAGGCTTTCCTTTTTTTTTTTTGCGGTACGCGGGCCTCTCACTGTTGTGGCCTCTCCCGTTGCGGAGCACAGGCTCCGGACACGCAGGCTCAGTGGCCACGGCTCACGGGCCCAGCCGCTCCGCGGCATGTGGGATCTTCCCGGACCAGGGCACGAACTGGTGTCCCCTGCATCGGCAGGCGGACACTCAACCACTGCGCCACCAGGGAAGCCCAGGCCTTCCTTTATGAGGAGCAGGAATCAACAAAACCAAATTCTCGTACTGTCAGAGCACCATGCCACGCTGCTCTCTGATGTAACTGTGCTGTGTGCATCTGACTTAGAAGTTGGAAAAGTTCTACAAGGTGTCCATGCTATGCTAGAGAGGAAGAAACTCAACCTTCGGATTGATGCCGACCTTGATATCTGTCTGCTCATAATTTCCCAGGGCCTGGGGGAGAGAAAATTCAGTGAGTGCGTAGAAGGGATATTGAATTTCTTGCCTCCGGCTCCTGTTGGAGTCCAGGTCTGCTAACCAGGTAATAAGGAGGTGAAGGAGATGCCAAAAGGGGTCAGAGCTCTAGAGATGGTGTTGGCACTCAGCCACGCACAACGTAAATACTCAGTGAACACCAGTTCAAAGTGAAAATGTCTCCAAAGTAACACGATGGAAATTAAAGTGAAAAGAGAAGAAACGTTTTAACGATTAATCAAAATGTGGATAAATGTTCCCTTGGAAAAGTGAGATTGGGTCTTTGATAAAAATATTCTAGATGTGAAACGCGACCACCTCACATTTTATAAACCTAATTCCCGTTTAGTACTTAAACTGCCTTCGTGATTTAGGTAAAATACTACCCCGTTTAGGAAAATTTTATCTAAACAATTCTCAAAACGGTAAGCTGAAGATTTCAAACTAACAAGGAAACTGGTCAGTATAACAGTTTAACGTTCAAAACGAATGTCAATAGCACGACTTGCTGTCTTACCTCGGTTTTATGAAGTTTCTGGTAGTTTCCATCCCAAGAAATGAGCTTCCGGTCTTTCCCTCCTCCCGACACCAGCGTGCCGTCCCTCAACATACAAAGTGCAAAAATACCGCCCTCGTGGGCCCCTTGAACTGCGTAGCTTATTCGATTCGTACCTAAACACAGCAAGACCAAGCTGAGGACATCGTCAAAGGCTCACCTCTGCCCATCTCATTTCATTTTTGTTTTAAAATGCGATACTGTCGGTTAGAACATCATTGCAGTGTGACTCTATCAAGGATCCACTTTCTAGAAGTTCCCAGAGCACCAGACAAGCATCAACTGAATTACTTTATAATTATGGAAAACAGGGGGAGGGGGTTGGGGGGAGGGACAGACTGGGAGTTTGGGAATAGCAGATGCAAACTAATATATATAGGATGGGTAAACAACAAGGTCCTACTGTATAGCACAGGGAACTATATTCAATATCCTGTGATAAACCATAATGGAAAAGAATATGAAAAAGGATATATATGTATATGTATAACTGAATCTCCTTGCCGTACAGCAGAAATTAACACGTTGTAAATCAACTATACTTCAATAAAATAAACTAAGAAAAAAATAATTAAGGAAAACATGCTAACACGAAGCATAGTGTGTGAAGAGTACAGCCAGACTACATGTGGCTGAGAAATGAGCTGTGTGTCTCTGGACAGGTGACTTAACTGCTCTGTCTCAGTTTCCCCCTTGGTGTAATGGGGCTACTGCTTATCCCACGGGATTGTTCTAAGGGTGGAATGAACTGATGTATACATAGAGTCCACGGCACCCAGAGTAGCAGGGATACTACAAAGGTCACCATATTAATCTGAAATTACACTGATGGCTCTGTTTTCACCTTCACCCCCAACTCAAATACTAAGATCCTTGAGGACAGGGATAGTGCATTTTTCCTGGCACATGGCAAGCACTCATAAGTGCTCACTGAAGAACTTCCCTGGTGGTCCAGTGGGTTAAGACGCCGAGCTCCCAATGCAGGGGGCCCGGGTTTGATCCCTGGTCGGGGAACTAGATCCTGCATGCCGCAACTAAGAAGTCCGCATGCCGCATCTAAGACCCAGTGCAGCCAAAATAAATAATAAGTAAAGAAATAAAGAAATAATTTAAAGTCAATAAATAAATGCTCATTGAACTTGACCAAATAAATGTTTCTGAGTAAGGAGACCTCCTTACCACAGTTTGCCCACTGACAGCGGGGATGCCCATCTGACTCATACGTAAGCTCAGCATCTAGCATGCTGCCTCAGACAGCACTCAGTCAGCGTCTGCCAAGCACTATGTGGACCAGAGAAGTTAAATACCGTAGAGCTAAATAAACAGTCTTCGATGATTTCACCATTATAAGTTGTTATCAGATCTCCTAAATAAGCTATTAGCTCCATTATAATGTCTTGGGCTTAAAGAGCCTTTTAGAGCGACCGAAGTCCACAGCTTACTAGTCTCATTTTCCTCAGTCCCAGTGTTTTGGTTCCAAGTTACACCCGCACACATGCATGTATGTACCTATGTACCTTGGAATCGAATAGTAAACCTGGAAATGATATTAACACACAATTCTTACAGGAGCCACGTTTGGCTTCGTATTTATAGCGTCACCCAGAAATGTCTGCTTTGGGAGGAATCACGTGTTACCTTTTCCCCATACCAGGATGTTGCCACTTGAATCTCCGGTGATGGTGTCACCATTTTCAGAAAATGTCACACAGAGGACAAACTTTGGCTTTTCTTGCTTCTGCAGGATATTTTAAAAGAATACGTATATACAATCAAGACATCCTTTTGTCTGTATTAATACCATCTAGAAGCACAGTCACCCCAAGCTGGATAGTGTCAGCTTCTGCTACCATACTGTGTACCTTTCATTCTCACCCACCATTACGTAACTTATGCCCTGAGATTATCTGGTCTAAAGTAAAGAGATTTCTGCTACTTATCAGGTTGAAGGCAGCTCGAGCAGAGGAGGGTGTTGGAGAGGCTAAGGGGCCGTGTTGCCGTGACTACGGCCTGAAGGATGGGCCTGGCATCCTCTGACTCAGCCTCTGGGCCCACAGGGCAGCAGGTGCCCTCCCGGCGCTCTCACAAGGCCTGCAGATGCTGGACTAAATGGCACAGAGACTGCCCGTCGCTCTCTGCAGAGTCCCACTGGGGTCTCCTGGGCGCCTTCTTCCTTGCTCTTTGCAGCCAGCAGGCCTCGGCGAGGGCCCAGCCCCTGGGCATCCTTTCCTGGTGCTTCTGCCTGTGTTGATCCTTCCTTCTCAGCATCACCAGTGTTATCCATGAGACACGAGGGGCTCCCCAGCTCGGCCAGGGATCTCCAGGAACAGTCTTTATCACGACACCCCCGCATTTGCCCATTAAAACAAATGCTAGCACTGGGATGCCTCGAAGCTTCCTTAAAAGCTAGGTGACCGCAAGTACCATCGGTGAAAAATAAAACGACAGATGCAATTTCACTTTACCTCGAATAATCCTTGCTTCTTAATAAGGGAACTTCCTTCTAGTGTCCAAAAGTAGAGATGGGACTTTCCACAGGTAACAATTATATTCGTGTCCGTGGGGTGGAAATCCGCAGCAAATACAGCTTCATTAGAACACTTGGTGCAAAACAGGAGAATCAAATGTCTCAAGTCTCTTAAGACACTTAAGAAAATAAATACAATCTGAACCACAAATAAATAATTCATCAAGGTAAGCACTAGGCCTCTTGGTATTTTCTCCCACTGAATTCGTCTTTTGGAATCACTGAACTTGTGTCTGTGCGTGCCGACCCCTCTCCTCCTCGTCTGTCTCCCCCACTGCCCTGAGCCCTGAGGATGGGGCCGCGAGGTCATCCTTCCGTATGGGGACTCACAGGAACTGGGACACAGCAGGCACACAGTGAGCTCTGGCTGAAGGGGCGGCCGGGGAACTAAGAATTGCAGGTCCATCACCATCGAGGGACTGGAAGGGCCCCGGCGTCTGGATCGTATTCGGCTCCATCGCTCCTGGCCCACTTTGGCTGCCCTGCTTGTCTGGGGAGTCCCTCCTGATACGGATCCCCAGGTCGCTGCCGGTGGTTTGCCGACCAAGCCTGGAATCCAGTAGGGGATCTGGCTCTTTGGGTACCACTTCACCACCCTCACCCTGCTATCTTGATTTCCACGACTTGCACCCTGGTCCCATGAATCAGACCCTGATGGCTCTTTGTGCTTGATAATTCAGTTATACATTCTTAAACCCGGACAGTAACTTGCGCTGACTGCTTCCAACCCAGCGACATGGCAAGAACTTAAATACTTGAGCAGACTATTAGAAGGCATAGCTACAGCATAAAAATAGTTATTTAATGCCTTATTAGAACACAGGGTCTGCATCCCACACACAAACAAGAGAGAAAGTTATGTAAGTGGGGTGATCCAATGGTGCTCCTAATGTTAGGTAGGTAAAGTGATCCAATGGTGATGCTAATCTTAGGTAAGTCAGGTGGTCCAGTGGTGATGCTAATCTTAGGTAAGTCAGGTGATCTACGGTTAATGGATGCCAGGGTGAGAAATCTGAAGTCAGTTCTATAAAAATAGATCCAATCATGGTTTTAACAGGAGGAAAGCATAAGAAAGCTCAAGGAAGGTACACTGACATAAGGAAAGTCCAGTGGGTCCCACTGCAGGAAGAGCACCGCTGGGAGGACCCCATTCCGGAGTCCGCTCAGCTCGGGACAAGCCCCATGCTGGCTGTGCTGCCCTCCTCGTGCCCCTGCTCCCCGCCTGGCCCTCCCGCTGGGCAGCAGGCCCATCTCACTTGTCACCATCACGCCAGTGTCTCCTCGACACGCGTGTGCAAAGGGGACACTCGGCATTTGTGGATGACGGAGAGAACGCGAGCAAATGAGCGATGGAGCGAATTAAAAGGGTGGTGACTGTAAAATGAGGAAGGAAAACCCTTATAGACGCTGTGATGAGAAGAAGAAACCCTACCAGGCCTTGGGAATGGGGGGAGGGGTGGGGGCCCAAGGGCTTCTCGGTGAAGGGGTCCTGCCTAGGGGCTGTGGCGGGGACGGAGCCCACAGCCCACCGAGACACAGAAAGCTGGCCAGGGGCCAGCAGGGGAAGGCTCCACATGGGAAAAGGACAGCATAGCCCAACATGAGGCTTGGAGAGAGACCTTGACATCCGCCAGCCTCTCTTCCTTCTGCCAGTCCCACACGGACAGCACGTGGTCATTGGAGTCATCCACGGCACAGAGGTTGCTTCCTCCATTCTGGAAAAAAAAAAGGTATTCACAGGAAGACTACATTTGAGAATAAACTAGGTTGAGAGTGATTAAAAAGGAACATAATTTTATTTTTAATAAAGAGTCCGCTACATCTTCATTAAAGAATATTTACCCACCACCGTCGAGACCTACTTATGACTTGGGCACACAGACAGTGGGAGCAGGGGAATGTGGGGTGACAAGGGACAGGAGCGGGAGGGAGGGGTCGGGGGCTGCGCTTCACCACTGGTTCTGTTAGAACCAGCCTCCTAGGGGCTGCAGAGCCCCCGCCCTGGAGGAGAAGGCATCTGCGGCTCCAGGGCACAGGTCTGCGCTGAGTGACGACCAGGTTACCGCAAGGCCGTACGAGGGGAGGGGGCACTGGGGGTGAGGCGCGCGGTGTATTGATGTGAACACATGTATGTTTCTGAACTGGCTGAACAAGTGCTTTAAAGGGTGGCCCTGTTGAACGGCCACATCCTGAGGAAGCCTGGGAGACCACGAGGTCCATCCAGCCCCTGCTTATGGCCAGGCAGCGAGCCAGGCCGGCAGGGGACGGCACAGACAGGCAGGGGAAATTCAAGGCCAGAGCAGGCAAGACTGCTCCAGGAGCCTGAAGACCGTGTGGCTGCAGGGCCTCTTCTCATCACCGTGGAAATGTCGGATTGGGAGCGTGTGTCACCGAGGCGGCGCATGCGCCCTCTGAATGAGGGGACCTGGGATGCGGGAGGTTTCAGAGTCCAAATCTGTACACACACCTGGGCAGTTACGGGCGTGTTAACTCTCTCCCTCTTCCACCTCGAGCTGATTCTCTCCTCCCTGTGGACAAAGGCTGCAACACCCACAGGGCTCGTACTTACGGATTTTGAGAATGCGATACAGGTGACGGCTCGGTCAAAAAACCCGATTCCGATGACGTGCAGCGTATTCAGCGTCACGGAATCCCAGATGCGCACGTTTGGGGGCAACTGCTGCTTAGAAAACAAGGCAGAGTCACCCACTGTGCCGCGTCTACAAGTTTATCTTTACCTTGAAATTATGAGAAGACTTTAATGCTGTCAAAAAAAATTTTTTTTGGATGCATTTGAGGACTCTGCCTTTTAATATAAATAAAACGTTCCCAATCTCTCCCGGAGGTCGTGGCTCTCGGGGCCAATTTAACTTCAGGAGAGCCCGTTATCGATAACTGTACCACAGGAAGTGATATTCTCATGTGCGTATCGAATGCGTCTGAGTTTTAAAAATGAAAAATGATGAAGAACATGGAGTCTCATTTAAGGGTTATCCTTGCAAAGTCTGTATTGTTACTGAGGATCAAGCGTGGTTCAATTCACCATGATGGTTGCCACCAATGGTATTAAGAGCTTAACGTCCTTGGGCCCCACAGGAAATTGATTGTATGCAAACGAAAATTTAGAATTGTTATGATTAGTTCAAAACCCTCTCAACTATGTTAATTTTTCTCTTCCTTAATAGGAGAAAACATCACAGAATAATCAGCAGGTTTATCAAGAAAAGGACTAGCATTGTACCCCGCAGATGGGTGAAGTAGGTTCTAGGTTGGACTTGTCTCTAAGTAGCTGGGCGTCCGCAGACAGTCCCTCGGCCTCTCCAGACTTCTCCACTTGTAAATGCAAAGGCATGGTTCAGATAGCTATGACATTTTCTCTGGCTCTAAGGTTCTGATTCAATTTCAAGGCCAGAAACTGAAATACACAGTTAAGCCACTAGAGGGGAGGAACAAATGATTTACTACTAATTTCAAATAACTTTTAAAGATCACTTAACAGTTAAAAAAAAAAAAAAAAGGAGATGAAGACCCTGTTCCCTCTGTGTTTACAGAAGAGCAGTCTGATTTCCATTGTTCCTGTTACCTCCTTTCAAGTGTAGGATTTTAATGGAAAATAGCATAAATAGTTAAAATTTGATGTTATTAAAATATTTTCTGAAAAATGGTAGCACTCAGGATAAAAATGGAAGAACTTAATGTAATTAGTTTCAGATCATACATTGTGCATGGATACACAATGCTATACAAAAATGGACATCAGAAAAGTTACAAGAAGTTTTGGATAAGACATGCCAATGACCACAGATTGTGGTAAATAAGTACGTGGAAGCCAGTTTTGAGTTGTTCTATTCGTCAAATTCTACTAGCTCCTTCTCTGATTCCTTAAAATACAAACTGAAGTCTTGCTGAAGTGCTTACAAAATTTGGGCTAAAATCCTTCCAGCAGCCCTTATAGATTACACCCAGACACAAATTCCATGGGTTGAAGTCATGATTACAGGGAATTCATGGCAGAGGGTGTCTGAAATTCACTGAAGAGGCAACGTGCCCCCAATTCAAATGATTATTTATTATGATTTTAACTTGGCTTATTAAATGTGTACTTAACATTTTAATGTTTATCACGTGTGTAAATAAGTATCTTAAGAGTTAATGGATTCTTAGGCAAGAACAATGCTATTTAAAAATTAGCTGAAACTAAGGTGAGCTCAAGAGGTCTGTAAAGTCAGTGTAAGAACTTTAATTTGCAATAAAAAATTCAAATGAGGGATTAAGAAGTACTCAGACATTTTATATCTAAGCAGGCTCATTCGTCAGCAAAATTTTCAGAAATTTTGTGTTACCAGTTCATTACAAAAATATTAAAATAGAACTCACTTTTCCATCCTTAGATGTGCCTGCAACTTGTCCTGTGGCTATCGTGATCCTATCAGGATGAACTGCAAGGCTAAAAAGAGATATTTAAAAAACATCTACCGTTTAAAGGTAAGCTTCACTCTTCCCTTGAGCAAATATAATCTGGTCAAAAATTTAAAAGTAAGATATACACAGTGCCTAACTTCTTACAGTCATGATAAATTCTCTAAGCACCTCATTTCATTTCATCTTAATTCCTTTATCTATAGAGAATTTTCAAATTCAAAGAAAAAGCACCCTCTGCTTGGGAAATACCATTTCAATCTCAGAACCACTTCATTAGTATACAATCTTTATTAAGAAGTCATTTGAGTATATCAAATAGCAAAAGCATCATCTTTTTCCAACAGCATTTTAATAACTGACCAGGGAGTCAGGATAAATAGAAATACATAAATCCATCTATTCATCCATCATCTTTTCCAGATACATAAAATCGCTACCAAAGGTATAAATGAATTATAGGAATAGCAGACCCAGACATACACATGAGGCAAAACATTTTTATTAAAAAATAAAGACCCAAATTAGAAGCCGTTAGCACGAGAAGGCCTCCAGATAGGGGGGTCTGTTAGAGCTATTTGTTTAGGTAACATGGTTGGTTAAGATGATGTGTTATAAGGATAGAAAACTAAAAAGGTGTCTTAGAGAGTAGGCTACCCAGAACACAAAGAAGAGTTTTCCCCAAAGATCCTATTTTCTCAGATCCCTTTCTTTCTCTTTAGTTATATCCCATCACTGAACCCTTTCTGCCAATGCTCTTCCCACAGGTGTCAGAGGAATCCCAGTTTTGAGGACTCACCACTTCACGTCATCATTATGGCCCGTGTAATGCCGCTGAAGCTGCTCCTCCACATTGTACAGCACGACCACGGATGCAATGAAATACACAGTCTCGCCCGTTGGAAGCAAGTACAGGTTGTTACGACAGTCTCGACCCCTGTACCCATAGCTTCGTGTACGTCAAGACAAAATAAAAAATATGTTTTTTAAAAGTAAAAAATAAAGTAAAACAAAATAAAAACCCAACTCTTTCAGGGGCTCTATTTTCTTGTCTTTCATTTTTTTCTTCTCGGAAGCTCGTTCATGTTCCCAAATCTCATACTATGAAGGCTCCGGCAGCTTTATTTCAAGAACGCTAGTCACACGGCTGACTCAGATTTTTGTGGCTTAGATTTTGTGGGAGCTTTTTCGTTTTCTTTTTTGGAAAGGGTATTCTACCTGTGCTACATGTCCATTTAATATAAGCCATACACTGTATTTCCTTCATTTAGTCCTGGGTTCATCCTCATGTTCCTTCTTTAATTAGTCGGTGTTAACTCGAAGTTAGGCCCCAAGGTTAGCCAAGTCCCTACTTGGCGGAGGGGGCAATGCTAGTCTTTCCTTCCAGGGCACCCCTCTTTCTTCCTTTGGGTTTAAAAACTTGGTGCCAGCATGGTTTAGTTACATGATTTTCTACAGCTGAATTTCGATAAAAGCATTCATCGACTGAGTACTTCGTGTAAGACTTAATCAATGAATAAAGGATACACCCATTCCAGCTTAAGTCTCTTCGTTGGTAGTTCTACTTTTGCTTCCAAGCTGTAAGAATCCACTTGATCTTTGGGCATGTGCATGGTAACGGGGCGTCCACGAAGAAACATTTTTACATATCCTTCTTCTATGAAGAGAACAAAGAGGTCAGTAGGATACCTCAGTGCCCAGCGTACCTGAAAAAAGGTTATATTTTCTCTAGCCTTTCAATGGGAAAGCGGAAACTTTGCCCTTTATGTCCTTTCTGGTTAAAGTCCTAGGGAAAACTACCTAAAACACAAACGGTTTGAAACAAAATTTTTCATCTTGTTTGCCTTTGACATTCTGCTTACTTAAGTAATGTAAGAAATTGTAAAAGGCAGGAAAGAACTGGATTCCCACAATTATTTTCCATGAGAGATTTTAGTGCTTACGTTTCATCATCAGGAGGGGGAAAAATGCCACCCCCCCCAAAAATTACAACTAACACAAGAAATCCACTTAAATTCTTTATTGAGTTCAATGTATATACAATGTCAGTATCAAAATTCATAAAATATCTTTCAATATTTAAATTGGTGTGTTATAGCGCAATGTAAAAATGTGTCTTTATGTATCTTTTACACTGGACACTTCTTTCAAGTGTAAAGAACACAAAATCAGCAGAAGTACATGCTAGGATGCATGCAGGAGGAAAATGCTCAAAGAAAAGCTAGAAATAGAAAACCAGAGAACAAAAGACCCATTAGAGAGAGAAACTGGGAAATAAACCTTTCTTAAACAAACATTTTTAATAACAAAATAACTTATGATGTTTTGATAAATGATAGGGATGAAAGTAAAACCCAGTAACATATGGACAAGGGGCAACTCCTGGACTTTTAAAAAGAAACGACTTCGGGTTTTCTGGCTACAGTTTTCAGGATATAATAAGACCAAAGAAAATGTCTTGTGAGCTCTTGATGAATTCTGTTCTGATTCAGAACTCACTGCATTCTGATGCTTCACTGCAGATCAAAGGACTGGGTCTTAATGGCATTTAAATTGGGCAGTTGGGACCACGGATATCTGTACATCACTCAACAGAAAAATCCTCCGCAGAGAGGAAATTGCTGAGGAAATTGCTGAGGAATTGCTGAGTCATAAAGTAATTATGGTGTCGTAAGTACCACATTTACAAATTAGTTTTGTAAGTCTTATTCCTAAGGATTTGCAAACAATGCCACATGCAACATTGCCTGGAAGTTGAGAGGCCATCCCACTTTTATGTTATGGTGTGCGTGCAATTCAGGTCGTAAACGCATGCATGCGATACACTCTTCACTCCTGCACACAGCATGCCCGCTGCTCTGTTCTGTGATCCGCCTCCACAGCTCCGCTGGGACTAGCCCATCTGAGGCCCACGGCACTGCAGCCCTTCTCATCACCCCGCCCCCCGCCCCGGTCATCCTAGATGCTGCTGCCAAACCTGTCAAGGCCCACAATGGATTCAGAATCCTTCTCCCACTCTCTTACCTGCTGGACCCAAAGCTCTAACTGCCCTGCCCCGCTGTTCCCGTATGTGACCTCACTGGCCACAGCTACCCCCCACCCCGTGGAACCTTCTCTCTCTCTGCCACCTGCACACCACTCCGTGCCTCTACCCATGCTCGCCTCAGCTGACCTCTTCCCTTCCTTAATCCCTCACCCAAGTCTCAGCTCATCAGACAGTGTGGCTACCTCAGCTGCAGACCCTAAAAGCACCCAGCAGACCGACAGAAGGGGGACAAGGAGGGGTGGGTGTGACAGCTTAAGTGACAAGTGATTCCGTTAATTCTCTTTGTAAGGGGCATCACGGAATGCAGATTCAGAATAAAGGGACTATAATGCCATCCCACAGCACACACAAGAAGCCTAGTAGGGCTGCCTATGATCAACGTAAGTGACACATCTACTTGAGTATATGGTTGTTATGTGCTGGTAAAGTCCTTATGATGGAGGTTTGCTCACTGGGCAGTTCTACATCACCGGACTGGGCAAAAAAGCGCTGGAGTTAGCCTTGGCACTGTTTTGTACTGGTAAGTCAGACATTCTACAACTAAAATGAAAAACGCAGCAAGGGAAAGCAATGGTTTTTTTTTGTTTTTTGGGTTTTTTTTTTCAGGCATATTAGGATAACAGCACACACCCACCAAACCCAAAGGTGCTAGAGGGAGCGGCCAGCAGCAGTGCAGGTTTCAAACAGTGGGGCATCCAGGGGTTGCCCTATAGCTCTCTTAAGGTTATACAGATTTTAAAAAGAGTTCCTATAATCAGCCAATAATCCATCAAGATCCAATTTATAGCTGCTCATTAAAACCCACCCAAGTAAATGCTCAGGAATGCTTTTAACTTCCAACGAATCAAGGTGGTTTGCATCACAAAAACATTTTCATACAAGGAGACTATCTGTTGGCCTGTATGAAAAGAGTTTCTGCAGCCTGGGTCACAGCTTTGCTCAGAGAGCTATGAGGTTTCAGAAATGCCGCCTACCTTTGCAGTGTGTCACCCGGCGTTTCCCTTGTGATTTCGGAGACAGAGACAGAAGTGCTGGGTAAAGAGACGATGGGGCACTGCAAGAGTGACTGGCCTGCCCGGGAGCACTCCCGAGCCCTCAGGCCGAGAGGCTCCCGGCCCCCTGCTAGAAAAACCTGGACACATTTCGGGGATTCTGACAAGTGCACTCCAGACCTAGCTCTGCAGGCTTAGGGTGATTACATTTTCAGTGAGTAATTTCATGCTTCTTGAAAACGAAATGAATACTGAAGCACATGCGGATAAATAGGAAAGTCCGACTTTCATGTTTCAATTGTGCACTTAAGGGGGAAAAAAACCTTGGAAAATTAAATGAATTTATTTAACCCGTTGCACACTTGTCAATGATTTTGCGTTTTTAAACACACTTTCAAATAAGGTTACTATTCTCAAAATAGCAGCTCCCTTATTATAAAATGTGTTAGAAAAGACATATAGAAAGATATATATGAACTATTAGTTTGCAGTTTAGGAAATCAAAGGCAGAAAAAGAAAAAAAAAGTTGCTTTTAGACAAAGTTATAACTGGATGCATCAGAAACTTTCCCCTTCAGAGAAATGTAAATGTTGATGATGGGGGGGGGGAGCCCCATTAGTAAGGAAGAGATAACAAAGCAACAGGAGTCTCTTAACCTAGAACTTTTGTTTCAGTATAATGGCATCTCACTCTTCCTCCTTATTGATGTATCTTGAATCGGTTTAAAGGGGGTGAGTAAAGGGTTTAGTCTTTATGACCATTTTCTGGGTGGTCTCTGTATGACGTGAGCCATCAGACCCCCAGGTACAGGCTGACAGTGAGCGCTCAGCCCCCAGTCCTGCCACATGGACCCCCATGTTCTGCCCGTCCCAGCTGCCCCTGAATAACTACTTCTTATCGCCCCTCA
Organism: Lagenorhynchus albirostris; assembly: GCF_949774975.1. Lineage (NCBI taxonomy): Eukaryota > Metazoa > Chordata > Mammalia > Artiodactyla > Delphinidae > Lagenorhynchus > Lagenorhynchus albirostris. The sequence continues at coordinate 5,242,121 of NC_083095.1, forward strand.
AGTCCTGAGGTGACTGAGGGACGCCCGCACCAACATTCAATCAGCCTTACCTGCGCTGAAGACCGGCTCCTTGGGTTTGCTGTGGAGATAAAACCAAACCAGTTTGTAAAGGGAGGCTGGGGGTGGTGGTTAGTCTCATTCACAGAAGACCCCACACCCCACTAGCTGCCGCAGTTTGTCACACGGATGCTGTTAAAAAGAAAAACAAAACCATGTAACTGCAAAGAGGAGGAACGTAAGCAGAAGTGTCCAAAACCAGGTGCCAGAGACGACAATCCCGACTTTACCACCAAAGATGTGCTTTTTATGAGAGCAGATAAAGGTCTGGAGACGGAAAACATGTGGCTCATCACGACGGGAACAGCCCTGCCTAAATGTGTAGAAAGGTTTGTTTTCCTTCTCCACGCTCTTCTGGCAGATTATTTGAAGAACTTACTTAAAACTAGCAAACTCCTGTCACAGGGGCTTTGGGGAGAGAGCTTTTAGCGTCCAGCTCCCAGCAGGGATGGGTACGGGGTGGGCGGGGGGAAGATGAAGGGGTGGAAGAGAGGGAAGAATAAGGAATGTCAGGGTGTGGCCACATCCTGGGACATGTGAGGATCCCCACTGTGGGCCTTGGCCAGGCCGAGACCCCCCATGACTGCACCTGGGAAACCAGAACCCCACCGTGTTCAGGTTCACACCACCAGAGACTGAGGTCATCCCTAGGGGCAATCCTCCCACAGGACGAGCCTGCATGGGGAGTCCCCCCAAGTGCAGGAGGGCACAGCCCTCCCCGTGACAACCTGACAGCCGCCTGTGGGAAGACTGTCACCTCGTGCCAGACAAGGGAAGGGACTCCCAAGCACGGCAGGAAGTGCGTCCCGTTCAAACACAGAGCCAATGCTTGAAGCCAAGCCTGTGAGACTCCGATGTCTATGCCGTCTTCCAAGGTACCCCTACCCCACCAGAGTACCTCCCGCTTTAAGATGTGGAAAAGACACAGTAAATAAACGAAACCCGTCCCAGAGAGGGCTGGGAGAACTGTAAGCCTGCAGAGGCGCCTACATTTTTTGTGCGTACATGTTGAAAAACACATACTGGAGCAGATACGGTCCTAATGTTACTTTCTCCTTCATTTTAAACTTGAAATACATTGAGAAACACCACCAGTAAAAACTACCCCTAATCCCATGATGTAATAAATGATATTATTTATTAATGGCCTTGATTTTCAGATAATTTTATGAGTATATGGCGGGAAACTCTTTACTGATGCTTTAAGAGTGGTTTACTGTGTTTCAAGTAGGTGGATCTGCTATGGGCTGAGATTTCTGCATGCGAACCACTGGTCACTGAAAATAGTACTCTGCAGGCCCCGCACACCATTTAACACAAAAGTCTAACTTCCATCAGCCCTGAAGGCCCAAAACAACCTCTGTGGACCCCGACATTTTTCCGATCTCATCCTCCTGTCTCTCCCCTCAGTCACAGACTTCCAGACACTCTGTCCCTGCTGTCCCGAGACTGGGCCAGCAGCTCCCAAGCCCAGTGTGGACCCCAGCTTCCCACCCCCCTGGAGAGCGCATGGCCGGGCGTGTGCTCAGAGCCGCCCCGAGAGGCCTTCTTCGATGCTCCACTCTGCGGCCTCCTCGGTCCTGCTCACCACGCCCCGCCTGGCTTTATCTGTATTAATCTGTCTCTCCCCAGAAGCGCAGGAGGGCAGAGATCTTTGCTCACGACCGCGTCCCGGGGCCTGTAACAGTCTTCAGCTGCTGCCTGGAAGCTGGTAAGGCCTGGAGCCCTCCCTGCCTCTGATCCCAGCTGGCCCCGTGGGTGTGCGTCTGGCCAGGGGGGCGCTGGGGGCTGTCCCGACGGCCCTGCTGCCCCCCACCTCCCCCGAGGTAGCCGGTACTTCCTGGCGCCTGGCGTTTCTCGCTGTCCTCCCGGTCAGTCCTCAGCCTTTACTGCGCCATCACGGCATGCAGCCCCTCCAGGGCCCCCTCTCAGCATCTTCGTCCCTCCTTCGGGGTGGTACCCACACAAGGCCCAGTGTGGAGCATCCCTCCCGGCCCTCGGGCTGGGCCCTCGGCAGGTGCCATGCCTGGGCTCAGAAGGGGTGGCTTCAGAACTCCTGTCCCGCTCCCAGGCTCTGTCACAAGCTCACCGAAGGTCTGTGGAAAAGGGGTACGTGTGTGTGAAGGTTCCCTTTGTGCCTGGGGCTCCCGAGAGTTCTACACCACTCGGCCTCTCGGGATTCTACAAGCTGTCAGCTCCTTTCTTCTTACAACCATTCCTCCTCTCCTGCAGCTCTGCCAAAGATCACGGCGGCCAGGGCAGTCCCTCCTAAGAGGGGCTTGTCACTTTCGGGGCTGGAGTTCGTCATATCACTCGGTGACCTCGGCTCCACGGCGGGCTCACCTGGCTTGTTCTCGTCGTTGGGGGGAGTGACACTCTTGTGATTTTCTAAGCAGAAGCGTTAAGTCTTAACTGCAACTTTTATATCTTATTAGATTCACAGGCAGGGCAAGGACACAAGAGGAAAAGCTAAAACAGAAGACTACAAAGCAAACCTACTGGTTAGGTAAGCCAGACAGGGAATTAGAAGACAGGAATGTTATTTTTCCATCATGACTTTGATCACAAAAGCAGAAAGATGCCAAGTCCATGAAACAGACATAAGCAATCTGGAACCCTCCCTAGAGACAGAAAAGAGCAATTACAGATTATGTTCCTCTTAGAAAGAGAACATCCATAGGGGAATTTGAACTTCAAATATAGGGAAGCCAGTGGAATTTTGATGTTGAAGAAGATGGATGAAAGATCAGTTAAAAGACCAGAAAAAGGCAGCTAAGTGTTAACAGCTAAAGGTCACTGAGAGGTACCAGGTACTGAAGTTCTCATAGTTCTTTACACCTTGCTCTAAACTATGCCTTACCTTTTGGGTATACAGGTATTGTATTTAGAAAACATACTATCGCTAGGCTTCGTTATTTTAGAAAGTTCAATTTTTATAGAAAGATATACTATACTTACTTTAGAACCCACGATTCCTGCCCACATACCACCCTCCTGAAAGGCAAGAAGCCTGGGAAAAGGTACTATTCCAACTCACGCATGCACGTCTTATAAATACAAACCTATAAAATGACAATAAATCTTCCCAACTATTGATAGAAGGGCAAACCCACAGAACATGTGATGACGAGTATCCAAAGTTAAAGATGCTGTGGCCCCAGGTCAAAATCGGTGAATGGCAGCCGCGCGCCCATCACCTGTCCGATCTTGAACTCACCGTCAATAGAGCTGAGAGTGGGTGGGCCCTTCAGACCCAGCACACTGGAAACACGCTCGGGTTGTGAGCTCACTTGGAACGGGAGACGACTGCCTCTCAAGGTGTGGTGTAATTTGTCCCTGGGCACCCATTCCTTAAATGGGCTAAATGGAAAACTGAAGTGGGGGACTTGGCACTGCCTCTGCCGCCAGGGTGTGGCTCCTGGGGGCGGGGGGAGAGTGAATAAACTCTGGGACCAGAATGAGGCTCCATCCATCCCTGTCCGAGTCTGGAGTCAGCGCAGATGTTCCCCATCCTGAAGCCCAGGACTGAAGTAAGCCCAGAGGAGAGAAAGGATTTCCCTTCTGGCAAGCAAACCCTCGTCTCTTGGCTATTCCGGCCTCAGGCTGCTGGGCCCAATATCTCCAAAATGAACCACGGTGCAATCCAGTGCGGGTCTTTTTACTGCTCTGCTTTTGGCAGGAAGGAGACTTGCTGAAAGAGCTTGGCTGTACACTCCCTAAAGCTGGAAGGTTCGGGAGACTCTCCTAACTAGAAGCAGTACCTGGGGGTCACGGAGGACGTGAGGAAGCCTGGAGCCTTCACCAGACCAGTAGCTGGATCTAGAGGCAGTAGGAGGAAACCAGACAGTTGGCCCAAAGAAAAACTCCCACCTGGAGCTGTGAGCTCACACCACGAAGCAGCTATAATCACCCAAGTCACATGTTATCCCCGAAAACGTTCACTGTGGACTCTGGTTGCCGGGACTGTCAAAAGTGGCTGTTTCCCCTTCATCTGATATCATTCAGATGACTCACTGTGGGCTGGGTGTTTGTAAGGGGGAGAGTCCAGCCAAGAACTCGTTCAGACTCAGATGCAACGAGTATTCCCTGCACTGCTCCTCTGCGGTGGGATCCGCGCTTAGCACATTCGTATCTGTTACTAATTTACCCCAAGGTCCTGAAAGCCGGTCTCCGACACATGGGTGACGCATGTAACAGGGAGCTCTGGAGACGGGAATTAGGGCAGACTGACGGTGGCCAAATGCTTCCGAGCAGAGATACTTGCTTTACAAAATGATTAATAAGGCCTGATCGAGGAGGAGACCGTTCCAAAGTCAAACATGTTTTTTCCCTGCAACTTATTCATCTACAAAAATGGTACCTCTCGGCATACATACCATGACTCCCTTCTGAAAATGACTTCACTTGATGAAATGTGATCCCTGCTGGGAGTCAAGATACTCTGCTACGTAAATAATGATTCTTTTTATAAATTGCCCTTAAGTAAGCAGCTGTTAACTATAAGTAGGGTCATTCAGGAACCATCTATTTAAAATATTTAGAAGTTGCTACTGGGGACAAAAACTACTGCTTCATACACATTTCCAACCGATACTTCCAGTTAAACGTGGCAGAAAGAGCACAGGGTTTTTTGTTTTTTGGTTGCACTGGGTCTTAGTTGAGGCTTGCGGGCTCCTTAATTGCAGCACGTGGGCTCCTTAGTTGCAGCAGGCGGGCTCCTTAGTTGCGGCTCCAGGCCTCCTTAGTTGCGGCAGGTGGGCTCCTTAGTTGTGGCATGTGAACTCTTAGTTGCAGCATGTGGGATCTAGTTTTCTGACCAGGGATCAAACCCAGGCCCCCTGCACTGGAAGCGTGGAGCCTTACCCACTGCACCACCAGGGAAGTCCCAGGAGCACGGATTTTGAAGGCAGTTGGATTCGTGTTTTATTTGGGCAAATCATTTTACCTCCATAAACTTTAGATTCTTTCATCTACAAAAATGGGACTAAAACCACTGTGAGGCATAGGGTACCGGCAGGATCGTATATAACATGTGACAAAGTATCTAACACACGGTTATTAATTACTATTACTTCCCTCTTCCTCCTAATTTCACGGACAATAACCTATCAATACATGTATGTACTTTTGAGCTCTTCACCTAACAGCCTCAAAACTAAAACAAGATAAAGAATACCATACCAGCACTTATTATTTTAACATTTGTTAAAAACTAAATGACCTCTTGGCTTAAAGAGTGAAACAATCTTTTCATCTGAAAAAAAAAAAGATTCATTTAAATCACCTAATTTCCAACGTTTTGGAATCCAAAATATACTGTTAAAATCATCTACCAGTAGGTGGTGCTGTTCGCATAGTTCTTAAATGACTATGGTTTTAAAATCTAAGTACAGTATATAGGTAACATCCTTTCATTCATTCAGCGAATGTTTACTGAGCACTTACTGTGTGCCAGAACTGTGCAGAGTGCTAGGAATACAAAGAAGAAAACATGACACAGCTCTGCCCTCCCAAAGCTTAAGGGGGCGGGGGTGGGGGCGGACTGTGTGGGAAGCCCCTGGGGGGGGAGGGAGGAGTTACAGTTACAGATAAAGTTAATGGGCAGGAACAAAGCAATCTGGAAGGCAGCTAACTCAGACCAGGGCGCTCAGGCAGGCTTCCCAGAGAAAGGGGCATCCTGAAGGATTAGCTGGAGCTCTCCTCCTGCCAAGTTTCCAGACACATACATATGCCACTTAGGACAAGGGACAAACCTCCACTTACTAAGTGTTAAAAAGTGTCATTCATCAAGCTCTGCATTTGTTTGGTTTTGGTATCTGTTTGATTTTCTAATACTACAATAAAAAGATTTTTCTAGGGGCTTCCCTGGTGACGCAGTGGTTGAGAGTCCGCCTGCCGATGCAGGGGACGCGGGTTCGTGCCCCGGTCCGGGAAGATCCCACATGCCGCGGAGCGGCTGGGCCCGTGAGCCATGGCCGCTGAGCCTGCGCGTCCGGAGCCTGTGCTCCGCAACGGGAGAGGCCACGGCAGTGAGAGGCCCGCGTACCGCAAAAAAAAAAAAAAAAAAAAAAAAGATTTTTCTCCATATGCTATCTTCTTATGTTCATTTGGGTTTCTTTAATGAAGACTGAGTTTGAATATCTTTTCCTTAGTTAATTGGCTACTCGTATTTCTTTCTCAGCGAACTGTCTCTGTTCAAACCTTTTACCCACTTTCCGATTGAGTTAACTGTCCTTTCCCTCGCTGGTGTGTGTTGTGACCTTTGGAAATGAAGGACATTGGCCCTTTTCAGTTGTGGGTGTCATTCGTATTTGTTGAGAGGATGAGTCTTCGTGGGCTTTTCCTTCCCACTTCCCGCCAAGCCTTACGCTCTGTCCTGCACATGGTAGGTGCTCAGTGAGTCAAACAGTGCTGGGAAAGGGTATGAGTAAGGTGAGAGAAATCTTCAGAATTTCTGATTCCTCCCTTTTCAGGTTGGGGTGAGATCAGAAATGGGAGTTGGAGAATTCTGGAATGTCCCAAAAAAGAGAGGCACTCAAGGGCTTCCCTGGTGGCGCAGTGGTTGAGAGTCCGCCTGCCGATGCAGGGCACACGGGTTCGTGCCCCGGTCCGGGAAGATCCCACATGCCGCGGAGCGGCTGGGCCCGTGAGCCATGGCCGCTGAGCCTGTGCGTCCGGAGCCTGTGCTCCGCAACGGGAGAGGCCACAACAGTGAGAGGCCCGCGTACCGCAAAAAAAGAAAAGAGAGGCACTCAAGATTGGGGAGTGGGGTGAGCAAAGGTGTACAAACATCAGCTCCGACTCTGGGATGGAGAAGGCAAATATCAGTACTCACACCATCTATGGAGCGCCAACGTCGGCCAGCCCCACGCTACGCACACCATCTTGTTTAATCCGTACAACAGCCCTGAGAGGTAGGTATTAGTTTTTACTGGTGCTGAGGGAAACCCCAAAGAGGTTAAGTAACTAGTTCACAGTCACATAACAAAAGTGGCAGAGCTGGGATTAAAATTTGGTTATGGCTATAATGCCCCATCCGTCTACACTCGTTTTGTTATATTGATTGGGGTAAAACGAGTTGTTCAACAAATGTTTATTGGGTACCCACTGTATGCTGGGCATTGTTCTAGATGTTGGGCTGGTCTGACAGGACTAGAAAAGCCTTGTTGGTATCCAAACGTCCAACAAAAGTGCATTCGCCTAGATAAATAATGATCCACATCTGAAATAACGTTGTAAGAGTATATTTCCTGACACAAAGACATGCTCATACAGCAAATGAAAAAGAGGGTTACAAAATGTATGCAGAAGAATATTCTTTATGTAAAAGTTATACCCTACGCGCATGCAACACCCTAGAAATAAAGTCTGGATGGAAACACAATAAAATGGTAGCTGTGAGTTCTCTGAGTGCTGAGATAATAGGGGATTTTCCTTTCCTCTCTTTTGTACATTTGGATATCCTAAAACACATGTTTACTTGTGTAATAAATAGATTACTACAAAAAGGAAAATAAATCCTGCTGGGGGAAAGTAAGAGCCAGTGTTGGAAGCTGTGGATATCAGGGTACAAGACAGGGTGAGGAGCCAGTAGATGAAGGACCTTGAACCCAGGCTGAAGATTAAGATTTACATTCCACCATCAGTGATGCGAAAGGAAAAGAAAAGCAATGCTGAGCCTTGAGGACCCTGAGGTGTCAATCAAAAGACTGCCTCACTGGTGTGCAGAAAAGGGAACCCTCCTGCATTGTTGGTGGGAATGTAAATTGGTGCAGCCACTATGGAGAACAGCATGGAGGTTCCTCAAAAAACTAAAAATAGAGTTGCCATATGATCCAGCCATTCCACTCCTGGGCATATATCTGGACAAAACTATAATTCGAAAAGATACATGCACCCCCTATGTTCATAGCAGCACTGTTTACAATAGCCAAGATGTGGAAGCAACCTGAATGTCCATCGACAGATGAATGGATAAAGGAGATGTGTGTGTGTGTGTGTGTGTGTGTGTGTGTGTGTGTGTGTGTGTGTGTGTAATGGAATATTACTCAGCATAAAAAAGAACGAAATAATGCCATTTGCAGCAATACGGATGGACCTAGAGATCATCATACTGAGTGAAGTCAGACAGAGAAAGACAAATACCATATGATATCACTTATATGTGGAATCTAAACTATGACATAAATGAACTTATCCATGAAACAGAAACAGACTCACAGACATAGAGAACAGACTTGTGGTTGCTGGGGGCGGCGGGCGGTGGTGGGGGGCAGGTAGGGATGGATTGGGAGTTTGGGATTAGCAGATACAAACTATTGTATATAGAATGGATAACCAACAAGGACCTGCTGTATAGCACAGGGAACTATATTCAATACCCTGTAATAAACCATAATAGAAAAGAATATACATATTATATTATTATAATTATATATATTATATATATAACGGAACCACTTTGCTGTACAGCAGAAACTAACACAACATTGTAAATCAACTCTACTTAAATAAAATAAATTAAAAAAAACAAGACTGCCTCACTGAACGCTAGAGCTTAAAGAAGGATGGAGCTGAGAGTTCCGCTTAGGGTTCTGAACTTCACGGCCTGGATAAAGTAGCCAGTTGCACAACACAGAAGGGGATCTAAGGGAACACTTTTATGTGGCAGACGTCTTCATAATTTTGGAGCTTTCTTCATATTTGTTTACTCCAGAGATGGGCAGTTTATTGTGTGTCACAAGGTTTCCAGCAGATGGCTGAAACACTTCTTGTTCTGACAAAATCAGCTCATACTGCAACAACTTTTTGATGGAAACAAAGTGTCTTGCTTACAAAGTTGATATATCCTATTCCAGTCAGAATTACAAAGGAGGAACCAGTTGGATAACTGAAACATTTTATCAGTCTAGCAACATCTAACATAAACTATGCATTACAAACAGCAGTTGTTTTTCTGTCTGATATAAAACATTTTTTAAAAAAAATTTTAAAAAAACCTCTCTTGGATTAGTCAACTGGCGACATGAGATAGTACAGGTTGTTTATCAGAATGTTATTGGCGATTCCCTATTTAAATTTAATAAATACTTCCTTATGACACAAATCACTGTATAACTGTTAATATTCACTTACAATCAATAATATATAAAGTGAATATTACATTGCCATATATTGCTTTTGTTCTTGTGAAAGGTTTGTCAGTACAAAGATTAATAAGGGCTGTTAAAATTCTGTGGCTCATTGCAAGCAACATATTTTAAAATGTTAACTATTCTAAGATAAAAGTCTACAATGTCACAAGAGAAACTGTTGACTCTCCCGGCCATTTCCAAAGAAAAGGAGATACAGGAGCACAAAAAGTGAAACTCTCAGGAATAATAGTTTCTATGAACACAGAACACGTGATTATTATTAAATAAATTAATGTATCTTGGAAAACGGGAATGCTTAGGACATCAAAAACACTGTTATTTTATGTTGGACGGTAAGATCTGTACAGTTTATAGGGAGTGTAATTATTATTACTGAGGAATATAAATGTTGAAAGGAGCCTCCTTCTAATTTTCACAGAAGTGCCAGGTGCACTGGAGCCAGCACTGTGTGTGGTGCGTGGTCACTGTGAGCGTTACAGCCGACAGTCTGCGATTGACACAAGTTAAAGCACTGCCCCGCGTGAAGGACTTGCTTCTGCAAATCAGGACAGACCCAAAGTTACACCTCACTCACTCACATTCTGATAAGCTTTCCTGTGAAGCTCGGGGCCTGCACACCAGCTCGTTCTGATGTGACAGTAACAACCATGAGAATACATGGTCGGTCCTCTGCATCCGCAGGTTCTGCATCTGCGGAATTAAACACCCACAATCGTAGAGATCCACGGCTGGTTGAATCTGGATGCAGAACCCACGGGCTAAAGGACTGGAGCGTCTGTCCTTGGTATGGGGGTGGGATCCTGGAACCAATCCCCCTCGGACAACCTGGGATGACTGTATAATACTTTATTTCTCCCCAACCAATTTTACATTTTGCCAAAATCCAGGTTGCACTCATAGGACTGTGTCCTGTGAATGTAAGTTAATATGTGTTAGACCAAAAATAGACTAATAATTTCAGATGTCATCCACCACCTTCATCTTACCAATGAGGAAATGAAGTTCAGAATTTTGGAAAGCCTCATGAATTATTTTCTTCTACTCTGCACAGGTCTCAATTTATAACAGCTGCCATTACTGAGTGCCAAGTGATACGATGGGTGTTTTCCTACCCAGTTAGCTCTCTGACAAGATTGAAGGGAATTAGGTATAAAATCCCTTTTTCACAGAGGGGGAAAACTGAGGCTCAGAGAAGTTAACTGGCCAAATTCACTTACAAACCCAGATCTCCCTTTTACTCCAGAGCATGTGTCCTTTCCATTACATCTTGCTGTTTATAGTAACCAAACATGGACAATGTGTTAAAATGCAAGACAGCTTTCTGGAACCATGAACAACGTAAGACAGCATCCTGGCACCATGGACAAGTACTTGTGTGTGATGCAGAAGAGGTCACGCTGTCTTAGACCACCGAGGATCATGTTTAAAAGGGGAATTGCATCGAGGCCACCTCTCTATCCCTTTCTTTGCCTGCTTTAAGCCATGGGGACTGGGCATTGGTCCATTAGACTCCAGCTCTGATTCGGTACAAGGTCAAGGTAGCCCAAGAGTAGGGCTCTTCATATGGGGATGGAAAGGAAAGATGAAGGGAAATGGGCAGGCAGCAACAGAAGAACCAGCTTGACCTTCACCTCTATTGCTTCTCAGCTATTTCTTCCTTCTGTCGGAGTTCCTGCTGCCATCATTCCCATGGGCCCCTAAAGGTGTCTGTCGGTACCAGCAATGACCTACGAGAAGGCAGGAACTTTCTCTCTGAAGCTCCTTAGGTGCAACTCAACCAGTTCAGTGCTACGTGGGCCTCAACTACTATTCCTGGGCTCTAATGAGACGAAGAATTTATGCTTAAATGGACGTGTTTAGTTGCCTGAATTATTTTTATAAAATGATTAGTAAATTTTCCCAGTCCCTCATTTCCAAATCAAAATTTCCTACGGTAGCATTAAAAAACAAAAAAACCCTTTGTAAATATCTTTCATGGAAATATTTACCCAGCACACTTAGCAAAGCCATAGGATTTAAAAGATACAACAGATCTGGAGTTTGCACAATGCAGATTCTTTTTGGAAATTCTTAATACAAATCAGATGTGCAGAGAAGAAGCCAGGTTTTTAAGAACTGCCAAGATCTAGACATCTCAGGTCAACTTCCAAGCTTACGCTGAATTCAGAGAAGCCTAAAGGCCACCCTGCATCTCTCACTCACGCTCTGCTACCATTGTAACTACTTGGCCTTATTTCCAAGGTATTATCACCCAATTAGCATAATCTTCTGATAAGAAGTCCTATTAATAGTCTAAATTAGAAGACAACCCCAGGTTAGTGGTTTTGAGATTGTTAATGGACTGTGGACTTGACCTGCTAGAGATAGGAGAGGCCCCTGTATCTCTTTCTACGAAACATATCTTTTAGGAATAAAACTGAAAAAGGGTTTAAGCTTCCTTTACAGGACTGAATCAGAATGGACTTACAAGCTTGGAAATTTTTCAGCCTGTGGGTTGGAGTCCACTGCTTTATGACTAAGCCTTCTCCTTACACGAACATTTGGAAAAAAACAAAACAAAACATGGTTAGCCTGTGAAGCTGAAATTCCTTCCTAAGCCTTGCTCAATAGAGAGAATAGAATTAAAGCACAATGTTTAAAAAGAGAGAATAAAGTACATTGAGTGGATATATACAGAGACAGAGAAACTGATCTCAAATACACAATACATTCTTAAACATAAAACAAGCTCTCAGGGCTTCCCTGGTGGCGCAGTGGTTGAGAGTCTGCCTGCCGATGCAGGGGACACGGGTTTGTGCCCCAGTCCGGGAAGATCCCACATGCCGCGGAGCGGCTGGGCCTGTGAGCCATGGCCGCTGAGCCTGTGCGTCCAGAGCCTGTGCTCCGCAACGGGAGAGGCCACAACAGTGAGAGGCCCGCGTACCGCAAAAACAAAAAACAAAAAACAACAAGCTCTTAAAATGCCCCAAATTAGCTTTCACTAATAAAATGTTACTATTAACAGGGAGCTATCATAATCCATTATAAACCAACCTCAAAGAAAAAACTCAAAGCATGTTTCATGAAACCAGAAAGAAAATAGTTCCTAGTTCTGGTGTTAGCTCAATATTAAAAATAGTTTCTGACAAATCATAAAATTACAACTTTTCACCCAGTCTGTCGCAGAAAATACTGTTCACAAACAAGCCACTAAAATTAATTTTAAAATGGCAGCAGAGAGTATTAGAAATATAAAGTGCTCCGTATGGAAATTCAGAACAGGTTCTCAAATTCCATGGAGTTGGTACTAAGCAAATTCTCAGAAACGACTTCTGTCTGAATAGGAGCCCTGAGAGTTCAAGTTGTAATTTTCTACTTGGATGATAAGTGGTGTGAGCTGTGACCCGCAGCTGTTTGATGAGCGCCCACAGTGACGTCAGGAGAAGGAGTATGGGGCATGGAGGGCTCACAGCTTGTGTGCGTATTAGGGGGTCTTCTGATTCACCTCTGGGAAAAGAGGCCACACAATATCTGAACCGCAGGAACCAGAAGTAAGACGCCCCTTACCTTTCACTGTTCTTTTTGCCACTAGAAGAACTGCTGGTGGATCCCGTGCGATTCCGGTTTCCTTTGGAATCCCCATAGCTTTCCCTTCGACCACCAGGAGATACCCGTTCGGAAGAGCTGGTCCTCTTGATGGTACTAAAAGTACAAAGTAAATGACAATGAAATCCTTCACGGAGTGATTTTATTTTATTGCTGAGTGTGAAGATATATACATAGAACATTCTATTTCCATGTGGATATTTAAAAGATAGAGTGGTTTGAAATTCCTAACTATAGAGATCAAAAAACTTTTCAGAATGTCACTTGAGATCAATGCCTCTCCTCATTGCCTTTGTAACTGCGGCAATCAGTGTAGTTCAAGGTCATAGAGGAATTTGAAAGGTAAGATTCCCAACAATACCGTGAGAACTCTCCAGGGGCCTAGTGGGAGGTGACCCCGCCCTTGTGCAGTTTTCAGTCTAGACCAGTGGTGCTCAACCAGGGGTGACTCTGCCCCCCAGGGACATCTGACAATGTCTGGAGACACTTCTGCTTGTCACAACGGGGGCAGGGGGAGGGCCGCTACACCTAATGCATAGAGGCCAGGGGTGCTGCTAAACACCCTATAATGCCCAGGACAGCCCTGCAACAAAGCATGACCCACCCCCAAACGTCAACAGTGCTGATAAGGAAGAACTCTGGTCTAAAGGCGTACGTGGGACAAAGACATTCCACTCTCTATAGGATGCCTCTGTTTGGAGGTGGTGCCCATGCAAGTGCTTACTTCCTTCTGAATAAACAGAGGGACTAGAGTGGTTGGAAGCCTGGTGAGGGATGTCTGGGGAAGACTTCCTGAAGACTGTGAATTTCTGGGAGACAGAAAATGAACGGCTTGAACGTGTTATAATGACACAGTAGGGAAGATCCTGTCCTAGGAAAAGGGATACCACACGCACAGGTAATTCACAGGCGTGAGGGGTCAGTTAGCCAGGGCAGGGGCTGTGGGTTGATGGTTTGCTCTTGGAGCCCGGAAGTGTATTACAGGCAGCCCTGTAAAGTTTCTTTGTTTGTTTTTTTTTATCTTCATCATTAAGCCATATGTTTCCTGAGATCCCATCTCATTTATCATTCTTATATTCTTTGCAGAGCCTAGTATAGAAGCTTGATAAATATTAATTAAATGAAAGGGTGAAATAAATGAAACGATCAATGGTAGTGTCACCCTGACCCTGTCACAGGCAGAGGCATGTGATGCTATAATTTAGCACCTGCTCCGTGAGGAAGAAAGAAGGACGAGAGTGGATGGTGGTGCCGCTCCCGGGTGGGGCTGCGGGGGGAGGTCTGGTCTGGATGCACAGAGTCAAGGTGCAGGTGGGCGATAACGCCAAGTCTGCGACCCAGGAGGTGGTTTGGGATTGGCACTGTCAACTGGGGGGTCACTGAACCACGGACGCGGAGGAAATCTCCACGCCGGGAAGGAGAGAAGATGAGAACGGAGAGAACCTCCCCGGCAAAGAGTGACTTTATAAGACGTTGGTTGAGGAACTGCCACAGGAATCTCAGGTAGCAGATAGACCCCGAGGGACTGGGGAGGAAGAACCCCCAGAGGACAGTTAAGGTGCTGGGGTCGTGGATGCAGGAGGGGGACCTCGATGATGATGATGATGATGAAGCCTCAGGGGCTCCAGTCAGGGGAGGGTGGAGACGGACCTGAATTTCAATCCGGAGGACACAGGCAGGAGCTGAGAAGCTTGAGACAGTGAGACTACTGCCCCTGGGCTGGATTCCAAAGCCCTCCTTTCTCACAATTAAATAACACAGAACGTGCAAGAGCCTTGCACACGGGATGCTCTGCTGTCTTCCCTTCATTCTCTTTTTCCTCCTCATCTCTGCCTTCCTTTGGGCCAACTTTAAGTCCTTTCTCCTCTGTAACTTCCGATCGGTCAGTAAATAATCTCTTAGCACGTTTTCAAAAACTGCACGGTGTATCGGCTTTTGAAAAGCCATCTCGCTCCCTGAGTGAATGAACATAAATAAAACGACCATAATCATGATGATCTGAAGACACTTTCTGCGTAGTCTTTTTGGTCACTGAGGAAACTCTGAATTGACAGCCCCAGGATCTCACAGCTGGGATCTGCACGGGTGTGCCTTAAGGTCAAAATGTGAATTTTTAGAACTCTCAATTTGAGGACAAGGAAATTACAGATCTTAGGAGAGCGTTACATCTCTGAAATTTAGGATTGAAGTCTAAACATTACAGAAACCTTTATGTTTAAAGTTCAAGATCTTCCAGTGACGAAAAACACCAAGCTAATTTCACGTTGCGGGAGCTCTCTCTGCTAAGCATCTGGCCCGCCGAGGCTCTCAGGCACACTGCCCCAGCAGCTGGCAGCCCTGAGCGGCACCTCCATAGTGTCCTTGTGGGAGTTCAGGGTAAGTTCATGGCATTTTAAAGGCTTGTATAAAACACCCTTAAAGAGCTGAAAAGCCATGACTATTAATCAATGATAGCAAACGTTAATCGATTTTCTAATAATCAACACTCAACCTGGTGGCTGGAAGAGTTAAGAGGGGAGATCAGTGATGGAACCATGGGCAGCAACGGTTCGCATGTATTAAGAGCTTCGCGTTTTATATGAATCATTTGATTTAAACCTCACATCCCCTGCAAAAGTTATCATTGTCCCTATTCTCCAGATGAGGGGACAGCTTCAGGGATACAAAGCAACACGTCTGAGGTTACTTGACCCCTTGCTCTCTACTGGGCCTCCTAGTTAAGGCCACCTAGGGAATTCCCTGGTGGGCCAGTGGTTAGGACTCCTCGCTTTCACTGCAGAGGGCCCGCGTTTGATCCCTGCTCAGGGAACTAAGATCCCACAAGCTGTGCGGCATGGCCAAAAAATAAATAAATAAAATAAAGACCGCCTGCAATTTATGAAACACCGAAGTACGTTAGTTTTGAGGACCTGTTGAACAGAGATGTTGGACGTCTAAACATCCAATAAAGGTCAATAATTAATACAGTTATATGATTTAAGCCTTGATCAATGGCAGGCATCGGAGAAGGCCCTCTAAGCTACTGCACTAAAAGGGTGGTAGAACTACCAAAGCATTAGTGAGGGTTACAAAGTAAATCTAAGTACTCCTCACCTGGGTGTGGAACTGTTCAGTCTGCATGCATTGAGAAGACTCACAGACCTGTTTAATCTACGTGTGAGGGGCACGGAAACAAAGCAGAATAAACACGACTGCAGTAATAAAAGCGTGGAAAAGTATTTTGGTAAACTTCAATAAATTACAGAATACACCGCACATTAAAATGGGAAAACATTTTGGTTTGCACATACAGACTTGGATATAATACATCCGGCTCCTTCAAGATATTTGTCATTCACGCATTTGCATTAAAATGTTCAGCTTTTAAAAAAATCTACTATTGTTGTATACGTAGAAAAAACAAGAAATTTCCTTTTGAGAGCCAAGAGCTCTCATGAATTAAAGAGGATTTACTAGGACTCAGAGTGAAGGACAGAAAATAGAGCTTGAAGACAAGACATCTGCAGGAACAAGGGCGGCCAGAAGAAGTAATACTGTATACTCACTGAGAGAAGCCTCCTTCAACAACCAGCAGGGAATATCAAAGAAGTTATGCTCCCTCTGGACAGCAAGTGAGAAATCATGTGCTTTATTTTGAAAGTGGTAGAAGTCCTAGCTTGTGAAAGACTGTATAATAACACAGCACAATTTTTTACTGCTTAAGGCAAGCATTTTCGGTGTAGAAATGCAGATACCATCATTTCTCTTCCCTTCTGCTCTCAACCTCCACTCTCAAACCCAAAGTTCTGAAAATACAATGGTTCTTTGCCTTACACTACAGTTGCATTCAATGGTTTTTGCCAATTTAAACTAAATTTTAGACATAATAAAATCTCTGCAAAGGGAGAACAGAGGGAAAATGGCCATCTTTCTTCTTATGGTTAGATAATAACGCTAAATGTAATAAGTTACCACAGCATCTTTCTTTCATTATGTGATTTAAAACCAAGAATTGGTTTTCCAAAATTTTGCAGAAAAGATCTCAAACTTTTACAACTGAAAAAAATACTGGGACTTCCCTGGTGGTCCGGTGGAAGCCTCTGCGCTCCCCATGCAGGGGGCCCGGGTTCAATCTCTGGTCAGGAAACTAGATCCCGCATGCCGCAACTAAAAGATCCCGCATGCTGCAACGAAGACCTGGCACAGCCGGGTCCTATTTATAAATAAATAAATGAATAAGTAAATAAAAAGGAAAGAAAGAAAGAAAATACTAATCTGAGGGGAAGCTTGTACTCGTGACCCGAGATTTTCTGATGAGGTCATTTGCCATGACAGCCGGAGGGATTAACGCTAGATTAAAACGATTATCTACTCAACAAATACTCATTTGGAATCAATTTATACTGGGCTCTACGCTGAGCACTGGCAAATCAACATGGGACCAGGACTAACCTGGTTTTTGTCCTGCAAGGGGTGAGGTAATTGTGACAGATTGAGGTCACGCAACTTCAGTAATTAGGAAATGCTCTTATCTTTGTCTAAAGACATCTTTGTAGCAAAAACCAAGGCATTTCCTAAGAAGGCTGGTGGCCTTAGAGAATTTGACAGACCAAAATAAGTTTTTTTTCTATCATATGAAGCCAACTACCTGAGCCCAGAGGGGGGAATTGCAACACTTCTGATAAGAGAATAAGTACCAATTCATCTTCCTCTGTTCAAGAGCACCAACTCCCATTTCTAGCTTGTTACAGAGATCACACTCAAAACCTGAATTTAACACATACATTTCAATGGATCTCAATGATAAAGAGTATATTAGGAAAAAAAAAAAAACCAAAGCAGATTTAAATCATGTAAGTACCTGGCACTGACTTTGGTACTTTTACAAATGCTGTTATTTCTAATGAGTGCAACTATTTTTCTAAAGGACTATCAGCTGTTTGTTTGAAAGTCATAGATATTTACCATCCTACCTTCCAACTGGAGCAGAGCATTTTAAAAATAATGCTCTCTTTTTGTACCAGTTTTGTTCTTTTGATCTCTCTTCTCACAGCTTTGCTCTATTGTAAAGCTCTACTTAGGAGTGGAAAGAATGAGTGATTGTTTTGAGCCAGTGGAAATGTTATTCTATTGTCAGCTCCAGCATCCCCACTGAGGAAGGTATGACCCTACAATGTCTTCCCCGGATTTTCTGCCTTTTCTCCTTTCACTAATGGAAACAAAGCTTTTCCCAAGGATTCCAAATCACGCCCCCAATCGAAGTCTTAATTGGCAACACAAAGCACAACCCCTGGGTGCTGGACAATTTCCAAAGGGGATTTTGTTCTTTAGTACTAGGCTGAAAAAACCCCAGAGAAAAGAAAACAAACATATACCCATCCACACACCAGAGATGCCCCAGCTTGGTTAATTTGGAACTCTGATTACAGAAAAATTCCTACATGATTATAAATGTATCTGAAATGGCTCGGAGGTTGTTTTAATCGTAACAGGCGGATTTCAAAATTCTCTAAGGAGAGATCTATAGGAACTTCGTCACAGAGTAATGATTATGTGCCACTGTTTGGATTTCCAACTTCCAGACAGATGGGAATTCACATCCACCGAAGCCCACAAAAGGCAGAGGAACAAAATAAATGAATCACTATGCTTTACACCGAAACTCCAAGAGTCTCAGACAATCTAGAAAACCATGTATTTCTAGTTGGCTGCCGGACATGAGCTTATCAAATGAATAAAACTGATTATTTTGTAAATTAAAAAGAAAAGTCTACAAAGGCCTAAGAACATTTCTAGAAGGAAGGTTATTGTTTAAATGCTAATACACACACACACACACACACACACACACACACACGCACATACACACATATATAAAATATGATGGCTACCGATTATCTTCCCCCGCCACCATCCTTTCCTTCTAAGATAATATTGCTGAGGGCAAGCACTGTCCATGAGCTCCTTCATACATGGCTGAAACGGGGGGCAGAGGACCCAGGCTTCTGCTCACAGCAAGGGGCCTGGTCCTGTAATGGGAGTTCAGGCCCTGCAGCCCCATATGAGTGGGCAATTCTGTCTCTCAGAGTTGCAACTTGCTGCCAATCTCTGCTCAGTCACCCTCGCCCCTGCCTGCTACTCCTGTCAGCACCCTCAGGGGCATCTCAGAACATCACTGCTCCTAAAGAGCATCACCCAGACAGGATGGGGAACACAAAAGGGATGGCTTCCAAAGAGCAATTATATCAAGCTTTTTTTTATGAGTAGATGTAAGCGCTGACCTGGAAATCTTTGCAAGAAGCAGCCTATCACAGTGAAAGGAGTGTGAGCTCTGGATCCAGACAGACCTGCGTTGGAGCCCAGGTTCTCTACTCACTTGATCCCGGGCAAGTTACTTCACTTCTTTGAGCGTCAGTTTACCCACTGGCAAAACAGGGATAATAGTATCTACCTTGGAAGGTTGTTTGGAGGATCAGTGATGATGGTATTAAAAGCTTGATGCTTAGTACACTTTTATTATTAAAAGATAATTTCTACCATCATCACTGATTTAAAGAGGGCCCGAAGCACCATTAGGGCTCTTTGTCTTTTTCACATCCTGTGGGAAAGTATCAATTAGATTCTTCAGCAGAGCCTCACTCCTGTAGTCATCTGCATAAATCCCATCCCCCGGCCTTATCCTACCCTGAATCGATGTTTCAAGTACTAGAACTCAAAACACAATTTGCCAGGGATTCTTAACAGTTGTGCCAATTAATCCTGCAAGGTCTAAGAAAACCATAAATAGTCTATTAAGTGAAGGATATTATTGTACTACATCAAAGTTACTTTGGATCAAACACAGAGCCTTCCACAAAATCAAAGTGCAAGAATGCTTGACATATGCTCTCACGAAAGGAACTGAAAGCTAGAAATTGTATCTACATTTCAAATTTTACGTTTATGATTTTTTGCTCTGAAAAAAAATTTTCCTTTTACTTAAATGCCAAATATATAAAGAGATATAAATTTAAAAAGTTTATTTTCTTTAAGAATAAAGAAAAAGAATCTCATTTTTTCATTAACTACTTGCTACTTCAAAAAGTCAGTCTTGAAATTCAACAACTCGCTTTTAAACAGCCAATGAGTTAAAGAAGGAATCGCAAGAGAATTCTGAAAGTATCTAGAGACAAATGAAAACAAAAACAAAACATTCTAAAACTTGTGGGATGCAGAGAAGGCAGCGCCAAGAGGGAAGTTTACAGCTGTGGAAACACTTACATTAAAAAGAAGAAAGATCTGAAATCAACAACTTAACTTTATACCTCAGGGAAACCGAAAAAAACAAGAACAAATAAAGCTAAAAGTTAGCAGAGGGAAGGTAATAACAAAGATTACAGCAGAGATAAACAAAATGGAGAAAAGAAAAACAATAGAAAAAAATCAGTGAAACCAAGAGTTGATTTTTGAAAAGATCAATAAATTGCCAAATCCTCCATTAAACTGAGAAAAAGAGAGAAGACTCAAATAACTAAAATTAGAAACTAAAGAGGGACTATAACAACTGATGTCACAGAAATAAAAAGGATTATAAGAGACTACAGTGAATAAATGCATGCCAACAAACTGAATAAACTAGAATGAAGAAATTCTTAGAAACATACAACCTATCAAGACTGAATCATGAAGTATCGAAAACTCTGAATAGACCTATAACTAGTAAGGAGATTGAAGCAGTAATCAAAACCCTCCCAACAAAGCAAAGCCCAGGACCAGATGGCATGACTCCAGAGTTCTACCAAACATTTAAAGAACTAATACCAATCCTCCTCAAACTCTTCTAAAGACTAAAGGGGCAGTGGGGGCACATCCAATCTCATTCTAGGAGGCCAGCATTATTCAGATACCAAAAAAAAAAAAAAAGACGCAACAAGAAAAAATACACGCCAATAACTCTGATAAATAATGATGCAGAAATCAACAAAATACTACCAAACTGAATTTAACAGCACATTAAAAGGATTATACACCATGACCAAGTGGGATTTACACCTGTAATGCAAGGATGGTTCAACAAGAAAATTGATATAATATTGTACATCACATTAAGAGAATGAAAGACAAAAACCACATGATCATCTAAATTGATGCAGAAAAAGCACTTGACAAAACTCAACACCCCTCATGATAAAAACACTCAAACTAGGAATAGAAGAAAACTACCTCAACATAGTAAAAACCATATATGAAATGCCCACAGTGAACACATACTCAATGGTGAAACACTCAACGGTGAAAGCTTTTCTCCTAAGGTCAGGAATAAGGCAAGGATACTCAGTCTCATCACTATTGAACACAGTACTGGAAGTCCTAGCCAGAGCAATAAGACATGTAAAAAAATAAAAGTCATCCATGTTGGAAAGGAAGAAGTAAAACGACCTCTGTTTGCAGATGACATGATCTTAGGGAAAACCCTAAAGATTCCACACAAAAAAATGTTAAAACTAATAATTTCACCAAAGTTGCAGGATACAAAAACCAAAACACAGAAATCAGTTGTATTTCTATGCACTAACAATGACCAATCTGAAAAGGAAATTCAGAAAATAACCTCATTTATTATAGCATCAAAAAGTAAAAAATACTTAGGAATAAACTTAACCAAAGAGGTGAAAGACTTGTAGACAGAAAACTACAAAACACTGCTGAAAGAAATCAAAGAAGATACAAAGAAATGGAAAGTCATCCTATTTTTGTGGGATTGGAAGACTTAATATGTTAAAATGTCTACACTACCCAAAGTGATTTACAGATTCAATGCAATCCCTATCAAAATACCAATGGCATTTTTTGTAGAAATAGAAAAAAAAAATCCTAAAATTCATATGGAATCTAAAGGGACCGCAAATAGCCAAAACAATCTTGAAAAAGAAGAACAAAATTGGAGGACTCACATTTCCTGATTTCAAAATATACTACAAAGTAACAGTAATCAAGACAGTGTGGTACTGGAATAAAGACAGATAATATAGGCCAATGGAACAGGATAGAGAGCCCAGAAATAATCCCTTGCATATACGGGCAAATGATTTTCAGCAAGAGTGCCAATACTACACAAGGGGGAAAGTCAGTTTCATCAACAAATGGTGTAGGGAAAACTGGACATCCACATGCAAAAGAATGAAGTTGGACCCTTACCTTATGCTACATACAAAAATTAACTTGAAATGTGTTAAAGACCTAGAACTATGAAACTCCTAGAAGAAAACATAGGGGGAAAGCTTTAGGACATTGGATTCAGCAATTATTTCTTGGATATGACACCAAATGTAAAAATAAACAAATGGGACTGCATCAAACTTAAAAACTCTGTGCAAAGGAAACTGTCAATAGAGTGAGAAAGCAATGTATGGAATAGGAGAAAATATTTGTGAATCATGTATCTGGTAAGGGATTAATATCCAGAATATATAAGGAACTCCTACAATTCAACAACAAAAAAATGAATAACCCAATTAAAAATGGGAAAAGGAATTGAATAGAAAATTTTCCAAAAGATATATACAAGTTGCCAACAAACATATGAAAAAGATGCTCAACATCACTAATAATAAGAGAAATGCAAATGAAAACCATAATGAGATATCACCTCACACCCATTAGAATGGCCACTATCAAGAACAGAAAATAACAAATGTGGGCAAGGATGAGGAGAAATTGGAACCCTTGTGCACTGTTAGTGGGAATGTAAAATGGTGCAGTCATTATGGAAAACATTATGGAGGTTCCTCAAAAAATTAAAAATAGAATTACCATATGACTCAGCAATCCCACTTCTGAGTATATATCCAAAAGAATTCAAAGCAGGATCTCAAAGAGATATCTGCACACCTATGTTGATTGCAGCATTATTCACAATAGCCAAGAGGTAGAAGGAACCCTAACATCCATTGACATGAATGGATAAAGAAAAGGTGGTATACTGGGCTTCCCTGGTGGCGCAGTGGTTGAGAGTCCGCCTGCCGATGCAGGGGACACAGGTTCGTGCCCCAGTCCGGGAAGATCCCACATGCCGTGGAGCGGCTGGGCCTGTGAGCCATGGCCACTGAGCCTGCGCATCCGGAGCCTGTGCTCCGCAACGGGAGAGGCCACAACAGTGAGAGGCCCGTGTACCGCAAGAAAAAAAACAAAAAAAAGAAAAGGTGGTATATACACACAACAGAATGTTATATAGACTTAAAAAAGAAGAAAATCCTGGGACTTCCCTGGTGGTCCAGTGGGTAAGACTCCATGTTCCCTGTGCAGGGGGCCCGGGTTCGATCCCTGGTGGGGGAGCTAGATCCTGCATGCTGCAACTAAGAGTCGGCATGCTGCAGCTAAAGATCCCGCATGCTGCAACTAAGACCTAGCGCAGCCTAAATAAATAAAAAAAATACAAAGCCACTTAAAAAAAAAAAAAAGGAAATACTGTCACATGCTACAGTATGAATGAACCTTGATGATATTATGTTAAGTGAAGTAAGTCAGCCACGAAAGGACAAATACTGCATGATTCCACTCATATGAAGTATCTAATGTAGTCAAATCATAGACACAGAAAGGAAAAAGGTGGTCACCAAGGGCTCTGAGGAGGATTTACTGTTGAAGAGATATATTGGGTTGGCCAAAAAGTTCGTTCTGGTTTTTCCTTCCCATCTTAAGGAAAAATTCGAGCGAACTTTGTGGCCAATAAATAGTTTCAGTTCTGCAAGACGAAAAAGTTCTGGAGATCTGCTGCACAGAATATACTTGACACTACTGAACTGAACTGTACACTTAAAAATGGTTAAGATGGCAAATTTAATGTGACGTGGTTTTTACCACTATTAAAAAAAAAGAAGAAAGAAATGGTAACAGATGGCAACCTGAAACTTAAAAAGTCAGTGTCAATCTTATAACATCTAGATGAATAAAAGACAGTCCATATCTACTGCTGCCAATTAGAATCCAGAAGGTCATTTCATGTTGATTATAAATGAATGATTCAAAGAAGTATTAAAAAGGGATGAAATGAGGCTGAGAATTTCATTTTAAAGTTCTAAAAAGCCCTGCAAAACCAATTTTCTTAAAATTCACAAACAATAAGTACATGAAACTCTATCTGATGAAACACAATGCCAAGTTTGCTTGGCGAAGGATAAAGCTTTATGTATAAACACTATATATTTAAAAGATAAGACGGGGTTGTTACATTTTCATTCCGAGTCACGATGCAGCATTAAACCTACTCTCACCAGCCCAATGGGTATCCCAGCACACCGCAGAGCATACTCACACCCAGAATTCCCAGTGCACATAAAGCAAGTTAGCATTTTCATGAACTTTACGAGTTCTTCTAACAAGCCCATGAGGTAGCATTGCAGAAAGAATTTCTTTAAGGTTTTTCTATGCTATATTATTACCAGATAGTTCGTTTTTTTAGGGCATAAAAAATTAGAAAACTGGCCTGGCATATAAAATATACAATTTTAATATGACAACTATGAAATTATAGAAAATTAAGAGCAATCTATGCTCTATCTGACAAACATAAACATCTGAAGCTCCACTGTTAGGCATCATTTAAAAGTACAAGCTTATCCAAATTTTACTGATAAAAATTTAAGCTCAGTACAGCAATCTGAATTTTGCTATATTCCAAGCATATTCATTTTTTATATAGGTTATATACTCCCACTTGTTTTTTCAAAAGAGAAGTTTAAGTAAAAACACAAAATGCTGCACTGCGGCTTTAGTGAATGAGATTTCAAAGACTATATGATTACAACAAAAAAAACGCAGACTAATAAATCGACATGGTTCCTGTTTTGGCAACACACCAAATATTGTGCTTTTATAAGCTTTAACTCAAAGGAGAAATTTTATTAAAGTGTCATATAAAAGAGTAATACTTATTTTAGCATCTGAGCCAGAACTGCTTTCAGAGCTCATGTAAGGTGCTTCTTGCCTACCTTTTGGCTGTGGCAGGTACAGCGGTTTCTTTCCTGGCCCCCGAAGGGGCTGGCAGGGAGCCACTGGCTTTCTTTGGTACCACAGTGCCGTTGTTGACGGTGGTTCTTAAAGGCAAGGTCTGCACCAGTGGTCTTGCTGTAAGACAAGCAGAAAAGGCAATCAGAACTTTCGCCTTTTCAAGGGAACTCCTTACAGGACTTAAAATAATGTAGAAAGAAAAAGGACGTCCATTTCAAATGCTAGCAGAATCGACAAAGGTGCAAAGACAACGGAGCTTTTCAACAATGGTGCTGAAACAATGAACCCAGACACCAACCTCAGGCCTTACACAAAAATTAACTCAGAAGGGACCACGGGCCTATGTGTGAAATGCAAAACTAAAACTTCTAGATGAAGATATAGGAGAAAAATCTGTGTGACCCTGCGTTTGGTGATGGGTTTTTAGATACAATACCAAAAGCACATCCATGAAAGGAAAAATTGGTATCTTGGACCTCATTAAAATTAAAACAACAACAAAACTTTTGCTCTGTAAAAGACATCATTAGGAGGATGAAAAGACAATTTATAGACTGGGGGAAATATTTGCAAATCACATATCTGATAAAGGACTTGTATACAGAATATAAAAAGAACTCTTAAAATTCAACAATAAGAAAATGAATAGCCCAATTTAAAAAATGTGCAAAAGATCTGAACAGAAACCTCACCAAAGAATATATACAGATGGCCAATAAGCATATGAAAAGATGCTCAACATCTTTTATCATTAGGGAAATGCAAATTAAAACAATAATGAGATATCTCTATTACACCTATGAGGATGGCTAAAATCCAAAACACAGACAGCATACCAACTGCTGGCCAGGACGCAGAGCAAGAGGAACTCTCCTTCATTCCTGGTGGGAATGCAAAATGGTACGGCCGCTTTGGAAGACAGCTTGGCGGTGCTTACAAAGTTGAGGCTCATAAATTCTACCATAGGATGCAGTAATTGTGCTTCACACTAAGCAATGACCCAAGTGAGTTGAAAACTTATGTCTACACAAAACTTTCATTTAATATTTATAGCAGTTTATTTACAGCTGTGAAAACTGGAAGCAACCAAGATGTCCTTCAATTGGTGATGGATAAACAGACTGGGGTCCCTCCAGACAATGGAATAGGATTCAGTGATGACAGGAATGAACCAATCCACACAACCATGGGTGAGTCTTAAATTCATATTGCCAAGTGAAAGAAGCCAGTCTGAGAGGCTCTATACTGCAAGATTCCATTTAAAGTGACATTCGACAAAAGGCTAAACTATAGAGACAGAAAGTGGATCAGTGGTTGCCAGAGACTGAGGGCGGTGTCACTAGGTGAAGCACAGAGATTCTTCAGGTGGTAAATCGTAGTGGTGGACGTGTGATGCTATGCATTTGTCAAAACCCACAGACCCTTACAGCACAAAGAGTAAACCTTAATACACGCAAATACGATAACAGTCAATAGGAGATGGGGGAACCCCATGACGGAATGCAGACTGTGACAAAAGAATCTAACTGCGTTACAAACATGCAACGTAACCTCACGGAAGGGGCTGGAGAGGAAAGGTGCAGACAAAGTGATTCTGGTAATGAGCAGAGACTGGAAGACTACAAAAGGAACTGCACATAAGCACTGTATTCTAGTTGGTAAAGTTGTTTCCCACAGGGCCATAAGGTAGGAGCCAGGCTTCTCACTGTTGGAGAGGGAGGTCACAGACCAGCAAGGGGGGAAGGCTAGAATGAACCAGGTGGAATGGAGAAGAGGAGACATCAGTGTGAACTCATGTCTAGCTTAACAGAGACAAAGACACACAGAGACGTAATTATAGGTAAGTCTGTGTACACGGGTTGTATAAACACCTCTATTTCCCAGCTCTGTCTACTGAGAGACCCAGGGCCCAAACCTGGGTTCCTAATACCAATCTACAGCAAAAGGAACCAGGGCTCCTTGGGGAAGCACCTGAATCCAGGGCTGAGACAGGGACTATCCAACATGAGCCCGGAGCATCTTATGGTGCCAGAAAGTAAGGAAGTGCTCACAGAACCCACACTGACGGGGGGTGTGGCAAAGGGACCCAGGAGCCAATGGGAAGAGCCAAAGCCGCAACAATGTGGGCAACAGAATAAATAAAGTCGTGCTGGGTTATACCCCCAACTATCACCTAAATATCCACAGGTCCACACTGATATAAATGCACGATGGAATAAATGCATGAGGAGGACAAACCCCCAGGCAGAAGAATTCTGAATGATTGACGTAGATACTCTGTCCTTGAGGTGGTGGGGCACATTCTCCACTCCTTCCGTGTGGGCTGTGCGTAGTGACTTCCTTCTAAACCACGCAGTGCGGAGGTGTGGCGAGAAGGAGAAACCTGACCAACGCATCTCAGGTGATCACGGTCAACGTCAACAGTGGTAAGTCATGTTCACAGGACACGTCCTTGGTAGATGTGATGAGAATGGCACCTGACCTCTGTGGTCTTCCTCCCTAAACCCAGCCCTAGTCTGATCGTGAGAAAAACATCACACAAACCCAGACTGAAGGACCGTCGATGGATGACCTAAGTGGTACTCCTCAGAACTGTCAAGGTCTTCAGCAGCAAGGAAAACGTGAGAAACTGTCAGTTCAGAGGAGCCTCAGGACGCACCATGACTAAATATAATCCCAAATGGGATCCTGGGACCAAAAAAGGACATAAGGGAAAAACTAAGGAAATCTGAATAAAGTATGCCCCTCGATTGATAATAATGTATCAATATCGTCCCATTAGTTGTGACAAATGCGCCATGCTAATATAAGATGTTAACAGTAGGGGAAACCGGGTGCAGGAGATACGGGAACCGTCTGTATTCTGCCTGCAACGTTTCTGTAAATCTAAAACTACTCTAAAATTAAAAGTTTATTTTAAAATGCTAGCAGAATTAATTTTGTTCATCCCAGAATTAAATCTACCTCAGCGCAAGCTCTTAAAAACACGACGAGTGACGAAACTGCCTAGAATGTCAAAATGTTAATATACTGAAACTTTTCAGTCCCTAAAGCTGAGGGCCAGACTACCTTTCTTTTTAACTGTGAAAGAGAGTTTAAAAAGCCACAGTCAGGCCCCTCCAACCAGAGCAGAACACCCTTCTTCACTCTCTCCAAGCTCTCTCTTTCTTCATCCCCTGAACACCTGCTCCAGCCAAGGGCCTAGACCAGTGCTCAGAGCTGATATTCCACAGTGAAAATACAACAGTTCCAAAACAGAGATCCTGAATCTTTCCTAACACACACAATCTGCTCCCCGTGCTGAGGTCCACTCTCTGCCGGGACAGAACCCTTCCCAAGTAGGAAGAAATGCCATCCTCACCTCATCTCTATCTCCTCTTTCTACTTCACCTACCATTTCAGTCTCCATTCTGTCTTTTTTCTTTAAATACATGTACTGTGTTAGTGTCCTCCCCGAAATTCACGTCCACCCAGAACCTCAGAATGTGACCTTATTAGGAAACAGTGTCTTTGCAGATGTAATTGGTTAAGATGAGGTCATACTGGATTTGGGTGGGCCCTGAATCCAATGACTCGTGTCCTTTTAAGAAGCCCATGTGTATATATGTACATATAATGGAATACTACTCAGCCATAAAAAAGAATGAAATAATGCCATTTGCAGCAACATGGATGGAACTAGAGATGATCATGCTAACTGAAGTAAGTCAGACAGAGAAAGACAAATATCATATGATATCACTCATATGTGGAATCTAAAATATGACACAAATAAACTTATCTGCAAAACAGAAACAGACTCACAGACATAGAGAAGAGACTTGTGTTTGCCAAGGGAAGGATGGGCGGGGGAGGGATGGATTGGGAGTTTGGGATTAGCAGGTGCAAACTATTATATATAGAATGGATAAACAAGGTTCTACTGTATAGCACAGGGAACTATATTCAATATCCTGTGATAAACCATACAGAAAAGAATATGAAAAAGAATGGCACTGACATATATACACTACCAAATGTAAAACAGATAAGCTAGTGGGAAGCAGCAGCATAGCACAGGGAGATCAGCTCGGTGCTTTGTGACCACCTAGAGGGGTGGGATAGGGAGGGTGGGAGGGAGGGAGACTCAAGAGGGAGGAGATATGGGGATATATGTATATGAATAACTGATTCACTTCGTTATAAAGCAGAAACTAACACACCATTGTAAAGCAATTATACTCCAATAAAGATGTTAAAAAAAAAAGACTAGTAATACAAAAAAAGAAAGAATGTATGTATA
Source organism: Lagenorhynchus albirostris (assembly GCF_949774975.1). Classification (NCBI taxonomy): domain Eukaryota; kingdom Metazoa; phylum Chordata; class Mammalia; order Artiodactyla; family Delphinidae; genus Lagenorhynchus; species Lagenorhynchus albirostris. The sequence goes on from NC_083095.1 coordinate 5,271,167, forward strand.
TGAATAACTGAATCACTTTGTTGTACAGCAGAAATTAACACAACATTGTAAATCAACTATCCTTCAATAAGATAAATTAAGGGGAAAAAAAGAGGCCCAGGTGAAGATGCATAAGGAGGAGCTCGCCACGTAAGGACAGAGGCAAGAGACTGGAGTGGCACATCCTCTAGCCGAGGCCAGACAGCAGCCATGAAGCCCGGCAACAGGCATGGACCAGTTTCTCCCTCAGAGCCTCCAGGAGGGACAATGCTGCCAGCACCCTGATTTCAGCCCAGTGGCACTGACTTCAGGCATCTGGTCTCCAGAACGGCGAGGGAATCAATTTCTGTTTGTACTAACTCACAACAGAGGCCCTAGGCAGTGACTACAGTATGCATATCAGCTTGCTGGGCGTCTTTCAATCCACCGATTTTCTTGTGCCCACCACGCACCCAGGCGCTCCAACATCCACCCCCCCACCCCCAACAAGCAACTCCTGCCTCATTCCCACCTCCTTAGCTTGTTTCTGTGGAGAAGAATCCCCTGGAGTTAAAATACAGATCGCTGGGCCCCATCCCCAGATTCAGGAGGTCTGGGGCAGAGCCTGAGACTCTGCATTTCTAACCAGTTTCCGGGTTGCTGCCGCTGCTGCTCTAGGGACCACACTTTGAGAACCACTGGTCTGTACCATCCTCCAGCTTCGAAGGGCCTCTCCTCGTTAGCCCAGGCCTCCTTGGCTGTCCCGCTCTGATCTTCTGTCACACGTCAGTCTGTAGCTCACAAATGAGTGCCTGATTACGGACTGCTGTTCCAGGCGGGCTAGTCTTACTTCCCCAGTTAGAGTGGGTGCACACATCGTGCTGGGGGAGGGCATCACCTAGATCCTTCTCCGTGTGCTTGGGGAGTGGACTGGACTCCACGCCGAGCCCCAGGCTTACTGCCCCGTCTCCTAGGCTGACAGCAGCACAGCTATAGCTAATCCCATGCCTGCAGGGCCAAGGGGAGGGAGGTCACCAGACCCTAAGAGGAGAGACGCTGCTGGGGGAGCAGCAGCTGCATCCAGGGGGTGGGGACACAGCCAAGCCGAGGGGCCCCATGTGGAAGGAGTCGGGGGTGGATCCTCTGACCACACTCCCCCTCCTTCCAGTCCCCAGCTAGGGATCCCCTGCTCAAACCTCACTGGAGCAGAGAGCGGTGTGGTCCATACAGCTTAGCTGCCGGGGCAGAGAGCTGGCTGGAGGAGGGTAAGGAAAGGGCCTGGAGAGGCCGAAGGAAGATGCCTGGCCCCCAGCTTCTCTCCGGCAGCTGGGCCAGGACCTGCCTCACCCACTTACATGCCCACCAAACCAGGCCGGGCGAGCCTCCTGGGCTCCCCTGGTCCCTGCTTTGCCGCTGTCCTCACATTGTTTATTCCTGTCCACTCCATTGCCCGGGGGCTCCACGACGGCAGCAGCCCCTGTGATGCTGACACAGAAGGTGTTCAACATGCATTTGTTGATCAGACTGCACTAAATTTCGAGAAAAAAGACCCCACTTTCAAGAAAAGGCATTGTGTTGCCATTTCTGAGTCACTGTTTTTTTTGTTTTTTTTTTTTGCGGTACGCAGGCCTCTCACTGCCGTGGCCTCTCCCGTTGCGGAGCACAGGCTCCGGACGCGCAGACTCAGCAGCCATGGCTCACGGGCCCTGCCGCTCCGCGGCATGTGGGATCTTCCCGGACCGGGGCACGAACCCGTGTCCCCTGCATCGGCAGGCGGACTCCCAACCACTGCGCCATAAGGGAAGCCCCACTGTTGTTGTTTTTTTTTTTTAATTTTATTTTTTGGCCATGCCACACGGCATGCGGGATCCTAGTTCCCCAACTAGGGATCAAACTCTCACCCCCTGCAGTGGAAGCACGGGGTCTCAACCACTGGACCCCCAGGGAAGTCCGTCTGAGTCACTGTTTTTTATCTTTCCTTGAGTCATAATTTCAAACTTCAGTCTCATAATAATCTAGTATTGTCCTTCTCCCCAAAAAGGAAATGGGACTTTTTTAAAGCCCATAAAAAGAACATCAATTGCATGCAACGGGCCTTCTCAGAGGGCATAATAAACCTTACACATTAAACTATAACAGAGTAGCATCAAAAGCAAACAGAACTGTTAAAGTTGTAATGAGAAATCATAAAAGAAAAATAGTGGATATGGAGAGGAAGCGGGGAGAAGGAGGGAGGGGGGGATGGCGGCCACACTTGGAGTGACAAGAAGTTGGAAAGGTTCTCATTTTGGCAACATCCGATCACCACTACATCCTTATCTTGATAATATCTTTGGCTTTTCGTCACCATTGACTTTTTAAATAGCATCACGACTACACCAATATGCGTGCTAAATACCTATTTTGCACACGACATCTCGTCAGGTCTCTTTCATGTTTCCGTATCTAAACATGATTGGCCACTCAAGGAAAAAATGTTGCCACCATAAAGAAAAGTTTTGGAAGAAAACAGTATCTCCTAATGTCCAATCTGAACAGGTACTAGCTTGGATCATGAGGGCAGCAGGACACAAGAACAGCCATAATGAGTCATTTTTCAGACAAGCGATCTCAGGAACTGCAGAAGAGAAACAGCACCAGGGAAGGTTCACACACAATTTCCTGCTGATCAGGTGCTAAGATAAATGGATCCCTGGCTTTGAGATGACACCAAGGTATGAGATATTCTTCCAGTTCATTAAAGGTTTTTTAAAAATAATTATTTTAATTGTTCTTAGGGGCAAAACATAGACACACAGCACTGAAAGGAGAATTTCTCAACATAAAAGGAGAATGAGTGCTACATGATATATGTTTAGAATGCATTCATTGGAAGGGATGTCGGGATGGTGGGAGGAGCACAGAGGAACAAAGGGCAAAGAGCCTTGAGTTGGGACCTACTCATTCTCAACTCGGCTTTATTACGTAGCCTTGGGCAAGTCACCTTTCCAAGCCTCGGCTCCTTTGTAAAATAGGATAACAGTGCCCACCTTGCAGGGCTGCTGTGAGGTTTTGGAATGAGGAGTGGCAAGCTACACAGTGCCCTTCATGGAGCAGCACGTAAAAGGTGGCAGCTATTACCCCACGGCCACGCCCAGATGATGAAATGCTCTGTTTTGGACACCGGGATGCAATCTCGTAGCTTGAATACAATGTGAGAAACATTAAATGCAGGATTTCAGTTATGAGCAAAGGTCCCTGAGGCAGAATCAGGTCCAGTGAGTGTCCCCACTGCATCATCCGGCGCACACACGGAGGGGTCGAGGAAGACCCCAGACAGTTCTCATCCCCCAAACGGTTGCTTTCCTCCTCGTGCCCAGGCAAAGTGAGAGGGGGGAGGAGAGATCAGAAGGAGCTCAGGTCTGGGAGTCGGGGGCCAGGGCGTGAATTCCAGTGTGTCCTCGACTGGCAGTGCGACTGCAGGCAAGGCCCTCTGGGCCCCATTTCCCTAACCCATAAAGGAAAGACTGCAGTCTATAAATGCTCTAAGGGTGGCTCTTCGTGCTCTGAAATCTATGATCCTAATTCATGTGATAAGAGTGTTCAGGAGAGAAACACCCGAGTTTCTGTGGGACTTTTCACTCTGCGTAAGTTCCTTTAGACCCACCAATCCACCAGAAGTGAAGGAGAGGAGCTACTGAAGTGGACAGGCCTTGTCAGAGGGACAGATGCAGTCACATGCACAGTGTTCATGGCCCCCAGTTTCCTGTTACCGTGCGTACTATTTAGTATAAGGTCCCCATAAAGTACCTCAAGTTAACATCCCTGAAAAATGACACCAGGGCTTCCCTGGTGGCGCAGTCGTTGAGGGTCCGCCTGCCGATGCAGGGGACATGGGTTCGTGCCCCGGTCCGGGAGGATCCCACATGCCGCGGAGCGGCTGGGCCTGTGAGCCATGGCCACTGAGCCTGCACATCCGGAGCCTGTGCTCTGCAACGGGAGAGGCCACGCCAGTGAGAGGCCCGCGTACCGCAAAAAAAAAAAAAAAAAATGACTCCAGAGTGTGGGAACTGAAAATCTCTAACATGGGACTTCCCCGGCAGTCCAGTGGTTAAGACTTCGCCTTCCAGTGCAGGGGGTGCGGATTCAATCCCTGGTCAGGGAGCTGAGATCCCACCTGCCTCGTGGCCAAAAAAAACCCCAAAACATAAAACAGAAGTAATACTGTAACAAATTCAATAAAGACTTTAAAAATGGTCCACATCAAAAAAATCTTTAAAAATCTCTAACAAAGGTATTCAGAATCTCAGGTCTAAAGCATTCACAAGTATGCCTGAAATAAAAAGGTTTCATCTTTCTAAACGGGAGGATTGGAATACTCAGACTTCCATGAAGTACTATCTGTGGCAATATATTTCCAAAACTACAGTTGATGTAAATATAGAAATTCAAGTATAGGTAGTCAAATCTAATGCCTATTATTATGATAGTCATAATCTAAAGATGAAGAAATCCTTTTAACTTACATTAATAACTCAGTGTGCAATATTTGATAAGTAAAACTTTCCATTAGGTTTCACAATAAATTTTTTTTTTTTTTTTTGCGGTACACGGGCCTCTCACCGATGCAGCCCCTCCCGCTGCGGAGCACAGGCTCCGGACGCGCAGGCCAAGCGGCCATGGCCCACAGGCCCATCCGCTCCACGGCATGTGGGGTCCTCCCGGACCGGGGCACGAACCCGCGTCCCTTGTATCGGCAGGCGGACTCTCAACCACTGCGGCACCAGGGAAGCCCCACAATAAATTTAATTATGCAAAGCATGACCACGTATGTGATTATGTGTAGAAATTCAAAGTTTAACTTTAACACACCTGACCATTATGAACCCAGAATTCCTAAGTATCTACTTCGAAATTGAAAAGATGTCTATACTTGGAATTGGAGAAGGCAACTTGCTTTCGCTAAATTGTCAAAGTAGATAATTACTTATGTGCTGGGGAAGGTTCCCGTCACTAATACCTAGCAATATTACAGATGCATTTATCCTTGGATCCAGCAATCCCACTTCCAGGAACCTATCCTAAAGATATACTGGCAAATAAAAAGAAAGAAAGTTGAGACATTTGTAGTGAGGTGGATGGACCTAGAGTCTGTCATACATAGTGAAGTAAGTCAGAAAGTGAAAAACAAATACTGTATGCTAACACATATATATGGAATATAAGAAAAAAAAAAAGGTCATGAAGAACCTAGGAGTAAGATGGGAATAAAGACACAGACGTACTAGAGAATGGACTTGAGGATATGGGGAGGGGGAAGGGTAAACTGTGACAAAGTGAGAGAGTGGCATGGACATATATACACTACCAAACGTAAAATAGAAAGCTAGTGGGAAGCAGCCGCATGGCACAGGGAGATCAGCTCGGTGCTCTGTGACCACCTAGCGGGGGGGATAGGGAGGGTGGGAGGGAGGGAGACGCAAGAGGGAAGAGATATGGTAACATATGTATATGTATAACTGATTCACTTTGTTATAAAGCAGAAACTAACACACCATTGTAAAGCAATTATACTCCAATAAAGATGTTAAAAAAAAAAGATATACTGGCAAAAATAAAAAATGCCATACACACAAGGCCAATTATTTGTAAAACAAAAGACCACCCATAGGGAATGGCACATGCCCACTTTTTTCTACTTTTATATGCATTTCAACATTTTCATAAGACAACGTTTAAAAACAATCTTTCTCAGTCTCTGAAAAACTGAATATACCTACCAAGCCTTTTCTATAAATTACTAACGAACACCTATTTAAACTGGGGAAGGCAATTAAAGAGGAAAATGGAAGAAACTATAGCATGTTCTGTCTAAAAGAAAGCACAAGTTATTTTCTGTAATTAGCCAATTTGTAAGGAGAAAGATAAGGAGAAAGCACAGTAGACCAGAGAGAGGGAAAAATTGCTAATTTGGTTAACCAGGATAAAGAACTAAGTTAAATATTCATTAAGTTCATTCACTGCAAAGAACTTAAAGTTTTTTCATTTGTTAGTTGCACCTAGCTAATAAGATTTGTGAAAGGACTATGATACAATATTTGATACAATTATACGCTGAATGTCATTTGTTGTATTTGGGACACTTTGCAAATCAAATTAAACCTTGAAAAAAAACTCATTTCAAGTCACATCCTTATTCATTCCTTAAATATTTGGTTTGATTTGAATAATGCTAATTTAAATAATACTGCTAAGAGGCGTAAGCACAGCCAAGCAACACAGATGGCAGAAAGAAAGGACGTTCAGCCAGGCCCTAGGGTCTAGTCCCAGATTTTCCATAACCAGCTGTGTAACCTGGGGCAAATTATTCCATCTCCTAGAGGCTGCTTTCTCATCTGTAAAATGGGCACAATAATACCTACCTCAAAGGGTTGTGGAGAGGTAAAATGAGCTAATACATACAAAGTATCTATTGCAAAGGCCTGTACCCACCCAATTAATAAATGGTAGCCACGAGAATTATTATGACTATCAGGGTTAAGTGTTAATATACCAGAGGCTACTTAAAGACAACCTGCAGGGCTTCCCCTGGTGGCACAGTGGTTGAGAGTCCGCCTGCCGATGCAGGGGACACGGGTTCGTGCCACGGTCCGGGAAGATCCCACGTGCCGCAGAGCGGCTGGGCCCGTGAGCCAGGGCCGCTGAGCATGCGCGTCCGGAGCCTGTGCTCCGCAACGGGAGAGGCCACAGCGGTGAGAGGCCCGCGTACCGCAAAAAAAACCCCAGAAAAACAAAACAAACAAACAAAAAAAGGCAACCTGCAGTCAGCTTTCAACACCAGTTGCAGAGACTAAATTCTGAGACCAGATTTTGATGTCCTGGAACAACAGGACTGTCTTGCTTGTCAGCATCTCCGGCTGAAGGTTTTTGCTTATATTTATTCACTCTCCGATCTGTTAATTAATGGGGTTCTTAATATAAAGAACAGAAAAGTTTGCAAAAGGTGCATTCAAGTTTTTTAAAAGGCAAGCTGCCAAAGACAGTCTGAACTCCCAAGCAAAATCGAAAATGAGAAACAGGAACTCTTGCTGGTTAATGCATAGCGAAGCAGACCATCCCCACATACATGGGACAATGAGTATATTTTAACCTACGTTTTACACTGAAATCCTGTAACAGTCCCCTAGCACTGAAATGGAAATTAGCCGTGCATGTCTACAATGGATCTATTATGAATTTAACTCCACACCATGATTCCTTCTCTTCTTTTTTTAAAAAAATTTATTTATTTTTGGCTGCATTGGGTCTTCATTGCTGCTGCACGCAGGCTTTCTCTAGCTGTGGCGAGCGGGGGCTGCTCTTTGTTGCGGTGCGCGGGCTTCTCATTGCAGGAGCTTCTCTTGTTGTGGAGCACGGGCTCTTCAGTAGTTGTGGCACGTGGGCTCAGTAGTTGTGGCTTGTGGGCTCTAGAGCGCAGGCTCAGTAGTTGTGGTGCACGGGCTTAGTTGCTCTGCGGCAAGTGGGATCTTCCCAGACCAGGGCTCGAACCCGTGTCCCCTGCATTGGCAGGCACGTTCTTAACCCCTGCGCCACCAGGGAAGCCCCTCCTTGTCTTCCTGAGAACACACATGAGCACGCTCCAGCCTCCGGATATTTGCTCTGAGCTCTGCTATTGACCTTGGTGCAGTGAAGATCAGCTTCAGTGGTAAGAAAGGAGTCATTTTAAAACACAAATTCCTTCTGCTTATTAAAGAATACACACCAAAGAGCGTTTAGAAATGAAGTAAAAGTATAAAAAAGAAAAAAAAATCATCATCCTCCCACTCAGAAAAAAAGAAAGATAACTCTTGGTATACTTCTCTCCATTCTTCTTTGCATAGATTTTGTCTATTTAGTTGAAAAATACAACATATCCAGTTTTATATCCTGATTCTGCCTTTTAATATAATACACAAGCATCTTTCCTGTTGTTACCGGGAACACAAACATTTTTAAAGATTACATGGCTTTCCATCATACGAGGATCCACAGTTTTCTGGCCACGCCCCTATTGCTTGCTTTTGCTTAACTGTTTCCTACACAATTTTTCTCCAATATATGTAATTCTGCAAGGAACTCCCTTGTTCCTCACACGTTTTTCTGTATTTACACTCAGAATAGCAAAAAAATGGTGTCTGTTCACTGCACTCTGTGCCCCCAGTCCAACCACAATACTGAAGAAACTTTACTATCGGCAAGAATTTTAAGAATACAGGCCTCCAGAAACTATTTGATTCTCCTTTCTCCACTGTACGGTAGCCCAAGCTCAGTATAATGAGAACACCCCGAATCTTCCTATCTGAAAGTAAATCCCACCCAAACAAAGCAAACTTTGCAGGCTGAGGTTCTCTACAGTCGAGATGCATGACAAGGCAACAAGTTCTTCATATGTCTTTTTTTTTTTAAATAACAAAAGCAAAGGAAAAGGAGAATAGCAATCCTAAAACCCTGGGCAGTATCGCTGGGTTAAAAAGAGACGGAAAATTAGCCCAAAAAGCCAATCCCGGGCACAGAAAAGGGTTACCAAGAAAAGGTAGCGTCTGAGACATAACTCTGTCTCTCTAAACTGTGTGTCCACAAGCCTCGCACTTTACAGGGCTGGTCACAATCTTTCCTCTGTTTCAGGAGGCCTCGGACTTGATCTGTTAGTGAATTATCTTCATGAGACTGCAGTTCTCACTGGTGTACTAGTTAAGCCATATGAAGAATGATGATAAAGTAAGTGGAAGTTTAGATGTCAGAACACCTTTCTTCAAATAAGTGAAGTACCGTCGTGAAAAGGATAAGAGTTATTACCCGTGCTCTCCCAGGCGATTACTAAGGCCAGCGAGTGGACACTGCAGTCTAACGGTTCAGGATGGCTGCAGAGGGGACGTTGTGCTCGCCACGCACTTCCTTTAAGCTGACCCACACGGATGCTCACTGCTTTCCGAGGCAGCCTGTTTCTCTGTGGCACAGCCGTCCCTGTCACTGGGCAAATGGCACCAAGATGTGCACCAGAAGCTCGAAACACTGAGCCCTAAGCTTCTGACAATTAACCTTGGGGGAAAAAAAATCATCTGATATTTAAAAATTAGAATGCCACGTGTCCAGGCTACTTTAAGCCTGTATTAGGATGGCAATCCCAAAGAATGGCAAATGATAATAATAATGCGGCCTTCTAAGAACCAAAGGAGGCTTATCTCAAAGCTGTCTTGTCTGAATATCCCCTAACTAAGCCACGGCTGCGGAGTACCAGCTGTCCAGATAGGGGTGTACATACCGTGCCAACATGGCACTGTCTGAAAGAGAAGCAGCGGCCCAGGGCTTCTTATGGAATCACTCCCCCTTCTCCCCTCTGCTCCCACCACCCTCTAACTGCATATGAAGTACGGGGGCCCACAGCCCACTGAATTCAGGGCACGCCGCTCACCAGCTCTCTTACAATCTTTTTTCTGTTTCTTGGTGTGACTTTGGCTCTCGTGCTTTGGTTTATTTTCACTTTTGAAAATAATGTTATAAAGAAACATCGGATCTAACTATGAAAAAAAGTTAAAAGTTTCCAAAATTCAAACTTTACTCTCAATCAAGAAAATAAGACTCCTGGGCAGTCCCCTTGTATTATTTTTCCCCCGCCTTTTTCTAAAAATAGAAGTTTTAGAAGCCTGGAGTTGGATATACAGCAGCGACTTCAAATGTACCCTTTAGGATAGGTAGTCATCAGATTTATTTTTGGAAAGCCGAGTAGGTCAAGAATACCTAGAATAACCTGGTTTCTATTTCAAACACCCTAATTGCTTCGTAACTTAGGAGAAAAAGATTATTTAAAAAGATTATTCAAAATGTAGACATCGCCCAGTGTGTATATCTCACATGGAGCTGGTGATAGTTATCCTGAAGGACAAGGAAATAGATTTCTTTCCATAAACGTGTGAAAATGTATCCAAGACCAGAGAAAAAACTAACATATGCAACATCAAGACAGTACCCTCTCCTGACTCCAAGGAAAAGACGGTAACTGTGAAATAATTTGTTAAATCCAAACAAAATAAGAAAGTTAATTTTAAGGGGACATTTACATGCCGCAGACTCAAAATGTTTTAACTAAAGGAATTTTACAGCCAAGCTGAATTCTGTTTCCTAGAGTTAGCCATGAGGAAAAGCCGTTCTGGCAAAAGATGAGCAATGCATACTGGTTGGAAGCAGACGTCAGGGCACTAACTAGGAGACAAGCTTTTACGAGGTGTTTTATTTCCAAAATTGTAAGAAGAGGGTCACTACAAAGTTATTTAAAGCACAAATATTGCTTTTTGTTTTGTTCCCAGGCACCACTGGGAAATGAAATGGTGACTTAAATGTGTCAGAAATCCACTATCCATAGGTACAGAATTCTGTTGTAGGCTGTGATCTTCTGGACAAAAGAAAAAGGGATTTAAAAAACCAGAAGGCTTTGCCCCAAGTGAGCTTACTCGCTAGACGGCGGAGGGGAAGTTGGTGATGAGCTTCAGGGTTCTGAGCAAATCAGGGAGGGGCCTGCCCGCCTCTGGGTCCCAGTCCTCAACTCAGAGCTTCACATGTGGCATGTGATCAAGTAAGTGTTTGCTGCGCTGAACTGGACAACAGTGTGAACTGAGGACAGGCTTCCCTGGTGGTACAGTGGTTAAGCATCCACCTGCCAATGCAGGGGACACAGGTTCGAGCCCTGGTCTGGGAAGATCCCACATGCTGCGGAGCAACTAAGACTGTGCGCCACAACTAGTGAGCCTGTGCTCTAGAGCCTGCAAGCCACAACTACTGAGCCCAAGTGCCACAACTACTGAAGCCCACACGCCTACAGCCCATGCTCCACAGCAAGAGAAACCACCGCAATGAGAAGCCCGTGCACCGCAATGAAGACCCAACACAGCCAAAGAACTAAATAAATAAAATAAAAATCTTTAAACTGAGGACAGAGAAAGAGATGAGAGTCGCCAAAAGTTTCTAGGTGAAACAGCCTCCACAGGGGCCCAAAGAATCAAGTTTGCTTTGGCTTTCGGTTTTGTTTTGCAAGCTCTCTCTATCCCAGAGAGTCTGGATAAATGACAGTTCTCTGGTCCACTGTGGACATTCCTTCCTTGACTCAACCAGCATTTACGGGTCACCTACAACTGTGCACCACTGGGCTACAATTCACCAACGTCCAGCCAAAAAATACTGTCACACTTTGTGTGATGATTTCAACAATCCTAAGGCTGCTTCACTGTTTTTCTAAGCTTGGGTTCTCTGTCAATATTAAGAGAGCAACATATTTGCTGGAGCAAGAATCTGCAATGAGCTACCATATGATCCATCAATTCCCCTCCTGGGCATATATCCAGAGAAAACCTTAATTCGAAAAGATACGTGCACCCCTATGTTCACTGCAGCACTATTTACAATAGCCAAGACGTGCAAGCAACCTAACTGTCCATCAACAGAGGAGTGGATAAAGAAGATGTGGCATATATATAAATGGAATACTACTCAGTCATAAAAAAGGAATGAAATAATACCATTTTCAGCAATATGGATGGACCTAGAGATTATCGTACTAAGTGAAGTAAGCCAAACAAGGATGAATATCATATGATATCACTGCTATGTGGAATCTAAAAAAAAAATGATACAAATGAACTTATTTACAAAATAGAAATAGACCCACAGACATAGAAAAAAACTTATGGTTACCTAAGGGAAAAGGAGGGGAGGGATAAATTAGGAGGTTGGAATTAACATAGACTCACTACTGTATATAAAATAGATAACCAACAAGGACCTACTGTATAGCACAGGGAACTATATTCAATATTTTATAATAACCTATAAGGGGAAAGAATCTGAAAGACATAGATATATAGGTATGTACAACTGAATCACTTTGCTGTATACCTGAAACTAACACAACAGTAAATCAACTATACTTCAATCAAATTAACAAATAAGGATACTCAGAATGAAAGAAAAAAAGAAGAACGTGCCACGAGCGCAATTCCCGTGAGTCTCGAATGCCCACCTTTGGTAGGTCCTTTCCTGTTGAGCACGGCCTGCTGCTCCTCGGTGATGTTCAGCCGCCGAACCACATCGGCCAGAGCCGACTTGAGCAGCTGGATGTCGTCTTCCTGCATCTGGACTTTCTGCTCCAGGGAGGCGATGCGGTCTGTCACCTCCATGCTACTGGCGGCAGAAGCGCTGTCATCTAGACCAAGGGAAAGGGGCAAATGAGTCTCAGCTGCTCCTCAGAGAAACCAGACTAAGAAACACACACCAACACGTTGCTATTATGTAACACAACAACATTTAAAAGCTGGAGACCACGGCTTGTAGGCAGAACTCATGCGAAATCTTTTTTTTTCTTTTTTTAAAATATTTATTTATTTATTTGTATTTTGGCTGCGTTGGGTCTTCATTGCCGTGCGCAGGCAGGCTTTCTCTAGTTGCGGCGAGCGGGGGCTGCTCTTCATTGCTGTGCGCGGGCTTTTCATTGCGGTGGCTTCTCTTGTTTTGGAACATGGGCTCTAGGAGCGCAGGCTTCGGTAGTCGTGGCACGTGGGCTCAGTAGTTGTGGCTCGCGGGCTCTAGAGTGCAGACTCAGTAGTTGTGGCGCACGGGCTTAGTTGCTCCAGGGCATGTGGGATCTTCCTGGATCAGGGCTTGAACCTGTGTCCCTGCATTGGCAGGCGGATTCTTAACCACTGCGCCACTAGGGAAGTCCCCATGTGAAATCTTTTAAAATTATGAAGAACTGCACTGCTTCATTCTGCTACCATCTCTTCATTCTCTAGGTTTGTGTTTTTCATGTTTTTTTTAACCTGTGGTTTTAATTGTCATGATATGTTTGTAGATTCAGGCCATTTTCTTTTCCGTGATATCAGAGAACCTCAGAACTAGAGCGGATATTAGAATACATGTACTACAACTTCCCACACATGGCAGAAATTGACTGCATGGTCTCCTAGTTTTTGTTCCAGTGATGCTGGCAGGTTGTGTAGATAATCACAGGGCCATACTATCTTCCAGTCAAGACTCTTAAGGACAAAGCAGTAGGAGTGGTCAAATCTGTTTGGTAAGCACACCCTTACAGCTAGAGTGATCACAGTTTCTTATCTAGAGGCACTAACTCCCAGGTCCTTACCAAGGTCTACCAGGGCCCTTCATGATCTTCCTTACCTCTCCAACCTCATTTTACATCCTTCTGCCCCTCTCTTCCCATGCTCCAGCCACACTGCCCTTTCTCTCCTACTTTAGAGATTTGGTATCTGCTGTTGCCTTTGCCGGAAGCATTTCTCAACCAGATTTTTTTCATGACCAAGTTCTGTTCTTTCGGTCTCAACTCAAATGGAAGTTTTTCAGAGAACCTTGCTAATAACCTTCCTTTAAGTTGTTCCTTTCAGTCATGTCTACCTTATTTCCTTCTTTCATAGCATCACTATGACCTAGAATCATCTTGCTTGTTTGCTTCCTGTCTATGTCTCCCAATTAACATGTAAGCATCATGGAGTCTCTTCTGCTTCCGGGTATGAGAAACCCCTATTGGACAGCACCCGCTGCAGAAAGTAATTGTTAAGCCTGGAAATTATACAAATAACAGCAGAAGTACTGGAGCGTGGACACAAGCATATAGACTCTGGTGGGAGTTTGCACTCACTTGGTAGAAGGGAGATGGGGAACTACACAAGTAAACTCCCTTTTTCACGGCTTTGAGCCCAGGGCTAAATGTTGTGTACAATGGGGGTGAGGACACACTCAGAAAATCCTGTTGCCTTTTTGTCATTAAAAAATAAAAAAGTGAAGTCTGAAAACCATGAACACTAAAAAGAGTGGGGAAATCCCAGAAGGAAAAAAAAAAACTAGAGAGGGGATCCCCAAACTCTACCTCTTTATATCTCTGACTGACCTGTGAATCACACATGCATGGAACAGACTCAAAGCAGAGCTTGCAGTTCAAGCCCAATTAAAGTACCCGCTGAAACAAACAATACTTGTCAGAGAAAAAATACTAGAATACAGAATCTCCATAACTTAACATTCATAATGTCCAGGATATAATCCAAAATTAGTAACATACTAAGAATCAAGAAATGGAACACATTCTCAAGAGAAAAGAAAATAAATTGAGTCCAACTCCAAAATGAACAAACATTGGAACTAACAGATAAGGAATTTAAAATGGCTATCAAGACTATCCTCTATATGTAAAATCAGTATTTTTTTCAATGAATGAAAATTTCAGAGAGAAGTGGGAAGTATCGGCAGAAAGATAGAAATGAAAAATGAACTTAATGGAAATTCAAGAACTGAAAAGTATAATTTATGACAATAAAAAATTCACTGAATGGAATTAACAGACATGACAGATGAAAAACCAAGCAAATCTGAAGACAGATCAATCAGAAGTATCCAAGGTGAAGAACAGCGGGAAAAAATTAACAGAGCCCTGGGGACTTGTTAGGACAATCTCAAACAGTCCAACATACATTTAATTGGAATATAAAAAGAGAAAGAGCAGGACAGAAAAAAATATCTGAAAAATAATGGCCCCAAACATCCCAAGTTCAATAAAGGAAAGAAATGTAAAATTACAAAATGCTACGCAAAAAGCAAGCAAAATAAACACAAAAAAGGTCTATCATAATCATACTCAAGGTCTATCATAATCATACTGTTGAAAACCAAAGATAAAGTACGCATCTTGAAAGCAGCAAGAGAAAAACAACATATATAACTATACAGGGAACAATAATCTGATTAATAGCTGGTTGTCATAAACCATGGAGACTAGAAGAGAGTGAAGCAACATCTTTAAAGTACTGGATGAAAAAAAATTCAATCCAGAATTCTATATCCTGCAAAAACATCCTCCAAGGATGAAGGCAAGTTAAGGCATTTTCAGATGAATGAAAACTGAAAGAATTTATTGCCAGTAGATCTGCATTACAAGAAGTTAAAGGAAGTTCTTCAGAGTAAAGGGAAATTACATAAAATGGAAACTCAGACCCTCAGAAAAGAATGAAGAGCACTGGAAATGATAAATATTTGAAGGAGCTCAAGACTTTTTTTCTTTTTGCATTTTCCTTTTTCTTCTTCCTTTGAGAATTTCAGGGGGGGAAAAAAGCAAGACTCAACTACATGCTGACCACAAGACACACACTTTATATTTTTTTATTTTTTATTTATTTTTTTTTTTGCGGTACACGGGCCTCTCACTGTTGTGGCCTCTCCCATTGCGGAGCACAGGCTCCGGATGCGCAGGCTCAGCGGCCATGGCTCATGGGCCCAGCCGCTCTGCGGCATGTGGGATCTTCCCGGACCGGGGCACGAACCCGCGTCCCCTGCATCGGCAGGCGGACTCTCAACAACTGCACCACCAGGGAAGCCCAAGACACACACTTTAAATGCAAAGACACAGATAGACTGAAAGTAAATGAATGGAGAAAAAGATATAGCATGCAAATAGTAAGCATAAGAAGGCTGGAGTAGCAATATGAATATCAGATAAAATAGATGTCAAATAAAATGTATTACCAGCTACAAAGAAGGACATTTCATAATGAAAAAAGTATTAACTTATCAGAAAGGCAATGAAAAATATGCCCAATAACAGAGCTTTAAAATACATGAAACTCCATTTGCAGCAACATAGATGGACCTAGAGTTTATCATACTAAGTGAAGTAAGTCAGATAAATATCATATATCACTTACATGTGGAATCTAAAAATAGTGATACAAATGAACTTATTTACAAAACAAACAGACTCACAGACTTCGAAAATAAACTTATGGTTACCAAAGGGGAAATCGGGAGGGGGATAAATTAGGAGATTGGGATTAACATATACAAACTACTATGCATAATGAATAAAACAGATAATCAGCAAGGACCTACTGTATAGCACAGGGGACTCTACTCAATATTCTATAATAACTATTAAAAAGAATCTGAAAAAAGAATGGATATATGTGTATGTATAAATGAATCACTTTGCTGTATACCTGAAACTAACACAACATTGTAAATCAACTATACTCCAATATAAAATTTAAAAATTGAATTAAAAAAATTAGTAAGTAAAATACATGAAACAAAAATTGACAGAATTAAAGTGAGAAATAGACAATTCCACAGTTATTCCTCAAGATTTTAACACCCCTTTCTCAGCAACTGACGGAACAACTAATTTAAAAAATCAGTAAAGACAGACGATCTGAATAACATTATAAACCACTTTGACTAAATTGATATGTATAAGAAACTACAGCCAATGATAGCAGTGTACATGGTACATTTACCAAGACACGTCATATTCTGGGCCATGAAACAGACCTGAATAAACCTAAAGATTGAAAGAGTATGTTCTCTGACCACAGTGACAATAAATTAGAAATCAAAAACAATAAGAGAACAAGGAAACACCCCCAAATTTTGGAAATTAAACAACACACTTCTATATAATCATTAGGTAAAAGAAGACATCACAGGAGAAAATAGAAAAAATTTTAAGTTGAATGATAATGAAAATATAACATATCAAAATGTATGAGTTGCAGGTAAAGCAGGTCTTTGAGGAAAATTAATAGCTTTAAAATCTCTATTAGAAAAGGAGAGTATTCGCAAATCAATGATTCTCAGCTATCACATTAAGTAACTAGAAAAAGAAGAGCAAATTAAACCCAAATCAAGCAAAAGAAAGGGAAAGAGTAAAGAGCAGAAATCAATGGAATAAAACATGAACAAGCAATGAAGAAAATCAATGAACTCAAAGGCTGGTTCTCTAAAACATCAACAAAGTGTAAGCTCCATGAAAGCAGGGATCTTTTTTGCTGGTTCACTGCTCTATGTTTCCAATATGTAACACAGAGTAAGAACTCAATAAATATTTGGTAAATGAATGAATAAATGTGTAAATGGGTATCTTTTATGAAACATACATCAAATTAGTTTCTGGGGATGGAAAGATGACTGATTCACCGTCCTTTAGAAGCTCTCTCTGTGGTGGAGAAGACAAATGTCCCCAAATCCCTAAAACAATGTGATAAGTTATATAATTGAGAAATATACAGAGTGATAAATGAACACAGAGAAGAAATATTAATGGTATTTGGAAAAACAGAAGAAAGTAGGGGGTTGGCCATGAAAGATAAAAACATTTACAAGGTGGAAAAGCAAGAAGACTCCTTTGTCCTTTTGGACCACCTCCTAGAGAAATGGAAATAAAAACAAAAATAAACAAATGGGACCTAATGAAATGCTTTTGCACAGCAAAGGAAACCATAAACAAGACGAAAAGACAACCCTCAGAATGGGAGGAAATATTTGCAAACACAGCAACTGACAAAGGATTAATCTCCAAAATATACAAGCAGCTCATGCAGCTCAATATCAAAAATACAAACAACCCAATCCAAAAATGGGTGGAAGACCTAAGTAGACATTTCTCCAAAGAAGATATACAGATTGCCCACAAACACATGAAAGGATGCTCAACATCACTAACCATTAGAGAAATGCAAATCAAAACTACAATGAGGTATCACCTCACACTAGTCAGAATGGCCATCGTCAAAAAATCTACAAACAATAAATGCTGGAGAGGGTGTGGAGAAAAGAGAACCCTCTTGCACTCTTGGTGGGAATGTAAATTGATACAGCCACTATACAGAACAGTATGCAGGTGCCTTAAAAAACTAAAAATAGAACTACCATATGACCCAGCAATCCCACTACTGGGCATATACCCTGAGAAAACCATAATTCAAAAAGAGTCATGTACCACTCTCATGACCACAGTCATGTTCACTGCAGCACTATTTACAATAGCCAGGACATGGAAGCAACCTAAGCGTCCATAGACAGATGAATGGATAAGGAAGACGTGGCACATATATACAATGGAATAATACTCAGCCATTAAAAGAAATGAAATTGAGTTATTTGTAGTGAGGTGGATGGACCTAGAGTCTGTCATACAGAGTGAAGTAAGTCAGAAAGAGAAAAACAAATACCGTATGCTAACACATGTATGTGGATTCTAAAAAAAAAAAAGAAATTGGTTCTGATGAACCTAGGGGCAGGACAGGAATAAAGACGCAGACATAGAGAATGGACTTGAGGACACGGAGAGGGGGAAGGGTAAGCTGGGATGAAGTGAGAGAGTGGCATGGACATATATACACTACCAACTGTAAAATAGCTAGTGGGAAGCAGCCACATAGCACAGGGAGATCAGCTCGGTGCTTTGCGACCACACAGAGGGGTGGGGTAGGGAGGGTGGGAGGGAGACGCAAGAGGGAGGGGATATGGGGATATATGTATACATAGAGCTGATTCACTTCGTTATACAGCAGAAACTAATACAACGTTGTAAAGCAACTATCCTCCAATAAAGATGTTAAAATAAATAAATAAATAAATAAATAAAAGAGCAAGATGGAAGCACATGTACTAACATGGATAAATTTCTAAGATATCTTGTTGAGAAAAAGAATCATGTTTCAAAAAGACAAAATAATATATGTATTCTACAATATTCATTTATATGTATGTAAATGTATAGAAAACGTTCTAGAAGGATATGCACAAATTGTCATCTCTGGAGAATGCAGCAAGTATGGGATTATAGGTGGTGGTCAAAGAGAAACTTAGACTTGCCTGTAATATTACAATGTTTTAGGAAGATTTTATATATATGTGTGTGTGTACTACTCGTGCAGTTTGAAATTAATTTTAAATGAAGTGTAAGACAGATCCACAAATAGCAATATGGACAATATCGTAAATAAATTGCAAAGTGAAAACAAAAAAGCAAAACAAAACAAACAACCAAAAAAAGAAGAATCCTTTGCATTCCAGGCAAAGGAAACAATTTAAACAAAACATGGGAACATGAAAGCATAAGGAATATTCAGATAATCATGGCCTTTGAAATTGAAATCTACCATCTTGTAACTTCTACTTACTGGATATAATTCTGTCTTGCCCTGAAATTCGAGCTCTGCCAACTTTCTAAGTAATATAATTGCTTCATACATAGAAATGTTTTTTAAGTCAATGTCAAGTCAAGTGTCAATGGCACTTCTGAGGGAGAATAACGTATTAAATATCTGATAACGCAGAGAACTTATTAAGCAGTCACACATATCTAAAATTGTTACCCTTTTATGAAGAGACATTATATAGCTCTTTAAAAAAATGTATCGGGCTTCCCTGGTGGCGCAGTGGTTGAGAGTCCGCCTGCCAATGCAGGGGACGCGGGTTCGTGCCCCAGTCTGGGAAGATCCCACATGCCGCGGAGCGGCTGGGCCCGTGAGCCACGGCTGCTGAGCCCACACATACAGAGCCTGTGCTCCGCAACGGGAGAGGCCACAACAGTGAGAGGCCCGCGTATCACAAAAAAAAAAAAAAAAGTATCAAGACATATTTCTTTAAAGAAATCAAACTGTGAGGTAAGAACTTACAAACAATCCTCTTCTTGCACTCCTCCCCTTCCTAGAACTGCGTACTCCATCCTTTACACTAATAATATAGAATTCACACTTTTTCAGCCAGCAACCTGGGGGTAACCTTTTTCTCTGTCTCCTCCTGTGGATTGAGACGCATAAAGAACTTTAAAAACCCAACAGTGAGAAAAGAAATAACCTGATTAAAAAAGAGAGAAAAGAAAAAAATAGGCAAAAGTCTCAAGCAGACACTTCGCCAAAGAGGATATACAGATGACAGACACATGAAAAGATGTCACTGTCACTAGCCATTAGGGAAATGCAAATTAAAACCGCAATGAGATACTGCTGCATACCTATCAGAATGGTTAAAACACAAAATATTAACAAAACAAAATGCAATGAGGATACGGAGCAAATGAAACTCTCCTACGTTGCTGGTGGGCACATAAAATGGTATGGTCACTCTGGAAAACACTTTTGCAGTTTCTTGTAAAGATAAACATACAATTGCCATGCGATCTAGCAATCCTAAGCACTTAGTCTAGAGAAATGCACATTCGCATTCATACAAAGCCTGTACATCAGTGTTTACAGTGGCTCAATTCACACTTGGTAAAAACTGGAAGCTACTCAAATGTGTATACACTGTGGTATATGCAACATAGTGGAATACCACTCAGCAATAAAAAGGAACAAACTACTGATACATGCCAACGATTTGGATGGATGTCAAGGGCATTATGCTGAATGAAGACAGCCAGTCTCAGAAGGTTACACATTGCATGATTCCATTTATCTGATATTCTCTAAAAGACAAAACCATAGTGAAGGAGTATAGATCAGTGGTTGCCAAGGGTTAGGGTAGGGATAGAGCACAGGGGAGTTTTGGGGGGATGATGGAAATGTTCTGTCCTGATGGTGGTGGTAGTTACATGAATCTATACTGTGTTAAAATACATAGAATTCTCTCAAAAAAAGAAGTTTTGTTGAATGTTAACATAAATAAAACAGCTTTCTGAGAGTTCAAGTGAGATAAAGTCTTAAAGTCTTCTTCAAGTGAGATAAAGGCTTTGTCAATGAGAGGTTATTATATTTGCTTGTTGAAGTTGGTTGCTTTTTTTTTTTTTTTTTTTGGTGGTACACGGGCCTCTCACTGTTGTGGCCTCTCCCGTTGCGGAGCACAGGCTCCGGACGCACAGGCTCAGCGGCCATGGCTCACAGGCCTACCCTCTCCATGGCATGTGGGATCTTCCCGGACCGGGGCACGAACCCGTGTCCCCTGCAACGGCAGGCAGACTCTCAACCACTGCGCCACCAGGGAAGCCCTGAAGTTGGTTGCTTTTATACCATGAGATCTCAGCAAAGAAATATTTCAATGAAAACTGAATACTGGTTGCTCATTAGAAAGAGACCATCCTTTAAGTTCTAGATAACTTCTTGTGAATGGACAGTAGTTCTGTTAAATTTCTCCATTTGTCCTTTGACCTGGATGGGAAAGCGGGAAAGTCCCACTTCATAATGTCAAGCTGATTGGAAGGGAGAAGTGGGGAGGATAAGATAGTATTTTATATCTGTCTTCCCTCTGGGAGCAACTACAGAGCTGACGAAAACCTTCAGTCACGTGCAAGCCTGGGCCATTGCAGACCTAACTGGGAAGGTCTCCGGCCTCAGGAAGCAGGCGGTGGGGGGATGAGGGATGGTTCTAGAGCTAAGTTAGTGTGGGAGAGTACTTGCAGGACCAGCATGTACTTCAGTCATTAAAAGCATGAACTCTGACGTCAAGCTTCCTGGGTTCAAACTGCAGCCCTACTACCTACTAGCTATGTGACATAGGGCAAATTATTGAATCACGACGTGCCTCAGTTTCTCCATTTGGGGAGCAACAGAAGTTATCTACCTCAGAGGGTTGTCGTAATAGTAAATGAGTTAATATAGAGAGAGCACTTGGGATCTGTTTTTGCATATAGTAAGTGTTCTCAAAATGTAAGCTGTAAGCTATTGTCATTATTATTACTGATACGGATGACCAAAGCAAATTCAAGTTTAACATTTTTCCGTCAAGACTTCTATGTGGTGTCTGAACACTGTAGTGCAAAAGAGCACTGAAAAATTAATTAGAAATTAGCGTTTTGTTAACAAAATGCTTTCTAAGTCATAAAAGGATCTGGCATATAGAGTCTTGTATTCCTCTGATCTTTTTGGGTTGTCTGCCTAGACAGCTGCTTTGAAGAGGGTGCTACACCCATCACTGGGACCTGAGCCCACGGACAGTGGTGGCCAGCAGTCCTGGAGGTCAATAAGTTGGCCTCTATCATCCAACGTTGCATTTTCTAATCACTATCCTATAACCTACCAAGTAAGACAAGGCAGGCCTGCTCCACGTTACCAAAATTTATGATGCGAAACAGCATCCCTGTGGCCTCAGTTTGCACTATAGATGGCTTTAATAAACTGCATAAATCAGGCTCTATTTTAATTAGACTGCCAAGTCTGCATAGGAAAAAGTCTAATTTTAATATTTTACCCAAAATAACCCTTCAAAATCCCCAAACCAAAACCCTAACCACCTGAATATCTGCCTTCAAATACAAGCGATTAAAAACTGCAATGTCTGATCTGCTTAAGAGACCCTCCATTTGTGAGATGGGCTGAAATTCCCCCCAGGCCATAAACCTAGTGCTTATCAAATCCTGCCAGCACCGCTGCTATAACCTGTCGGGAACTGACTTCTGCTCCTGCAGGTAACTGACTCTGGAGGACAGACTGGAGGCTTCTTGGCAGCAGTGGGAGCTGCCTGAGGTTCTCAGCCTTCTGGTGCACGGAAAAGGCCAGTGTTGTTCAAATGACTTTACATTCCAATTCAGCTGGGGCCAAACTGATTAGCATAATGAAAAACAAAACCCAAAGCTTGGTTTAACCAACGCGAACCGTTTCCGACCTCTGTACCTTGCATAGGAGTCTGGAGCACAGAATGGGAGAGTTTATCTGAATTCTATCAAAGAAAACCTCACTAGATTGGGAATCCAGCCCAAATAAAACCTTCACAGGTTATTTATTTTAAAGTAATTTTCATTTCAGTGCCTCTAAAATTTATCTATGGCGGTCATTAAAACAGTGTTAACATGAGAGCGGCTTTAACCTTTTTCAAAGTATTCTCATTCTTTCAAGCACCACTGCACTTTGTGATGTTAGGGAAGGTTTGAAAAAGGATAATAGTCTATATTTTCACTTGTTGAGTTTTGAGCTAGAACCACTGGCTGGGGCTGGGGTACCTTCTCATTTACTCAGGAAGGCACGGGGATCTATTTACACACGGCAGGTAGGGTGTCCCTTTATCTCGGTATTGGGTAACCATCTCTCAGATGGTGATCATGCTATGGGCAAGGGGGTAGACAGGATTTAATCTGAGATAGAACCAGACCCACAGTGGTGCGAGGACCTTAATGTAGATGTCTCAGCTGGCCAACTTCTCTAGAAGATGCTCTACCAGCAGCAGACCTTCCTGGGGCTACAATTTCCAACCTCCCGGCATTCTGTCAAGGTCCAAACGTGGTTCAGTAAACTGGCTCTTGGAAAGGCCAGTAATCAGTGTCACCTACACTGGATGGTCTGGGTCCTGGGGCTTTAGACAGGACACTGACCTGGGGTTCAAATCGGGCAGCGTTCCATTCCTGGGTCTGGCACTTAGGAGCTATGTAACCTTGGCAAACAACTTGACCACTCCAGGAATAATACCATAACCGGTCTTCTGAAGTTCTTGTGAAGATAAACGTTAACGTTTATGAAACATCTAATAGGATGGTGGCAGATAGGTGCTCAACACAAATGGTAGTTTAGTATTTCCATAGCTGACTGTTGTTAATATTGTGTATCATAGACCATCAGTAAAATCAACATTAACAACAGTTACTGAACAAATTCTGTGAGTATGTGCAGTGCTTGCCCCACGAGACAGGTCAAGGCTAGACTAAAAGGTACCATTCCTGGTCTGCAGCACCTCAGGTCAAGTTGAGGAAACGTGACATTAAGCTTAAGGTGAAGAATTGTTTCATAAAAGCCCTCTCCCATGACAGCGCCTGATTAGTGGCCAAAGGATGGACCGAGCATGACACCAACGGCTCCATCCTGACTTGCCTCTTGTGAGAACCTAGCCAAATGCCGGCTTCTTTCTGAGTTTCAAGTGATGTCATGGACCCAGGTAGGTCCTACATCGTTCCACAGGTAAAAAGATGACCTTGAGCTCTGCCTTTTCCCTAGATCTTCGTGTAGCTATCTGCGGTGATGACTTTCAAGTTTAATTACCGTTTTACAGTAAAAAGCGGCACAAAAAGATCTGCAGGTAACTTGTCTGTTTTACTCTATTTAAAAGGCAAGGAAAGTATACTTTTTCCTCCATTCATATGATCATCTCATTACCTGGAGATAAAAACAGGCTCTTGCCTCTAAATCTTCTGGTGATATGAAGGTACTGCTATTACCTGAGTAATAATCTTCCAGGAGCTCAAAGGGGGCCTATTCATTTTAAAAGGTTAACTTAGAATCTGTCCCCTTTATGTTGAGATGGTCTCTCTTTTCCCTAACTATTTAAAACAATAAGGATAGCACCAAAACAATAATAGCTACCCTTATTCCCCACCCACTATGTGTCAGACCCTATGTCTTGCAGTGTCTTATCTCCAACCCATACAGCTTCCTCCATCTGGGTGCTGTCCCCGTTTCAGAGATGAGGTTGAAGAACTTGGGTTTCTCATCCACCTAATCTGAAGTCGCGCAGTGAAAGCGGCAAGCCAAGGGCTAGCCTTTACACTGTCTCCTGTGGTCCATCCAAATGACAAGCTTTAATTCCAGTGGGACTTGTGTGGTACTAAGTAAAATATACATACAACTTTTGCATCATTTTACCTTTCCAAAACACTAGACAAATGCTATTTAGAAATCTTATTATAAGGTTCTAGTATTTTAGGAACCAATCACATAAGCAATAAGGACTAACAACCTTTCACTCAATATCCTGTAGGTAGACACCTACGTAAAAGCTGGCTTTCCATATTATACACTGTTTGCAGAAAAGTTACATTTTGTTGTCATAGTCTGAACCACTATAGTGTCCACTAGCAAAAGAAAAATGGAAAGAGGTAGCATAGAGAAACAACATATCCTCTGTCATTTTAAGGTCTGGATTTCAGCCCTACTGTCAGATCTGCAGCCCTGTACCCCACTCCTGGCTGAAGGGCTCCAGCTTTATTTCACTTCTGAGACTGGCTTCTTCTTTGATCATCTGGGTCAGTCAGGAACTCTGAGACTTGCACATCCCTGGGCTGGACCCGTCACTTGAGCTCTCGCTCTGAGACTCATCACTTCATAGATAATTGCAAGAACTGACCCTATCCATCAGTAAACCCATCTCAAATGACGCTGAGCAAATGTTCCTATACTCGATTGTGAGAGAATTCCACAACAGCCCTTAGCTGCTATAAAAATGCTGGCATTGCCTACTGATTAAAGGAACTTCAGCAGAGCCTCTTGAATCTGGAAGGAAATGTATCAAGATATTTTATGAGTCTTGGGTTGTAAAACAGTGGTGCTGGAGACCAGAAAAAAACGCATAAGAATCACCCTAAGAAGCAGTATGTGACTCAGCAGCATTTAGGTGACACAGAGTTTAAAGCTAACAAACTTTCCATTCAGTTCAATGCAACGTTACCAAGCGTCTTCTGGACCAGACCGGCAATCAACACTGCGACCTTCCGTCTGGCAGAGGAGAGACTGGCCAACAAATAACTCCCCAGGAAATACAGGGACACAGACAAGAGGGCAATTAAACTGTCCCCACCCCGCCCCCATCACAAGCTGGGCAAAAAGCTGGCTGGAAATGTAATATGAGGACTAGTCAAACCTAGAACAAAACACAGGTGAAGGAGGAAGAACAGGATTTCAGGTGAGCTACTGGGTTTCAATGAATGCATAACGGATGAGGCAAAAGAGGAAGAATACGAACAATCACTTATAGAAAGAACAGCCTTGAAATTCTCTAGTTGCCTATTTAGGAAATGTGTTAATTACTTTATCTTGAAACATGCTCTCATTTCATTTTGCCTAAACCATAGTTACCAAGCCAGCAAAGACTTCCCATGGAGCCCTGAGATTCTCTGAAATCCTTAGAATGCTTATTTAACAACTAACACTTTAATATTTAATACTTGAATTTTTTTTTTTTTTTTTTTTTTGCGGTACGCGGGCCTCTCACTGTTGTGGCCTCTCCCGTTGAGGAGCACAGGCTCCGGACGCGCAGGCTCAGAGGCCATGGCTCATGGGCCCAGCCGCCCCGTGGCACGTGGGATCTTCCCGGACCGGGGCACGAACCCGTGTCCCCTGCATCGGCAGGCGGACTCTCAGCCACTGCGCCACCAGGGAAGCCCTGAATATTTACTTTTAACACTATACACGCACTCACACATACACACACACACACACGCAGACACACACGTGCATGCACACACACCCCTACCTTTGCAGATGTAATTCTGTTTCTTGTTTCTGTTAGATACTAAAAGACCTAGGAACTGTAAAGTCGTTAATACCTTTCCCCCACCCACTTTACAGTTTTAAAGCAAACAAGAGATGCTGCAATTGAGCAGAAGAGAAACTCCCAACAGTGTGTGAAGTGATCTGCCCTAAAACTTGGCCTTTGCTCTGAAGCTCAGAAGCCCAGGAGTGCTGAGGCAGAAATGGCATATCCAGTCTCTGGGACAGCTGGGATGACAGGGAGGGGAAAGGGGGAGAGGGGAAGGGAGAGGGGAGGAGGGGAGGAGAGGGAGAAGAAAAAAACCTGAAGCTTTGTAATAAAGCCCCTAGCAAGTCATGCAGGATCACCAAATTCTTACCATAAAAGGAAAGATTAAAGTTACGGAGGTAGGGAAGGGGAGAGCAGACAGAATGCCAAGCCTAAGGGTGGAACTTGATAGAGATCTAAAACCATAGTCCAAATTTTTATTTTACGTGGAGACTATGCAATATTCGCTCGTTACATTTGTTATACACTTCTCCATAAGATGGCCTCGGTTCATAAACTGACCTAATAAAAAGTATCTAAAAAGGTAGCTTTAACAAGTTTTTATTTGATACAATGGTTTTAAAACCTTTCAGCAAAAGGAATAAAAGAAAAGCTATTCTTATCTTCATTTTTTTCTATTAATTTCCATTAGTACAAAAACATTTCTACTTAAAGTACTCTACGAGGGAGTTCCCTGGTGGCCTAATGGTTAGGATTCAGGGCTTTCACTGCTGTGGCCCGGGTTCAATCCCTGGTCAGGGTAGGGACGTTCCCACAAGCCACACAGTCCAGCCAATCAATCAATCAATCAATCAAATCCACAGAATTCCCCAGCGGTTCAGTTGTTAGGACTTGGCGCTTTCACTGCTGTGGCCTGGGTTCAATCCCTGGTCAGGGAACTAAGATCCCACACACTGCATGGCATGGCCAAAAAAATTAAAAATAAACAAAAAGTTAAAAAATAGAGTACTCTATGCGGTTACATTACCCTTAACACTGACTGTCTTCTAGACCGAATCGTTTTGATTAGTTTTAGATAATATTCCCTCATGTGAGAGCCTGTGCTTTAATAGTTGAGATGAAGGTCAGAAAATCACAGTTGAAATGGTCTGAAATCCACCACTGGGGCTAAAGCCAGACCACTGGTCTTCGAGTTCTAAAACATACTGAAACTAGTGGTCCATCTTCAGGATAATACGGTAGATATGACTGGTTCATAGAAGACGTTACAAGTGAAAATACCTAGGTCCTCGTTGTAGCACTTATCTTTTAGGTTCCTTTCAAAAAAGTGGAGCTATAACATTCTAAGGTTAGAATCTAAAGGGAGGTTTGAAATCTAACCTCTTCCACCCACATTCTTTTTTGTGATTATTGTTCTCGCCGTAAAGCTTTTTCTTTGCCCTTTCTTATTGACACTGTGGAACTTTTTTTTTTCAAGTGCCATTAACTTCTGCTTCCAGCCAAGACGGAGCAACAGGGACTGGATTTGCCATCCTACCTAAAACAGCTAAAAAGAACAGACAGAATATATTACACAATGGTTTTTAAGACATTGGACATCGGACAATGAGGGGCAGTGATTGCTCAGTGATGACAAGCAAAAGAGCTGAACCCTATGACTGCTCCAGGATACAGCCTGAAGACTTTCCAGGAAGTGACGCCAGGAGGGGAACCAGGTGGAACCTGGAGGTCTCCCTTGGTGGAGGAGACCGTGCTGGAAGTCCAGAAAAGCCAAGGTGACTAGAGTTCAGGGGGCAGAGTACCAAAGAGGAGAGACTTGCAAAGGGAGGAAACTTCAGAAATCTGCAGAGAATACCCCCCGTATCTTCAGCTGAGTATTGATCAGCATTTACGTATGAGGAAATTACCCAGGTCTGGGGAAGCAACCATCCAATACGAACAGAGAGAACAATCACTGGAGCTCACACAGGGCTGGGAGTAGCTCCTGTCACCCTTCGCTAGAGTGGAAACCACAAAATCCACAGGGCACTGGGTAGAGAACGCAGAAAATTTTACCCTAGACTAAACGCTACTCTGGTTTCCCCTAATAAAGCTTAAGAGCAAGACATGAAAGGACCAAACTGTTTCCAAGTAACTTAACCACATCCCAGAACAAAGCTCAAAAATTTGTATGGGAATATGAAAATATCCATCTCCCAACAAGGTAAAATTCATAACGTCTGGCATCCAACAAAAAACCGCCAGGCATTCAAAGAAGCAGGAAAATATATGACCCATAATAAGGAAAAGAACCAATGGAGCAAAACTAACCTGGAAATGACAGAATTACTCGGCAAAGAAAATTAAAGTTATTGTAACTGTATTGCCTATGTTCAAGAAGCTAAGAGAAAAAACTGAATGTGTTAGGTAGAGGCATGGAAGGTATATATTTACAAAATAAGGCAAACTTCTAGAGAGGAAAACTACAATATACTAGATAAGAGTAAATAAAAAGATTAGTGAACATGAAGAAACAACAATAGAAACCACCCAAAATGAAATTTAGAGGAAAAAAAAAAGACTCAAGGGAAGGAGGGAGGGAGGGAGAGAGAGAGAGAAAATGAATAAGAATGAAGCATCAGGGGGGTTGTAAGACAACTTCATACTAATGTATGAAGTGCCACAACTACTACATACTAATTAGTGTACTAATAATATCTGTGCAGCTCAAGTCTCTAAAGGGGGGGGAAACAAAAACTAATTAGAGAAATAATGGCTGAAAAATTTCCAAATTTGATGAAAATTATAAAGTCACAGATCAAGGAGCTCAATGAATCTCAGGCACAGAAAACATGAAGAAAATTACACCAAGGCAGATCAAAATCCAATTGCTTAGGACCAGAGATAAAGAGAAAATCAGGCAAACTAGGAATCCAGGTGAACTTCCTCAACCTGATAAAGAACATCTACAAAGAGCCTACAGCTGACGCCACCCTTAATGGTGAGAAACAGGATGCTTCCCCCTAAGACTGGGAACAAAGCAAAGACGTCCCCTCTCACCACTCCTATTCGACATCATACTGGAAGTCCGGGCTAGTGCAAGAAGACCAAAAACGGAAGTGAACGGTATACAAATTGGGAAGGAAGAAATAAAACTGTCTGTCTGCAGATGACATGATTATTTATGTAGAAAACTCCAAAGAATTGATCAGAAAAACCTCCTAAAACGTGACTAGAACGCTGTTGCATAAAGCAAGATTAATATACAAAAGTCAACCACTTTCCCATGTACTACTGATGAACAATTGCAATTTGAAATTAAAAACATAATACCATTTACAATAGCACCAAAAAAAAAAGAAATAGTTATAAATCTAACAAAATATATTCAGAATCTATATGCAGAAAACTATAAAATTATGATCAAAGAAATAATAAGACAACTAAAGAAATGGAAAGATATTCCATGTTCATGTATTAGAAATCCCGATACTTTATGATGTTGATTCTTCCCAACTTGATCTATAGATTCCACACAGTCCCAGTCATAATCCCAGCAGGCTATTTTGTGAATATTGACAAACTGATTTATATGGAAAGGCAAAGGGCCCAGAAGAGCCAACACAATACTGAAGAAGGGCAACAAAGTTGGAGAACTGATATTACCTAGACATCATGCTATTGGTGAAACAAGGGACGTATAGGTCAATGGAACAGAACAGAGAGCCCAGAAACAGACCTGCTCAAACGCAGTCAATCCTTGACAAAGGAGCAAAGGCAATTCAATGGAGAAAGGACAGTATTTTCACCATAAATAAATAAATACATATAAATAAATACAATCTAGACACAGACCTTACAACCTGCAGAAAAATTAACTCAAACTTTATAGAAAGGAAAATTAGATAATATTTTGAATTGAATGAACATGAAAACACAGCATATCAAAATCTGTGGGATGCTGCTAAAATAGTTCTTAAGGAGAGTTTTAGAGCTCTAAACATCTACATTAGAAAAGAAGAAGAAGGAAGACAAGGACGTGAAGGAAAATGACCTCAGCATCTGACTTAAGAAACCTAAAGTAAGCAGAAGAAAGTAAGTAATACGCAGCAGAGCAGAAATCAATTAAATAGGGAAAATCAATGAAACCAAAAGCTAGGTCTTTGAGGAAATAAATTTGACAAACCTACAGTCAAATTATTGAGAAAAAAAAGAGAAGAAGAGAAAGGACACAAAATATCAATATGAGGAACCAGAGGTGACATTACTACAGATCTACAGATTAGAAGGATAATAGGAAATATTAAGAATAACTTTATACCAATAAATTCAATAACTTAGATGAAATACAAAAATTCTTTGAGAGACAAAACTATCAAAGCTCCTGCAAGAATAAATAGGCAATCTAAATAGTACTACTAAAGAAATGAAATTTTTAGTTAAAAACTTTTCAAGACAAACAAACCAACCCAGACTCAGACAATTTCACCAGTAGATTCTACCAAACATTTCAGGAAGAAATAACACCAATTCTACACACACTCTTCCAGATAACTGAAGAGGAGGGAATATTTCTCATCTCATCTATTAGACCAGCATTACTCGAATGTTCAAGTCAGACCAATATAAGACAAAAAAAGTGCTGGCTAGCACATGGAGCAACTGAGTCTCTGACATGCTGCTGTGGGTGTGTAAAATGGTGCAGCCACTCTGGGAAACGGTTACACCCACACCCACTGCCTGATCCCATCATTCCACTCATAGGTGTTTACCCAAGAGAAATAAAAACATATGCACATACAAAGACTGGAAACAGCTCAAACGTCCATCAAGTGAATGCGTAAACAAACTGTGGTACGTCCACACAGCGGATACGCTAGTCAGGAATAAAAACATACTCACACTGAACAAGCAACAACATGGAGGAATCTCAAAATCATTATGCTGAGTAAAAGAAGCCAGAAAATAGAGTACGTGCTGTATGATTCCATTTCTATAAAATTACACAAGATGCAAACTAATCTATAGTGACTAAAGATCAGTGGTTGGAAGGGTGGGCGAGGCAGAGGGATGATGAAGGGGCACAAAGACACTTTAGGGGAGGATGATTATCTTCCTTATCTGATTGTGGTTATGGTTTCATGGATACATGCATATGTCAAAACTTATCAAATTGTTCCTTTAAATATGTTCAGATTATTGTGTGTCAATGATACTTCCAGAAAGCTTTTTTTTTTTAAAGGGGAGGAAAGAAGCAGCAAAAAAAAAAACAAAAGGGGGAAGAAAAGAAAAAAAAGTATATATATATTTTAATGATTCCAAAAAATCAAAGTGTTACACGATACCAAAAATCCTTTGCAGAATGAGGCAAGATACAAAAATTAAGAAAATATTTGGCTTGGAGAAAGAAAGGAAAAGGATAAATTGATCTGTTTCTGGACCTAAAGTTATAGCAGATGTTTTTCTTAATCGACTTAAAAAAAAAAAGGAAAAATATTTTTGATTAAGGCCAGTCAAAGGCTATATATGCCAGCAGTCATAGCAAAACTATATTTCCCCCATCTCCCACACCCCCCCCACCAATTTTACTCTCTTAGAATAGCTTTTAAAATCCCACTGGAGGCACGGTGGTTAAGAATCCTCCTGCCAATGCAGGGGACAAGGATTCAAGCCCTGGTCCGGGAAGATCCCACACGCCGCAGAGCAACTAAGCCCATGCGCCACAACTACTGAGCCTGCGCTCTAGAGCCCGCGAGCCACAACTACTGAGCCCGCGTGCCGCAACTACTGAAGCCCACGCGCCTAGAGCCTGTGCTCCGCAACAAGAGAAGCCACCGCAGTGAGAAGCCCATGCACCGCAACAAAGAGTAGCCCCCGCTTGCCTCAACTAGAGAAAGCCCGTGCACAGCAACGAAGACCCAACACAGCCAAAAATAAATAAATTTATTTTTTTAAAAATCGCACTGGAAATTCCTCATTCCAGATTCTATAAAAGATACAAATTCCCTGGCTCACAGCTGCTAATGGTCCAATGGGAGCAGTGCCACAGAGCCAAGGGCTCAGGTCCAAGGCCCTGCCAGATGCACTTCCATGGTACCTGTCCTAAGGGCTGCTGTCCTCCCCACCTGGTTCTCTTTCCACTGAGAGTTTAGAGAGTGAGACTGAGATTAAAACAACCAACGGAACCATTCATCTGAACATTCAGACCTATCCACAAAGACATTTGCCTCTCCACATTCGAAACCCTGCTTCCAACCCCCATACCCAAACACATTGGCAAATACTGCTCAGAGTACACTTCCATAATGTTATCACCTTCAAACGGCATTCAAATAACACAAATTGACAATCTAGTTCTCTAATTTCTTTAATGCACTTGAAAAGGGTATTGGCGCATTTGAGCATTTTCCAAAGCAAAATTTTGCAGTTTGATTTTTCTTTTTATATATTTTATTATCATTATTATTTTTTTTAATTTTTATTTATTTTTGGCTGTGTTGGGTCTTCACTGCTGTGCGGGGACTTTCTCTAGTTGTGGTGAGTGGGGGCTACTCTTCGTTGCGATGTGTGGGCTTCTCACTACAGTGGCTTCTCTTGTTGTGGAGTGTGGGCTCTAGGCGGTCAGGCTTCAGTAGTTGCAGCACACGGGCTCAGTAGTTGCAGTGCGCAGTCTTCAGTAGTCGTGGCACACAGGCTCAGTAGTTGTGGCATGTGGGCTCTAGGGCGCAGGCTCAGTAGTTGTGGCACACGGGCTTAGTTGCTCCACGGCATGTGGGATCCTCCCGGACCAGGGATCGAACCCGTGTCCCCTGCATTGGCAGGCGCATTCTCAACCACTGCGCCACCAGAGAAGTCCCAGTTTGATTCTTTATTTGAGTATCATTTTAAGTTTAATCTGAAAGATGAATGCTAGAAAAAATGGTGGTGGGGAGAGCCAAGAGAGTGGGAGGGGGAGGGACAGGAGATGATTAAAATAACCTTGTCAATCTAGAACCCTCGGAGAATAAGCTTTCTAGAAAGCCAAGTATTAGGAGGGGTCATCCTTTCAAGGAGCACATTTCTTTCAAGTTTCAAACATTTTGTTCAATAACAGAAAGATAAATCGCCCAATTAAAAAATGGTCAAAGGACTTGAATAGACATTTCTCCAAAGAAAATGCACAAATGTCCACTAAGCACGTGAAAAAACGTTCAACATCATTAGGGAACTGTAAATCAAAACCACAACGAGACACCCCTTCCCATATACTAAAATGGGTATGATCAACAACATTGAAAATGACAAGTGTTGGAGAGGGCGTGGAGAAACTGAACCTTGTACATTGCTGGTGGGAACGTGAAGTGGTGCAGCCTCTGTGGAAAACAGTCCAGTGGTTCCTCAAAAAGGTAAACAGAATTACCACAGACTTACCACTCTACCTCTAGGGTATACATAGAAAAAGAACTGAAAACAGGGACTCCAAAGGGTATCTGTACACTCACGTGATAGCAGCATTAGTCACAACAGCCAAAAGGTAGAAATAACCCAGGTGTCTGTTAGCTGATGAGTGAATAAACAAAATGTGGTCTTTCCACAAACTTGACTCTTACTCAGGCATAAAAAGAAATGAAGTTCTGATGCTACAACATGGATGGCACCTGAACACGTGAGGCCGAGTGAAATAAGCCAGTTATAAAAAGCCAAATACTGTACGATTCTACTTATGTGAAACGCCTAGAATAGGCAAATTCATAGAGGCAGAAAGTAGATTAGCGGTTACCTGGGCCTGGGGGGTTGGCGGAGAAAGAATGGGGAGTTACTGCCTAATGGGTACAGTTTTTGCTTGGGGTGATGAAAAGTTCTTGGAAACAGATGGTGGTGATAGCCGCGCAATGCTGTGAACGCAATTAATGTCATTGAATTTGTACACGTAACAACGGGTAAAATCCCGAATTTCACTATATGTTTTTTACCACAATAAAAAAGTACCCAAAAAACTTCAACCATTTTGAATGATTGGCTCTCAAGGGAATGATATCTCCATCCTTCCGTTCATCTGCTCACTCTGTAGCAGAGGCTTGTCGGCACAGAAGACGGCACAGAACAGTGCAGTGGCAGAAAACCCGCATGGACGGGGGCCCTCAGACCAGACTGGAGGGTCTGGAAGGCTTCTTGGTCCTGGTAACAGTGGTGGCTGAGTTTTAAAGGACTAAAGGAACAAGCCAAACAGAAAAAAAAAAAAAAAAAGGCATCCCAAGAACTGCCGGTCTGTATAAGAACAGCTAACAGAGTGTCCCAAACAGGAGCTAGTGCATCCGGTATTTTAAAGTAAAGAAAATGAAGGATGTGAAGCAAAAGGAACATTTGTACACTGTTGGTGGGAATGTAAATTGGTGCAGCCACTGTGGAAAACAGTATGGAGATTTCCCCGAAAACGAAAAAGAGAACTACCATATGATCCAGCAATTCCACTGCTGGATATATATCTGAAAAAAACCAAAAACACTAATTTGAAAAGATACATGCACCCCAGTGTTCACAGCAGCATTATTCACAATAGCCAAGATATGGAAGCAACCTGAATGTCCATCAACAGATGAATGGACAAGGAAGATTGGTGTATATATACAATGGAATACTACTCAGCCATAAAAAGAATTAAATGTTGCCATCTGCAGCAACATGGATGGACTTGGAGGGTATTATGCTAAGTGAAATAAGCCAGGCAGAAAAAGACATATACTCTATGGTATCACTTATATGTGGAATCTAAAAAAATACAACAAACTAGTGAATATAACAAAAAAGAAGCAGACTCACAGATACAGAGAACAAATTAGTGTTTACCAGTGGGGAGAGGGAAGGGGGGAGGGGGAGGGGATTAAGAGGTACCAACTATTAGGTATAAAATAAGCTACAAGGATCTATTGTACAACATGGGGAATACAGCCAATATTTTATAATAACTATAAATGGAGGATAACCTTTAAAAATTGTGAATCACTATATTACATACCTGTAACTTATATAACATTGTACATCAATTATACTTCAACCTTTAAATTTTAATTAAAAAAAAGAAAATGAAATGCCAGTGGCTAATACACATAAATGATTTGGAACCAACAAGAGAAAGAACTGTAACTATCAAACGTCTCTGAAATGAACCTAGAGATGAATACACAGGCTGCAGGTACACCGACAGCTTCAACTCCTTCACGGGTGAAGACTGCAGAGCAGAAACATCTATCTGTCTTCCTGCACCGCATGTGCACTGCAGGCCTCCTGGGTCCAGATGCTCTGCTGGGGTATTTCCAGCACTCATGTCAACTGAGTCCAAAAACTCTACGAGGGATGCTGGGGCTGCCGTAACCAAGAAGCACAGACCAGGGGCCTCAAGCAACCAAATTCACCTCCTCGCAGTTCTGGAGGCTGGAAGTCCGAGATCAAGGTCTTGGCAGGGTTGGGTTCTCCTGAGACCTCCCTCTCTAGCTCTTAGACGGCCATCTTCTCCGTGTGTCCTCACGTGGGCTTCCCCATGTATGTGTCTTGTGTCCTCATCTCCTCTTCTCATAAGGACACCAGGCAGATTGGATTAGGGTCCACCCTAATGACTTCACTTTAACCTCGTTACCTGTCAAGACCCTATCTCCAAATAAGGTCACATTCTGAAGTTCTGGGGGGTTAGAGCTTCAACATATGAATTTCGGAGTGGACACGATTCAGCCCATAACAGACAGTATTTGCAACATCCATGCCTTCTAGGTCCGCAGGCGCTACGAGGATATTGACACAGTGCTAGGACAGACCAGGGCCAGCTGCTCTGCCAGGGTGTTTGCCGGCTGCTAAATGGCTCTCTGTGGGGCAGGACTCTGACTGCCGTCATCACCGTGGTCTTTATTTTGCACCTAGCATGAGCACAATGCCTGGCTCTGAATGAATGAAAAAATAAATGGATGAATTTCCTGACACTCTAACTCGCTGAAATCAGTATCTGGAACCACCTTGAACAGTCTCCTTCACTGTTCTGAACCACACTCGTGTTCTGTCCCCAGTCAGTACAGAAGTCTTTGTTTTGTACAACATTCCTGGTCACAACAAAGTTCTAAACGCTCTCTGTTCCTGACTCATTTCTTCTCCTTGGCACTGACGTGACTTCAGCTTTCTTGCCTTTAAAATGGAATCACATTTGTTAACGCTCAGAATTCTCGAATAGTCCAAACAATCATGCTTTGCCCTAAGATGTTTTTCAAGAAGCAGGGCGATACTAAAATTGGACACTACCACTGTCTTACAGGGTGGTGCTGCCAGTGAACAGAGCAAAGCGTCCATCCGTGACGGCACGTGAGCCACAGTTCATTTTCACAAGACTCAAGGGAGCTGTGGAGGGCTGTGGCATGTGCCTCAAAGTAACGATGCTCTGAGCGGCTGGACTGCAGTCCGCTGGAGAAGGGAGCGGTCAGGACTGGAATGCTCGCCCTCCCTGACAGTTGCTCAGTGTATCCACAGAACTTGATTGTATCCTTTTCCTGCTCCAAAGCAATGCACGGAAGCACACTTTAAACACTACAGACTTTCCAGATGTCAAACGTCACCCCTCCCAAGAACAACCACTCATGATAAGCCAATTGCCTGTTATGTGCAACGGTGCGCCAAGGCTTTTCAGCTGTCATAGGTACAGATCTCTACTTGCTGAAGGTAAAGTTCAGTGGCAAGACTTTCAAACAAGTCATCGCTCGGTGAACGGAGATGCTTAACGTCTAAAACAATTTTCTAACATGAAAGAACCTTCCTTTTCCCTTATCTTCTCTCCAAACATATCCAGCTTGACCATTCCCTGCAGTCTACAGAGCCGAATTCTGGGAACCCGTAAGTGGAAATCCACGGCGTCCGTACACACGGCCAGGGCCTGTTGTGGCTGGAGCTGGTTATGGATTTAATGAACTTGGGATAAGCTCCCGGGAACCATCAGGCACTGCTCCAGGTGCTATGGGTAACAGTTCCCATCCTTCGGGAACTCGGGAGGCTCACGGGGGAAAAACACAGGAAAACATCAATGTCCATAGGCTATGGTGAGTGTTGGATGAACATATGGTCCTGAGGGAACAGGGAGGATAGGAGGTGTGGTAGAAAGGGTAGAGACTGCAGTCAGACATTCACTTCTGCTGCTTTCTAGCTCTGAGATATCGGGCAAGTGCTGATCTCTCTGAGCCTGGGTCTCCTTATTAAAAACTGTTTTATATACTATAAGCACTAGAGAGGAGAGTGAAGATTAGAAATAACGCATAGGAAAGTCCTTGGCTCCTAAAGGTTACTCAAAAAACCACAGATATTCTTGCTTCATCTGGACAATCAGGGAGCGCTTCCTGGAGGAAATGGTACTTAACCCCGAGTGATACTAAGTGATACCCAGACAACTCAATCCACGTCATTTCAGTCACTGGTTCATTTTCTTCAGAGGAAATGACTTTGTTACTTACCTGCTTACTTACTGTCCCTCTCCCACTAGGATGTAATGCCCTTCTGGGGTTTATTTTCTTCACTGCTCTTTCCCCAGAGCCTAGAAGTGGGCTTGGCAAGCTGGAGGCACGCAATAAACACATGCTGGAAGATTAAGCAGGCCAACCCTCCTCTAGTGCTTGTACAGCCCACAGTCTTGGCACACACGCTGTTTCATCTGTCTCTACGATGAACAAGCCATTGGGATAGATCTTATTTGGTAACTTAATCCAATTTCATAGATGACAGAAATTCAGCCTCCGAGAGGAGGTATCACACGTGGACCCCAGGTCTCCTGTGGCTCTCGTGATGCCAGGCCACGTGACCCTCTGCCACACCACGCTCCACCAGAAGGGGCTCCGGCTCTGATGCCTAGGCTGGGACACAGCTCTGCCAGGCCAGGCCAGCACAAGAGCAACACCCACTTGCAGCCAACAAGGCCCACATACGGTCACATGCTGCTGGAGTTGGGAGCCAGCACCAGCCTAAGAAAAGAAGCTATTCTGCTAGCAGTGGGATCTCCTAAGTGACAAATTTTATACAAAGAAACGGAGTCAGTATAAAAAGATGCTGGTTACACATCCTAAGGCAGCCTCCCCACCATCCCCTGGAACTGATGGGCATGGCAGGGTGGTGAGTTCTCAGAGACGGGGATGTGTGGGGCAGGGGGACTTGGTCCTCTTCCTGGAGGAAGTGGCTGCTGGAGGGCCTGGGCCTTCGATGCACAGGGACGCAGCTTTTCAAGGCTTTGGCACTTGTGTGAATCCAGAAAACACAGATGGATTGGACTGGTGACAAGCAGCATGTCTGGTGGGGCAAAGTAGGCCAAAAAGAGGGTGTGTTAAAATATGAAAAGGCTCGAGAGAGGTTCCAGCAGCCTGAAACGGGGACCAAAAGAATGGAAATAAAGAAACAATTGGAGAAAGGAGCCGGTGAGGTGCTGGCCAGCAGATCCGCTCCAAGGGGGTGTCCTCGACTGCTAACCTGTGCGGGCAAATTCAAGTCCAAGGGCCTTTCACTTGCGACACACGTGACAACAAAAGGAAAATGAACGGCATTTTAAAACAAACCCAACAAAGGTGCTCACCACAGTCACTGGTTCTGGGAGACCCGGCCCAAGAGGTGTTTTATAATAGAGGCTGAGAAGGGAACCCGGGAGGAGGTTGGGGGTGGAAAAATGATATCAATGTGAATAAAGGAGATCAAAGCCGGAGAGGGAAGGGATGGGGGGGCATATCTCTGCTTCCCCACCCTCACCCCCCAGCTGGGGGCTCAACCTCCTCAGAGCACTGGTGGGAACAGTAAAGATCTGTAACTCTAACTGAATTATCATTCAAATGATATCTGGGCAAGCACTTTGGAAATGTTAATGTACCTTATAAATATAAGGGATTATTACTAGTGTTATTCAAACAAATGAATGTTGTTAAATGATTATTCATCAGCCACCAGGGTCCCCTCCACACACACACACACACACACACACACACACACACACACACACACACACACACACATCCCCTCCCCCCCTCTCTCTCACATAGATTCTCATACATAGCGCCTGTATTTGATATTCAAAAACACCATTCATGACAGTGTTATGGTTTTAAAAGGTGGATTTTTTTTTAAAAAAAAGAACCTTAGAATGAGAAGCAGTCCTATCCATACTGAGAATATACATGGTCTGCCCTCCGGTTAGATGCCAGAGCTTCTATTCACAATCATTTCCCACCACCCCACAGGCTGCAAAATGCCTTTGTTCAAAAAAGAGCAACCCAGCCTCTCATTTCTGCACACCAGGCTGTCTGTCTGCTCCTGTTACTCAGTGTTCCACAGCGGCGTGCCATCCCAGAAGCTGCGCTTCAACCTGCTTTCCTGCCCTCCTGATAGGGAGCGAATATTCTGGTTTTCTAACCACAGATACGCTTACTGTTAATGGTCTGTGGTTAGCCACAGAGGTACATGATAGAGACGAAACACAACTGCAGATCCTCATCTAAATGCTTTTTAGATCTGCTCCTATTCTGTTTCATTTGCTGTCTCACGGTGTGGAACCTCTAGGATTGAAGAGATGAATGTCCCCTTCCTCCTGGTGCAGAAGGCACCAGTGCAATAACCAGAGCCCTTAAAAGACCCAGGTTAGGGGGATGTTACCCCTAACACGTCCTTTGACCCTCGATTCAATTTCCTCATCTGTACAATAGGGATAATGACCCTATTTCACAAGGGCATATTACTGAGATGCTCAAATTTAAAGAGCTCTATATAAAAGCAGGAAAAATTGTAAAGTTAGTTCAAGAATCCCTTCTGTAATAACCATGTTAGTTATCAGCCTCTGTTTCCATCTGCAAATGATGTCAGAGGGGGCTACTCTCTAAGGCACAGCTGGGAAGTGTGTAGGGTTTTTTAAAAAAATCTTAGCCGGAATCTGCTACTGGGCCTCCGTGGGCTTCCTCCCTCAGCTGCTTCCTCCTGCACTTTGCCCCATCTCCTCGTAATCAACGCACTTCAGTTCACTTTACAGCAACTACTTAGATATTACACTTTAACACAGTTGTTAATGGAGGAGTTGAACTAAAGCAAACGCAGCTTCGGTTGTGAACCTACTCCTGGATCCTTACATGATGTCAGGACATGGTAGGAATTGGTTTGCTCAGAGAAAGTGCAATAGGTTAATGGAAAAATAATGATTCCGTGTCTTTGGTCTGATGTTTTTGCCTATTACCAGAACTAGGCATAGGACTTTCCTAAGAATTTGCTTCACACCAAACAGTAAAACTCTGATGCAGAAACCAGACTGGGAAGGTGCTGGGATATCAAGATTCTCCCTCTTCATCCTCGAAAACCTGCCACGTGCTGAGCCTCAAAGGTGTGAAGTTTCCTTCTGAAGGCTTCCTCCACACCAGGCAATGTGGTTGAGTCTGGGTTTCTCGGGACACATCAACACTCACTACGAGTAAGAGCAACAGACCATATGATTCATTTCCAGTAAACACATAACTAAGAAGATACTGAAAAAAATACCCCCCACCCCCCAAAAGACACAGTGTATACGCAGGGCTAAAAAGCTTCAAATACAAATATTTAAAGATAGATCAACTTTCACAATCACCTAGCAGGTTGATAAAGCCTCGAAAACCCTTGCTGGCAAGCTGCCTGCTGATGAGATGGTACCATCCTCTGCGTGCACGCACAGTCCTTCCATCGTAACTAACCCTCCTGGATCCTGAGTTATGGGGGAGTCCCTTTAATAGATAGTCTGGGTTATAAGCAAATCGTCTGAGTGTCCCAAGTGTAGGATTAGAAGACATTTTAACTGGTTATTCTTTCCTTCATTTTGATTTTTAAAGTACAGAAACATACTAGAAAAGATTTTAAAATGGAAAGAGAAATGGAAAGTAATCATCAGTCCTTCCCCCTCCCAAGTGAGGCTGCCGGTGCCAAGCCATGGCTCAGGCCCAACCTAGGCATTATCAGGGATGCTGGGGGAGGGGGCGGCAGGGAGGGGGAAAGGCTGAACTGCCAGTCCAGACTCTCCCGTCTTCCCACCCACGTCTGCTTCACACCTGCCACCATGGGGGAAACCACTAGAAAATGCCCCTGATACTACTTAGCTCTAAGATGCTACTTTAGTTCTAAGATGGGAACAAATCCCGCTACTTCCCTCTTCCTGCCACTGCAATGCCAAAGCACAGCGCTCATCCAAACCTCACGTGACAGATAGCACTTCTGATGTTATTGTTCCCATCTTTGGCCATCCGACAGAATGAAAACCATAACTTCTAAAATTACCAGTATATCCTATCAGTATAAAGGAAGAAGGGTAAAACTTCTGCGAACTGGAAATCCATAGATGGGGGGAAAGCCACCCTATGTTTAAAAGAAAAAAAAATAGTAAAAGGGGTGGGTAAGGAAATATAAATCATAATTGGTATTTTCACCATCCTTTACAGATTTAAAGTCTGTGTTAGGGCTTCCCTGGTGGCGCAGTGGTTGAGAGTCCGCCTGCCGATGCAGGGGACACGGATTCGTGCCCCGGTCCGGGAAGATCCCACGTGCCGTGGAGCAGCTGGGCCCGTGAGCCATGGCCGCTGAGCCTGCGCGTCCGGAGCCTGTGCTCCACAACGGGAGAGGCCACAACAGTGAGAGGCCCACGTACCACAAAAAAAAAAAAAAAAAGTCTGTGTTAGTTCGGGAACAAAAAGATGTGTTATAGGGGCCGTACTGCTCGTAGAGCATCGTGTTTGGTGTGAAACATTTAAAAGCACGCTCGGACCGTAACTAAACGTTTAGTGGAAGAGTTAT
Organism: Lagenorhynchus albirostris; assembly: GCF_949774975.1. Lineage (NCBI taxonomy): Eukaryota > Metazoa > Chordata > Mammalia > Artiodactyla > Delphinidae > Lagenorhynchus > Lagenorhynchus albirostris. The sequence continues at coordinate 5,312,855 of NC_083095.1, forward strand.
GACTTACAATCTTTTCTCTACTCTTTCTGCACGTGACAGGGACTAGAAGACCCAGGTCTGGGTTTCCTTCCTCCCAGACCTACTGAGCTGCTGTGACTTCCCTCCTGACGTGAGCCCCCCTCCTCTTGGGTGACCTCACCAACCCTCCCGGTTGCAGCCATGACCTCTGCTGCTGACTCCTCAACTGACATCTCTGACCAGAGTCGTCTCGAGCTCCAGATCTGACCCCATCAGCCCACTGACATCTTCACCTGGAGACACGGGCACGTATAGACATGTATACGCACGTGCGTGCGTAGGAACATGATACACGAAGTTAAACTGGCCATCTTGCCTGTAACCACCTCCTCTGCTCCCTCACCTCTAGGCATGAAGCGCCATGCAGCCTGCTGTTGATCTACAAATCTCGGAGTATCCTTGGCTGCTTCCGTGTTTCTTACCCTCAGCATCAGATCAATCCTCAAATCCTGCTGACTCTAAGTACCAAAGTATTCAGAATATTAAGTACCGTCTCAGTATCTACAGATCTCATCTCCACTATCACACCCTGGTCTGGCCCTGGTCACATGCTCTCTGGACTCCATCCAGCCTCCACTGGCTCACCTGTCAGCAGTCTTACCCGTTCCCTCCCCACTCTTTTTCATATGGCAGCGTGATCTTCCTAAAATACAAATTGGATCACATCTCTGCTTAAATCCACTGTCTTTGGGATAAAATACTCAGCACTTGGGATCAATCTGCCCTGTATATGTCTTCAGTCCATGTGACACCCCAGCTCCTGTGCTCCAGCTCTAGCTGGACTCTTGTAGCTTCTCAAATACAGTAAGTCCCCTACATACGAACGAGTGCCGTTCCGAGACCGCGTTCCTAAGTCCAATTTGTTCGTAAGTCCAACAAAGTAGCCTAGGTACCCAAATAACACAACCAGCTATATAGTACTGTGCTGTAATAGGTTTATAATACTTTTTGCACAAATAATACATAAAAAGCAAACACAAAAAATAAAGAAAACCTTTTTAATCTATAGTACAGTACCCTGAAAAGTACAGTAGTACAGCACAACAGCTGGCATACGGGGGCTGGCATCGAGTGAACAGGCAAGAAGAGTTACTGACTGGAGGAGGGAGAGGAGGTGGGAGATGGTAGAGCTGAAGGATCGTCAGCAATAGGAGGAGGGCGAGCTGCGATTCCACTCACGCCTGACGCTGACGGCACAGGTTCTGGTGCCTTGCTGGGGTCAGATGCACATTCACATCTTGAAGGTTCATACGTAGGGCTCTTACCGTATTTCAAGCTCTCTCCTGCTTCCAAGCCTTCTCCCAAGCCACTCAATCTTCCTGGGACTCTCCCCCTCTTCTTCACCTGGATTACTTCTCCTCTCGAAGCTCATCAGCTCAGGGCTATTCCCTCCAAGACACACCCCTCACCACCCACTGCTAGAAGAACAAGCCGGGCTGAGGGGTCCTCCCGCTATTTCCAGAGCATCCCGTCCGCTGACCATCATCACTGCACTTACTAGGATGTTCTGAAGGCATCCACTTACTTGAGCCCTTCTCCACTAGCCTGCGAGCTCCTTGAAAACAGGGACAGGCATCCTCAGCCCCTAGCACATCACCTGGCACAAAGCCGCCCCACTCCACCCCCGTGAAGGTGCCGAATGAAGAGCTGTTTCTAACACTGACAGCAGCAGTTCCAAAAGCACAGGGCAAAGACCCCTGAGAGTCCTTGAGACCCCTTCAGGACATCCATGAGGTCAAAACGATCCTCACAGTAATACCCAGATAGTACTGCCTCTGTCACTGTGCTGACACGCGTGCTGATAGCGCGGAAGCTGCCAGCAGGGTAGGGGCAATGCTGCTGTGCCTTAGCGCAGACCCTTGCTGCCACCGAGGGCGAAGAGCTAAGTTCACGCAAGATGTCTTTAGTGAAGCCGCACGATATCCTAACGTTATTCAGACAAACCCTCGAGAGTGAGCCTCTTTCCTCTGTGAGAGGAACGGAAAGCACAGGAGGCCCTTGGCTGCCCGAGGCCCGCAGGCCGTCCCAGCCGCCGTGGGCTCTGACTCGGGGAGCATCATTTTCACCTGAAAGAACAACAGCGTGGCAAACTGCGGTTATTCAGACGGGAGTGCTGTGCGGTCATTTTCTCAACAGGGAATGAAGTGAGCCTGTCCCGTCAAGACAAACAATTGACAGTGTTTGCTACCAATGATAAAATCTGAGCTTTCAAGAAAAAAACAGAACATTGGAAAGTCTGTATCAGCCCCCGTGAGCTGGACAGCATCCCATACTTTAAGCCTTTTCTGATGACTTGGTGGTGACATTAACCCATGTGATTCTTCTAAATTGTATAATGAAATGTGTCAACATTTGGAAGATCTGCATAACCAGCGAATCAATACTTTTCACGTGACTGAAGTGTGACATCAGAAAATCATGCATGATCCAAAGAGATGTTCAAAGGAAACATGGACCAAAAGGTTTGAGAACCTCCAACCGCCAGGGTCAAGCTGAAGGACTCAGAGTAGAAAGACAGGCCGACAAATTTCCAGCAACGTGGACTCCTCCCCTCCCTCAGGAATTGGCCGTGCGCTCTAGCAGTTAGAGGTATGACTTGTACCTGCATCTGACAATGGTACCATTTCAACGTGAGCTTTCCTCGTTTCAAAGGAAACATGAACCTTTCGAAGTTGGGGAAAACTGAGAGGTGATATGATCCAGGAGGAGGAAGCCCGTGGACCAGGGGCCACAAGAACTGCCCTCCAGCTGTCAGCAGGGGCCCCAGGTGCCACCGGGTAAGCTAAGCAAGGCATCCAGCTTGCAAGACGGCAGTGCCTTCACCTGCAGCGGGAGGAGCCCCCGTGTGCTTGCAGAGCACCTGTCTGAGGGGAAGACCTGCAGCTGAGCTCCTTGACCACAGGGGTCCCCAGGCCACATGTCAGGTGTCACCCGACAGCATTTGGTATCAGTACGAATCCTCCAAGAGGAAGGGGTGTCAAAAGTCAATGGTTACAGGAACTTTCCAGGTGGTCTGGTGGTTAAGACTCTGTGCTTCCACTGGAGGGGGCACGGGTTTGATCACTGGTCCGGGAACTAAGATCCCACACGCCGCAAGGCATGGCACAGCCAAAAGGGAAAAAAAAAAGTCAATGGTTACAGTCAGGAGAGGGAAGGGGGAAGGGGCAGTATAGGGATAGGGAATTAAGAGGTACAAACTATTAGGTATAAAATAAGCTACAAGGATATATTGTACAGGGAACATAGCCAATATTTTACAATAACTATCGATGGAGTATAACCTTTAAAAATTGTGACTCACTATATTGTATACCTGTACATTATATAACATTGTACAGCAACTATACTTCAATTAAAAAAATTTTTTAAGTCAATGGGACAAATATGGTATGGAGAAATAAAGTGGAAAAGGCTAGAACGAAGAAAGAGTACAACAGTATTTAAACATCTGTGCTCTGAAGTCAGCAGGCACCTCCGGAAGTACCTGCTTCACAGGAATCCCCACATTCTTAATCCTGCCAGATTCCTATCTCATAGGAGCCACCTTTTCCCTGGAAGCAAACACAAAATGCTGATAAGCATCTCCACCACAGAAGTAATGTCAGTGTCACCAAGTGGTTTATCTTTCAAATCACAAAGAAGATAAAGAAGAGATATCACCAACACCCTAAAGGTCCTCTCAGTTTACGCAACCCAGCAAAAAGCAACTCTGAGCTATGCTACCAGCTCCGATGCTGCTGCCCCTTCAAAACTGTTCTCTCCAACGGCAGAAAGTATTACACAGAGCTGCTGCATGTGGCTACTGAAAATAAATACTGATTCCTCCCCATTTTAACAAAGACGAACAAGAAGAAACCATGGTTTTGTAGAAAAAAAAAAAAACAGACCATTTTAGATTTTGCCTCAAATAAATCAATGTTAATTGTGACGCAACAAGGGGGCGTATCATTACTTTATTAGAAGGTGTACAGTTTGTTTTTCAAACGAAGCCTCACAGATCTCAGCTGAAGCACCAGGGAAAATGCGAGCTCACAGATATCAAAGTGACAGGCAGTGCTTGAACCATGAAACGTGGGTCGTACAATAATCAAACAGACCCGAGTCTGAGTACTGGTTCGGTCCCTCCCTAGCTGTGTGACCTCAAGCAAGTTACTCTGCCTCTCTGAGGCTCAGTTACACCACCTCTAAACCTGGGGTAACCTGCCTACCACCGATGGCTGTGAAGAGTAAAGAGCATATGGACCTAGCACAGTGTCTGGCACAAAGCCATGCACTCAGGGGCTGTCTCTGCTAGAATAACGACCACCGAGACACATCTGCATGACGGCTGCCCTGCACTAGCCGTGCAGTTGTGGCCTGGGAAAGTGGGAAAGGGTAGGGCATCTCTTGGCTCTGAGACAACTGGTCCTCGGGTTGGGATTCACCGAGGGGGGAGGGGGGAGGGGAGAGGGCAGTGGGATGAGAGCCTCTGCGTTCTGTAAAACAGAACCCATTTATATAACCCATTCTTTCCTTTATAGTTTTATGACCTATTAATTTAAAAGATGTTTTATAATGAAATTGGTTCAGGGACTTCCCTGGCAGTCCAGTGGTTAAGACTCTGCGCTTCCACTGCAGGGGGCCTGGGTTCAATCCCTGGTTGGGGAACTAACGATCCTGCGTGCTGTGCATCGTGGCCAAAAGAAGAAAGAAAGAAAAAAGAAAGGAAGAAAATTGGTTCATTTGACCTTCTTTTTGGACTCTTTTTATAAAAGATGAACTTTCACCCTGAATCCTTTTAGGTCCTTTCTATCTCCAGGTTTCCATGACAACAACAGCTCTACATCGTCAGTGTTTGGAGGAAAGAACAGTGTCAACTCTTAGAAGTGGCAGTAACACAAAACACGGTTGAAGGCTACGGTGTGTCAAGCACACGGACCTTCACCGTCTGGTGTTGATCTTGGACTTGCAGTCTGCAGGGCCTCGAAGCCTTGGTCAGCTGAGAAAGATCTCGCCTCAGGCATCAGCAACCTTCTGGTAGGGAGGAAAGGGATTCTAGGGTCAGAGCTTCCAGAGCATAAGTATTCAATTCACTTACATTTTCATTAATTTTAGTTGATAACTAGTTTTTAATTTGAATTAGCATGATTACATGCAAAGTTTACAGTCTTCATACATCTCTGTATTTTTTAACAGGTAAAGACAGTTATTTTTGTTGGTCTTGATAATCTACCAGATTATTTCTTCTGCAAACAACAACAACAACATCATATAAATGTATAGGCTAGGGCATCTGAATCTTTGCCTTGAAGACTAGAAAGAAAGAAAAAAAAAGTAAGCAAGATTTGTTTCCCCTTAAATCAAAAGCCAGTATTTCTCTTGCATGAGACTGACATTTGCTGTCCCTGATTGAGAGAAACACAAAATTGACAAGGTTGGAATTTCAAAGCATACAAAACGGGTTTGCTCAGCATAATGAGATTAATCATCTTTCCTCCAGAAAGGTAGCTAATGAAGATTCCTTGGCCAAACGTGGCGCTTTTTTTCTAAGGGCGGCAACTAATTTATTCAGCCTTAAGGGGCAAGACGCGGAGCCGACAGAGCAAGGAACGGAGTTTTTAGCGGAGCAAATTAGAGATCCTTTGGGTTATGGCCCTCCGCCTACTCTCGGCTTGTTAGCCATGGATCAGAAGAGAGAATTATTACACTTAGAAACACTTTATCCGTTCACTTGCTTTAAAAACCGTGTAAGAACGGGTAGCTAAAGAGAAGCAAATTGTAACAAAGCAGTTGGTAACTCAGATGCTAGTCACTGGGAACTCCAAACAAACTATTCAGGGGCCTCTATTCAAAGGTCTGTATTATTTCCTTGACCCCTGAAACATTCCGCAAGCCTGCAGAGAGGCCTGCATCCCCCTCCCACCCCCTCCCACCTCAAACCAGCCCTAAATCTTGACTCTGGGAGTCTCTTTGGTATGGAGGAAAACCTCTGAGCCAGACAGATTGTAGCGGCCATTGTATACGGAGGGGGAGCAGAAAGCAGGGAGAAAGGGTCACCCAGGGGTTCCTGGCAGGGGAGACATTCCCACAAACACCTGAATGCTGGATGGCTCCTCCAAAGCCCTAATGGACTGTAGACCAATCTGTCAGCCTCCCAGTTCCTGTTTCAGTTACAGTGTATTAAAGAATTGTCATCTGGACATTGCCTGCAACCCACACTATTAGATTTAGGTTAGAAAAGACTCCTTGACTGACTTCCTTCTCAGTCTATACCCAGCTGTTTTGGTGTCATAGGGACAGAGCTTTGTTAACGCCCCCAGGCACACCTGACTGAGGGGGCTGGGCTGCCACACCTGCCAAGGTGATGTTGACCATGTCACCGAGCCCAAGCCACCCTAATGACAAGCGGACATTCCTCTGGTATATAAACTCCAACAACCATTTACGGTTCAGTAGCGAGCAGGGCAACACACGCTCTCAAAGACAATAGAGGCTTTGCCCTTGCGGACGTCAGGAAAGAGAGCGTGGAAAGAAGGGGAGCAGGTGAACCCCAAAAGACCTGGAGGAAGCACCATGGGGAGACCCCAGCCAGACATATCTGGATGTCGGGGTGGAGAAGAATTGGGAAATACTGTGCCATGTGGTCAGGGGCTCTGCAGCTCCCAAGGCACAGTCTCATAGATGGCTTCGCTTGTAAGGATTATGAAGCCCACTTTAGGGCATGGAAAACGGAGGTTAAATGATTCATCCCGGGAATCTGAAAAAGAGCCACCACTCCACTCGGATTGGGTTTTGAGTCCTAGAAGGGAGAAACTTGGCTTGGATCAACGACTAATTTCAGGGCCTCTGAAGGCATCAGAAAAGGAAAAGCCTGAGGCCAGGCTCTGCAGATTGAGAGCTGTGTGTTCTGGGGAGGTGACATAACCCTCAGTTCCTCAGCTGTGAAGACAGAGGCCAAGCCCAGTCTTGCCAGGAACTGCTGGCGGACGGGATGAGAAAAGACAACAAATTATAAGCTGTAGATACTAAGCAGATGCGAAGTATCACTGCTCCGCTTCACAAGCCAAGAGCCAGGCCTTGTTACTAGTAGACGCAGATTCCTGTGGAAGGAAGGGAAGGAGGGAGGGAGGGAGGGGGGTGAGCTTTGTAGAGTCAGTAGACGCTCCCTGAACTTTGCTTTCCCGGGACAAACCTTGGCACAGCTGGCTGCCTGGCTCTGTAGGCAGCTGGCTGGCCCCAGTGGCACTGTGACAGACGACTATGCTGCAAGGGCCTCACGGCTCCCCCCAGGGCACCACCCACCTACAAACCAGGCTCTCCCCTGAATGTCAGTCAAGTGTCGGGCCAGGGTCCACGGATACGGTCTCAGCAGGAACTGCTCTGGGCACGGGCCAGCCTGGCCATCGGGTCCCACTGGTCCACAGACCCTTTCCGAATCCCCTGGGGCCTGACAGGCTTCTGAATCCAGGTTCTGACCTTAGAACAAAAGCAGGGGGCATATAGCATATAATAACCAACACCCCCAGAAGGGTCTGGGGCAACACCCCTAATCTCACTCAAAAATAGCTCTAGATGGCAGAGGAGTAAGACGTGGAGGTTACCTTCCTCCCCACAAATACATCAGAAATACATCTACATGTGGAACAACTCCTACAGAACACCTACTGAACACTGGCAGAAGACCTCAGACTTCCCACAAGATATATCTATATTTTTCCTTTTTCTCTTTTTGTGAGTGTGTATGTGTATGCTTCTTTCTTTCTGTGATTCTGTCTGTATACCTTTGTTTTTACCATTCGTCCTAGGGTTCTGTCTGTCCGTTTTTTGTTTTGTTTTTTTAGCATAGTCTTTAGCGCTGGCTATCATTGGTGGATTTGTTTTTTTGGTTTGGCTGCTCTCTTCTTTCTTTCTTTCTTTTTTATTACTTTTTAACTTTTTATTTTTAATAATTTTTAACTTTAATAACTTTTATTTCCTTCCTCCCTCCCTCCCTCGCTTCCTTCCTTCATTTCCTTTTTTCTCCCTTTTCTTCTGAGCCACGTGGCTGATAGGGTCTTGGTGCTCCAGCCGAGTGTCAGACCTGTGCCTCTGAGGTGGGAGAGCCGAGTTCAGGACGTTGGTCCACCAGAGACCTCCTGGCTCCACGTAATATCAAACGGTGAAAGATCTCCCAGATATCTCCAACTCAATGCTAAGATCCAGCTCCACTCAACGACTAGCAAGCTACAGTGCTGGACACCCCATGCCAAACAACTAGCAAGACAGGAACACAACCCCACCCATTAGCAGAGAGGCTGCCTAAAATCATAATAAGTCCACAGCCACCCCAAAACACACCACCAGACGTACACCTGCCCACCAGAGAGACAAGATCCAGCCTCATCCACCAGAACACAGGCACCAGTTCCCTCCACCAGGAAGCCAACACAACCCACTGAGCCAACCTTACCCACTGGTGGCAGACACCAAAAACAACAGGAACTACAAACCTGCAGCCTGCGAAAAGGAGACCCCAAACAGAGTAACTTAAGCAAACTGAGAAGACAGAGAAACACACAGCAGAGGAAGGAGCATGATAAAAACCCACCAGACCAAAAAATGAAGAGGAAATAGGCAGTCTACCTGAAAAAGAATTCAGAGTACTGATAGTAAAGATGATCCAAAATCTTGGAAATAGAATGGAGAAAATACAAGAAAGGATCTAGAAGAACTAAAGAGCAAACAAACAATGAAATAGAATGGAGAAAATACAAGAAAGGATCTAGAAGAACTAAAGAGCAAACAAACAATGATGAACAGCACAATAAAGGAAATTAAAAATTCTTTAGAAGGAATCAAGAGCAGAATAACTGAGGCAGAAGAACAGATAAGGAACCTGGAAGATGAAAGAGTGGAAATAACTACCGCAGAGCAGAATAAAGAAAAAAGAATGAAAAGAATTGAGGACAGTCTCAGAGACCTCTGGGACAACATTAAATGCACCAACACACCACTTATAGGGGTCCCATAAGAAGAAGAGAAAAAGAAACGGACTAAGAAAATATTTCAAGAGATTATAGTTGAAAACTTCCCTAATATGGGAAAGGAAAAAGTCAATCAAGTCCAGGAAGCGCAGAGAGTCCCATACAGGATAAATCCAAGGGGAAACACACCAAGACACATATTAATCAAACTATCAAAAATTAAATACAAAGAAAAAATATTAAAAGCAATAAGGGAAAAGCAACAAATAACATACAAGGGAACCCCCATAAGGTTAGCAGCTGATCTTTCTGCAGAAACTCTGCAAGCCAGAAGGGAGTGGCAGGACATATTTAAAGTGATGAAAGGGAAAAACCTATAACCAAGATTATTCTACCCAGCAAGGATCTCATTCAGATTCGATGGAGAAATTAAAACCTTTACACACAAGCAAAAGCTAAGAGAATTCAGCACCATCAAATCAGCTTTACAACAAATGCTAAAGGAACTTCTCTAGGCAGGAAACACAAGAGAAGGAAAAGACCTACAATAACAAACCCAAAACAATTAAGAAAATGGTAACAGGAACATACATATCGATAACTATTGTAAATGTAAATGGATTAAATGTTCCAACCAAAAGACATAGACTAGCTGAATGGATACAAAAACAAGACCCATATACATGCTGCCTACAAGAGACCCACTTCAGACCTAGGGACACATACAGACTGAAAGTGAGGGAATGGAAAAAGATATTCCATGCAAAAGGAAATCAAAAGAAAGCTGGAGTAGCAATTCTCATATCAGACAAAATGGACTCTAAAATAAAGACTATTACAAGAGACAAAGAAGGACACTATGTAATGATCAAGGGATCAATCCAAGAAGAAGATATAACAACTGTAAATATTTATGCACCCAACATAGGAGCACCTCAATACATAAGGCAAATGCTAACAGCCAGAAAAGGGGAAATCAACAGTAACACAATCAAAGTAGGGGACTTTAACATCCCACTTTCACCAATGGACAGATCACCCAAAATGAAATTAATAAGAAAACACAAGCTTTAAATGACACATTAAACAAGATGGACTTAATTGATATTTATAGGACATTCCATCCAAAAACAACAGAATACACTTTCCTCTCAAGTATTCATGGAACATTCTCCAGGGTAGACCGTATCTTGAGTCACAAATCAAGCCTTGGTAAATTTAAGAAAATTGAAATTGTATCAAGTATCTTTTCTGACAACAACGCTATGAGACTAGACATCAATCACAGGGAAAAAAATGTAAAAAATACAAACACATGAAGGCTAAACAATACACTACTTAATAACCACGAGATCACTGAAGAAATCAAAGAGGCAATCAAAAAATACCTAGAAACAAATGACAATGAAAACACGAAGACCCAAAACCTATGGGATGCAGCAAAAGCAGTTCTAAGAGGGAAGTTTATAGCAATACAATCCTACCTCAAGAAACAAGAAACATCTCAAATAAACAACCTAACTTTACACCTAAAGCAATTAGAGAAAGAAGAACAAAAAAACCCTAAAGTTAGCAGAAGGAAAGAAATCATAAAGATCAGATCAGAAATAAATGAAAAAGAAATGAAGGAAACCATAGCAAAGATCAATAAAACTAAAAGCTGGTTCTTGAGAAGACAAACAAGACTGATAAACCATTAGCCAGACTCATCAAGAAAAAAAGGGAGAAGACTCAAATCAACAGAATTAGAAATGAAAAAGAAGAAATAACAACTGACGCTGCAGAAATACAAGGGATCATGAGAGATGACTACAAGCAACTCTATGCCAATAAAATGGACAAACTGAAAGAAATGGACAATTTCTTAGAAAAAGCAAAACCTTCCAAGACTGAAGCAGGAAGAAATAGAAAGTATAAACAGACCAATCACAAGCACTGAAATTGAGACTGTGATTAAAAATCTTCCAACAAACAAAAGCCCAGGACCAGATGGCTTTACAGGCGACTTCTATCACACATTTACAGAAGAGCTAACACCTATCCGTCTCAAACTCTTCCAAATTATAGCAGAGGGAGAACACTCCCAAACTCATTCTACAAAGCCACCATCACCCTGATACCAAAACCAGACAAAGCTGCCACAAAGAAAGAAAACTACAGACCAATATCACTGATGAACATAGATGCAAAAATCCTCAACAAAATACTAGCAAACAGAATCCAACAGCACATTAAAAGGATCATCCACCATGATCAAGTGTGGTTTATCCCAGGAATGCAAGAATTCTTCAATATACGCAAATCAATCAATGCGATAAACCATACTAACATATTGAAGGAGAAAAACCATATGATCATCTCAATAGATGCAGAAAAATCTATTGACAAAAATCAACACCCATTTATGATAAAAACTCTCCAGAAAGTAGGCATAGAGGGAACTTACCTCAACATAATAAAGGCCATATATGACAAACCCACAGCCAACATCATTCTCAATGGTGAAAAACTGAAACCATTTCCTCTAAGATCAGGAATAAGACAAGGTCGTCCACTCTCACCACTATTATTCAACATAGTTTTGTAAGTTTTAGCCACGTCCAAAGGAATCCAAATCAGAAAAGAAGAAGCAAAGCTGTCACTGTTTGTAGATGGCATAATACTATACATAGAGAATCCTAAAGATGCTATCAGAAAACTAAGAGAGCTAATCAATGAATGTGGTAAAGTAGCAGGATACAAAATTAATGCACAGAAATCTCCTGCATTCCTATACACTAAGGATGAAAAATCTGAAGGAGAAATTAAGGAAACACTCCCATTTACCATTTCAAAAAAAGGAATAAAATACCTTGGAATAAACCTACCTAAGGAGACAACAAACCTGTATGCAGAAAACTATAAGACACTGATGAAAGAAATTAAAGATGATACAAACAGATGGAGCGATATACCATGTGCTTGGATTGGAAAAATCAATATTGTGAAAATGATTATACTACCCAAAGCAAGCTACAGATTCAATGCAATCCCTATCAATCTACCAATGGCATTTTTCACAGAACTAGAGCAAAAAATTTCATAATTTGTATGGAAACACAAAAGACCCTGAACAGCCAAAGCAATCTTGAGAAAGAAAAACGGAGCTGGAGGAATAAGGCTCCTGGACTTCAGACTATACTACAAAGCTACAGTAATCAAGACAGTACAGGGCTTCCCTGGTGGCGCAGTCGTTGAGAGTCCGCCTGCCGATGCAGGGGACACGGGTTTGTGCCCCGGTCCAGGAAGATTCCACATGCCGCGGAGCGGCTGGGCCCGTAAGCCATGGCCGCTGAGCCTGCGTGTCCGGAGCCTGTGCTCCAAAATGGGAGAGGCCACAACAGTGACAGGCCCGTGTACTGCAAAAAATAAAAAAAAAAAAAAGTACGGTACTGGCACAAAAACAGAAATATACAGCGATGGATCAGGATAGAAAGCCCAGAGATAAACCCATGCACATGTGGTCACCTTATTTTTGATAAAGGAGGTAAGAATATACAGTGGAGAAAAGACAGCCTCTTCAATAAGTGGTGCTGGGAAAACTGGACAGCTACATGTAAAAGAATGAAATTAGAACACTCCCTAACATCATACACAAAAATAAACTCAAAACGGATTAAAGACCTAAATATAAGGCCAGACACTATAAAACTCTTAGAGGAAAACAGGCAGAACACTCTATGGCATAAATCACAGCAAGATCCTTTTTGACCCACCTCCTAGAGAAATGGAAATAAAAACAAAACTAAACAAATGGGACCTAGTGAAACTTAAAAAATCTTTTGCACAGCAAAGGAAACCATAAACAAGACGAAAAGAGAAGCCTCAGAATGGGAGAAAATATTAGCAAACGAAGAAATTGACAAAGGATTAATCTCCAAAATTTACAAGTAGCTCATGCAGCTCAATAACAAAAAAACAAACAACCCAATCCAAAAATGGGCAGAAGACCTAAATAGACATTTCTCCAAAGAAGATATACAGATTGCCCACAAACACATGAAAGGATGCTCAACATCACTAATCATTAGAGAAATGCAAATCAAACTACAATAAGGTATCACCTCATACCAGTCAGAATGGCCATCATCAAAAAATCTACAAACAGTAAATGCTGGAGAGGGTGTGGAGAAAAGGGAACCCTCTTGCACTGTTGGTGGGAATGTAAATTGATACAGCCACTATGGAGAACAGTATGGAGGTTCCTTAAAAAACTAAAAAGAGAACTACCATACGACCCAGCAATTCCACTACTTGTCATATACCCTGAGAAAAACATAATTCAAAAAGAGTCATGTACCACAATGTTCACTGCAGTTCTATTTACAATAGTCAGGACATGGAAGCAACCTAAGTGTCCATCAACAGATGAATGGATAAAGAAGATGTGGTACCTATATACAACGGAATATTACTCAGCCATAAAAAGGAACGAAATTGGGTCATTTGTAGAGACGTGGATGCATCTAGAGACTGTCATACAGACTGAAGGAAGTCAGAGAGAGAAAAGCAAATATCGTATATTAATGCATACATGTGGAATCTAGAAAAATGGTACAGATGAACTGGTTTGCAGGGCAGAAATAGAGATACAGATGTAGAGAACAAACGTATGGACACCAAGGGGTAAAACGGTGGGGTGGGGGGGCAGTGGTGGGATGAATTGGGAGATTGGGATCGACATGTATACACTAATATGTATAAAACAGATCAACTAATAAGAATCTGCTGTATTAAAAAAAAATTAAAAAAAGAAGAGTCATGTACCACAATGTTCATTGCAGTTCTATTTACAATAACCAGGACATGGAAGCAACCTAAATGTCCATCGACAGATGAATGGATAAAGAAGATGTGGCACATATATACAATGGAATATTACTCAGCCATAAAAAGAAACGAAATTGAGTTATTTGTAGTGAGGTGGATGGACCTGGAGTTTGTCATACAGAGTGAAGTAAGTCAGAAAGAGAAAAACAAATACCATATGCTAGCACATATATATGGAATCTAAAAAAAAAAAAAAAGGTTCTGAAAAACCTAGGGGCAGGACAGGAATAAAGATGCAGACGTAGAGAATGGACTTGAGGACACGGGGAGGGGGAAGGGTAAGCTGGGACGAAGTGAGAGAGTGGCATGGACATGTATACACTACCAAATGTAAAACAGATAGCAAGTGGAGGCTTTGCTACATGTGATTGTGAGTTATTTCACTACTGTAAACAATGAAGAAGTGTTTCTGGTAATAGGGGAAAGCTTTTCAGGATCAGGAAGTTCTCCCTTTGCCTTTCATGATGATTTAAAGATAGCATGGCCCTTTGTCTAATTTTAGTATTTGAGTTTTCTTTTTTTTTTTTTAAGCAAGATAGCACAGGGAGATCAGCTCGGTGCTTTGTGACCACCTAGAGGGTTGGGATAGGGGGGGTGGGAGGGAGACGCAAGAGAGAGGAGATATGGGGATATATGTATACATATAGCTGATTCACTTTCTTATACAGCAGAAACTAACACACCATTGTAAAGCAACTATACTCCAATAAAGATGTTAAAAGAAAAAAAGTTCTACAGAAGAGCAGAAGAACTTTCACATGAAAAGGGAGAAATAGAAACCATTAAAAGCCACATGTTTCAATTCAGGGGAGGTTTTTCCACCCTTCCATCCCCCCAATCCTCACGAAATGATGTCCAATCAGGATGAGTCGAAATAATAATTGAGTCACCAAGAAACATTTGGTGTTCAGAGCCTTCCGGATTTTGAAATCACAGATAAGGGATTATGGGCTGATTTAGACGCTAGTTCTCCCTCAGGCCATTGGATCTTAAGGCATCTGAGATAAATATGTGAGAGAGAAACCAAGCAAACAGGCAGAGCCCAGCCTAGGTTACAGGACACCTGTTGGAACACTGGATACGACTTCTGGGCATGTTTCCACCCACAGTTCAGCCACAATGGAAAACTGCACAAGTAAGAGGTACTGCTGCAAAGCCAGCAGTTTCCCCCACTCTTTAGGATGATTTGAGAGAGAACAGGAATTAAAAAAAAAAAAAGCACGGCACTTTACCCAGGATGTGGCCCTGAAGCACGAGATCGACATTTGTCAAATATGATGTTTAAGTAGATAAGGAAATGTACGGTTTTAAGAAGATGCTATGGAACCCTGTAAATAATCTTGTAACAGCTTATGCTGCATCCAGATTTTTGAATGTCAGGTTTTTCCAAAAGCAAAGCGTTATCTATAAATCATTTTTTTTCAAGGTCCAGGAAAACAACCACCACCACAACAAAATTTGCAGCATAGAAGGTGCAATTATCTATATCATATTTTCTTGTTTAATCAAGTGTTCTTTTCAAGGCCGATTACCCAATCAGTGCAGATACTAACGTATAGAAGGCAACACGGCACCATTCAAAGGATGCTGGGTTTTGTCAGGAGACCTGTGTCTGGGGGTCTGTCACTTCCTGAACTGACTGGCCTTGGTGAAGTTACTTAAAGTCACCTGATGGATCTCATCGTCCGTAACATGAACATGATAAAAGAGTATTTATCTAACTTATGTTAGAGTTTGGCTGTGAGAATTAAGTGAGAAACAGATCTGAAGGTGCTTTGAAAACTATAAAATACTAGAGTGGAGAGAGCGTCTCTCAATAAATCCCTCCAATGTTGGAGCAAATTACAGTGGTTGGCCTGTGTTTGGAGGCCATGTCAACAACAACAAAAGGTAAATAAACGGAATAAAATTGTGTGTGTGTCTGTATATATATATATTTTTTTACCAAGTATGTACACAATATGTATAATCCATGAATGCTGGAAGCTCCTACACTGACTCCACTCTACAATAACTAAGAGGCTTTGCTACATGTGATTGTGAGTTATTTCACTACTGTAAACAATGAAGAAGTGTTTCTGGTAATACTGGAAAGCTTTTCAGGATCAGGAAGTTCTCCCTTTGCCTTTCATGATGATTTAAAGATAGCATGGCCCTTTGTCTAATTTTAGTATTTGATTTTTCTTTTTTTTTTTAAGCAAGTTAATTACAGCATCACCAGGTATCTTTCTGTAATGCAACTCTCTAATCCTGAATAGTATTTGATTTTTCATTCAACAAGCATTTATTAGACACACACCATAACCAAGGCCCTGTGCAGAGCAACGGAAGGAAGCCAAATAAAAAAGACAATACAGGGTCCCCACCCTGAAGGAGTGTGCTAGCTGGTGGTGGAAACAAAGGTTGAACAGATAACCATAAAGCAGGATGGAATGAACCAAGTGCCAATGAGAGGGGTGCGTACCAAAATTTGGAAATGCAGAGGAAAGACCAAGTGACCCTGGGTAGATCAGGGAAGATTTCACCCAGGAGACAATGTGTAGGCTGGGTCCCTAGGATAAACCGTGTTTCAATATGGAAACAGGAGGGGATAAGGATTGATAAAGCATGACTACAGGACCACAGAAATTCTTGGCGTACTGGAAAAGCAATGCACAGTTGACAGAGGGATGAATCCAACATTTATGGGATGCCTATGTGACATCAGGAACTAGGCTAGATCAATGCAGTGGCAACCATCAAATATTTATTAATGTGTTACAAAGGTAACACATTAATAAATATTTACATCTTGATTCAAGACACCACCACTGGACCTCTTGCGATTGCCCTCAGACCCTTCCCTGTCCTCTGTGCTGGGAGGCTAACTCTGGCAGGGGTAGGGGATTGCAACACAGCCCCTTGTTCCCTGGCTCCCCTCTCTGTTTGCCCAATGGGACACAGAGCAGCAGATGGGCGGGAGGGAGGAGAGTGGGGTCAGGGTGCTTCTTCTTCATAATTGATTCATGATTCGAGAATCAATGATTCGAACCCAGACCTATCTGTCTCCAAAGCCCATGCTTTGAACCTCGGGAATGTAATCTAGTGATAGATTATAGAAGGTCTTGAAAGAAATGCACACAACCTTTTGTGCTAATTCTCAAGAGTTAATGACTCATTCCGGGCATGTGTAGGCTACGCCTGCTCATCTTTTTAAACAGTCCTGTGAGTGTGATGCTCCAGTCAGACACTCATGTCCGTAGATCGTGCCAAATGTGCAACAGCGATCTTTTTAAAAAAAAGAACAGAAACTCAGAGATATTCCAAGACTCCAGTCCAGATCCTTCCTAGAGCATGGGCCTCACATCTGTTGTTTCCTTTCTTAGATTCTTAGCTAGTTGAGAGAGAATGTATGCTATTGGTGATCAAAAGGCATATGTCCTGGAATTTCTTTAGCAAACATATGCCCCTCATCATCTTTCTAAACTGCCCTAAAATTCCCCCCCACCCCCCCCATTCCTAAGAGAGCTTAGACACTTGTTACCATTCTCTGCTTGTCAAAGTGGCCTCTGTTGCTGTTTGATGGTGTACAGGGCAGTTTGGAGTCTGAGCCCTGTTTCCAGGACTCTGCACCACCCTTCTTGAGTCTGGCTTTGCCCTGACGTTAGCTCTGGGGGAAGAGCACACTTTTTACCGCAGGGATTCCAGAGATAAGATGCTTAGACTTTACACAGGCTGAGCAGAGCTGCTGGTAACGCACGTGGGTGTGATCTGGTGACACCCCAGCAGGGACTCTGACAGCCTCGAACTTTGAGGTAATTACCCCCCTCCCCCGGCACCCAGCTTTGAACCCTTAGTCAGACATTGTTCGGTTTGGGATTCTGTAACTCATGAAACTAGAGTTTCACAAAAGGTTGTGCAAGGGAAATAAGCCAGTTACAAAAGGACAAATACTGGAGGATTCCACTTATATGAGGTCCCTAGAGTAATCAAATTCTTAGAGACAGAAAGTGAATGGAGGGTGCCAGGGCCAGAGGAGGGAAGAATGGGATTTACTGTTTAATGGGGACAAAGTTTCAGTTTTGCAAAACGAAGAGTTCTGTGGACAGATGCTCGTGACGGTTGCACAACCATGTGAATGCACTTCATGCCGCTGAACTGTACACTTGAAAATGGTTAACAGGGTCAATTTCATGTTGTGCATTTTACCACAATTAAAAACGAAAAAAGTGTTCTAAGAAGAGCAAGAGAGTAATAAATGGGATGAGGCTGCTGGAGAAAAATGGAAAGAACCAGAACTACCGACAGGAAGACTGAACAGTTTCCTTAATGCTTGGTCACCGCAGGGGAGGGGGCTACGCACAGAGCGTGTTAAAACTTCCTAAGTGGGCAATTACCAGACCAAATGACCGCTTCATATTTCCACTCTGAAATGACTCACTCTTTGGTTCAGCACACAGGGGCTGAGGGTCCACGATGCGCTCCTCTGGGAACTGCTGGTCTGGAGGGAAACCAAGGTTTGCAGCGCACCGAGACACAGCACGGGGCACGGGGCACCAAGAGAATCTCGCCTAAATTCAATATGCACCAGGGAGGCCTCCAGGGCATGAAGCCAGGCTCTAAAGGTAAAGAAGGATTGGGGAAGGGTCCCTGCAGGGAGGGCAGGGGCACAGCATGTGAGGACGCACGTCAACCAGCCCTGCGCCTCCAGACACTACCCGGAGCCCAGGGGGCAGCCTCCAAGGCACCTGGGAGGAGAGGCCGCCCTGGGTCAGGGAAGCAGGCGCGAGGTTGTTCACGGACTCAGCCCTGCATCCTCAGAGCCATGGGTAGCTTCCACGGGACTTTGGGTAACTCAGAGATAAACGAGACTCCTGCTTTAGAAAGTGCGTTAGTGGTGTGATTTGAAGGGAAACGTGGGTGAAGACAAGAACTTGTTCGGAGACCCTCTCAGCACCCCAGTGGAAGGAACTCAGATCTGGACTAGGAATTAGTGTGTGGCCTCTCCCAGAAGCAAGGGGCCAATGAAAAACACCTCCCACATCCCTTCGTGTCTGGGACCGGTCCCATCTCTTGATCCGTTGCTCATTCATCAAACACAACTGAGCACTTTGTAGCCTGTGGACTGTGGAGCCAGATGCCTGGGTTCAAACGCCTGCTCTGAAAAGGACCAGCCAGGCGACCTTAAGCAAGTTACTTAAACTTTTAGGGCTCCGTGTCCTCACCAGTCACAACGCAGATGATCACAGCAGATATCTCAAAGGCGTGGAATGAGGGTTAAACAGGGGACACCTGTAAGTGCTCAGACTCTGTGACACCTGAGGCTGCCTGGTGGGACCTCCAGCACTGCCTGCGTCTCCCGCTCCTCCCCTGCCATGCCACGCACACACACACGTGCACGCGCACATGCATGGTGCCCGGCAGGGGGCAGAGAAAGATGAATGGGACGTGGCCCCCACTTTGAAGAAGCACAAGCTCTGGCTGGGAAATAACAACTCTGTAGTGTCAGAGCTATAATTAAGTACAAGATGCAGTGTGAACACATATTTTTATATAATTAAATTATATCAACTCAATACGAGGCCGTTTTCTAGGAAGGCAAAGAAATGACACACAGAGCAGATTTTAGTCTTTGAGAGCAGCGGAGTGTGGGCAAGGCTGCGTAATTACTTTCTAAAGGACTAATTTGGTGAAGCCACGCTCACAGATCATTATCTTTATTATAGTGCCCCTACATTCCCAGGGGAGCAGTCTCCATGTTTTATACACGGGATAGGTAAGCATTACAAGAAACTTGATATTACACGAAGTATCATCGCTAAGTTCCATTCCTAAGGATTTTCAACTGTTGCTGACACTGTAATTGGGCTAATATGTACAGAGATGCGACGGCATAAGACAGTTCTAACTATACCCAACTGCTTCTCGTCTGGAGCATATTTTTCTAGAAATGGTAAAATTCTTGTTACACAAAATAACTTTGGGGGGTTAATTTAACAGTCCAAACTTTTTTTTTTTTTTGCGGTACGCGGGCCTCTACTGCTGTGGCCTCTCCCGTTGCGGAGCACAGGCTCCGGACGCGCAGGTTCAGTGGCCATGGCTCCCGGGCCCAGCCGCTCCACGGCATGTGGGATCTTCCCGGACCGGGGCACGAACCCGCGTCCCCTGCATCGGCAGGCGGACTCTCAACCACTGCGCCACCAGGGAAGCCCAGTCCAAACTTTTTTTCCTGCTAAAAATGCCGGTTTTGCCAAGAACTGCTTCCTTGTGTCAGTTCCTTTGGCTGAATGTAATTTGTGTTGTCTGTTAAACCACCCCAGGCTTTTTGCAAATGTTTCTACTTATTGATTCAAGTGGACCCGTGTCCAGCTGGGGCTTTCTGTACTGTTTGTGCAGGGGAGTCTGACTCCATCTGGCCAGTCTCTGCACTGTCCCACATCCGTATGTTTCTGGGTTTTACCCGTAATGTTTCCTTGCCTGCGATGCCTAAGTCTACTGGTTCTTTGATGAGGAAGAGAGTTAAATGTCACACGCGTGTGCGTGTGTATCTACATTCCTGTGACATGGGTACCAATATGTATGCACGTGTTCTTAATATACATACGAGATATATAATATAAAATATGTGTACACATTATTTCAAGCACATAGAAAAGTGGCATGAGTGCTTTCCCTGTTTAACCTCAGTTTAGTGCACATGTTACATGGGAAGCGTTTCGACTGGTGTGTGTGTATTTCACACACACACAGTATCCGTCAGGAAACCCACCAGGCGCAGGCTCAGCTTAGGAGCAAAAAAAGCACAAACGTGACCCCCGGGAGCCTCTGCCCGGAAAGTGGTACCAGTCTAACGGGAGATTTGAAAAAACACCGCCATGACAGGCCCCTGGGATCATCATGATGACGGGTTTACGTGGCCACCCAGAAAGGACACCTCACAACACGCGGGAGCCGGGGCGGTGGCAGGCGAAGGAGCTCGGAGTCGGCTGAGACAGGCAGCTGCACCCCTGGGGGCTTTGGGCGCCAAAGGGGAAGGAGGGGGCCCTGAAGACTCTGCAACAGGAGGTGGTTTTCCAGATCAGATCTGTCTTCTAGGAGGAGCACTCCCAGCAGCTAATTTCACCTTAGGTGAGCTCATCTTCAACGTGGATTCTGTTACCGTCTGTACACTGATGGCTCTCAAACTTTTTATCTCCAGTCCGGACGTCTCCCAGGCTCCGGTCCCCACATCCTACAGCCTACTCAGCCCGTCAGCTTCTACGTCCCACAAGCCCCAACTGAACCATCGCCCACATGCCGGTCCTTCTAGGTCCTTCTATCTCGGCCCATGGCACTCACTTGGGTGAATGAGTCAGGAGCCCGGGCGGCATCCCTGATTCCTCCTCCTCCCGCTTGTAATGACTTAAGTCCAGGTGAGGTCAGCCCCTAAGTACCCACTCTGGTGGAAATCACCATCGCCTCTCCCTGCGTTCACACCACAGCCTCCCTCCTCCACCCTCCCCTGCTCTTCCGGCCACCTCTCCATGCTCCAGGGACAGCCGTCCTCCAAAAATTCCTGCATATCTGACCACGTCACTCTCTTGCCTCAAAATTCTCCAGCACATTCTCTGCTCCTTGGAAATAAGACCAAACTCCTCAATGTGGCCGAAAGGCCCCACAGGACACACCGAGCCTCATTTCAAGCTCTGCTCCTTTTTCTTTCACCACAGGAGACTTTCTTTCAGTTTCCAAACCCCCCAACTCCGGGCTTCCCACCCAGTCTGGAATGCTCTTGCCCACCCTCTCCCCAACCCCTGTCAGTGAGTAGCTTCCACTCATCCCAGAAAGAGCTCACACAGGCCTTCCTCAGCCCGAAGCCTGGCCACACACCTTACACTTCTTCTCAGCACCATCGATTCCCGGGGTCATTAAACAACTTGTGAACATGATGACGAGCGGCCAGTTCCCCAAGAGCAACTCCGGCTTCCTGAAAGCAAGGACCACGTGGACCTGGCGCGTTGCTGGAACCCTCAGATCCATGTAACGATGAGCACGGTGGGTACTCAACCACTTGTTCAATAAGAAAAGGAGCTGAGACTGGAGGCAGAAAGGCTAGCGTGGGGCTGCAGTCCTTACAACAAACCCCAGATGAGAACTGACCAAGGTCTGAGCTAACGCGCAGGGAGAAATGGTGAGATACTTGGGGAGCAGAACCTCCCAGGCCCATGGAGATGGGAGGCCGGGAGAAAGAGTGTAGGACGATGACTAGGGCAATCTAATGTTTCTAGGGAAAGCCATGTTTTAAACATTTTTCATTGTCCTGTGCACATTGCAGGGATTCACTCGAAATGGGCTCCACTTGCCAAGTGAACTTAAAGGCCTCTCTCTCCATGAATGCGTGCCTAACCGTCTCTATCCTCATTGTCTTTAATGTGAGCCGCCCATTGTCCTGGAAAGGTTTTCTGTGGGAATAATTTGCAGTCCAGGACAATAATGCCTTCCCCTCCAGAGGGCACAGCATGAAGGACACAGCCAGTGCTGGACCACACCGCAATGATGCACAATGACCTGGCCCCCACGCCTCGGGGGCTGACACCTCCCGTTCTCTCCCCCTCTGCAGGTAGCCACGGTCTCCTGTGGAACTCCCCACTGTGGGCAGGCTCTGGGCTTGGCGTCCCTGCCCTGTTGCACCATCCAAGGGTAATGGTCAAATGTGCCCCTTCACAGAGGGGGTAGTTTGTTAAAGTCAGAGAGTTTACATCTTCTCCAGAAAACTGGCAGAAAAAAATGTGCTATTGCATTTTAAGACACGACTAAGTACTCTGTAAAAATGTGGTTTTCCACACAAATAGTATTTTCCAGTAAAGATACAGCTTGAGAGGAAACACAATAGGAAGTATGTCTACCTAACTCTTAATGGAAAAATAAATACTTTAAAGAAAGACAAACTTCTGAAGAGCTAGTTCTTTAAAGTAAACCAAGGAGGATGTGTGCTGGCTCCTGCTGGCGGCACATAAGGACAGACCCAGTCCTACATGACATTAAAACAAGCATGCTGCTTTCAGCAGAACATTAAATGAACGTGTCCAGTATCTAGTGAGAAAAACAGGAAGCTCTGGGGGGACGGTATATTGATAACAATCATATAGCATTTAAGGTTTACAGCATACTTCTTTATTATCCATGTTTCTGGTGGCATTTAAAACACTTTACAAATCCTAGAAATCCTCTATTAATAAGCTAGGATTTTTAAGATGAATAACCACAGTTTTCCCGAAAGAATTTTTGTAAGCAGTACAAATTACCATTGATTTTAAGTCCTTGGAGAAGCTGCTTTCAATAAAAGCAATGCTTTAATGTTCAATTTTCGATGCTATCCATGATTAAGTTTTTACGCTTCTAGTTTTATAGCTCGAACAGACTGTAACAGTAGAAACAAAGACGTTATTTTTCTTTTATCCATCCTCCACTCAACTAAAATGTTTATTTTTTTAAAAGACTATATGAAAAGGCTTACACCATCTCAAAAATTAATAACCGACTAATGGTTACTTTTAAGCATAGTTTCGTGAATTCTCCACCAAAATGCTTGGGTCTGTTCATAATGTCATAAATGCTCGTGGTTTGGCTATAAAATAAAATTCCTTGCTGGAATACCAAGTGTACCAATTAGAAGTTCTTGCTTAGCACGGGTGCTTGCTATGCACTCTCCCATGAAAGCATTTTCTATAGATTTTGCTATCAGAGAAAGCCTAAATCAGTCCTCTGCCGCCACATAAGAATACATACGAGGTCTGAAAATACTTCACGTTGTTGAGTTGAGTGATTTCCTCACACGAGGTCCTTGATGCTGTTTCAAACCCAACTATTTGCCAACCTGAAAATCCTATCCTAATCATAGTAAAGAGAAAGTGGTCAGAATTACAGATGCCAAACTATTTCTAAGATTTTAAATGAAGTATTCTTAACTCTCCCAATATAAATGTTTAGAAATGAAAACAAGTTTTCATTTCACAACTAGAAAAAAATAAATGGCAGTAGCTCAAAAGATTGTTATACTGACTTCAGAATGTCATTGGGAGCAGCAGGTTGTGAGTGTGGACTTGACCAGCCATGGTTATTAACAGGTAGCACCCGCAGGGGAAGAAGCCCAGCTACACCAGGAAGTGGTAGATACGCCATGCATAGGATTTAGAAGGAAGCTGATAAGGTCTCTCACAACAACTTTCCAGGCAAGATGGAAAAAAAGCTATCGGCGAGAATCATAACCTTTAAGGCAATGACTAACTTCCACGTTATTATAACACTGAAATATTTTACGTAAGTGTTGGGATTATTTACAGCATTACAATACAGATTACAATCATCTTGGGCTGGAGGAAATTCCTCCTCAAGAAGAAAATGTGAAAGTAAGCAAAAAAGGGCTTAGCCTCAACATAAGAAAGGCCATATATGACAAACCCACAGCCAACATCATTCTCAATGGTGAAAAAATGAAACCATTTCCACTAAGATCAGGGAAAAGACAAGGTTGTCCCCTCTCACTACTATTATTCAACATAGTTTTGGAAGTTTTAGCCACAGCAATCAGAGAAGAAAAAGAAATAAAAGGAATCCAAATTGGAAAAGAAGAAGTAAAGCTGTCACTGTTTGCAGATGACATGATACTACACACAGAGAATCCTAAAGATGCTACCAGAAAACTACTAGGGCTAATCAATGAATTCGGTAAAGTAGCAGGATACAAAATTAATGCATAGAAATCTCTTGCATACCTATACAATAATGATGAAAAATCTGAAGGAGATATTAAGGAAACACTCCCATTTACCACTGCAACAAAAAGAATAAAATACCTAGCCAAACATAAACACCTAGGAACAAACCTACCTAAGGAGACAAAAGACCTGTATGCAGAAAACTATAAAACACTGATGAAAGAAATTAAAGGTGATACAAACAGACTGAGAGATATACCATGTGCTTGGATTGCAAGAATCAACATTGCTAAAATGACTATACTACCCAAAGCAATCTACAGAGTCAATACAATCCCTATCAAACTACCATTGGCATTTTTCCAGAGCTAGAACAAAAAATTTCCCAATTTGTATGGAAACACGAAAGACCCCGAATAGCCAAAGCAATCTTGAAAAAGAAAAACGGAGCTGGAGGAATCAGGCTCGCTGACTTCAGACTATACTACAAAGCTACAGTAATCAAGACAGTACGGTACTGGCACAAAAACAGAAATATAGAGTGATGGAACAGGATAGAAAACTAAGAGATAAACCCACGCACATATGGTCACCTTATTTTTGATAAAAGAGGCAAAAATATACAATGGAGAAAAGACAGCCTCTTCAATAAGTGGTGCTGGGAAAACTGGACAGCTACATGTAAAAGAATGAAATTAGAACACTCCCTAACACCATATACAAAAATAAACTCAAAACGGATTAAGGACGTAAATGTAAGGCCAGACACTATAAAACTCTTAGAGGAAAACACAGGCAGAACACCCTATGACACAAATCACAGCAAGATCCTTTTTGACCCACCTCCTAGAGAAATGGAAATAAAACCAAAACTAAACAAATGGGACCTAGTGAAACTTAAAAAATCTTTTGCACAGCAAAGGAAACCATAAACAAGATGAAAAGACAACCCTCAGAATGGGAGAAAATATTAGCAAACGAAGCAACCGACAAAGGATTAATCTCCAAAATTTACAAGTAGCTCATGCAGCTCAATAACAAAAAAACAAACAACCCAATCCAAAAATGGGCAGAAGACCTAAATAGACATTTCTCCAAAGAAGATACACAGATTGCCAACAAACACATGAAAGGATGCTCAACATCACTAATCATTAGAGAAATGCAAATCAAAACTACAATGAGGTATCACCTCACACCAGTCAGAATGGCCATCATCAAAAATTCTACAAACAGTAAATGCTGGAGAGGGTGTGGAGAAAAGGGAACCCTCTTGCACTGTTGGTAGGAATGTAAATTGATACAGCCACTATGCAGAACAGTATGGAAGTTCCTTAAAAAACTAAAAAGAGAACTACCATACGACCCAGCAATCCCACTACTTGTCATATACCCTGGGAAAACCATAATTCAAAAGGAGTCATGGAACTTCCCTGGTGGTGCAGTGGTTAAGAATCCACCTGCCAGTGCAGGGGACCCGGGTTCGATCCCTGGTCTGGGAAGATCCTACAGGCCGCAGAGCAACTAAGCCCGTGCACCACAACTACTGAGCCCACGTGCCACAACTACTGAAGCCCACGCTCCTAGAGTCCATGCTCCACAACAAGAGAAGCCACCGCAGTGAGAAGCTCACGCACCGCAATGAAGACCCAATGCAGCCAAACATTAATTAATTAATTAATTAATTTTTAAAACGTCATGTACCACAATTTCATTGCAGCTCTATTTACAATAGCCAGGACATGGAAGCAACCTAAGTGTCCATCGACAGATGAATGGATAAAGAAGATGTGGCACATATACACAATGGAATATTACTTAGCCATAAAAAGAAATGAAATTGAGTTATTTGTAGTGAGGTAGATGGACCTAGAGTCTGTCCTACAGAGTGAAGTAAGTCAGAAAGAGAAAAACAAATACTGTATACTAGCACATATATATGGAATCTAAAAAAAAAAAAAAAGTTCTGAAGAACCTAGGGGCAGGACAGGAATAAAGATGCAGACGTAGAGAATGGACTTGAGGACACGGGGAGGGGGAAGGGTAAGCTGGGATGAAGTGAGAGAGTGGCATGGACATATATACACTACCGAATGTAAAACAGATAGCTAGTGGGAAGCAGCCACATAGCACAGGGAGATCAGCTCAGTGCTTTGCGACCACCTAGAGGGGTGGGATAGGGAGGGTGGGAGGGAGATGCAAGAGGGAGGAGATATGGGGATATATGTATACATATAGCTGATTCACTGTTATACAGCAGAAACTGACACACCATTGTAAAGCAACTATACTCCAATAAAGATGTTCAAAAAAAAGAAAAAGGGTTTAGCCACAGTACATGTAAAACAGACAAGAATTTTAGGTGAAAACCAGTAAGAGGTAACAATGTGAAGTGACAAGCAAAAGAGTTAATACGATCTTGGGCTGAATTATTAGAAGTATAGACTGTAGAACATGGGAGGTGAAGTGTCTGGCTCTACTTTGCTCTATTTAAAAACCATGCTTGGAATACAACATCCAGCTGTGTCACATTTAAAAAGGCGTATAGAATAAAGAAAACAAACGTAGCCCAGGAAAACCAGGACAATTAAGGGTCTAAAACTGTGTCTTGTGAGGAATTTTTTTCTTTTTTAATGGTAATGTTTAGCTGGAAGAAGACTTGAGAAAGAGCCATCATGACTGTCGTCAAACATGGGACAACCTAGCACATGGAAAACAGATTAAACCTATTTTCTCTGGACCCAAGGGACAGAACTGGGGCCAAACTTTGACTGCATTTAGGAACTGACAGTCTGAATTATACAAAGAAGGAATAGATGGCATGGAGCGACAGTGAGTTTCCAGTCCCTTGGAACTGCTCGAACGTGGGTTGAATAACCTTTGGAGCATCCCCCCATGGAACACAGATTTCAAGCTTTGGAGGGATGGGTGGATTGAATCAGTGGAGGGCAAGACAGGCGAGGAGGACCAAAGAGCGCTGCCCTCTCCCCACTTCAGCTGGAGCTGCTCCCTGTTCATCTGCTTAACGTTTGGATTCCTGGGTGAGCTGTACTTTGAAGAAACAGTCAAAGGCTTAAGAAAGTAAACCATGAGATGAGATCACCTTTTTGGTCCCCTTGAACGCTGAGACTCTTATAACCTATGGCAACTAAGCAGGAGTGCGCATTGACTTGTTTTGATGATCTGTGACTGATGAGAGAATCAAAAGTGACTCACAGAAATGAAACAGCAACACTATGTTCTTCCCACCCACTTCCTTCCCTCTTTCATCCAGCTCCTTGACTCCCTATTCTTATATCAGCAAGGTATAACAAAAAGAGCTTGACATTTAGATTTCAAAAAATCCAGGTTGGTTCCTCAAAAATGTTAAACCCAGAGTTACCATACGCCCCAGCAATTCCACTCCTAGGTATTGACCAATGAGGAATGAAAACACCTGTTCACACAAAAACTTGGACATGAATGTTCCAAGTAGTATTATTCATGATTGTCAAAAAGTAGGAACAACCTAAATGCCTATCAACTGGTGAATGGATAAATAAAATGTGATCTATCCATACAGTGGAATGTTACTTGTCCATATAAAGGAATAAAGGACTGACACATGCTATAGCATGGATGAACCCTGAAACATTATGCTAAGTGAAAGAAGCCAGACACATAAGGCCAAATAGTATATGATTCCATTTATATTAAACATGCAGAATCTATAGAAACAGAAAGTAGGTTAGTAGTTACCAGGGGCTAGGGCAACAGGGAATACATCCTTGTGGGTCCTGGGGTTTCTTTGGGGAGGTGATGAAAATGTTCTAAAATTAGATAATGTTGATGCTTGCTCAATTCTGTGAATATACTAAAAGCCACTTAATGGTACACTTTAAAAGGGTGAATTTTTATAGAATGTGAATTCTATGCCTCTATAGCTGTTATTAAAACAAAGAAATCACACTGGTATCCAAGCTTTACTAGCTGTGTGGCCTTATAAAGTAAGAAAAATCTCGTTGAGCGTCAGTTTCTTCCTACGTAAAAGAGGATGGTAATTCCACCTATGTCAAGGGAAGGCTCTGAAGCAAAAAATGGAATAAAGGATGGTCAGTATTTCCCAAACGACAAACTGTCTTATAAATGCCAGCTTTAGTCCACTTTCCAACTACTGTAGTTTTTCTTAGGGCAATAAAAGAAGTTTGTGATTTCTAGCTCACTTTACAGAGTTCTAAACAGTTTGAAGAAAAAACATAGCACACATTTTCTACTTAAATGAGAAGGCCAGTATCTAAAAGATGAGAATGGATAGTCTTTTCAGGAGGCTAGATACTGCCTACATTCACATTTAATATCCATTACAAATTAAGTAGGAGAGATAGTAAGGAAAAACAGTATAAGGATAAAAGAGATTTCACTCATTACAACGTTTTTTCTTCCTTCCTTCTCATTTTTATTACTAACTTCTATCTTTATCTCACCAGGAGTACGTTAACTGTGACAGTCATACAAGTAAGAAGTATGGGTTGTATGTTCTGAAGCTAATATACAACTATGACTTTTTAGTTCCTGTCACTAGCAAAAGCATAGAGTGTACCCAACATATGAAAATTTATGAGTTCATCTATTACACTGCTGTAGTCCTGCCAATGTCATGTAAATCTCTAATTTAAAAAGAAAAAAATTTTTTTTCAATGTAGCTAATAAAACATCCAAATGTTTAATTTAGCTCTTGGTGAAATGGTGTTTCTGTGATCCACTGCTTTAATTGAATCATCATAGTCATTAACTGGGTTGTATTCATTTATATTTTCACTTAATGGAAGCCTCTTAAAAATGAATAATTTCACATCAAAACATCTGCTGCCTGAGACATCACCAGTTAACACTCATTTCTGCCTGATAGGCTGCTCTTGCTTTAAACTTTATTCATAAGGTAACCCAAAAATAAACACAGAGCTGAGCTTTTTAAGAAAAGCAATTCAACAGTTGTGATTTGGTTGTATTTTGAACTGATCCTATTGCTTGATTCTAGCTATTTTAAAGTCCTTTTTTTTCAAGGCTGGTTGGGGGAAGGATGGATTAGGACTTCGGGATTAGCAGATGCAAACTATTACATATAGAAGGGATAAATAACAAGGTCCTACTGTATAGCACACGGAACTATATTCAGTATCCTGAGATAACCCATAATGGAAAAGAATATGAAAAATAATGTATATACTGTATAACGGAGTCACTTTGCTGTACAGCAGAATTTAACACAACATTGTATTGATAAATCAACTATGCTTCAATAAATAAATAATAAAGTCATTTTTCTTTAAACTGTTAGCCATACAATATAAGAGCTGGTTTTTACTTTCTTCTAGACCCCGTTACCAGTAAAATTCCTTACCGATATCGCTAACCTAGCAATTAACAAGAAAAGGCAGAAGACCAACACATTCATGAATAGATGTGTAGGTCAACTTCATGACTGAGCGGCTGTTTAGAAACAATATGACCAGCCCCAAACAACTGCTCCAATATGTGGAGAGTAAAACCGTTCCCATGACTCTAAACTATGTATTGTATAAAGGATTCCAGTGTCCAGTAGAGTACCAAATACATTCTGTCTGCCTTCAACTCTGAAATGTTGTTAAATGTGGAGAGAGAGCCCAAACTTTCTTCCTTTCCACTGAAGAGGGCATTACAAGTTAATGAAGGCTCACATGTGATTAATAGGACAATTATAAGCTGCCCAAGCTATCAGAATATACACTCTTCCATGAAAAAGATGATAAATTTCACCAGAGATTAAAATATCATTACAGAGGATGAATCAACCCAGTGATCTTTATTGCCAAGGCTAATACCTCCAATTTGCAAACAGGTGTTGAATAACTAGAAAAATTCCCCTAAATCACAATTACAACTGCAAAATAAATTGCTCGAGTTGTCAAAGCATCTAGAATTCCAAGTTATTCCGACTGCACCATAAGCAAATTCCATAAAACACACATTTTTTTTTCTTTAACAAACTTTTGGGATCCTCTAATAAAGCGGTAAATCCGACCTATAAAAAACTGTATGGTTAACTTTTGTGCATGAATTATCACACATCATGTTCTGATAAACTATGCAGTCTGCTGTGAAAATCTTTTTCAACCCTGCTAGGGAGATTAAAATCTTTCAAGCATGTAGGATTTTATATTTTTTTAAAGATGCCATATTGGTAGCTATTAATATTTCCTTCCTGTAAAAATAAATAAATAAATAAATAAATCTATCACCTCGTAAACAAAACAGTCGAAACACTTTTAAGCCTGGTTCACTTTGTCCATTTAAAAAGCTCTAGATTGCATGAAAGTGTGATGATTTCATCAAAGTAGAACTGAATGGATCCTGAGGGTCCACCCGC
Organism: Lagenorhynchus albirostris; assembly: GCF_949774975.1. NCBI lineage: Eukaryota > Metazoa > Chordata > Mammalia > Artiodactyla > Delphinidae > Lagenorhynchus > Lagenorhynchus albirostris. Next base: position 5,343,745 of record NC_083095.1, read on the forward strand.
GAGAAACACTGCGCACATCCTCGAAGGAGTGTTTCGTTATTAAGTGATTTGTTTTCCGAGTTCTTCATCCAGACATTTCCAAACAGATGTGAGTTTGGAAGCAGAAAGCAACACGTCCCCGGAGCCCCGGGGCGGCCGGGCCTCCCCGCGCGCTGCCCGGCCGGTGCGCTCGCGCGGGTCTCCTCGGGATCGGCCGCCCCGCGCGCACTGGCCGAAGCCGGAACGGGAGCCGGGCGGGGCGGGGCGGGGGCGCAGCGAGGCGCGGCCCGGGGCCCGCGGCCCAGCACAATGCGCCCGCGGCGGCGGGAACCGCGCGCCCCTCCGCAGCAACTTTGCACGGCCTCCCCGGCCGCCCGGCCTCGCCCCTCGGCCCGTTCCCGGCCGCGGCCCCCGCCCAGCCGGCCGCCGCCCCTCACCGTTGCAGAACTGGAGCAGCGAGGATGTGTCGTACAGGCTGCTGTAGCTCGAGAAGCCGTCCTCCATGCTGAGGCCGCCGGGCAGCGCCCGCTTCCCCGGCCCGGCCGCGCCGCCGCCGCTCACCCCCACACTGAGCCGCGCCGAGCCGCGGCCGGCGCTGGCGCTGGGGCCGGCCCTGCTGTGGCGGCGGCCGCTGCCGGTTACCATGGCAACCCCGGGCCCGCCGCCGCCGCCGCGCTAGCCCGGCGCCCGCTCTGCCCGCCAGGGGGCGGCCTCCGCGGGGGACGTGGCCGGGCGGGGACGGGACGGGGCGGGGACGCGGCCGGGCGGGGCTGCCGTGTCCCGGGAGCCCAGGGCGGCGCGCGGCCGGGGCCGGGATGCTGCGGGAGCGCCGCGGCCAGGCCCCGCCTCCCCGCGCGGTCGCTAGCGCCCCCCAGGAGGGCGGGACGCGGGGGGCGCGGGGACAAAGGAGAGGCGGAGACGTGGGAGTGGGCGCGCGGGGAGCGAGGTTGTCGACCCGTCCAGGGCAACCCCTCCTGCGGACGCCGGAGACCACGCTCCCCGGGGGCGCTATCACCGCGCCCGCGGGCGGCTCCGGGACCAAACATGGACAGCTCGCGAGCTCGTTTCGGCTGTCTTTCCACGTCTCAGCAACTCCGCTTTTGGCCACGTCCTGCGAGGCTCGCCCCTCTTTCCGCACGTCTTCCGCCGCAGCATGGCCCTGCCTCGAGTGAGAATTAGCGCAGGGCTTGTAACTCCGCTCTTGGGCCGATAAAAGATGCGGTTCCCACTTCAAAAAGAGGCCCTGGTAATGTCAGGCTGGAAAGGCTGCGGCCTTTAAAGGAGCTAAAACATCTGCTCTGTTCTCTCCCCCTCTGATCAGCCCCTGGGGTGCAGATTTGTCACATTACACACTTGTTAGCTTGTTACAGGACCCACGGAAATCTGTATTTACTCTATCTCAGAGAGACGAAGAGTTGGGACAAAATATCATAGTAGGAGATAAATGCACAAATCCACGGGTTTGTAACTTTTCCATTCCCTGAGGACACATGCCAGGTTAATGGTTTGAGTTTCAGTGCCCATGGCCTGAAGTAAAGATGCTGGCAAATAACAAATCAGGATGCAAGAGAGAAGAATATGAGTTTGGTGATCCTCTGGCTTTGTCCAAAACAGACCGCATAACATTTATGCTCCCGGTTACACAATAGTTATAATTCACTTACATGTAAAATTCTGAGTGGGTCCGAGTTGTAGGTGTTAATTCCTGTAGGTTGAACACAAGTAGGTGAAATGAGAACCGAGTAAAAAGTTACTATTAGGAAAACCTGGGGGCCTCACTGGGGTTCAGAGGCGGATAGAGGCCTGTCTTTGCAAAAGCAGAAGATGCTGTCAGGGATGGGACTCTGGTGGTGTGCCTGGTGTGTTTGGCACATGGGATAGCATGACTGGCATTAGATGCTGTGGGCAGAAGGAAGAGGTTGAAGCCCTTATCCAGGTCCCGGTCAGGGAAACCAAGCAGAGAAAACAAGAGGGATTGTTAATGGGAAAAGTACATGGGGAGGTGGGGGGCTCGCTCAAGGGCTGCAGGTGCTGTGGGTTTGACTGTGACCTGGTGTTTGAAGGGCAGCGTTAGTGATTGTGGAGGAGAGAAGGAGCAGGGCCTGCTGACAGGCCAAGGGCTGGCCGGACAAGAGCAGACATCCTGTATATAGAAAGTGGGAAATGAGTGCGCAGAGGGAGAGAGGGGCACGGTAAGAGAGGTCCCGAGAGCCAGCAGAGGAGCCTGAGCCAGACCTGGCAGCAGGCGGAGGGAGGCTGGCACGAGCAGTGTTAGAGATGAGTCTGAGTGTGAATCGGACCACGGGGGCCGTGCCCTGAAGCTGGAGCAGCCCAGGGTGTCTGCAGCGCTCCAGAAACCAGACACTCAGGGCCCAGACAGTCAGAGGGAAGAATGGCTGAGGGACCAGCCAGAGGGAAACTGCTCCAGGACGATACAGCTGGAGAGACAGAGAGGCCAAGCAAGCAAGGACAGCAAACCTCCTGTTAGAAATGCCCCATAGCAACGGGGGATGCAGACCAGCTGGCCAGTGAAAGAATGGGGATGTGGGAATTGTCAGCAGAGAGGCTGTACATGAACTGTAAAGGAAAGAATGGAAGGTCAGAAAGGAGCTGGGAAGACCCTTGGAAAGGGAGAAGGACATTCCGAAGGAGCTGTCAAAGAGGCAGGACGATCAGCCTAGCGGGTTGTCTCATTAAGCGAAGAGCACAGCAATTTGCAAGGAGGTGGGCTTTTTCACAGGTTTCTCTAGAGGACAGGTCAAAGAGGATGAGCCTGGGGAAAGGGCTTGGGTCTGGTGGCAGAGGGCTCCCAGGTAACTTGGAGCATCTTGGTGAAGCAGTGGGGACCGGAGCCAGGCTGCTGGACGTCAAAAGGAGAGCACATGGGGACTTCCCTGGTGGTCCAGTGCTTAAGACTCCACACTTCCACTGCAGGTGGCATGGGTTCGATCCCTGATCGGGGAACTAAGGTCCTGAATGCCGCGTGGCGTGGCCAAAAAAAAAAAAAAAAAAAGAGGAGAGCACATGTAGGTGCACATTTCAGAACTTTGACAGGGAGAGGAGATAGGTGCCAAATATAGAGCGCAGAGGTGGCAGAAGCGTCACATGAAGCCTCTACCCCCGCCCAGTACGGGTTGACCCTCTGCATCCCGAAAGCAAGAGGCGGGTACTGTGCAGGAGGGGTTTTGAGCACACGTACACATTTGAACTTGGCCCTTCTCTCTTTTCTCATTTCCCATCTTTCCTCCCTTCTAGTCCGATCTTTCTGCTATCGCTGCTCTACTTTGTGGTTTTATACGTCAGGATATTTTGGATAATTGGTATTAAAAAATTGATATGTGGCATTCTCAAACTTGGAAATGAAGTGATAATCATGAATAAATGATCAAAAGGTGATTCTCTTTAAGAATGTTAGCATTCCTGATCTATAATGTTAAAGGTATGATATTTGGTGGCCCCAACAAAGGAAGGTTGGGGAATAAAGAAAATTCAGAAGTGGGACGAAGAAGAATTGAGCTGGAGATTTTCTTAGAGGACTTTACTTCCACCAGAGCAAAGTTACAAATAACAATAAGAACACAGTCCACTGCTTTTGAGATGATAAAGATCATCATTACACTCTTAACCTAGAGTATTAAACAGCTCTGTTTTTTCCCACAGTGATAAAAGCCTTACTCTAAAAGGGGCAAATTTTAGTGTAATTACAAGGATATGCATGTTAAGTCAATTAGGTATAATCTACACAGCATTTTTAAAAGACTTATGGAGAAAGTTCAAGGAAAATCTCTGAAAACCTAATTAATAATGTGAGATTTTGTGCCCAAACATTTTAACAGACTGTTATTCCACGTCATTTTGAGATAATTTATGGCCTGAGTCCAAAACATGTTGTTGTCATAAATGATGTATGCTCTCTAGGACAATATAACCATAGCTTTCAGTGGCATTAATAGCAGCATTTGTACAACATGTGAAAAAGAAAGGAAAATGGGAGCTCTGTAGCCATTATTCATGGAGAAGTAATAAAAAAATACCCAGAAATGTAAAGCCTTGTGCATCTATAGTTTAATTCAACATTCCTCCAAAAATAGTTCTACAGGACTAGGAACCATGCAGAGGCTGGGAATACATCACACAAAACACAGTGTCTTCCAAACTGCAGGTGTCATGAAGTTAAAGAGTCACATCAGGGACTTCCCTGGTGGCACAGTGGTTAAGAATCCGCCTGCCAATGGAGGGGACACAGGTTCAAGCCCCAGCCCGGGAAGATAACCACATGCCACAGAGCAATTAAGCCTTGTGCCACAACTACTGAGCCCGTGAGCCACAACTACTGAAGCCCACGCGCCTAGAGCCCGTGCTCCGCAACAAGAGAAGCCACTGCTCACCACAACTAGAGAAAGCCCACGCGCAACAACGAAGACCCAACGCGGCCAAAAATTAAAATAAATTTTAAAAAAAAGTCATTGAGCACTTTAAAAAATGAAACAGAATCAACTATACTTTAATTTTTGTAAAAAAGAAACAGAAAAGTCCATTCTGGGTATATACCCAAAGAAATTGAAAGCAGGGTCTCGAAGAGATGTTTGTACACCCATGTTTATAGAAGCATTATTCACAATAGCCAAAATGTGGAAACAACCCATTTTCCACCGATGGATGAATGGAGAAACAAAATGGGATATATCCGTACAACAGAATACTATTCAGTCTTAAAAGAAAGGAAATTCTGACACTTGCTACCACATGGATGAACCTTGAGGATATTATGCTGAGTGAAATAAACCAGTCATAAGAAGACAAATGCGGCATGATTCCACTTATATGAGGTCCCTAGATGAGTCACATTCATACAGACAGACAGGAGAATGGTGGCTGCCAGGGGCTGAGGGGGCGGGGGGTAGTTAGTGTTTAATGGAGACTGCATTTCCAGTTAGGATGATGAAAAAGTTCAGGAGATGCATGGTGGTGATGGCTGTCCAACAGTGTGAATGTACTTAATGCCACTGGACGGTATACACTGCAAAGTGGTAAAAACGGCAAATTTTATGTTGTATGTATCTTACTACAAGAAAAAATAGATGAAATAGGAAATATCAAGGTGCATTGAACATAGTAAGAACAAGCATTTTTACCTGAAGTATTGATCTTTACTTGAAATGTCTGTATGTGTGCTGAGTTGGGATGTAAAATGTATTTCTCCCTGTAGGCGACATATAACAATCGTACAAATAAATACATCATTACAAATTGTGGTAAGTGTTATGAAACAAAACCAGAGGAAGGGTTTCAGATTATTGTGGAGGGTCTGAACTGGACTGAGGCATGAAAGGAGGGCACAAAGCAGCAGTGGGCAAAGAACCAGTGGACGTTGCTTCAGGCCAATAAGGCTCATCTGGGGAGCTGAGATTACCGCGGTGGGAGACGGGGTGGCCTGTTCACAGGGGGTTCTGATTTTATTCTAAGAGCAGAGAAGTTGCCTCTCAGTGTTTTCGGTTAACTTGTGCCCCCTCCCGCCAACTTCATATGTTGAAGTACTAACTCCTGGTACTTCAGAATGTGACCTTATTTGGAGATGGGGTCTTTACAGAGATAATCAAGTTAAAATGAACTCATTAGGGTGGGCCCTAATCCAATATGACTGGTGTCCTTATAAGAAGAGGAAATTAGGACATAGGCACACACAAAGGAAAGACCATGTGAAGACACAGGGAGCAGATGGCTGGCTGTCTCCAAGCTAAGGAGAGAGGCTTGAAATCCATCCTTCCCTCCCAGCCCTTGCCCACACCTTGATTTGGGGCTTCTAGCCTCCAGAACTATGAAATAATAAATTTCCGTTGTTTAAGCCTCCTGGTGTGTGGTACTTCATTACAGCAGCCCTGACGAACTAATACAGTTAGTATAGAATCTCGAAGTCAAGAATTGGATATTCCAGAGATTCAGGACACCATTCATCACTGATACTAAATTATAAAATATAAAATACACTTTCTCATGATAAGACTGTTACTCCATAAAATGAGAGCTAATCACAGATTCTTGACATCAATAAAGAATATTAAACTCCTTTGTCCCCAGCTTGCCTGCTGACGCAGCAGTATTTCTCTGCAACATCCCTGACAAACGGTCACTCGGCTCATTTCAAAGTTGAAGAGCTTGAATTATTAAAAAGATTGTTGGTTATTTTTATCCCAAATCGCCCTTCCCAAAGCATCCTTCATTGATCCCGCTTTTGTCTGGTCAGTTTAATCTCCCTCTGTCCTGACGCAGGCTGCTGTCTGTTCTGAAATGGTGCTCGAACAGCCTGTGTCCCGATATCCCCACCTCTGCTTTGTTACTCCAGGGTTAACTTGCCCAAAGAGGGGTTAACGACATCATTTCATTCTCTGATGCCTGCCACATTAAGTGCACACATCTTGGTGTGGACTTCCAGTCTGTCTGTGTTCCTGCCACAAACGCTGTCTTTGGCATCCGACACGCTCCTGCCACACCACATACACGGCAACCCCTATCCACGACTCTCATACGTGCCATGCACGTGAGTGCTCTGGACCTCTGCCCACACCGTTTCCCAGTGCTGAGTGCCCACCTCCCTGCCTGCCAGCGGAGAAGC